>NC_081824.1:419785828-421035828 GCF_030867095.1 Alligator mississippiensis | reverse complement strand
TGCGTCCAAGCGCTCATATTGATTAGCTCACCTTATGCCTGCACCATTCTCTGCCACATTTCCTGTTGTCCTTTTTTTAAGGTTGCAGGTCTTTGGTTTTCCAGTAAATATCCATGATGTTACCTCACTCCTTGGTCAACCTTCCTTATTGTCAGATGTCCAGTCCCTGTTCTCGAAAGCGTCCAGCTGTTGCTCCGACTTACCAGTCACTGTATCTGAGTAACTGAAGACTATATAAAGCTTAGACTTACATGAAAGCTTTATTCTTTTTGACTTTGTGTACCACCCTGTTTTCAACTGTCAAATGAAGTGATTAAACAGGTGCCCTATTTTTAGAGTATTGTTTAGCTGAAAGATGGTAAAATTCTAGTTCTCATTCTTCATCCCACTTCTTACATAAAATAGTAATTTGCATAAAAAAATTTCCAGCATGGAGTTCTTGATATGAACTAGAGGGTTTTTTTTTTCCCAACTCTGTAACTCTCCTATTAGATTTTAAATTTATTTTTAGTTAATAATTTTATGGCATTCAGGGATTAGTAGGGAAGCCCTCCTGAAGCTAATTTAATACACATAAGTCCTCATAGTTAGTACTCAAAAACTCCTTTAGCTTGCTGGATAAAATGTCTATATTATATTGAAATTACAAGCAGCAGCATCAAATCCCAAAGGTTCTATTTTTATGAGACATCCTTCTTAGCTTTCATTCTCTTATAGATTCATAGATTCATAGATGTTAGGGTCGGAAGGGACCTCAATAGATCATCGAGTCCGACCCCCTACATAGGCAGAAAAGAGTGCTGGGTTCAGATGATCCAAGCTAGATGCTTATCTAACCTCCTCTTGAAGCCCCCCAGGGTAGGGGAGAGCACCACCTCCCTTGGGAGCCCATTCCAGACCTTGGCCACTCTAACTATGAAGAAGTTCTTCCTAATGTCTAGTCTAAATCTGCCCTCTGCTAGCTTGTGGCCATTATTTCTTGTAACCCCTGGGGGTGTCTTGGTGAATAAAGCCTCACCAATTCCCTTCTGTGCCCCCGTGACGAACTTATAGGCAGCCACAAGGTCGCCTCTCAACCTTCTCTTGTGGAGGCTGAAGAGGTCCAGGTGCCCCAGTCTGTCCTCATAGGGCTTGGCCTGCAAGCCCTTAACCATACGAGTGGCCCTTCTCTGGACTGTCTCCAGGTTATCCACATCCCTCTTGAAGTGTGGCGCCCAAAACTGCACGCAATATTCCAACTGCGGTCTGACCAGCGCCCGATAGAGGGGAAGTATCACCTCTTTGGATCTGTTCATCATGCATCTGCTGATGCATGATAAAGTGCCATTGGCTTTTCTGATGGCTTTGTCACACTGCCGACTCATGTTCATCTTGGAGTCCACTAGGACTCCAAGATCCCTTTCCGCTTCCGTTCCACCAAGCAGGTCATTCCCTAGGCAGTAGGCATGCTGGACATTTTTCCTCCCTAGGTGCAGCACTTTGCATTTCTTCTTGTTGAATTGCATTCTGTTGTTTTCCGCCCATATGTCCAACCTGTCCAGGTCTGCTTGTAGTTGTTTCCTGCCCTCCGGCGTGTCCACTTCTCCCCATAGCTTTGTGTCATCCACAAACTTGGACAGAGTACACTTCACTCCCTCGTCCAAGTCACTGATGAAGATATTGAAGAGTATTGGTCCAAGGACCGAGCCCTGCGGGACCCCACTGCCCACACCCTTCCAGGTCGATACCGACCCATCCACTACGACTCTCTGGGTGCGACCCTCTAGCCAATTCGCCACCCACCGGACTGTGCAGTCATCCAAGTCACAGCCTCTTATCTTGTTTACCAGTATGGTGTGGGATACCGTATCGAAGGCCTTCCTGAAGTCTAAGTATACAACATCAACCCCTACTCCTGCGTCCAGGCGTTTCGTAACCTGGTCATAAAAACAGACTAGATCAGTCAGGCATGATCTACCTGCTACGAACCCGTGCTGGTTTCCCCTCAGCATAATTAAGCCTGCTGGGCTCTCGCAAATGTGAGCCTTGATAATTTTTTCGAAGACTTTGCCTAGGATGGAGGTGAGACTGACTGGCCTATAGATGCCTGGGTCTTCCTTCCTCCCCTTCTTGAAAATGGGGACCTCATTGGCCCTTTTCCAGTCCTCTGAGACCTGGCCCGTGCACCGCGAGTGTTCAAATATTACCGCCAGTGGCTGTGCAATGACGTCAGCCAGTGCCTTCAGTACCCCCGGATGGAGCTCATCCGGGCCTGCCGACTTAAACGCATCCAGTTCCTCCAAGTGACTCTGCACCATCTCAGGGTCTACGCATGGCAGTCTGGTGCCTTGCTGCTGCCTCTGTACAATCCCAGTGAGAGCCTTGTCCTGCCCCTCACTTAGGAAAACTGAGGCAAAGAACTCATTGAGGAGTGCAGCCTTGTCCCCCCGTCCGTCACCAATTGCTTCTGTCCATTTAGTAGGGGTCCTATTCCACCCTGGGCCTTCCTTTTACTCCCTATATATTTAAAAAACAATTTTTTGTTATCCTTTATTTGTGATGCCATCCTCAGCTCCATGGTAGCTTTGGCCTGTCTAACTGCCTCCCTATATCTTTGTGCCTGGCACATTATTCCAATCAAGGGCAATTGCTTTCATCCAGTCCAGGTATTCTGTGTTTATTCAAATATTTAAGTAATATAATATGCATAATCATTAAATCTATTTTTTTCATTTTTTTCATGCCTGTAGATCTCAGCAGTGCTGGTAGGAAATGCTCTGTGTTTGAAATGTACAGCTCTGGGGACAAGTTATACTCTTTACACATTGCAAGCCCCAGGAAATATTTTTTAAAATTTATTATTCAACACACTAGCACAACTAAGGGTGGGTGAGCATGGCACCAGTTCCAGGAGCTGATTTGGACCCATGCTGGGACAATGTGCCATTACTATAGCAGCAGCAACAACTTAGATGGGCAGACCACTCTGTGGCAGCAGCAGTTGGGGACTTTGCCCCCCAGAGCAGGTAAAACTGACCCCCAGCTTTCTAGACTCAGCACTCTCACTCTCCAGCAGGGTTTTGCTGAGGGCACAAAACCCAAAAGTTACACTTCCGATTCCACACATACAAATCCCAAGCTATTCAGGCTCTGCGTGAGCCCAGTGGCTGAGGAGCTGAAATCCACTCTCTAAGCTGTTTAGTCTCCTTTCTCTTGATGGTTGCTTATAGAGTAGCAGTCCCTAAATTCTCTCAGTATAAGGTGCTGAACTACAGCTTCTGCATAAACACTGATCTACCATCTCTTTCCCAGCCCATTCCAGGACCACTGCGCTTACCCTTCCATAGTGATCTCCTTCTTGCAGGGCAGGTGCAGAGACTTCCAGTTTTCCAGCAAAGACATGCACATGCTCATATGAAGCTACTGACTTCCCTGTATAGGTCCTTGTTGAACCTGGGGAGCTGGGAAGCTATCAGAGGCTGGAACAGAAGTGGGTAAAATATTCCCAACAAAAGGCAAAGGCCCTTATAATTCAACTTTCTTTACATTTTGTTATGAATTAAAAAATGAGCATATTCCCTCAGTAAATGCAGCTCTCATTTGTATTAGACACAAGAAGCCCTATTTGGGATTAGGGGCTGCACAAAAGATTAGCTTTGCCTTGAAGCTCCTGTGTTAATTACGTTGTGCAGTATTTAGCCTTGCAAAAACAGCTGTATTTTGTTGTGACAATAAGCCACTCTGGAGCATAAAATAGGCCCATTTTTCAACATAGATGGTGTTTAAGATAGGAAACATGAAAAAATAGCAACAAAAATAGCAACCAGATTGAAACTGCACATAGACTTCTACTTAAGGAACATAGGCTTATGAACAATGAATGAAAAGGCAAAAAAATTTCAAATTTCTGGACTGTAAAATTTTTAATTTTACATTGGTCTCGGTTGGAAGGAGTAGCCGTAAATACAGAGGGAAATTTTGGCTTAGAGACAGATCAAGAGGAGAGTGTCATAGAAGGGCTGCCTGCCAGGTGGTGGAAGAAGTCTGGTTCTAGGTGGATGTCACTGTGGCGCCACTGAGGCTGTGTACATACATTCAAATAATCCAGGACAATTTGCTCAGGTTTGTTCTCCTGGTAGACAAACTTACTCAGAGTCATGTGTACAGACATTTGAATGCAGAGGCCTGCAGGCCACCAGTTGGACAGCCCTGGACTAAATTATAGGCAGTTTTTAAAAACCTGTCTGAATAAAATATTACAGATGCTTAATAACAGAATGTTGTTTTCAGATGAAGAATTCATCAAATGGCTAATGTATCTCTTGTGTTCTTTGAAACCTTTTAAAAGACTAATGCTGTTTAGGCATTTTTATCTGGTGGAGATCACATGCTATTGGATACATAATGCAAAATAACATTAGGTAGAAATAAATGCATCAAATTCAACTCAAATTTGAGTTAGTTCACATGGCTCAAAATGTTTTTTTTAAAGTCACAAATCATACAAATTACAAGCAAGGAAGTCTTCGTCAGTGCTTTTCAAGCCTGATTTTAGATGTTACAGTTCATGACACTTTTACCTCCTACCTTAGGTTTCTTTGTAGTATAATAGGTCTCACCAAGAACATGCTATTCCTGATATGATTCATATTCAACCTGGCCCCATTTCTGTATATCAGACAGATGTAGCATCATCCAGTAATGTCAATTACTGTCCTGTCTCTTTGGAAAGAGGATTGAGAAAACTGTAGCCAGAAAAATCTAGCAATAGCTTAAATATTCAGATGCGCTTTATCCCCTTCCATCTTGTTTTAAGACCAACATGGATGCAGACTATACTAGTCTAATCAGTCAATGATCTCATGGAAATGGATGAAGACTGAAAATCCATGTAGATGGTTCTGATTTGGCAGCTGCCTTTGTTACCATATCAAAGTGTCCTTATATTTGACCACTTTAGATAGTCTTCGATTGGTTTGGAAATCAACCAGAAGAGGCAGAAGTGATATCTGTTTCTCTGACTGAAGACTTGTATGCATCTGTTTTACTCAAGCTACGAATTTAGGGTACTATATAGCTTGCATTTCTTGAGCCTGTATTCCTTCCTCTTTCTGACCCTCTTGGGCAGGCAGCTTGTCAGAGACAGCCTCATGTGTCTTAGGTCACTGGCTTTTTCTATCTGACATTATAGCTCTTGGTGGTCTAGGACTCTTTGGGCGCATGTACACAAGATCTTTATTGAAGAGTTGACTAATTGGCTTTGCAGTAAAACATTACCTTCTACACACATGACTATTAGGTTGCAGTAGACTAATAAATGCTGCTGCAGGGTAGTTGAGCTAAACACTATCCTATGGCAGCATTGCTTTGTATGCCATAGTGCTCATGTACATGGTAAAGGGGCTGGTAATGTTTCAGTGCAGGACTAGCCAGCAGGCAGCCCCTGCAATGAAGCACCCTCATGCCCCAGTCAGCTCCTCTGCAGCATGTGGAGTCCTGGGGCTGCTCTGACAGGGGTTCATGTGCTGTGGAGTGGCTGGCTGAGATACAAGCAGCTTCTGCACTGAAGTACCCTTGTGCCACAGCCAGCTGTCCCACATCACATGGAACCTAGTTGGAGCAGCCTTGGGCTAGCAGGGCACCCAGGGAGTCAGGCTGCCAACCCAGGGTTGCTCCAACAGGGCTCCATGTGCAGGAAGGGGGGCTGGCTGGGGCATGGGGGTGTTTCAGTGCAGGGGCTGCCTGCTGGCTAGCCCCATGCTGAAGCACCCTTGTGCCCCAGTCAGCTCCTCCACAGCAAAAGGAGCCCAATAGGAGTAGCCCTGTGCTGGCAAGCCGACCTCCTGGGTCCCCTGCCAGACTGAGCTGCTCCCACCAGGCTCCATGTGTTGCACATGAATAAACTCTGGAGTGATATACTCCAGAGTTTTTTGCTCCTGGGCGCATGTTCAAACGACAAGTATTAATGGCACATGTAGACTTGCCCTTTGATACTACAATCACAACAGGATTGAGGATAATATCAGGAGCAATAATCAAGTATATTTTTTAAACAAAACAATAGTTAGGCAGATGATGAGTCGTGACCACTTCTGATCATAGTGATCACAGCAGTCTCGCTGATACTATGTCCTACTCTTGGCTGTAGGATAATATCTACTCACATAGCTCTGGGGTTTTTCTCAGTTTCTTAAGTCAAAATTTGGTATTACAACTGCTCCTTGATCTTGCCTCCTGTTCCTTAGCACCTTATTTTCAAATGAGCATCCCCAAGGGAAAAGGATTTTTGCAGCCATATTGCAGGTACAGGCTGTGAGGACTAGGAATCATTTTAAAGTAGCATACAAACAAACCTTGAGTCTAGATGCTGACTGAAAGAGCTTTTGGAGGAACAAAGGCATGACAGGAGCAAAGCAGATTTAGATTAGATCTGAGGAAAAGCTTCCTTACTGCTAGTGCAGTGAGCCAGTGGAATAGACTGCCCAGAGAATTTGTAGAATTGTCTTCACTGGAGGTTGTCAAGAAGAGGCTGGGTAAGCATTGAATAGGAATGATTTAGAAGTAGCATGCATACACTGTATTTGTGCAGGCAGTTGGACCATGTGACCCTTAAAGCTCTCATTCTATGATTCTGGAACTGGTAATTCTGCATAAGGATTACCTCAAAGGGGACAAAAATTGGGGAGTCACTACACTAGAAGTGGAGTATTTATGTTAGAACAGTTCTGTGATATCTGTCCAAATGACCTTAGAACGTGGCTAATAAAAACCCAAAGACTGACATTCAGCTGCATATATAGACATAGTACACATGGGCAGAAGCCCAAAGGGGAGTGGCTCATGCATTGCAATCCAGAAAATGTGGGAAGGACATGTAAGCTTTATCCAAGGTCATGGAATCATTGGTAGAAGTGGAAATGGAAATCTAGTCTGCTGACAATTAAGAAAGAGCCTAGACTGGTTCTTATTATTGTATTTGTACAGTAACTATAACAAGCAACTTCTAGTAGGGCATTTTTCTTGAAGGGACACTTCAAGGATGAAGATTCATTGTTCACTTTAGACAATAGCCTAGGATATTTGTTAGAAGCTTAAGCAATTTCTAGGGGATACTTTATCATTCTGTAGACTAGAGTCAAATAAAAATCCAAAGTCTCAAGAAGTTGGGTAAGAAGGAATCAATAGCTACTATCATGCTGTAAATTCTGAGCTGGACTGAGCTGACCATTATACAATCAAAGGCCTGGTATGCAGAATGTCAGAGTAATTTATTGCAAAGGCTTTAAATGATTGTGTGTCCAAATGCAGTGGTCATAAAATGCAAATAATTTATATTGTACCCTTAAGTATCTCTGGTTTTCCACTACACAGACAACCAGTTTATAATGATATTGGCTTTGTATTGTGTGTGTGAAAAACTCAATAATATTGTCACACAAAGCTCTGGTAGTTAAGATATCAGAGGGAGCAGTTTGTGATGAAAGAGCACCCATTTATTTCAGCTTGTTTGCCAGCTTCAGTATGAGAGCTTTTTAAAAATGCTTCTGGTAAAAACTTTGACTGGAGGGTTAAACCAAAAGTTATTCCCTCTTCCCAGGATGAGAGTTATATAGCATGGACCCAGGGGAATTGCTTACTAAAGGGTGTCATTTTGTTTAAAATAGAAGTGGTTAGAGGGGGCAGGACAATGTATTCTCTATATTTACACAGGAATTTCCATTCTGGAAAGGTGCTCCTTTGTTAGGATACCAGCTAGTGATAAGAGAGACACAATACACGTATGGTCTCTCTTTGGGCTTGTTTTTGCAACTCTTACTTATACTGAATAGTACGTATTCATTGAGTCCAATAGGAATAGCAACATGAGTGTGGGTTGCAGAGTCAGACCTGACAAGCATGAAATCCTGACCTTTACAGATTTCTCCCCAGACATGCAGCACCTGCCATGTTTAACAGTGCAGAGTCCTACTGGACTCCTATCTAAAGGACTGACTCAGTGGCCTTTTCTTTATGCTCTTGTACCTGGAGAGCAACAGAAACAGCAGAGAGGATCCTTCACAGCTTTTTCCTGACATCGTTATTTCTTTATATTGCTCCCTAGTCTAGAACAAAAGCATGAATACTGCTCCCCAGTCTGGAACAAAAGCATGCACATAAAGATTGTTGATACACAGTTAAATACAGTTAGGCGGATTATATCAGGAATACTAAAAAGTACGGTATTGCCATGGCTTCCAGTCCTAGCAAATATAGCTCTGCATGAGGGAATACCATAAGGCCATCAGTAACCCAAACTTCTCAATCAACAAGGACATCACCACATCACCACCGGGTAGGCTTAAATCTAGAAAACTCTTCTGGAAGTACACCAAGAATTTCTATGATGATAGCAAGAGCACCAAAGAACAACGGAGGGAAGCCTGGGCAAATATCAATCTGCCACAGAAATACATTGTCAGTGACCCTACCATCCCCCAGTCAGGATTTGACTTACCGAGAAAGATTTGGTCCTCCCTGAATTCAATCTGGACACTTTATGGAAAATGTGGACACCTACTCCATAAATAATCAAAGAGGGTCCAGGTTGCAATTGTGGTGCGATTTTTCAGACAATGCAATACATTGTGAAAAACTGCCCAATTAGATCATTTAATGGTGATCTAAAATCAATGCAGCTACCCCTGAAGCAGTCCATTGCTTATCAAATTTAGATATTTATCTGTGAATGTTGTAATCCTAAAATGTCATACAAAAGAAGAAGATTATTCCTTTAACTCAAACTTGGACTTTGAATGTTTTCCTGATTGGCTGTATCAGTTGTTGGCTCCTCTTCATCCCAGCCCTTTCATATAACTTCAGCCTTTCAGCTATCCACAGACTTTCCACTGCTCTCTGTATTTCATCCTCTTTCCCAGCTCCCTTTTCCTCACACTACCTTCCTCTTCCTTCAGTTTCCCCATTTGCTTGAGCTGATTGAAATTGAACATTTTTTGAAGAAAGCTGGCTTTGACCAAACTGACAGTTTTCATTTTGATTGTAATACACCCTTTTCTTTTTCCAAATAAATATTGGAAACTGAAAATTTTGACAAAAATGTTTGGCTTTCACCATTTTTAACAAAAACATTTCATTGAAAATATTTAACTCCAAAATGTCTTTTAAAACAGAATGTTACTTTTATCAGTTTCAGCATTTTCATCAGGAAACTGATTAAAAAATTCATGAACAATAATTATGATTTTTTTCAACCAACTTTACTCTCCATCCTTGCATCTAACAATGTCTTTGCCTTATTCCTCCTCCCCTCTTCTGCCCCAAAGACTGGTGTTTGCCAAGCAATTCCCCCACTGCCTCTATATGATGTATCTTTTCCCATAAATCATATATTTTTTAGATTGTACACTCCTTGGGTCAAGTTATTGTATAGCACTTATTCCATTTAAGGTGCTCCTGGAACAAAATAGTAAAGTACTTTTGATTTCCTGTTCATGTATTCTGGGCAATATTCACAACATAATGAAGCATTTTGTGTTGTATAAAAATGCCATTACTGGAAGAAGAGATGAAAAGTAAAAGTAAAGTTCTGTGGCAAGAGGGACAGCTTATAAATTCACCTTTCCTTCCTCCTTTACTGTATTTAGTTCTATCTTTAGTTGCATGGGCATAAAAACATTGGGATTTCCTGACTGAATGCACTGTTGGCCAAATCTTCATTCAGGCAAAACTCCCACCGATGTTTACTGTGCCTTATCAAGGTCTGTAGGATTTGGCCATAATACAGTTAGGGCTTGGTCATATCCAATTGATACATAGGACCACAAGGTAACAGGATAAAAGGAAACCTAGGGGTAACCTAGGGGATAGTGACTACCAATTGTTAGAATTCACTATCCAGAGAAAGGTGGGAAAGATAACTAGTAGGGCAGAAGTGCTAGACTTCAGAAAGGCTAACTTTGATGAGCTCAGGAGACTAGTAAGTGAGGCAATGAAGGGCAAGGGCATTGGTGAGATAGGAGTCCAGGCAGGGTGGGAATGATCCTTCAGGCACAAAAGAGGACTATCCCAGTGCACATAAAGGGAGGCAAGAGTCAAGAAACCCTCTTGGCTGAACAGGGAAATCCAAGAGAGCCTAGGGAGGAAAAGAGAGGCATACAGGCTGTGGAAGCGGGGGGTAGCCACCAAGGAGGAATATTAGGGCTGTGCAAATCTTTGGTTCCTGATTCAATCTGGTGGAGATTCGACCCAATTTGGTGGCTAGATCTCCAAATCCTAATTGAATCAGAAGACCCTTTAATCTTTCCAAATTGAATCAGAACCCTCCAAATAGATTCAAAGAGATTCGGAAAGATTTGGCGATTTGGATATAGACACAGCTTTAAATGTTTTTTTCTATATACCTCAAGGTACCAGGTGGCTTGTGAATGCTGCAATGGTGGGGCGGATGGAGCGTCCCACAGGAGCACTGGGGGCTCCTCAGGGTGCTTGGCAGCAGACCCGGAAGTGGACCAGAAGCATTTTCAGTCCACTTCTGGATCCACAAGTGAGTGTGCTGGGCCCCCCCCCCCACCTCAGCAACTGGTGCCTCCTGGGTCTGGGGGGGGCACCCGGGGTCCCCCTGTGGCCAATTGCAGAGCCATAGGGGTGCGCCCCCCCCCCGGCTCATTTGGCTGCAGACCCGGAAGTGGACCAGAAGTATTTCCGATCTACTTCCAGGTTCGCCACCGAGCACACAGGAGGCCCTCCCATACTCCTGTGGGACACTCCATCTGCCCCGGCATCTCATCGTTCATGAGTTGTGCCTGGTACCTCAAAGTATGTAGAAAAAATAATTAAAGCTGTGTCTATGGCTGAATAGCTGATTCTCTGAATCAGCATCAAATATTCAGATTCAGATTCAGCCAAATCTAATTGGAGACAGTGATCTGAATCAATGAATCAAATCACTGTCCCTGATTTGGGCCAAATCTGAATTGAATATGGCCCATTTTGCACACCCCTGAGGAATATATCTGCTTGGCTCACACTTGCAGGGGATCAGTTAGGAAGGCCAAAGCAGACATGGAACTCAGGCTGGCTATAAAAATTAAAGACAACAAAAAGTCCTCCTTCAGGTACATAGGGAGTAAAAAGAAGGTGCATGGCAGCATAGGACCCCTACAGGAAAGACTAGGGCAACTGGTAACAGATAGGAGGGACAAAGCTGAGCTTCTAAATGAGTTCTTTGCATCTGTATGCCTAAACACGGATAAAGACATATCTCCCAAAGGGGCTGTAGACAGGCACAAGAGGGACTCCAACGCACCAACAGTTAGCACTGACCTAGTGAAGGGTCGTTTGGAGAGGTTGGACATGTTTAAGTCAGCAGGCCCAAATGAGCTTCATCCAAGGGTGCTGAAGGAATTGGCCAGTGTCATTGCAGAACCACTGGTGAGGTTGTTTGAGCACTCATGGTGCTCAGGAGGGGTCCCAGAGGACTGAAAAAGGGCCATTGTGGCCCCTATTTTCAAGAAATGGAGAAAGGATGATCTGGGTAACTGTAGGCCAGTTAGCCTCACCTCTATCCTTGGGAAAACCTTTGAAATAATTATTAACTCACATTTGTGTGAGTGTAGTAGGAAAAATAATGCTGAAGGGCAACAAGCATGGCTTCATAGCTGGTAGATCCTGCCTGGCTAACCTTGTTTCTCTTTATGACAGAGTTGAGGTAGATGTCATCTACTTGGATTTTAAAAAGGTCTTTGATACAGTGTTGCATCCCATTCTAATAAACAAATTAGGCAATTGTGGTGTAGATTACAACATGGTCAGGTGGATGGAGAATTGGCTTATGGGGTGCACACAGAGGGTGGTGGTAGATGGGTCATTTTTGACCTGGAAAAATGTGGGCAGTGGAGTTCTTCAGGGTTTGGTCCTTGGACCAGTGCTGTTCAATTTCTTCAGCAGTGACTTAGATGAGGGTGTGGAAAGCACTTTGTCCAAATTTGCAGACGATACCAAATTATGGGGCAAAATAAACATGCTGGAGGGCAGAAAATGGATTCAGGGAGATTTGGACAGGTTGGGAATGTGGGCATAACAGAATAGGATGCAGTTTAACAAGGTTAAGTGCAAAGTGCTGCATCTAGGAAGAAAGAAACACCAACACACCTACACACTGGGGGGTGACTTTCTAAGCAGCATAGCACCAGAAAGGGATCTCAGAGTCATAGTTGACTCCAAAATGAACATGAATCGTCAATGTGACAAATTGATAAGGAAAGCCAACTGCACTCTTTCATGCATTAGTAGGTGCATCACAAACAGGTCTAAGGAGGTGATACTTCCCCTCTATGCAGCACTGATAAGACCACAGCTGGAGTACTGCATCCAGTTCTGGGCACTGCACTTCAAGAGGGATGTGGATAACCTTGAGAGGGTACAGAGGAAGGCTATTTGTATGGTTATGGGCCTACAGTTAAGATCCTATGAAGAGAGCTTGAAGGACCTGAATCTCTTTAGCATCCACAAAAGAAGGCTGAAAGGGGATCTTGTAGCCATCTACAAATTCATTGACGGTGGGGAGGGGAAAGCAGCCAGAAGTAGGGGATACTCTGTTTACCAGGGCACCCCTTTGGGTTACTAAGAACAGTGGCCATAAACTGACAGAGAGCAGATTTAGATTAGACATTAGGAAAAATTTCTTTACGGTAAGGGTTGCCAAAATCTGGAATGGGCTACCTTGGAGGTCTTTAAGAGGAAACTAGACAAGCACCTAGCTGGGGCCATCTGATGCCAGCACTCTTTCCAGCCCAGGACAGGGAAATGGACTCAATTATCTATTGAGGTCCCTTGCAACCCTAAACATCTATGAAATCTATGAAAGGTCCTCACCTTTTTATGCCATGTGAATCAGTAAGGTATGATCACAGCTGCTGTGTCACCCTTGGTACAAGAACTGCTCCCATCCTTCGGGTCACTAAAAGAGACAGTTTGGGGAGCTCCTGGTCCTTGATCTACTTTGCCATTCCTAAATCTCAGCTCTCCCCTTTTCCACATACAAGCCAGAAGGGGTACTTGTGGAGTTATATGTAGGGGTCAAGGATATTGGCCTTTAGCTTTTGTGTTCTTTACCCAACTTTTGTCCATACTAATTTCTCCTATTTATTTAATTAGAAAGGATGATTTAGACCTAGGTCACTGTAATGAGTATTTTTAAAATTTCAACAATTTTTAAAGTTATATACTGAGGATGGCTGGGTGGTTTAGGCTGCAGGATAATCATGCATCCTGGTTGGTAAAGATACCTGGAACAAAGCTGTCTCAACACAGAACTGGTCTGGTACCTGAGCATTTCCTATTCTCTTCTGACTGAGACCAAAGAACAGCATAAGATACCTGAGCTAGTTCAGGTTTCAGAAACAGGAAATTTATGCAGCTCTGGGCTGGCTAATTTACTGTACCCTGCTTGTGTATTGGAGACATAATCTGAGGCTCAGTCCCTTCCAGGACCCCTTCTGGGGCAATATAACTTTGCAGTGACCTTAATGTAGGGCTGTGCTTATCAGACAATTTTAGTACTAATGGTTATGACTGTCAGGTTAACTCTGAAGTTATTTGAGAGAGCTGCACCACACACCTAGCCCAAAGTATAAGCAGAACACCACCCTCTTTTCTTTCTCCAATGAGTTTCTGACACTGTAATGCAGAGTTTCTCAGAAGTTACGTCCAAGCCATCTGTGGTACTGCCAGCAGGTGGGGTTCTAACCCAATTGTGAACAGAATACTTAATTAAATGCTGCATATAGCTCCTTATTTATCTCTGATCTTGGATTTATCAGTAACTCCCACAAGCGCCAAGACTGAACCTGGCAGACAAGGTTCTTTGGGTAAATGCGGTATCTTTTATTAGACCAACTAATATTATTTAGTTGGCCTAATAAAAGATATCACATTTACCCAAAGAACCTTATCTACCTATGTCCTTAGACCAACATGGCTACAACCAACACCTCCAAAGACTGAACCTGAGCTTTTTACTCAAATACCTAAAGTTTTCCCTGCTTGCTTCTCTAATCCAGCCTCTGTGCTTCTAAGAAACTTCAACTGCCTCTTGCATCCTGTTGCTATACTCTGCCCCATAACAGAGCAGGTCAGGAGCTTATGCAGGGGCCTAGAGTTGGCCAAGCAGAGGTGGTCTGAGGTTCTGTATTGTGAGCTTTACTATTTGTCATGTATTTTATAAGCAACAACAACTGTGGTTTTGCTCTCACAAGAACATAGCTCCTTCTAAAGAGATACAGATGTTAGCTAAGACCCCTTGCTGTTCAGTAGTTATTAGTGAGAGGATTCCACAGGATATACTGTTACTTCAAGCAGCAACTTTGGATTTCCATGGCATCACCCTGAGCTCCTGGTCCCTGTTCTAATTGAAAGGGGCAATACTTGGGGCCAGAAGGTATGTGACCACATGAGTGGATACCCCTCTAGAAGGAAAGGGGCCCTGGGTGCTAGCCTAGATCCTTGCTTCTACATGAAGTAGAAACTTTCCCATTCAGATCCTTCCATTTTAGCCACAGGGGCTTGCAGTTAATAGTCACTGGATAAGTTTCAAGAGGAGTGCTGGTGTGCGGGGACTGTTTAATGCCTAACAACTTATGACCTGGTGGGTAGAATGCTGTGCTCAAAAGATGTAGGTTCAAACCCATTATTGGGGAGGGGGAGGAGCTAGAACCTGAGTCTCCTACTTCCTGGGTAAGTGCTCTAACCACTAGCCAATTGTGGTAAAACATGAACAGAGTCCTCCATCTAACGAGTTTTTAACTGTCCACAATTTGGAGACTTACGCTTATCATGTATGTGTGTATGGAACTATGTATGGGCCCAGCCAGAATGCAGCCTACTGAGCATACATAGTATCTGTGTGGCTGTTCCCATGTTCACACTGTATGTGGAACAGGATTGCAAACAGCCAAAACTGGCAGGTATCTGCCTAGATGTGCTATTTGGACACACAAAGTGAAATAGGATTCTGCTCGAAGAGCATGATAGGTTGAATACTGAGGTCCAAACATGGCAGCCTGATGAATATTCTGGTAAAGGAGACCTGCCAAGGCTGAATGACAGGTACTTCAATGCTTCCAGTTTCACCCTGCCCCTCTGTCTACAGTTGTATGCTCCTCCTTGCCTTTCCTACCAACCAGGGGTCAAATTACCTATGTATTAGGCCTGCGTGATTAAGCCCTTGGCTAGGGACAGACATTTAAAAAGCCTGAGCCTGAATTGATTCAATCTTTGCAGGTTAGATTAACCAATTGTAACACCTTTCTCTGTCCCCTTGAAGACTGACAGATTGCAGCCCAGCAGGTTGCTTGTCAGAACAAAGTTTATCAGCTCATCAAGTCCTACAAAAGAAAATCTCTCATTAGTTTCAAGCTCTTCTCATCTCCAGGGTGCATTTGCAAGCCACTAGCTGTCTTCCCTTTGTTCCAGTGAAATTGGAGACACACACAGACACCTGTCAGCATTAGCTAGCATGGGGGGAGCATGGCCAGATACCTGGTCCCTGTGCTGGGGTCCCTGCCATGGGAGAGGGGCAGGAGGGGGGATCCCTGCTTGAGCAGCCAGCAGGGAGGTAGGGTTGGAGCAGGGGTAACCTAGCAGCCACTACAGTCCCTCAGCCAGCTGGAGCACTGATAGTGCTCTGGCTAGGAAAGAGAGGGGCAGGGCCAGCCCTGCTCTGCTCCAGCAAAGAGCCCCATCTGGGATGCTGGTTTAATGGTTTAACTGGTGTTCGGTATTAGGGATATCTGTAACTTCAAATAGATAAGTCCAACCTATATTGTTGTATAGTGTTTTTGTATGCTGCTGCCACCTTAAACCCTAGAGGTAGCTGTATTTCAGTGATTACTTTAAAGTCTGTGAACTTTATAAGAAACTTTGGATGAAAGGTTCTATAGACATGCAAGTCATTACCATTACCAAAAGCTGTTTTAAAACCCTGTCTTGTTCTTGTTTTTCACAGCTTGGTTTCTTTTGAAAAGGCATCAATTCCTAATGCATATTGCAGTATTATATCATCTCATTCAATTGCTTTAGTTTTCTAGATGTGCCAGCACTATCTTTCTCAGTAGTCATCATTTCATTGAGCAGATATAAGCTCTTGCTTGTGGTTTGCAATTACAGCTTAAGTCTCATATAGCATTCACCTTGAAGCAGCTTGTTTGTCCTTCAAGTAATTTCTAAGCCAGAAAGCTATTAGTAATACCTTATGTAGATCATCTTTACAAATGGTTTAAGTATTAATAAAGAAAAATCATTAAGTGCGAGAGTGCTTTTGCTAGATTTTTTCCTCTTGGAAATGAAAACAGATCCTATCATTTCCATGATAACTGAAGCATGGGAGAGTTAGAAATCTCTCATGTGGGGAGTGGTGGAAACAAAAGGCTGCAATTCTATGCTGGTGAGACTATTTAGCGTAAAACCTTTTCTAATTAAAGCTGGCCTAACACACTGCTGATGGATTTGGAGGCTGCCAATAAAGAAACAATTTATATTACTTATTCACTTCCCACTTTTGAGACCAGTATCAGCTGGTAACTGTGTATAAATAACCTATGTAGTTCAACTAAAAAGTGTAAATATAATGTATATAGAGGGAGCCTCTTGGTAAACAGCCTTTTGAAAAAGACTTCATAGAGAAAATGTTACTAGTGGAAGTGACTGACATAAGCACATTTGCTTTAGGTATGGGTAGAAACAAGCTGATGTGTACATTAATCCCTTGCAAACCAATTAGTGTGATTGCAGAGCTGCTTGCAGCTCTCTCAATAGCTAATTTAGGTGATGCAGTACACTAGTTATATGAACTGAAAGAGTGTGTTGATGTAGCTACACTAATGTAATTACAGAGAGGTTGTGGCCTCTCAGAACAAGTTAGCTGAAAATCACAGATCAGGATTTCAGATGGTATGAATATGAAAGCTACTGGAGGACTCTGTATATAGTTCTCAGTGCATTGAGAAGATCCTGGAAATTTGGTGCCAGAAATAAGAAGAAATATCTTCTTTTTTTAAAAACAAATACAAACATAAATTCTGCACCTCCAGAAATGTAATATATCTCATCCAATGCACCAAATCCCCTGGTGGAATATACATAGGAGAGACCAAACAACAAGTGTGCACCAGAATGAACGCAAACTGGAAATCTATTAAAGAAAAGAATTACAGTTACCGGTGGGGAAACATTTCTCACAAGAAAACCACTCACTCTCCAATCTCTCAATTCTAATCCTCAAAGGGAATTTACAAAACACTTTTCACAGATGAGCCTATGAACTTCACTTCATCAATCTCCTGGATACAAAAAGTCATGGACTAACTATAGACATTGGATTTATGACACATTATAACCTGCCTGAAATCCAACTCCCTGGGTATCTCTCTACTATTTACCTGCTACATTCATCCTCCCCGCCTCTCCCCTACCCCCCAGCCTGTCTCTCACCCACTGACTCCTCAATTTATGTCTTCACTGACTGCCATTTTTACATGCGTACCAACCTCTAGCTTCTTTACTATTCATTCCATCCAAGAAGAGCACACACCAGCTGCAGATGATTCCTCAGCCTGACAAAGGGTTTTTAAACCCAAAAGCTTGCTAAGAAAAAAAATGTCCAATTATTTAGTTGGTCTAATAAAAGATATCAGATTTACCCAAAGAACCTTGTCTACATAAATTCAGACTTTCAGCACTACAAAAATTGCTTTCTGTCTGTCCAAAGGGCACTGAAGAAAAAGTGCTTTTGTAACCCTTTTGCTGTTGGCCCTCCCAATTCACCTGCAATTACCATCCAGCAGCATTTGGTTGACAAGAATGTAGTGAAAGGGTGTGCAGCTCTGGTATTGGGACATTCAGCAACCCTACATATGTATTCAGCTTGAACTTACCTTCAGTGCACAGAAGTAGCAATTCATAGTTTCCTCTTCAGGCCTGTGATTCAGAGGTCTTTCATAAATCCAGTGACTCATCATTTATTAAATAAGGATAAAACAAGCAGAAATATTTTTTCCAAAGGCCTTAAGCTGTTAAAGGAAGAGACATAATCTTCTAACTCTTCTTGTCAGCAGAAGCCTTACTGTGTACTTTAAGCTTTATATGGTGGATGCTGTAGATAGATCAAGTACTAGGGTTGCTAGCTGTCCATAAATTTATGGAGGCTCAGGCTAAAAATGCCTGTCTATAAAATCTGTAAAAAAAAAAAAAAAATCAAGCCATCCATAAAAGCTCTAAGCAGCCAGAGCTGATTGAGTTTCCAAAGTGGGAAAACAGCTTGAGAAAGTGTGGAAACACAGGTGGAGTACAGCAACACCATCTGGTGTCCAAGGAAGAAAGCAGCACCCTGAAGGGAGCTCTGATCAGACTTTTGTAGACCTTTCTGCTCCCCTTCCCTCCCCTCCTGCCAGCCATATGTTGCTGCTGCTGAGTCTTATCAGCTGCCTATAACACTTCTGAGTCTACAGATATGTAGGCTTTTTGGGGGGCTCATGTCAGGGATGGGGGGAGGGGGTCTGGCAGGGTAAAGCTGAGGGGTGGGCTGGCACTTTTTATTCCTATAAAAATAAGGAAACCTGGCCACATGGCCTCTGATAGTGCCTGGGAAGTATGTGTACACATAAATCTCTTCTTAAGTTCTTAATGTTAAGCACTGGTTTACCAGCCATTTTGCATCCTCATATAAAACGTGAATCTCAGTTTCTTCACTGGTAATTCCACGTATCTCCCTTGCTTCTAACTTTGATGCCTTGCTTTCTTTTATATGGCCCATTACATCTTTGTTGTTATTTCCTGTGGTGTTATACCAAGGTTGCACCAGAGATGAATCTGGACCAACCATCACAGCTGTCAAAGTGATTAACAACTACTTGAATAAAGTAGTGAGAAAAATAAAAAACGTTACTTATATTAAGAAGTGTTATTTATTTTGTAAGTAGACTTTTATTGATGTATTTGCCCATGATTGTTTAAATGGCCTGAGTGTCTCTGGAACCTAATGTTTCAAATGACTGGAGTCCTATTCAGTTTAATTCTAATAATTAATAAAGAAAAACATATTCCTTCAAAATACACTTTTTTCCCAAAGCTTTTATCAAAAACAGAGAAAAAAAGAGTCTTTTTCCTCCTAAAGAAAATTAATCTTATTTTTGTTATGATCTGACTCTGCAGTGAAGAGCTGATTTTGCATTTGCAAGATAACACTGAATATAGCACAATATGTGTCGGCATTTTACAGTATTAGTGAAAAGCTAGAGGCAGGAGAAGAGAAAGTGTGTGAGGTTTATCTCATTATCTTTAGGAGCCTCAGGATAAAACTGTAAATGGATGTTTGCCTAACGCTTTACAATTCTCACACAGCACTAATTAAAACTTTGTATAAATTTGCACTTATGACAAGTGCAAAGAAACTAAGGGAAAGTCTAAAATTCAAGCTGCATTTGCATTCATGTGAGCTTTTTATTTTGCATAGTATCTTATTATCTTTGTTCTGTACAAGACAGTGAGACTTTTGCTAGAAAATGAGTGATGACCTATTAGTGGAGTTTTTATTTATATTACAGTAACGTCCATGGTACTATCAGGCTTGGAGCCTTACTTGGTGAAGTACCCTACAAATTAAGTCTCTGTCTCAGAGAGTTTCCATTTAAGACAAAATGTAAACATAGGCATTAACAAGCAAATGAAAGGAATAGGAAAGATAGGATGAGAATGACATTGATAAGGTCCAATGGTGAATTAGCCCATTTTGTAACACAGTTAATTTTTCTGTTGTAGACATGGCTTTACAATCGCTTTGTCATGGCTTCCTATGCATTTGGGGAAGTAGAGAAGAGCAGGCACTGAGGGAATGCATTCCAGACATGTTCCCAGTCTGACGCCTACATTCAGGTCCTAGAAAAAGGTTGGCACAGAAACCATTTGCCAGCTCTGCAACAGGTGAATATAGCATAAAGGGGGGTGTTAGTATATCTGAAAATGGGCTCCATTTTGGAATCTAACATTATATCCCATTTCAATGTAGTAAACTCTTTGACATTCAATTTCTTTTGCTTTGGTTTTCTGAAGTCTCTGTTACCAGTAATTGGCTGTAGAAAGCCAGCTGAAGACAAATGTCTGCACAGGCAATCCTAATATAAAATAATGTCAGAAGTGCTCTGATAGTATTCCTAAGATAAATACGGACCTTTTGAACTCTCTAGGACTCTTCTAGGCTTTTTTTAAGACAAAGCAATTAGTTTTTGCTATTTTTTTGCTATTCATTATTTGCCTTACTTTTTCCTGTTAATCTGTTTGCATGTGTATCGTAAGAGCTTGACATGAGATTCTTAAAATCAACCAGACAGAATCACTACAACAAGCCTCTTCCACTTTTGACATATTCTGTCTTAGTTATTGATATGTTATTAACACTGTTGATAAACATGCAATTTATAATGTATTCTTATAGTGCTATATTATGTGTGGTATAATACATAATTTAAAAGTGGTAATCCACTAACAAGGAATGTAATGCCAATTGAATTGTAACAATCTTGGGACAAAGATGATCAGAAACCTGATGTATTTTCAGTCATTACAAATTTTATACTTGGATTCATGTGTCTAACTTCACTGCCTTGAACCTTGTATATTCATTCACACATGGGGAAAGTGAGTGACAAGTAGGTGGAAAACTTTATCAAATCAGGCTGGTAGCAATTTGCAACATGGACAGTTGCAAATGACTAAAAACAGAGCATCAGACGTCTTATCTTTGAAAGCAGGACAGAAGATCAGGCTCAAATGCTAAAGATAGAGAAGATATATTTAGTTTTTCAGAGAGAGATTGTATATGGACTTTATGGGAGCAAAAATTGTATGTGCATGTATGATCATTTTTATTAATGGCTGTACAGAGATTGCGCAAAATAAAAAAAACAAATTGTAATTTGGCAGACACAACATTGAGCGGTCACATATTTAAACAGACTCTTGAAAGAGAATTTTCTACCACTTAAGACCCAAGCACCTGACAAACAGAATATTCTGTAAAGAGATCCACTTATTTCACTTGACAGTTTTATTAAACATTAATCATCTTCTCAGCACTTGTACAGTCCTAGTACCTGCTGTTCCATGGCTCAAATAAGGGACTTAAAAAGATGAATATTTATTTTGCAGTTTCTCCAACACAATGCGATTCTGCTGTCTTTCACCATTACCAGTAAATCAGAGACGGAAATTGGTAAGATAAAGTGAAGCAGTAAAACAAAATTAAAGAGTTTTGTTAACACTAGAGTTATCACTAGAGATAACACTAGAGTTTAATGAGGTTTGCAATAAGGGGCACTGATTATAAGTAATATTTTGCAGTGCCATTTAACACTGAGACTAACGCAAGTCAGGAGAAAAACATCACTGTATTCAGAAATGATGGAGGTGCCTTGGACATCACTGTGCTAGATGTGTTCGTACGCCATTTCTCCTCTGCTCCAAATAAAGGCTGTACACATTGTGTAAGGTCAAACCTACCTCTTCCCTAGAGTTTGCTTTATTAAACCACATAGAAGCTGCTTTCTCCTGGAGCCAACTATTCCTATGATTTAATCTAGATTCCATGTCTGCCCCTATTTTCTTCTGACTCAAAGGTCTTGCCCACTTGTATTCTGAGGGAGTTAAAAAAAAGTGTACCTGCTACTGTTACTTTAAATTTTAATTGCCAAATCATGACCAAGACCTTATAAAGGGGGGTAAGGCAAAATGCCGCGTTTATTGATTACATGAATTAGACAGAGGTTTTGTCTCACCACTCATATAGACACACACACAAACACAAAACAACCATTCCATTCAGACATTATAGTTACCAGCTGCAGTTGTTCAATAATAGCATTGGGTGGCCAGCCCAGACCTTATTGAGAGAAGATGCAGATAGCAGGTAGGTTGGTTATTATGAGAGAAAGATCCTGTAGATAACAGTTTGGAGCGGGGTGAAACAGTCGCGTCTATGCTCCGATGAAACAGCAGTTGAGAGAGAGACTCACCCATCTTGGCATTTCTGAAGTCTTGTTTTATAGGGATTGGCATCCTTTGTTTCAGCAATCTGGGGTTTTTCCATACGCAGCTTCTGTTTCTGCGGTTGTTCTTCATTCATCTTCAGCTTATTTTAGCCCAAGGTCAGTTTAGTTGTTAAAGTTGGTATTTCAGCCTTGGAGTGTTCTTGCTGCCCGTCTGGCAGCACGTGTGCCTCTCTCCTCCTCGTTATCTCCTGTTGTGTCTTAGGCCTCAAAGGGATTCTTCAGCCATCCATTAATTAGTTTACTGTCTGGTAACTTACATTTGGTGCCTTGTTGCTTACATAAACAGTTACATCTTCTTCTCCCATCTCTATGCCATTCTCTCACCTTTCACCCTTTCACATCCACTTATTCAAAAAGGGCATGCAGAATTCATTCACCTATGTCAAGCCAAAGAGTACAAAAATTGAGTTTTCAAGTTACTTACAGGACAAAACTAACATAGTTACATTTTCACGTATACTCTATGTTAACATCAGCTACATTAGTTCAGTTCATGCTACACTACAATGTGTCAAGATTGTACACAGCAACTTTATGCAGGACTCTACCTCTTGCTAATAGGACATCTTTCAGAGGGCTGAAGATTCTGCTGGCTTTCTATGGATACTGTTGAACAGGGGTGTTCAACCCCCAGCGCACAGGCCGGATCCAGCCTGTTCAGCCATGTTATCTGGCCCGCAGGGTTCCCCCCCAACTCTCAGGTCCAAACATTTGGTGGTCAGGGAGAAGTGGCAGTTAATTGCTCTTCCACAAATTTCTGGACCTGGGAATAGCTGGATAGCTTGTTTCTGCATACTAGACTGAATGTGTGAGACTAGTCTGGGTGATGTAGGGTGGTGCGGGGCCTCATTGGGGCCAATCAGAGCAATACAGGCATGGGGTGGGGCAGATGGCAGGATGGCATGAGGTGGCACTGTGTGGAGTAGTCCAGGGTTGAGCAGGGCAGTGTGGGGCTGGGCAGAGTCCACACTGGGCCCAATTTTGGTGTGCAGGCCCTGATGTCGGCTGCAGACTGGGTACGCACCACTTATCTGGCTTCTGGGTCCAAAAGATTGAGCACAGCTGCTCTAAACAAATGGGATGACAGGGTCTAATTTCCTTTTACTTTCATTAGTTCTACACTGGTATAAATCTACTGGATTCAGTAGGTAATATCCACTTTACACTTGCATAGATAAGAAGATGAGTTTATCTAGATTTGTTGGGTTTGATTCTCATTTCACTTAGTCTAGTGTAAATTAGATGCCAAATCAGTGTAAACAAAAGAAGAAATAGGATCTATCTGTCAGATACCATGGGTGTAATTTAACAGGTGTCTCTGATGTGCATGCTTAGATCTCATTATAGTTAAAGGAAATAGACTAGACATCAGGAGGCACTACTTCACAGTCAGGGCGGCTAGGATCTGGAACCAACTTCCAAGCAAAGTGGTGCTGGCTCCTACCCTGGGGGTCTTTAAGAGGAGGCTAGATGAACAACTTGCTGGGGTCGTTTGACCCCAGTGCTCTTTCCTGCCATGGCAGGGGGCCAGACTTGATGATCTGTCAAGGTCCCTTCTGACCCTACAAACTATGAAACTATGAATAGGAGGCCCATGGTATTTTGTAGGATGGAGTCCTTATGTAAGGTTAGAATCCTCTTTAAAAGTCCATGGGCTAATGGCACTTTCCCATCAGCATAATCTCCATTTTTGGCACTTAACACACAGTTTGTGATCTTATTCCATGTGCATTACATACACAAGTGTACATATAGCTATAGGCCACATATGCAGTAGGCTACACACTCACTGGTCAGATATGTAGCTCTGTATGTGCATATCTAAGTGCAAGCCCCCAAATTTTGGGCTGGAAATGCTAAAAGGAGCTTTTTGTAGTATAGCCCAATAGCATGTTGTTAGGGCACCAACTCAGGAAACAGGGAGACCTTGGTTCTAGGCCTCTTCACTCAGACAGGGTTTGAACCTAAATTTCTATGCTTTTGTAACATAGTGGTATATAATCACCAGATCATAAATTAGGCATTATCCAGTCCCTTCTCAAAGCTGATTTACTGTACCTTGCATTTAATATCCACTGGATGAAACAGATGGAGAGCAGCAGGGAAATTGTTGATCCCTGGAAACAAGACTAAAACACAGGGCCCCCTCCCATATAGCAGCCATCTCACTGATCCACACACCTTCTATCTTGCATTTTTTTTCTGGTCCCTCATGTCCCTGCCAGCTTCCAGAGGTCTCTAAAAGCCCCTGCCTAATGCCTAACCAACAGCCTGGTGAGTGAAGCTCTATACTAAGAAAAATTCCCTCTGGGTGAGGGGGGTCTAGTATTTTAATCTCTTGCTTCTTAGGCACGTGCCTCAGACATTAGGCTGCTGTGCTAAAATGTGGGATTTATTTTCTTCTCTCCCTCCTTCACAGATTGTTGCTCAGCTACAATTTCAAGATCTATGCTCACCCAGGTTCATACATATGGGGCAAGTCTAGACATTGCACTCTGGAGATATTATTACTGTGCCATGCTTAGTATTTCCTTTAGACAGTAACCTCCCGGTTGTGCCATACACATAGAATATGGTTATTTTTAGCAGCTACTTTGCTGCAGCAGCGCACCATAATGGTGAAGTAGCTGTTGGTCACATGTAGACACCCATGGACACTACATTGCTGTAGTGTATCACTATGGCAAAGTAGTATCATGTAGATGTGTCCATGGAGTCATATAGCTAGCTGGCCAGGGCACAATTTGTTGTAAAGACTGAGTAGCTGTATGAATGCTTATGCATCCACATTCACACAGAATAAGATATTCAACTGCGTGCAAGTGGCAAAAATGGTGAGTACTTGGCTAAGTAATTGATAGTTGGATGCATGAAGTGAGGTAGAATGCTGCTTCAGGTACAGTGCCATAGCAAGGGGGGTGAGGGGGGTGTCACAGGTCAGCTGGGCACTGTGAGTGTATCAATTTTGGATCGAGGAGGCAAAGTTGGGAGTGGAATAAAGGCAAATTTATTATAGCTTACACACACACAACAGTTAACAGAAAGATAAATGCAATAAGCAGATAAGGCAATACAAAAGAGCTAATAGTAAAATAATAACAACAGATAATAATAACAGATAGATGGATAGATCAATCTGTCACAGGCCAACTGGGCACTGTGAGGGTATTAGCCACACTGGGGTGTTCAAAACAACAAATAGACAGACATGGGTTGGCAACTTATCGATAGTCCCTCAGTGCCAGGTGCGCGCCAAGTGGTTCCAGCGAAGTCAGGCGTCCCTGAAGATCAATGCTGTCAGAGGGCTTACTGGGGAAGGGGCCCTTGCTCAGGATCCGATCCTCACTCACACCGGGAGTCCGGGGTCCAGGCGTGGGACAGAAATGACCATTCTGTTCCCTCTTTCCTGCTGGTTACCTGATGCATGTGTTTTTTATACCTAGTCTTATGCTAATCTGTTGGCCTCAGGGCCACTCACAATCTTGCCCTATAACTGTTACCCTATGGGATTGAAAGGTGTCAAAATCATCACAAAAGGTTACCCAGACTCAGGTTTATCCAATAAGCAAATTATGATGCAGCTCATTTAGGTTTGAAATTGACATTGCTCCGCCTATATCCCAACCCCTTTTAGGCTTCAGTTGAATATGCTTTCTTGGAATACGCTTTCCTGGAATGTGTTTGGGTGTGCCTAGCAGTTAGATCTAGGTTTTATCGCTAAGGCTGAACCCTGAGCAAAAAACCGTTAGGCCAGCTAATCTCACAGCTACAGCTTTGCCTCTGTGGCCCAGTCAGTTCCATGAACAGTTCATTTATCAGTTTGGTTAAACTTATGACAGACAAGTTACATTTGCAAACTTACAAGCTTATATTAACTAATATTACCTATTTAGGCAAAATACCAAATGCCTCCAAGAAGCACACATTATTGCTTATTAATCCCTCTGGTTCTGGCTGTCACAGGGGGGTGAGAGGGGCAAGTGCCCCAGGCGCCAAAGCAAAGGGGCGCCAACAGGTGCTGCCCAGCCAGGACAAGGCGTGGGACAGAGCCATGAGCGGCTCATTTGGGAGGGTGTGGGGACTGGGAAGGGCAGCTCCTGCCACTTCATGCACTCCTGGGCAAGTTTGGGGCGGGGTTGCGCTCCTGATCTGCGCGTGAAGTGAGGGCGGGCTGCTGCTGTGGGCTTTGCCCCGAGCGCCAATCTTTGTTGCTATGGCACTGTGTAGGTATGCACACAATTAATTGTAGGACTGTGACTTCTGAGTTTCTAAATGGCTGTTTTTTTGTATAAGGACAAGAATTTAGATACCCAAGAAATGAAAGCTGCTTCTGCAAGTAATAGAACCTGCAGTTTTGTGCCCACAGGTATTTTTGCTTGCAGTTTGGGTGAACAAAAATGAAAGACAGGTTTGCAAAAAAATCTGTCCTTTACATTAGGGGGTCTCTCATCAGGAGATCCAAACTAAGGTCTGGTAGAGTAATTTTGGAGCTCAGATCTGTGATAGCATGCGTCAGTGTGGAAACCTCTTACTGAGTTTTCCTGCTCACACGTGAAATCAAAGCCCAGATCAGGTGAGTAAGGCATACCTGAATAAGGGTCAGCAGTACCAAGTTTAACATCTCTTAAGAGCCAATAAATTTAAACTCTTGTAAAACAATAAAGAAGGCCACAAAGTTATTCAGGTATAAGTGACAAGTCATTAATATGCACTAGGAGTTAATCATTTATCTCTTTGTTTTTAAATCTAAAATATCAAGTATTCCTCAAAAATGTGCTAATTAAAGCACGGATAGATTAAAATTGCCTTCTGCCACTGAGTGTAACAATGTTATTAACTCAACCTGTGGAAATATAAGGAGCCACATCGCTGGATATTTTAGTGCTAACAAGAAAAAAAATGCACATCTGTAGTTCAGCACATGCAATACCAATAACTTACAGTTTTAAGTGCACACAAAACTATATTAAGAATTCATTGCTCAGAGTATTTGAAAAGGTCAGAGTGATGTGAAGAGGACTTGAAGAATTTTCTTGGCTCCCAGAAAATATCAGGGGTCTGTATTATTATTATTATTATTAATGTTGTTGCTGTTGTAATATTATAATTATGTAGTATTATTATTAGTGGCAGCAATGCCATGACTACCAGTAATAATAGCTTTTTCTAAATGTTGTATGCAAAATAAATTTTGAATAATTATTGGTGAAGATGGTCTCCTTTCCTTGGTGGGCTCACTGAAAACTTGTGTAAACATGATAAGGTAATTCATAAGCCAACATACACCAAATTTAATAGAGAAATTTCCATTGACTATATTGGGGGTTCAGTGTGCGCGTCTACACGAGACGCTTAATGCACAGTAACATAAAAACACTGCACAGTAGTGTGCTGGGCAGAAACCATGCTAATATGCTGCTGCAGAATGGTATTAGGCTACTGTGTAGTAACCATTACTAAAAAAGCATGCACTGGCACTACTGCGCAGTAACTGTCATTACTGCGCATTTAGTTATTACTTAATTGAGCAAGTACTAAATTAAATGTGCTGTAACTACTGCACATTAATGAATGTGTAGACACTCCCAGTTAGGACCTAAATCCTCTAGGATTCATTTCAGAATCCAAACTCTAGCAGTACAGGCCAAAGTCCAGTATATTGGAAGTTTATTAAAATCAATACTGAGGAAGTTTTCTGTTCTGTCAGTTACCTTTTGATCTTAATAGCCTGTGGAAATAAACTTCTATATCATCTTTTTCTTGCTGCACAGAAAAGATATCAAAGTTCAGTGCCCGTCACAGAAGATACAGCACAAGACAAATTCTGTTTAATATCTGTGTCGGTCCCAATGCCTATAACCTGACAGTGGTCTCAGATCAAGGTAACATAGAAACAAGCAAAACAAAGTCTCTGCCAGTGTGAAGGCTTCAGACATTATTGCCCTTAGTAACTTTCTTCTCTCAACTCATGTTTATCAAATGTACACTTCCATTATGTGATTTGTTTAGACTTTTTTTATTGACTGGGTAAATAACTCTCCTGATTACAGTAGTTACAGTTTTCCCTGTAGTTACGTTTGGCAACAAGCTGCTTTAAACTTCTTTCACTACGCTGTTAATTAGATCTACATTTCCCTTCTCGTCAGTCTCAACTAAGCTCCTTGTCACCCGAATTGCCTCTCCTGCCAACATGACTGAAAACTAACAGCTTTTCTGGGACATCACTCTGTCTATGACTGAGGTAGGTCATGTCTCATCTCAAGCTGTGCTTCACTTGGGTAGTCAGGTTTTTTGTAATAAATTTGCAATTTATTGTTCATGTCAGATTTTCCTCTGTGTCTAAGTATATCTTCAAGATAATGTTTTCATGGCAGTAGCCAAACAAAAATAAATAAATGCAAAATCCCTAATTGCATTTCCTGCAGAACTCTGGCATTTTTTATCCCAGTGTAATATTCTTGGTTGCCCAAGCGAATGAATATCTATAAGCAGTCAATATTATACTGTCACAAGCAACCTGACTTCATTATCAAGAGCCGTTAGTGGGAAAATTATGTATCTGTCTTTGGTGGTATTAAAAAAATCCAGGAACAGTGGAATTTTCTGGAACATGCATTTGCATAAATAATTCACTATATCTGTATAACCAGGCAGTATAGTTCTGGGGTCTGTAAAACTTTCTAAGGAGCATGACATTTTTTAACCAAACTGAACCTTCCCATTGAAGGCAGTGGCAAAACTCCTATATATTTCAATAATAGTTTGCAAACGCCCAAAACAAGTCATTTTAGAATTTACCTATACATATAAGGTACACATTTAAGTACCAGGTACTACTGGTACATTTTAAGAAGGTGCAAAGATAATTCCACTCCCACAAAATCTCATAGTTTGGGTTGAGTAGAGTTCAAGATAAGGACTAGACATTCCTATAAAAACAGGACTTTCATACCTGTATTAGATACATGGAAATGTGTACATTTATCAGTTTATAATGGATGAATGCTTATGCTTCTGAGCCTTAAATAAGCAGTATGTCTCTGCTCTATAGGAAACTATATGGTAGTGGAAACTGTGACAGAATTCCAGAAATGTGGACCATCCAGGGTATGGAGCTCTATTTGGGATGTGTGTGCCATCACCATGTCCAGTTCCAGCTCTCAAGGAGCCCCATAGTTTTGATCTGATCTGGGGACAGACACCAGTGGTATAGGGAATAATTTTGTAAAGTGCTAAACATTTCTTGTGAGGTGCTGAGCAGTCTTACCTTGTAAAAAGGACAGGGGAAGAAAGAGCCACTCAACACACATTGAGGTTGCTCAATGCTTCACAAGAAGTACTCAGCATGGTGCAGGCTTGGGCCTCAGTTGAATATAGAAAAACATTTTTCTGTAGCTGTTCCCAATACTTCTTAGTGACAGAAAGTGCTGAGGCAAGTGAGATAAAAAAGTGGCTGAAAGTTGGTGCACCGGAGAGACCCAGTAGTGAGGGGAGCACATTGAGATTCAGGTTTGCTCAGAGCTGGGCAGAGAACTTTGCCCAATACCTGTTGGTACCCAACCCAGCACAACCATTGCTATGAGTCACTGTTCACACCTACCACCTTCTAAGCGGATACTGAAATGATATGGACAGGGAGGAAGTTCTCGAAGAAGGGAAAGAGTCAGTTATTGTTTTGGTTTGTAATGAGAGCACCGGGTAACAAGCTGTGTGCCTGTAGGAAAGGTGAGGATGAAACTCCTGGGCAATGTAGGGAAACTGCCCTCGGCATTCTGGGCCTACTCACAAATGTGCCAAGTGTGATGTGATCCCCAGTATACACTAGAATGAAGCCACCAGAACTGTGTCTTGTGTGTGCTACTGGCACAGGGCAGATCTGAACCAGGAACTTGAAGGCAGAAAGCTTTATGCTTCACTTTCTTGGTGCTAGCCAAATATATTTAAAAAAATAATATGTGTGTTAAGCATTAAAAGGAAAATGTAATTGCAAAATCAAGCCCCAGAGAATGTCTCGGAGAATACTTTTTATTGGGTGAGGAATTAACATTTATTGCAGATTATTTTACAAATGTCACAGTGCTGACCTGAAAGCTTTAATGATTGTTGAGATCACATGGGTACCAGAAAGGCTTAGACTGCCGATCAAAGGGAGACTCTTCTGATATGGCTGTGGCTCCTTTCTCTCAAATCCATTTTTGGTGCAGTATCAAAAGCAGGGAAATGTTTTTCTGTAGCTTTGGGAAAAAACACTGCCTCCTCTTGGTATCTGAAAACAAGCCACTTGGGTTCCAGGACAGGAGGCAGAGGATGAAGATGAAAGAGGAAGGGCAGGATGTGAAAGTAGGTGGAACACTGGAGGCAGCTGTTGGCTTTTTGTGTTGGGAAGGAAGGGCAGAGTGATGCATTTGTCTTGAGCTAAGTCTGAGGGGAAGAATTATCATGTAGAATGGGAAAAAGAGAAAGGAAACATGAAGGAGAGTGGGTGAAAGCATGAGGAACCTCTAGGAGACTGGCTATATCCTGAGGGTCACATATCGGCAGTAATTATTCTGTGAATTTTCAGATAGCAATTGAAGACATGTTAGACCAATGGGATCATTAGGTTGCATAATCTGACTTTCAGTATGTGACAGGAACTCCTTCTTTGAGCCCAGTAACTTGCATTTGGCTAATGTGTGTCTTCTAGAAAGCCATACAGCCTTGATTTTAAAGATACCAGGACATGGATACCATACCATTTTCCTTGATTGCTTGTTCTAATGGTTAATTGGCCTCACCTAAAATTAATGCCTAATGTCTAATCTGAATTTCTCCTGATTCATTTTCTAGACTCCTTTTGAACCAGGTATTTTCTCCCTATAGCAATATTGACACATTGTCAGCAAGATGCCTCTCAATCTTTTTTTTTGTGTAAGGAGCCATATCAAATTCCCTTTGCTAGGCACCTCAGTGTACTCCTAGTCCATCCTGCTAGAGGCCCCCAAAAATGTTATTGCAAAAGTTGATTGGATGGATCCTCCTTCTTCTTACTGTTTTTTGTGATTTAGGCTGTGGCAGATGTTCATTTAATGGCACAATGGGACCTGATCACTGATCTCAACAACTGATCTCCCACACATACATGGTAGGACATGTGATTTTGGGGACAAGGCTCAGATCCCAATCATGCCCTTTTTACTTGCCAGCACAGAGGGAGCCCACTGTACATGCCTAGAATTGCTGCCATCATAGCAGAGCCAAATGTTTAAACTAGGCATTTGTTAAAGCCACCTGAGATTCTCAAACTATGTGTCCCTGTGTCTAAATCCCCTGAGAGGTCTAATCTGACATGGGTGCTGAGGCCAAGTGTAACACACCCTCACAATGTGGAATTGAGTACCCACAACTACTTGAATGGATGATGATAGTGATGATATCCATTGTCTTGCATAATATTCTAGTGCTAGACTGTCCAACTTCTGAGTGGCTGGGGGCCTGGTTTGACGAAACTGTGCTGCACCCCCAGGCTGCACAGTATGTATGCCCATTCCTTTTCACCACACTGTGTGACTGCAAAGACTCCCCGGGCTTTCCTCCTGTGTGGGCTGCATAGGATGCATAGACCGCACGTCCCTGAAGGCTGCTGGGCAGGGGTAGGAAGCAGAAGCTAGAGGAGGGAGAAGAAGCATGGAGACTCCTGCAGCAGCAGCAGATGTGGTGGCGAGAGTGATGGACAGGCAGGAGCCTGCAGGTGATGAGTTAACTCCTCAAACCTGATGCAGTCTGTGGGTTGCAAGTTGTCTTAATGATTAGACCACTTGCCTAGGAAATGGGAAACCTGGGTTAGAACCCTCCTTGGTCTCAAACCTACATTTCATACCTGCCAAGAAAGTGGCCTAAGTACCAAGATAAAGGCTAGGCTGAAGGCACTGTCTACTCTCAACACACCAGAGACAGAGATCTTGAGAGTAATTGTGTGGAGTGTCCCCTGGTTCGTGTAGCTGAGCAGGAATGAGTGGGTATGAAATGTTAAAAAATGGATGTCTCTGGCAGCACCAGAGATGTGGTATTAGGTAAACCTTCACTGACTATATTTAAAGGATAGAGACTTTAGATGCCTAATCTGGATTTGTGGATTCCACTCCTTAAGTCCAGTTCCTAAATGTTAGGTGTGGGAATACTGACACCTAATTCTCCTTTTGGAACTGGATGTATTGGTCTGGAAAGTACCTCATCATATTAATTTGATATGAATGCATTATCCTAGTGGTTCTCAACTTTTTTAGCCAAAAGGCACCTATAATTATACTCATGACACCCTTGGAAAATGTCATCTCTTAGCTTTCCCTCATTGTTTGACTATGAGAAAATAATAGAGCTATTCCTATGTTGCCAAGAATTCAGAAAGACCACAACAGGTCAGAATGCTTTTGATACTATGGATTCCTATTTGAACTTTCTGGGTTTATCTTTGAACCATATGTAGGTGCCTTAACACATAACAGTACTAATATTGTATATCACCCTTAAAACAATCTCATGGCACCCTGGTTGAGAATCACTGCATTATGCACCTTCTTTTCAAATATATTGAAAAAATATTATGGACCAATTCTTCCCTTTCTTTATTGTTATTAACAATTTTTGCCATATCCACCTAGTTCAGGGGTGAGCAAAATATGGCCAGTGGTTTGGACCTGGCCCATCAATTGATTGCCTCTTGCCCCTGCAGCAGTGCAGCAAGGGTAGGAGGAAGAGGAGGAGCCACTGGAGGCAGGGAGAGCCAAGCAGTACCTGGGTGGCTGCAGCCACACATGGAGGAGCCCTGCCAGAATCTGTGTGTATACTGGCCGGGGCCAGGGCTATTGGCGGGCATGGGAGGAAGCATGCCTGGGCTGCCCTAGGGAGTGGGTGGGGCTCAGCCCCATGCAGAACGCTGATGAGGAGCCATTGGCTGGATAGGGGGGTGGACCGCACTTCCTCCTCCCTGCCCCCACCTCTGTCTATTCCCCTTACCCTGGCAGGCTCCTTGGACCTAGGGCACAGGCAGCCCCACACAGACATTCCTCACATACCTCCTATACACCCACCCCTCCATCCGCGCTCACACACTCCCTCCTTCCTTTAAGCTATTATGCAATTGCCTCTATTCATACTACTCAGCAAAAAAATCAGGATAAAAATATGTTTTGAAATAAAATAAAAATATGTTATAGTAGATGTTTAATTTTGAGTAATTGAATTTTTTTTATCTATGAGTGGTAAAATGATAACTTCTGAAAGGCTTTGTGCATGTGGCTCTTGACAGCTCACCAAAACTCATTAAGTGGCCTGCCAGCTGAAATAATTGCCCAACCCTGACCTAGTTCCTATTAGGATTTGTTTTGATTCTAATATATTTGATTCTATAATATTTTAATTTTTTTCTATCTATAAAGTCATTTTTCCAGCTATGTACTATGTTTTCATGAAAGGTACACACTTGCAGTTACAGATCTTCTATAGAAGCATGCTTATGTGTTTTTGATGACTTAGGAATGACTAATAAACAAGGCTGATTAAAGACTATTATTGTTATTAGTTAAAATATAGAAAGGGTTAAACAGACAAATAAACTGATCTGTGAAATTAGATTGAGACCTGGGGTTTTACTCTTTGCTCTTATGATGAAGAAGATTTTATGCTATTTGTTACTAACAGGACATGCAGAAATGCAGTAAAATTATCTGAGCATGGCTATATTCAAATGGTATGGCTAAATACTTAAATGACTATTGCCATGTGATATATCTAAAGTAAATGTTTATTGTCAACACAATTTAATTCCATGCATGGATTCATTGCAATCATCTTGGAACCGGAGAATCTGAATAATCCTAACTAGCTTTGCTGAGCAAGTTTGCTTTATTTTAAAATATTCAAGGGCTAATTCAAATAATAGTATGGGGAAACAACACAATGATTTCAATTAAGATGCATAAACATGAGTAAAAGGCAAAGCTTTTTCTAGGAAACCATTCAGATAACAAAATTATTTAGTTACTTTATTTTAATATTTCTGTGTACTTGACTGTTCTTAACCTTTTTAAGGTAGTTGTGACAAAAAACACATTTTTACAAACAGCAATAACCCTGCAATTTTCCATTGTTTTTCTTTTTAAAAAAATCTTGTTTATTAAGTCACTCCTGTTTGTGGACTACACAAGACACTTTCTGTTGCAGGGGTAAAAAATCATGTTTGCATCCTGAGGCCAAGATGCCAGCATAGTTCTTTCATAGCCAATGGACTACAGCTACTTTGCTCTTGAAAGACAATCCAATGCTGTTGAAATCGAAGTGAGAGTCCAACTCACTCTGGGAAGCTTTCAGTGTACTTCAGTGGGAAGTGAACCAGCCAACTTGTATTTGGGTACACTTTAGGGGCCATTGGATCCACACAATCATGGACTGCACTGCATTTCCTTTTGCCAGGTATCAGTGTCACATGTCCAGAGAGGTAGCTTGAAGACCCCCTGTTGGCATATGGGATACAGGAATAGGTAAACCTTTGAGCATGACACCTTTGCCAGCACATCTGTACCCACCACAAAGTGAAGGTGATGCAGCTTCTTGCATGCAGAGTTGGTCAAAAGATTCCAATAACTTTTCATGGGAAATTCTGAAAAATATTTGATATTTTGAGGGAAAATCAAACCTGAAAACCATTTAAAAATGTATATAATGTTTTCATTAACAAAAATGTATTTCAGTTAAAAAATGATTTTAAACAAATTGCAAAACCAACATTTTGGTTTTGGGATTTTGTGATCTCTCCTTTCTCGCTCTCTCTCTCTCTCACCATGGAGGGAAGGTATTTTTGTGGCCTGGGAGATGGTTAAAAGATAGGAAGCCAAAAGTAGCCCTACATGGCCACTATTCAGGATGGAGGGCAGTCAAAATGTGGTCCCACAGGGATCTGTGCCAGGCCTGGTTTGTTCAACATTTTCATTAATGATCTGGAAATGGGGGTACACAGTGAAATCTCCAAGTTTGCAGATGATACTCAGTTATTCCAGGTAGTCAAATCTCTAGCTGACAGTGAGGAGCTTCAGAAAGATATCATCAAGCTAAGTGAGGGGAGAAAAAATAGAAAATTAACTTAAGTGTCAACAAGTACAAGGTAAAGCACATGAGAAAAAATAGCATCAATTATACATACTCAGTGCTGGGTTCTGAACTAGCTGTTATGACTCAGGAAAGAGACTTCGGAATAATTACAGACAGACAGTTCTCTAAAAAACATCAGTTCAATGTGAAGCAAACAAAATTACTAATAAAATGTTGGGCATTAGTAAGAAAGGAATTGAAGAAAATGGAAAATATCATCAGGCCACTATGCAAATATATGTCTTGAATACTGTATGTAGTTTTGGTCTCTGTATCTTGAAAAGGATGTAGCACAGGGGTGTCAAACTCATCTGAACTCATTAGCCAGTCTGCAGGTTGGATTGGGCCCACAGACCTCTTCCCTCTCTTTCCCCAGCACACCTGATCCAGCAGCTTCTCCAGTTCATCTCTGCCTTATGCTGTGTGTGGCACAGATTCTGGAGTAGTTGGAACAGCACCACACCACACACATGTCCCAGCTCACCCAGCACTGGGGACAACACACTCCACAGGTCTTACCAGCTGGAGCTGCACGCTACAGGGGCTGCATTGGTGAGGGCCACAGAAAGCCCTAGGCTGTGAGCCATGTCTGCATGTGAGTGGATGTTTCCCACCCCCTTGCACCACATAAGCAGGTGAATGGGCACCCACTGCCCCTGTGCAGTGCAGGAAGCTGCAGGTGAGGTAGGGCACTGCAGGAACTCATAAGTCATATTTAAAAAATCAACTAAAATATTCATCAGCTCTGCTCACAGGCTTTGGCCTTGCTTCAGCAAAGCACTTCAGCAACTGTTATCCTCTGAGTAATCCTAATGAAGTCAATAATGTTATTCATGTTCTCAAATGCACACCCATGCTTAAGTATTTTCTTCTGTTGGGGTCTTTGTGAGCAGAATTTGTTTTTTGTTTTCCACAAAATACTGTAGATGTCAGATCAATGCACTTTATATTTTCAAAACAACAATGGTCAGGAATTTCCTTGTGAGATTTTTGTCATAATTTTAGATGAATATTTAACAAAATACTCCACTCCCATAAAATGATATTATTTCCAGTGGCAAAAAATGCTCTGCTTCATTTATTTACAAGTCCCGTGCTAATTTCTGGATAGAACAAGTAGCACTGATGATGATGACAATAAATAAATGTCAAGATGCTTCTCACAAAGAGAAAAGCTTGCCTGTGACTCATAAGACAGCAAGCCCAAGAGGCAGTTTCTATAGGGCTATCAAGTTGAAACATGAATTCCTTTGTGACCTCTGACTGGAGTTTAACAGCAGCTGTTAAAAACAGTTGAGTAACAGATGCTGTGAATTTAGGATCTATAAATTAGGGTCCTGATTAAAGAAAGCATCACTCTTCAGCTTAAGGTGTTTATACATATGCTTAACTGACAAACAAAGCTTCCAGTTCTAGGCCCTGAAACCAGAAGTTGCTTTCATTTTCTTTTCTTTCGTATGGCATCAGATATCAACTTCCAAATCTATGAGCCACTGTCCGGTATTATCGTTCAATGTGTGGATGCCATCTACTTTGCCTGGGCATTTGTAAAGATTGCAGCTTTCAATTAACTGCTGTGTTGTTTGTTGGACACTGCATTCACACAGGGGGCTGTCCAAGTTGTTCACCTTGTGAAGTGTTGTTTTGAAGAGTTCATATTCAGATCTCAGTCTGTTCAGCTTGGTCCATGCTTCTCTGATGAGGTGATACCCAATGGGTGACTTGTTTGGTGTTCATATAAGACAATGTAGGAGTAGGCCTTTTGACTTCCCAATTTTGAGAAGTTCTTTAAGAACATGCTACTGTTATCAAACTAGGTTAATTGATCAGTAGTTTCAGAATTACATAAGATGTTTTCAAGGGTTTGTGAAGATATTTCCTGTGCTGTTCTGAACATAAACAATGAATTTTTTAAGATTAATGTTCTTTAAAACATGGACTGAACTTATATACACAATCAGAAGACTTACAATTCAACAAAGCTTTTTAAGGGTTAAAGTAAGGACAGCAATGAAGTCTGAGATCCTCTCCTCTTGTGCAACAACGCATAAATGGGAACAACTTAAAGCAGTGGTTGCCTAGACCACAGTGGTTTAATCACTAAGCCACAGGTCATGCATTAGCTAGGCACTGAGCCACTGCATTGGATAAAAAACAGTGGAGAAATGTATGTGATATAAGAAATAAGGGTCTGGAAGCTGTGGCAGAGCCAAGCAAGGAATCAAAAGCGAGGAGTGCATTCCCACTCTTCTGCTTCAGGAAGGGCTAGAGGCTGCATGATATTAGGTAATCTTAGGTACTGAACACAGTAAAGGCCAGCTCCTGTTCTACCTAGGTGCCTAAGTGGGTTTAGGTGCATATGTATGATCCTATTCCCCCATTCTCATGTCCCTGGAAAACAATTAATACAGAAGGTAGATGGGTCCTTCTTCAGCTTGCTGCTTTTTGTGACTTTGTCTTAAGATTAAGGCAATGGTCTGTTACAAAAGTAGGGATATTATTGGGTTTCAGGGACTTGAACAGGGTGGAATAAGTTTACACTTAGACACCTAACTTTAATTCAGTACCTACTGGCTGGAATAAGATCAGACCCTCAGAAAGAAATTATGGCCTCACTGAAGTCCATGGGAATTTTGCCAGCGATGTCAATGAGACCAGGATTTCACCTTAGGATTTTGGACCTTTCAGGAACAAGCACTAGGCCATGACCCAAAATTCAAGTGTTTAGAAGTCACTGCATTAGCTTGGCTTTATTTTATAGAAGTAAGGGATGATGTTGGTTCTTACTGGGTGAAGCAGAAGCCCTAGACTACTCACATGGAAATGAATGGCAAAACTCACGTTCACTCTAATGGGAGTAGACCAGGGCCTCAGATCGAATATAATAGCAGCGAGCCTGAAGCAGAAAGAACTGAGAAGGGATCCAGGCAAGGTCAGAGCCTTCTGCCTCTTTAATGACTTTCTCTTCTTGGGCCACTAGGGAGGCAGCTTAGCTGAGTCCAGCTTTGCTGTTTTTACTGCGCCACACTAGAAATCACAATGGAGCAGCATACGGCAGTAATTAAAGACAGGAGCCCCCATGGAGTTCACACTGAAGTTTAGATAATCTGATTAGTAACTACTTGAGGGATTTTTCAGATATATTCATATATTATATCACTATAGATGAAATCCATACACTGCTTGTATGCAAAAATACATACATTTTGTGATGTGATTGAGATTTTTTTCAGTTATGTCTAAGTGGTATATATGTAATTGAGATTTGTATATAAAGGATAGCTAAATGTAAAGATAAGGTAAAATAAGTAGCTAAAATAGGTAAAATAAATAGGTAAAAAAGTAAATATTGCTAAATGATAGTTTTACTTACAGAGGGAGATAGAGATATGAGTGATATGTATGTACTATTTCAGTTAATAGGGGTTATGTTTTAAACCATAACTATCAGTACTCACCCATTCCCGCAAAGCTGACAGATGTTAAAGGAGACAGTGAGTTGTTCAGCAATTAGGTTTTGGCAGAGCAATGAAAAGCTCATTTCTGTAATCTACAGATATTTTCTTCAAACATTATTACCCATTCCTATAAACAGTGCTTGCCTAATGTTTCATATATCAGAGTCAAATATTTGTATCAAAGCATTTTTTAAAAAATCTGGATCTCCAAAGATAAAAATGTTTGAAAATTTCAAAGACAACTAAGTTTTGTGGTAACGTTTTCAAAAGTGTCTAAGGTTATGTCCACAAAATAAACGTAACCATCTTCAGGACAGGCATCATGTGCTGCTCCACACATGGTACTTTCTAAACCAGAAGCAGCATAGTTACAACCACACAATGTTAGGCCACTTATAGCCTATTCTGTAAGCACTTAAGCATATTCTTGACGTTACAATTACAACTAGTTCCAGTAAAGTCAAGAGAATTCCTCTCTATGTAAGTCTACACACATTTAATTTTTGCACAATTAGTGTCTCAGTTTGAATTTTCCCAAGGATTGAAATTTTTTGTATTGAAACGTTTAACAAATCTACACAAGATGGGATCTTGCATGTCATGAAAGTCTGCATAAAATATGTTAACATAGGGGTTCCTGATCATCTCAACCAAAAAAAAAGAGGACTGTACATCATAATTTTCTAGCCCTATCCTGCAGCATTGGTGACCTTTATGTGATCATTTCCTCTAGTCATTACAGTTCCCCCATATTATTTTCCCAACCATCTAACTTCTCTAAAGAACACAGAGCTCCAAGGATCCATTCTGACTGAAAGTAAAACTGCACACAGATGATGTCAGATACTGACATCATGTTTTCTATCTGTGAGACATACCAGGAATTCTCTGTTGGTGGCATTCACATTTTAAATGCTATTATGCCATTTTTTTAGAAAAGAAAAAGCTAAATCTACCTGGATCTGCTGATCTGTAACTCCAAGCTCCCAAATATCATCACAATTTAGATGTCTAGCTGCTCTAACTGCACCTACATAAAATTAAGACCCTTTTGCATTCTAGAGTATATGCACTGCAAAGAACCCAAGTCTGGCACTAGAAGCTTGGTGGATCCACCCAAATTTTGACCCAAGCCCCCAAAGCCAATGCCACCACACAGAGAATAAGTTTTGTAGCTTGTACTGCACTAAAGGATTCCAGACCCCAGTTATGCAAAAACCCATGAATCCCCCAAACAATGGGATGTAGCAAATCTAGCTAATATTTGCCTTTTTCCTATATTCCATACTACATATAGAAGAATACTGGATCCTGATGCATTCAGACACATGAACACTGCAAAATTCTGCATCTGGAATCTCCCTGCAGTCAGTCTGATGATTTTTGGCTTCAAGCTCCAAGTTACACAAACATGTAGGGCTGCTTCTGTTTCACTTGGGGAGAGGGGTGTGGGGATGTTGGAGGGGGGACCTGGACCCTCTTTTGGATACCAGTCCTATAGCACTAGAAAACACATATTTGGCAATAGAAGTCTGCCAATTTTTTAACTACAGCCTCTCAAATTCTATTGTCTAAATCAAGAAGAAGATATAGGAGTTCCTAATGAACTGCCAAATCCAGACTCTGTTGTAACAGTCAACATATGCATCTAAAATCCCAAACCTCAAAATGGTACCAGCTCAACAGGGAAGGATAGATGCTCTACTCTCACTCAAAAATTCAGATCCTGGTATATCCCTGTTCAATAGCACCACAAAGATACTCAGCATTCTTAGCCTGGTGAATCCTGCCCAAAGCCCCAAACTGTATAGTCAAAAAAGCACATTATCCTTTAGAAAAATGCTGGCTCTAATACACACCAGTGCAAAAGCAACTCAAGAATATGTACCTTGCACCTGGGTCCTGTTGGATTTGACCATTTTTGGCTACAAAGCACTTTTCAATTTCACTGCATAAATACAGATCAAGTACAGGCAGTCCTCGACCTACAGTGTTTCCAGTTACGTTTCACACTTACAATGCTTATAAATTGACACTGTTTCAACTTTCTGACATCAGTTTAGACTGTACAAAGCTTGATCCGATGCAATGCCATGCCAGTGAACACATTCACTGCATCACCCATCTCCCTGGAAAACATCTGTCCAAGCTTCCTTGGACACTTTCTTTAAGAAAGCAGCCAAGGCTCCAGAAAAACCTGCAGCCAAGACTCCTGAGAAGACTCCAGCCAAGAGCCCTCAAAAAGTCCAGCAAAGTCACCTCAAAGAAGTCCTTCCAAATCAATGTGATTGCTTATTACAATATAAATATGCTAATGTAGCTATATTACTCATCTATAATTGATTGAGTACAAAATTATGGGTTATTTTTGGTTAAAATAGGGTATCGGGCCTTGGTTCAGGAACCAATCCCCCATTTATAACATTATTTCCTATGGGAAAATCAGTTTCAAGTTACAACATTTTGACTTAAGATGAAGTTTTCAGGAACCAATTGTGTCATAAGTCGAAGGACTACCTGTATAGTCACTCCTGCAAAAAAAATCTGGCCCCTCATCACTCCTAGCACACAAACACTTGAAAAATCCAATTGCAGATCTAGGTCCAGCAAATCTAACTTGTATTATCACCATCATCACAAATTTTATCTTCTGGACAGATAACAAGTACAGCTATGCATGTGCATTGGATAAATCTGTAGGTAATGTGCTTAGATTTTTTCAACCTAAGGGATTTTTAGACCTGTATAACATTAGAAATTATTTACAATTAATGGAATTACAGTATGTAATTCCTTTACATTGTTTTGATTATCTCCATAAATTACTAACCCATCAAGTGTTTAAGCTAAATTACACAACCACTGGACCAGTTCCATTGCAAAATATACATACATAATATGACATTTGGAGGTACGGTATCTAGACAAAGTGATGTCAGATATAGGCTATTATGGTTTCACTGAAACACAACATGTGGGATACATATTGCATAACTACATTTTGCTATATTGATGCAACCTTTTTTCTCTATTTAGACAATTCTACTTTGATGAGGAGGGAGGGCTGAGGTTAAAAATTGGCAGTGTGAAACAGGATCCTAGAACCAGATATATGCTTTTCTAGTGGCATTAGGCCAGCAAGCATCAAAGCTTGAATTTTATTTCATTAATATGGGAGAAATGATGCTTGTTTTCTATTTAGATGTATAATCTAAACTATAATTTGGGCCCCCCAAAATTGCAAAGTTCCAACTGGATTCAATCCTGGAACCAAGTTTTTGCAGCACTGATCCATGGGGGTGCATCCAGGTCCATTGTTTTTAGTTGATTTTTTTCTGTTGTTGCACTGCAATAGTGGTAGCTACCTTTGTTTTCAGTTTAAGCCACAGAATATGTATTGGGGCCTGGATGAATGTGAGGATCCATATTCCAGATCCTGCTTTTTGCAGCCATCCCATACTGAGATGCAACGGTTCAAGGACTTTTGTTAGTGCAGTGAGACAGATTTATTTGTTCTTGAAACGCTATAAAGTTGGGTGTTTAGGGGCAACATTTGATGAGATTTAGTAGGTTTCAGTGCTCAGGCTCTGGGTTATGCTGGCACATAGATTTTCTGTGCCAGAAGTGACTAGTCTAGTTGTATAACGTAGGGTCTTTCTACATCCAGGTTTATTATTTTTGTGTCCTTTAGAGGTGCATGGGTTTGAGATGAAGACTGGACCCCAGAGTGTTCACCACCCCTGCATTTGTGCATCATGAGAGAGTGTCATTGCAAAGAATGAACACCACGGGGCCTTTCCTTACAGTCGCTTCTATAAGCGCTGCACCAAAAGGCAGCCAAAGGGGCCTTGTGTACACTGCAATTACTTGCAACTATTCCAGGCTTCATTAGGAACTGTCCCGGGGTTTGCTTTCACTCCCCAATGGCTCACACAGCTACAGATGGCTGCAGGTGACTGGAAATCAGAGAGCTGCTTCTCTGCACTGATGGTTAGGAAGGAGATAAAGGATACACAGCTGAGGGGACAGCAAAGCCACCGCCCTTGGACAGGGGGCTCCCAGGCGGTGGTTGGGACAGGATCCTGAAGGCACTGTGTACACAGGATCCTGTGTATACGTGTGCGGAATCACCACGTGTGTAATTAGTGTGTGAACACACATAATCAGCGTGCATGCATTTAGTCAGTGTGTACATACATGTAATCAGTGCCTGTATGCCCCAGTGTGCAATCAGTGTGTCATCTATGTGCCACCTGTGTAACCAGTGTGTGCATACATGTGTATAATTGCGGGGAGGTGTGCAATCAATGCCCCTGTGTGAGTGTATTATCAGTGTGTGTGTAATCTAGCCAGTGCGTCTACACCTATGTAACTCGTGTGCGTGCGATCCGTACGTGTGTGTAGTCTGTGTCCGCACCTGCGTAAGAAGGGCGTGTGCATCACCAGTGTGTAAGGTGTGTGTGCAATCAGCGCGTGCCCGCGGGGCTGTGCGTGCGGCGCGGCCCGGGGGCGGCTCCGGGCCCAGGACGCCAGGGCGGGCGGCGGGTGCGGGCCCGCGCCGCGGTTGCCAGGGCGGGCGGCGAGAGCGGCCCGGGCCGCGGTTCCAACTGGCCCGCACCAACAGACGCCGCCGGAGCATCGGCCAGCCCCGCGCCGCCCCCGCGCGCTCATTGGCCCCGGCTATATAGGCCGGGCGGGTCGGGTCGGGTCGGGCCGGGCCTGAAGGCGGGGCGCAGGTAATGCGGGGGCGCTGCCCGCTCACCCACCCATCCACCCACAGCGCCCCTTGTCCTTGCTCCCGCCAACAGTGGTGCTCCCTGTCTCCACTGCTTTGAGCCTACACAGATCAGGCTCAGATCCCAGGTGTTCATTCCCGCCGCTCCTCCCCCCCGTACTGATCTCAGCTGCTGGAGATCAAGGTGCAAGCTGTAGTCTATTTGGTTGGGGTAGTAAAAAGAGCATGGAGGAAGGCTGCTGCTTCTCCACTACAGTGTATGTGTGCATGCATAGGTGACTGGTAGGGGTCCATGTGTCCTCCCCAATGACCAATACTGATGCTGTCGGATGGGCTGGTGCCCCCCCCCCCCCCAGGGCTGCTGCCATTGGTGACTTCTGTGGGCGCCCCCCCCCAGATTCAGAAGGCACCAGTCGTGTGTGTGTGTGTGTGTGTGTGTGGGGGGGGGGGGGGACACAGGAGGGAGAGATACCAGGGAGATGATCAGTCTTGGAGGAACAACTAACCTGCTTTTCTCTTTCTTTCATGCTGTCTGTCTCTCTCCCCCCCAGCTCTCTGCTGCTGACTTGGAGGCCATGCGGTGCAGCGAGGACAAGGGTGGGGTCTCCCAAGTGGGGAACCGGGAGCCCCGCCAGGCTGCAGCTCCTTCCAGCCAGCCTGCCCTGCAGAGGGCTGTGCTTGGGTTGCTGACCGAGAATGGACAGTGCCTTCGAGCCTGTAGCCAGGTAACTCTTGGAGAGCTGCTGCTTACACTGGGGAGTGACCTGGTCTGACAAACTTTTTGGGTGCTGGTGCAGAGACAGTGTGAGCAGGGATGGTGCAGGTAGCTCAGCTGGGATGGTGCAGGGTAAGCCAGTTCTCAGGACTTCTGTGCTAGAGTTGGGGTGCTTCTGGGAAGGCTTGTTTCTCTTTGTGTCATGCACAAAGGGCCACTTCTGATGGGCAACTTCTGTCCTGTTGATGATCTCTAAACTTGGTTTAAAAAAAAAATGAAACCAATAAAACCTCACCCTGGTTCTGCAGACAAACCTGTAAAACTGAAGCATGTTGCTGTGATATTGATACACAGGTATCCCCTCTGTCTGTAGTACTCAAACTTCTCAAAGTCTTATCCCAACAAGACAGGTTTTTAGGTATCTAAAGTCCTAGGTACCTGGCTTGCTGATTCTTCTTCCCTTTAGCTAAAGTGGCTTCTGACTCCCAGCTCCCCTCAAAAGGGGCACAAGGTAACAACCCTCCCAAACAATGATATTGGGCATTTTCTTTTTAAACCCACAGCTTGGAAACATGTAATTTTGCAAGGCCTGGCTTTCACATTTTCAGATAAGCTTCTAGCTCATAGGAGTGGGGAAAGGAAAGAAGTGTTAAATGTGGCCTTGGCATAACCTAAAGGTGCAAACCAAAAAGTAAACCACCTGTTGGAGAGTCTTCAGTCATAAGCCAGTCTCTACTCGAAAGGAATATTTAGAATTAGCAGTATTGGGATTGACTTGGCTACTACATGCTATGCAGCATGGAGAGGAGACGGGTCAAGTGGCCATGAGGGGTGGGGGGCATTTGAAGGGCAGTGCTTCAGTTACTACCCAATAAGTAGGACTTCTCATGGTGGGAAAGAGGATGGCAGGGGCACTGCTGGCAAGCACTTAATATAGTGATGCTCTTCTTAACCTGCTCAATCTTTTTCCTGATAGGAAGGTCACTGAAGGGACTGTTAAGCAGCCTTTTTTAGATGCTAGAATGTGGGGTTTGGTGGAAATGCAGATGCTGCTGAACTGCCAACTACTGCTCTGTGCCTCCACGGTCATGTGGCTGCCTACAGGATTCCCATGTCGTGGCATGATGTTCCAGGAGCTAGAACTACTCCTGGGGGAAGCCTTTATTTTTGCCTTGGCCCCTCTTCCCTTGCTGATCTTATTACCTCTGGCACATCAGCTGGTCCTGAAACCTAAGGCTTGTAATACAAGTTAATGTGACTCTAGTACTGCACTGCAAAAATTGGCTAGAAATGCACTTTTCCTGTAATATGGTTACTATTCCTTTAGGGTGTCTGATAGCCACCTGACTGACAAAATAGTAAATGACTCTTACTTTCACTGACTACTACCTTTTTAGGTTTCACCTTGCATTGCGTGGTAAGAGTCATGCTCTGTGCCCTTCAAGCCTGTTCCTAAACAAAAAGATCCTTGTTTTCAGAAGTATGGAGAAACCACTGAAGCTAGTAGGCTTTCAGCATCACTTGTTTGAGTCTGTGTGCAGTTCTTGTTGGTATAGTCCACTAGCCTGTATTTATCCTAGCCATAGCTACAAACCCGATATGCCTGTTCATACTCCTGTTTACGTACAGTTGTGGGTTAAACTACAGTAGTCTATGCGGGGGAGGGGTCAGAGGAACAAAACAGAGTTACCACTTGTAATCTGCAGCATAATGTTATCTTATCCATGCAAACTGCTTCCCCCCCCCCCCCCAAAAAAAAAAATTCAGACAAAACGGTAAGCTTATTGGTAAAGCTGACAAATATTATTTCCTTTCCTTCCTTGTTATCTTAGTTTAATGCTTTCAAGAGTCCTAGGCTTCACTTTACAATTCGTATCTTTTAACTAACTAGCTTGAAATGTAGTATGAAACTTCAGTAACTCTCTGAGGCTGGTCCTCTTGCTGACATCTAATAGTCCCCTATGCTGCTTGTGCCGAAGACCAAACCTGGTATACAGTTAATACGCCATATGGCATAAAAGACTCGGCTTACAGCAAGAAGGCAATAAGTAGAACTTAAATACCAGTTGTTAATTGTAAGCTTTCTTCTCAGCTAACTTCTAGCTTTTTGATGCAAATAGTTTTCTCTAGTTGGTAACCTGCAGTGTTGTATAAAGTGGGAAGCTTTCTCTTAAAATGGGAATTGTTCTGTTCCCACCAATTCTCTCCCTACAGAATTACTCTCTACTCTGTTTCAGGGCACTACCATTATCAGGCACTTCTCGGGCTCTGAAAATACCTTTCCTCCAGGTGGAAAAAACACACGACCGAGCTGCATGGTTAATGCAACATCAAAGCAAGGGTTTGCTATTTACATAGATGAACCAGAGCAGAAAGAAAGATACAAGTGCACAGTTGTAGAAGAGGTGGAACCTAGCCTGTGTGAAGTGGCTTCTAGTACAGTGAAATCCAGTATTCATCTGCTATTGAATTTGAGCACAGGTAACTGGTCGTTGCACAAACCTTGCATATGACATTGATCTGTAATGTGAAGCAATTGGCTTCCTTTGCTCAAATCTCTTGCATAACTACCCAAAGTGTTTGTGAAGTTGAAAGGAATAACAGCTAAGCCAAATCATCTAGCAAGACATTTATATGATGTCCTGACTATGCAGGTTCTCCCATGGTGGTGGATACATCATTCCAGAATCGGTCTGAAGATCAGCTGGATGCTTCATTCCAGTCTCAACATGAAGATCAGGTGGATAACAACACAGATGTAATGAATGTTGGAGAATATGCAGAAGATATTCATCAGTACCTCAGAGAAGCTGAAGTGAGTAGTTTAACAAACCTAGACTATTTGGGTGTCTTTGGCTCTCATGTCATGCCAACCATGTTACATAAGGCAACCTTTAGCTACTTTGTCTGCTGTCGATTTGTTTTCTGCAAAACTTTCTTAATTAAGCTCATTTTATTGCTGGCCTCACAAGAGCTGAGCAAAAGGCAGTGAGAGAAGATCTTTTCGGGATGCAGCACAGCTATGGTGAAAGCATCTCTTCACTAGAATTTCTTCTTATTTGGTGTACCCTAGACTTATTGGATGAGGAGAGATCTGACACAGCAAGAAGAGAACCATTGGAAATTCAGCAAAAACAGAAAGCTGAAGCATCGGAGAGAGCGCCTATTGCTTGGGACTTATATACAGCAAAATATTGTGCCCTTTTCACAGATAACTATCAAAACTGAGTTTCTGGACAGTCTTTCAATAGGAGAAGTCTAGGCAATGGACTCTAGTAATCTTAAGCTGGACCCTAATCAGTTAGTGAAAGGGAATATATGACAAATGTCTGGAGTAGGTCCTTTGGTCTCTTCCAAGCCTATGTTTCTAACTTATACAACTCCTAGCTTTCATTTGGGGATCGGGGGAAGATGGGTAATGCAAAGCAGACAAACTGATCACAAAACTATACCTAATTCATCTGTATACTGGTATCTGCACCTTTTAATGCTATTGGTGGTAATGGAGAGATCTTGAACTTTTTTCATTTCTAGTGTATAACATTGGTGTATAAAACTTGTAAACTTTCAGCTAGTATGGCTAACAATATTATTTGTAGTGGAGGTCCTAACTTAAGTGTTAAATCTATCCTAACAGGTAAGATACAGACCTAAACCATACTACATGAGGAAGCAGCCAGATATCACAGCAGGGATGCGTGCAATTTTGGTGGACTGGCTAGTAGAAGTTGGGGAAGAGTACAAACTACGTACTGAAACACTGTATTTGGCTGTAAACTTTCTGGACAGGTTTCTTTCTTGCATGTCTGTCCTTAGAGGAAAGCTGCAGCTTGTAGGAACAGCAGCAGTTCTTCTGGCTGCGTAAGTGTTTGTTTTGACCTATCAGTTGACTGAGATTTTTATTTTATTTTTATTTATTTATTTATTTATTTTACATTTTTCCCCCCCCCCTTCCCATGTTGCTAATACTTCCTATTATTAAGATGATTATGATTGTGATGGTGATTATTATTATTCAACTAGAGATTTGAAATTCCTGCTCTCTGAAATACTGGGCAGCATTGGTCAACTTAACTTGTCTTTGTAGCCAAGTCTCAAACCTAATGAGAAGCTTAGTATTAAGTTAGTTTCCTACCTTCCTGTGGATTCATGGGGTAAATTTTCTCAGCAGATCTAACTGGATAGGCTGATTTGTTGAAGCACAGGCACTATATGAAGTATTAGGCTAGAATTTGAGCAACTTTCCGCTCTGGGCTGATTTTATAGTTGGCCTTGATACAGAAACTAGTCTCACATTTTAAACATGGGATAAGAACCATTTTATTCTGTCTGGAGCATAATGTATTGCTGAGGATTTTGGATTTTTTAAATAAACATTTTTGTTTTAGTACTTCAGTAGTAAGTTATAACTAAATACTAATAATATACTATACTGTGAGCTGTATGGGACCCAAGAGTGAAGCAAACCACTGTTTTACAAGATATTATCAACGTGCCTAGTACCAGTCTAAAAAGACACTTGAGTAAAGGCTAATACAAGTAAGAACTCATATGTATTAAAGGGCCTACCCTCTTGGAAGGGTCAAAAATGGACTAGGTGCTCATTTGAACACTGTCTTGTATTGAAGCTCCTTTGGACTAAAACTCTGGCTTTGATTCATCAGCTTACTACTTGTACTCTTTCAGGAAATATGAAGAGATCTATCCACCAGAGGTAGATGAATTTGTGTATATAACAGATGATACTTATACAAAGAGGCAGCTGCTAAGAATGGAACACCTACTTCTGAAAGTACTGGCTTTTGACTTGACTGTACCAACTATAAACCAATTTCTCCTTCAGTATTTACAGAGACATGGAGTTTGTATTAAGACTGAGAACTTTGCCAGGGTATGAATTATGCTTCTCTAAGAGCTTGTGGGATGTAGTGATCAGAAAAGGAGGAAAACTCATATTCTGAATTGGCTGCTCAAGAATAGGAAAGCTGACAACCATTGGCATTAGAGAATGCTGAGGTCTGTGACTTCCTGTTTTAAAAAACAAACTAACAAAACCACAACCAACACCCAAGCTGGGAACTGTTGCCAGGGTTGTGACTTGATCTGGTAAGACTAAATGTAAACCTAAGACAAGCCACAGATTTTTGCTTTTCAAGACTTCACATTTTGACTAAACTCCAGAATTATGTCAAACTGGGTACTTGGGATGTCTGGAATTACCACTGTGATGGAAGCTAGACTGTTCAATGTTTAGAAATAACAACATAATAAAACTCTGCAAGATGGATTGCAAGCCAGGGGCATGGGGGATGGGAAGTGGGTGTACTAGCATACTTCAGGCCATGCAAACTTGTGGCAGTGCTGGCAATAGCCTGTTTCCAGAAGTGTGGTCCTGTGCAATAGCAAGACTGATCAGGATTCCTTTCCACTGTTCTGTATCATTCAAACCTGTTGGGAAAACCCCTGTTGATTTTCCATCAAGGGCAGAATTCCACATTGACTTTCTAAATAGTTAAAACAATTTCATTAGGAGGATGTATAATGATTGCTACCATCTCCAAAGCTCTAGCGTAAACAATACAAATCAACTTGTACTTCTCGAAGCATGTTGAACAGCGTGGCGCTTTTCATTTGAAATTGACTTCCTGTTTTATTTAGTATGTTGCAGAGCTGAGTCTCCTGGAAATTGACCCATTCCTAAAGTACCTTCCCTCACAAACGGCTGCAGCAGCTTATTGTTTAGCAAACTACACTGTCAACAAGCATCTGTGGGTAAGCATAAGGTTTGGGGGTGTTGAACAGCTTTTTATTTAATCTTTTTTTTTTTATTGTTTAAAGATCTGGACTTGGAAATCTACCCTGATAGCAGGTTTGTTAGATCAAACTGAAGACCTTTTGAGATTAGGGTTCTTCCATTTCAGTTGGAATGTCCCATCTAGCTAGTCTGACTCCTTTACTTCTCTTATTCAGACCTTTAGAAGAAGTAGAAGCAGCATTACCTTGTTCCCTTGATATACCTGAATAACGAGAAACTTGTTGTATAACCAAATGTCTTGCCAGTAGATTCGATCCATGCTTTAACCCAGAGCTAGCAGTGAATAGACTGGCCTAGACTTCTGTCAGAAACTCCCAACACAACTACATCCTAAAATGCCACTTCTGCTTGAAGTGATCCAAGGTGCCAAAGATAGTCTGAATACAGCACATCATTTTTTTTTTTTCTTCTCCAAGTGAGAATTGTAGTAGTAAACAACTTGTCTAAATACTGAAGTACTCCCTTTTATAGGAAATGATTAGGGATGGGGTCCAGAGCAGGTCATTGGACATTTACAAGGTTCCTATCTGCATTAAAAAGGCAGCCATACTAAAGGCTTAAAATAGCTGAAGATACGAGGAAGCATCTTGGATGAGACTGGGAGGGTTCTGCTGTCCTGATCACTGCTTAGCAGTAATTTGGCAATGAAACGTTCGGATACATGTCTTGACACACTATTACTGTCAATTTGGAAGAAATTTGTCTAACCAAATAGAATTTTTCTTTGCTGTTCAGCCAGAAACACTTGCTGCATTCACTGGGTATTCTCTGAGTGAGATAGTGCCTTGTTTGAGTGACCTACATAAGGCATGCCTGGATGCCCCCCATCGACAGCAGCAAGCAATTAGGGAGAAATACAAGCTGTCAAAGTAAGTGCCAAAGATGCAAAATGTTTTCTTTTTGTACCTGTTGCCTTAAATTTAAGGGAGGGATTAAAACTGACTAGATTGGTATAAATAAGCATTGCTCCACTGATTGGCCCAGCATATGGGGAAGGCCCATGTGCAATTAAGAGTTGCTTAAAAAAAAAAAAAAAAGCCTACCAGTTCCATGTAGCAGCTCCTGTAATTTCAAGGTGATGGCAGTGATTAATTGCACTCTTGAGGGGTGCAGTGATGCTTCTGATGAAAAGTGTAGTTTATCTATTCTTGTCAAACAGGAATCCTTGATCCTTTATAGGACTGGAGCAGTATCTTGCAAACTAGCTTGTAACTAGTTGCCTATCTTCTTTTTTTTTTTCTTGCAGGTACATGCATGTATCCCTCCTGGAGCCACCAGCAGTTCTTCCTCTTCAGTAAGGGCTAATGTACCAGCGGACTGACTAAAACCCTTGCCTCTTGACCAATGACATTGGTCTTAGATTTTATAGGGCACTGCAGGTCATGTGTCAGTAACCAGGGTGTATCTTAACTAGCACTTTTTACTATTTAATTCTTTCAAAGACTTCAGACTCATTTTAATGTACCTGAAAGCACTTCTAATAAATATCTTACCATGTAATTGGACCTATTGAGCTTCACTTGTCTAAACCCCAAGTCAAGGTATTATATTTCAAGAGAAGAAAACTATATTCACTTCTCCCAGGAACTAGTAGTTAGTTCTTATTGTTTTCCTAGCTTGGGAATGGAGGAAGGCAAAGGTCTGATCTTTTGAGAGTTAACTATATTAGTTTCTAAGGGTCCTGTTGGGGCCTAGCTGTAGTACTTGCCCCAAACGGTCTTAATGTTTATGAAGCCTAGAGCTACTTATCTCTTGCTCTGTGGGTTTTATGCTTGTTGGTAAGGTGTATGTTTCCTGGTGTTTGAGTCTTCCCTAACACCTTTCTCAGACTTTTTTTCAGAATTGTATCCCTCCCTCTCTCTTCCCTGCATGGTAATTAGAGATGTAACCAAAAGATTCTCTCTGAAAGCCAACACTGCTTCTGTCTAGATCCCTTTGCTCTAACTTTTTCTCTCTTTTTTTTTTAATGTTATCTATTTGAAATCTTATAGCTACTCTACCACAGCCAGATTTATTTATACTCCAACACTAATTAAAAGTCAATATGAGATGGTCTGCAGTTGCTTCCAGGACCCTTCCCTAAAGACCTGTTTGCAGTCCTTCGGATAAGTTCCTGCTGATATGCTAGTATCTGCATATCTTGCCTGAATAAATTGAATCAAATTCGTGAGCTACTCTAGCAAGCATTTTGGTAAAATAAAACTGTTCAGTATGCAGAGTTAACGTAATCAAGTTCTTTCTTTTAAGATAAGATTTCATTTTGAAATGGTGAATGTTCTAAATCTGAGGACTGACTTTCCCCATCTTGTGTTGAGGAAGGGAGTATGAGAAAAGCCTAGAAACTGTCAGTTTCTCTGGCTACAGCTTACATTTCTTTGTAAAGATTCTCCACAGGTATGTCTTGTCAGACTGGAAGCCCTGGATTTATTTTATTTTTATTTTATTTATTTTTGCCTGTCTTCTCATGAAACTAGAATTTCAGGAGGTGGTGATTCCTGAAGGGTTGTTAAGCCTTGAATGTCTACTCCTTTTTCATAAAAGCCACCCTTCTAAAAAGCTGACTGCCACCATGTGTAACTAGTTTCAAGTTAGAATTGTAGGAAGAAGGAAACTAAACATTAATGCAACTGGTTAGGACCCTGTAATGGGGAGCTGAGGGCTCCTTTTACTTTAAAGGAAAAAAACTAGTGGATATAAAGCTCAAGCAGCAGAGCAGATGCTAGCTGCAAGAGAGACCGCAGCTGAGAAACTCTGCTGCCTATGGAGGGAGCTATACATTAGGAAAGAATAACTCCTTCAGCCAAATACTGCATGGAATGAGCTAGCGGTGAGAGAACAGGCAACTAGACGCCAAAAGGATAGGAGGACCTATTGTGGAGCTAGCTACTCTGCAGTAGAGCAGTAGGACAGACCCTCTAACTTAGGCAACACAGGGCTGCTGGAGTGGCATCTGTGAGTTGCTATAGAGACCAGTCATTGAGCCCTGATGAACAGGGATCCTGGTTTTTTAGGTTTTTTTGTTTTCTTTTTTTTTAAAGAGAAAAAGTGTGTGTGTATATGTGTATATATCCACATTTTCCCATGATTTTAAAAAAATTACTCCAAATCCATATTTCTGTGATTTAAAGTGAAATGTCACTATATAATAGGAGCTTTTTAAAATTTTTATTTATTTATTTATTTACAGAGGAAAACCAGGGTCCCTGCTGATGAGAGACCCTGGGCAGGTGCATGGGGAGGCCACTTGACCAGAAAGCTGTTGCCTCGGCCCCACCTGGCTTGTATAGACCCAAGGGCTAGGGCCAGATAGGAGGTCTGACCCTGAAGACTATAGAGGAAAGAGCACCAGAGTAGAAGGGATTCAGAGATGCTCTTGAGGGATATGCAGGCTATCCTGGGCATGCAGGTAGAATGCTGCTTACTTGCAGGGAATATGATTCAGGGTAGGGGGGAAGCTTTGTAAATCTGCTAAAGGGTTGAGGTCTGGATGTCCGCTCCAGTGAAGAATGTGTTATAGCCTTATGCTTATTCCTTGGCTGCAGTTAAACTTATGGACTGAGTGGGACTAAAAGGGGAGGGGATCCAAGAGCCAAAGATAAGTAGGAACCTGAAGGTCACCAAGGGGCATCACAGCTCTTCTTAGAGTCTCAGACTTGTTACCAGCCTCTATTGCCAAATGCTAGTGAAGGGACAGCTGCTAGAGAGGGCTGGAGGCTATAAAGGAGATAGTGGGTACTTCAGAAAAAGAGATCAGAAGCAGAAGCAAGCAGAGACTTCCTTAATTGAAGAACCTGTGTGCAGGCACTTAGGTGGTTGGGGGAAGCTGGATCCTAGGCTCCTCTTGAAAGGCTCTAATCTAAGCTCAAAGATTGGTACAAAGGTGCCCTCTCACTTCACTCACTTTTTGTTTAAAAAAAAAAAAAAAAAGAGTTTCTTGACTACTTCACACAAATGTTCTCCTCCTCCCTGTTTCCCAAACTGATAGGACAAGTAATTCCATGGCATGATGCAAGACGACAAACTGTTTTATTGTGTCAAAGTCTACTGTAGAAGGATGGCTTATTTTGAAATACAGAAAAGCCAGGAGACCTGGCTTCTGTGAATGACTGCTCTGACACACTGGGACTCTGAGCATGCTATTTATAGAATCAGACCTATGCTACACCTGCCTGCTTTTAGGATGGGGCTATGTAATGACCTTACAGCAGTGTTACAAGGCTGAACGTATACTTACTTGTCAAGTGCTTTGGGAGCCTGGGATGGGTGGTCTCACAAAGTATATAGTACCACTTCTGCTCTTTGCTTTTACCTGCCTAGGGAGAACTCTCATCATTTCTACAAAGGGACTTAATTTTGCAACACTTAAGTCTTACCTATCCTGCGTCAGCACCATAACTGAGAATCACTGATGTATACCCTCTAACAGTGAGTGGTAATAATTGTCAAGTCACTGCATTGCCTGCAGTCTGCACAGGTTTTAAAACGTTGCCTCATTCTGGAGTGTTTCCCTGTCAGGCAGGGACACTGACTAAAAGCAAGAGGCAGAAGTGATACTATATAGCTTTCATCACTTAATGTTAAACCCGTGAAAACAAAGGCCTAGACACATGTGCTGGACTTTGGACTTTAAGTAAGGTACAGAATTGCTACTGGTGCTGTAACTTACCTTTTACTATATAAGGATAAAAATAAAGGGCCTTGGGCAGTAAGGTTTATAATACCTCTTATAGGGGAAATGATGTGTTTTAATTTAAGTAATCTACAACATAGCCTTCAGCATACTGTATTCAGTTAATTTAGAATATTAAGCATTCGGGTAATTGGCATATTGAGTATATTTTGGTGATCTACAGTAAATCGGATATTTGTGTTGGTTCTAGGGTTCAAAAGCTTCATCCACAACAATTGATCTCAACAAAGCAGTGCAGCTGCTTGCTTATGAAAGGGAAAAATCAGGAAATCCAGCAGACTAATGCATATACTAACTTGTTTATAGCTTTTTAGACTGTGCTACAGCAGCAGATCTCCTGTTCATTAATTAATTAAGCAGCACACTATCTTCCTAAAGCATCAGCACTTATTGAACCTCAATCATAACATTTAAGTACTCTTGCAACTAGTAAAAAATCTATCCTTTGCACCGGTTGTGAGGCAGTATTGTCTCCATTTCAGAGTATGAATGACTTGCATAGTCACACAGGAAGCCAGAAGTATCACAACCACAAGAACCTAGATCTCCTGAGTTCTGGTGTGGTATCTTAATCATAGTAATATGTCTGCTTTAGAGATCACCTAATCTAGCTTCTCCTATAGTGATCCAGTGGTACGTTCCTTGCCTGCCATGTGGGAGACCTGGGTTTGATATCTATATCGCGAGACACCAAAAATCCAGACTTGCCTTTGGATTCTATTTCAATGGTCTGAAAAGAGATGGGCGGTCTGGGCAGCCTCCACTCCTCCATATTCTTGCTGAGGCATATGTATCAAATGTCCCGGTGACCTCTTGCGCACATACCATGGTCCAGAATTGATGGTTGCCTACTACTATTTCAGGTTCTCAGAAGTGATGTATCCAAATCACAGCTAAAGCAGAGCCTATGCTTTGGTGACTCCTAGCCATTGCTCTTATCAGTCTGACTTCTTTTTCTTGTAAAAGAACCTTAGAAGATAACTTGTCCTCCACTGTATCAGTTAACTGTCACAAAACCATACTGGCTATAAGAAAATAAGAAGCAATCCTGTTTAGGGCTTTTTTTTTAAAATGTACATCCTGACATCCTCCTTTCTCTTAGAAAAAAATGACCTTGTAGCTTTGTATTGCTGCAAAATATTAACCACTAAGTTAGTGATTTTGAAATAAATATTCCTTTCCAGTCCTAAAGTTTGGCATAAGGGGGAAGTGGGGAGGGAATTTTTTGCAGAGGAAGTTTAAAAATCAAGTATGATATAGTAGTGCAATACCAACAGCCAGTTTGTACAAGATGACCCATTTAGTTTATATTGGACAAGAGGAAGCTGTTTTTTGAAGTGGTTCCAAATTAATGAGATTTCTAGGTATGGGAAGTATGCCTGTCCTTTGATATTCAACAGCTTACTGGTGAAGGCATTCATTTGCAAGACGGGAGCAGTAGCAGAATAGAAGAGGGGTTGGTCAGGACACCAGTCCCAAAAACTAGTTCTGAGGGCAAAAACTGCCATTGCCTTTATGCTGCTGCTGCCCAGAGTCCTCAGGCTTCTACTTACACCTCAGGCTGAGATCAATTTTCAAATCAGTGACAAAGTATAAATCTCTGCCGCATGCTAATGGCAATGTGAGTGTTGCCACCCCACACTCCCTCACATCTAAAAGAAAACTTGCTTTGTACAAATGAATTAAGCCTTTGCCTTTACAAAGTGAAAATCAGGTGCCATCTCCTATCAAACAAGTTATAACCTTTACTCTGACCTAATTTTCTCCCTTGTACCATTACACTCCATGAATTTTACATTTAAAAGGCAAAATGTACACCTTTCCTGCTATATAGAATGTATTATACAAAAGAATGTGATGCAACATTGGCTTAGATAATAACACTTGAGTAAAAATTGATATGAATCAATAAAAGCATCAAAGCTTAAAATATAAGCAAAAGGACAGAACTAAAAAATGGAAAGATAAATTTATGATAACTGTGATGTAAGGTTCCTCATTGGTATTTTTGAGCTTCACTGAAAAAAGACATGTTGGCTGCTTTTTCTTAATGTTTCTATCTGGCAGGTTAAGTTGAAAAATTAACCAGTCTTCCATCTTATATCTTTCCATTGCAACCTAAATAAGTAGGAACAAACATTTTGGTGTAAATGTTTATTTCAATTCATGGCTGCGTTGGTTATCGGTGGAATCTTTTTAACAATTCTCTTGTTTTCTTTTTTTTCCTACTCAGAGCAGGTGTTTTTAGCAGTAGCAATTAGAGAATATGCTAATTTTTAGTAGTGTTGGGCTTGATCCTGCTCCTACAGACAGCTTTTGGACTGAACAGGCATTTTGCCTTTAACTGCAGCGAGACGAGGGTCAGTGCCTTAGGTTTCAAAGTGTTCTTTTAAAGGCTGGACATTTCACTTTGATCTCTATGAAAGTACTTTCCAATTTAAAGCTATAGATGTAGAATACCAGCAGCACGAAGTCCAATTGTCACAGTGCAAATTAAGTACATTTAGAGAGCCTTGCTTGTCAAAGAATTTTTCATGTAATCCCAACTAAATTGGACTAGTAACTAGTGTCTTGAACAGATTAGCATCATGTGTGTCAGGTTTCTGATTTATGATACGCTTATAATAATAAAAATTAATGGTTTCAAAGGCTAGCTAATACTTCCTCTCCTGGAGTTAGGTTATCTAACCAATCCTCCCTTCCACATATACCTAAATGAGTGGTTTTCAAGCTGTGGTCCACAGAACCCTGGGGTTCCATAGACTATGTCTAAAAGGTCTGTGAAATATTACTATGATCAATCAAAAGTATGAGAATAACCATATTTAGAATTCAAAGGGGTCTATACCTCCATTCAACATTTCCAAAAGGGTTTGCACCTCTACTTCAATTTTTTTTAGAGGTCCACAAATGGAAAAAAGGTTGAAAACCACTGACCGAGACCGTCCCTGACAGACGTTTGTCCAACCTATTCTTAAAAACCTCCAGTGAAGAACATTCCACAACTTGATAGGTAGCCTGTTCTAGTGTTTCATGACTCTTATAACAAGGTTTTTTTCCTGATAACCAACTTAAATCATCTTTTCTTTAGAGATGAATCTAATGTCTTCTTGCCCTACTTATGAGCACAGAAAACACTGCCCCTTTACAGCAATCTATCAATGCCCTCTATGACTCTTCTCCATTTTGAGTTAAACCCTCAATCTTTCTTCATACGTTGTGTTTTCCAAATTTCTTAGCATTCTTGTTGCGTTCATTTGGACCATTTCTGTTTTTTGTTTTTTTTTTTCCTACATCTTTCTCAAAATGTAGTACCCAAAACTGGACATACTACTCCACCTAAAGTCTAACCAGAAGAATAATTATTCCCTTATATCACATATAAAATACATCCCAGAATGAGGAGTGCCTTTTTCAGGGGGTGTTATTTTTTGTTTTGTTTTTTGCAGTAGCATAATACTGAGGATTCTCATTTTGTTTGATCCACTATAATTCCATAGACGCTTTCCTACAGCACCGTTGTCTACCAAGATATTCCTCATTTTGTTTCTGTACGTTTGATATTTTTTTTCTTCCCAAGCATAGCACTTTAGGCAAATACTTGCCTTTATTGAATTTCAGTTTGTCACTTTTGGACCATTTCTCCTATTTATGAAGATCGCTTTGCATTCTGATCTTTTCCTCCAGAGTGCTTGGAAGCCCTCCTGCCTTGACATCATCTGCAGATTTTATCAGCACACTCTTCATTTATCATCCAAGTCATTAATGAAAATGTTGAATGAAAACAGACCTCTTAGTGTGACAGCAGATCATAGGTAACAGGTTTTCAAACACTTCTTTACTTGCGATATAGTGATTTTCATCTATACCACTGTATATTTCCTTAGTTTCCATGTGGAAATTTAGCCTAGATGAAATGCAATAGCTTTTAGACTGAATATTGTATAAGGTTATGATTTAAAACATGATGAGAATGCCATAAAATATTTTAACCATGCTCCACATACCCCAGTAAGCACTTTGTGGTTCAGAATATCACAGACAGTTGCATGATCACGTGGTGCCATCTGTTCCTCCTTTTCAGCACTGGAAAAATCTTTAAAGCTTCATTAACATTTTCAAGTCTTTAACTTTTGGATGCAACTGTCAGTTGCCAAGGTGATGTTAATGTGCTGTAATGAGGAGGAAGGTGTCCAGCACAATCATGAATGATGGAAAAGTCTTCACAGAGTGTCTCTCGCTCTCGCTCTCTCTCTTTCGATATGCCTCATGCTATGAAAAAAAAGAGAATTCCTGTTATATAATAAGACTAGGAAGAAATAATTGAATATTTGTTCTGTCAGAAGTCATTATCTTGATGACCACAGATATTTCTTCCTTTTTGAGAGGGGTGGGGGGAGTTGTTTGAGTAATATAATTGGATAATTCTAGAGAATGAGTTATTTAACTATAAGATAGTTGTTGTTCTTCAGTCTAGAATGAGAAGTACATATTCTGACATGTCTGCTTCTCTGGGAAATCTTACAGCTTGATTAGTGAGCAGTATATGCAAAGGAGTGTTATAATATTTATAAATACACAGAATTAGTTTTGTTCTGTGACTAGCATTTATTCTGCTAAGGTTCTTGAATCAGCATATGGAACTACTTTCAAGACGAGCGGTGAGAGTACCAACCCCCGCAGGTCGTTGCATGGAACAAAGTTTTCTGTCTTGCTGCAACCTCCCTCCAACACACAGTTTAGAGCCATAGAGTCTGTATTTTTATTTGTGATCCACAGAATTTTTACCAAATAGTCTGTTGCAGGGGAAGGGCTGCTGAAGAATGGGCAGCCCTAGCACATTCTTGCATCCACTGGCTTCTTTTCACAAGCCTTTTTCCTGATGAGCGGAGAAAACATAAAAGTTCTTGTAGAGCCTCCATTGCCTAACACAAAGGGATAATTGTAGGGGGAGCTGTTATAGTTTATTGATCAATGGGATGGATCTTGTTGATCATAGATGCTTTATTTAATTTATGTTTAGAGACAGTTTGAGCTTTGTTTTTTGCCTTTGAGTATCAGGTAATCTGGGCAAGCTTCCAGGTCAAAAACATACAACAGATACAGGTGTCAGGTATACAAAATATCCATTGCATACATCTCTAAACACTGTTTCAAATGTGAAGGATATATGGTTTCCCTGTAATATTCTCTCATAGAGCTTGTGCATTGACAAAACTCACTTTTGTTGCCTCAGAGTTTGTTCAGCCAGTGGATTCATGCTGTTTGAGTCAAATGTTATTAGCTTACCTGAATTCTAGTTCAGTCTACACTATTCTTCTGCCCTGAGCTAACCAGAGAAAGAGCAGTGGACATATCCCCACAAAGGTGCCAGAACCCAAGACTCTAGTTTATCTTTGGGCTTTTTGCTACTGCCAGTGCCTACTATAAAAGCCTAAATCTGTCTGTCTGGCCATAACACTTTATTCACATTCTAATTGGCTGACTGAAACAGCCAATCAGAGTGGTCCAAGAGTGTGGGAGCACTGCCATGATTCCAAAGCCGTGCAGAGGACCAGGCAGAGGGTGGCTGCCCTTGGCTTCCCCACCCCGCTCCCTGCAAAAAGCAGAACAGCGGCAGCATGGGGCATTAGGTGATGGCACTCCATCCCTGCCCCTACATTATTCTTGATAGACAATTAGCTAGTCCTTATAATATCTGCACTCCTGTTGTGCTGATGACATGAAATCCCTTCCTCCTTGTGGAGAACACCGAGAGTCCTCAGTGCTGCTTTTTTGAGACTTTGAACAGTAAAACGCAATAAAATGGTTAGGTGTTTTTCTTCATATGAGATCAATGAAATTATGGCAGGGCAATGCTGGAGCAACACATGGCAAATCTGACCCATGAACAAATATCCAGTTCCAGTAAGATACGGCTTGTTCTTTTTCCTTCATCTCCTGTAGTCAAATTAGAAACTACTTTTCATTTTGTGGACAACATATAAAACATGGAAAAGAGGACCACAGGTCCCAATATACTATTACATTGAACAGTGTGTCATCAATTAACTATGTAAAATAAAATAGTATAAAGCCAAGCTCTGACTGGAAGGAAACTAGAAAAATACCATGGTGAATCTTATTCAAGGTTTTGCCATGAAACAAGACAGGCATTCAAGCTATCCAGCAAATAAACCAAATGCATGGTAGAACAGAAGGATGCACATCTGGGATTGCAAGCAAGCAAGCACACAACAGAGATAAGCTGTGCTGTATCGCCATAAAACCTGATAATGTGTTTAGGATGCTGATATAATAAAAGAAGGCTAACCCCAAAATCTGTTGTTATAGCACATGCCCAGGAAATAATGAAATGACACCAAACACCATTTCATTTCATCAGCTTTATTTTCCTAAGAGGCATACAATCAAGAAATGTGTTCTTTAACGTTCAGTTGGATGGGAATGAAAATCCAAACTTTTAAATGCACTGTACAAGTAGCAAGTTTTCTGGATGCTGGCCTTGGAAAGAAACTTTTCTACGTTTGTGAGATCAGAACTCTCAGAAGCCACTGGTAGATAATTTTTTAATGTCCAGATAACTGCCTAGTACACTTAAGCAAGGATACAATTATATCCTTTAAATGACTTCCCTTATACCTGAGATGTTGAACACAAAATAGTGAATCCCTTGGATCTCCACGTCTTTTAAATAACAAGTCTTCAAGACCACTTAATTTAAGTAAATCACATTTTTCAGAGTGGTTCTATCATTCAAACACTGTTTTAGATTTCTTTATTTTTTACCTATTTTACTTTATTTTTTCACAAATGGGTATATTTTTACCTACAAGAAAGATAAGGGCTGATAATTGTCAACCAGTGATATAATAAAACATCCAAGTGTCCATTATGTTTAACCTTTTCTACAGGGTAAAAGTTAGCTTGAGCACAGCTCCATGACTTTACTGCTTCCGGTACCCAACCAGGCTTGTTTAATAGTACTTTGAGTATGTAGTTCAGAGTAACATATAATCATAGTTGCATTAAAATGATTTAGTAAAGTGTTTTGTGGAGATGTTAGAGCAATTTGTTTCATAGGATAATAGGAAAGAAGAGCTGGAAGGGACCTTGCACGATCATCTCATCCAGCCCCACGCTCAAAGCAGGAGCATCCCTGACTAAAATGTCCCAGCCAAGTGTCTGTTCTTGAACATTTCCTAGAATGGGAAGTTCCTTCTAATCTCCAACCTGAATTTCCTCTACTGTAGTTTGAGGCCATTGCTTCTAGTCCCATCCCTTATAGCCACAGAAGAAAGCTCATCTCCATCCTCTATATAATCACCCTTATTTGAAAACTGTTATCCAATCCCTGCTCAGTGTTCTGTTTGTCACACTAAATAACTGTAGATCTTTCAGCCTTTCCTCATAAGTCTTGCTTCCCCGGCCTTTAATTATTGTTGTTCACAGTTGGACTCTTTCCAATCTGTCTACATCGTTTTTGAAATATGGGGCCTGAAACTGGATGCAATACTTCAGGTTAGATCTTACCAGTGCTGAATAGAGCAAAAGAATCACTTCCCTTGGTTTGCAAATAGCACATGTATTAATACAACCCAGTTTTTTGCAACAAGAGTGCACTATTGACTTGTATTTAGCTAACAGTCTGTTGTAACCCCACCTTCTCTGCAGTACTCCAACCTAGGCAGTCATTCCCCATTCTATACCTGTACATGCAATTATTTTGTCATAAGTGCAGAACTTTGTACCTGCAGTCAGTATGTTAGAGGCGATATCTTTTACTAGACCAACTAGATAGTTTAAAAAAAAATCTGTATTTGCAGGCTTTTGGGCTCATGCGCCCTTCCTCAGGCAAAGGAGAATGCAAAGATTGTAAAATTTCTCCCAGGTAGAAATGAAACTTCAAATTGCATAGGAGAGCTGGAGGGTGGTGTAAGTTCTGGCTGGAAAAAGTTCATTTTATGCAAGTTAGGCTCTGATAAAAGTTGGAGCAGTCTATTTACTTGAGATAAATACCTGAACTTTTCCAGCCCATGACCCTCCATGCCTTTCTTTCTGGGAGTGCATGCAATGTGGGGACCCAGCATTCCTGTCACCTCCTCAGATGAGCCACCCGTGGCTGCATCCTGCTACCCCAGCCAGGCCCTGCATTCCCAACCCAGCCCTGGCCCCATGCATGGCCTGGCTAGATAGTGCCCTCAGCCCCAGCCCTGCCCTACTCCTTCCCTCACTGTGGGGGCCTTACTCTGGCCCCTTTCCATAGATTTACCTGGAGAGACCTGTGGGAGCTGCTCTCCAAGCTTCCTGGCTGTTGCATGTATGTCTGCGCATGCACATGTGCATGGTGCCCCCTGCCTGTGATTGCCCTCCTACTCCCCCCAGTCCAAAGCAGCCCCTTGCAGGGTGCAGCTCTGTCAGCCTGCAAGAGGAACCCACAATTTCCTCCACGTTTTTCTTTGTTAAAGGAGAAAATCTGTGTTTTTCCACAGTGAACAGAAACCCCACATCCCTGCTGATCAGGCAGGCCTCAGCTAATGAACTCTGCTCCAGTTTAGGAACAGTGAGCATCCTGATTGGCTATCCATTTAGCACCAGCTGGGGCCCTGGGTTTGCAAGTCAGTCAACAGTTCTGCTGTGTCAAGCCTTCTAGTTCCTGCAGTCTGATTTTCCTCGTTCCTGTCCCTGCTTTTGACTTATTTCTGAACTTCAGCTTTGAATTTCCCCATGGATCTGTTTCCTGACTCCAGAGCCTGGTTTGGCTCTGCTTTTGGACCCTGTGGATTATTCCTCGGATTGGTACTTGGCATATGATTCCCAGATCCAGGCCTTGGGCTGTGTTGTGGGTTCTGCTCCTGGATTTCCCTTTGGTGTTGGTAATATGGCTCCCATTCTCTGACCCAGCCCTGAGCCGGCCTTAATCTCAGTGCACTAGCTTGGTAGGCCACAGTGCCTGGTCACTTACAAGCCCTATCCTGCAGAAAGTCCACAAGTCTACTCAACGTGGTGTCATCTGCTAAGCTTGCACTCAATCCTATCATCCAAATCATTAATGAAGATGTGGAACAATAATGGGCCCAGGATAGATCCCAAGGAAACCCCACTTGGTACCTCTTTGCAAGCAGACATTAAGCCAATGTTGACTACTGGTTGAGCATGATGATCTAGCCAGTTAGGTATCCACCTTACAGTGTGTTCATCTAGCCTGTATTTCCTTAGCTTGGTAATGAGAATGTTGTGCTCCGTGACAAGTTAGAAAGGTTCCTGTTATGGAGCTTGTATAATCAGACTTTAGGTAGAAGAGGAGTTTCTGCTAGAAGAGACTGGCTTCTTCAGACGAAAAAGAAATGGAAAATTAGGCATAGCTGTAAAAGTCTGTATACACTTTTCTATTCATACAAATTCCAATGATAAGCACTGTTGTTTCACAGCACCCATCTAGCTGGACAGTGGTTTCATAGTGCTATCATATAATTATTATCCAGCTCTACTGGTGTGAATGTCTTTTTTGGATACTAGTTATGTCTTCTGGATTCTTTCTCTTCTAAACTTGAATTGAGGTCTGCTGAATTTTTCAAGCTGCTCACTCATCCAAATCTTATATTCCATTCTCTGTGTGCAGCAACTTTAACAATGTATTCACTATCAGTTCCAGTCTGTAAACATTGAGGAACTTGGGAAGGGTCACTGAAAAAAAAATAGTCAAAGTGAATGTCTAGGAGCTCTGCAATGGCAATCTGATATTATTCAACACTGAGTTGTCAGCCATGCGTTTTCCACTAGTCAGACGTAACAAATAAATGGAAGTGTTTACTCTCCGGACAGCTGTATTCTGGGCTTTGAGCTGAGCCCAGACTCCTTAGTATACCTGACCTTGTGCAGATGTCTGAACAGAGATATTTTATTAGGACAGCACTTGAAAACAGCTTGATGTCACGCACATCAAAAACACAGGCTGATGGAAGGGCTCCACGGACAATGCCACGGAGCCAAAAGCATGTTTTGTTCTGGCTAAGCATAGCAGTGAGTGGGAGCTGTTGCATTACTATCTTTTCAATGGAGGAGAGTAGGAAAAAGGGGAGCATGTCAACATGATTCACACTTTTCAGTAAATACTTGAGAATTTACAAAAAAAAGAGCCATTGTCTAAGTATTTCCAAAAGTTCATGCCTATGATAGCAGCATTTATTTTTTCTCATCTCCTTCACCTTAATGTCTTTTAAAGCCATTATTTTAAAGCTGTAAAATAGTATTCAAAGGCTGGGCTCTTCGCAAGCACCTCTGCCTGCAGCAAATTCTTGTGCAGATCTCTTAGGCGCATTGCCATTGTGCAGTAAATCTGTATGACGCACCGGCAGGACACTGTACAATACTGACATAGCACTGCTGAGCAGAGCAGATTCATTCACATAAGCAATTTTGTGGTACAAGCTCTGATTCATGAAGTTTATATTTGGGTTTTTAATCTTTTCAGATAGTAGTCTTATACTGCCCTGCAAAAGTAAGAGCTGGGAAGATTGGACGCCAGCAAATGTGTTCTGTTGACAGCTTTATTTTTGCATTGAGTATTCAGGACAGAGAGCTCTGCTGTATTGTTAGTTGAATCATTCCTCACAGGGTTTTATCTTCTGTGAGTTAATGAGGAATAGTTTTTTGGTTTTAGGCAGATATGTAATTCCCATTGCTAGTACCAAAGAGCAGTCTGTGCATGCAAAGAGGACCCTGTGCCCCCTTCTGTGACGTCAGTCAGTGTGGGGTGTTGACAGCTTTGAGTAAATGTTAATGGCATGACCTGACTGCATCAAAGTATGACACAATACACTTCTCAGGCAGGCAGCTCTTGCAGAGGAAGGCATTACCTTTGGTAAGTTGATTCAAGAAATTCTAAAAAGATTAAACAGCTGGTGCCCAGTGGACGTAAAAACTAAGAAACTTGTTTTTTATCACCAAATGAAATGCCCGGAGCTTTTGGTGACTGCCTTGGAAAGCTGGAGTGTACAAGAGAGGAATTTCAAATTGCTTTATCAAGTTATAAAAAAAAAAGACTAAATACTTCTAGTGAGCTTATCTCAAGCTTAATAAAACAAAGGCAGCCCTATGCACGTTCGTGGGAGGGGGGGGCTCCTGCAGGAGAACCGGGTTGACCTGGTGTCAGCTGTGGGACTTGGAAAAATTTCACTCTCCTGTGTTACAAGCGGTTGATGTGCCCTCCCCCCCCCCCCCCCCCCCCCCCCCGGTGAAGGCCCGGAAGTCCGTAAGGGGTTGCATAATAAAACATAAATTCTAGTAAAGAAGCAGGTAGTTGCTATCTTCTCTTTCCAGGAGAAGACTGACTCTACATGCTTAGGGTATGAAAAGCACCCTCTCCTGGCTTATAAATGGCACAAAATATTCTATGGGACCCATGGGTGTATGGTGCCGCTTGAGTTGGGGGGGCACATACCCCCCCCCCCCGACACCAGCCAGCAACTGGGGGGGGGTGCCATGGCGGCTGATCCCACTGAGCAGGGGGAGGGTCCCCCAGTGGCCAATCCCATGGCTGATCTCACTCACTGATCCCACAGCCACTTTCAGAAGTGGCATAGCCGGCATTCGCAGGGGGGACACTGGTGCTCTCAGGGGGTGCATGTGCACCCCTGTGCACCCCCTACATGTTGCCCCTGATAGGACTGAAAGTTACATATGGGGGAATCCACATGCTGATAGATACAGTTAATGGGAATAGTCATCTGGTGACAGGTATGTGGAAAATCCAATGCTTATTATGCTATTTGAAAGTAAGCTTTTATTCAGCTTGTTGCAGCAGTATAGATAATCACTGCCATTTTCCTGTAAGCCCCATGTTAAGGGACTTCATTAAAAAATTCTGATTTTTGTAGGCTTGGTACATTGGCCATTCCCCAGCCCCTTGCATTTATTGCTGTGGGCAACTTGTAACATTTTGATGCACTAAATGAAAAATTAGTATAAATAGAGTGCATATACACTTTAGCTTTACTGCATATTAGACAAATTTAATATGCAGTAAAGTATCAATTACTGTAGATTAATGTAAAGTGTTGTTGGGTAGTCCCATGAGATACAAGTACCACCAGACAGTGATTTAAATTATATGCTTAAATGCATGTGTAGATGGTGATGCAGGCACAAAGTGTGCCTGGTCAGCCGTGCCAGCAGGGGGCCAGCTTCCTGCTTGCTGCTGAGCAATGTGGCATGGACAGCTCCTCAGCTGCCCAATGCAGGAACCCAGACCCTAGGCCTGTCCCCTGGGGCCTCTGCTTCCCTCAGCCTGCTCCCTGGGCACTGTGCTTCACCATCGGATGCACGTGCTGGGCAATGCTGCCACCCTGGGCCTGACTCCTGCTGGGCAGAGCCTGCCCCCTGGGCATTGTGCCTCATCACTGGGGGCACATAACACCCAGCACCAAAGCCTGGACCCCAGCCCTGACCCCTGGGACTCCTGCCAGCCCAAACCTGCCCCCTGGGCACCATGCCCCACAGCAGCAGGCACAAGCCACCCAGCACTGGAACCCAGACCCCGAGACTGACCCACTGAAGCCCCTGCCAGCTGCCACTGTCTGGCTTCCCACCTGCTGGCACCCAGGGGTGGGGAACCAACTGGACCATGGGGAGACTGCAGCCCTCATTGTGATCTGGAGGGATGTGAGGTCCTGTGGCAGTTTAGTCGGACAACAAAGGTAAATGCCCATATATATATGCATCCATAGCCCAATGCATGCAGGAGTATGGACACCAGCACTCCGGACAACAGTGCCACATCAAGGCCAAGTCCCCAAGGGTGTAGTGGATCCATGTAAGGGACCATAACAGGCAGTCCAGGGCTGCACACAGGACCATGCCCTTCATGAGGAAGCTGGACCATATCCTGGCGCCCATGGACCTTAGTGAGGCCTGACGTGTTCTCCAGCATGGGCAGACTTCCAGAGCCCAAGCCAGGGCCTGTGGACCAGGAGGACTCAACAGGGGAGGGCCTCTCTGGGCTCCAGCACCAGGTCCCCATACCTGGCAGCTTGGGCTGCCACTTGCCTTGGCTATTCTAGAAGTGGGCCCCTGACAATGAGGACAGGGCAAAGATGGCTCCTGTATACCCCAGCTTCAGCTCTTCGTGAGAGCTGCAACATTTGAGAGGTAACATGCACTGTACAGAGGGGCTATGTGCTTCCTGCCCTTAGTTCAGGGATCATGCGTGCACAGGTGCCCAGGGACCATGGTAAATTGGCCAGTGAGCCCTTCCATAGGCAGCCACTGGCCGAGCCTTCCCTCCCAGCTTCCGCAGTGTGGGCAGGTGGGCCACTTGCTGTTTGCCACTGTTGACTTGACACGTGCCAGATCAACTCTCGGGACCTCAATATTGCAGTTAGACAGGAGGGCATGATACAAAATTATATACACACACACAAACTACACAAACACTCTATGGGTTCAAACACACGCACATACACAAACACACAAACACGCACTTCCATGGCTGTGTGTTAACACTAGGGCACGTTTGGGATAACTTGGACTCAGGGTTACTTGGGGTCAAGGTGCCCTGAGGTTAGTTAGGATCACTTGGTGCCCCGGGGTTCCTCAGGGTCAGCTGGCACTGGGGTGGAAGTGAGGGAAAAAGCCAGGGTTTTGGAGGTGGCAGAGAGGGAGCCAAGATGGCAGAGTTAGAGAGAGAGAGAGAGAGAATGAAGGAAGGTCAGAGGGGTAGAGAGAAAAGATTGGAGCAGGGCCAGTAGGTCAATAAGACAAAAACCCAGCTCAGGGTTCCAAAATAACAGTTTTATTAAACAGGCAACACTACACAGCCCCATAAAGTTATTGGTTCCCACACACACACACACACAATGGTAGCAGGAGAGGAAAGGCTTAATAGAGGGATTTGAGGTCCAGGTATGCAGAGACAGAATTCAGGTCCCTTGCTTGGGGGAGGAAGATGGGTGATAGCTACCTATCCCAGGCTGAGAGTTGATCCTCGATGGCCAGTCAGGGTCTTCTCTAGCAAGGAGTTGACCAGAGTGGGGTTGCCAGCAAGGCCTCTGGGTGGATAGGTGGCATGGCATAGTGCTGGTCCAGATGGAGAGGGCATCCCAAAGAGATCACACTCTACCACCCCTTTTATAGGGGTGGGCTATCTGCGTCTCCTATGGGAAGGACATGTCCAGGCAAAGACAGTCCTGCTCAGATGCATATGTGCAGATCCAGGTGTCCTCATTGTCTGGTGGGACACAATGGTGAGGTTGCTGGTTTCTGTAGGGTCTTTGTCTTCCAAATGTTGGGGTCCTGTAGGTTCTTTATCTCTCAAATGGTGGGTTTTGTCTCTGTTCCTGGGTGAGGTCTGTGGTTCCTGGGTGAGTCAATGCAAGGCAATGGTCCGGTCATTGAGTTGATCATTCAGTAGAGGCCTGCTACCATTGTATCTCAACCACCCTCATTCATTCCCATTCATCCAAGAACCAATTTACATGAGACTGGTTAGACATGAGTCACAATTACAACATACTACACAATAGGTTATACCCAAGCAGAGGACACAAGATGGAGGCTTGACATATAAAATAGAAACTTGACATTACTTTACATTACTTGACATTACCTTACAGACACAGGCCTAAATCATATAAATTCAATATAAAACAGTAAAAATCAATACAAACATAACAGAACACTATTTACAATATAAAAGGGGCTTGTTACTATAAGGGAGCATAAGAACTTATCTTAGTTTACCTAGTACTACTTGTAATCACTTATAAGGGATAGAGAGGACAGAGAGAAAGTCAGAAATGGCTGGGGAAGGGGAGGGAATGTATTTTTACGTTTAAAAAAAAGAAACAACTGGGGGTGCAGCCTGCCTTTCCTGTACCCTACCCAGCCACCACACCTCGGCACCCTGGGATGCCTTGGCCAGCCAGACCACCTTACCACAGCTGGGAAGCAAGATGGACTACTGGGAGCACCTGCCAGACCTGCCTGGTAAACCCATGCTACCTGTGCCCATGCCAGCTCACCCACTTGCTCCCAAGCTGCATGCCTTGATCCAAGGACCCTGAATGGGGGGGCCTTCCTCTACTTCCTTTTCCTACCCTCCCTGAATGAGCTCCTCACCCTGTCTGCTGGAGTCTCCCTTACCAACATGCAGGGAGGTGGGAGGCAGTGCAGGACTTTATTGAGTGTCCCACAGGCTCCCAGCTAGGCAGCCTGGGGCACATTACATGCGGAGTAACTTGTTGATGGCAGTGGCGACCCCCCAGCTGCGGGGGTCAGGCAGTATAGCATAGGCAGAGGTACTCTTCCAGGTGACAGCGTATATTGCAGGGAAGCGTGGGTTTGCCTGGGGTGCCATTGAAGCTCAGGGCCCTGTTCCTGGTTCATAGATGCACCTGGGGAACCATCGTGATCTGATAAAAACCAAAAATCCCCAATTTTTGTATTAAAAAAGTAACCTAAAATCCGCATTTTTCCATGATTAAAATAAAATCCCACTAATATATAGATCAGCATCAGCAGTGCATAGTGAGTTGGGCACCCCTTGGTGTTCTCAAACAGCTCACCATGGCGCTCCTGGGTGACTCTGACTGGGGCATGCTTGGGGCAAACCCTATGCTCTCTGGAGAAGGCCGCTGGGAGTAGGTGGAGGTATCATCATCACCAAGTTCACATTCCAGCTGGGTGGGAGCCCCTCACACCCAGAAGCCAGGCACTATGGGCCAAACAGCATAGGAGAAAAGTGCCTGGCCTGTAGGGAAAAGGAGGGGGGTTGGTTTGCAGCTGCCAAAACAGCTGCCAACGGGCCAGCCATAGCCTGGCCTGGGTAGGGTATGGGAAAGGCAGGTTGCCTCTGGCAAACAGCAAGTGGCCCACCTGCCCCTGCTGTGGAAGCTGGGAGGGAAGGCTCGGCCAGTGGCTACCTGTGGCAGGGCTCACCGGCCAACTTACCATGGTCCTTGGGCACTTGTGCGTGCATGATCCCTGAACTAAGGGCAGACAGCACATAGCCCCTCTCTATAGTGCATACTACCTCGCAAATGCTGCAGCTCTCACAAAGAGCCTTTCTGTCCTTGCTCTGCAGAACCAGCTGCTGGATGTGGGGGAGAACCACCTGCTGCCAGCAGCTGTGGGCCCCAAAGAAAACCACCACCATCTGCAGGCATGCTCTAAATGCACCAGCTCTGCCAGTGCTGGAGCCAGGACCAGACCATTCTTCTTGAGCAGCTGGTGACCATCTCTGAGGAGCAGCTCATGGGCTCTTGGGCCTGATTCTGTGAGGACTGGGAGATGGTCTGGGCACACCTTGCTCTCCAGCAGAAACAAGTCACCCTTGAGGAGAGACACCTTGCTCTCCAGCAGAGGCAGGTTGGTCTCCAGGAGAGGCACCTGGCCCTTCAGGAGAGGCTGGTTGAAGCCCAGGAGGAGTAGTGCACCATGGTGTGCTGGGCAGTGGAGGCCTCCGTGGATGACCAGCATGTTCTGGACCCAGTGCTGGCCCTGGCAGTCACTTTTGTGCTGCATGGTACCCAGACACTAGTCCTGGATGGCCCCTGGCAGCTGCCTATGGTCCTGCTTCAAGCCAAGCCCTCCAGTGGGCATGGGAGGAGGTGCAGCACTGCCTGCAGCAGCCAGGTCCCCCTGCCCCTGCCCCTGTTCCTGATCCTGGCCCTGTGGCAGCCAGGCACCCCACCTGGGCTGCCACCCACCACTTGGCCCACCCCCATATGGCCCCATGGGAGCTGGCCCTGCTGAGCCAGGCCCCATGAAGGAGGAGGAAGAGGAGGGGGAGCAGGCTAAGCAGGCTGGACAGCACCTGCTTTCACCCCCTGACCAGCCCCTAGCCTGCTAGGCTCACTGTGGCATCTGGACCTGAGGTGGTGGTGGCAAAGACCAGGGTGCTGGGTACCTCCCTTTGGGCTCTGTGCTGTAGATGTATCCTTCCCGCTGCCCCCTCTGAGGGTTGTCAATTCAACAGTGTACATAGTTTCATGAGGAAGAGGGTGCTTTTATTGGTAGTGCGCATTGGGCTTAGCGGGGTGTCTGTTGCTGGGAGGGAGGGTAGGAGGGCGTATGCTGTTGGGGAAGGAGGGGGTTTGTTGGTGTGTTGTGGAGGGCGATAAAGGATGATGTTTTTTTCCAAAATGTCTGCAGTGCACATGGTCTTGGGGTTACCCCATGAGCCTGGGGTTTGTGGGCAGCAATTGTGTACGGGGGATGGTGGAGGAGGTAATCCACGCACATGGTGCCCTGGCCCCCACTGATTCATAGATTCATAGATTCATAGATGTTAGGGTCAGAAGGGACCTCAATAGATCATCAAGTCCGACCCCCTGCATAGGCAGGAAAGAGTGCTGGGTCTAGATGACCCCAGCTAGATACTCATCTAACCTCCTCTTGAAGACCCCCAGGGTAGGGGAGAGCACCACCTCCCTTGGGAGCCCATTCCAGACCTTGGCCACTCGAACTGTGAAGAAGTTCCTCCTAATGTCCAATCTAAATCTGCTCTCTGCTAGCTTGTGGCCATTATTTCTTGCAATCCCCGGGGGCGCCTTGGTGAATAAATACTCACCAATTCCCTTCTGTGCCCCCGTGATGAACTTAAAGGCAGCCACAAGGTCGCCTCTCAACCTTCTCTTGCGGAGGCTGAAAAGATCCAGTTTCTCTAGTCTCTCCTCGTAGGGCTTGGTCTGCAGGCCCTTGACCATACGAGTTGCCCTTCCCTGGACCCTCTCCAGGTTATCCGCATCCTTCTTGAAGTGTGGTGCCCAGAATTGCACGCAGTACTCCAACTGCGGTCTGACCAGCGCCCGATAGAGGGGAAGTATCACCTCCTTGGACCTATTCGTCATGCATCTGCTGATGCACGATAAAGTGCCATTGGCTTTTCTGATGGCTTCGTCACACTGCCGGCTCATGTTCATCTTGGAGTCCACTAGGACTCCAAGATCCCTTTCCACCTCTGTGCCACCCAGCAGGTCATTCCCTAGGCTGTAGGTGTGCTGGACATTTTTCCTCCTTAGGTGCAGCACTTTGCATTTCTCCTTGTTGAACTGCATCCTGTTGTTTTCTGCCCACTTGTGCAACCTATCCAGGTCTGCCTGCAGCTGTTCCCTGCCCTCCGGCGTGTCCACTTCTCCCCATAGCTTTGTGTCATCTGCAAACTTGGACAGAGTACATTTGACTCCCTCGTCCAAGTCACTGATAAAGACATTAAAGAGTATCGGTCCAAGGACCGAGCCCTGCGGGACCCCACTGCCCACACCCTTCCAGGTTGAGACCGACCCATCCACCACGACTCTTTGGGTGCGACCCTCTAGCCAATTCGCCACCCACCTGACTGTGTAGTCATCCACATCACAGCCTCTTAGCTTGTTCACCAGTATGGGGTGGGATACCGTATCGAAGGCCTTCCTGAAGTCTAAGTATACGACATCCACCCCTCCTCCTGTGTCCAGGCATTTCGTAACCTGGTCATAGAAAGAGACTAGATTGGTCAGGCACGATCTGCCCGCCACAAACCCGTGCTGGTTTCCCCTCAGCATAATTTGCCCTGCCGGGCTCTCACAAATGTGAGCCTTGATAATTTTTTCAAAGACTTTACCAAGGATGGAGGTGAGACTGACCGGCCTATAGTTGCCCGGGTCCTCCTTCCTCCCCTTTTTGAAAATGGGGACCACGTTAGCCCTTTTCCAGTCCTCCGGGACTTGGCCCGTGTGCCACGAGCGTTCGAATATTCCCGCCAGTGGCTCTGCAATGATGTCGGCCAGTGCCTTCAGCACCCTCGGATGGAGCCCATCCAGGCCTGCCGATTTAAAGGCATCCACTTCATCCAAATGACTCTGCACCACCTCAGGATCTACGTATGCAAGTCTGGCGCCTTGCTGCTGCCTCTCTACAACCCCAGTGAGAGACTTGTCTTGCCCCTCACTTAGGAACACTGAGGCAAAGAACTCGTTGAGGAGTTCAGCCTTGTCCCCCCTGTCTGTCACCAATTGTTTCTGCCCATTCAGCAATGGTCCTATTCCTCCCTGGGCCTTCCTTTTACTCCCAATATATCTAAAAAACAATTTCTTGTTGTCTTTTATTTGGGTTGCCGTCCTCAGCTCCATGGTAGCTTTGGCCCGCCTAACTGCCTCCCTACAAGCACGAGCAGAGGAGGTATATTCATCTTTAGTGATCTCACCTTGTTTCCACTTTTTATGTGCTCCACTGCTGGGTGTGTGGCTCGTCCAGGGCCTTGGGAGCGGTGGGGGGCAGATCATCAGTGCTGCCACTGAAGCTGCAGCTGTTGCACTCCTGATGCCAGATGTCTTTGGTGTGCTGTGCATCCTCTACCCAGGCCCTGTGGAAGAACTCCCCCTGGGCCTCGCAGATGTTATGCAGCCTGCAGGCTGTGGCAATAACCTGGGAGATGTTGGCCTCAGTGAACTTGAGGTGAGCGGTGAGGGTGTGCCAGCATATCTTGAGGCTCCTGAAGGTACACTCTGGCCCAGGCACTTGTTGAAGTGTGCCTGGCATATGTCGAGGTGGCCGGTGTAGGGGCACATAAGCCATGTCTGTAGCAAGTGCGCAGGTTCCTTGATAAGGAAGAGTGGAATGGTCATGTTGCCTAACTGCAGGTCTGGGATTCTTGGCATGAAGTGGCCACTCTCCATCAGGGCTGGCAGGGTGGAATTCCAGAAAATCTGGACATCGTGGACACTGCCAGCCCAGCGGGGGCAGTTGTTGGTAAGGGCTACCCAGTGGTCCACCATGTCTGTGGCACCACAGAGTGGAAGCCCTGCTGGTTGTAGTAGGGGCAGTCTGCCTGAGGGGTGCGGGTGATGGGGATGTGTGTCCTGTCAAGGGCCCTAATGCACTGGGGAAGGTTGAGTGCTCAGAAGCCCATCACCATCTCCAGAGGATTGGCAACCTGGATCCCAATGTTGACCAGTATATCCTGAAGGACACCACAGACCTTGAGGGTGGCATCCCCAGTGGTTGCCTTGCCCAGCCTGAACAGGGGACTGACGTAGTGCAGGCTGGCAGGTGTGGTGAGCTTCATGAGGGTGATTGCCATGCAGGTCTTCTCAGGGAGGGGTAGTTGCATGGCGGTGGGTTGGTGCTCCAGGTTGCGGGCTGAGTATCCTGGAATGTGGGCCAGGTCATCTGGAATGAGTCCAGCCACTGTTCATAATCCCAGGTGTGCAGGGGATACCACCAGTCCCGGCTGGTGAGACAGGCTCGGAAGTGGCGAGGCCAGAGCCCCAGGACCTTGTAGACAGCAATCATGGAAGTGTCCATGTGGGCACGATTGGTGTCACTGTCAGTGTCTGGGAGGTGGCTCAGAGACTGGTAGCCAATGGGCTGGAGGTGGTGGGGCACAAGCTGGACCATGGACCCAGACGTGGGGCCATGTGGCAGGTTGGGGTGGACAGGGTTGAGGCCCACTAGAGCCAGGCAGCAGTCAGCGTGGGTGTGGAACATGGTTAGCTCGGTAGCAAGCAGGAGCCCATGGTGCTGGCTGTCACTGCTGGGTGGAAGATGAGGAAAATCCATGGCCCACTAGGCACAGACTCTTAAGACAGCATCCTGAAGGGCTGTGCCAGCAGGCTATAGACTGCTTGGGGCCAAAGAAGCACGTGGGAACAAGGTTCAGGGCTGCCTTTTAAAGTCTGGCTCTGGTAACTGGACAGCTGCAGCTGCAACCTGGAGTTCCCTCAGCTGCTGCAGGGAAGCAGAGCTGTGCAGGAGCAGTGTTGGATTAAACTGCTCCTGTCAGGTGCAATTTGCTTCCAATCTGGGTGCACACGTAGACATGCTCCTAGGAGTAGTTTATTGTGCATGAATTTACTGTACAGTAAATTCAGGCACATTAATTTCACATGTAGACGTGCCCATAGTGGGGTGAAATCCTGAAGACACAGTTTTCACTGGGGCCCAGATTTCACTCTGAGTCATTTGACTGACTTCTAGAATTCAATGAAACCGTTCTTCTAATCTCCTTATAAATGAATTGTGATCACTCTGTATGAAACAGTTTAAAAAATGAATCTTATGTAGGTCTGGTTCAGTAAAATAAACCAGTACCTGAAGAGTCAATTGTTCATTCATGCATGAATGGATCTGATGTCCATGTAAGCTTCTGTTTGCCTCATTGATAGAAGGGCCTGAGAACAGGCAAACAATATGGCTGCAAATGGACCAGATCCTATTCTAGTCAAGTAAGTCACCTTGGAGTTTGTTTACATCACTGCTGTCTGACCCACCTGCATTTTCGGGAACACTCCAAGCCTGAAAATATGTCAGTGTGGATGCTCCAGGCTTGTCCCTCTGCACCTGGTCTCACATCCTTGGGCATGGACATGCTGAGGCCTCTTGGTACCAGAATACGCCACCACAGTGATGTAGACAAGCCCTACTGGATGCCCTGGGATCCATGTTGCATGCAGCACAGTTCCCAAACTGGCTGGAATGGTATGCTCTGCCTGATCAGGTATGCTAAGGGAGGGGGAGGGGCTCCATAGGCCTGATCCAACCCAGAGACCCCCTCCCCATGCCACTCATCCGGTCCACTGGCCCAGATGAGTTAGACACCCATGGTTTAGGGGGTCTCTGTCTTATGTTGATATTCTAGTTTCCATTTAAGTTGTCATTTCCCTGCTCTATACATATTCTGTTTCTCTTATTGTATGCTGTCCTGAGCCTTTTTGGGAAGGGTGGCATATAAATTGAATAAGTGAATAAATATATCTGGGCTGATGTTCTTGTCTTTCCTTTTGTGCCTAAGACAAGGGACAGTAATGTTTTTCAACAAAATTCCCTCAAAAAATATTCATGCTGGCATGCAAAATGTTGTTGGATTGTTCCTTAAAAATACTCTCAAGGCTTTTCTGTGCTAAGAAGTTATGCAATTTGCTAAGATTGAAGTGGATGGCTTGTAATTCTTGAACTCACAACAGTAAACACTTGAACTAAAATGAAAATGAACAGGTGGTCGGGCTGTTCCTATTGTAATAAATACTGAACAGCAATGTGTCTTTATTTCATTCAGAGTGAGCACTAACAGGCTGTGCTTTTTGCTTACCTCATTAAGTCTGATTTGTATTCATTGTGCCTTTGATGATTAAATGTTTCCGTGGCCCTGTTGAGCAGAGTGCTCTTAATTTTTTTTTTGCCAATGATTCTGCTTTCTGGACCTTAAGTGGCACTGTGTGCGTACAACCTCATATTTTATTTCAGCTGCAGACGGAATGTTACAAAATATTTGAGACTGGGTGTACGTTAAGGAAGAAGCTGGCAATTAGGGGTGTATGAAGCGGGCCCTATTCAATTTGGATTTGGGTTAGGCCCAAATCAGGGATAGTGATTCGATTAGTTGATTTGAATCACTGTCCCTGATCCAATTCGACCGAATCTGAATCTGAAGATTTGATGCTGATTCAGAGAATCAGCGATTCAGACATAGACACAGCTTTAAAAGTTTTTTCTAAATACCATGCGGTACCAGTGTGGCTTGTGAACGCTGAGATCCTGGGGCACATGGAGTGTCCCACAGGAGCGCAGGGGGGAGGCCTCCATGTGTTCGGTAGCAAACCTTGAAGTGGACTGGAAGTACTTCTGGTCCACTTCCAGGTCTGTCGGGGACTGTGCAGGGCCCCCCTCCGCACCTCCTAGTTCAGCAATCAGTTGCAGGGGGACCCTGGGTGCCCCCCCGACCCAGGAGGCACCAGCCGCTGAGCCAGGGAGGCACCGGGGGCTCCCCAGCGCACTCCCTGGCAGATCCAGAAGTGAACCTGAAGTGCTTCTTATCCACTTCTGGGTCTGATGCTGAGCGCACTGGGGAGCCCCCTGCACTCCTGTGGGATGCTCCATCTGCCCCAGCAACACAGCATTCACTAGCCACCTGCTACCTAGAAGTATGTAGAAAAACCAGTGAAAGCTGTGTCTATGTCTGAATCTCCAAGTCTTTCTGAATCTCTCTAGATCAATTTGGAACGTTCCAATTTGATTCAGAGAGATTAAAGGGTCCTTTGATTTGATTCGGATTTGGAGATTTGGCCACCGCATAGGGCTGAATCTCCACCAAATCGAATCAGGGACTGAAGCTTCGCACAGCCCTACTGACAATGTGGAGCTAGAAATGCCAGTGGGGTTCATGCAACAGAGCTTGGTGTTACCTTCATCTGTAATATGGAGGTACAGTACCTGGAGACTTCAGGTCCCAATAGGTAAAGTTCTATCCTCACTGACTCACCGATTTTTAAGGCCAGAAGGAACAATTAGATTATCTATCTGACATCCTTCATCTCACCCAGCTACACATCCGTGGAGCTCAATAATTTGTGATTGTCTAACAGGTATCTCTTAGAAAGGCTTCCGGTCTTATCAGAAGAGATCAAGAGGTGGAGCATCTCTCATATTCCTTGGTGACTTGTCCACGGGTAATCACCCTCACCCAAAATTTGGTCCTTTATTTCTAAATAAAATTTGTTTGATTTTTAACTTCCAGCTTTGCTTTTTTCCATTAAGTTAAAGGGCCCTTAGTTTGGTATTTGCTGAGCAGTTACTAGTATATCATAGCCAACTCACTGCTTGTTTTGCTTTTTGATAAACCTAAAGGGATCAGGGTCTTTAAGATTCTTGCTGTGAGGAAGGTTTCCAACCTTTGAATATTTTTTTGTGGTTATTTTCTTCCTTTCAATTTTTGAACATCTCTTTCAAAATGTAGATGCCAGTACTGTATGCAGTAACTAGCACTGGTCTTGCTAGTGTCATATATCTAAGTTGAGGCTACTTGGCTAAAGATTGAACAGTGTATAGTCTCTGAAGAATGTGACTCTGTAATAAATATTATTAATGACTATGGTCTGGCAGTATTCTTGGAGCTGTAGAAACACTGTGGGAAGACATGCTTCCTGTCTGAGTAGACTTATAATAAAAGTTGATTCACTGATCTTTTTCAGTTTATATAAATCAAGTGCAGTCCCTCTGTCTCCTGGCAAATTTCCAGTGTCATTATTTAGGCCAAATTTGGCCAGATGTCTTCTCCACTGAGCAGTGCCGCTAAATATATAACTAACTGCAATTACAACTATTAAATGCAACCATCTATGTATATCTGAAGTCAATGAAGGTAAAGGATTTTAAATTCTTTGAGGCATTTCTTCAATTTTGAAACTGACAGAAAGATGTGATGTCAAGCCTATGTTGGCATTAGTGAAGTAGTAATTTGGGGTTTTCAGTGACAGGTGGATAAACAAAAAATGCTGTACACTGGTTTCTTTTTTGTTCTAAATATAGTAAAGGCAAATGATGTCTACTGGGATAAACCAGTTCTGTAGGTAACAATATTGAACATTTAATAGAATGGGGAAAAGCCTTCATTTTATAGAGGTTTCCTTTAGCTCTACTGTCCAATTTAACATAAAAAAATCATTAGAAAGAGAAGGAAGAAAAAAAGCAGCATTGTACAAAGATGTAGCACGTTAATGAATCTTGTAGGATACCGGTGAGCACCACAAGTGACTAGGGACTTTTTTAGACATTCACCCAGTGGCAATTTTGTATTCATAAGTTATATACCTAGTGCAGGGGTATGAGTGCCACAAGTGGCACAGACGGCCTCTGTGTGGGTGCATCTATACATGCAATAACACATAGCAATAAACTCCAGTGCTGTTTGTGCCAGAGTTTATTGCTTTTCGGTGTAGAGTTTACATGAGTGCCCAGGACCACCATACATTGAGCCAGGTCAGAGCAGCCCCAGTTGGCAGAGGGCCCAGGGAGTCAGCCTGACAGCCCAGGCCTACTCCACCCCAGCGTATCATCATTGGAGGAGCTGGCTGGGGCACAAGGGTGCTATATTGTGAAGCTAGCTGGCAGGCAGTCCCCGCACTGTAGCACCCTCATGTCCCAGCCATCCCCGTTACTGTCTACATGTGCATTTCACTGCATGTAGCTACTCCACTTTAGGATCGTTCTTGTCCCAGCCAGTACTATCCTACAGTGGAGTTAATTAATTTACTACACCCTAATAGGGGCGCATGTGTAGATGGTGATGCTTTACTACAGGGCTAATTAGTCAGCTCCACAATAAAGCACGCATTTAGATGCACCCTGTATGGCACAAAGCAGATCAGAGAAGGGACAAGCAGCATAGTGGCAAATAGGGCTGGGAGCAGAAAGCACAGCAGCAGATCAGGCAGAGGAAGGGGATCAGGGTGGCACTTGGGGATGGTGTGGGACTAGTTTGTGGTATGCCTGCCAAAAAGGTTGGCTTGTTGCTGACCTAATGAATCAAATACAGGTTTTATTTTCCCATATAATGCTGTTCTTTAGGATTTCTGTATGGGTGAAGGGGGCATGAGGAAGGTAAATGACCCAGGGGCTTGTCTTTTAAAGGGAGCTAAAGGTGCTCAGCACCTCTGAGAAACAGTCTGCGCTTTGGAGGTCTGGGCCCTTACCCAAGATCAAGCAATAGTTATCTTGTCCTAGTTGTGAATTTCATTGCCTGTCTCTCTGCTGGCAACACAAGACCATTCTACTTGAATTAGCGTGTGACATCAATTTATTTCATCCCATCAGGTACATTAGTATTTGTTTTATTTACTCAAAAACATATCAAAGGAACAAGAATGTAAATGTCACTTTGCTTTCAGAATGGCCCTGTTCTCTTTTTTCCTGTTTATACTTCGCATTAATCTGTGTCCTATCCTCACACGGTCTGGTGCTTCAGTGTTTAAACCAGAAGATATTATTTCAATAGCAAAAATGACTTTATTAAAGACAAGATTATCAATGGGTTTGGCACTCAGAATTCTTCTGTATGCATTTCTCTTTCTCTCTTTTGGTTAAAAAGCACTGGTTTTAGTATTCTCAATAGCCCTATATTGAAAATTTCTGGTTATCAAGACAGGAACAACACAGACAGTAAACTGCCAACTTTTCTACCAATGAATGTCAGTTCTGCCCTGATGACACATGCTTCTGGGGGAACATGACAGGCCCTATCATGTCTCGGTTTCTTTGAAGAGATGACCAGTTAGAGTGCCAGCTGTGTCAATAGTATGTTAAAGAAGGGGAGAGCTGCACTTTAGAAAGCTGAATGGAAACAACCAACTCATTTTTACATAAGACACTTTCAGAAGGTAAGGAGTGTTTGGCCATTACTGATCTGGGCTAGAGTTGAACCTATAACCCAGATTTGAAAGACTCTTATTTTTCCAATCCAGTCCTAGATTAAAACATTCAAAATGCCAACGCGATCTTGAAGCCTAAATCCTCTTGAGTTTCAAGGGATTTAGGTTCCTAAATTACCTGGGGGCTTTTGAAAAGTTTACATACAATGAATAAACTCTAAGAGAAGCATTTAGTGGTGGTCACTTACTATCTATACTTCTGATTCCACCTCCACGCCCTTCCCATTTGTGTGTACTTGACTCCATTAAAATATAGTTCTTAGCTAACTTAAATAAAGTAGAACCATTAAAATATATGCTTGATATTCAGTTAAGTTATAGCAAAGTCATTATTAGCTGTCACATGCTCATGCAGAGAGTTAGAACTGTCCCCCTTTCTTCTCTCCCTCTGCAGCTATTAGAGCTCTTACAGCTACCTGGATCCATGCTCTGGATGCTGGGGAATACACAAGATAAAACCATCCAGGAGCCTGAGGGAAGGAAAAAGGGGGAGCCATATTTTTGTACAGGTTAACTCAGCTAGAGTAAGATACACTCTAAAAAAGTCAGCCACATCCTCCATTACAGTTAGGTTTCTGGGAGAGCTTTTGTCCTCCCATTGGACAATGTATATGTGAACTACTCTTGAAGAAGCAGGTGTACACTGTGCCCTGTGCATTGGCTAGACTTAGGACTTACATCTGCACTGCCTCCATTATGAGCCCAGGAGTGAAAGCAGGAAGCAGCACCCCTCACCCACTTCTGCTATGCACACACCAAATTGCAGAAACAAGGCAATAGGGTGGGTTTAGAGCAGTCCTAAGTGAGCAGCCAGAGCTGCCCTTAGGCCCTTTGTCTGGGGCTTGCTTCTTGGCAACCACTGATGGTCACTCTAAGATCTCCTCACTTCTGGGTTTCGGTGTGAGAGGAGCTAGAATGACTGTGAAGGGTGTGCTTCATGGTGGCCTCCTTCTTCTTGGCTTGGAGATGATGTGGACAAGCTGGTAGGCTCCAGGTCAGCAAAACACACAAGTATATATTTAATTTTAAGCAATGCTTAATAATAAAGCTTTGCACTTACACAATGACTGGCAAACCCTCACTATTCTGGAAAGACTCAAATTCAGGCTTAGTTCCTACTGATTTCACTGGGACTGAAGCACATGCTTAAGTATTATGTTGCACTGGGGCCTCAGTTACTATAGTGACAAAAATGGAAAGAGAGAGAGAGAGAGCCCTTCTTCCTAATATCTTTTGTTCTTTAAGGAAATTTAATTTCATATTACTTAGGCTAAAATGTGACTAGCTCCTAAAACTTCCAATGAGAAACAATCATTTACACTTGAAGGAAAGCCATGGGATTTTCAAAGAAGTGTCAGAATCAATTGGTAACACTTCCCTACAGTGGAATCAAAGTATAATTTTCTTGGATACCTAATGCTTTGCTAAATGACAGGCTATTAATTTTTATTCTGGTGGTAATTAGAAATAATTTTCCCACTTTGAAATGATTGTGTAAACACATTTATTCAGGATTATACATGGATTTTCACAAGACCCACTTTGCGTAGAAAAGCTAAGCAGTGACCTAACAGGGGATGTCTGTTCCAGTCACTCCAGAGGCGAGGCAATTCTTTTGCATATTATGCATTGACTTTACCTCATTAATAATTCTTCTTGTAATTGATTTCCATTTCTGGGAGACTGAATATTGCATTATATATGCTAAAGCAGCTGCAGCATTCTAAATCTTTGCCCTTTGACTATGTTTTGTGAGAAATGTTCTATAATTCAAGTTAGTTTTACTTGTGTGATGTGGCTTCATGCATGTTTATTCCTTTTTTCCCCCCAAAGATTTTGTACAGCTGTTTTGTAAGCTACTATAAATACGTATATATCTCTACACAAAAAATATGCAATATTTAGTGGCTGATTAACAGGGGACTAGGAATAAGGTCTCCTGCTGCCATAGACTTGAGATAAGCTTTTCAAAAACATACATGCTTCTGGTGAAGTCAGTGGAAGCTTTAGCACTAATCTAAGTAAGAACAGTGTTAGGGCTTCTCTGTGCCAGTGGTGCCGCAGCCCCACTTAAATACTAGGACCATGAACCTCCCTGGTGTAAGGTGGGACAGGGCACCTAAACACCAGCTCTCTCTTTCGGGTGGGTTACTAAGAGGGAGGAGTGGGGCCAGGCACGGCTGTGACCACCTGAGTCTGCAGGGGTGCAAGACCCCGGAGGTCCCAGGGAGGGGGTAGGTGTGTGGCCCCAGAGAGGGAGCAGCTGTAGAGCCCTAGAGAGAGAGTAGTTGAGAGACCCTGAGAGAGCAGGGGTGTAGGTGGGCCCACCCAGAGTAGGGTGTGTCCTTACAACATGAAGGACTGGGTGTACTTTGGAGTTGAGTAGGGCTGAAGGGACAGTATGAAAAGCAGCACCGGGGGGTGGGTGTTGAGTACGGCTGAAGGACAGCCAGAAGGGCAGCACATGGGCCAACCCCCACAAGATCATGTTGTTCTGTATAAGAAGCCCAGTGAGGGGCTACAACGAATTTGGCCCTCAGTTTGGTGAATTGGCTGGGACTACCCAGATGAGGTGATACCCAGTGATAATTGCGTGGTCACTGTCACCTAGCTTCCCTTCAATTGTCTCCTTTGGCCAGGATAAAATCCAGTAGTGCCTTACCTCTTGTCGGCCTGCAGACTTCTTGAGTCAGATAGAGCTCATCAATGCTAGTGAGTACGCTTCATGACCAATCACATCTGGCTCAGTGCTCTTCCCAAGAGATGTCTGGGTAGCTGAAGTCACCTATGATGACCATGCTTCGAGAGTGTTGAGAATCTGCCAGTTCTCTAGAGAACTCCTGATCAAGCTCCTCCTTTTGGTTCGGTGGTCTATAATAAACTCCTATAATTATATTCCCTTCACCATGTTCTCCCCATTATCCATTAGCAAATAGCTGCAAGCTCTCAATGATCATAAAGCTAAAGAGAATGCTATCTCTGGGGTCTTGAACTTGCTTTGCTTGAACACCAAAAACTCCAGCTGAATTAAAATATAGTAATAATGGGGATGGGGGAACATGTTTATAGTTCTATGTTTCTGTATAAATACTGAAGATGAGTAATTGTAAAAAATGGAAAGCAATATGCTGAGGAGAAATGAAACCTCTCTTTCTATGTAAAAGAAACTTATGATTTGTGTATGCACTTTAGCAGAAAAATGTGAAATGTCTGTTGATAAAGCTCTAAGTAAGTAGCATATGGTGCCTTATATTTCTACAGTGGCAACAATGATAACTTCTAACTCCTAGACTTTTGTCACATGAAGTACTTGTCTCTAAATCATAGCCCTAAGATCTTTCCAATGAACTGTCTAGAAAATCTAAATCTTTGAGATGGCAAGGGATATGGCTAATAGCTTAATACTCCATCAGTCATTTTTTATCACTGAGTGCTGTATCATGCAGTGCCGTCTCAAAAACTAGAACAAGTGATTGTGATCTCATTTCCCTTCATTTCTTTGCTTGTGCCTGGGAGTCTTTTTTAATCACAGGAGAATTGGCTGGTTTTCTTAGGCTGTGAAGTCCACTTCAGAAAACTCTATTAGAAAGAACTAAGTAAAACAAATATTTGAAATTAACTCCGATGGGGAACATTATTAAAACATTTTCCCAACTATTTTCTATCCCAATTTCTTTATATTTGTTTTATTTCGGGGGGGGGGGGGGGGGTTTACCGAGAAAAGAAAATGCTGTTCATAAGCAAATAAGAGTTTACACTTTGACCTTACTTTTTGTTCTTTAATACTTAATTTCAGAGAAAATGCTGGCTGGTGATGATCTTTCTTACATATAAGATTTGCAAGTATCAATTCTTTTGAGGAGCTTGGTATAGCTACAATGATTTTCTGATGCACTACAAATTATTTTTCTTGGCTACTGTACATAAATTCTAAAATCTTTAAATTAAAAAAAACCTAAACCCACAAGGGGCCAGGCCCTCATCTTATATATCAGTGTAATTTGGGAGCAATTTATATCTATTCTTCTTAGAGCCTTGTTACATGGTTATTTTGGACAGCTCATAGAGTACTTACCACCTGGTTTGCTGGCACATTAACATCTGAAACTAGTTTTAAGCACTTGTTAGGCAGCTCAAAGTTACACCACTTCAGGGCAGGTTTATTTCTGATCCATGTTATCCAGCTCATGTTACACTGAGTTGTAGCCACTCTAGGCTACACCTTAGTGCATACACTCCACCTGCTCCTCTCTCTCCCACTGGCCCAGATTGGGCCCATTGCACCCCCTGCTCCCCCAAGCAGCCCAGATCCCTGCTTACACTCCCCTCTACCCTCCCCTTACTTGTGGCTGCCTATGGCTGCAGTAGGCAGGGAAAGGTTAACTTACCTGCCAGGCCCCCATTGCCACTGCTGCCAGCTAGGGCTGTATGAGTCTTTGGATCCTGCTTCAGATCTGGAGCCGCTTCGGATGCTTTGGCATCTGAACCAGCACTTCCAGATTGAAGCAGGGTCCCAGCAATGATATCTGGATCGGGTCGGGGGCATCCGAAGCGCTTCGGATGCTTCAGACCTACTTTGGCCATTTTGAGGCAATTAGAAGAGGGAGGGGGAGTGGGGGAGGGATGGAAAGTTGGGGTGGGGGGAGGGAGGGGGCACGGAGGGGAAGCCTGAGATCTGTAAGCAGCCAGTGAGAAGGATTTGTCCCTGGCTACCTTTCCAATGAAGCTTCGGCACCACTTTGCCTGGATCGAAACGGCAAACCAATCCAGAGCTCCAGATCAGATCGTGGTCATTCAGAGCAGCCGGATCCAAAGCTGGATTGGATTGCTGCCAACTCGCACAGGCCTACTGCCAGCCCATTGCTCTTGTCTGGTCTGAGCAGGCGGGGAGCCCTGGGAGTGAGGGAGACCTGGGGGAGCCTGGTGGTGGTGGGAAAGGCAGGGGGAAACCTGGAACGGGAGTGGGGAGATTCTTACCTTTGAGTTCTCCAGGCCCCTTCTGGCCTGAACGTGTGACTGCTCTAAACGCAAGCTAGTACTAATACCGATCAACATCTGTGCAGCTCACAGTGTGACGTGTAACAAGGCCCTGAGTACTAAGATTGTTTCTATTAACTGAGTATCTGAATTCCTCATCTATATTCATCCTCACAATGCTCCTGTAAATATCAAAATATCCTCATTTTTGTAGATGAGGCACAGCGAGATTGTAAATCATTTCTATCTATCTTTCTTAGGCACTAACATTGCTCCCATTAACATAATATCTGAATGCTTCATAACCGTAATGTGTTTATCTTCACTGCACCCCTTTGAGGTAGCATGAGCACAAATTATTCTTTTTTTTTTTTTTTTTTTTTTTTTTTTTTTACAGACAGGCTTTGAGGCAGAGAGAAATGGCCATAACCATAGCAACAAAGGTGTTTAGATGTTTAAATACTCATGTCTCCCAAATCTAAGGTGAATGCACTAATGACTGGGCCATCGTTTTATTTCGGTGAAGTTACACTGATTTTTCATTGCATGTGAAAGGAATATCTGACTCAAAGGGTTCAAAGCAGCAAAAAACTCTGGTTAGTGCACCAGGCAGTCTGCCCCTATAGCCAGTCTGCAGTCCTCCTAGAACTTGCTTTGGCTGTTATTAAAACAATTTTCTGTGGTCCTTACTTCACTGTGAGGAAGATCAAATTCTGAATTTGTTATTCTCTTACAAGTTACTTATGTAAGCCTCTCACATACCCCTTTTGGTGTGGTGCACAGAAAGTAGAGAGAATTCAGTATTTGAATAAAATTAATGCATGCTACAATGGTGAATTGAATACACATGTAAGCAGGGTGGATGTTAATAATTATTTAATACTACTTTTAATGGAGGGATAGTCACTCTGATTATGAAAACCTTTATGAGCGCTGATTCTTTTGGTGATTGTAGACATGGGAGTACATAATGAGAAGTGCATCCCAAAAACAATTGAAAGGAAAAGGGATAAAAGAATTCTACTGATCAAAGAACTGTATTATCTGGAAACCCTCTGTGAATATGGCTATGTATCAGTGTCTCCTCTTTCTGAAGTAGTTCATGGTGTAGCAGCCTGCATTTCCCCACATAATGCCTCACATCATTCTTACCCTGAGATTCTTGCGTGTTTGAATATGAAGATTTTGTTTAGGCAAGCCAGGAAAATCATTTATGTTTAGTAACAATTTAATTTGTTCAGGAAAAACAGATCCTCAGTATTTGGGCAATATTGTGTGGGTTTACACGTTGCCCTATGGTGACATAGCAATACGCATTACGGTGACATAGCAATCACGCGAGTCTACACATGACTGCCTACTATGTTGCAGTAGCGGTGCACTCCCCACTTACAGCGCACCACTACTGCAAGGTAACAGGGAAATCTAAGCATGTGCCACCCACAGGCACAGTACCTGCCTGTACTGTGCTGTGCTTTAGTGCTTGAAATACTAAAGCTCAGTGCCATAGCAACGTCACCATACAGTGATGTGTAGATGCACCCATTGATCAGTACATCTTCATTTTCTGATAGGAATTTGTTCTGAAAACTGAAATGTTTGTTTGCACACAAAGGCCAAATATATTTAGAGTCCACAGGATATTTATTTCAATATGGAAAACAAGAAGGCACAAACACAGACTCCCACATGAGGGGCCATGTTTCTTTTGTTCTCATCTGCAGTGATGTTGAGAACAAAATGGCTGAACTTTGTACAAATGTATGTGTGTAATTTGCAGTACAGAAAAAGCAGAAAGCCTAATAGCTTCATTGCTACATGCAAGACAAAGAATACTCTGTCTCCAACTCACTCCATTATGCAAATATTTTGAAATGAAGAAATAGTGAGGTAAGAAAGGCCAATGTGATTCTATAAATCACACCAAGCAAGATATTTACAGGGGAATATAAGTGCTATTGTACCAGGGCTTCATCCAGGATACCCTGTACCATTTTGGTCACCCACATTCAATCCAGACAGGCAAAACTGCAAATAGAGGCAACTAAGATGGTCAGGAGAATGGACAACTTACTATGTGAGAGGAGAAAGAACTTGGCTTGTTTAGCTTAGCAAAACAGAGGCTGAGAGAGCATAGGACTGCTCTTTGTAAGTATGTTGGGGGCTAAACACCAGAGAGAAAAAAGAGCTATTTATTCAGTATCCAGTAAATAGTTTTACCCAGTACTTACTATGTACCCAGCAGGGCCCATGAGTAAGTCTAGGCTGTAAATTAGAAGAAAGTTTCTAGCTGTCAGAGCAGCGAGGTTCTGAAACAGCCTTGCAGTATGAGCAATGGGGGACAACGAATGGGAGAGCCTAACAGGTTCTAAGATGCAGCTTGATAAATGACTTAAACCCAGAGAAGTTGGGACAATCAGGGGACTAGGATGTGGGCAACTGCTAAATCAAGGTAGGCAACCCCTAGCATGTGTGCCAGGGTGTGGCATCCAAAGTCATTTTGCTAGGCATGTGCGCCTCAGGATGGATGGCAGTGAAGGCAGGGCAGCACTTCAACAGCAAGGATTGGGCCCCTTGTGGATCCCTGTCTGCTGCTGACACACCAACATCTTACAAGTCGAAGTGGTGGGTGTTTTTGGCACTGTGCCCAAAAACGTTGCCAGCCCCTATGCTAAACTAAAGTTGCAAGCCAAGAGCCAGCTACCAGAAGATGGCAGAATGACTGAAGTCAGGAGCAAAGGGGCCTGGGCTGAAGTCTGGTACAAGAAGTTAGCATGTAATAACTAGGAAATTTGGAGGAATAAAGTCCAAAGCCGAGACAGAAGACATCTGTCCTGTTGAGCAGCCTGAAAGGTATTGAGAGAGCTACTGCTTTTAAGTCAGCAGGCACATCCATGTAGGTCAGTGATTCCCAACCTTTTTAGACTGAGGACTGGCAAACCGTGGATCAGAAGTGACCGTGGACTGGCAACCAATGGACCAGCAAACTGTGGACCAGCATAGTGCAGGCCAGAAGTGACTGGCATACTGAGGCCCAGCAGCCAACCCTTTTTTATACTCAGTATAAAAGATTTTATTTATACTGAGTATAAAAAGGGGTTGGCTGCTGGTCTGCAGTATGCCAGTCACTTCTGGACTTCCTGTCCAGCAGCCAACCTTTTGAGGCCTGGTACTGGGCCACAGCCTAGGGTTTGAGAACCTCTGGTGTAGGTAACGGGGGCCAGCTGGAAGTAGTTAGGCTGCTGTCAGCCAGGGTAGCTGGGGCTAATTGACTGGCCTACCTTGACAGCTGATGAAATCTCACCATCTCTTCTCAAAAGAATGGAGACCCAGAACTTCTTTCTGGCTCAGATGAAGAAAACATGGAAGGCTGGTGGTTTGTTGGTAGACATTAGAAGAACGATGGTGTAAGATTTTTGGGGGAAGGATGGATTTTGAAGGAGCTGAAGCTTGTATTTCTTGTAGTCTTCCTAGTATGTTATTTAGCCCCAGCCCATAGGAAGATCCAGCGCAGTGCTGCCTGGACCTGAGAGGAACATTGGGTGGCCTTGTGCCTCAGAAGCAGAGAATTCCTCCCAGAGCTCCCTGGCTTCTCTGCAAGATGAACAATGTATAATTCCCATTTAAATGGTGTAGCATGCCCCTCCACATGGCCAAAGAGCTATATGGGTTGGTGCACAGGGAAAGGATGCACAACCATGGCTCTTCCTAGCTCCTAGCTCTTCTTTTCCCTGATGAGGAGTCCACTGGTACCAGCCTTGACATGTTCTAAAAAGTGCTGAGAATAGCAATTCTCCTAGGCCCTTACCATACAAGAAGTGTCACCCCATTAAGCTTGAAGAGCCCAGTATTCCTGAATTTGGATGCAACATTTTCAGGGCCTTTTGGAAATAACATTCAAAAGCTAGAAGTTCTTCCTCACTAAAGAGCTACCTTTCAGTTCTGTTATCATCAAGAATGGCAGCAGCTGAGAAAAAACATGCTATCGAATTGGATTTTTGAGAAGTTCATGTTCTGATCTCCACTGAATTTATGTGCAGATTTGTGATTTTTAGCTAACTAAATTTCATTTTTATAAGGCTTTAGTAGTCGTGGCAGCCAAGCCTGTTAGAGTCACATTTTCTTAGAACCACATTTTTATCCTGATTTTTAAAGGTTTTCTGTTCTAATCAAACAATTTGGTTTTGTTTTGATTTGAATGGATTCGGGGGTTTTTTTTAAACAATGCTACCAGCTTGTATAACTTAGCATGCCCAGGCACCAGGATGTTGAAATGGAATTATAGATTGATGCCAACACAGCTCCAAGAATGGTGTTTGATAAAGATGCCTACAGCAAAGCTCAGAATATTCCTTTGTTTCTGTCCCATAAGAGGAGTGGCTAGTTTACTTCTAATGCTTTGGTGACTAAAGCAGTATATGAGTTTCTTTGCTTGCTTGGGTTTTTTTCCTTTGTTTGTTGAAAATAAGAATTTGGAACTGCAGTAGTCTTCAGTGGAAGATTATAAAGGACCTCTAGAGCTCAAGCTACATACTAAGCCCAGTTATGTTGCCTTCTCAATATCCTTTTTACATTTAAAAAAAGACTAAAACTAAAGTTTACCTCCTGTGAAGCAGGTTCCAAAAATAATTTTATTCCTTCCCTCTCCCCCCCCCCCATCCCCACTTATTTTTTTTAATTATGAAGATTTCCTAAAATGACAATTACAGGAAAATAATCCCCTTGTAGGTAGAATTTGCTTTAAAAGTAGAATGGACTTAAAACCATATCTTAATTTCTATTTTCAATCATTTTGAAGTTTGAAAGAGGTTAAGTAGGAAAGACTTTCTGGGTCTTTCAGGTAAAATAATACAATGCATGTCTACATTCTGTATGCTAAGCCTCTTCCATCAATCAGGATAGCCAACACTGGGGGTGCATCTACATGACACGCTTTACTGAGCATTAGACTAACTTGCTGTTCAGTAAAGCATCAGCTTCTACAAGTACACAGCAATTACTGCACAGTAGATTAGTCTAATATGCCATTTTCTAGTACCTGTAGATACTAGACATGTGCTGAAGTGCACATGTAGATGCTGACACGCAAATTGCTCCTAGTCTATAGCAGGGGGCCATAGGGGGTGGGGAGAGTTGTCCCAGCTCAGTGGGCACCTGCCTTCCAGCCACATGGAGATAGGGACATATCCTGATTTCTGTGTGGCTGAGAGCACTGTCCCAGCTGCCAGCCTGTTGCCTCCCAGCCACATGGAGATAGGAATGGGTCTCAATCTCCATGTGGCTGGGAGACAGCGACCCATCAAGCCAGGACAGCTCTCCCTGCCCCATAAAAATCTGGTCCAGCCCCCATTCCTCCTGCCAGCCAGGGGCTAGCACCCAGAGGAGCCTGGAGCTCTTTTTGGCTGCTGCAGGGAGGCAGAACAAGGCAGGAGCAGCCCTAAACTGCTCCTGTCAGAGCAAATTTGCTCCCAATGGGCACATCATTAATATGCAGTGGTTACTGTGCATTTAATTTAGTACTTGTATAATGAAGTACTAAATAAATGTGCAGTAAACAGAGTTACTGCACAGTAGGACTGGTGAATGCTTTTTTAGTGACACTACTGCGCAGTAGCCTAATAATACGGCACAGTAGTGTATTAGCACTGTCTGTGCTGTGACATGCTACTGCAAAGTGTTATTAGGCTACTGTGCAGTTAATCCCTTGTGCAGATAGTCCCAATGGGCACACACAGAGGTGACCTGAGCAGGGTGTGGGGCCCAAAGCAAATCAGCCCATGCGGGGCCCCGCCCCCACTCCGATCCTTGACCCAAAGAAGCTGTCGCCACTGTTGGTGGTGGTAGTGGCAGCGTTGGGGGGTGAGGGGTAGTGAGTGGCTGGACACACAGCTGTTGCTCTGCCTGGCTCCGTGGGGCCCCTCAAAGCATGGGACCCAGGGCAGTCGCCCTAATTCGTGCCCCCTAGGGACAGCCCTGGGCGCACATTCAGATGTATGTGGGGGCCTAGTTTAATGTTCCTGAATTTTCTGTACAGAATATTCAGGTACATTAATTGCTCATGCACCTAGAGCAATCTGTTTTCATAACAGGCTGTTCCAGAATTTTTCTGTGTTTACTTCACTAGTTAGTCACACAGGCAAAATAGAAACCCACTCTAGTTTGATAAGCAAAAGAGCTCTGACTTCATGGCCGTTATTAAAATATATTAGATAAATTTAAAAGCCTGTCTTTTGGGCCATATAATTGACCTAATATGTTAGGGTCAGTGATGGGTTTGTTTGCTGTTAGTTTTCCCAGAACGTCTCTTGAATTTTAATCTGTTTTGAACAGACAAGGAACAGGTTCTTATTTAAATTCCCAAGAACTGTAAAGTAGCAAAGCCCCCAGCATCACCTCTTCATTAAACTTAGCCTTGGTACTCAGCCCTTAATTGAATTCTTATCTAATGACTCAGTGCTTCCAGGCAAACCCAACAAGTTTAAGTTTTATGTTTATTATCTGTTAATTATGACTAACCACATGGTTATTTAGTCATATTATTTTTCTTACTCTGGTATAGTTATATTTTTTATTGATAGAAGAAAATATTCCTGTGGAAGAATACATCATTGAGCCAAGGGGCTAATCTGTTATATCTATTACTCTCATGAGACTGTAGGTTTAGTCCTACAAATAGCAGTGGAATTTTGCCTTTGCAAATATCAGGAAAACACAGTACAGTACTTATGGGTGATGAGTGGGCATTAATTGAAACTGCATTGTATGATTAACAAGGCTACTTAGTGATGCTTTCAGAAACAGTCTGACAGGTAAGCTTTGCAGGATCACTGGGATTCAAACCCAGATGCGCCACACCCACAGGTGGAGGCCAAGGCTGTAGCATCAGACAGTGGTAGGCCAAATACCAGCTCTAGTTTAGTCTAAGCCCTCCCATATAACCAGGTGACCTGGGGGAATCAATGGGAGCCACGTATCCTTGATAGAAGGGCTATAAGGTCTCATCCCAGCAACATTGTCAAGTGTTGCTGTCTGCTACAGCATTTTCCCTGCCTTTGACTTCCTGGCCTTGATCAACTGTTGCTCTGACCACAATTTTCTCTTGATCCTTGGCTTGATACTCTGAGAACTGGACAGATACCTAGCCTTGACTACCTGGCTTTTATAAAATTTCTGACCCTGGTCCTAGGCCCTGCTTGTTCTCGTTTTCTGTTCCTCTTACTTCTTGAGTTACTCTGTCCTTGTTCCTGCTTCCTGCCTGTTGAACCCCCTGCTGCAGACTGTTTGTCTGGCTCCTGGCTTAGCTTGACAACCCCCTAGATCCTGGTTATATCCATCTTCCAGAAAGAAAGAAGAATGCATACCCAAGATGGATGTATGCTACATGGAGAAGTATTGGAGGGAACAAGAACAACGGGACATCCCAAGCTGCACTACAAAGACACATGTAAGCAAGATGTGAAGGCATTTGGAATTGATCCTGACCAATGGGTAACCTTGGCAAGCAATCGGAACATGTGGCACCACTGTCTCCATCAGGGCATCCGAGTCCACAACAGAAACTGGCTCCAACAGCTTGAAGAGAAAAGAGTCTGTAGAAAGCAAGCAGCTTCTGAACCATCCAACCATGACACATACTTGCAGCTACTGCCACAGATTATGCAAATCTCGGATAGGGCTATTCAGTCACATGAGACACTGTAAACCATCTACATCACAGGCTGCAATAGCCACCATCTTTCATAGATAAAATGATGCCAATGTCATCCTGGTTGTAGCCTGACACAGGGGTGGATGCTGGACACAGGGGAAATGTAGCTAGTGGCTCTTTCTTCTTCCTTTTCCATCTAGTTGTTCTTCAGAGCTCTATCCTTGTCCACTTACTCTTTCCATAGTTGTTAAACAGATGGCTTGCAAACCAGATCTCTCCCATAGGATATATTTGTGTTGCCCAAATGGCAAATTCTATTTCTTCAAAATTTAAGCTTTCAGAAGAATAGTAAATCTCTCGGTCTTACAATTATAGTGGAAGCCTTCCATATCTGAACTCCAGGTAAGCACAACAGCGTTGTCTGTCTGGGGCAACAGAGCCTAAAACAAGGAGGTTTATGTGTAAACTTCCCTAGCAACCTTTAAACTCATTAGGAGCATAAGGGCATTTTAAACCTAAGCATTGACTATTTCACTAATTCTGTTATATGTGGATGGAGAATAGGTCATAATTCCAAGGAAGGAAATACAGATTGAAGAAAGGGAAAGAGAGGCAATGATAGGAAAGAGAAGTAAAGGGAGATGGAGAGGCTCTACATGGCTACACGCATTTCACATTTAAACACGTATTACTTTCTTCAACTTCACTGTTGCCCATTATCACTTCTAAGGAGAAAGAAGTTGTTTCCTGCAGTGAAAACAACTTTAAAAATCTCTTTCTTTTTTACACATATGAATGGACCTCAACAGAGAGTCAAGGATAGTGGGATCATGCCCTAAACAGACAATAATAAGAAGTCATACTTTCAGGTTTGTCTATCAAGAGAACTTTACATGCAGTGAATAAAGAAAAAAAGGACAGAAATAGCAATGATTCCACCAAGCAATACTAAAGGCAATAAGGCACAGATCAAAAGGTTACTGGTAGTCCTGGAAAGTTTAGCTGCTGTCCCAAAGCTTATATAAGGCCCGTGCTCCCTATATTAACACCACTAGGAATTGTGCCATTGACCAAGAGGGGTAAGCCATCCTTTTACATTGGCCCACTTATAATTGGCAGCAGAATCCTTTCAAGAGGAATCTAATGTGTTTGCTTTGCACTCAACCCAGAGTGATCTCTCAGACATGTGTTCTGATGGATCTCAAGTCTGCTTCTCCATCTTTAGCTCCTCTTCTTGTCTTTAAGATGACTTGGTTTTTTGAATACCTCCTCCTGAATGTCCCTTTGCCTCCTTAGCTAAACATGATCTTTCCTTTTATAGACCCAACCCACCTCCAAATCCTCTAAGAGATTAAACATACCCTTTAAATATATGGACAGTGGTCCCAAGTATTTGCCTTTTAGATTAAGTTCTGTTGGAATAGGAAGCTGTCTCATTTCTGTGAAGCTTACTGAAAAATGGTCATCCACACTAATATCTCCTAAAATCTCCCAAATCCTTTTTAGTTTGGAAAATAAGTTTGTTGAGTTACTGAGTTTCACTGTTACTCTAAGACATTAATACATTTGGTGGGAAATGAGTTCACAAGTTGTCATAGCACTTTGGCCACCTGTTGGGTATGGGTTGGTGTGTTGGGGGAGAGGGGAGGAATTAGAAAACTCAATCTCCTAATCAGAGAAACAATGAAAGCACCATCTATCTGAATGGAACTGGAATTGACAACTAATTCTTCTTTGCTGTCTGAGACATTGCTTTTTATAGAACTCCACATTTTAGAAAAAAATAATCTGATGCCTCAGTGAAAGATTTAATTATAGGCCTGTATTTTTAGGATCTGTGTTTTCCTTAGATTTTCTGGTACCTGTGGGTCCTGTTCATCACAATGTTTGGCAGCCACAGGAAAATTACAGAAAAGAGTTTGTCCACCTTTTACATTTGCTTCAAAAATGAATGTGTGTGTTCTTTGCAGTTTATAAGATTAAACCTCTCCCAGTTATAAACTGACCTTAGAAACTGTTTAATCCCATGTGTTTGCCCCAGCTCTTGTAATAGACATTGTTTATTTTTTCAAAATTGTTGTGGTCTGTCATTTTGCAAATGATGTGCTTGTCCCACAAGCACAGAGTTTCTTTGTGTAATTCTTCTCCCATGTAGCAGTGAAGACCAGACCCAGTTCCAAGTTCAAAATAGCCACTTTACAATGATGCACAACCTGCTTTGGGATCTGTAAATTTAAGCTGACACTGTTCCCTATTCATGTTAGATAGACCAGTCCATGATTGATAGACAGACAGACAGACAGATGCCGACATATATATATAGATACTATAGAGATATCAGAGAGCTGTACTGCTGCCTTAATGTCACCATTGCCTTTCCTTCATTGCATTTGAAGCATATAGCCCTCAGTCTTGATGACATTGGGCCTTGTTGCAGGATGGCCAGGTGGAGCGTGTCCAAACGAGCAAGCACGTGCCTGTTATGGCATCTCAAAGTAGTTTGAGATGCTGCAAGAGGCACACTGGGAATGGAAAAATGTTCCCCTGCTGCTCCAGCATGCTGGGACAAATAGGAGCAGGGCAAGGCTGCGGCAGCAGCAGCTTAGGCCCAGGCTCTGTCCCAGGTACGTAGGTAGGATGTCGGGGTGGGGGGTCTGTGGGGATGGGGAGGACTCTGTGTGTGGGTGTGGAGGGATTGTGGGTGAGGGGGACTGCTCAGGAGGGGTAGGTCCCCTGCCCAACCCTCACATGGCACACAGCCTCTTCCCCCCCCACCCCCCCGCAGCAGCAGCAGCCACCATCAGGATGCTCAGGGCTCACTGCTGGCAGAGCCCCCCCGGTACAGTGCAGCCCTGGGTGCCTGGGACCCAGTGCTACCTGTGCCACATGGCACTGGCCCAGCCTGGCCCGGAAGCATGTGCCTTCAGGAAGGACTGGGCTGCTCTTTGTGTCACCTGGGGTCCCCGGGTGTGTGATGAGCTGGGGGGAGGGGTGAAAGTGGCAGCAAGGGTGTGTGAGATAGAAAGAGAGATGAGGGTCTGGGGTGGGGGAGCACTCCGGGTAGGAGAGGTCACCAGAGCCAGGCTTAGAGCCCCCCCCTGCCCCCCTAAAGCAGCCTGTGAGGGAGAGGCTGGCCTGGAAGGGAAGGGGCTTGCCCAGCCCAGGCCCTGAGCCTCAGTCGAGGGCTTCCCAGGAGCCGCGTAGGGATCGCTGGGGCCTGGGCACAGAGGTGAGGGAACAGGCTGTTGGCTTCTACAAACTAAACAATAAAAAACATATCAGACTTGGGAAGAATGAAATCCAGACTGACCCTCTTTATGTCAATGGGAGTTTTGTCTATCTACAGAGCTATGCTCTCTCCTCAGTTTTGCATGGTTTCATAAACATGGCAAATTCTCAGCAGAAGTTCTTTAGGTTGGGGTCTTCCCTTTCAATGCCAAAAAGTCTATGTTTACATTTATCTGACTGAAACCCCCTCTAGGCAAGCCTGGTTCTGTATAGCCATGCTGTATTGTTCTAAGTTAACCCTACAAATAAGTCATCTCAGATTTATAGGTTCAATATTAGGAAAAATATTACTAAATCCCATTGAAGAATTTAATAAACAAGGGCAGGACCCAAAGAGTTAAATGTAGTAAAAATACTAAATTAAAAACTATACTGAAAAAGTTCTGATTTTAGTATAAAGATATAGCATTCACAACAAGGCTGCAAGAACAAAAGTCAAGGCTCTGGAGGTCTGATTATAGATCACGGGTGGGCAAAATACAGCCCATGGGCCAAATACAACCTGCAGAGGGACTTTTGTCCAGCTTGCAGCAGGTTCCTGTGAGAGCTGATTTGGATCAGTGCCTCGACACAGTGGAACTTTCTAGCACAAGGCATGGTAAGGCAAGGGAAGTCTCGGCATGGTGAAGAGTTCCGGCGTGGATAGAGTTCCCGCCGAGGAAATGCAGATTTGCATAATGTGATTGGCTGATGTTAAATTATTCCCACGTGGCAGCTGGCAATTGGCTCGCTAGCCGTATTAAAGGTTAGGGGCGTTTCCGCCCTAGTTGGAGAACAACGTGATTCCCCCTGGAGTGGAACTCTGGCAGCTTGATCACCTGCCAATGACTCCCCGTCGGCGAAGCCTTGCAACATATCCTCCGTGTTGCATGCCCGAGTTAGACCCGAGCTACTCAGTCTACAAGAGCTCCTCGATTACCTATTAGAGAATAGAATTGTTGCAACTACGATTGCCTGCGCTGTATACGACTCTACAGTGTAAGTAAAGCTACCTCTGTTTTTTGAATTGATACGTGTCTCGTTTGTGCCTAATTCCGCTCCGGTGATAGAGAGTACCCATCTACCTGTCATGGGATAGCAGCCGCAACCCCAGCTAGCGTTCCCGAGGACTCCTGATCCTCGATTCCCCCTCGGCCCCCACATGGCGTCACGAACAGGATCAGTGGGATCGGGATTAGGATCGACAGGATCGGAGTCAGGATTTGGGGAAGATCTAATGGAGCAGGAGCTAGTGAGAAGTTGCCCCTGGCGTAGCGGGAGATGCCACGTGGCCAGCTCCGAGGAACTAGGTGCCCACATCGCGTATCACCAGGCGGGCGGAGTGGGTGGAAGGTTGATTGATGGTTACCTTTCACTGAAGGAAAAAGGAGAAGAGGTATTGGAAGTATGGGAGGCACATCTGCACCCCAAGGCGTTCGGGTGTGTGATGGGCAGCGAGAGAGTCCAGTTCAGGCCCCGGGAGAGAGGAAACACCACACCCCTCGCCAGATGGGAATCGGGTGACGTGAACCTGGCTCTCAGCCAGGAGTTTGCTCACTGCATGCAGCTCGCACGGGAGGGTGAAGAGCTGACGACGGCTGATCGGTTTAGCCCCCCACTGGCGCTAAGGTTGAGAGGCCATATGAGTGTAGCCCCGAGGAATAAAAGAGAGAGAGTATTGGATGTGTTGCTTCGCGCTGTGGCAACTTTGCTGCGGAGGAATGCAGACCTAGAAGCCCAACTGCTCGCAGCCGTTCCGGCAGCACAAGAAGCGGCAGAGGAGAGAAGCCCCGAGTCTACGCCACTCCAAGATGGTGCCGAGGAAGGAGCGAGCTGCCTGGAACCGGAAGAAAAGGGAGGAGCTTCAGGAAAATTGGCAGGAACCTGTCCGGTGACCCCGCACACTGACGCAATGTCGCTTCCGGCAGCCCCACCTCCTTTCCACAGGGAGGGGGCAGTGAGCAGAGGACATCTGCCCCTCTCCATGGATGCAGCAGCAGCTTCGACAGCGGCTACGTGTTCTGCAGCAGCAAGCAGCCAAGTATGGGAGACAATACACACTACCCATCGCACTAGAACCTGGACTGAGCTACAGGAACTGTGTAAAGAGTCGAAGATTAAGCTCAATGAGACCTTGGCTGTATGGTTAGGATGTCTGGTCATGGAGTTTGGATCCAACCTGCTTGATCTAGAAGAGGCTAGTTTCTTCACTCGACAAGCCTCATGGAGTGGAGGACACGCCACCGATATAGAGTGTAAGTAAAGCACTCACTGGCCTGTTCCACTCCCAGCACTCGTCGTGGGTCAAGTGGATCACAAGCCCCACGTCTGGCACAAGGGTTGTCCAGTGAGGATCAGTGCAGAGCAGATCCTACTGGCAGTGATAGGAAGCTCGTACGGTTCCTGGAACCCCAGGGAGCATGCGCTGGGACTGACACCGACCCAGCAGCGGAGACCGCGGCCGCATCGCCACCTACGAAACCCTGGAACTGTTCCAGTGACTTTTGACAGCATAGAGGCTTGTGTTGAGGTCTATGGAGGGAGGAATGATGTGTGTTGGTCCACTGTCCTTTGAGCCCTCCTCAACCCGTTAGCCGGCCAGCTGGCCTACAGCCTTCTGCGACAGCTTCTGCAAGTCCAAGCACTCATGAAGTCAGACACAGGGACTTCGAATGACCCAGAGTGAGTGTGGCAACCGCCGCAGAGGATGAAAGAGGAGAGGATTACGTTTGGTTTCCTGTTGCACCACTCCAGACTCACGAAGCGACAGCTGCGGATCCTGGGAGACCAAGGTCAATGGCAGTTGGCCCATGAGATGGGTTTCCAGTGTCCGAAGGATCTAGACGGCGACTCCAGAACGTCCTCATCGTGTTAGGACAAGGCAATGCAGTGTCCGTGTGTGGATCATCATTCGTGACGGTGCATTTGGGGGCGTGCAAGAGCCATCCGGAGCTGAGTCGATAGAACGTGCTTGAAGGAGAGTGGGGAACCAAGAGAAGAAATCTGATTACCTCTCCAAAGGGATAGTGTTATATAAGTTAATTAACAGTGTTTAAGAATTCCTTTTTCTGCAGGTTTACCCGAGGTTCAAGATACGTGTCAGAAGTGGATCCAGAGAGAGAAAGAGAGACGCAGAGGTCGTCTGATGTGTGACTCCGCCATGACACCTATTGAACTCCTCGTGATTGAACTTTTTGTGACCAATATATTGATGTGTGTGTGTGTGTATGTGTGTTGGTTACTATTTGGTTCGATCCGTAGAGGACAAACTACTGTCGTTGTATACTTTTGTACATAGTCAGTTATCTTTAAAAAGGAGCGATAACTTGGATGGCGTGCACGTGCTTCAAGTCCCAACTGTGTCTTCGGCAAGGGGGCATGTCAGAGATGATTTGGATCAGTACCTCAACACAGTGGAACTTTCTAGCACAAGGCATGGTAAGGCAAGGGAAGTCTCGGCATGGTGAAGAGTTCCGGCGTGGATAGAGTTCCCGCCGAGGAAATGCAGATTTGCATAATACGATTGGCCGATGTTAAATTATTTGCACGTGGTGGCTGGCAATTGGCTCACTAGCCATATAAAAGGTTAGGGGCATTTCCACCCTAGTTGGAGAACTCTGTGATTCCCCCTGGAGTGGAACTCCGGCAGCTTGATCACCTGCCAATGACTTCCCGTCGGCGAAGCCTTGTGACGTATCCTCCATGTTGCATACCCGAGTTAGACCAGAGCTACCCGGTCTACAAGAGCTCCTCGATTACCGATTAGAGAATAGAATTGTTGCAACTACGATTGCGTGCGCTGTATACGACTCTACAGTGTAAGTAAAGCTACCTCTGTTTTTCGAATTGATACATGTCTCGTTTGTGCCTAATTCCGCTCCGGTGATACAGAGTACCCATCTACCCGTCACGGGATCGCAGCCGCAACCCCAGCTAGTGTTCCCAAGGACTCCTGATCCTTGATTCCCCCTCGGCCCCCACAGTTCCTTGATCCCATCTGGCCCAGGCACCATGTGACCTGTGATGCATCCCACTGCCCTGGGCACACAGTGGGGCTGGGGTGGCTCTACAACTTCCCTGTGCCATGCCCTGTGGCTCATCCCTGCCACCCCACTGGGCACATGGGCCCAAGGTGACGCAGAGGTGATCCTGGTGGCAGTGGCAGCAGTAGGGAGGAACCATAGAGCAGCCCCAGCTCAGGATCTGGGCCCTGCTTTTTTCTGCTGCTGCCACTGCTCATCATGGCTGGGGAGGGCAGGTCCAGAACAGGCACTACAGGGGCCCTGACCCCACTGTGTGGGGCAGGGCAAGGCTGGGGGCAGGCTGTGTGCTCAGCCCAGGGCTCAGGCCCTACCCATGCAGGTCCTGGTGGGTCTCCATGGAGCCGGGGCTAGTGGCTCCGGCAGCCAAAAGAAGCCATCACCACCACCTCCGTGCCCAAGCTGCCCCCATTGAAGCTAGGAAGCAGCTCCAGCCCTCTTTGTGGCCTGTATGGGCAGGGCCTGAGTCCCAGGCTGAGCCCACAGCCCTGGCCTCAGCCCCAGTTGCCCTGTGGCTCCTCCTCACTGCTGCTGATGCCACCAGCGCCCATGCCAGCTGACCTACACCCATGCCAGGTCCCCGCCCACCCATGGACTCATACCACAAAGGGAGCTTTGGTGAGCTGTTCCATGGGGGAGGGGGGTTAACCCAGACTGCAACAGCTCCCCAGAACTCCCTATGTGGCTCATAGGCCCAAATAATTGCTCACCCTGTTATAGTTCAACCCTGCATATAACCTGAGTGCAACTTTTATGGTTCTTTTGTTGACAAAAAGACATTGAATAATCAGAAAAATAGAGTAGATGGGCATGCTTACAGCCTAACCAATAATCTAGTTTGGATGATATGTTTTATGTAGTTATGTATGAACCAAGGAAGAAGACAAACCCTCACATAGTAACTAGCCAAGGCACAGGGAGTATTTGCAGACATACATTTGTTAAAACACTTCCTCCCGTAGATCCACTGGATGTGACAACACTGATGCAGAAGAGAATATATTTTCTCTTACTTTAAAATCTGTATATATGAAGGCAATGGGCCCAATCCTAGTAAATGCTAGGTATCATCAGCTCCCACTGAATTCCATGGGAATTCCAGGGCACTCTCCATCTCATAAGAAACACTCAGTTCCTTGTGGGATGAGGCCCCCCACTCACAACAAAATGAAATGAGAAGTAACTGGAACTACCAGTATTAGCCTTGGTATGGCAGGAAGTGCAATAGATATACTGAACATTTTAGCTGATAACACTAATCAGAGGAAATCTTATTTTTTAATATATGTGCTTTGATTAAATCTTTCTCCAAGTTCCCAGAAATACTGAAATAATACCAGGTGGGGGGCGGGGAATGGAGGCAGGAAGTCCAGTTAATGACATTACTATGGATTGCAGTGGTGTGGAGAGGGAGAAAAGGAAGGATATTAGTTACAAATGTGGAAGATAATGAAGCATAGTCTATGAGTAGTATAGGGACCAATGCCATGGACATTTTCATGGCACCAAAAAGGCAAACACCTATGAAGCTGTTTAGGAGAGGGTGAAAAAAAGAAAAAGAAATCTACCAGTGTAATCTGACAATACTCATTCTTTCTTAGAGACACAATGGGTCACAAACCCAACTATTGTGTGATTCTATATGAGGAGGGAAGAAAGTGATCCACATTTTTCTACAGCCCTAGTGGCACTCAGGTGTCATTTTGTTACATGGTAAGCTAACAAGTCGGTGAAACACATCAATGTGGAAAGTGTGAAACAACTTTACTTAAATAGCGGGCACATCTAAAAGTGTTCTTTACTGTGCAGTAGACTACTCTACTGTGCAGTAAAGCATCACCATATACACCTGTGCAATATGGCCTGTGTAAAGCAGCTAGTATTCATTTCAGATTTGGCTGATTCGGGGGACAGTGATTCAATTCAGTGATTCGAATCACTGTCCCAAATCGATTTGGCTGAATCTGAATTGGAGATTCGTCCGCTGCTGAATCAGGTGAATTTCCAAATTGGACAGGCCCCATTCCCCGCCCACTGTCCCAGCCCCATCAATGGCTGCTCCACCTGGCCCCAGCTCCTGGCTCTTTAAAAAAAAAAAGCCCTGCACTCACCTGGCTCCTGCCAGGCCGGGTGGGGGGAATCCCTGCTGCCCCCCACTTCCCCAAGCTGCGTGGGGGGCTCTGCCACAAGCCCCCATCCCCTGCCCAGTCTCCCAGCCCTCCCTCCCTCCACCATGGCTGCCTCAACCAGCCCCAGCTCCTGGTTCTTTAAAAAAAAAAAAAAAAAAAAAAAAAAATGGAAAGAAAAGCCTCAAACTCACTGGCTGCTGCCAGGTTGGGGGGGGCAATCCCCGCTGCCCCCACTGCCCCATGCTGTGTGGGGGTCTCTGCCATGAGCTCCTAGAAGCCCTGAGACCATTGCAGCATCCAGTGAGTGGGGGCTTTTTTTTTTTTTTTTTTTTTTTTTTAAGAGCTGGGGCCAGGCGGGGCAGCCATGGGTGGTGGGGACTGGGAGACCAAGCGAGAGTCAGGGAGTGCTCAGGGGGCTGGGGGAACAGGCAGAGGATGGGGCCTGATGGGGGTCCCCCCATAGTCCCCTCCTACAGCCCACCCCTCCTCTACCCCCTGCTTACCAGCATGGAGTCCAGGTCCAGCTCCCTGCGGCAGCAAGGGGGTTGGCCCCCCATCTCCAAAGCTCTCTGAATCTTTTCTGAATTGATTTGGAGAGCTTTGAATCAATTCAGACCTTTTTACTGGTCTCCTCATTCGATTTGGATTTGGAGACTGAATCCCGATTTCCTCTGAATCTAATCAGCACCTGAAGCTTTGCACAGCCCTAATGTGCAACAATTAGGGGTGGGTTTGAACGTGTGCCTGGGAGCAAAGAAGTCCAGAACAATAAATTCTAGAGCTTATCTGTGAGCATTAATTGCATGTATAGACATGCCCAGTGTGTGCTACAAATGAGTAAGGATCTACTTAACATGCACGGAGGTGAAGGAAAAATCATGGACTTCTCACAGCTCTCTGCACCATTTCTGCAGTCTTTTGTGGCAATTTCCCCCTGCCATTGACTGAGGAGCCCTGGCATCCCCACCTCTCACTCCTGATTGGTGGAGAAGGCTTCTCTTCATGTGGTCCCACTCCTCAGCACTGATTGGCAGAGAGGGGCAGAACCACACAGAAGTGGTGGAGGGAGGGTGGGACTACCACCATCTTGGCTGCTCCCCTTCAAGCTGGCAACTTCCTCCCCTCCTTCGCTCTTCCCCCAGCAGGCTATGAGGCTGGGACACAGTGGCTGTTGGCTCTCACCGGAGAGCTAACATTTTATTTTTAGTAAGTTTTTATTTTAATGGCAATTCTACACAAAACTGCAGGGAATGCCAGTTTTTGCAGTTTCTGCAAAAATCACAAAATCACGAACTGAGTAGATCCCTACATAGGAGATACCAGTTATACAGTGGTGCAAACTGGCACCATTAAATCAATGGAGGATAGCTGAGCCTGGGGTACAGAGAATGTAGCATGAAGCTCCCATGGCAGAGCGGGGAGGATTATGCTGGCTTTTATGGGGATGAAGGATGTCTTACCTTTACCAGCTCTCTCCACACTCTGGCAGCAGCGACCACTGTTGTGGTTCCTGCTGTAACAGCATGGGGTCAGGCTGCTGCAGATGAGGGGCAGGCTAGCCCTACACCAGCTGCAGCAGCCCTATGATGTGGGCTTCTCAGTGGCATCTCTTGGTGCCACATTCACTCCTAGCCCCCTTACATTACTGGGTGAGGAGCTGCTTCTCCCATGCAGACTGGGGAGGTACCATTCTGTGCACTCTGTTTCCCCCTGTCTGATGCATTAATGAGCATAGGGCTTCCATGGCCAAATGGCTTGGGAGTGCTTGCCATAGCAAACACTCAGGTGGGGGAGGAGTGGAGTCTAGTGCTTCCCGTAAGTCAGCCCCCCAGGCTTGGTACCTTGCTTACCTCTCCCCCTAGTTACATGGGCTCAGTTACACCAGCTGAAGATCTGGTCCTAAATATACAACGAAGTATAATAAATATTTGCTGGCAGATATAGCACACCTAAAGTTAGCCATGCATTTAACTGAAGCAGGCTGTGACCTGTGCTTTGAGAAAGTCCATTATTAAACACTCATGCACAGCTAACTTAACATTAGATTTTGCCTCTGTGACTGTGAATGTGTGTACAGATGTAGGACAGACAGATGGACCTAGGCCATGTATGCATTATATATACACAATAAACATGACATTAAAATCAAACCCAACATCTGGGAGAAGGAATTATATGTAAAAAAAATGAATCAGTATTAAGCACAAAGATTCCCAGAAAGTGTGTGTTATTGTAAAATAATTTATTCCTTAAGGATTGTCGATGCACCACTTCTCAGTGACATGAAAAGTGTGTTCTCACATGCACACAAGGCTTGGGGTATTTTGTTGCAAAAAAAAAAAAAAAAAACTGGCAACCAGAAAAAAAATTGAATGGCAAGGTATTTACTTGGCCTTTGAAAAGGGCACGATGTAATTTTACATTAAAACAGGTTTAAGTGAAACTTTTACATTTTACCTTGGGGGGAGGGGGGAAACTTGTGCTCTGAACCAGGTTTTTAAAGGCATTTAGATGCCTGCCTTCCACTGAAAATCTAGCCCTAAGTCTGTGTATCTCTGTAAAAATGCAAATGATATGTTACATTCTTTTAATTTCTGTATAATTAAAATTTCTTTTTTCCCCCTAAGGAATTAGCTTTAATAAGTTCCATGATTACATTTTAATTTCTTAGCCAGAATATTTAATCATAAAGTTTATATAAGGGTAGCATGTAATCAGCATTTGAAAAGCAAGGGATTTCTGAAAATGGACAGCTCAGAGTATTGGCAATAATAGAGTATGAGGCTGTTTGTTTACCTTTAGGTTGCTCATTCAATTCCAGGTCTTATCATGAAGAGCCAAGAGTTATTACTATCTTATGTTTTCATGTGAAATGAATTGGTGGTCTCAGCCACCTATCTACAAAAACAATCAGAAAAAAATCACCACCATAGTCCACACAAATTTGCATTGTCAGCAGGGTGGCTGAGGACTATTAGTCTAACAATTATTCCAACAAGGGCTAGGATGGTCTGCAAATAAATGGGAGACTCCAATTCCCAAGACTATCACAGACATTACAATAATATTGTAATTAGGATTTATTTACAGTAAACTGTTTATTAGAGTGGTGCAAAATTTTACCGGGTGTTTCGTTTTGAAGCTGATTCGACATGTTTCGAGCTCAAAACAGTGAAATCAAAAGCCTTTGAAACAGCTTTGCAATGAAACGAGAGCACTCAAAATGTTTTGAAAGTTTAGAAATGTTTCAAGTTTCAAAGCTGGGCTCACTTTGCTTCAGCCCCGGTCCCAGCTGGCAGTGGCACCCTGCTGTCATCCCTTGAGCAGATCCGGGGGCCGTGCCCTGCCCCCGGGAGGAGGCTGGCACAGCCCTGAAGTCCTCTTGGGGGTGTGGGCCCCCAGATCTGTGCCCTGGATGGCAGGAGGCTGCTGCCTGGGATCAGCACTGGGTGCAGCCTGTGCCCAGCACCGGGAAGATTGCTGCTGCCACTGGCTCCAGGCAGCAGCAGCAGCCTCCTGTCATCCTGCGTGCAGATATAGGAGCTCAGCCCGGTGGTGGGAGGTGGTAGAAAGCCAGTGGTGGAGTAGCTCAGAGGGCAGCCCTTGGTCCAAGCACAGCCCTGACCAATGGCTCTCTCCTGCCTCCCACCACTGGGCTCAGCTCTGTGGGGCTGCAGAGCCACTTGGAGTGCAGCCCTGGTGAGCACAGCCCAGTGGTTGAAGGCTCCACAGCCCACAGAGCTGAGTCTGGCGGCAGGAGGTGACAGGAGGTGGTGGAAGGCAGCTGGGTGTGAGGTACCCTTTGGGCTACCCCCAAGTGTGCTCAAAGCATTGCCTCTCCCCTGGCTCTGGGGTCCCAAAGTGCATCACCCCCTGCCCTTGCCTGGTGTCCCTCACTTTCCCTGGATGCATGCAAGTTGCACAGGGCACTTGGGTACTTTTTTTTGGCCTCAGACATTTCCGTGCAAAGCCCCACATGTTTTGGCATGAAGTTTTCGCACACTTACCAGGCTGGTGCCAGACTGTCTAGGTTTGTTTTTTTTTTTAAACACCCGAGCAAGACAGGTGTGTGTGTGGTGGGGTGTCTGTTTCCCTCCCCCCCCCCCCAACCACTTGTGTACAGGAGGGCTACACCCATTTCAGGGCTCGAATGACTGCATGGTGGTTTTACAATACAGATTCTTATCCTCTTAACTTCTACCTCCCTCTTATTTCTAGTTCCTGAATATTATGCTTTATATTATGCTACTACCATTGGGCACAGCAGGCAGAAGAGAAGAACACAAGCCTGGGAAAGTTGCCCAATGGCACTTCCATCTCCAGAAAAAAGGGTGGAAATGTCACTACCAGGTGCCTATTCTATACCCTTAATATCCTTTGGGGAAAAAAAAGCCTATGGGAATTCACCATTAGCCTCTCTCTGCTTTGCTGTACACAAGTCCTCATATTGTGTGAATACATGAGCAACTAAGCTTGCACTTTAAATAATCCTTTCATAATTTAAAAATTAATATTTCTGTTTCGTATATGAATATGCCAGTATTTAGCAATGAATATCTTTTTTGTCCTTTTTTTCCCTGCTTCCAGTCTTCCCTCCTTCCTGCTCCTCCTGCTGATTCTATGTGCCCCAGTCTGCAGCACAGTGTGCAAGACTTAAAAATGCTAAAAACTTACAAATGGTCAAGCTATTCTAAGCAGCTACTCTGGGCAGGAGCAACCAGGGTAAAAGTTTGGGGTCTGGGTAGAAAGAGTCTGAGGCTGGCTTGGCCAGCCAGCTCACTGTGATAAGTGGCAGGCAGCACAGCAGGGGTGGGTGGGGAATAGTGGCACTGTCTGGGGGAACACGGAGGTGGGGGTGCTCCCCCCCAACTCTGGGCAGGAGCAGGGGAAAAAAAAAGTTTGGGGTCCAGGTGGAGTGCAGCTGAGGCTGATAAGGACAGCCAGAAGCAAGGTGCGTGTGAAAAGGCAGAACATTTTTTTTTTTAAATATCATTTTTCATTAATCTAATATAAGCAATAAAATAATCAGTAAAAATTTGCAAATTTAGCACTTGGCATCTGGTTGAATCAGTGCAGGAGAAATTAAATAAACTTCCATGGTTTTCCATGGATTTACAAGTGAACCGAAGTGGCACCTGGTGGTGCAATAGTGGCAAAGCAGGGAGAATCACATTTTCGGGCATGTCAGATCCACGTTACAAATTTAAAATGATAAAAATAACCCTCATGGAAGAAATTTAGGAGCTAAAAATAAAAAATGTCAGAGGTGTTTTAAATTACCATGAAGAAAAAAACCCAACTTAAATGATAAAATCAGCTGATAACATGGATACACAGACGCGATTTAGCTAGCTTAATGGTGATTTTTTCCACGTGGACACAGGAAAAGTATAATGTGGTAATAGGAGAGGTATAACATGGACAAGCACCCTCTGTGTAGTTTCAGACTACTTAGAGGTAGAGGTACAATAGATATGATCTTTGTTGTTAGACAGCTACAGAAGTGAGGCAAAAACCACCAAGATCTTTACATGACCTTCACTGACCTGACTAAGGCCTTTGATTCAACCAAGGGAGAGGCCCTATGGAAGATCCTGATGAGATCTGGATGCCCATCAAAATTTGTTACCATTATCAGACTTCTTCACAACAACAAGATAGCAGTCATCCTACATGGTGGCTCAAAAAATGGATCCTTTCACTATTAGAATTAGTCAAGCAAGGATGTGTGATTCTACCAATGCTTTCATCTATATCACAGCTATTCCACATCTTCCATCAGCGTCCAGTAAGCTCATGAGGCAACTCTCTACATTCCATGGATGGGAATCTATTTAACATCAGCCAGTTACATTCCAAATCCAAGATAGCCAACATCTCTATTACTGATCTTCAATACTCTGATGACTGTCATGTATGCCAACTAAGAGCTCCAGGTCACTTTTGATTGTTTTTGTGAAGCATATGAAATTCTTGGACTCAATGTCAACTTCATGAAAACCAAAATACTTTACCAACCCACCCCAAACCAACTAATTCTTCCTTCACACATTACAATTAGAGGGCAATCCTTGGAGAATGTTGAGTATTTCCCCAACCTGGGTAGCCAATGTTTCCCAAAAGACAACAGTATTCAATACCAGATAAAATCTGTGAATGCTGCCTTTGGACATCTCCGAAGTCATATCTACAGTGATCATGACCCAAACCAAACTTCTAGTCTACCAGACTTTTGTCATCCCTACCCTGTTGTGTTTGTGTGAAACTTGGACAAGAGCTGTGACTTGACATCGCCAGGACCTATTCTTTCCTCCCAGGGACATTTGACATGTTTGCAGTCAAATATGTAGATCTCAAATCAGCCTCCTCAGTCATCTACAGACTCATTGATAACTTCCTTATTTACTGGAAGTTTGTCATCCTATTATTGAGTAACTGCTGCCACCACTCCTGCCAATATGAGCGTTCCACCTTGAGTAATAGTATTATAGCTATTTTATAATTATTTGCTAAATGCTTTCAGTGATTTCTGTCAACAAAAGGAACACACTATAGTCTTTTGATCTTCAGAAACAATGAATCCAAGGTTAAACAACAAATATGCATGTCTTTGTATTAATAAATGCAAGTAAAGAATATTTGAAAATGTCTAGATTCAATATGGAATTTACACTGGGTACATCAAAGTGATTAATTAAATTGAAGTCAGTGGATTTAAAAGATGTAAAATTAGTGTAAGATCATAGCTGGACCTAATCATTTTGTCGTGTATCAGGTTTTATTTTGATGTTTTGGCCTTAAGGGAGAGAGGAAATCTACAAAGAAATGTGAGTCACTTAAAGTCCTACAATCTTTTAAACCAAGACACTTTCTGATATTTAAATAAAACTACAGAGTCTTGGGTTATGTTCCTGAGATTTAAAATTCATAGCATTTTGAAGTAAAATGAACTGGAAAACAGAAATATTCTTTTTCCCTTGAACACTCCTGAAGATGAGATGTTGCACTCAAGCAATCATTTTTGGAGAGAAATTCTATTGTGCTGAAGTTTCTTACTTGATGCTAAGCTAATCTGTTTATCAGAGTTAATCAAACATTGATTCCCAGACTAATTTTCACCTTTTAACGCATGAGTGCGTGATAGCTGAGAGAACATACAATGCTAATCAAGCACTCATTCTACCGTTCTGTTCATAGCTAGAGTGTTGCTTTTTTGACTTCCCAAAACTCAGGAGGATCTTTGAAGATAAACCACTGTGCTGTCTAGACACTGAGACAACACAAAAGTCAGCAACAAGCACCGTCATTGCCAGGCCCCTCTTGTCGCAGCTACCTGGAGCCCAGGCCTGGGCTGCTCTGCTGCTTCTCTCCGCTGTCGTCACTTCTGCTTCTGGGCTGCCCAGTGGGGCAGCAGTGGCAGTGCAGAGGGCCTGCAGTGCAGCCTGGGTGTGGGCTTCAAGTGGCTGCAGCAAGAAGAGCCTGGTAGCAGCAAAGGGAAGGGGCCATTTTTCTCCTGTGCTGAGCAGCAGCTTCTGCCCAGCTGCTGCTCAGCATGGGCAGGTAAGTCTGGAGCAGGCCTGGGGTGGGCCAGGTCAGGGCTGTGTCAATACATTCTGGCTGGTCTGGAGCTGGTCCACTCCATTAGGCAAAGTCTGTAGTGGGCGCAGGGTGGGCAGGCGTTGGGACTGTGCATGCGAGTCCCCACCAGTACCATGGAGCTGAGGCCAGCAGTGGTAGCAGCTGGAAGAAGCCACCGCCACCTGAGCTGCTTAGAAAGGCAGTCTAGCTGTGGAGCTGCCTCAGCTGTGTGCCCAAGGGGTGGCAGGATGTGCCACAGGCTGGATGGCATCTGGGCCAGGCAGGACCAAGGGACCCACCGTGGGCTAGGCAAAGTCCCTCCATGGGCCGAATCCAGCGCACAGGCCATATTTTTCCCACCCCTGATATAAATGCTATATTTTGAGGCACTAGATGACACTGTTTCCTATAGGTCTCACATGTTTTTTCTTATCATATCAGTAAGCATTTCGTCTTGGAAGAAACTGCTGTTCTAGAGTTAGTTTTCTGATGTAGTTTATTTTGCGGGAGCTGGGGCAAGCAGCAGAAGATTTGTTCTTTATCTAATTCTCTTTAACTAGTGTCACTTCTTGTGGCAGAATTGCTTTCTGGGAATGAGGCAGTAGTATTTTGGGCTGAGAACACCGTTTCTGTGTGTAAATAAAAAGAAGATAAAGTTACATTGTAACTAGACTTGGTGTTTAATGTTTTCTTCTCCAACAAGGCAACCTGCATTGACCCAACTCCTGCTGCTCAATGGATGGGTGATAAAGATACAATGTTATCAAGCTACCTTATCTTTGGTGCAACCTCAACATCCTGCTTAGCCCTCAGCCCTTCTTCATTACAGCTGTTCATGAAAATCTGCCTACCTTCACTTCCTCAACTTTGTCCATGAATGATACTGCCTTGACTCCATCTATATTACAATCTTTATCTGTATCATCATGTAATTTGGCCTGGACTGTTGCTGCCTGAAACTTCTTTAGGAAACAATAACTCATTAGGTTTTGGCATATACTCTGAACACTACTGGTAATTTCTACACATGCACTTTATTGAGGAGTAGACTACTTATCTGTGGAGTAAAACACCACTGTCTGCACATGCAACAGTATTAGGTCACAGAAAACTAATTTACACTACAATAAGATAATACTGTTGGGGTAATAGTCTCCAACAGTACTATCTTAGGCCAGGATAATTTACTGCAATGAAATGCATGTGTAGACTTTGATTGTGGGTGTAAATTGTGCCCAGTCATCCCAGTCAGGAGGGGGCCAGACTCCTGCCTGCTGCCTAGACATATGACTCCACACTTTCAGCACCCTTGTGCCCCAGCTAGCCTCTCCACTGCCCAGTGCCACCACCCAGAGCCCAGAGCCAAGCAGCCCTGGTGTAAACTGCTCCGTCCCTGTTCCAACTGCTGCTATCCTGAGTACATGTTTAGATGCTGTGCTTGGGAGTAGTTTACTCTGGTTTAACCTGCTTCATAGTTTATTGCTCCAAATCAATTGCATGTCTCTGCTATCCTCTTTAGTTTCACTGTTGGCCTAGCACTGACCTTTTTCCTGTCTCTCCACACAATCCCATAATTGTCATGGCAAGAGCTTTTTTCCTTTACAGCTCCTGCCATCTGGAACAGCCTTCATGTATCTCTCTGCCTCATTGATTCTTCATTTCTTTTCCCATGTCATATGAAAACAAATCCTTAATCATGGTCTCTACCTCTTGGGCTTCTCTCCCTCCGAGTTTTTGTTGTTTTTAAATTCTCTGACTATATTCCTTAGCTTTATAGATGAGCCAACACCCAGGATTCATAGATTTCATAGATTTCTAGGGTCAGAAGGGACCTTGTAGATCAAGTCTGACCCCCTGCTCTAGGCAGGAAAGAGTGCTGGGGTTAAATAACCCCAGCTAGGTGCCTATCTAATCTTTTCCTGAACACCTCCAAGGTAGGGGAAAGCACCACCTCCCCAGGAAGCCCATTTCGTATTTTGGCAACCCTCACCATAAAGAATTTCTTCCTGATATCCAATCTAAATCTGCTTTCCTTTAGTTTGCAGCCATTATTTCTAGTAACCCCAAGGGGTGTCCTGGTAAACAGAGTATCCCCTTGTGACAGGATGTCTCGCTGGGCTGCCCTCAATGGGGCCCACACCCCTGTCTCTGGGGAAACCGCCCACCTTGTCTCACCTGCCACGTCTTGATCTTAAGCGGGAGGCTGCCCTTATACTGCCCCCTCTGCTAGGGGGCGCTATCTGAAGCTCTGTTTCCTCCCATACACAGCAGTCCGAACCTCGCCGATGTAATCACCATTGTCTCAATACTATTCAGCCCCTTACTGTTTTCCCCAGGCCTTCCTTCCCTTGCTGCCCCCTCCTGGGCCTTTCCAGTGCCCAACTTGGGCCTCCCTACAATGCGGCCCCCCCCTATCAAGGGCTCCCAGTGCCCAAACTTGGGCTTCTCAATAATACTGCCCCCTATCTGGGGCTCGCCATGCCCAACTGGGGCTTCTCAATGTTGCCCCCTTCCTGGGGCTCACTGTGCCCAACTGGGGCTTCCTAATAAAATGGCCCCCTTTCTGGGGCTTTCCGGGCCCACACTTGGGCTTCTCAATGTTGCCCCCTTTCTGGGGCTTTCCGCGCCCACATTTGGGCTTCTCAGTGTTGCCCCCTTCCTGGGGCTCACTATGCCCAACTTGGGCTTCCTAATAAATGCAGCCCCCTATCAGGGGCACCCTGTGCCCACACTTGGGCTTCTCAATAGTGCTCCCCTCTCTGGGGCTCGCCATGCCTGCCCTGGGGCTTCTCAAATGCCCCTCTCTGGGGCTGGGGTCTATGCACACCGTGTGCTGCGCCAGCTGGCGCTGGGGTCCTCACACTCCGCTGTGAGTCCCCTATGAGGATACTGTGCCCTCACTGGCGCCGGGGTTCTCACACTCCGTTGTGAGTCCCCGATGAGGCCTCCTCCAACCCCTTATAGCCTCACCCAAACCACCGGTCTTAACAACAACAAAGCAACACAAACTTGAGCCTCCTGGCTATAACTCAAACATAAGCTGCCTGGCTACAACAACATTGCTCAACTCCAGTCAAGTGGTACCTGCTGTTAGGCTTCTAGCCGCATCATTACTCCAGGAACTCCTGCCTCTCTGGCTGCTGGCAGGGAACTGCCTCAAGCCTCGGCTTCTGGGCTTTATAAGGGCCAGGCCCTGCCCTTCCGGCCAGCTGACTTTCATTAGTTACCCCGGCAACCCACACCTGTGCTCCCTAATCACTGCTAGGGCTCCTTCCTTAGCAGTTTTTCCTTCTTCAGGCACAGGGCACCTCAGTGCTCTGTGACACACCTCCCCCCTTAAGATCCCGACTCACCAAGGCGGATCTTCACTCTTGTTGGGTTGCATTCCCCCGTCTTATTTCTCTGGTGCTCTTGTGCTGGCCCACCGACATTTCCAATGAGTAGAGGCGGAGGTTTTTAGGCGCCTCCTACTCGCCTTTTACCCAAGGCGCACCATGAGGGATTTTACGGGAGTTGCCCCGCCGCAGGCAGTCCCCCCACACTAGCCGACCTTGGTAGGTTGCAGTCCCTGTCGGTCAAACTCCCGCCTGTCTTTCGGGGTTTCTTCTCCCTTTCACTTCTGGCCCGTCTATCTTCTACCCCTACATACCCTGGTCTCTTTCTCCATGCAGGTTGTCTGGTTTCTTGTTTTTCTAAGATTTTCTGTAGCCCCTGAAGCCTTCTCCAAATCTCCCACTGTCTCTCCAATGCCTTCTGGGCGTATTCTTCCCTCCAAAATTCTACCTTCGCCTGGCTGGTAGGTCTTCCCATCAGCCCTTTATAAATCTTTACGTAGGCTACGCCTCCCACCTTTGCTTCAATTACTTCCCTCAGGGTCCACCATTTAACTCGCCTTGCGATGTCATTAATGTAAACGCATGGCCGCCTTCGTCCCCTTTGTTCCTTCTCCAGCTGAATGTCCTGCGTAGTGGATGGACCGTTGGTCTCCTTAGCTTGACCTGCGGTCTGTATTCTGTTTAGTCTCTGTTTCTGTGCAGGGCTGGATACCTCACCCTTAGGGTGAAGCTTGAGACCTCCTCCTCCTCCCCCCTTAGTTTCCCTGGGGTTTTGGCCCCTTCTTTCCGTCTCAGGCCCTTGTACCTTTCTTTTACTCAGGGCTTCTGCCACTCTCTCCCCTTTAGAAGCTATACCTTGCTTATTATATGCCCGAGCCTGGGCCATTTTTGGTCTCTGGTCTACTTCCCTCTGTTGCCCTTGTTTTGGTGCTGTCAATCTTCCAGCATCACACGAGCCTGCAAGTTTCTCTAGTTTTTCCCTCAGGCCATTCATCTCTTCGGTGTATTGGTTCACCCACTGACCCCATCTCTGATTCAGGCACTCCATTACTGTAATGGTGATCTCTTCTTTCGCCCTCTCAGGGGTAAACCCCACGAGTGCCTCCATCCTTGCAGTCCTTTCCTGCTGCTCTGTTTCCTCTTCTTCCCTAGGAATCTCTAAGCCTTTTGTCCTGGATGGTTCCTGATTTTCCAGGGCCTTTAGGAGCATGGGCTGCCCAGTCTTTACCAGTTTTTCTGTGTTTATTAGAATCTCTTTCAAGCCTTTATACTTCATAAGGTGCTCCTCATATCCTGCTTTAATCTTGGAGGCATGTTCCTCCAACCGGCTGTTTATTGTGATCAGCTCCCTGCTTTGTATTTGAGCAGTCTGTACTGATTGTTGTTTGATCCTCTCTCGCAATGCCAGCTCCCTGGCTGTGCTCTCTTTTAATAGGGTCTTCAGGGACCATATCTCTTCCCCCAGTTGGTCCTTTAGTCCTGCTTCCGTCTGGGTCACTATACTTGTTACCTCCATCTCCACTGACTCCCCAGAATCTTGGCCTTTTGCCGCTATCTGATTGTTTGTTGCCTGTAGAGTTTTATTTTCTGCTTCCAGGACCTGAATCTGCTGCTCTAAAACTTGCCTTTGAAGTAGTGCCTGCTCCCTCTCGTTGTTAGTCTCTGCTTCTTTAGCCACACTATCCTCTAGGAGGTTTTTAAGGCACTGCACCTGTTCTCCCAGGTGGTCCTTTTCTGCCTCCACCCTCTGGAACAGAGACTGTAACCTATTGGTCTCTTTTGTTCCGGCCTCCAACTCCTTTTCAAGGGCCATATTTCGATCACGCAGCTCCTCGTAATGGGCCATGTATGCTTTTACCTTCGGCTTCTGGGCTTTATAAGGGCCAGGCCCTGCCCCTTCCGGCCAGCTGACTTTCATTAGTTACCCCGGCATCCCACAGCTGTGCTCCCTAATCACCACTAGGGCTCCTTCCTTAACAGTTTTTCCTTCTTCAGGCACAGGGCACCCCAGTGCTCTGTGACACCCCTATTCCCTGCTGACCACCCCCATGATGAGTTTCTAGACAGGCACGAGATCACCTCTCAGCCTTCTCTTGCAGAGGCTGAAGAGATTCAGGTCCCTCAGTCTGTCTTCATAGGATCTTACCCGCAGGCCCTCAACCATGTGAGTAGCCCTTCTCTGATCCCTCTCAAGGTTATACACATCCCTCTTGAAGTGTAGCACCCAAAACTGGAGGCAGTACTCCAGCTGTGGCCACATAGAGGGGAAGTATCACTTCCCTAGACCTGCTTGTGATGCACCTACTAGAAGAAGAAGAAGAAAGAGTGGGGTTAGCCTTACTTATTACCTCGTCACATTGGTGACTTGTGTTCATTTTTGTATCAACCAAGACTCCGGGATCCCTTTCCACTGCCGTGGTACTCAGAATAGTAGTTCCCAGTCTATAGGTGTATTGGAGATTCTTTCTCCCCAGGTGCAGCACCTTGCACTTATCCTTGTTAAATTGCATTCTATTCTGATCCACCCACTTCCCCAGTCTATCCAAATCTGCCTGGATTTGCTCCTTGCCCTCCAATGGTGTCATAGTTTGGTGTTGTCTGTGAATTTGGACAGAGTGCTTTCAATCCCCTCATCCGAATCACTGATGAAGATATTGAAGAGCACTTGCCCAAGGACAGAGCCCTGGGGAACACCACTACCCATATCTGTCCAGGGAGAAACCGCCCCATCCATCACCACTCTCTGGGTGTGTCCCATAAGCCAGTTTTTCACCCACCTTACTGTGAAAAAATCCACATCACAGCTACTCAGTTTGCTTGTAAGAACTGGGTGCAACACTCTGTCAAAAGCCTTTTTGAAGTCCAAGTAGATAACATCTATCTCCACCCCTGCATCTAAGCACTTCATGACCTGGTCATAAAAAGAGACCAGGTTAGTCAGGCAGAATATGCCTGCTATAAACCCATGCTGGTTTCCCCTTAACATTGTATTACCTGCTGGCCCCCACAAATGTGATCTTTTATGATCTTTTCTACTCTTTCCAAGAAGAGAGGTGAGGCTAACCAGCTTATAATTACCCGAGTCCTCCTTCCTCCCCTTCTTGAAAATAAGGACCACATTGGCCCTTTCCAGTCTTCTGGGACCTGTCCTGAATACCACAAACACTCAAACAGTTGCACCAGTGGTTTCACTAGGACACCACCCAATTCCTTTAGTACCCTTGGGTGAAAATCATCGCGGCCCACCAATATGTCCAACCCCTCCAAGTGCCCCTTCACTAGGTCAGCGCTAACCACAGGTGGATTGGTATTTCTTTCATGCCAAACTGAAGTCTTATTGGGAAGCGTGTTTGTATGTATGTCTGGGAACACAGACGCAAAGAAGTAATTTAAAAGCTCCGCTTAATCCATCCTGTCTGTTACAAGTTGCCCTAGACCATTCTGTAAATGCCCTATGTTACCCTGTGCCGCTTTCTTGCTCCCTATGTACTTAAAGAAGGATTTTTTGTTACTCTTAATCTTTGTTGCCAACTTGAGTTTAGTATCTGCTTTGGCCTTCCTCACTGCTTTCTTGCAAGCACAAGCCAAAGAGGTGTACTCTTCCTTGGTGGCTGCCCCCTGCTTCCACAGCCTGTAAGCCTCTCTCTTTCTCTGAAGGCTCTCCTGGATCTTCCTGTTCAGCCAAGAAGGTTTTTTTTGGCTCTTTTGCCTCCCTGTGTGTGAACTGGGATGGTGCCCCCCTGTGTCTGTAGGATCAGTCTCATGAGGAACTCCCATCCTTCTTGGACTCCCAGTTCACAGATTACCCCTCAGTCCCACTCTAACTAATCTCCTGAGCTACTTGAAGTTGGCCTTCCAGAAGTCTAGCACTTTTGGCCTACTGGTTGTCTTTCCCACAAGTCCTATCAACTGGTGGTCACTATCCCCCAGGTGACCTTGTACCTATAAATCCCCCACCAAGTCCTCCCCTATAGCCAGCACCAAGTCAAGTATGGCATTTCCCCTAGTGGGACTTCATACCTCCTCTGTGGGGCGCAGGTCCTGTAGGAAGGTTAAAATTACTTTCACACTGCCATGCAGGGGGAGTTCTGAGCCCCTAACCAGGTTTGAACTTACAACCTTCTGGCTTAGTACCCACCAGCAAAACCCTTACGTCAGAAAATCAGGGCAGCTGGCTTTCTGCTCCCTATACCCCTATCTGAAATGTAGGCTTCAGAACTGAATGTGGTAGATCAAATGTGTGTCTCCTTAACTTGGTCAAGGCTCAGTCCTTGGGCTGGTGCTGTTCAATATCTTCTTCAGCAACCTAGATGAGGGCGTGGAAAGCGCTCTGTCCAAATTCAAAGATGACAACAAACTATGGGGTGAAGCAAACACACTGATGAGAAGAAACTGAATCCAGGTGGACTTGGACAAGTTAGAGAAGTGGGCAGAGAACAATAGGATGCAATTCAACAAGGACAAGTGCAAGGTGCTGCACCTAGGGAGAGGGAATCACCAGCACACCTATAGGCTGGGGGATGACCTTCTCAGCAGCACAGTGACAGAAAGAGATCTCAGAGTCATTCTTGATTCCAAGATGAATATGAGTTGTCAATGTGATGAAGTAATTAGCAGAGTTAACAGCACTTTGTCATGCATTAGTTGGTGAATCATGAACAGGTCCAGGGAGGTGATGCTTCCCCTCTATGCAGTACTGGTCAAGATGTAGCTAGAGTACTGTGTCCAGTTCTGGGTGCTGCAGTTCAAGAAGGATGTGGACAACCTTGAGAGGGTCCAGAGGACGGCCACTCATATGGGTAGAGGCCTGCAGGGAAGGCCTTCTGAGGAAAGGCTGAGGGACCTGGACCTTTTCAGGCTCTGCAAGAGAAGGCTGAGGGGGGATCTTGTGGCAGTATACAAATTCACTAGGGGGTACAGCAGGGAATAGGAGATGCTCTGTTTACCAGGGCACCCCTTGGAATAACCAGAAACAATGGCCACAAGCTGATAGAGTAGATTTAGGTTGGACATCAGAAAGAACTTCATCTTGATTAGGGTTGCCAGAATCTGGAATGAGCTTCTGAGGGAAGTAGTGCTTCCCCCACCTTAGGGGTCTACAAGAGGAAACTGGACAAGCACCTGGCAGGGGTCACATGACCCCAGCACTTCTTCTGGGGAGGGAGGGGGTCACACTCAATGATCCTTTGAGGTCCCTTCCAATCGTAGCATCTATGAATCTGTGAATCCTGATATTTTTCATTGAAGATACTATAAAGAACAGAGCCACTCAACTGGTAGTTCACAAACTGCATATGACCCCCAGGGGGTTAATGTGCAGCCCCTGGAGCTGTTACCTGGCCACTGCTCCCCCTATCCATGTGGCTGCAATAGCAGCTGAAGTCTCCAGGCTCCCCTCTCCCTCCTCCAGCTGCTGCTTCCTGCCTTTGTCTCAGGGGGCAGGCACTGCAGCAGCATGGAAAACAAAGGATGAGTCTGGGGCTGAGCCCAGGGATTGGATGAAGGGACTGCTGCTGTGTGCAGGGAGCAGGACTATGTGCACACAGTACAGCAGTGGTGGGGGGCACCCACATGGGTATGTTGCTGAAATTATGCTGGTGTGCCCTCCTGCCCCAGCATTGCAGGGTGGGGAGCATCTGCACTGCAGACTGTGGCATGGAGCTTCTCACTGCTGTGACCCTGGGGAATGTAGCTACCAGGACTTTTAAGTTGGACAGCCCTCATATAAATATAATTCTATAATATATTGACCCAACATTTGAAAGGACATGCTTTTCGACTCAAGATGTAGACACGCATAGCAAATGAATGGTTCCCAAACATTTTTGCTTGGGAACTGGTTTCCAGTCAACATAGGTCAGAGGTGTTTACATGTACAGTGCTGTAGCTTTCCAGGTAAAACAGTTACTTTTTAGGTGTTGAAGCATTGTGGCTCTGACATCAAGAGGTGGGAGTGAGCACCCAACCCAGCATTGAGCACCCAGCCCAAAATGCTCTCCCCTACCTTGGGGGTCTTCAAGTGGAGACTGGACAAGCACCTAGCTGGGGTCATCTGACCCCAGCGGTCTTCCTGCCTTGGGTAGGGGGTTGGACTCAATGACCTACCGAGGTCCCTTCTGATCCTAACATCTATAAATTGTCAGGTCATGCGGTATAACATTTGTTTTATTGCATTGGTTACATGTTACCTTGTAAATAATTAAATCCTGTAAATCATTGTATAATGGTCTGCAAGGTCATTTGATTGTAAGGGGAGGCTCTTTGCTTGGGGACCCTGCAGCAGCTACCCAGGGAGCTGGACAGGACCACCTGCTACCAGGTACCCCAGGATCCCACTAGTCAGGTGAGGGCACAAGTAGCATCACACCCAGGGTTACACTTAAAATTAATAAAAAAAAAATGTTTTCAAATGCTTGTTGATAAGCACCAGTGGGAAAGATAGGTTGTTTTTTTTTAAAGCAAAGCAAAACATAGGCTTTTCAGGCTATGAGAAATAAGCTCTCAGGGGCCAGCTACAGACATTACACTTTTACTGGTATAAGTGATTGGAAACCAGTCTATACTCAGAACAAAACTTTGGCACACAAAACCAGTCTAGACTCATAACAGAAAAGAAGTTCGGCACACAGACTAGTGGTTTAAAACTAGTGGAACCTGCTCTAAGATCTGTCCCTGCACCAAATGGCAACTGGTAGCGAACGGTTCTGTTTGCTACCAATCGAAACTACGTCACTTACAGAAAACTGTGTAACTTAAGCCAATTCTGCCTTGGGCTTTTTGAATGTCTGTACCTAGCCAAATGTCTGTACCTAGCCAAATGTTAAAAAGAAACTAAGTGTAAGAAGGAGAACCAATTTTACTCATGTTCACTTTCCAAGAAGAGAGAATCACAAACATTCATAGATTCATAGACTCATAGTTGTTAGAGTCGGAAGGGACATCAATAGATCATCGAGTCTGACCCCCTGCATAGGCAGGAAAGAGTGCTGGGTCTAGATGACCCCAGCTAGATGTTTATCTAACCTCCTCTTGAAGACCCCCAGGGTAGGGGAGAACACCACCTCCCTTGGGAGCCCGTTCCAGACCTTGGCCACTCGAACTGTGAAGAAGTTCTTCCTAATGTCCAGTCTAAATCTGCTCTCTGCTAGCTTGTGGCCATTATTTCTTGTAACCCCTGGGGGCGCCTTGGTGAATAAAACCTCACCAATTCCCTTCTGTGCCCCCGTGATGAACTTATAGGCAGCCACAAGGTCACCTCTCAACCTTCTCTTGCAGAGGCTGAAAAGGTCCAGTTTCTCTAGTCTCTCCTCGTAGGGCTTGGTCTGCAAGCCCTTAACCATATGAGTGGCCCTTCTCTGGACTCTCTCCAGGTTATCCGCATCCCTCTTGAAGTGCGGTGCCCAGAATTGCACACAGTACTCCAACTGTGGTCTGACCAGTGCCCGATACAGGGGAAGTATCACCTCCTTGGATCTATTCGTCATGCATCTGCTGATGCACGATAAAGTGCCGTTGGCTTTTCTGATTGCTTCGTCACACTGCTGACTCATGTTCATCTTGGAGTCCACTAGGACTCCAAGATCCCTTTCCACCTCTGTGCCACCCAGCAGGTCATTCCCTAGGCTGTAGGTGTGCCGGACATTTTTCCTCCCCAGGTGCAGCACTTTGCATTTCTCCTTGTTGAACTGCATCCTGTTGTTTTCTGCCCACTTGTCCAACCTGTCCAGGTCTGCTTGCAGCTGTTCCCTGCCCTCCGGCGTGTCCACTTCTCCACATAGCTTTATGTCATTTGCAAACTTGGACAGAGTACATTTCACTCCCTCATCCAAGTCGCTGATGAAGACATTAAAGAGTATCGGTCCAAGGACCGAGCCCTGCGGGACCCCACTGCCCACACCCTTCCATGTCAAAACTGACCCATCCACCATGACTCTCTGGGTGCGACCCTCTAGCCAATTTGCCACCCACTGGACTGTGTAGTCATCCAAGTCACAGCCTCTTAACTTGTTCACCAGTATGGGTGGGATACCATATTGAAGGCCTTCCTGAAGTCTAAGTATACTTATAGATTCATAGATTCATAGATGTTAGGGTCGGAAGGGACCTCAATAGATCATCGAGTCCGACCCCCTGCATAAGCAGGAAAGAGTGCTGGGTCTAGATGACCCCAGGTAGATACTCATCTAACCTCCTCTTGAAGACCCCCAGGGTAGGGGAGAGCACCACCTCCCTTGGGAGCCCGTTCCAGACCTTGGCCACTCGAACTGTGAAGAAGTTCTTCCTAAAGTCCAATCTAAATCTGCTCTCTTCTAGCTTGTGGCCATTGTTTCTTGTAACCCCCGGGGGCGCCTTGGTGAATAAATACTCACCAATTCCCTTCTGTGTCCCCGTGATGAACTTAAAGGCAGCCACAAGGTCGCCTCTCAACCTTCTCTTGCGGAGGCTGAAAAGGTCCAGTTTCTCTAGTCTCTCCTCGTAGGGCTTGGTCTGCAGGCCCTTAACCATACAAGTGGCCCTTCTCTGGACCCTCTCCAGGTTATCCGCATCCTTCTTGAAGTGTGGCGCCCAGAATTGCACGCAGTACTCCAACTGTGGTCTGACCAGCGCCCTATAGAGGGGAAGTATCACCTCCCTGGACCTATTCGTCATGCATCTGCTGATGCACGATAAAGTGCCATTGGCTTTTCTGATGGCTTCGTCACACTGCCGGCTCATGTTCATCTTGGAGTCCACTAGGACTCCAAGATCCCTTTCCACCTCTGTGCCACCCAGCAGGTCATTCCCTAGGCTGTAGGTGTGCTGGACATTTTTCCTCCCTAGGTGCAGCACTTTGCATTTCTCCTTGTTGAACTGCATCCTGTTGTTTTCTGCCCACTTGTCCAACCTATCCAGGTCTGCCTGCAGCTGTTCCCTGCCCTCTGGCGTGTCCACTTCTCCCCATAGCTTTGTGTCATCTGCAAACTTGGACAGAGTAAAACATACGACATCCACCCCTCCTCCTGTGTCCAGGCGTTTTGTAACCTGGTCATAAAAAAAGACTAGATTAGTCAGGCACGATCTGCCTGCTACGAACCCGTGCTGGTTTCCCCTCAGCATAACTTGTCCTGCTGGGCTCTCGCAAATGTGAGCCTTGATAATTTTTTCAAAGATTTTGCCAAGGATGGAGGTGAGACTGACTGGTCTATAGTTGCCCAGGTCCTCCTTCCTCCCCTTCTTGAAAATGGGGACCACATTGGCCCTTTTCCAGTCCTCCAGGACTTGGCCCGTGCACCACGAGCATTCAAATATTCCCGCCATTGGCTCTGCAATGATGTCAGCCAATGATGTGCCTTCAGTACCCTCGGATGGAGCTCATCCGGGCCTGCCGACTTAAAGGCATCCAGTTCCTCCAAGTGACTGCACCATCTCAGGGTCTACGCAAGGCAGTCTGGTGCCTTGCTGCTGCCTCTCTACAATCCCAGTGAGAGCCTTGTCCTACCCCTCACTTAGGAAAACTGAGGCAAAGAACTCGTTGAGGAGTTCAGCCTTGTCCCCCTTGTCCGTCACCAATTGTTTCTGCCCATTTAGCAGGGGTCCTATTCCTCCCCCTTTCTTCCCCACCCTGTCCTTTCTGTACAGCCTGTAACCCTCAATATGTACCGCCCAGTCGTGGGACGAATCCCACCAGGTTTCCGTTAGCCCTACTAAGTTGAAACATTGAAACTGAAGTGGTGGAAAGCAAAATGCATATTGTTTTTAATTCTCAGGAGTCACTAACCATATAATTCAATTTAATGGACCTCCCTGTCCTTGCAATTACAGGGGTTCAAAGCAGGGAGTCAATGGTGTTTCACCAGCGTAAAACTGAAGTCAGAAAAGAATTAAATGCATGATACTTAAATTGAGAAAGATTGTGGGCAAGTTTTTTTCACTTTAGTATGAGGGACTAAAATCTATAAGTGAAAGAATAGAAACAGCTTCCTTGTTTCAATTTTTTTTTTTAGTAACTTAGACAAAGGATACCATTAATATTGAACTGGCATATTTCTGAATGCATCTCATGTAATTTATAGCTGAAAAATGTTGAGCCCACTTCTGAGTCACTGAGTGCTGCTGAACATGCATAGTACTTCACTCTTTTTACATGCTAATGTTAATAACAAGGGTATTTTAAAAATGGCTGGAGCTAAAATATATCTACCAAATTATTGAGAAATGCTTCTCTTGTGATAATAAATGCAATGATCAAAAATGCCAATATTTGGTTTAAGAAAAATTGCAGAAGGCTTAATGGAAAAGGACTCATTCTGTATCATGAAGGCAGAGGCTGATGAAATAGGGAATGAAGCTAAAAGTATTCAGAATAAAGGTGTCTTATCACACATATAAATGCAACACACCATGGCCCATTCATCCATCTTTCTGGTTAAGTATGAGCATGATGGATGAGCACACTTATTAGGGAGGCTGGGTTTCATGCCCTCTGCACTACTCCATATAGAGAGATTTACCATAACCTTGAAATGCAGATTTCAAATAACATTTCCAGGATCAATGGTTCCAATTCAGCTACTTTAAATGGAGCCTTGATTGAAATTACTTAACTGTCAAGGTTTATAATACGTGGTCTTGCCCTCTACTATACTAGAAAAAGACATTTCAAATGATGGCTGATGGCATGCACAGTATTTTTGTTCTCATCTAGTCTATGCAGAGGGACAAGCAATTAATTGAAAATGAAAAATTAAAGGGCATAATTGGAATAAATCATAGTCACTAAACAGAGTCAATAGCAACACCTCAGTACTTGACAGGGGGATTGTCTTTACTGCAGTCATACCAGCAAACTAGATGACTTGGATACTGAGAGCAGGGTAGCTGCAACTGCACATAACTCACAACAGGCTCCATAGCCTGTCTCAGAAGTAGGGCAGTTAGCTCTTCTGAGCATTATGATTCTGTATCTAGGCTGCTAGCAGCAAGATATTAGAATGAGATATAACATAAGATGGCTTCTGGGGGCCACACATGGCACTACCATGAAGCTCCTGGGATGCGTATGCTGTATTGGGATATCTTATGTTATATCTGGCTTTGCTTGCTAAACACTTGACAAACAAAAGGTCTTACAGTGCTTCAGGGAAATGTCCAGGGTCTGGCAAGCCTCAGGGGGAGGGAGTTCCAAAACTGAGGAACAACCTCCCAGGTCTTGTTTGGCACACAGATGGTACTTGCCCCTGCAAGGTTCTCTTGGCTGATCTCAGGGAATGACATGGGGCATAAGCAAGAAGATGGTCTTAGCCAGAGTGTCTGTCTTTGAGGACACAATGTAGCATTTAATTTAGTGATTCCATAGCACCTCCTACCTGCCCAAAGTGTAGAAGAAGAGTGGTCTTTGGTATGGTTATGCATACCTGTTTATGAAGATGGTACCAGTGTCCATGCAGATGGTCCACAGGAGTATAACAGAGAAGCCTTATTTTAGATGGGGCAATTAGGGCATGGTAGGAAGATTTCTAGATTATAACAGAGGGCTGGGCAGGATAAAAGGTGATCTCCACTCCATTTCTGTTGGAATTGTGGCATGGAAAAGTATACTTGGCTAGTATCCAACAAAAAGATGGTGTTTTCTGCCTGTATCAAGATTGGGTGGGTTTAATATTAGAACCATTTTTAAAAATCACTTATATTAGGGCTGTTCAACTTCAGTGCTGCTGGGGGCCTCATGGCACTACCATGAAGCTCCTGGGATGTGCACACTGCATGGGTGCTCCTCTGGTGTTCCCCTGCCCTATTGTGCAGGCTGCATGGCTAACACGTGGCTGTCCTACTTCCCGCTGCCTGCCAACGGCACAAGGCCTTCCTTCAGCTGTTCAGGCTGTATTGCCTGCACTTACTCCTGGCCTCCCCTCCCCTCTCCCCAGCATGCTGACCCTCACAGTAAGGGGTGTTTAGGCAGGATGTGGATCCCAAGAGCTTCCTCTGCCATGTAGCAGTGGGAGAGGCAGCTACCAGGGTTTGTGGGCTGCAAGTTAACCACTCACAAACTGCATGTGGCCTACAGACCACCAGTTGGACAACTGTGATGTATATGTTAAGGATTAGAAGATTATAACAGGAGCTATATCAGACGTTAAAACTTCAATAAACCACAGTCTTCTACATGGTGGCATTGTGCAACATCTTACTGCTGTCTTCATTGGCAAGTGACTAGATTCTGGCTCAGGGCCCAGAGAGCTCAAGGGCAGGTAAAGTACAGACCAATGAAATAATAAAATGTACATTCAAAGCTGATAAAAGACAATTTTTTTTTTCACACAACACATAACTCAGCTATGGAAAACAGTGTTACATTGCACAGAGGACAAGAATTTAAAGATTTAAAAAGTGGATGGGGGTGCGTGTAGGGATGACAAAAGCATCCAGAGTTATCATAGCTATTGTTCACAAGTTTTGGAAGGGATATTAAACCACAAAGCTCAGCTCTTAGCCAGTCTCTAATTACTAGAGATGTTATTTAACACCAGCTATGGGTAATTTTTCCCACATCTGCCCCCTGCAACAGTTTTAAAAACTTTCTCCAAATCCTCTGATTGTTTCTGTCTAGTGCAGGTTACCAGACTAGATAGGCATCAAGTTTGAGCAGCTATGACAATTCCCCTATTCCTGAAAGTGAATTGAATGGGGAGGAGGTAGTAGTCCACCCCTGAATTTCATCAACCCGTCCTTCACATGCAGCTGTGAGAGAGCAGCTGCATTCCTTTTCTGGGTCTTCCCCCAGCTTTAAATATGAATGCTGGAATCAAGATGTCCATGCACCCAAAACAGGAGGCAGAGGAGCATTTCCCTTCTATTGTTGTTATCCACCTCCTAAATTATAAATGATTAGACTGTGCTGTAAATTCAGTTTCTCAGTATACCAAGTGATCCTGAAAAATCTCATAAGCAACTGTGAATGAACATGACATGACATTGATCCACCTTCATTTTCAGTGAGTCATTATATAGTTTGCCTTCATTACTTGTTTGAGCTGCTGTCAGTTGATCCCCATACATATAAGAAATCTATGCACACCTACTATTGCTAATGAAATAAAACTGAAACTGGCTGACAGGATATTTTCTAACAGAAAGAAATTTGTAAGAACTTTCTTTAAGATGATAAGTTCATGGGGGGGGGGGGGGGTTTATGGCAGCCTAACTATGAGTTACTATTACTAAATTACAGAAGTGTCATGTGAAATGCCAGTGGAGATCCTGAAGCAATTATACCCATTAAAAACCTTCAATTATTATGCTACTTTCCTACTAGAGACAATGGGACAAACTCTTTTTGTTTTTACATCCCTGTATATTCAGAATGACTTCACTGAAGACAATGTAATCAGCCTGCATCTATCAATGTAGAACAGAATAATGAAATTGATATAAAGCTATTATTTCAGGATATTTAAGTACTTATTCAAGTACATAAGTGCCCTGTGAGAGAACAGAGAAAACAGTGTTAGGGTTATATGGGTCAGCGATATTAACTGAGGAAAAGGTACATTTTAATTGCCTCATCCTGAGAGAAATGAACTACTGAGAAATTCAACTATTGGGTTCAACACCATTGTCTCTGTTAAGGAAAGTTGGGTTGATTCTATTAGTTATAACTCACCAATTCTGGAATGTGTGGAAGTTAGATTACTACATATTTTTAAAATCAAGGTCCTAACTTTATTATTAAGTATCTGTCACAGAGGCTAAAGTATAGACATTTGGGGCATACGAGGAGGTTAAATCAATTCAAAATAGCTGTCCCATATCTGGTAAGTCAGGGGAAGCGGGAAGAAGTTCCATGCACTAGTTTGACCTAAATCGAATAGGTCTGATACTACATAGATCCAGGTTTATCTTAAACTGGGATCTGCAATTTTTAAACTGGTTTGCGTGCATGGAACTTCTGTAGGGTTACAGGTTTAGACTGATTGTCGGTCACTGAGACTGGGTCTGTAAGTATAAGGTCGGCACTGGGATGAGCTAAGTTTAAGTTTTGAACCCAATTGAACTTCCCCATATGTCTGTACTTATAAAGAAAGGATCAAGATCCTTAGGGTCAGTCTACTTTTAATGTACTCATGATGGGTATCAGCCAGTGTAGTACCTAGATCCATCACAAAATTACTCTTGTAAAGCAACACACCAGCTTCAAACCTCATTGTAATCTATAAATGTAGCTAAAAGGTTATGGGTTATCACTGCTGTGAAATAGGGTTAGAGGGGGAAGCAAGAAAGAAGTACCAAGTCTAGAGGAAATGTTACAAGAAATCTATACAAAAGTTAAACAAACCTACAAACATGTACAGCAATTATAATAATTATATTCCCAAGATACTGTAGAGGATTACCCGAGGGAAAAAAATGAAGCTAAATTGTATAATTTTGTCATACATCCAGGAATACTACAGGCTCTGTAACAATAGGCAGGAAAATGCAAATGTAGGGACAGGGAGAAATTAGGTGCTCTCAATAAAAGCACTGGATATATTTCAAGTGTTTAATAACACTTTGGATGTATTTTCTTTAGGCACATTCAAATTTATTGAGATCTGTTCATTTAATTCTTAGGTTGGTAGCCTTCCAGTGCCTTCAATTTTACACTACAACTAAAAGGCTAATGACCAGAGATCCTGGTTTTCTCCGATAAAAAAAAAAAAAAATCCAAAGTTTTCTGATTTGAAAAAAAACAAACAAACCCAAATCCACATTTTTCTGTGATTAAAATAAAACACCACTAGTACACAAACACACACACACACACACACACACACACACACACACACACAGAGTGGTGTTTTGTTTTAATCACAGAAAAATGTAGATTTGGGGGAGGGGTTTAAATCCAAATTTTTTTTTTTTAAACTCAATTCAGAGAAAACCAGGATCTCTGCTAATGATATGTTATAGGAGGGAGATTTTATTGTGTCTTCTGATATGGAACATAAAACATACATTAGGAGTCTAATGAAATCATTAAATACCGTGGAAGAGGGAAGAAACTATCTACCATAACCTATTTTTACTTAATGTTTGGAACTGGATCCTCCCTTGTTGCAGTCCTGTATAACCACACAACTTCATTGAAATAGGTCAATTTACACTGTGTGAGGACCTGGCCCTTTCAGTTAGGAACAGAAATTACTCATAAACCGGTTTAAGTGATCAGAAACCAGTTCAAATCTGTAACACAGCAGAAGTTCAGTGCATCTAAAGCGCTTTCAAAATAGCTGAAACTGGTTTTAGATAAACCTGGATGGATGTGGAATCAGACTTAACTGATTTAAGATAAATTGGTTTATTGTACCGCTCTCAGATTCAAGTTAACTCATAGTCCCCCAGCATCCCAGGATGCTTTTCAGCTCCCCTGCAAACTGCCCTCCACAGGGTGGGCAGGCTGTCTCTTCCAGCTGAGCAGGGAAGCATGCTCTAGTGCTCCCAACTTCTGGCCTGGGTCACTGCAGACATGTTGCTGCATTTCTGAAATCAAAAGTGAATGTCAGTTCACTTGATTATCAATTCACTCTGTGCAACTTAGACTAACCTGTGAAGATTGAATCAATTCAGTCTCAGGCTTTTTGACTGTCTGTCTGTGCTTAGCCATCCTGTTGAGACATCCTGGATACTCTCTTCACTGAGGTGGAGGGAGGAGAGATAGCATTTACTGTACACAAATTCCCATAACCTTTGTGGACAAGGAACTCTCTCTCTCTGCTGGGAAATGGACCCAGTTATTTGGGGAGACGCATAAAATTAATTTTCAGTTATGACCATGGGACTAGAAAAGGCCTCTCGGGCCACTGAGTCCACTTCCCTGCACTTGCAAGCAGTTATATACCCAAGGAATCTCCCAAAATCCCCATTTCAAACACTTGTATGCAACTTCAAGGCAAAAAACCAGACAGAAACTTCTCTGATTGTGTCCTATGGGAAAAAGAAACATCCTTTTCTTTATTAGAACCCAAACCAAAAACAGATAAAGGCTGTGAAAGATCATGTAAGACCCCCTTATTTTCTTAATGGGCAGGCTGTCAATCTAACGTATGTAGAGCTTAGTGCAGAAATATCTTGCGTTTGCTCTGGCTGAAATTACAGCAGTCCCCCTGCACGCCCTCCCCCTCCCTTGCCCCTCCCACAATGCTTATATCGTATACACCAAATATAGAATAGACAGGAATTAATGTTGTTATTGCGTAGCCAAGAAAGAGGAACTGCAACAAGAAACAAACTTAAAATAGATTTTGCAGCCTGGGCCAGTCCTCCCTCATTCCTTCCAAATTTCCTCATGTTGTAATGACGTGGGCACAATCTTTCTTTGGTAGATGCCAGGAAGGATATTGAAAAGGGGATAGAACACTTTAGAGACATCTGGTTCAGTGCTCTCCATCTATAGCATAAATTTCTGCCACTGTTGGTGACAGAATACTAAGCTAGATGGAGCCTAGTCTTACCCAGCATGGTACTTTTTATGTTCTTGTATTTAAATATACAAATGAAGCCTGGATACTGTATGAGTAGGAATTACAAAAAAACCCCAAAAAACTCAAGAGACAAATAAATAAATAAATTTGTGAAGCTATGCCTGGATTCTGCCATGAGTACCATACAAGGAAAGCCTTATACTCCTTTCAGGACTAACCTGGCTTAGTGAGATGATCAAATAAAGGAGATGGTAGGGGTGGGGAAGAAGAGGCCCACCTCTTTAAAAATTATCCACTGAGAAGCTATGACATCACAACTCTGTAATAGTATAAATATGTCAAATAAGCCTTTTCTTTTGTATTGATTCCACTGATATTTTTTCTGCAGAATTTCCAGAGTAATTTTGTAAGTCTGTGTGCATATTATATATAGAATGCATACGTGTCATGGCGGGGTCCTGCAGGAGGGCTGTGATCTCCTCAGGGCCCCCTTCCTGTGCCAAGTTGGCCCAAGGGCACCCTCAAATTCTCACCCGCCATGTCTTTGATAACACCATATATTTGGGAGGCTGCCTTTTACGCCCTCTCGGTCTTGCTGGTTACTCAGATCCTGTGGTTTTCCAGACTCTTCGTGGGTCCCGCTCTACAATGGGTGCTTCAGGGGCACCCTAGCCTTAGGGGCTATGTGTGGTTCCAACCACGCCTTTTACCACACCCCAAGCCTCGCAGGTGGAATAGACGTTATTTGGTCTCTCTCTGCACCTTCTCTCTGGCACGTGGGCTCTCCATGGCCCTCTCTCTCTCCACGCCCCACATTTAAGGGGTGTAATAAAAGCAGTAATTATTAAAAATGAATCAATTACATTTTGATCAATGAACAACCTAATCTTCCTATCATATGCAGCACTCTGCTCCAGCTGTGGCCAGTTACATTTATTTTAAACCCACTTAGATGTCATATACATTTATCTCACAATGGCTGAAACATGCTGGCTATGACTAAAGAATCTGTCAAATGCTGTCAATTTTTTATAGTAAATTTTCAAATGCAACCTCTAAAACTGCATATCAGAAATGGCATTGTCAAGGCTTTGTAACAACAGTTTTGTATACTCTAATTTCTGAAGGCTGCCAAGCTCTGAAATGGCAGGAATAAATTGCACAAAAATCTTTAGGTAGCCCAAACCCTGCATGAATAAGTATGATCGACTTAATTGATCAGCCAGACTGAAACTGTTTTGAAACCATTCCCAAACTTATGCCTTGATCTGGATGAGGCTGCCGACATTCCTGGAACATAAATACTAAATGCTGTTATTACTTCTAATACTAACTAGTGGTTATAGTTATCTTGAAAGGATGGTTTGACTACCACAGTTTTTGCTATTGATGCCATAGGTATCTGAATTGTTTATGCCTTTGTTTGTTCCGGATGATAATTTCAAGTCCAAATCTATGCTAAAGAAAGTGCCACTATTTTATTCAGTAATTATGTATGCATTTGTGAGTTGGCAGACTGAATAGTTTGAATTGTGTTGGTGATGTGCATGAATTTCCAACTTGCTATACAAATTACAGTATTTGTAGCAGAAACTATTAACAAATATGACAAATCCACATGTGATAAAATATTGTTTCCTTGTGTTTGCCTCCTTGCATTTTGGCTTCCAAAGGAAAACGTTCTTCTATTTCATCTGTATTTAATAATCAGAAATGCCTTCTCCCGGGGTGTGTGCAGCAGCAGGAGCTGCGCCCCTGCGCCCCATGAACTGTGACTCCATCCTACTCCCTGCCCTGGCTATGCAGCCCCAGCCCCAGCCCCACTCCCTCCCTCACTGTGGGGGCCTTGATCTGCCCCTCCCACGCTTCTTACTAGCCAGATGCTGCTCTCCAAGCTGCCAGATTGCATATCAGCAACTGGATCAGTATTGGCTAATTTGGCTGCTTAATAATTGGCCATCGGTATTAGCCCAACATTTTTTTTTCGGCCAATACCCCAAAAAATTAATTTTGATCAGTGCACCCTCAATGGAGATGCCACAGCCTCTCTGGATAACCTGTTCCAGTGTTTTACTACCCTCCTAGTGAAAAAGTTTTTCCTAATATCTAACCTAAACTTCCCCGCCGCAACTTGAAACATTGCTCCTTGTTCTGCCATCTGCCACTCTTGAGAACAGGCTCCTTTTGTGCTATGTTGAAGGCAAAAACCCCAATCCAACTCCACTTTTAGCTAACTAAGGTAGCATGCTGGTAGTTTGCTTTTAGTCTTGTTCAAAAATTAATTTTTTGTGCTTTAGTGACCTGGGTCATTGAAAGGCTTTTTGTCCTATGACAATTACAATTACATGAAAAACAATAAAATAAATTCCTCAAATAATACCTCCCAAACCTAACTCCACCTGCTGAAATCCTGCCCAAATTAAAAAGGTCTTACATCAAGTCCAGAAGATATCTGAAATAATTCTAAAGCAACTGACAAAAATTACCCTTAGAATGAGATTAACCCATTAACCCCATTTTTAATAGTAACTGGCCATACATTCAGGCAATCAATAGCATGACAAAATGGGAAACCAGCCACAAAATTATTTCTCAAAACATGTGTAATAATTATACATCATACCTGAAAATGAGCATGTGATAGGATCTCTACCATGCAGCTTGATGCAAGCTCCATGACAGGCTTGGTTGACAGCTCTGCCAGCTCTGGAACCACACTGGAGGCTCAAATGGCTCTTGTGTGGCCCCAGAGCTGAGACTGACAATCAGCTGACTGTCAGTCTCCACTCCAGGGTGCCATCAGAGCTTCCAGCTGGCTCCATTGTGGTCGTGGGAATAACATGGACAATCAGCTGATTGTTGGTTTGGCTGGAAGCTAGGGAGCGGGGAACTCAGAGCTTCTAGGTGTGGTGCTTAAAGTCCTCAGTGGGGGAAGCCTCTGCTCCCCATGGCCAGGATCCTCTTCTCCTCCAATGCTGGGCAGCCTGGCATGGGGTTTTGACAGTCTTAGGTCTCAAACCCAGGGCTGTCTGGGGCCAAAAATCAGTTTATTGTCTGCCTTGACAACCCTGTATGAACCAGACCTAGGATTGTCCAGGTTTGGGCTGACTGTCGGTTGATTGTTGGCATTGCATGTGGGCACCAGTTTTTGAACTGCCAGTGCAAGGGAAGCACATCCCAAAATCATGCCTTCTGCTGTGCATGTGTGGCATGGAAGGAGGCACAATTCTTTGAATCAAGGATCAGATTCCATCACTCCATTAAATGAACATGTGCCTGGGGCCTAAGAAATTGATTTTCTGCAAATTTTGAGATAAAATGTGATAAACACTAATTAGGCTTTCACAGTGTTAAGCCTTATTTTTTATATTTACTGCAGTTTAAGTGAGAGGCACTACCTAGGGAACCAAACATTGCAAAGAGGAAAAACTGAAAACTGATGTACTCGCCAGCTTAATAGAAGCACATATCAGGGTGCCCATCATCCAGCTGTTTCTAGCCTCTAGAATATCATGATCCCATTTCAGCATCCAATGAGTTTTGACTTAAACTAGTAGCCATGTCCCTCCTAATTACCAGTGACTCAATCCATTTTCTACCCTTCAGGATTTTTAGAGATTACTATACAGTTCTTATCGTCCTCAGTAATCAGAGCAAGAAGCTTGTGATATTATTACTTCCCTTTCCAATATTTAGAATATTTAGAAAGTAGAAACTCACTTTATTAGTATCAGAACATTCAAATATACATTCCTGTAAGTACTTTAGACTGGCATAGTGCGACGAATGGCCAATCAAATCTATCACGTTTATTTTACACTGAAAAGACAACTGGGATTTCCACAGCTAAAGCAAACATGTGCAATCCATAAACATTTACACACATGTACAGTGTCCTGGAAGTTGGTGAGTCTATAGTTTAGATAACTTACATTTTGCAAAAATCTACATACAAGGCAGACTGGAGGCTTTAAAATGTTTGCCTCTTCAGTCTTGTACATGCATTATTAAACATTAATAAATGCCTTGGAATGTCTTATTGCTTAATTATCCATTCTGAACTGGGGTTATTAGTGAAACTCACATATTTAGCTTTAACTAACTAGCTAACTAGAAGAGACTGTGGTGTGAAGACCTCAGAGTTAACTCCCCTGTGAAAGTGTTGTTGCCTTTAGTTCAAATGAGCAAATCTGCTTTTCCAGTTGTCTCATGATTTGTTTCTGCTGTAGTCACCCTTGGTTCTGGGGCCATTTTCTCAGGGTTGAGACACAGATATTGGCTCAGTAGCAATCTCCAAGTAAAAATCTGTTTTAATTTCTTTCATTAAACCATCAGCCTCCTCTTTTTACAGGCCCAAATCCTCAGTGGTCTGTCAGGCAATTGTTTCATTGAATTTGTGCCCTGTCACCTGCAAGGTTGATGGTCATTAGATGAAGGACTACATGTAAGCAAGCTGCTTTCCCAGATCATTAGGACACATGGGATCTGCTATGTTAAATCAGAGCAGTAGCTTTACCAGTCCAGAAGCCTGTCTCTCATACAGTCCAGTCTCAAAATGTCTCAAAGGAAGATGCAGGAGTAGACCAACTTCTGTCCAACTTCTGGGGAGCCAGGGGCTGCATGTCACACAGGCCACAGACCCAGGGCAACATACTGTATGGGTATCCCCCAAGCACCCTCCTCGCACAGCACAGGCATCTTGGGGGGGAGGCTTTTTTTTTAAAGAATTTTTTTGTGTTCCAAGCCAAATCAGTCAAATCAAGTCCAAATCCATGAGTCAGTCCAGAACCATAAGGGGCCCTACAACCGGCAAACATCCTCCACCCCCACCAAGGGCTTCAGATATTTCCAATGTCTTTTGGCAGGTATCCTATGTTTAGGCCCAACCCTGGAGGCTTGAGGTTTGGATGCCCCCAAGTTTCGCCTGCCCTCAGCCATATGGCTGCAGGATCAAGCTAGGGAGAAGCCTCCCATAAAGTGGGCTTTAAGCCCCAACACCTTGGCAGGTACTAAATTACACCAGAAGAACAGTTATCCCCAGGAGCGCTTAAGGAAAACTGCCTTCACAGACCCAGATACATGGGTTTCCCCTGCCAGGTAAGGATTATTACATGCACAGCATGTGCGGCTGGGAAACAGGGAAGGTGAGCTGACCAGAGCTGAGCCCTCTCCCCACACAACGTGCACAATGTGGGCAGCCCAGCTCCCTAGTTTCCCAGCCATGCAAGCTGCCTCTACCACAGGCGGCTTGATTCTCCCCAGAATGTGCCCTCCACTTCCTGGACACATGCACTCCCCACCTGCAGAGTGGGCAGGCGCCCTTTCTTGCTGCACCCACAGCTCAAGCACGCTGCAGCAGGAACAAACAGGGAGGGAAGCAATGGCCAGGTGGAAGCCTGCAAGCTTCATGCTAATCCTTCACCTACCACCAGTTAGACAGGCTTGTAGTAGGGATAACTATGGGATAACTTCCCACTGAGAGGGTTTCTTCTTAATTGCCATCAGAAAAGCGGTTGGCTAGAAGTGGCCAGAAACATGAGGGTTTACGTCCTTTTTAGTTGTATTAATTTTCTCTACGCAGTTGTGGATGTTTTCATTACTTTCGCTAGAAAGTAATGGTTTCTTTGTAAAATGCTGAGTACTGGCCCCAATTTTAAGTTTCCAAGTTAGTTACGCACTTATAAAAAGTATTTCATTTTACTACTTTACTAAGCCCTGTGTTTTGAAAAAAATTAAACAGAAGAGCCTGATCTTTGCCTTCTTTATATTATATGCTATTTTATGGAGCTTTGTTGTGCTGCTTCTTATGTTCCTTCTTAAATTAACAGGCCCCATTTCTTCCATCTCTTTGCATAAGAATCTTGCTCACTATCTCTGCCCATCTCTGAACACCTTTCAGTCCTACTACAACTGTTCTGAGACAGGAGAATAACATGGAGAAGGATGAGAGAAGGTATTAGGGGGCATTGAAGGGTGTTGGTGTGCTACAAAGAAAAAGAGGACGCAGGAAGGAAGAAGAGAATACTATGAGGAGAAAACAGATAGGAAGGACATTACAATTAAACCATTTGTTATTATGTCTATACTGGTATTACTTCAGACTTCATCCCATTGTTCTCTGCAGGGCAGACAAATAACTCAAAAGATGGTCCCTATACCACAGACTTCAAAATTTGTGGTATATAAAGCAGATCTGACAAGTGAACAACCAGACAAGTAGGGAGGAGAAGGTAACACTGCAGATAGATTGGTATACATGGGCTTTAGTTGAGATCTCATCATCAACCAGGCATCCAGCCTAAACCCTGCCAGATAGTTTTGAACTTGTGACTCAATACCAGCCCATTTTTCTGATGCATAAATAGCTAAACTCTACCCTTCAGTGCATGAATGACTTCCACTGAGATCAGAGAAAAAAATGACTGATATGTTTTCCATGAATACTGTAAATTAGCATGGTGCCATCGTTCCACAATGCTAAGGGTCCATTTATGCTTCCATTAAGCAAAGACCACATAGTTTTCATGGTTCATAATTTGTCCTCAACATCTTTGAGGACAACATAGCATACAAAATAGAAGATATAATTCGGACGCAGCTAAATACACTTAATTAAATTCTGAGCTATTAGCGTTAAGTGAATTGCTGTTCCTGTAAACAATCTGACAGGCAGTGAAAGCTTCAGTGTCAGAAGTCTGTCCAGTCCATCAGTTACTGCAATTCTGTACTGAAAGCAATAACTATCTTTGATGCTCTCCTCATTGTACTCATGGTTCAGTTTCTTTCAGTGACTTTGCCACTAAGAATTTTTAGGTCTGAAAATGAGAATGACATACAAAGTTGCTAGACATCTTAAGTTCCTTCTTCAATAACAAATGTAGACTCATGAAACTTGTACTGGTAGTCATGTACTTCAGCTATGGGTTGTTAATCTCTCTCACACATGAGAGAGACCAATATCATTAACTGCTTTACATTTAGGGAGATTCTTAAAGACAGATAATATAAAAGTCAGCATATCAGCGAATAATTCTATGTAGGCATTACCTCAGTAATCCTTAATATTGCCGGCATATCATTGGAGGTGTGCTGAGTTTCATTTAGATTAAAATGTTGTTACTTATTCATGCACCTTGTGGCAGGGCACTGTGTGTGCCGGCCACTTTAAGGGCCTGGAGCTGGCAGCTGGCAGGTGCCTGATGAGGGCAGCCATTTTGAATCTGGGGCTGCCCATATAAACAGGGCAGTTTTGCTACTAGAGGCCAGGTAACAACATTACCTGGCTGCAGGGCTGCTGGTATCATCTGGAGGTAAGGGAGGAGCTGTAGGGGATGGTCAGGAGGCTCTAAAACTGGACCCTGCTGGGAGTGGGGGGGCCTGGTAGGGCTCCCAGTGGCACAGGAGCCCCCAGGAAATGCCAGGCCAGTTACCACCCCGGTGAAAGGTGGATTGGGGAGCCTTTATCCCTAGCCCCCACAACCAGGTGGGTTACCCCTTGTTGGAGGGTCTGGAAGGTGGACCCCAAGGAGAAAGAGTGAGGCCATAGACATACCTGTCTGGACTTTACCTGCCTGGTCCATGCTGGGGCCAGGACTGGAAGGGTCGAAGGGCTGGGGGCTCACCATGAGGGACGCCCAAGAGCTGAGGGCCTGGAGTGCTGCCTGGCGTGGAGGTGGGCCAGGGCTAGTAGCCAAAGGTCCCAGGGGGATCACACCTGAAGGGGAAGCAGTTCGGGGAGCTATGCTGCCCAGGATGAAGGTGGATGAGATCGCCTGAGGGGAGGAATCCAGGCAAGGTTCAATTAGGAGGATTCTGGGGCCCAATGTTGGGGCCGGTGATTATGATAACACCTATATGCCATCTGCGAGGCTTGGGCTACGGTGTAGGGGAGAATTGGAGCCTCAGATAGTGCCCCCTGGCATCAGGGCAGGAAATGGGCAGTCTCCCACTTAATTGACATCTATTAATTAATTACCAAAAGGGCATGGCGGGAAAGAAGGTGGGTGGTTAGCCAAGAAACAGGAGGGCAGGCCACAGTGAGATCAGCTCCGAGGAGGCCCCATGTTACAGTGGTGCATTGGACAGGAAACATCAGTCTGAAGGCCGTACACAGTGGTAAACTTTACCCCCCCCCCAGTAGTAGCAGCATAGAGAGCCCCGAGTTTAAGGTGGAGCCCCAGAGACGGGGTGGTGATGAGAGCCCCAATTCAGGTGACGGGGTGGCCCCAGTGAGGGGTGGTGATGATGATAACATCTGGATGCCATCTGCGAGGCTTGGGCTGTGGTGTAGGGGAGGATCAGAGCCACAGATAGTGCCCGCTGGCATCGGGGCAGGAAATGGGCAGCCTCCCGCTTAATTGACATCTATTAATTAATTACCAACAAGGCGTGGTGGGAGAGAAGGCGGGAGGTTAGCCCAGAAACAGGTGGGTGGGCCATAGTGAGATGGGCCCCAAGGAGCCCCCCTGTTACGCACCTGTAAGCTGAGCACAGTTGTGACTTCTCTCAGGGTTTTATTCTAAGCCAGGGCTATTTAGCTGGTGGCCAGGTGTTAACATGCAGCCACTGGGGTCCCACCCAGCCATCACTACACCTATTGCTCTGTCTGCAGCAGCAGCTGTGGTATCGGGACTCTCGCTACCCACCTCCCCTCCAGCTTCTGTTGCATACCCCTGCCCCAAGGGGTGGGGTAGTGCAGCAAGGTAGTGCTCAGCCCATGGTTCCTATGTGGTGCAATGCCACAGGGGAGCCCACAGGGGGCTGAAGGTGAAGTGGGGTGCCATGCTGCATAGGGGAGAACCTACTCATGTGTATGGGAACATGTTATGTAGTGGGGTGAGGTGGTGGCTGTCCAGCTGTGCATACATACAGTGTGGTTGTGGGGAGGGGAAGTACATACCTGCACATGCATGTGCAGGGTATGAAGCCTGGTGGGGCTGTGGCCTCCGCTAGTGCTGCCCCTGTGGTATGCAATCAGCTCTAGTGCTACCCATGGGGTAGGTGGCCTCCAGCCACTTGGAGATTAGACAGCCCTGCTCTAAGTCTTGTGGTATTAACAATTTTTATGTAAAATTCATGATTGTAAGAAAGAAAACAATTGAAAACCTCAAAGTTGAAAGCTGAGAAAGGTATTCACTACACAGGCAGCTACTAGCTCTCTACTGTATTCTTTTAGGATCTGATCCTTTTAATGTATATATCTAAGAATAACCAGAGAAGGATCTTAGGGGTCTAAACCAAACACTAATCAGGAGGCAAGCCATCCATAGAGTCTGTAGTTAGCCTGTAGGTCGATACTAGAGTATGGAGAACTCAGGTAATCCAAGTCACAAGCCACTTAATATAGGGAAGGAGCTAGGTGGTTAATAATAACAGATTATTATTACTTTTTTGAAAAAAAAATCTTTTCTGCATACCAATAACTTATTTAAAATGGAAAGGAAGAAACTGACTAAACAGTTTAATTAGATGCGAGACTGACTGATATAAAGTTTCATACACACAAAATTCAGGAAGTTTAGTCTAATACAAGGAAGAAAAGTCCATCTTAACCTGACAGCCCATGGGGTTTGCAGGTTTAAGGCACACCAGTTTCCTAGCCAACAGCACACAAGAGAATAAAGTGGGCAGCATCACATCCATCTACCCTTGATTCTCCAGCCTGAATGACCAGGTGCCCATTTACAATGAAGTCAACTGGGAGCAACCTTGTCAGGAATCCAGAGCAGAGCTCAAGCTCATTCTCTAGCATGATGCTGTAACCACTGTCACCACACCCCATTAATCTAACATGCAGATCCTTTGGGTGTATCTACACATGCACTTTAATGCACATTAGCTTATTTTAATGTGCATTAAAGTGTCACAAAAATGCTCTTTTGCTAATATGCATTAAAATAAGCTAATGCTTCTTTTTCTAGTACCTCACAATGGAGGTACTAAATTTAATGCACATTTCCAAAAGTTCATTAATAAACATGTAGACATGCCCTCTATGTTGCATTTTGCAATGAGGTTGGACCAGCACCAATGAAAGCTAGTAAAAGTTTTAGTCTGAAGAGGAATTCTGATCCTCTTGCACTTGCATTAAACAGTTCAAATTATTTTATAGTATCTAGAATTGTGCTATTCATTTCTCAAAAAAGATAGTTTTTCTTGCCATAAGGTGTTTGCAATCTAAACTTGGTTCTTTTTCTCTTTCTTTTCTGCAATTAATTTTGTAGCTGTTGGGAGCTTATGAGGTATCAATTCAGTGAACCAAAGTCTATGTAAAGAATTCATGTACTAACCTTGAAGTTGAATCCCTGACAAAGGAAGCAAGCCTTTCCCTTTAGCTCTTCATTATCTCATACCAAGGCTAACCTAGGATTTGCCTGAGCCAGGACAGGTTGACAGTTTAAATATTTATGAACCAGTTGATTGAAATGAGTCATCCACTGATACTACTTGAACGTTTTTCATTTGTTTTGGTTTGTTAAGAATCTGGGCAGAACTTTCCTTCTGTGACACAAGACAAACATAAATAATTGAAGCCAGTGTGCTAGATCTTCAGCTATATGAACTGAAAATAACTTGAGGATCCTACCCTGTTACTATCTTAATAGTTATAAACTTTGGGAGTTATGAATTTAATATGGCAAGCTTTTGGTTTAAACTCTGTTTATGAAGATGTAGGTATGATCATCAATGTTAGTGATGGGAGTAATTCCTAGGAGGACTATAAAATTGTTCCTTATGAAACATTTTTTTTCATCCTGCTTGTCTTTGTCACAGAAGTCATGGAAGGATAACTCCAAAATTGAGCCCAACATTGCCAGTGTTATCAAACAGGATCAAATGTCTAAACTGGATTTGAACTACTATTGACTGCTAAAGCACATGAAGGTTGCTACATTTTGAGACAGCCACTATGTAGCATTGCCAGCATTTAACTCCTTCATAAAAGGATGGCATATGCATTGAGTAATGACCAGGGATCCTGGTTTGCTCTGTTAAAAAATCCACAATTCTCTAATTAAAAAACCCCAAATCTGTGTTTTTCTGTGATTTAAGATGAAACATCACTACGTATATAGGTATCAATTGAACACAATGGTTTATTGACCTATTTACAATTTTAAAGCGATTTGAAATCCTATCAGTGCCTTAATCATTATAATAAAATACATCCTAAATACCTATATATTTTGGCCTTTGATTTTGGTTTTTTATCATGTAAAACAACAGTTCCTTCTGCCCCCTTCACTCACCAGCTGTGGCTGCCCCCCACCCCACTGTTTTGTGGCTCTGAGCACCCTGATGTGCCAATGCCCTCTGCCTGCCCATGCTGCTGCCTCTCACTCCCAAGGCACAGCCCCTCTACCCACCCCCCCAGCCCTGACAGTGCCCTTTGCTCCTGACACACAGCCCCCTGTCCCCCCCAGGCCCACCAGTGCCCTTTACTCTTGACCCATAGCCCCCTGCCTCCCCTCCCCACCAACCCCTGCTGGTACCCCTCTTGGAGGCTATGCCTCACTTCTCCGGCTGCTCCAGCCTCACCTATGCCAGGAATGGAGGAAAACTTTGTGGGAGCCATGCCTTAGCAAGGGCAGGGTCCACATGACCTGGCCACCTTGGAAGCAGGGAGAGTGCTTGCTGGACGTACACCTGTGTACAGGTGTGGGGGGAAAGGGGGAGCCTGTCAAAGTTGAGGCCAAGCATGGGGGGGGGGGTCAGAGTGGGTGTAGTACCTTGGAAGTGAAAGGCTTTGCTTCTGTTGTACAGCCCCAGGACGTGCTGTACCTCCACCACAGCCACCGCCTCTCCCAGCTGGAGCTCAGACAGCATGTTGATCTGCAATGTGGGGTCCATGCCAAAGCCTGCAACTGCCCCATACAGCACTTGTCACTCCCTTCCTGCTGCAGAGCCACAAAGAACCCCAGCACCCCCAATCCCCTTCTGCCCCTGGCCATGCCCATGCCCAGCACCTGTCAGCTCCTGGTGCTCCACCACCCCACCCCAGGCACTCTAGACCCATGTACTCCTCCCTCCATGCCTCCCCACAACCACCTTTCCATGTGTATTTGTCAGCAGGCACAGAAGGTGGTAGAGGGCACCAAGGCAGCGGGCGGGCTCCATGGCACAGGTGGCTCAGTCCATAGCCTCTGGCCCCTAGTTGCCAAGAGGGAGAGCTCTGAGCTGCATGCACCATCCCACTCCTGCTCAAGCCACATGTGTGTGCACATGCACATACACATGACACCCTCTGTCTCCGATTGACCTCCACCTCTCCCCCCAGCCCAGCCCCAAACAGCTCCTTGCAGGCTGGAGCTCTGCCAGCCTGCAGGGGGAAACCTGTGGTTTCCCATTTCAAAGGGGAAAAATCCAGATTTTTCTCCTTTAAAGGGGAAAATCTTTGTTTTTCTGCAGGAAACAGAAAACCTGGATCCCTGGTAATGACTGGTGAAACTGTTACAGGTGACCTTCAAAAGAAAAAAAGACATACTATTGATGTAATGGGGTCCATCTGGTACATAAATAAGTATAAACTCTGCTCTTAAAATTCTTTTAAAGTCTCACAGTCTTTTATTTGATTCCCTGATGTCCCGGAAAATACCATTCTTATATTGACACATTACACACATGGGAATATTCCATTAAAACATTGCCCTGAATGAATTCTAACTAGTTGGAAAGGCTCTTATTTGATTTAAAGTCACCTTTTAAAAAGCCTCATTACACAGCAGCTTGGGTCAGATGGGCAATCCTTGGAGATCCAGGAGTTAAAAAAAAACCCATGCAGAAAAAAATCAGGGCAGCGCATGCAGGGACAGTGCACACCACCAAAAACCAGAGCCTGGCTGGCGGGAGTCACACTCTGTCTGCCAGCCAGGCTCCCAGCAGCAGGAGCAACATGACTGTAGTGTCCGCTACCCCCCACAATCCCAGGTAAGGCTGCTGGGGCCAAAAACTGTGCTGGCCCCAGCCTCTGCTACCCCACCCAGAGTAACCTCCCGCACAACAGAAGGAGAATGTGGCACAAGCGTTCCCCGAGGACAACTAGCAGTGGCACAAGGTGTCCTGTTGCCCATTGTCACCAGGGAACCAAATGTCTGCACTTGTCTTCCAAGGCTGTTGTTTGCAAATCAGCCTCAGAAGAGAGCAGCTACCGCATTTACCAAAAGAGTGACAGCTGTGGTTTACTGTGAAATATGTCCTGCTGGGACAGATCATAAGCACTGAAAAAATGCAGGTGGCCTCTTCAAAAAGGGCTTTTTTGCCAGTTCTGATATGCTATTGCCTCAGTAGACACACAATTATTCTCATTCCTCTTTGTTCACTCAACATGCTGATAATTTATCTCAAATCTGAGGTGTGAAAGAAATTCCATAGTGAGTGAGGTGCTCTAAAAATTTGAAAGGACCTTATATGTAAACCATTTTCATGCTCTGCATTGTCTGTTATTCATTTAATTTTCAAGCTTCTGAGAGGACCTGTCCACCTTGATTTTTGTCCATTTGGCAAACAGAGAATTTCCTTTATTTGTAGCAGCACTGAAATGATCCTGAAATTTCTTCTTCAGGTCTGTTTTTTGTGGCTAATTCTGACTTCAGTGGGAAGTTTGTGCATTAAGTGACTTAATCAAACTAGTCACACACTGGCCTCACTGATGATGCCAACACTGATTTAGGAGTAGGATCTCTATTTTTAAGTGATTTGGAGATGGCATAGGCAGTCAGATTGACAGCAAAGCTCACTGAAGCTCTCTCTCACTGAAGCTCCAAGCAGGTACCTCATGTATAGCAATGCAAGCCTGTCCATATTGTCCTTTCAGTCAGAATTGCTTACTTACCAACTGCAGATTGTCTCCTGCACTACAAGCTTTACATGGCACAGTTGAATTGGGAAGGTGATACCATCAGAGAGTTGGTTACAGCTACTGACTTTTGTGGGCCAGTTTGTACCAGCTCTGGTCCCAGTAAACACATATCTTTCACTCATTGCACCTGCCACTGTAATACAAGCTTGCATAACATGACTGCAGTGCAGAGACATCTGTGTTTTGCTGCTTGAAAGTGATGGACAGAGCTTCTGCATTCACTGATCTGTAAAATGGGCTGATTTTTTGAAAATCTTCTAGTGTTGGAATACAGTGCCTTCCTTAGTAATGAATTATGAAATACAAAATATATAAAAAGACCCTTAGAGGACAGGAGATTGGAACTCATGTTACTTGACTCTCAGTTCAACACACTTCCCAAAAGGTTATTTGTTGGGGGAGGAAAAAAATCACATCCTCTCCCATGCCAGTCCTCACTCACTCTAACCAGGAAAGCTTGGGGAAGACATGACAGGTGAGGCATGGTGACATTCAGAGATACTCTACACCATCTCACCTCCTATAAGACAGTGCCAAAAATCACATGCAGTAGTTGTAACTACTGAACACTTGGCCCAGCTGGGGGAATTTCCCATAGTCATAGAGTCTAAGGCCAGAAGGGAGCATTATATCTTTTCACCTGACCCCCTGCATTTCACAGGCATTACATTTCACCCAGTTACTCCTATATTCGGTAACTTGGGTCAGTATTTGGCCACAACTTCTGTTCCAGAAAAGCCATGGTCTCAAATTTTGAAGATATCAAGGGATGAAAAATCCACCACTTCCTCTCATAGTCTGTTCTAATGGCTAATCACACTCACTAAAAATGCACCTAATTTATCATTTGAATGTATCTGGCTTCAGCTTCCAGCTACTGATTCACATTGGGCCTTTCCTTAATAGATTAATGGGCTCTTCAGTACTCATGTATTTTTTTTTCCTTCTGAAAAATACTGCACTGAAAGTATTTTTCCTTCTACTGTCATCAGGTCAGTTTTCAATCTTCCTTTTGATAAAATAAAACAGGTGTAGCCCAGATGCACCATGGTAAGTGCATCCCTCCTCCAATGGAAGGGAAGTGTTGGCTAGGCAGGAGTGCTGTGAGAGGGATCTCCAAATGCAGGCCAGTTCCCTCCATTCCATATAGAGTCAGGCCACAACAATGGATGCTTAACTATATACAGAGTTATTAATATATACAGAATTAAAATAAATTGTTATTAATAAAATATGTACGCAAATATGCTATTATCATAAAATGCTATATCCAGTAAATGAAGGCAATAAGATTACACCACCTCCAGAGGCATCGAACAACACATAGGTAAACAGGTGATCTAAAACAGGCAAACAACAGGTAAGTACAGGCAAGTAGCAGGAAACGGTCCCAGTAGAGCCCCAGTAAGAATCATATACTCTACACTTTATTAAACTACAAATATACAAATAAAAATACACAAAATACAAGGTGCACTCTCACAAAATATAAGGCACATCATCAAGTTAAACTTAATTCTTTAACTTCCACAGGGCCCCCACTGGTCCTGGGGCATTGGCTGCACTCCAGCATCCTCCAGTGGGAGGGGAAAATCCCCAGTGCCCTTCAGGCCTACTGCAACCTCAAAGGGATGCAGTAAAAAGAAAACACAGACCCGGGGACCCCTTTTCCTGCTTAGGCTTCCTCTCCAATAGGCAGCCTCACAAACCCAAGGTGAGTCCCTTCTCCCTGTGGGAAACCTCTTTTCCAAGTAACTCACAACTCCAGGGTTCTGACAGAGTAGTCCTTGGCCCTTCTGGTACATTGCTCCTTGCTTGCAGAAGCCTCCTGGGCCTTTACCCATTTCTGGGATGCTCACCTGCTTGAAACCCTGAGCACCATCATGAAGCTTTGCCTTTTGCTCAGGGTTGGGGGCCTGAGCCACCTAGTGCGGTCCCAGAGCCCGATCCAGCTCAGGGACCCACCATGCAGCACCTTCTGCACCAAGTACCTGGCCTTGTACCAGGAGCCGCCTCGAGTGGTTCCCAGGGTCCATGCTTCATGCACTGAGCCATGCACCAACACCATGTACCCTGCAGTGGGGCTGAGGACATGGCCACCTGCCACTCCCATCCAGTGAAGAGGGATCCTCGGGCTCTTTAGGGCACTGGCTCCACCCCACTGGCCAGCTTGCGCCAGGTCCTCTTCACCTATCCTACTCTTCATCCCTCGCAGCAGCCGCTGTGTGCCAGACACGCTGTCCTTTTATGCCTTCTGGAAGCTCTGCCCCCAGATTGTAAATGGACCAATCAGGGTGAGGTGGAGCTGGTTTGCAACCAGATCTGGACTCATCACCTCACCCTGGGTAGGCACAGGGCAAGCCCTTCCCCATGAATTCCCTGATTGGTAGAAATAGCCCACCAATTAGACTTGAGATTCTCTGAATCTGGCGTGCCGGGCAAGGATCAGTGAGCCTGCCACACAGGGTAAGTTCTTTAAGCCTCCTTACCTTCCGTTTGTACTCTCTACCAATTGCCTTAGCCCTTTAGCCACAGCATCACACAGAGAGCATATGCCGAGCTGCTTGCCCACCATCTTTTTCAGTAGTACTGTTTTCTAAGTGCAGCCCCTTCATACTGAAGGTATGGCCTGCATTCCTTGGTGTATACCTGCATCTGGATATATTAATAAATACAAAATATTCAGGTGGGCCTATCTTACCAAACAATCCAGACGTCTCTGTATGCTTACCTGTTCTCATCATTATTTAGTATGCCACTAGCTTGGTCACAAGTATATTTAATTTCCCATCATTGATGAAAATGTTAAACATCCTTCTCAATACCAGTGCCTGTAGCATCTGCCTAGAAACACACTCACTGACAACTACCTTTTGAGTCCTGCTATGTAGCCAGTTCTTAATCCATTTGACTTGTATTCTATTAATATTATATTGTGCTATTTTAGTTTGCATGTCATACAGTGGTCAAATGCCTTACGAAACTGAAACAGTGAACAGTTATGTGAACTGGTTGGTGTAGCAGGCCTCAGGGGTCCACCACAGCAGCCCCTCTAGCTTGGGACTAGCTTCAGTTTCTGATAGTGGGGAGTGCCATCCAGGCACCCCAACCTGTGGTCTCCTTCCCTGTAGCCATAATCTGGTCCTCCAGAACAATGACTCCACCACAAAACAGTGACTGATCCTAACTTAAACATAAACCCCTCTGAGGCTCAAGACCTGCTTCTCAGACTGGCCAGCTTCTGTCTTTTCAGCTCCCAGTATCTCTCTCTAACTGACTTGGCTCTTTGCTTCAGCCAGCTTTCTCCTCAAAGCACCATATCCATCCAGAGCCAGGCTTCCCCTTGTATGGTCAGGGACTCGGTTTTTATGCCCAGGCCCAGCCTTCTTCCTGCCCCATGACTGGCTCTTCTGCACCCAGGAACCAGGTGCAGCTACTTACATTATTAACCACCTGACTTTTTTAGTCTTTGGCTCAGTCCACCTGCACAGCTACTACTTGCTGCTATTTCTAGCCCTGTGTTTCCTGCCCTCCTCACTTTCCTAGTACAGTAAAAGCTTTGTTATCTGGTACCCACGGGGAATGGAGGGTGCTGGATAACAAAATATGCTGGTTAACTGAGCGACCCAAATAGGCGTCTTTGCTTGTTTGGGCCATTGCTGTCCTGCCGCGTCTGTGGTGTCACCGCGCCTCCCACTGCATTGATGCCCCTCCTGCCACATCGCCACCCCTTCCGTGGTCCCTGTGGGCCCCAAGGGACAGGGAGGGGGGACCTGTGCAGGCTGCTATGCCTCGGGCCATGGGGGTTTGGCAGCACAGGCTGCTTTCCCCAGGGCCGCAGGGGACCCGCGAAGCTGGAAGTGCCACGGTGGGCACTTCCAGTTTCACTTTTCCTTTACAAACCCTTACAAGCCAGCATGCCGGTTAACAGAGTTCGCTGGCTTGTAAGGTGCCAGATAACTCAGATTTTACTGTAATAGGTATCCCTGTTACAGTTGGGACCCAAACTCATTTGCAAAATCAAATTGTTCTGTTAATGAAACACATGTTAAATGAGCACACCCTGGCACTATTCTCTAAAGGAAAGTTGATAACAAATTTATCTGTTTTCAGTTTGTTGATTATTTCAGTTTTTTCTTGATCATTAAAACAGTTGTCTTTCTTTTAGTTGCCATTGGTCTCACTCATACCCCAAGTCACACAGATAGACAGAATACTCAGATCAAATGAACAATTTGGATAAAAGAGGTTTGGATAATTGACACTTATTAAATATTACATCTTTGCAGTAAGCTTTCTCAGCCAAACATATATTCCTATCCAAGAAGAACTTAGGTGTGTCCAATAAACTAGATTTTCCATAAAGTTGCATTGACTAATGCAAGGCCCCATGGCTTGAAGCCTTAGAGATTGGAGATCTTCCTCCTGGCTCTTGTTGGTGAACAGGAAGAACAGCCCGGTGAGTTTTGAGAACTCCAGATAAGACCTAGACCCCAGAGTGGAAGTGAGGGAGTAAGAGGAACTGAATCAATGGACCAGGCTCTGTTTATATTTAATCATTTGTGCCAGTTTGGGGCATTTTGGGTAAACTACTGTTTAGAGTTTTAGGGGTACAAAGACCCTATTTCCCCATTTAAGTAAGAAAGGACAAATGAGTTGCACTAAATGCACCTGTAATAAGGTGTCGCCTTGCAGACACTGCAGCCTGGGTTACTTAGTCAAGAGAAACTAAAAAGGTGAAGGAGAATGCCATTTTCAGGCCAAAGGGACAGTTTAGGGGACAGTTTGCCACTGATTCATCACTGAAAACCCAATGCAGTACTGAGACTGAGAGCGCTGAGGATTTTGGGGTTGTAGCAGCAATCCAGCTACAGAACTGTAGTGAAAGACACCCTACCTAGGACCAGTGCTATAGTCAGTTCACCTGGGATAGGTAGACAAACAGCTGGAATAGCATGTTTTTGTCTACACAACTCTTGGGTGAAGTTTGGGAGTACTGCTGAGAACCATGTCCTACTGTTACCCAGATTACAGGTAACCTTGCGGGTAGGCTACTGATAAAAAAGACAAATAGGTCTACAGCCTGAACTTTTATTTGCTTGCACTTTAAAACACAAAAACCAAACAGTTACCTCTAAGTCTGTATGGCTACCTGTGATAGCACAACATAGATTTTCACTTCTACCAGCTGGGGAGACTCAAGTGGTAAGAGAAGGGTGGTATGCAGATTGGCATCAGGTGTTCTTGAATTTGCTGAATTCTCCAAATTTTCCTCCAGCCAATGCCCAATATTTATAGATGGCTGGTTCTAATATACATGATCTTTGATTGGTTTTATTTGTGTCTTTGTTTCACTGAAAGTTTAGGAACTGAACTGAACCAGATCTCCTGTGGACCTGGAAGGTGTCAATTAGTTGGGATTTATATGCTTGAGAAAATAAAAGGGAGGGTTTCTTCTTTACCTCAGTTTATGGTCTTTTTTTGAAAAGGCTGTTTGGTTTTTACAAATTATCTAAGTATCTTAACAAAAATGTATCAATTATAGAAAAATAACATCTAATACATTTGGTTACATTGTTCACAACTACTGATATTTTAAGATCAAACTATGAGGGAGTGTATTTGGATTATTTAATGTATGGTCTTCCCTTATAATGTCTCCTTTCAGGCCTTGTGTTTTGTTTAATTGTATTTCATTACTAGTTTAGTTAGACATATGGATGGCTTCCTTAATTTTGCTGATCAAGCTAGTTGTCACATCTACAGGTACTCAGAACCAGGCTTTGGGGCCATTTGTTTAACCACACTTCTGCAACTTGGCCTAGGCCCTTTGAAAATGGCCAAGGATGGTAACCCTACCTACTCACTCCCACTCAGCATGAACCAAATCTTGGAAGTGGGGTAATGTTGCTGTTCTAGAACAGTCCTGAGCATGCATCAACAAGCATGCCTGGGGAAGCTTCAGAGCAGTGCTGTAGCATGCGCTTTGTGCCCTTCTAAGATAGCTGCATTGCCTCATTTCTGGAATTTGCCATGCACAGAGCAGGAGTCAGCATGGGCAGCACTTCACAGAGACGAGGTGGATATGATCTTAACAGACCAGAAATAGCCCTGCTCAAAGTCTGGACTCTGTCAATCTGGGAAAGGAAACTGCGAGGGGGGAGCAGTGGAAGGGAGAAACTATTACAAAGAGATCACGTTGCTTCGTTAACTACTCAACACTGTGGGAGGAGGATTAAGGTTATGGTAGTTTTTAGATAGGTGAAATCTGTAGCCTAACTTACAACAGGTAATTTGTTTCAAGAAGATAGGTGCTGGTCCTGGGTTATTTCATTGTTGTGCCACACTCAATGTAAATTTCATATAACTTCTGCATGCTAATCAAGCCAGACTCATTTTATTACCAGGCAGGCATAAATTTAATGGTGACTATAAATCTTATCAGTAGCTCTCCAAAGTGGCAGGGAATGAATGTTTTATTTGGTCTTCTTTCTGTGAAACAGCAGCAGCTGTGGTCTTCCCATGATGCATAGGCTTATCTATCATTTCTTAATGAGCAAATGTGAGAGGGCCACCCTATGATAAAATCATTTATTTGCTTCACTATCAGAGGCTAAAAAGGTGACAGTAGTAATCATAGTGGAGCACTTTTCTCATAATAACTCATTACATCAAGATAGCTAGAAGCCTGCTAAGGGTCACCCCACATTTAGTTTCAAGCTCTTAGATTTTAATTCAACAGATTCATTTTCTTATTTCTTCTATATTTAAAACATGTGTAGCTAAAACATTTTCTTCAATAACTGATTTTAGGAATGTAGAAATGTTTCATATCTAGTCGGATCAGTGGTCTTTACTCATCAGGTCTCAAGCCTCAGGCACCATCAAATACTAAATGCTTCAGCAAAAAGCAACACAAAGGGGAAATATTTTCTTGACTCAAAATAGCAAGGGTTAGACATAGCATGAACTTTATCATGATTTGTATAACTGTAGTCACAGTTCTTATTAGCAGAAATGCCTAAAGCTTGTCTAACCGTTCTCCCAACTATACAGTTGGTTCAATAAAATATATCACAAAAAATCCTTGCTTCTTGACTCATATTTTTTGAAGTTGACTGAAGTTATACACCTCCCTAACATGCATTAACCATGATTCTAGCAGGTTACACATATGCTGCATTGAAAATAAGTTGTGTATGTGAGGAGGGAGAGAGCTTCATATGTTTACACTGCATAGTGTTGCATTTCTCTGCTAGCTGACAACAATCTTTTTTATTTTGATTCTGATTGAATATGAGCATGGACAGCACAGTGATATCTTTCAGGAAAACTATTACTAGAGTGGTAAGTATAGCTTGAGCTTAAGTATATGGCTTGTCTCATAATAAACCTGGGCTAAAGTGAAAGCAAACTGACAATGGAGGATAATGGACCCACCCTGTCTAGTAAGGTACCACTCAGTGGCCATGTCCACATGAAATGCTGATTGCACAGTAGTCTGAGACTACTGCAGAGTAGCATCATGCGGCAAAAACCATGACACAACACTACTGCACAGTAGTCTCAGGCTACTGTGCACTCAGTGTCACAAAAAAGCCATTCAGCAGTGGCAATACAAGTATTATACAAATATAAACAAGTACTAAATGACTGCACAGTAACAGTTGTGCAGTGAGCATCTTGGGTAGACGTGGTCAGTGTAATGATGCCAGGATTTAAGTCATTTGGTGAGATTCACCCTGTGCTCAGAAGCAGCCCAAAGTCTATCAATGACTTAACTCCCATGTAAAGCCTGGTCCTGTAGAGGCCTTTTACTGGCTTTGTACACAGGATTCATTTCACTCTTTGAATAGCCACCAATTTTTATTTCTTTTATCTAGCACTTTCTCCTTGCAACTTTGTTTTTAAGGTTAGTGTGCCACGTACATCTGAGATGACCAAAGGTAGCAGCATTGCAATGATCTTAAAAAAAAAAAAAAAAAAGGGATGAGGCTTTATTGCCCTGAAGAAATGTGTTCATTTCAAAGCAGTTACTACTGGCTTTGCTTCAGTGAAAAACCAATAAAAACACTTTTGTAATGGATAACTTTTTGCTGTTACAAAGACCTCTCAGATCCTCACAGGACCAGTGAGAAGAGCAATAAACAAACCTTTAGGAAAAAATGTAGCAAGTTGTTTGAAGATTAAACAAAACAAATCCTCCAAAGCTTAAGACAAAATAAGAAAATAATATATTCAGGATCTGCAGCGAAAAGCCTGTTTTATTTCTGTTGCCAGTGGAACTAGTTCATTACCAGCAAAAATTTGGTCATCTTAGAAAGCCAAAATGAAATACTTTTAAAACTGTTTTAGTCACATAAAGGGGCAAAATCAAGATAAAAGAATTATACAACAGAATGCCAAACAAATACACTAATGACCACCCCTTGAACAGTTATGAAAGCATGTGGTTGACTGGCAATGTACCTAAGAATGGCCTGCTCACTAAAGCTAAGTACAGACAATCAAAAAGCCCAAGGCTGAATTTATTCAATCTTTGCAGGTTAGTCTAAGATGCATAGATTGAACCAATAAGCAAGTAAACAGATATTCACTTTTGCTTCCAGAAATGCAGCCACATACCTGCAAGTAGCCCAGGCCAGAAGCTGGAGGGGCGAGGGGGGCACTAGAACATGCCTCCCTGATTGCCTGGAGCAGACAGCTTGGGCCAAGTCTAGCCTGCCCACCCTGCAAAGGGCAGTTTGTGGGGGAGGTGTAAAGCATCCTGGGGATGTGGGATTGTGAGTTAACTTGAATCTGGAGGTGATGCAGGATAGAAGTTCAATAAACCGATTTAACCTTAATCAGTTAAGTCTGATACTACATCCATCCAGGATTATCTTAAAGCAATTTGGCCATTTTGGAAGTGGTTTATAGGCACTGAACATCTGTTGTGTTACAGATTTGAACCGGTTTCTGGTCACTTATCCTGGTTTATGTGTCATTTCTGTCCCTAGCCTAATACTCTATAGAAACGGGAAATAAAACACAATCCTGTACTGGTACATTTTAACTGAAATTACAAATGCAATATGTGTTATATAGTTTTATTTATGTGATTAAAATATAGTAATCATAATTTATAAGATTTACATGGATGGAGTACTGATACTGAGGATAGATGTAAAGTAAGCCCTTTTTGAGGCAATCTCCTTTATTCAAAGCAGCTTTTAAGTGCTGTTCTGAATGTGTTTAACTGTTTTTCTGAACTGGGGTCTGAACAAATGCAATGTTTAGAATCAAACTCCTAGTGAAACCTGAATCTTTGGACTGCTGATTCAGAAGTTTGTATTTTACCTCATTGATCTAAAAAATATGGTTTCACTGAATACCCTTGAAAGGAAACTTATTTGCTGAAAGATTATTAAGAAGCAAGCAGAGAAGGGATGTGAACACAACAAAAGCAACTGTACTTAAAAAGTGTAAATTAATATTTCAAAGGGTTTTTTTGTGTGATATCCACTATAACCTATTGAAAACCTTTGAGGGTTGAAGGAATCGCAAAACTGATCTGAATTTAGTTTCTCAGTCAGTTCAAGTATTTTCTCAGATGTTCTCCATAAAAAAAATCCTGAAGAACAGGCAAGTACCAAATCAAATACAGCTAAAAGTCATGTTTTATCTACTTCATTGATCTGGCATCTGTCAATCCTTCAGCAGTTGCCTTTGGAGGAAATCTTTCTTTGTCCTCTTCCCTCTGAATGTGAATTTTTCTCCATCTGAGGATTGCTCCATAGATCCCATCTCATGTGCAGAAAAGTGAATTTCATATTGGTTTCTTTTCTGCTTTTTTGGACAATGTTTTTCAATACTTCTCTCTGAGGACCAAATTAGATTTTTGCTCTTAGTACTTGCTTTGCTCTTAGTACTTTACCATACTTAAAGTTCTTACCAATAACATAACTGCAAAGTTTACCAGTTCATTAGGAGATGAAGAATAGAGAGGATGCTTCAGCTAAGAAATTATTCAGCTGAGAACTGGCAAAACCAAGAAGCAGGAAGCCAAGCAGAAATAGCCAAAAGCTCTAGTTTGTGACTCATTCACCAGCTTGCCCATCATCACTTAGCAAAGCATCTGCTTAGCCCTGGAAAATGTATTCCCCACTCTGCCACCTCTTGGAAAAAACCCCAGAGAGGAGGTAGAACCTTATGTAACAAGAATGTATTTTTTTTGCCTAATTTTAAGATTTCACCAGGGAGTTCTCTCCAGGGGAAAAGTTTTCAATAGTGCTTAAGTGATAAAGGAATCAAATCCCATTTTTAAAAGTGATTTAGGCATTTAGAAGCCTAAATCTCATTGAATTGAGTGGCAGTTAGCGACTTAAACATCTTGGAGGATCTGGACCCCAGTAATGTAACTAGGGTTGGGTGCCAGGGGCACATGACCCAGGGACTAAGTAAGGAGGGGTGCTGAAATTGCCTCTCAGCCCCTCAGACATTGTCAAACCAGGAACTCCAAAACAGTCTCTAACTAGCTACTGCTGTTGCTTTAAAAGCAACAGCTGGGACAGGAAGAGCATGCAACAGCCTGTTTATGAGTCTCCAGCATGGGTAAAATGCTACGCTGCCTACTGTGCCCACTCTTGGAACCTGCCCTTTGAATCACTCCCCGCAACTCTCAGAATCGCACTCTTCCCTATTTTAGGAACTCCCTCCAACCCTCCCACCCAGTCCCGCTCTGGAAGTCTGCTCCCTCCCATCCCTGTTCTTAGAACTGTCCCCTCTTGCCCTGCTCTCCAGCAGGGTTTGGCCCGGGCACCAAACTTACTTGTTATGCAATTACTGGACCTAAGTGTCTAAGGGTGGGTAGGGACATTTGGGGATGTTAGGGAAAAGTTAGAGCACATTAAAAATGGCCATCTGATCTAACTTAGTTTGCCCACCATGTATGGATCTTACACTTGGCTCCCTAGTTAGGTTAATCTAAGTACCAACTGTACAGAAGTTCCAGGAAAGTTAGACTGCTCAAAAAATGACCAACTCGACCTAATTTAATTGTACTTCAGAGGTGCACTAGGTTAGATCAGCCATGGTTCGACCAGCCCAACTGAATGTATACGCACATTCAGAGTGCTAACCCAGGGCTGGGAAAGCCCAGCCACTCACCCTAGCCCCAGGGCTAAGCTTTTCCTACCTTTCCCCCAAACTGATCTATTTTTAGCCCCCTGAACTCTCTCCCCACCCCAGATAGACAACTCCCCCCTCTGTGGACCACACAGCACCCCCAAGCCCACCAGCCCCTTGATTCTGTAGGCCACTCTCAGGGTCACCTGACCCCAGTTGTCTTTCCTGCCTGGTCCAGGGGGCTGGATCCAATGATCTTCTGAGGTCCCTTCTAGCCTTGTAATCTATGAATACTGGCTTGCTCTGATTTTTAAAAATCTCCAACTTTCAGATTTAAAAGAACCCAACCCGAAATCTAAATTTTTCTGTGATTAAAATGAAACACCAGTAATATAGAAATATTGTTACACCTCAGCTCTGTATTCTTGGGCAACCCTGGCACAGGATGCAGTCTGTCTGACTCACAAAGGACTCCCCGCCCCCCCCCTCCTTCCCCTCCTCTACATAAACGAAACTGATTAAGATGCAGTGAGAGACGCACCTAAAACTCTCCAGATAAGGGTGATAAGAGTGAAACAACTGCCCTAGGTCTCATTTACATCCGAGATGGAACCAGATGACCATTCATTTACATGAGAGATGGAAAACAGAAAGCCTGAAGCAGAGACTGCAGTGAATTCTGGGACCAGAGAAGTAGGAGAGCGCTGCATGATGGGGAATCTGTGCTTCCAATGTTAATCAACCCATGTTCACACACACCCAGCTCAGCATTTATCAGACCAGTTCTAATCTGGATTTGCTAAGGACTTTTCTCCCCCCAGACACACACACACAGCTCTAAGTTTAATAGGCATCTCGGGCCGTACATTCCCCGGTCCCCCTATGGGAGGCCTATTTAAACTTGATTGACTAAAACTCGGTTGCCGGGTTAGGGAATGCTGAGGCAAGAGACCGAGTCCGAGGGGGTACGGGCAACATTTGAACAATGGTTAAGGGTTCATCACAGCATCCAGCCTGCTGGAGCCCTAATCCCAGGTGTTGTCGTATCTTTCCCGAGACGACTGGTGGGAGTCCTCTCCACAAAAGGTTATGAGCACCCCAATAATTGCTTTAAGTCTGTTAAAAGACTATAGTAAAATCTGGAAAAGTCATGCTAAGCTGAGGCTTGTGCACAACAAGTAAAAATCCAAAATCCTGATACTGCAAGCTATCTATTGTTCCTGAAGAAACCATGAGATATCCCATCAGGATATCTGCCATCCATAGGAATCTCAAGCTGGCTCCCAAGTATTTGGGTTACTCCCTAATCTTAAGTGTTTCCTGATTATCAATCAGTTTCCTGAGATGGTCCAAACCAGATAACCCCTTGTCAATAGAAAAGACAATGATTTACACTACTGAGGGTGCTTCAAAGCAACTGAACTGAGGGTATAAAAATCTGTAAGTGTGTGTGCTTAAAAGAAGAGAAAGAGAAAGAAAAAGAAGAAGCAGGAGGAAAGAGGGAGAAAGAAAGAAGAAGAAGAAAACTCCTGTGCTGACACCATCCCCTGTCGTTCTTGGGACGCTGGAAGAACAGATCGTCTCTCTCTTCAAGGACTGTGCCTGTCAGCTTTGCAGCCTGGGTACCGTGGACTCGGTGAGATTCCCAGCGTTCTCTCTTCTTTCTAGGCATAAACTTCTGAACCTGAACTGTATCAGTTAAGCTTGAGCTAAGTTTCCCCAAATACTTAGTGAAACCAGGGTAGTATTGTCATTGTTTGTGTTTGTTTTTCTTTTGCATGTCTATTACTACTAGTACTATTATATATTTCATATGCTTAGCAATAAATAACTTTTATAGGCAAACTGGTAGTAATTGGGTATATTTTTCCTTCTCTGCTTCTTTTTCCTCCTGTGCTCTGCAGCAACGCTTCTTTTACCTATGCTAAAGATCCCTGTGAAGCCTAAATTATTGTGGGGTTTGCTCATCAAGAGGCCAAAGATTGGGACGTGCTGAGTTTGAAACACATAAGGGGATCAGCTTGTACAGGCTGATTGACCCAGTTTGACTCAGACATGCCCTTATGAACTGAATGCTGGCCCATGAGGGTGTCAGCTGGACACCCAGCCGGATTCAGAGGTATTCTGTTCACCTGTGTGCTTGTGTTTGACTGCATTTTATTGTTGCTCTTATGAACTGATTCTTGGCATATGAGGGTGTCAGCCTGTCCATGCTGATCAGCCCGGCCAGATCAGGCGTGCCACGTTAATTTGTGTGTGTTTGTGTGTATGACTGATTTGGTGACTGGAGGAACCCAGTCCCATTGAGATTGAGTCCTGCAAGATAGCTCCACTGGGGGTGAGGGCTTGCAGAAGGGAGAAATACAGCTCCATATAGTAACACAAGCAGCACATTGACAGAATCACCAAGACCCTAGAAACTATCCCTAATAAATGAGCACACCCCAAAGTAATGGGCAAATTTGGTAACAAAATGTATTAGTGGTGTTTCATTTTAATCATGGAAAAACATGGATTTGGGTTTACTTTTGTTTAATCTGAAAAGTAGGGATTTTTTTGAATCAGAGAAAACCAGGATCTTTGATTATAAGTGAAGAAATGCAGTAATAGCAGTTTGTGCCTTTGGCAGGAAAAATATAAAGTAATATTGCATGTGCTCCACAGGCAGGGCATCTACATGAGATGTTTACTGAGGAGTTGCCTAATTAACTTTGCAGTAAACATCTCCAGTCAATACAAGTGGCCCTATCAGGCTATAGGAAACTAATAAACTCTGCAGCAGGTTTCTATCCTCTGCTGTTGTTTTGTGCTTGGCAGCGCACATGTAGGTATTGACTGGGGCACAAGGATGCTTCAGTAAGGAGGCTGCCTGTCACCTAGCCCTACACTGGAGCAACTTTGGGCCCCAGCCAGCCCATGTGCAGCTGGTTCAGACTAACCCCGGGCTGGCAAGCTAATCCCCCTGGTCCCCTGCCAGCCAGGCTGCTCCGACCTAGTTCAATGTGCTGCAATCCTTAGTGCACATTCAAATGGTGTGGCCAGGAGAAAGAAACTCCAGAGCAATGTGCAATGGAGTTTATTGCTGAGAATGAATTGCACGTATAGACATGCAGGGAGTAGCACATTGAGCAAGCTGGACTCTCTAACTGCTGCTATTCAGATATTTACTACTAATTTCCAGTATTTTCCAGTATTATCTTGTTCAGGAGCATGTTTTTCACAACTAAGTGTAGTACATAAAAGAAGAACTAGGAAATTCTGATCCAAAACATTCATTAATACTAGCTTAGAATTCCTCCTCAAGCATACTTCTTTGGAATAGGTGAAAATTTCCTTCCTGACAGCAAGAGACCTATGCAGCACTTGCAGATCTCAAAATAGTGCATACATCTGTGCTGACTCTTAATATTCTTGTGAGCGATATAGCATTCCCCCTTCCGGCATTCTCTCTCAGTACTATCACTGGCAGAAGGCAGAACAGGGTGGCCCCTCAGGGTGCCTATACATGAGCAGTGAGGCTGCTTCGATGCACTGTAATTACAGTGAATCACAGCAGACTTGATTAATTGCACGTGTTGTAGCTGCTCCAGTCTGCTAGAGCATGGTAATTATCATGCTCCAGCAGACTCCAGTATCTCATGTATCAGCATCCCTGACTGAAAAATGGTTGTGGGCAGTGCCTAACCAGCTTTAGTTAAAGTGCCCCCGTTGCCATTTTTCAGCACAGGGACACTAATACACGAGATATTCCAGGCACTTTAATTACAGTGATTCTCAGAGCCACTGTAGTTAAAGCACCCCCCCCCCCTCCCCCAGGCCTCCTGGAGCATGTGTATAAATGCCCCCAAAGACTAACTGGTTCAAAACAGGCATGAGCTTTTGTAGGACACAGCCTACTTCATTAGATGCTATGAATGAGCCAGGCTGTGTCCTACAAAAGTTCATGGCTCTCTGAACCAGTTAGTCTCTGAGGTGCTGTCCTACCCTGACTTCAGACTAACATGGCTAACCTCAGTACTGTCACTGCCAGTGCATATATTTAAAGACAGTAAACTGTTAATGTAAACTGCATGGGAGGAAGGGGAGCACTGCCATCTTCATATTTAACAAAGGGGAACTGAGACAGACAAATTTAAGTGGACTTACATTCTGGACGTCTGTTGGAGTGGAATCAATGTCTTCCCAAAAGTCCCAGGCTAATTCTCTGACAAGACTATTCTTCTTCCAGTTCCTGCTACTAAAATAGCTTAAGAAATAAAAGCCTGTAATATTAATGGGTAGTGTCGATCGCAGTGTACATTTACAGGTATGGAAGAAGGTGATAATTAATAGCATAACTGGAAATCATTACCCAGTTCATTGGATTTCTCCATACAGATTTACATCACATTGTCAATAATTCTTTCTTTTGATTCACATTTACACTAAGGTTTCTCCTCCTCAGTCACCTGGGCAATAATCATTTACCATGCTGCTGTGCTCAGGGTAATCCTGTCAGTTCTACACTGAATATTAAACTCATAATTAGCAATGTCTCTCTCATTTTGCTCCTTTGATTCCCCCTACCCTTCCCATGTTGTCAACATGTTGACAGTATAAGCCCTAGCTCCAGTACATAAATTACTCTACAGAAAACTTTGAACAAATATTATTGGCATTTATAAATGCTTACACCGCATTTCTGGCAAAAAAATAACCAAGACCTAGAGCCTGGACTCAGGATAATTTGGACAGGAAGCAAATCAGATGTGCATGTACCAAATACCGGTGTACTTCTCAAAAGTTGCCCAGCTGATCACTTGTAGCTGGAGTTACTGGGAACTGCTGGGTTCTCAGCATTTTTAGGATCAAAATGGTGACATTACACATTAGAGTTAGCAGTGAATAATGCTAAGGAATGGTAGTCTGTGTTGAGGTTAACTAATGCTAGCCACCGGTCCCAAGGTTGGGGTTGCATCCTCTGTAATGTGCACTGCTCAAACCTGTCTCTAGAGGGCTGGCAAGCAGGGGCAATGCAAGTCTGCTCCATACCTGCTTGCCAGCTCCTTAGCCACAGTATAGGAGGGTGGAAAGGGCCCCCTGTACCCATTGCATTGCTCCCTCCACCCCCAAATCACACTGTTACTCCCATGAGCCCCTAAATCCCCCTTTACTTTGTTTTGGTCCCTTTACCTCTGAATTGCTGCCCTGCCATACCAATCAACTCAAGAACAGCAGTGGGAGGGGGGATCCCCCTTCCTAGCTGCTCTTGGGGTTCCTGCAGCCAGTGCTTCCCCCACATACCTGTATCCAGCCCCACCAGGTTCCACAGCTGTCTGGCAGCTTCTCCCTCTCCCTCCCCCACAACCTTCCCTTCAGTTGTTTGGCCTGGTAGAGCTGGATCTGGGTGTGCAGGGTTGGCGTAGTCTGCAAGTACCCCAGGAAGGGAGAACTTTACCAACAGCACCTCTGCCAGTCTTGGGTGGATCAGGATGGCAGAGAAATGATCCAGAGGTGGAGGGGCCAATGGGACAGGAGTGATTGGGGTGGCAGGGGAGCAATCTCGGAATAGAGGGGGCTATTTGGGGGTCAGGAGGCAGAGAAGGCAGCAGCCCAGCAGCTCCTGACTCACCCACTTCCCCTTCCCTCTTACCCCCTCCAATCCTGCCCTTCTTTTATCTTCCCAATGCCTCCTGCCCCCACATCCCTTTTCCCTCCCTCTCTCTAGCTGTTCCTAGATGTCAGTCCAGGGTCATATAATCCTAAATGATAGGTAGGCCACCTGGGAGTAGTGCCTTCTGGGATACTGGAAGACTGCAAAATGGTGGTTTAATCTCAGGTGAACACCTAGAAGTTAACTTAACTCAAGCTAGATAGCACAGCTAAAAGGTCATTCTCACCCAAAGTGGTATAACTTTAAGTTGTCTAGAGGGCACTTAGCACTTGTTAACAATGTGCAATCATTCAAGTTTTAAGTGCTCTTAACATGATTGTAATGTGCAATCTCACCGTAAGTCCCTATTGGAGCACCTATAAAAGATCTTGGCGTAAAAATTATTTAATTTGATAAAAGAGTGCAGTCGGAATTTTCAAAGGAATTTTGGCACCCAAATCCCACTGAATTGGAGCAGAATATGGGCACTTAAGTGGGGAGAAATCCCTGCAGGGGAGAATATGGGGAGAAATCTTTCGGTCCCATCCTATTCTTTACAGTAGGTTTCTTGGGTGCTCAGACAGCTTGTTCAAATGTACTCCCCATTTCTTCGGATGGTTATACTTCATATACAATGGAAGGTATATTATATTGCCATCTGAGCCAATGTTTCCACTGCAAAACAGGTGGGTGTAAAAAAAATCCAATGTCTTTAGATGTCAGAAAAAGCCTTCACTTGATTAACTAATTATTGTTTATAAGTTCAGGATCCCACTTCTAAATCAACTATTATCTTCATTTGGTGCATCAGCCTATAACTTTTCTGATGCAAATTCAGAGTTCAATGGGCTGAAAAAGAATTACTACAAGCATGAAGTATCATCATTCATTATTTTAGTTGATTGTTAAAGAGTAGGTGTGCCCCCATTCAGTATCCAAGTAAAGTGAGCCCTTTAATGAGTTCTTAATTTGTAATGGTGTGTTTGTGACTAACACTGGTAGTCAGTAAACATCACTAAATATCACTAAAATCCAAAGGCCAGAATGAGGAGCAGTAAGGACTTCAAAGATTTGGCTAGAGCTCATGAGATTAATAGTCATAGTTACAAAAGTACAGATCCCCAAAGTATTTTGAAACAGATAAATCCCATCAATTTTAGTGGGATGTAGGCAGTGGCAACATGTAGGGGGTGCACAGGGAGAGAGCTGGTGCACCCCCTGACTTGCTGCGCTCCCCGCTTAGGCAATGGGCAGGGGGGGCAGGCAGGAGTGCCAGTGCTCCCCCTGTGAGTGCCAGGTGGGGAGTGGGAGCACCAGATGTAGTGCTGCACCCACTTCCAGGAGCGCCACAGTGCTTTCCGGTTGGCGAGTTTTCCTATGGGGAGACCCCCTTCCCGGTCAGCAATATTGGGTGTGGTGGGACCTTGCCCCCCTGTCATATGTCCCCCTGACTAAGGTGGCACCTGTTGCCCATGGATGTAGGAGTGTGGCTGGGACATGCCTGGTGCAGCTGCTGCCACATGGCCAGATGAGCTGGGCCCCAATTGGGGCACAACACAGCAGCCTTGCATTAAAGAGCAGCCCAGGATCTGGGAGTAGAGCAGAATGCATCCACTGCCTCCCCTGCTCTCACCACCACTGCCACTGCTGCTGCAGCCAATGCCACTACTGCTGCCACTGCCACTACTTGTGCCACCTCTGCCACTGCTTACAATGCTGACTAGCAAGCCAGGGAACCTGGCTCAGGCTCATCTGAGCCAAGAATGAGTTGAACCAGGGGAATATTCAAGTCCCAGACCCAAGGCTGCCTGGAGCAAGCTGGGCCCAACCCCTGGGGCACATCCACAGTCCAAACCCCGCACTGGGGTGGGGCATCCTGCAGTGGGACTACTGGACCAGGAAGCCCCCATCAGGCCAGAGCTGACAAGGAGATTGGACAAGCACCTAGCTGGGTTTACCCTAGCACTCTTTCCTGCCCAGGGCAGGGGGTTGGACTCAATGGCCTACTGAGGTCCCTTCTGATCCTCACATCTATGAATCTATGACATCATTTTGGTCCAGTGGGGATGGGAGAGAGTGGACTGGTAGGCTTGCAAGGAAGAACCCCTGAGGCATGGGCCACAGCGCCCTATCCACCCAGCAACCAACCATGCACTCAGAGTGCACCATCAGGGGACCTACTGCATCCAGCCATGAGCAAGCCTGGCAGAGAGCATGGGAAGCCTCAGAGACATCTGGGTATGAGGCACTAGTAAAGAGCCCCAAGGAAAAGGGTATGCCATAGGGAAAGAGGAGTGAGGGGTCCAGGAAGCTGAACCCTATGCTCCAATGCTTGGGAATGAGCAGCTCAGCATGGGGCAATGGTGCCCTGCCCCCCACTCAGCTTGAGCCAGAATTGAGTTGCCCTGTTTCTTTTGTGTTTAGCCTTTTTCTTCAGTAGAGCACAGCAAGTGGCCATGATACCGGACATTGTATAAGTTATGCACTGAACCACCTCCAATGGACACCCAGGCACAGCCTGTAATCTGCAAGAACAACTGAGTGGAAAGGGGTGGGGTGTAGGGAAGGAGAAGCCCCAAAGAAGACTCACAAGAGAGAAGCCTTGGAACCAGTAAGAGCACTTTAACATCATTACAGAGGTGAAAGTCACCTCCCAAAGTCATGGTGGGTGAGTAGGCTCAAGAGTAGCTCAACCTTCCCCAGGTGGTAGGGCACAAGCCTGCCACAACTGGTGCGTTGTCCGGGAACCAGCGAATGGTGCAATATCCCCAGACCCAGATCATGGTCAAGTCCACCATGGAGGGGGTAGGAGCCATGCATCCTGATGAAAATTGGCAGCATATGCAGGGCATTATTCTCCAGTTACTGCAGGAACCGATGCAGGCCACATCCAGGGAAATGAAGGCACATGGTGTCCTGTTTTCCTGACAACAGGGCATGGCCAAGCAGCTGGCAAAGACTCAGATGGCTGTAGGCAGCAGCTGAAAAGGCTTTACTATGCCTTGAATGGTGAAAGAAGATGACCCTGAGGCATACTTGGAGACCTTTGAGTGGTTTGCAACAGTGGTCAGCTGGGATGTGAGCTGGTGGGCCACCTAGCTGAGGCCACTCTTGACAGGAGCCTAAATAATTTTGAGGATCTGGACCAAAGTTACAAAAGTGTTTGTTTTTTTTACTTAGAAAATTAGAGGCAGGTCTAGATTGGTAAACTAGGCACCTAAATTGGATGTAGGTACTGACATCATAAAAAGCAATCCAATACATCCTCATTTCAATGGGTGCTTAAATTCAATAGGTACCTACATTTTGGTCCTGAAGGTTCCCATGACTTCTGCACATGCTAGAGATAAAATTCAGAATGTTCATCAGCTCTCTCAAATTTAGGCTATGCCACACTTAAAAATTAGGCACCTGGCTCCAGGAACAAGATTCCAAAAAATAGGTCTAGGTACCATGACTTTTTAGTCAGTCAGTAGGCCAAGTTAGGCACCTCCAAAGAATGATTCAGAGAGAGGGTATCAAGAGCTAGCCATGAGTGATTTTGAACTCCAGCCTCTCTCCAGGGATTAGGTGCCTTCACTTGCTCCATACCTCTTGTGAATGTAGGTATCTACTCTTAATGGTAACTGTGGCAGTGACTATGGCCTTTTCTGTAATAGTTACAGTACGCATCAAAGAAACATGAGACCTGCATTCTAGGCTTGCCTTGGTCTAAAGGGATCCAAAGCCATGTCTACTACTACTTTCCGAGAGAGTGCTCTAAATGCCAGGACATATAGAACAGTCTGGCTGGAGGCATCACTATCTCTTTGTTGAAGCTGGGCCACTGGGCAGCCAAGAAGGCAGGAGTCTTGAGAAAGAAGGAAAGCAAGAAAGAGAGCTTAATTCTGTATTTTAAAGTGTAAGGCATTCAGATTAGAGAGGGGTGAAGCGTCCTAGGTCCAAGGAGGGTTTCCTATTGGCTACTATTAGGCAGCTCCTTTCTCAGTGTTCAGGCTTCTGAATCACTTTTGCGCTTACTGACAAGGCATCTAGCCCCATTTCTGTGAATCACCCCACTGGGTCCATGTACCTAACTTTTAAGCATCCCAAAGCCTAAATTGAAGGCAAGTAAAAGAGCAATCTGGAATTTACCCTTAGCTTTCTGTTTCTGTGAGAAGCTAAGAGTCTTAATGTGATGTGTTAATTATGGAAATGTCCCCTAGTAATGGAGGCAGCCATTTAAATCATGCAAATGGAGCAGGCCATTTGTTAATGACTTCTATATTAAAGGCAGGGCTTAAACCAAATTAAACAAGGAACTAATTAATACCAGAGCAGATGTTCACAACTTATTAAGACTTGATACTGTGTTACTAAATGAGATACACTAAGCATGCATCTGTTTACACCTCATTAAGGCTTCTTACTTTGTTTTTTCAATGCATAGGCAGATATAATTAGTCAATCAAGCTTCTTAACCCCTGTCTCTGCTGTGCAGCAGAGTCTGTATAATGATTCAGCAGCAGATGTGGCTGGGAAGAGTAAAGCATGTAGCCTCTGGGCCTGCAGAAGTAGCCAACTACTGTAAATGCTAGGCAATATCCAGGCTGCCAACTGTGCCCACCATATGTGGCTTAACTTGCAGTAATGTAAAATGAATACCATTCATTTTGGATTTTTACTACAAGATACAGTAGTTCAATCTTTTTATAGTGGCTTGCTACTTTAAACAAGTTCTCTACAAAGTAGCTCAGTGTATTATGCTAAAGTATTCTAGGACTCCAAATGCTTTTCAGACCACTGAGCAATCCTAGCTCAAGCACTATGAACCGAGCTTGAGAATCTCTTATAGATTATGGAGTCGGAAGGGACCACAATGGATCATGGTGTCCGACCCCCTGCCCCTGGCAGGAAAGAGGACCGAGGTCAGATGACCCCAGCCAGGTGACTATCTAGCCTCCTCTCGAAGACCTCCAAGCTAGGTGATAGCACCACCTCTCCTGGAAGCCCATTCCAGATCCTGGCCACCCTTACTGTGAAAAATTTCTTCCTAATATCTAACCTAAATCCACTCTCAACTAGTTTACACCCGTTATTCCTAGTCACTCCCTGGGGCGTCTTAGTAAACAGCGCTTCCCCTATTCCCCGTTGACCTTCCCTAATAAATTTATACGTGGCCACAAGATCTCCCCTCAGCCGTGTCTTGTGAAGGCTGAAGAGATTCAGCTCTCTCAACCTCCCCCCGTAGGGTCTATCACGAAGGCCACTAATCATGCGAGTGGCCCTCCTCTGGACCCTCTCGAGATTCCCCGCGCCCCTTTTGAAGTGTGGCGCCCAAAACTGGACACAGTACTCCAACTGCGGCCTGACCAGTGCCGCATAGAGGGGGAGCATCACCTCCTTTGTTCTATTAGTCATGCACCTGCTAATGCATGACAAGGTGCGATTGGCCTTGTTGATGGCCTCATTACACTGCCAGCTCATGTTCATCTTGGAGTCAATTATGACTCCAAGATCCCTCTCTGCCTCCAAGCTACTGAGAAGGACACTCCCCAACCTATAAGTGTGCTGGGGGTTCCTCCTTCCCAGGTGGAGTACCTTACATTTATCTTTATTAAATTGCATCCTATTTCTCTCTGCCCATTAATCCAACCTGTCCAGGTCAGCCTAAATCTGCTCCCTGCCCTCCGGTGTACCAACTTTGCCCCATAACTTGGTATCATCAGCGAACTTGGAGAGGGTGCTCTCCATGCCCTCGTCCAAATCGCTGATGAAGATATTTAATAATATTGGTCCAAGGACTGAACCCTGTGGGACCCCCTTCTCCCTTTCTTGAAAATGGGCACCACAATGGCCCTTCTCCAGTCCTCAGGGACCTGCACGGAGCACCATGAGTGCTCGAACAGCTGTGCCAGCGGTTCAGCTATGACACTGGCCAATTCTTTCCGGCAGCCGTGGATGGAGGTCATCTGGGCCTGCTGACTTGTACCCATCCAGCTCCCTCTTAATATTTCTTTGGTTTCTTCTGACACAAGCTGGCAAGCTACCAGTAAAGTGGAATCTCTGGAAAGATAAAGCACATGTATCTTTCAGTTTAATCTGGTTCATTTGTAATTTCTTCGCTAAACTGCAAAATAAAACTTAGAAAGTGTCACTTGATGCAGTAGATTGTTAGACTCAACATCTTGGATGGAATTCAAATGTGATGGTTTGGCTTTGTGTGACTTTCAGTTTACATTCCCATTCTCTCTTACAACATTTAAATGAACTAAATAAACCACATTTTGTTCAGAACTAGGAATGTACCAGATTTTCAGAAATGGAGAACCAAGTCTTTCATTCTTGAGATTCTAAGGACAGAGTGGACCACTATAATCTTGCAGTCTGACCTCCTGCATAAACCAAGATTTCACCCAGTAATCCCTGTGCTAGAGGGACTGTTTTTTTCTTACTCTGAGGCTAGAAACAGATGTCTCTAGATGAAGCAGATCAATTGTGCTAGGATGTGTCCTGGCAGGGCTGATCTGCTTCACTGGGTAAGACGCGTATCTCCTGTTGTCCTTCTTGTTGATCTTGAGGGACAACAGGTGATGGGTTCTCCCAGGGCTTGAGGGGCCCAGTGCTGTGTGCCCTGGGAGTTCCTGGGGCCTGTCTCTAGGAGAGGGAAAGGTGGGGTTTCCCTACTTATGGAGTCATGCACCAGGGAATCTTGAAGTGTGTCTGCCCAAGCAGGAAACTCCTGCTTCCCCAGTTTTTAGCAACGGGCACTGAGATTTCCTAGGGCACAGCTCTGTAAGATGGGAAAACTAGGCAGGTGCTCCTGAGGCTTGAAGGACCCAGTCCTTCACAGGAGTTCCCAGGATGCATAGAATTGGGCACCCTCAAGCCCTCGGGGCATCTGTGAAGGACAGATGGAGAGTGCAGGCAAATCCAAGCTGCCTGAACTCTCCTTCCGCAAAGCAAATAGATGTCTGCCACAAGGTAGTGGCACAAATTAATACCACCTTTATCATGGCCACAAATTTTGGGCATTTGTAGTACAACAAGGGGCATGGACATCTGTTTGCTTGGCCTTTGGGTCCCCATTAAAAAAATTATGGGAACACAAAGTCGACAAAAGGTGATGTTTGTTTTCACCCTGTAAATATACACTATTGTACGTAGCACTATAATGAGCTATAGCATCATAGATTGTAAGGCCAGAAGGGACCTTGGAAGATCATCGGGTCCAGCCTCCTGCACCAAGCAGGAAAGACAACTGGGGTCAGGTGACCCCAGCAAGGTGCCCGTCCAGTCTCCTCTTGAAGATTTCCAGTGATTGCACCACCTCTGGAAGGAGCTGCCACAGCCTGGACACCCTAGTTGTGAAGCAGTTTTTCCTAATGTTAAGCCTGAAATAGTCTTCTAGGAGTTTGTGAACCATTACTCCTAGTTTTCCACAAGGGTGAAAACAATTGTTCACTGAGCCCTTGATGTACACCTCTGATGCAGCGGTAAGCTGCTGCCAAGTCTCCTCTCAGCCTGCTCTTTTTCATGCTGAAGAGTTCCAGATCCCTCAGCCTTTCCTCATATGGCTTGCCACGCAAGTCTCTGCTCATATGGGTGGCCCTGACTGTCTCAAGCTTTACAACATCCTTGTTAAAGTGCAGTGCCCAGAAAAGCAACTGCCAGGATTGGGAATTGAACCCCTATTTCCAAGGGAAGACCAGGACACCCAGAACAAGGGAAAAATAGGACTGTAAGGCTGGTATTTTAGACCACTCAGCCACCCTGGCAAGATAATACTGTCTCACTATGTATTGAGCTACAACATAACTTAGAAGCCTTCCAATCTAAAATTAAAGGCATCAAATGGGGAAGAATTTGCCATTTTACTTGGTGAGTTTTTTGTATGAGTAATTACTCTCGCTATTACTATATTTATTAACAAAACTGATACACTAGAGAAACCTGTTCACCTGGACAGACAGAGTCTAAAGAAAAAAGGATAGTTCGGTTTTTACATTCAGTCCATGTGTCTTTGACCTCTTTATAGTGAATTCCAGGATAAATTCTAATTGTGGTGGTAACTTGTAATGTGGAGATATATCCATTGACCTAACTTCCAGATTTGTAAACATATTTAAGAATCTAAAGATGAAAACAGACACTCAGTGGGATTCTGTAAACACCTAAATCCGTAAATCCCATTGATTTTAATAGGACTTAAGCAGATTGGCACTTCAGAAAGTCCAACTAGAGAGTAAGTGCATTTTTAGTCACCTAAATATATTTATAAAGCTGATCTTGAAACCATCAAACTGGACTCATTTCACACAGGCTATCAGACAACTAATGGTTGGTTAAAAACCTTCAGTCTCTTCAAGCCTGAGCTGGATTTCAGCTGCCTGAAAGAGATCTCATTGATTCCATTATCAATCCCCTAAAACATTTACCTCCTCTGCAATTTGTTTTATGTAGTTTCAGGATGAAATTTTATTTTTCATATGGTTCTCACATAATGGTAATGAGCACATTTAGGTAATCCAAGTAAACATAACCAGATATTTGGATGTTGCTTACTCTAAAAACACATCCATAAAAAGGCAATACATTGAGTCCAGAATCCTTGCATGTTGTTAATGGCCAGGAAAGTAAGAATACAGCACACATGCATGCATGTGTGTGTGTGTGGGGGGGGGGGGGGGTTAGGGGGTGCACACACATGTGCTGTATTCTCACTTTTTTATATGTGTGTATGTGTGTGCGTGTTGCATTCTCACTTTCCTCTGTGTGTGTGTGTGTGTGTGTGTGTGCATGAGCGCGCACGCACATGTGTGTACGCTCTTTAGAGTTCAGCTGATATGGTTATTCTGTGGATATAGATCAAGCTAAGTCTCCTTCCAATACCTTCAGTGAAATGGAATACAGTATTGCTGTGGCCTCAACCTAAAATATATATATATATATATATATATATATATATATATGAATACTTTGATGCGGTACCTGAAATAAAATGTGGATCTGATCTACTCACTGTGCTCTGATGTATTTCTCTGTCTCTAGCTTTCCATTTATTAGGCATTACAAGCTCATAGTCCTGGCCTTCTAACTGCTGAGAGTGCAGTCTCTCATTCCCTGACTCCCTCCTTTTTTTAAACAATTGCCCCATCTCAGCTGTCTATCACCAAAGAACAGCTAAAGCAATGCAACACCAGAGTGGGCAGAAGCCAAAACATTTGCAGATTTTAAATAAATGCTTTACTGACTGAAATGCTTTGGTAATAGATTCATTCTTTTTGCTGAATGTATATTGCTGATTCATCTAACTCAGTAAAGAAATTCTAATTTGTTTTAAGGACAGAAAGGACAGTTACTTTCATTGCCTCCTTTTGTAAGGGCTGTTCTTTGCATCCTCTGCTGAATTATTGTTTTCTGATTTTCTACGGTATTAATCTTCTGAGCATTATAAATCATATCCCTAAGTCTCTAGAGAATTAGTACATGATTGATGAGGAACTATTTTTTTCATTTTTTTCTATCAGTGGAAGGACACCATAGCCCTGACACAAAAGACATTGATCTTCCACAGAGTTCATCATTCCCAGGACTGTATGTACCCCTTCATTATCTATTGGGGCAGGCATGATGATCATAGCTTCAGACTTTCTGGGGTGTGTTTGTATACCTAGATATCTCTCCCTGGTATATCATATTTACTGTATGGAATTCCCTTTTTTTGTTGTTTAGCTTTACCTTTGCAGCTCTGATTCTTTCCAAAGCTGCCTCGTGCTTATGGGCATTTTCTCCTACTGTTGTTTTGCTGGAACATAAACTCCAGCTCTGTAGATATTCATATCCTGCACAGTTAGAGTTATGGTATTTTCCTGTAAAACTGCAGTTGTCAAATGTAGCTCCAATGTCAGTCTGAGGAAACAGTTCAATCCATAGAGATTGTTGACCATGAACAAATCCTGTATTTTCTTGAATACCACCCCCCACCCTAATAAGACACATACCTTGTAGCAAAGTGAATTTTAAAAGATTTTTCAGGTTTGGCCACATGGCTCTGTCCCTGCTTGTAATCTTTACCTTGCTCACCCTCCCCTTCCTGCTCAGGCATAGGTACATTTTTAACCTGTTCACGGCTGAATTGGATGCTTTTACCTGAGCAGGGCTGAAGATTAGGTTTGGTACTGCTCCAGTTCAGCTGTGAGGGGGTTAAAGCAATAGTTGCTTCTGAAGACCAGATTTCATGTGGCCGTGGAAGGGAGGGGAGCAGGAAAAGAATCAGGAATCATATTACACTACCGCCATTCTTCTATGCCATTTAGAAAAGCAACCTGCTCACTTAAAACAAGCATCCCATTTTGGAGGGCTAATTTTTGGGGAAAAGGCATGTGTGGCATGTAAGTAAATATGCTGTTTTGCCAGAACCCTACTAAAGTGTAGAAGCATAAAGTGTAGAAGCACTTCTCTCCAAAAATATCTTTCATGGCAAGCTACAGAAAATGGTCCCTATTTATATATTTGTTTAGATTTTTGCTGTCTATCCATAAAGAGTTTGAGGTTTTTGTCAACCATGTACCAACCCTGTTGGTTCTTCTACTCACTTTATGATTTCCCAGAGCAATAAATCTGTCCAACTTCTCTTTTAGTTTCTTTCTTAGTTTTTTTTTCTTTCCTAGGGGCTTGTATCCTTGGATGGCTGTCTCCTTTTGACTTTATTCTATCTTCTGTTGGGAGTTTCCTGTTCCTTAGAAGAAGTCCTCTTGGTCTTGGTTACTTTGGCCCCCTGCCCCTCCAATGACTTTCTCCACTGTGTTGTTGAGATCTGGCATATTTTTCTATATTGATGAATATATTTTTCCCCTATAGCATTAATAATGTATCTTTTCCAATGTATTTGGTAAATCATTTCATACAGACAGACCTTTAGCGGTGACTAGCTTATCACTGTAAGTTTCCCCTGTTTACCTCATACTGCTTGTGACCTTTCTGTCAGCACTAATGCCATTGTTTTCAAAACCACACTGGCTTGTGAACCTGAATCCACCTTCAATTAATAAACATCTATTTGCTTTCATGTTGATGGTCCACTTGTCTTCTACTGCAATATTGTCCACTGCGTTTATCTGAGGAATTCCTCTGAGCTAATGTTGCTGTTGTCCTTGTTGACCAAGCTGTTCACACTCTGCTGGCACTCTCAAACTTCTGCTAAGGGATGTCATTTATTGCAATTCTTGAATCTGTTTTTAAATTCTAAGTATAGTCCTGACTTGTGGCATTTGCCACAGCATGTGCTATATTTTGTTTTTGAGCTCCATCTACCTTTCTGCATTATATTTCTGCTGTTGTAGTTGTCTGGGTTCTCAATAATGTTCACACCATCAGGCCACAATCCATCTCCCATAAACTGCAGAATCTCTGGTGTTTGGCAAATTCTCAGTGCTTTGTCAAGGATTAATCCTGGATCTGTCAGAGATACATCAAAGCGGGGTATAGCCTAAGAATCGCAATTATAACCTGGTTTTTTTAAAGGAACTTTTTTGGTTTCCACAGCACCACAAGATTGGCTCGTCAGCCTTACATGAGTCCCAAACTCTTAGAAGTTTTCACCTTTCTGTATTTACCATGTAAAAACAGATTGCTCATGTATTTTATTTTTATGTAATGTGCAGTCCTCCTCAAATTTTGTTTCACAGTTTCAGTCAGACTCCCTTGACTGAGTTACCAATGAAATACTAAAAACATCGAGTGCTTTAGAAAAAAGCTAACCTCTGACTGTCTGTCTTTTTGCTGGCACACATTGCTTGCAGATACAAAATTGAGACACTGGTCATTAGTAAGGCCGTTTTTAGTTTTATTTATTTATTTATTGGCTGGGGTATGCTAATGCTCATGCTAGTACCTGGAGATCTGAAAAGTGCCTGGCTAGAGGGTCCTGCTCTTCTACTAAGGGCCATGCTGATCACCACCAAATCTGGGATCAGGATGTAATATTTGCCCTAGGTTAAACTGATGTAAACAATGGGGGTTTTGCCTTCATCTTTAGCAAGGGACACAGTCCTTTTCCTTGGATCTTCTGAGCATATGTTAGCATATTACTTTGTTTTCATTGCAGTTTCAGGACCTCTTTCTCCCCAGCTCTTATCTACAGCATTTATCAGGGTATTTCTGGTATTTCGGATTTTGTTCCTGGCAGCTGTAGGCGAGGGTTTGAACTGGTGATTTTGGGGATTCCTTTGATTATCAAGTTCCTGTGAATGCAGGGGACTGGACTCAGTAGCCCAGGAGGCCTATTTCAGTCCAATGTTCCTGCAGAGTGAAGGACAATTTAAATCTTCTCCAGTTTTCTGCCATCTTTCTGGAAAGCTTTGACTGTGATGAAGTTTTTAATAACTCTGGTTTTTTTACTACTTTTTCAGTTCTTTTTGACTCCCACTGTCATGTGTTGTTCACTAATCAATCGGAGCCAAGGAGGCCTGCTTCTTTCAGTGCCTGACTGTTTCTAATAGGCATTGCTTAGCAGAAGCCCCTGCATGATGGAGCTGGTTCCCAGTGACCTTTTTAAGCTAAGGTCACTCTGTTTCAGTGTGTTTAGTACTTTCCCAGAAGGGGTAGGAGATGGTAATGGCTAGGAGTGGGAAACAGAAGTCCTTGATTATATTCTTTGTTTGTTGCTGCTACGCATTGCCACCTTAATGAAGTAATACAGAACTAATATCTTCATCCCTGGCTTAGGCTGCTAAACCCACACTTAGGTAAATAAAAGGTGCCTGGTTTATAATGCATTAAGAAATGGAGCCAAAGGGAGCTGTAATGGTTCTACATTCTGAAAGTCAGGCCCTTTTACTGAGGTGCCTCAATGGAGATCTAAGCCCATAACTTTCTACAACTCAGGACTGGAAATGTTGGCTTCAATTTTTGTGTGCCTCAGCTTACTCATCTGTAAAATGAGTAAAATGAATAAAACTAACTGTACCTCCCAAAGTCACATTGTGCAGATGTAAGGCAGAATCCTTTTTTTTCTTTTTTGAGCTCAAATGGCAGTTTTCCAGCTATGTAACTTCCATTTTGGCACTTACCCACAGTTCATGGTCCTACTCCCCAAGTAGTATGGAGAGATAAGAGTCCTGCTAAGTATGTACAGTAGGCTACACACTAGCCAGGAAGGATACCCTGGGTGACTGTAAATCACAGAATTCTGCCCAGAAAAACAAACAAAACATGACTTGTAGGTGTTAAGAGGAAGACTGGAGCGGGGACTGGGCAATGTCTGACTTATAACTTGGTGGCTAGAGAACTGTTCTGGGCAGTTGAAAAGATACAGGCTCACACCCCTTCCAGATGAGCAGCAGGGCTAGAACCTCTTTCTTCTGATTCTTGGGTAAGTGCTCTAACCACTAGGATATTTGGCTAAAGAATAGGGAGCTCTGTCCCATCTCCTAAGGACTTACATGCTTACAGAGCTTCATAGCTGCCTGGCCAGAACACAGCCTGGTAAGCATGTTCAGTAGTTGTGTGGATACATGTGTGTCCACACTGCATGGGAGACCTACTCACAAACTGTAGATAAGAGCCAAAAATGGCAGTTACTTACCTGTGTAAGTGTTATTTGGATGCATAGAGTGAAATGGGCATTAGACTAAAAATGGCCCTTAGAATCCGGACATGAAAAGTTAGCACAAGGAGCTATGAATAATATAGTTATGGAATGGTATGCAGTTACAGTAACGCCTTGTAGATTTCTAAGTCCAGGACAAAGGCATCAGTTCAAGGAAAAGACTGACAGCTACTTGGGCATTTAAAATCCTCCTACGTTAACAACATAGGCTGAGTTTTCATAGGAAACTAAAGGAGCTAGGTGTCCTGTTCCCCCATTCATTAACAAGATTTAGGGATGCCTAACTCAGTTAGCCTTCTTTAAAAATCTCAGCCTTAATTATAGGTAATTTTGTTACATCTATAATCCATCTTAAAACTATCTACACTTCGACTAGAACATAAGAAGGCCTTATGGTCAAAAAGTCTTTAAGTTTGTGCCAGTTCTGCCAGACCTATATTAAGAACAACCATCAGACGTATGAGTGGAAGAACTGGGACAAAATTAACAAAGGTGTTTTGACCATATGGCCTTCTTTAGCCTTTAGGTAGAAAGGAAGAAGTATAGTTTAGCTAGTATAGCTTCAGCTTGGTTTTCAGATAAACCTGTTGGTCCATTACTGGTGTTAATGCTGATACAGCATTCACCTTTCGTTTTGTTCTCATAGTAAGTTTAAAATGTTTGCTATGGCATGTACTTTTTTTCAAAAAAGCCTGTTTGTCTGTAGGGAAAGAAAGATCATTTTAAGGGCAAGAGCTGACAGATGTGAATGTCAGATTTAACATGCAAAAGACCATGGGCATTTTGAATTCCAACCATTGCGGTAAAAGAATTTAAAATTGGGAAGCTGGAGACCTCTGCTCATCAGGGATACTGTAGTTGTAATTTATGAATATTGATTCTGGGTCTAATGCCTCTCAAAAGGAATTTAAAGAGAACACAATAAGTTTCCAAATAAAACACTTTTAAGGATGGAGCAGAATCCTTTCTAGTAAGTTCAGTTGCTTGAACATAGTAAATGCTCAGAAAAAAATATTCTCCCTAATTGTTGCTAATTAATAGGCTAAGAGTACTTGCAGGTGGAATGAAATACAAGGAGGACAAAAAAATAATTCTACATAAATATGTTCTTGAAGAGATATTTTGAAGGTAAAACTATCTGGGTAAATTAGTATCATACACCATACTTTAAATTCAGTGCTTCAAAGGTTTTATAATTAATCAAATGAATAGCGCTTGTTGTAGAAACATGTTTTAATTTAAATTTGGATCAGAAATCATGGGGTTTGTAACACAAAATAAACAGCCTCACGGTATATCTACATCCTGCAATGAACTTCCCCTAATGAAAAGGTCAGTTCTAATAATCTCCTCTAAGAGAAAACGGGAAAACAGGTATCTGATTTATCTATTCCAAAAGTTGGAATAGAAGCTAAAAATTCTGGAAGTTCAGTTAGAATATGTATTTTATAGATACATGAAACTTACTGAGCTAAATTCTGCTCTGCTTTATATCCTACACAACTATATTTTTCCAGTGTAAATTGGTGCAATTTGTCCCACTGTGCTCTGAATTTTGATAAATGGTGATGACTACTGCCATGATTTCTAATCCAAATGCCCAGAATTACCGTGCTAAATCCAAACTCAGCATATAAAAACATTTCAAATGACTTTGAAAAGCACAGTGTACCAATTGAGTCCATGGAAGCACTGAACATTGGGCCACTCATTTTGATGCCTAAATATAAATTTAAAAGCCTGTTTTTAGCCATTTCTTTTTAAAAATACAGTGTTATACCTGACAAAGAGGTTTTGCCCACAGGTGTTTGCAATCTAAAAGATTATCAAGACACGTGGGAGAGCCAAAGGAGGGAGAGATTTCATCATGGTATTTTTTAAATTGGTTGTTTTTATTTATTTGTTTGTTTGTTTTGCAAATGCTTTAATGGACCAGCTCTTCAGCTGGTATAAATCAGCCTACTTCCAATGGTCTCAGTAGAGCTGCACAGACTTACCTCATCTGAGGATCTGGCCCAATAAGTTTAAAAATAGTTTAAGTTTGTTCTGTCTGGAGGGAAGGCAGGGACATAAGATTTAAAAATATTGCACTGTTCAGTATTTGAAGAGCAGGTTCTTAAGTGATCTCTATTTTTATCTGTAGAAGGAGAGAAGGGGAGTGCAGCAACCTTTCCTTTTGTATCAGATGAGTGCAAAATCTGTCTAACTCCAGTCATTATCATATGCCCCTGTGTAGGAGACTTGCTAAGTGATTTGATCTGGCCATATTCTGAGGATGAGCAATCTAGCCTAGTATCCTGTCCCTGACATGGTTGTGCACCAGGTGCTCTGGAGACAAGTTCAAGAAATCCCATAGTAAACAGTTCCCCAAAGGGGAAATTTCTTCTTCACTCCCATCCATTGGTAAATGTTTTTAGTAGGACTATCTCACTTAAGAATCGATGTTCTTTCTATCCATTTAAATAAGGTCTTGATCTCCAAGACAACTTGCTTAATTATGTGCTACTTAAAAGTGATTTATTTCATTTTTGTTGGAGAGGTCTTCAAACATAAGCAGCCCTTTTTCCTTTACAAAACTAAGGATTTCTAAGGGTTTGCTGAGAAACGTACATCAAAAGTTACCACTCTCTATGTAAAAATACAATGTATAGGCCACACTCTTTATGTATAAATATAAAATCAGAAAAGAAATGTGATACCAAAAGTTAAATTTTATCAGATGGCATAACTGAAATATTGATTTTACCATAACACATGGGTCTGAATGAGAATCACTAAACTGAACGAACTATAGCTGAGGGAGGGACAAATCAGACTCCAAACCCTAATCCAGATTTTGCAATTTACTCCCCTCTACACAAATTCAAACCATGTAAAACCAGGGTGTGGGGGAGGGGGGTACGTAATTTCAAAATCTGGATCTAAAATGTGTACGTCAGCTTTATAGTTGAACTATGGAAGCAGGATATTTGAATTCAGAAATTTTCCTTAAAAATGAATCACTGAGAGAGAAAATCTCTTAGCCTACATTAACAATTTTCCAGTAATTTTGAAGGTCCAACATGATATACCTTGGATTTTAGTTTTCAAAGGATCTACACTCCACTGCAGGCAGAATAAAACTATCACTAAAGTCCAAGTGGTGGACAAAGGCACCTGTGGCCATGGCCCTGTACAGCAGCCTCCACTGGATGTCACCAGCTGTCTTGCTGTTAGGCAGATTCTCCAGGGTGTGCCAGGCTAGGCAGCCTTGCTCTGATGTTGCTGTGACTAGGCACTACCTCCAGAAAGTATCAGGGCAGGCAGCGAGGACATGGTCATGATGCACTTTGACTGTCCATGAGTACAGCAGGTCCCACTACTGTTCTTGCTGGGAACATGGAGTGACAGCAGTGTACCAGGCCTGCCTCTTTCATTGCTGTTCACAGCTGGATATGTGTGGGAGGTTCTGTCTAGCAAGCTGTGACTGAGGATGGCTCATCATGTAGTGGTCCTCCAGGACAGCAAGTGCATCTGCAGGGAGGGCACTTTTGCTTCATCCAAGAAATGTGAGCAGAAGCAGAGTGCAGGCCTACCCAATTGGCCAGGGTTTTTGCTGAGTCGGGAGGACCAGGCTGTGTCAAGGAAATGGGTCAGTTTGATGGTGTGCTACTGGACCAAGGAATTGATGAAGCTTCTGGAGGCAAGGTTCAGTGCCTCCTACTGAAAGGCCAGATTATGGACCAGGGGCCCTTGCAGCAGCTCTGGAAAACACAGGCACCTCCCCGGGTGTCTCAGCTGGAAGGAGGCTTGCAAGGCCTTGGCAAGGTTGTGGTAGAAGGGTGGGAAGGTGTCCCAACTGAGCCGATAAAGTTGCAAAAAGAAAAATTGCCAATTGAGGTTGAGGTTCTCTACCTGATGCAGGAAAGCAAGGGCCAGTCATTGCCAGGGGAAGGGTTCCCAACAAAGAACAGGTACTGAAGGGTTTGTAGGCAGAAAGCAGCCACCCTGCTTGTAAGGTCAATCAGGGTCTGACCCCCTGGGCAGTGGGCAGGTAAAGAACATACCATAGAAGCCAGTGGTGCCTGTTCCAGAAGTCCATGAGGAGCTTCTGGAGCCTTTTGAACAGCATCATTGGCAGGTCCAGGATGTCACACCTGTGCCACAGTAGCAGCTGCCAGGTTGCTAATGACCAGTTGCAGTAGGAGCAGCTGGGAAGGTGCCATTGCTACCACTGTAGTCTTGCCTCACCCTCCTCAATGAAGCCTTCCCAGTTCTTTTCTACATAGACTGGTAGGCCTAGGAAAATGACCAAGGTTTTGAAGCCATTATGGTACCAAGACAGGCCACCAGGCAGGTCTGAGGGCTAGATGTCCTTTGTCTACCAGTTCTTGTCCACCACCTGTCCACATTCTGAGAGAAGGAGGTGGAGGAGACACTTTCCTATGCCTTCCTAGATGCCCCTGGCTGAAAGCACTCTTTGCTGCCCTCAACACCCTCTTTGGCAGTCTAGACTTGGATTTCTCCAGCGCTGATCTGGACTTGGACTTCTTGACTGTACCATGTCAAGTGGCTGAAGGGAGAGGTGGCATTTAGACTACGTCCAGGAAGTATGACCTCTCAGGAGACAATCTGGGGAGGTGAGCAGGAGCTTCCAGGTCACAGAACAGGATCAGGCCAGCCACTGTTTGCCTCTTACTGTAAATAGTTGTACATAAGTTTCTGTGGATGAATCTACATGTTCATTAATACACCGTAATAACAGTGCATTAAGTTTAGTACCAGTAATAACAGGTACTAACTTAATGTGCCATAATCGGCACTACTGTGCAGTAGTGATGGAACACAATTTTTTGTGATGCTGATGTACAGTAAATTACTTCTACTGCACATTAGCATATTAGCACATTTTTTGCCTGCTGCACTGTTGCACAGTAGAATTAGTCTACTGGGAATTAGTCCCCCACGCCCCCAGTCTGTCTCTCACCCTTTGACTCCTCAGTCTACACCTTCACCGACTGCCTATCTTGTATGCATACCAGCCCAGCCCCTGGCTTCTTTACTTTTCTTTCCATCCAGGAAGAGCACACACCAACTGCTGAAACTTCATTAGCCTGATGAAGGGTTTTTGGACCCAAAAGCTTGCTTAACATTTTTTCCCCAACTATTTAAGTCGGTCTAATAAAAGATATCAGATTCACCCAAAGATCCTTGTCATTTGAGTTTGGACACTTCACTTTGCAACAAAATGCAGACCAGTTTGTGTTGCACTGAGAGGGCACTTTGCAAGGTGGCAGACAGTCAGCTAGGCCTAAATGTGTAAACCCATGAAAGTTATGGCAGGGGACAGGGTTTCAATCTCTGGTAATATAAGTGATGCATGTTTCATATTCAACTCCTGAAGGGGGCACACACACACTTGCACTTCCAACTTTTAGTTTTTAATATCATACTACTATTATAAAAGCTTTAGTCTGTCTGTCCATAACGCTTTATTCTCACTCTGACTGGTTGCCTCGGCAGCCAATCAGAGTGCTCTGGACAGACAGAGACACGCGGAAGAGCACCGCCATGACAGTGGGGACTGAGGGGCTGGAGCAGAGGGGCAAGGCCAATGAAGCTGACTTGTTCCCCCTCCCCCCGCTCCCTGCTCCTTGGAGACAGGGTGGGGATGATGGGGACGGGAGCACTGCCATGACAGAGGGGACGGAGTGAGGGAGCAAGGCTAGTGGTGCCCCCCAACCCTGCTCCTTGGACCCAGGGGCCAGAGTGTCTCCCCCTCCACAACAACAGCTGGTGGAGAAGAGGGGAGGGAGGGAGGGAGGGAGGGAGGAAGGTGAGCGAGAAGGGGTGAGGAGGTGACTGGTGGCTGTGCCCTGCCACAACCGCTGCTGCAGTCTCTGTCCCTGGCCCGAAGCAGGGGGTGGGGGGAGTGGCCACAGCCTGAGGCAGGGGGGAGGGGGCCAGATCCACGTCTCTGTCCCTCCCTGCTCCCGCCCCCAATCATTCTTGACAGGCAATTTGCTAGGGTTTATAAGGCTTAAAAAGTCTAAAAATCCAAGAGGCTGCTGGTGGTCAGTATATGTTAGAGCTCTTTGCACCTTGCTGCCACCAGTGAAGCTACCTCTTTGATGGCAGCAGTGGAGAATTTGAAGTGAAAATACCTTGTATAAGTAATGATTGGGTTTTTTTGATCCAGAGAATTTACACTCTGACTGTGAAGTCAGTGTGTCTGCATCTGAGATTTCATTGGATCTGAATGACATTATTTTGTTACAATCCCTTTTACCTAAAGCAGTACAGGTCCTGATTAGGAAACAGAAAATATTTTTCCTGTTATACACATTGTTTATTTCCGTATGGTATGTTGCTGAAGGAGGCAGCTTCACTGAAGCTTTTGTTTTCTTTTCTGTCTATGTGCTGGTTAGTGCAGTCATTGATTATGTCTGAATATGAATATAGACAAGTTCTACAAAAAGAGCTCTATCCAAATGAATGGAGGCGAAGGGCCAAGTTCTGCTTTATTTCACTGGCATAAATCTGAAATAGCTTCACTGTCTTCAGGGGAATCAGTCTGAATATACATTTCCATAATGAGAATAGAATTTTGCCCAAAATGTGTGCTGGTTATATGTTTTTCAGAGCAGAAGGAAGCACTTAGGCAGGTATTTTTAGCATGAATACACCAAAGCGAGGCAAGCTGTTTTAGTGTCCTGGGGTAAGATAAATCATATGTGGGATCGGAAATGAGCCTAATACCTGGGTAAAATAAGTTTTATGTACAAAATATGCCAAATGAAATGCAAAGCTGCTTGAAATTCAAGGGATTTGTGACCTCAGAATGGCCACGGACACATGCTAAAGTTGCACATAAATTTATATCCATTTTTAAACAAATGGGAGCAGTTTTCAGGGGGAAAGTGTACTTTTGTACAAAAACACGTCTGTTTGAATAAAATGAGTTAAAATTGGCCTGCTGTTTTCACTATGCAGCCTATTGTCATCTAGAAAATCAATGGTGCCCATAGTAGGGGATTAACGTGGAAGAAAGTAGACCAGCGAGTGGGAGAAGTCATAAAGCAGAGGTGATGAACCCTCCTGTGGCTCTATATTTGTAATATACCTGTGGCCAGTTGCCATGGCGTGAGGTCCCCAGGGATGGCTGTGATGCCCCTAGGATTCTGCCCTATGACTTTTCTCGCCTGCTATGTCTTGTTAATAAATAATAGGAAGGCTGCCCACAAGTTTCTGTCTGGTCACAGTCCTGTTGGACCCCACTAAACCCTGTGGGTTCTTGGACCCCGTGCTGGGTCCTGCTCTAAGTTGGTGCCTTATGGGACACCCCAAGCCTTATGGGGCAGGTACATGGCTCCAAAACCTTCCCTTTACCACACCCCATGCCTCGCAGGTGGTATATAAGTACTGTCTCTCTAATGAGGCCTTGTCCTAACTCGGCTTCCTGTGGTCACTGAGTTCTTCAGCTTCTGTTGCAGCACCATCTCTGTTGCTGGGCTCTGCAGCCTCTGTCATGGCACCCTCCCTGGCGCTGGGGCTCTACACAATAGTGTGCCCCAATGAGGTCTCTCCCTCCCCTATTAGCCTCATCCTGGTCCACCAGTGCAAATAAAAACAAAAATATAAGTCCCTGGGCTACAACATAACAATAACAATATCAATGGAGGCTACACTCTGCTCCTTTAAGAAGGCGAGCTTCTCCCCCAGTATTGTGTGCCTCCTAGCCCCAGGTAAGTTATGAGCTACTCGAGCCTCATTAGTCTTACATGCAGCAGATCAGGCAACCAAACATCTGAGTAGTTCTTTCTTGCAAGAGCTCCTTCCCCTGGCACCTGCCAGAGAACTAACCCATGCCAGCCCCAGCCCAGGGGCTTATATGTGCCCAAGGCTCTGCCTTCTTCTGGGCAGCTGACCAGCAGGCACCAGCTAATTCCCTTATTAGCCTGTTGCCAAGGCAACCTGCAGCTGTGGAGCTCTACCTAGCTCCCAGGGCTCTCTAGCTAGGCTGCTACTGCCCTTAAAGGAGAAGGCACACCTTAGTGCCCTGTGACACCAGTAAACCAGAAATGATTCTATATTGTAACATGGTTATTAGGTCAGGTGATAAGATAGGTGGTGCCCCATTAAAAGGCATGAATATTAGGACAGTCTCTACCTATAAGTGTTTAGAAAATGAAAGTGGGAGGAGCAAAAGGAAGGAGTCATATTAGATATTTTTTCTTCACTATTTGGAAGGATGTAATTCTCAGGGAGGGAAGCAATGAATGAACTGAAGTTGGTAGATGGTGACTGACAGGACCCTCAATACAAATGGGGCTGTACAGAAGAAGATATGAGATGGGATTGACAAGGAGAAGTTCTGAAGCTGGCATCATTAATTTGGTGGAAGGTGTGATGTGGCACATGGTCAGTGCTGAGGAGAAATGTAGACTAAAATGAGTATTGATCAGTGTTCTGCAAGGGAGAATGAGGTGTTTAATGTACCTGTAAAGGAATGGTTAGGAAGGGGAAGAACGTGTACTCGTGTATGGCCTACACTTTAACTGACAGTTGGCTTTTATAGTCTACAGGTGGTTTAATTCTACCCCAATTAGTAGCATATCTAGTCAAAGCTCAAATACCCAGGAGAAAACAAAAAAAAATCATCAAATTCCAACTGTAATAACCAGGGATCCTGGTTTTCTCTGATAAAAAAATCCCCAATTTTCAGATTTAAAAAAGTAACCCCAAATCCACATTTGTCCATGATTAAAATGAAACACCACTATATGTTTAATCAAAACCCAGTATTTTAATCCAATATATTCAATCTGAAAATTGGAGATTTTTTTTTATCAGAGAAAAACCAGGATCCCTGGTAATAACAACAGACTTTAGCTTTGTAAATTTGCTAGCGCTGCAGCAAGGTAAAGCATTGTTAAGGACAGAGCTGGAATCAAAGGGAATCAAAATGCTTCAAAGAACATCTGGCTAATGGTCAAATGAAGCCAAGTTCTGCAACTACATTGTAATATAGACTACATAAGCAGTTCTTTTTGCATTTACAATTCAGACATTATTTGTTCACTCTAGGAAAAAAAGAGAGGATTGAACTGGTAAATGAATGCTATATGTGAAAATGCTCCCTGTGGATCTTTTCCTTTCAAAGACATAAGGTTTCTTCCACCCAAAGAATATTTTTTCTGCTCTAATGCTGTATAGGTAAGGGAGTCAGACTTTGAAACTCCAGAGCACAGATGAAACTACACATTGTCATTGATCCACAGCTTCTTAATTGCAAACAAACTCAGTATCTTATTGTTTGTTCTCCTTTTTTATTCAGCATATATACTAGACCAGTCTTTCTCTCTCTCTGTCTTCAAAGTATGAATTAGTTTTCCCAATATTGTAAGTGCTGAGCACCTCACTCAGGTAGGTAAAGAGGTGGTATCTACATTTTTACAGGTAGAGGGTTTAGGCACAGATAGATTAACTTGCTCAGTCACACAGGAAACTAATGGAAGAGCCAGGAACTGATTATTAATTGGTGCCCTAACTGCAAGCTGACTTTCCATCACCCGTAAAGATCTCCTACCTAGATATAGGAAATGTAGCATTATAGATGGTTGTTTACTTTGTGTCCTTGTGTAGAATTACTGGAAACTAGCTTATTGGTTTTGTATGTACCTCTTAGGTGGAAATTCATCCTTCAGCAGTCTTATGGGACTAGGCATTCAGTGACTTGGAAAAGACAAGCAATGAACAAGACTTGAGAACTGCAGCTCACTTATAGGCTGGGAAAAAAATAATGGGTCATAAAAAATTATAGTCTCCTAATCTGACAAATTAGATAACAGGAGCAAAACAATATTTGACCTGAATAACAGGCTCTTATCCACTCTCACTCTTCATTGGTAATATATAGCTTTTGATGCTGTTATACTTGGTAGGTTTTTCAACCAGAAGGTAAAACTGTATGATCAACATAGAATCTGCCAGCTCTGAATGGGCCCACATGTTAGGTGGATGATGATGGTCAAGGTTATGCAGTTAATCTGTTTGGTAATTCTGCATTTCTGTACTGTTCTCAAAAATGGTTTAAAAAAGAATGAGTGATGCCCTGGGCAGACTAAGATCCTGGTTCAGAATAAGCCAGCTGATGCTGTTCTGTGTGTGTGGTGCAACATACGCTTGTTTATAACTGGCCTCTCTCTTCATTCTTGTTGCTGTGTATATTTACTGATGACTGATACTGTTCTCTGTGTTTTGCCAGAGCAGTATAAAATATATTATAACCATGCTTGCCCTACTGGAAAAATCATACAGTCTTTGTGGCCCTTTTGCATGATGCCAGCTGGCAAAAATGTAGGCATTCAAGTCATGGGTTTCTCATGTATGGACTGAGGTTTGTTTGTACTGTGGTGAATCTACCTGAGATCTCTTGAGTGTATATTAACAACTTTTTACAGAAGCAGGACATTGGCTACCATGGTTCCTCTGTTTATGTGAAGCAGGTGAGGATGTTATGTCTTGTGTTGTGTCAGGGTTGACAGTAGTTTTACTAATAGGTTAGATTATAGATTTGTATTGGATGGTTTGGATAGGGATGTTTCTGCCTCAGGAAGGGGGCTGAACTAGATGACCTCTGGAGGTCCCTTCCAGCCCTACTTCTCTGTGACTCAATGAATCCCCCACCAGTGGGCACAGGCAACTGCTGTCAGGCCTGGAGAACAAGGACTTGAGAGCAGGCATGCAGGGCCGAGCCTGGGATGGCCTCTCTAGCATACTTCTAGACTTGGAGTATGTCTCTGGGCCTGGAGAGCAGAAACATGGACAGGATGCCCTCAAACTGCTTGGTGCCAGGACCTGCTGCCATTGTACTGCAGACAAATTGTTACAGGTCTAGGTAAATAGATAAGACAAGTAGTCAATGCTCCCAGCAGAGGTGTGGACCAGTGATTACACAGCTGGCAACACGGCTGTAAGCAATTGGCTGTGCCCAGTGGAAGATACTGAAAGCTCTTTTGTGATGCTCAGGCATAGATATGTGCTGGGCTTGGAAGGTAGGACTACTGGGCCAGGAGCAGGGCCAATACTTGCCCTCCTTTTCTGTCTCTTTAGCACGGCTTGTACCCCTGAGGCTGACAAGAGGGCCTGTGGCAGCTCACTTTACAGGGAGGTGTAAAGTGGACACTTCTTTCACACTTCCTCTCCCTTGCTCATTCCCACCCCCTCAGCTGAATGCACCTCTCTGTCCTTCACTGTGGCCTGAACAACTGTGTACCAAACAAGCCACTTCTGCATGACATGCTGCTTGGGCCAAAACCTGGCAAACCAGTTTGCATTTAAGCATGTGGTGTTGTAGAAATCTAAGTGAATCGGATCCCCAAATGCAAGACACGGGATGAAGAAATAACTGGTTGGCAAAGCAGAAAAGCAGTATGTTAAACCAAGCAGAGGCAGAATATAGCAGCTAACCTGGTTGCAACAATTTCAGTGGAAAGTGTGTAGGGGAAACTGGAGAGACAGGACCCAACCAGGTTGTGGAATAACACTGTTCTATGGAACAGAGTTAAGAATTATATCCTGTGCTGCCTGGGACACACTGATGGAAGTGTAACAGAATGAGGTGCTAGTCATAAAACACAGGCCAATCAGCACACAAAGTTTGTACACTGGACCTTTTGGGCACAGCCCAATGGACACTCTTGAAGGAAATGGAGTGATCCAGTCAGTGCCATCCCATAGGTGAGAAAGTGTATCCTCTTCTCGAAATCACTTTTGCAGGTAGAGGGAGCACAGCCAGGATCTCCCCTGCTCCATATATTCACCCCCTCCGGGCTCCTACAGCAGCACTAAGCCCTGTCATCCAGGTGAGGATACAGACTGTAAATATCAGTCTCCGCCAACCCCCACAGATATTCTCACATCTCATAAATATTTTACTGAGTCAGAGCCAGAAAGAGATAAGAAAAGTACTGAACCTTTGCAACTAAGGAAAAGAATCTGTGAAACTCAGCAGCTTATTACACATGAATCCACACTCACATCCACACTAATAGATATAACTCATGATGTGCAAATTCAGAGTATTAGTTCACATTACCAGTGAATGTGAACATTTCTAGTGGCCTCATAGATGTACCAGGTATGGGATAGCCCTAACAAAATACATCTTGCAGGAAGAAAAAAAGAGCACAGTAAAAAGCCAGCAGGAGACTTGCAAAGTACAGGGCTGGAGACCTAATGATTTTTCATTGTTGCAACCCAGCAGCACTGTCTTCCACACCCAGCACAAGCAGTCTCTGCAATGAGCTGCAAAATGAGAACAGAAAAGGAACTGCTGTAAAGGAGCAGTGTGTTATGGTGTGCCTTCATGGCAGTCAAAGGTGTAACTGCTAGCTTTCAGCTACCTAGCTTGAGTAGCAGTGTAACTGCTGCAGCACAGAGGACAGCATGGGCTAGCCCCCTGAGTACTTTCCTAGGGTCTTGTGTGAGCTTTCTAATCTGTATTGAGCTCCATGTCACTGTGGTGTCACTGTGATCAATACTCAGGTTACCTAGCTAGATTCAGCCTGGCCACACAAACACAGTTGCAACCTCCCTGCAGTGGAGGCATAACCAGTACTCCTTTGTCCCTGAACAAATACCTTTGTCCCTGAACAAGGACTGGCTACTGCAATCCACAGAGGGTTCCACTGGACCTTGGCAGAACCCAATGGAAGGCCTGGGCATTCCGGGTGTGTGAAGTGGGCTGTATTCGATTCGTATTCAGATTCAGCCGATTCAGGGGACAGTGATTCGATTTGGTGATTCAAATCAGTGTCCTGAATTGATTTGGTCAAATCTGATTTGGAGATTCGGCTGCTGCCGAATCTCCAAATCTCTGAATCACCCAGGCCCATCCACTGCCCACTCTCGCAGCCCAGCAATGGCTGCCCCGCCTGCCTCAGCTCCTGGCACTTTGAAAAAAAACCCTTTGGAATCACCGGGTGCTGGCAGGCAGGAGGGCAATCCCCGCTGCTCCGTGCTGCATCGGGAGGATCTGCATGAGCTCCCCAAACCCCCCCGCTGTCCCAGTCCCCCCGTGGCTGCCCTGACCACCCCAGTTCCAGCCATTTAAGAATCCCCCTCCCCAAAACCCTGAATTCACCTGTTCCTGCCAGGCAGGGGGGCAATCCCCACTGCCCCCCACTGCCCCGTACCATGTGAGGGGCTCTGCCATGAGACCCGCAAAGTTCTGCGGCTGCTGCAAGAGCTGGTGAGTCCCGGGGTATTTTTGTTTTTCTTTTCTTAAAGGGCCATGGGGGGGGGCTCAGAGAGCAGGGGGGAGGGTTGGGAGGCTCATGGCAGAGACCCCACGCGGCATGGGGCAGAGGGGGGGCAGCGGGGATCGCTCCCTGCCTGGCAGCACCCAGTGAGTGGGGCTTTCTACTAAAGCACTGGGAGCTGGGGCGGGTGGGGCAGTCATGGGGGGAGCTGAGGGAGCAGGCAGGGATCGGGGGGAGCAGGCAGGGTATGGGGCCTGGCAGGGGTCCCTCCTCCTCTAATCCCCTCCCCCACCCCCTACTTAACAGCTCTGAGTTCGGCTGCAGCTCCCTGCTGCAGCAGGTGGGGACTGCTCGAATTGTCAAAACTCTCTGAATCTTTTCCAAGGATTTGGAGAGCTTCAAATCGATTTGGACCTTTTTACTGGTCCCCTGATTCGGATTTGGAGATTCAGCCACTGAATCAGGTCGAATCTCTTCTGAATCGAATCAGCACCTGAAGCTTTGCACAGCCCTACTGGGCATTAGGGGTGTGCGAAGCAGGCTGTGTTTGATTTGGATTCAGATTCAGCCCGATTCGGGGGATGGTGATTCAATTCATTGATTCAGATCACTGTCCCAATTCGATTTGGCTAAATCCGAATCTGAAGATTTGATGCTGATTCGGAGAATCAACGATTTGGCCATAGACACAGTTTTAAATGTTTTTTCTACATACCTCAAGGTACCAAGTGTGGCTCATGAATGCTGCAATGATGGGGTGGATGGAGTGTCCCACAGGATTTGGGGGGGGGGGGGGGGCCCGTGTGCTTGGTACTTCTGGTCCACTTCCAGGTCCATGGCCAAGCACGCAGGGGAACCCTCCCCACACCCTCCTGGCTCAGCAATTGGCCATGAGGAGAACCTAGGTGCCCCCCTAGACCCAGGAGGCACCAGTTGTCATGCCAGGGAGTGGGGTGGTGTCCCCTGTGTACTCCCTGATGGACCCAGAAATGAACCGAAAATGCTTCTGGTCCACTTCCAGGTCTGCTGCCAAGCACGCTGGGGACCCCGCTGCGCTCCCATGGTATGCTCCATCCACCCCACCATTTCAGCATTCACGAGCCACCTGGTACCTTGAGGTATGTAGAAAAAACATATAAAGCTGTGTCTACGGTTGAGTCGTCAAATCTCTCTGAATTAATTCAGAGGGTTCCAATTTGGTTCGGTGAGATTAAAGGGTCTCCTGATATGATTCAGATTTGGAGATTCAGCCTCCAAATCAGGCCGAATCTCCACTGAATCAAATCAGCGACCGAAGCTTCGCACAGCCCTACTGGACATCTCTGGTACTGGGTAGCCAATATTGGGTATATCAACCCTATATTCCCAGCATTCCCAGGAAGGGAACAGCTTGGACATGCCCTGCCCAGTTACTCCCACTCACAGCTTTGAAACCTGGAAATATGGCAGTGAAACCAGTGCGGCCCTCCCCTACTATTCTCCACAGCTGTTCCCATGCATGAAAGAGACAGAGGCCTGGTAGTGGCTGTAAGGGCATACCACAAGCAGCCTCATTGCCACATGTCCAAATTTTGGGTGCATGGGCATGGGCAGGTAGGCAGAGAGCTCTGGAGAGCATCCCTCCCCAAGAGTGCAGGGGATATGGAGCTGAAATAGCCATTGAGACCATGAAGCCAAGTCAAATGTGAGGCAGAAGGTGGTGTTACAGGCACCTTCTAGGCACCTTGGCTAAGTACAGCCATTTAGGGGCATTATGGGGAGGTTAAATCAGTTCAAAATGGCTGCTTGCTGTCAGGTAAGTCATGATGGGGGAGCTAGCAGGAGGGTTGAGGGTCCAGCAGGCTGAAGGGGATTAGGGGTCTGCTAGCGGGTGCAGGGCAGGTGCAAACTGCGGGTGGAATGGCGGGGCAAGCATGACCCACAGGTGGGATGGGGGCAGGTGTAACCTGTGATGGTTGGAGGGTGGGCATGACCTATGGGTAGGGGGGGCAGGTCTGGCCTTTGGGTGGGATGGTAGGCAAGCATGACCCACAGGTGGGGTAGGGGCAGGTGCGACCCACAGGTGGGGAGGGGACAAGTGCAACCCACAGGGGGTTTTTGGGTCCAGAAGTGTCTGGTGGATCAGGAGGGCTTGTGGGGTCCATGGGGGGACTTGGGGGATCAGGGTCTACTTTTAGCCTCCCACTTCCCCCACCGGTGAACCTACACCCCCATCCTTCCCAATCCTCTACACACTGAGACTTACTTGCTCGGCTCTGACAGCGGTGAATTCTAATAAAAGCAGCTGCACCTGGAGCAGTTTGTGGAATGGAGGTCGAGAGGGCTAGCTGATCCCCGGGAGGTGGGGAGCAATGGGCCAGTGCGGCAAAAAATAGACCAGGCTGGGGCATGAAAAGAGCAGCCCCAGGGCTGGAGGGTCACGCACAGCTCCTGAGCACAGCAGGCAGCCCAGCTCTGCCCTACACTCAAATCTGGGAGGCGCGTACCCCACATGCCTCCCCCAGAGTGCACACAGCACCTGGAGTCCCCCCATGCCCTTGGATGAGTCGCCTGGGGCTCTAATCATCCAACAATCTGCCCGGGGTCCCATTCACCCCAGCCCCTACCCCTGGCTCTGCTCTACTCCCTCCCTCACTGTGGGGGCCTTGATCTGCACCCCCACACCCCTTCCCTCCTCCATACCTCTTTCCCTCAACACACTTACCTGCTGGGTGTTGATGCACATATGGCCAGGCTGTGTTGGCTGGGTGTCTGTGTGTATGTGGACCCCTCCCCCCGGCCTTCTGCATACCACTCACAGGTTCTCTGTGATCCACTGGTGGTACACATGCCAGTTTGGGAAGCACTGACCTAAATTGAGCGAGTCTGGTATTACATAGATCCAGGTTTATCTTAAACGAAGTTCTGCAATTTTTAGACCAATTTGTTTGCGTGGAACTTTTGTAAGTTATAGGTTTAGACTGATTGCCAATCACTGAGACTGGGTCTGTAAAGTAAAGTCGGCACTGGGACAAGCTAAGTTTAAATTAGGTGGCTATTTTGAAACTGATTTAACTTCCCCAAAATGTCTGTACTTAGCCTGAGACATGGCGGCAGATTGTCATTTCAGTGTGTACCAGTGACCATGACAACTACGGAGAAGAAAAACCTTGCCACACGGTGCAAGAAAGCAGCACTGCCGACATTACAGGTACAGGACTTCTCACATCTACAGTCTGAAGCTGAGCCTTGAGGGATCCTGTACTCTGTGGCAGAGAAACTAAAACAGTTCTAATGGGTCTTTTCCATCTCAGGCTTCTGTAAAGCCACAATTCTTTGAAGGCAGTGACTGACAAGCTCATTTACACTGCAAGGACCCAAAACCACACAGAATAACTTGGCTGAGCTAATTAGAAGACTGCAAGAACAAAGAAGACCAGACAATGAGATATTTCTGACATTAATTAAAGAAAGAAACAATGATGCATTGCACAAGAAATGCAAATTCACAGTGGGTTAAATCCTGAGGGATATTATGTGCTTGAATCTCCCACTAATATCCATGCCTATTGTTGGTCCCCAGGACGTGTCAACAATGCAATCCCTCAGAATGACTAACCTTCCCAGGCAGGCTCAAAATAGGAAAGGGTGACAACTGTGATGGAGTTCTGAGCATATCTGATGGAAGTACCTGAAGCAGAACTTTGTACCAGATGCCTCATTGAAAGAAAAGGAGGGAAAAAGCAGCTTACAAAAAATAAGTGGGAGTAAGATGGATTCCTGCAAGTCTGTCCCCTTCCTTGACTAGCAGGATTTAATTCAACCAGGCAACCCTATCCCCCTGCCAAAAAAAATAAAATAAAACAAAAACAAGTAGATAAACCAAAATAAAAGGACAGGCAGCTAACACAATGTGGCAGGATTGCCACTTTTGCCCAGCAAGCCTAGCTTGTAGAAGGACCCTTCAGATTGGTGGAACATTTCTACCAATCAGATAACAGCTGGGAGGGGCTTGGCCTGCCCCTGCTCAGAGGGGGACAGAGAGGAGCCCCTAGACCTGATTGAAGACTGCACTTTGCAAGTCTGGTAGACTTCAGGGGCAGGGCCTCCAGTCTAAATAAAAGCCCAGCATGCTCAGTGGGGATGTGCCTTGCCAACATGTCCATAAAGCTTTGCATTAGCTTTTCATTCAGCTGGGTTTGGCACCAGTGACAATTTATACCTACAATTCTGTCCTGAGAAGAAATGCAGCAGATCAGATCAAATTGACTGGCCTCTCCAGCATGCAGACAGCACAACCTTTCTAACATGCAGTCAACAAGCAGACTCTTCTCCTGGTCCTTTCCAGTGATAAGAATGTGCTGTGCCCTTGCACATCCTTCTTGGACACAAATTGGATGGTGCCTTGAAAGCTCTTGTTGTGTGGAAATTGTGCTAGACCTCCACCATTCTTAGACCTCCATTGTCCTCTCTTGTATTTATGTTTTAGGGTTCTGTGCTGCCACTTACCACTGAGCATACATAAAATTGTCTGGCAAGGACAAAATTTTCCATTCCCTCTTACCCCTCCTCCTTCCCCCTGGCCCTTCTCAGTTTATTCATAGCTTAGCATGGGCAGGTGCAACCTTGGGAAGGGTGAGATAAGGACTGATCAGTGTTCTGCAGGCCATTTTGGTTATGGGTAGGAAAGTTTTACCAGAAAGGAAGGCTTTGTAGTGTGTCCTAAAGGCAGTCAAACCCTGGATTATCCATCTAGTCTCCTGTACATGATTCTTTCGCAAGCCAAACCTCTCAGATGAGAAGGATCTTCCCCAGGACACAAGTTTAATTCTGGAATTTGTGTTCTGCAGGGTCTCAGCATCTCATTCTGTGAACCATCAAGAGCACTGTCCAGAGTATCTGGGACATGATCAATTCATTGCTTTGAAGATTATGACTTAAGCTTCAGACTGGCAGGAGAAGTGATATGGGAACCAGCAGAAAGACTGAAGAACTGACTTGATATACTCATAGCAGTCTAATCACAGAAGAGAAGGGTCATTGTGTTTTGTACCAGCTGGTGCTCTTGTATTTTTTTCCCTTTCAACTCAACTCTTTCCTGTATGCAGGGAGATCAGTGTCCCTAAGAAATGGCAAGGTCTTTTTAATCAGTAAAAAAATTGCACCTAAAAATTGTTGATCCAAAGAAGCAAAAATGGAATGAAAAGGTTCCTGAGAGGCTAGAATGACCTCCAAGGCTTTCTGGAAAGTCTTAAGTGGGCACTTTGATGGACTAGGCATTTCTGCAGCTCCCCAATAACAAAATGTATTTTTAAATGTAGCAGGCTTACCTTTCAGAGCTTGGGTTGAGTCCCAGGCTTGAGATCCTGCTGTTTTAATTGGTAGAGCCCATCCACCAATCAGGAGGCAGCAAGAGAAATAATATCACGCCTCTTTCCTGAGGGGAGGAGGAGGGGGACAGCTCCAGTGGTTAGGCTTTCGGTGCACAGCGCAGTGCACGGTGTCCAGACCCTGAGCTGCATAAGCAGGATCTTTGGAGCTCCTGGGGCAGCTCAGATCCTCAACCCCCAGAACAAGGTTGGGAGCTTGGTGCAGGAGGCGCTACACGGAGGGTGAGAGACCCTGGGAGCCACTTGAGGTGGCTCAGGTCTACAGCTGCTGACACAGGGCAGCAGCTCAGTGCAGACGATGCTGCACAGAGGGCTGGGAGCAGACAGAGCTCCGGTGCTGCACAAGGCTGTTCAGGCCTCCAACCCCTAGCACAAGGTCAAGCACCCACTACACACAGCAGTGCACGTGGCCCTAAGCCAGGATGGCAGCAGCAGAGTTGGGCAGCAGGAAAACCTGGCAGAGAACAGAGCTTGACCTGGAGAACAAGAGGCAAACCTCCGGGACTGTGGAGTAATAAGTTACCCTGGAGAAAGGGTCCCCACAGGGGAGGGACCCCCCAAGGGTTGTGAAGGGGCACCACATGGGCCACTCCTAGGTGATAGCACAGGAGCTTAGGAGTCTTTGGGATCTTCCTCTCCTTTTTCTTTCTCTCCACCTCCTTCCCTGTAGTGGTACCTTGGGAGTGGGGCCCCTGCTCTGGAGGGCACCCAGGTAGTTAAGGACTGCTGATTATATTTGTGGATTGTGTCTTACAGTTTATGTGAATAATTTGAAGTAACAGTTTGAATGTGAATAGAGTTATAAGGTTGCCCAATCAATATCCTTTGGTCTGGTTTGTTCTATTGTTCATCTGTATTTTTAAATGATAACTGTGTGTGTGTGTGTGTGTGTGTGTGTGTGTGCATACAGACACACACACACACAGTTATCATATATATGGTATAGGGTTTATTGTTTTGTAAATTTGAACATATAAAATCTATGTCCTTATCCTTTAATGGTTTTGTTGTAATAATAAATCTGTATATAGTTAAGTAATTGATTGACTGGATCTGACTCTATAGGGGACGGAGGCGGCCGCTGGGCTGTTGTGTCCCTCTGCAGCATGCTGCCCTGCCAATAATTCCCTCAGTTCGAGAGGAAAGTACAAACCCATGTACACGTGGGCTACATAAAGTTCCCTATGTGTTGACATGGCTCTCATGATAGAGAACTGAGTTTTAGAGCACTAAGCATTTGATCCCTTACTTGTTGTGCTATTATGTAGTTCTCAGGCTTAGATTAGTACTGATAGAACTGGTAGTTGAGACACAGAGAAAACTGGTACCCTCTAAACTGGACCTTAAAACTGAACTGGCAGCATCTAAAAATAAGTTAACTCACAAGCATAACATCTTACAGCTACAAATGAAGACTGGTAAAATATGTAACTGGAGTACATGGGAGGTGTCTTTCAGTTTTAGAAAAAAACTGCATGGATCTGAATGCAGAGCCTTGGCTAATGCCTAGAACACCACCACTAACACGTAGCAAAGTGCCAGTGGCTAAGAAGGAAAGAGTATCTGCTATGTTCAGTAACACGAGCAATTATTATGTGTGTCTAGGAAGGTCATGCAATCTCACCTCTAACACATTAGACAAATGTAAAATGGTTTGTCTTCACAATCAAAAATGGTTAAAGTCCTAGATGCATGGCTCATTCTTCCTCTGACCCAATAGATAGCTTGACCTTAACACAACAAATGGCTTTTATAATCTTAGATTTGTACCCAGTGATTTCCTCCTCCTCTTTTAAAGCAATAGATTTCTTTTTAGCTGTAGTGTCATTGAAGTGTCTGTTCTGATAGGTATTGTATTGTTAAAAGGACAAGGGGCTATACGTTACACTTTGGCTGCATGCGTCTAAATGAGATGCTGACTGCACAGTCATTACTGTGCAATCATTTAGTACTTGCATAAACAAGTAAATAGCATAAACTGTACAATAGCACTAAGGAAAGGCTTTTTCATAACGCTGACTGCACAGTAGCTCATGGCAACTGTGTAGTAGCATCACATCACACTTTCTCCCACACAATGCTACTGCACAGTAGTCACAGGCTACTGCGCAATCAGCTGCTCATGTAGATGTGGACTGTGTTTGTAATTCCTCTGCTAACATGTACCTGTTCTCTTGTCTTACATTTACCGAAAAAAAATGTGATTGTACTCTCTCTCATAAATATTTTTTTATTTCTATTGCTAGAATAATACCAAAGTACCCCAAATAGAGACCCCACTGGGTTAGATACCTTACAAATGTGTGACGTTTACATACATTCATCACTGTCATATCTGAGTGCTGGTGTTAAATATTTAAGGATAACAAACTTTTCCCCAACAGAGGACTACATATACGATATATAAGCTTAAACATACCAATCAACAGTTCCCTAAAGAAATATCCCTTAAACTATCTCCTGTCACAGGCCAGATGCCAAAGTAATTTTAGGAAAGCCTGACCAAAGAAATGCAGTTTGCATGAAGACCTAATGGTGGCCAGACTGTTGGGCTAGTGGACTTCCTTGTGGGAGTGAATTTCAGTGACTGTCACTTCCCAGTTATTATACATTCCTTCTTCAACACTGAAAATCAGAGCATCCTTGCTGATTGCAGGGTTCCACTGAAATAGCATCTGATGAAATAAGCTTCTGCTTATGAAAGCTTATGCATCACTAATTTCGCCTGTAAGGTGCAAATCTACTCTGCCGTCTGCCGTGGAATACACAGTAGGTAAGGGAGCCGTTGTCCATTTGGGGATGTGTAGATAATAACTAACTCACTTGGTTTTTGACACAGCTGCAGATAGTGAAGAGATATAATGTAAAAAATCTGGACTTTGAAAACTGTGGGACTATATCAAGGTCTTTTCATTTCCTTTTTCCGCCGTGTTCTGCTGTTTTGCTCCTGAAAATGGAAATCAGAACAGAGGCTTGGATATAACTCAGAAACTTGGAGATTTGATTGAGTTTTCTCCTGGCTTAGAAAAAAACCAAACAAAAAACAGAATATATGAAAGGTAGGTATAAAAATTCAAAAGTATCCCCCCTTTCTAATGCAGTTTGCACGTATTACATATCCTGCTTCTATTTGTGCCCACAGTTCAACAACAAATACAAATCCTAGTACTAGTATCTGCTTGGTAGAGTGAAAGAAGACCTGAATTAGGAAACCTAGCCCCAGGCTATCTGTAAATGCATCCTGAAGCTGATCATGCCAGGAAATAAAATGACTGGCAATATGTAGCCTCCAATAAAGGTTGCCCCATAAACAGCAAGCACTGCATTTTATTCACAAGCAACAAACAACAGCCTCTGCAAGTCATAGCAACTGGCTGATTGCAAACCTGCCTTGGCATTTAATAAAGTGGAGAAAAATAAAAAGAGGTAAAAGTCATTTGTTAAGAGGAATTTAATCAAATAGCACACACCAAAGTCCTCAGGTATCATGACTGCAATCAAGCCCTGGGAAAAGGGCAATTTTAAAAAGCCAGTTGTCTCTTACAAAAGACCTGAAGGAGGCTACCTACACATCATTCATGTCTCATGTATTGAAAGGACAGTATATATGTCACTGTGTGTGGCTCAGAACAGATCTTACTTTCATATGGATGTAGCACTGTAATGCAGCAAAACCCAAACTGCAAAGGACATTAGAATGACTCCAGCTTTGCAGAGTTTTCTCAAGCTACACTGATCCCATTTCAGTGCAGTGGGAATCTGAATCCCCAAACACTCAATCAGAAGCTAACAGATAAAATACAATATCAACTGATGAAGTTGAGAGCAAAGTGACTTGTTGGACGAAGCCAACTTGAGGCACCTGAAAGGGCTACAGGACTTTCAGAAAATGCTGATCAACAGTTTCTGCACTGGCTCTCCTGGAATCCCTTCACCTTTGCCAAGTGAGGCACCTAAAACACTAGTCCCTTGGCAAACCTGAGCCTGAATATTCAGCTGCTCCTGGACTATGCTCTGAGCTCTAGAGAAGGTATGCAAGGCAGAGGAAGCTGTCAGACATGTTTCCATTCCTGATCTATGGTGGAGTCAGAAGCTAGTTTGGCCATGGTGTAAAGTAGAGAAGGCTGTGCACCAGCTGAGAGAATCCCAGAGGGGCTATTTTGCTGGCCTTGCTGGATTTCAGCAAGTGCCCCTGCACACCCATCATGCCAAGTATTGGTAGATCAAGGGGGAGAAGTATAGAGCTGGCTAGTGCAAAGGTCTAATCCTGTTGACTTCAGTGGACAAATGGCAGCTCCATATGCTGGTGCACTTCACATGCAACCTGAGGAATACAGCAAACCAAAATCACAATAAAACTAAATGAATAAATGACTCAAAAGAGACCTGAACTATGTTCATTAAAGTGCTATTTATTTTTTAAAAATCAGTTCATATGCCTCTATTTTCCCTCATATGCAATCATGGGTGCATCTAGAATTTTAAAAAGGGAGGTGCAGATGTTGTAATGCAGCATCACATATAACACAATATCTATTTTTCTCTAGTTAAAGAGGAACTAGAAGCTATACTAATATTCTAGGGGTCTAAACTGTAGTATTCAGTTTAAGATAAGCCCAGCCCCAAATATGACTTTATTGAAACATGCACTAATTTGCTATATTATATGTCAAGTTTAAAAAACACAATTAACTAGGCAAAAAAAAATCAAAATAGTCAAAAGATACTGTTTTGTTAAGTTAAACCTACATCTCTTATTCAGATTCATAAAACAAAATCTAGTCTTCTGGAGCATTTTGACAGTACCTTCAATATTTCACTGTCAGTCATTTCTACACCTGCGTTAATATTACCACACTTGGGTTAAGCTAGAGCTAAAAACAATCCACAGGTTGTGAAATAGAAGAGACACATTACTAGGAACAGCTAACATACAGCAGAATTACAGAAGAAAGCATAGTTTAAATAGAACATCAAGACCATTATAAAGGAAAGAGGGTCATTAATACCTGTGGAATAAAGAGGAATTAGCAGGAATCAGGTAGATTTTATTGCTGCCCTAACAGAAATGCCTCTGTTCCTCCCAGGCAGTTGCTTATAGTTTGGGTGGAGCAGCAATCAAAGGGAGGGTGCAACTGCATCACTGCATCCCGCACTGGATCTATACTTGTATGCTAGCTCTCCACTTTAGCTTTGTTTCCTTATATCATATTATTATTTTTTATTCCCTTTATTTTCCATTAGGCTTTTATGTTTATGCCCCTATTCTTTTTGCCTCCCTTTTCCAAGTTAACTGATAGATCCTTGAACAATCTAAAAAGCACCATAAATCCCTGCTTCCATACAGAATCATGAAAAAAGTGTATCTTCAAATAATCCTGAAACCTAATAATGAATGACGATACAAAAATGCATGCTCCCTTCCCAAATCTGAAATCCCAACATAGAATATAAAAGCTTTGAAGTGTTTTCTCTATGTTCATATTTTACTTTGTGGAGCTAGTGCTGTCCCTTGAGAAGAGTATTTCCTGACTCTTGGGATTTAGACCTGCTTGCTGAATGATATTTGAGACTGACTGGCTTGTGGGCACATTTTTTTATCAAAACTCCAGTAAGCATAAAATAGTTCCAAATATGTTAATGAGTGTATTTATATTTTCAAATATATATTCTGAAACCTTGGAAGAAACAACTTTCTTTACACAGCAAGGTTCTTATCCTGATTTTATTGACATGGCAAGATTCTTGGAAGAAGAACTTTAACCTATAACAAAAAAATTATTGATTTGCATTCTCCCTTACCAGCTTATGGCTTTGTGTCTAGCTGAAATGGAGACAGAATAATACATCCAGGATAAAAACCTATACAGGAATAAATTCTATACAATGTATGAAAAATAATAACCTTTTAATAAAGTCTAGAAAATTGAAAGTGTACTGCACCTAGCACAATATAACTCAGTCCCTTGTACTGTGTCCTACCACACTACAAATAATTTAGTCTCCTCCTATGGAAACCAACAAAGTTTCGAAAAAAACATAGAAGGGACATCTATGCTTTCTAATGATTCTACAGTACTAGCCACTTAAGACTTGGCAAGCAGCTATTTAAATCATGCATCTGGCACTAGTCATTTGCCAAATCTCATTGATTTCAACAGAAAAAAATGCTGTTTCATCTGATTTAATCATCCCTGCTAATTGCTGCAGGAACAGCCTGCTCTTAGTTGTTCTCACCTCATTAAGTCTCTTACCTTGTTACTCAGAGCACTTTGCCTCTAACAGCAACTTTGAAGTTGACCATATCAAGTCAGTTTTAGGGATCCTAATAACCGTGCATTGACAGTGGTTGAGATGAGATAGAAAGATTAACTGTTCACCATGGATGCCACACAATTTTTGGGTTGAAGGCAAAATATATGTGCACCTTATAGACTAATGAAATAAGAAATATGTAGACCACAAGCTTTTGTGAACTCAAGTTTACTTCACTGGGTGCTGTAAAAGGACAGGATAGAGCACTTTATAAAGTGGAGTGAGTGATTTGAATATTGAAGGTGGGAAGAGAGCGGGGGAGAGTTAAGGGGGGAAAGGGGACAGTGCTGAGAGAGGTAAACAAGCAAAAAATTCTTAGAAACAAAGTCACAAAAACTAATCTAGTTTTGGATAAGAAAGTTAGTAATTGGATAAGAATCTGTAGACCCTGCTTAAACCATACTTAACACAATCCAGTTTGTGGATGATTCTTGTTCTGCAATTTCTCATTTGAACTGATTTTTAAAATATTGCTGCCTGTGGACAGCTACCCTCAGGTCAGCGATAGAGTGTCCAGAGAGGTAAAAGTGTTCTGCCACAGGCCTTTGTGTCTTTCTGTAGCTTATCAGTGTTCATTCATTCTCACACATAGGGATCACCCTGTCTATCCAGAGTAGCCAGCAGGGGTTCAGGGTAAGCAGGTGATTGTATATATCATTGGTCAACAACCAGTTGATCTTGGGGATCCCAGGGTCAAAAAAACCTGTGCGGAAAAAAAGCAGGGCAGTGTACAAAGGGGCAGTGCATGCTGCTCCGAACTGGAGCCTGGCCAGCCAGCACCACACTCTGGCTGCTCTGTGCTGGTCCCCGGTAAGGCTGCTGGGGCCAGGGGCCAGCACAGTTGCTGGTCCCAGCCTCCCCTACTCCACCCAGGGTAACATAGCGTGTGCCAAAAGGCATGTGGCATGGGTATCCTCTGTGGACATGTAGCAGCAGCACAAGGTGTGCCACTGCTTCTTGTCCTCGGGGAAACAAACATCCACGCTTGTGTGGATGTGGCCCAAGAGCACTGGCAGATGTGAAAAAACAAAACAAAACACAGCTTTACCAGAAGAGGAAGCACTTTAGTTTGACCTGGCCCCCCAGCATCTATACAGATCAGATGCTTCAGCAGGACTTTTTGGCACTTTTAGCTAAACCTGATTCAATTAGCTATTAGATAAAAGTGCCAAAAAGCCCCACTGAAGTGCATGATCTATACAGACGTTTGGTGAGCTGGTTCAAACTAACATGATGCCTCTTCTGCATATGTGCTGCACTTGGAGTGGGGGCACACCAAGCTGGAAGTAAAGTGCTGGGAGTTTTTTCATGCCTGCAAGCAGCCTAAGTGTTTACACGGGGAGAATAAAATGCCTCCCTGGTTGTGTAAACCAGGACTTTGCCAGTTACTACACACTAGACTTCAGGTGAGTGATACAAAATTTAGCCCAATGTGCTTTAAGGTAATTAATATATTTTTAACCAAAATTTCTATCCCCCACCCCCATAGGTTTAATTTTTATTTATTTCTACAAGACTTTTCCCCATGATAAACAATCCCCATACTGTACCTGAGGGTGTAAGGTTCTGCAGTGACTTTGGTGTTCATTATGGCAAATGTGGGAAGGACATTTGCATTTTGTTCTACTCATGGAGAAAGCCCCATTGTGTGTGAAGCTAGGCTCACTTAGCTGTCACAATAAGGTTGCCTGTCAGTTTGCCATTGTTGGCTGACTGCTTTCTGATGTCTGTCTAGCTGTCTACATGACAGTGCAAAATGGTAACTATTGCTATGTGTCACAACAATATATTAAAGAATAAGAACCCTGTCATTGTACATGTGTGTGGCATGGAGCTATGCAACTATTATGATTTATTCTTGTCCTGCACCTTTTACACTTAAAGTAATGCACCATATCTGATAGGAAATGTTGTTTTTGAGAGTAGTTTCAGTTCTAAATGGCTGGAATCACATAGTGAGTCACACACCATACACTTTCTCATTAAGACATTACATTTGTTCTCATTTGTTTTACTGTTTTCCTTAATTTAAAGGAAGGCATTTAGACTGGAAGTGTACAATTGCTCTTTGAGTACTGAAAAACACATACATAATATTTGCAAGTATATATATATTCCCTTTGGTAAATGTCAGCAAATCTGCAGTCTCTAAATCTCCCAGCAAATTCTACCTAGTGACCGAATGCATTAGATGTACAGCACACAGTCCCTTGTCATATAGTCATGCAGCATCTTGTAGCTGAAGGTCTGCATAATTATAATCAAAATATCCATACATTATAACTCTTCAGAAAAAAAAGTTGTATAGATAAATTATCTAGGAAAAGATCTGTGCAATGGAAGCTTTAAAAAAGCAAACCCAGTATTAGCCCTCAAATCATTTTAGGATTTCAAAGGAGCTGAAGTTCAATTCATTTCACTGCAGAACTGAATCCCTCTCTGGTATTATAAATCATGCACTTTTTGCTGTTTAGTGACACCCATGAATCTTTTCAGTTCCTGGAACTATCCAAGCATTTGGGAACTTACATGATCTTTAAAAATGGAATGACTTAAGTTTGGATATGAGAATTTAAAGTTGGATCATGTTAAAAGTAAAATATGTATTAGTGGGGGGGTGACTTAATTTTGCTAAGATTTCCCTACGCTAAATTTCTCTTCTATTATAACAGTGTGTACAGTGGAGACTGAACCGTAATCATTCAGAATATTTGCCTTTTCTTTAACCTCATCTACAAGTGAATGACTAGTTGATTTCATGCATATATGGACCCTAGCAATGCAATGCAATATGCCTGTTTGACTGTTAGCATGATGCCTTTGGAGTTCAAATGCTTTTGCTCTATTTTCTCTTTATGTTTTGATGCCAAGGAATACCATCTGGCTAATCTCCAGCTCCTACCAATAGTTCAGAATCAGAACCTAAATCTGCCAAAGCCGCTTTTTCAGCAGTACATCATATTCAGAGTAATACCTATGGGTGGGATATTTCTCTATATAAAGTGTGCTTCCCAGTGAATTCACTGTTAGACAATTAATCAGTCGTCAATTAATCACCCTTGGCAAATTCACCCTTCAATAAACTTATCATGCAGAAAATTACTTGTGACCCACCTTCGGTTCTGCTTGCCAACCAGAAATATAGGAAGGATATTTTAACATTTGTATTCCATGTAAAGTTTCTTGACCCATAAATGCTAAAGGTAAATCTAGGGCTACATTCATTCTTAGTGTAAAGCCATCGACTTCAATGAGATAAATTTAGCCCTAATGGCCTGATTTTTAAAATAATGTGAAAAAAATAACCTACACTTAATGGCATCCACAGAGGGCTGTATCACATTCTGTTAAGGATCTAATTGGGGGCTGAATGGTATTCCATCATTCTGTGCTACCTGACAAAACCAAAAAGCTACCTTAGTGGAAATGAGACACATTTTCACTCAAGAATCTCATTCAATGGAAATAAGGGAGATGTACTGATTACTAGATGGCAGTGAAATCAATAAATGATTGGTGGAGAACAGCCTTTAGTTTAAGACTTTTTCTCAGTATTCTTTCTCCAACATGATTAAATGAATGTATTTTTCCCACTGATAGCCCTTAGAGCTTGTAGAAAGTAGACAGTTTTAGACTGAAACTGTGAACAAGGAATAATATTTTTGTACAATATTTTTAAAATTTTAGAATGAGGGATCTGTGGAAAGGGGAAAGATTTTACTCAGCAGTCAGAGAAGCCAGGCTGCCTGGAAGGCAATGCAGAGGCATAGAGGCTCCATGTAGAGAGCACCAAATCTTGGTGCATGTACTACAGCATACATGGACTCATATCATACCCTATTCACCATACTCACAGATAGTCCTGTGGAAATCAAAGGATTAAGACCAAGGAGCTTCTGCCTGAGGAAAGGGGCACTTTAGAGCCAGCCATTGTGAGTCTAAATTTTTTAGAAGAAATTAGCCTCCATGTAGAATTTTTGTTTTATGAGAGCAAACGAGGTCTCTGGGGCCCCTGACACATATTACATTTGAAATGTGATTACCTGGTAAATCATGCCTTAAGTAGTGACCTGGCCATGTGCTCATTTAATTAACTGTGTGATAAAACCAGAATTAAATAACAAAGTTATTGCACATATTTTAAATTATAATGTTGTTGCTTATTTCTGGTTTTATGTGACCAGGTCACTATTTAAGACATGATTAACCAGTTAATAACATATGTCTGTCAGGGGTGCTAGAGACCTCTATTAGCTCTCACTGAAGAAAAATTCTGCATGAAACCTAATTTCCCCTAAAGAATTTGGACTCAAGATGACCTGCCCTAAAACACACACATTTTATTAAATAACTTTTGTGTCTAGTTCCTATCATGTCTTTAATTGAATGTATGGCTATTGCTCCTCACTGGACACACTGGTCAGCTGATTGGAGCTCCTAACTGGGGGACACAATGAACTCTTCCATGTGGGAGCCCAGATCAGCTGACACAGCTCCCTACTGCAGGAGCACAGAGTGCCTCTGCACTTGTGAGCACCATCAGTGGTCTGAGCTCTCAGCCACAGGCGGCACCATGTGATCCCATGACTGGGAGCTGTGTTGGCTGACTGGAGCACAAAATCAAAACAACCAAATCAAAACAACCACCCTTAACCTTCAATGTGCTAACTTCACCAGCCTTGTGCACACTGAGAAAACCTTCACACTGCACTGGATCACTTCTCAGAAGCCTGCTGAACTTTGGGCCTCTCTCCCAATATTGAGAAGATTAAAATGCTTTATCAGCTTGTTCCAGGCCATGAATATGTCCTCCCTCCCAAATTACCATTGAGGGAAAGATCCTGGAGGTAGTCAAGCACTTCACCTACCATGGTAGCCACCTCTCTCAGAGAGTGAACATTGAGGGGAGATACAGCACCAGATCTGGTGCGCAAGTGCCTCCTTTAGGAAATAGCTTTGGCATGTCTTACTGATAGCAATCTCTGGGGAGACACCAAGATCCAGGTCTGCAATCCAGTCATCATCCCCACTCTCCTCTACTGATGTGAAATGTGGGTAACCTACCGTCATCATCTCAAGACACTGGAGAGATATTATCAATGATGCCTGTGAAAAATCCTCCACATCAGATGGGAAGATCATTGCACAGCCACCAGAATCCTTGCTGAATCAATGTTACCACCATTGAATTGGTGATCCTCAAGCACCAACTTCACTGAACCAGACATTGTGTGCTGCCTGATTCTCAACTCCCAAAACAAGTGCTCCACTCCCATCTTAGATGTGGCTTGAGATCTCCTGGTTGCTAAAGGAAACATTGCTAGAACACATTGAAGGCATACCTCAAGAAACCAGATGCCAATACTAAGCGTTGGGAGGAGCTGGCTAACTGACACCAACAATGCCAAAACCTCAAGCAAGCAACACTTTTTGAAGTAAAGCATCTCGCACTCAAAGCAGAGAAGAGAGAGCGGAGGAAGGAAATGGAGAGGAATCCCAGCCTAGAGCCTACTCTCTCCTGCAACTGTAACCTGTAACCTCTGTGGATTGATCTGTGGCTCAGGGATTGGACTCTTACGTACCTCATGATTTATCAATGAAGCATGGTAGAGATAATCCCTGAATCAAGGGATTGCTGTTACCACCAATGATGTAAATATAAGACATATATAATCATTCAATTTTTTGTTCTGCACAGATGCTGATGTAGCAAGGTTTGTTGGCAACATAATACTTGACGTTGTAGGATACTGTTGTAGGATACTATTTAATATTGCAAGCTCCCAACAAAAAACATGCTCAGATAGTGTCGGTCATTCTGTGGTTAACTGAGTTACCTAGAGTACTGTGGGGTACAGCCAGGCTACAGCCTGACCTTGCTTTATGTTTGCTCAGTTTTGCAAAGCAGTAGGCTCTTGGGTGCTGACATATGTGCAACTACCCACTCTAAATCATTGCACTTCACAGAAAGCACCGTGAGTTATGACCTCCCTGATCCAACAGAAGTTCACTGTGTGGTTGGGGGGTGGGGCGGTTTGCAGGAATCGATCTCCACTTTAGAGCCAGTCCAGCAGAGAGAGGCAGCCTCTTTCTCCTAGCCCTGCTCTCCCACTCCCAGATCCAGTGCTGTCTGCACGATGGAAGGGGGGGTAAGGGAGGGGAGGGAGCTCCAGCCTGGGATTTGCCCAGCCTGAGCAGGATGGAGAGGGGTTGGGGAGGGGGGCATGAGGAGGAGGGGCTCCAATCCACCCGTGCTCCCCACCCCCGGCTCAAGCTGGGAAACACACAGCTCCCATCCCTCTCTTTTCTCCCTTCCCATCCTACAGACAGCACCAGGGCAGGGCTGGGTTGCATCAGCCCAGCCCTAACCGTGCACAGATACTAAGAGAAGCTAAAGAAGGCACTCTACTTTGGAGCTCTTTCATCTGGACCCTCATTAGATGATATTTAATTGTTGTGTGATTGGGTGCTTTTAAAGCACTCTGCAGTTGTGCACTTATATCAGGACATGACGTAGAGCACTTTCAGGGGACTAAATGCTCAAATGTCACTTCTATCAGCACCCATAATTAGTGTTTGCTGTTCAGTGCCCCCCGTCCCCCCCGAAACCTTGTTATCAACCTATGACCTTCACGCCCATCCCTGTTTTCTCCTTTTTTCTCTCCAGTAATCAATTGTTATGTATATTGTGGCCTCTTTAATTGAACAAGGTTATAGTTCTCCTGTTTGCTCAGTGGGAATTTCCCCTTTTCCACATTGTGACCAGACAAATCTAGCCACAAGTTCTAGCCTGGAGTACTGGGAGCTGACAGTTGTTTTTTGTTGAACTCATCAGTCCCCCTACAACACTGATGTCAAGGAAAACATGAGAATGGCAAATTATGGGGAAAAAATGAGGCGTTTAGTGCAGAGAATGAGGACTGCCAGAAACCTACAGAATGTTTTGTCCAGTCTTTTCTAGCAAATGAGATTACAGATGGGAACAAACAGAAATCCAATTTCCTGTTTCCGTAGCAATAACACCTACTTATCCATAAGAAATATGTTACATCCTCAAAAACTGGGAGATAAAAGTTAGAAAACCCAGAAAAAGTGCACTAGATACCAAAACTAAGCATTATTGATGTGGAAGCAAGGCAAGTCTCTACCTTTTTAGCATTGCTAAAAAGTCTTGCATAAAACATGGGACAGATTAGCTGGAGGAATTAATAGAATTCAAAGATGATTGCTGATAGGAGTGAATTTAATCAGACTCAAAACTGTAGAATTAGCAACAGCAGTATGGGAAGTGTTTTATCATTCTGGCAGATCGTAAACTACGTTTGGCACTTTCAAATGAAAACAAAGATGTTTTGGAAAAGCTGTGTCTAACTATGGAGCTGGGCTTTGATCACATCTCCTTGTGAGTCTCTGATAGTCTTTGAAACATGATATTATGCAGAAAACAGAGTTGGACATTAGCTATCATGAATTCTAAATACTGTCCTAAAGCAGGCCAGGTACTGGGCTTTTCTCTATCAATGCCCATTTAATTGTTGTAAAATGCCACATGAATCATATCTGCATGCAGTCATCTGCAAGTCCTAGAACTTTGACCTAGGTGTGAAGACCAAGCCAAGGTCAGCAAAGGATGCAGTGTGGCCAGGAACATATGAGTTGGGGATATCCATACAACTGCTGGACCAGGAGACTGAGGTAGTGGTTGTCTGGTCCGAGAGACAGCCTTGGCTGATGTGGAGAGCCACTATCCCACAAGTGACAGAAAGAGAGAAGAGCCCTGATATTTAAAAGACTGCCTCTGGCCTATAAATTAAACAGGAAGGGATGTCACAAAGTGATTGCCTTGGTGTTATCTGGGCTATCTAGAGTGTTACGAGAGATTCCCATGCTCTACCCTTTTCCTTCCTTCCTGTTTGCTCAGAGGGAACTTTCCTCTCCCCTCTGTCATGCAGTTAAATAAAGCATCTGATTGCAGCCTACACCATTGAGAGCCAGCAGTTGTGCTTTTGAATGGAAAAGTCCCTTTACAAAAGCATTGGCTCTAATCCTAATCCACTTCTGGCCTGAGATCCTAATGCTGTTCATGTATTTTATGCAATTCAAATGGTGTAAAAAGCATTCAAAGCATAGGTTGGGAACAGAAGCCAGACCCTGGGTCTCCCTCCCTCCAAGGACAGTGTCCACATTACTGGAGCATGAAGTCATACTTCCCCTTCAACGCTGTCCCTTCTGCCTTGGCTGCCCAGCTGGACAAATAAAAGAGCCCTTAGTATTGCTTAGCTCATGGCCTGGCAGTTAGGGTACTTTGGTTGTGAGCTTAATAGGGCCAGCCCACAATTTTTGGGGTCCCCTGCAAGAAATAGTTCTGGGGCCCCCTGATGTGAAGAAGCTGGTGGGTTGGGGTGGGGGGGTGAGTGGCTGAAGAAGTCAGCAGCAGTGGCATCAGCAATGGGAGGGGTGGCAAGCGAACAGATGTGAAGCCAGCCGTCGCAGTGTCAGCAGCAGGGGGGAAGAGGGGGTAGCGAGCAGCTGGATGCAGGGTGCCCCTTGGCTGTGGGGCCCCCTGTGGCATTAGGTTTCATAGGATAGGACGGGCCTGCCCTGGAGCTTAAACTGCCTCTGGCTGTGAGGAAGGCATAAAACCTAGGTCTCATTCTCTGAGCAAGTGCCCTAACCCACTAGGCTAAATGACAGATGGACTCTCCTCTTCCAGTGTTCCTAGTTGTTGATTTTGTGCGACCTAAGACTTGGGACTTTTGCAGAATTTAGTTACTTCCCAGGGTGGAAGAGGATTAACACCGAGTGTAGATGTGTCAATGTAGCACTTCTGAGTATGTTCAGAAGGCCAAAATTGATACACCTACAGAATCTAGTTTTTCAAACTGCTTGGTACAGTGTGGATTAGAATCATGTTTATCAATCGTAAAAGTGGTATTTTTTCCTCTCAGAGGTGAGTTAGGATTTGGCTGCTTGTGACTTTCTCAGTGAGCAAAGAACTCTACTATTGTCACTAGGGAAAGCAGGAGGCGTTGTGTCCTAATACAACAAACATGAAGTATGGAGTCAGGAAGTGACAAGATTTGTGCCCACAGGCGAGTCACTTCCTTTTTGCCATGTTTTCCCACCTGTAAAGTGGGTGTAATAATACTTAGCTCACACAGAGAGAGGTGTGTGTGTGACAGTGTGAATTAGACAAGGTCTTGTGTGACATTCTGGAAGTGTAAGGTGAAAAGTATCATTATTTTTAATGACCATTATTTTTAATCCCATATGTAGGGCTATAGCAATAGGGTATTTTAGAAATAAGATACAGAAACTATCCTAGCCTTTTTGTTTTCCTGATGGTAAGGATTGTGAATAGAGGAACCAGAGTTAAAATAGTTAAAAAAAGCTTTAAAGAAAAAAAGTGGAGATCCTCTTGAGTTGTCTAGGCTTTAAATAGTCATCTTTGTCTCCTGTTTTTTTCCCTTTTTTTCTGTTGACTGTTGTTTTTTTCCATCTCCATCATCATATAATTTTTGGCTCAGGGTGAGAAGTTGTTCTATAAATTGTGGTGGCTAAACCTCATCAGATTCATTTCAGGTGCCTGAATCTTCTTAAGAGGGTTCTGCTGAGAATGGGATTAGACTGACAGACAGGTAGATTTGTTAGTGCTGCTAACTACCTCTGGCATATGCAGAATATAGAGAGTGTTTAGGGGCCATTCTTCTTAGCTTGAGAGAACAAATTTACCTATGCTTGTTATATTTGATCAAGTGGCCTTTAGAGGATCCTCCAGATCAAAGGTAGAGAAAACTCATCAATTCTGTCTGTAACCCAGGTACACCCAAGGGTGTGCCCTATTCTCATTTGAATGGGATGGGTAGGCAGGAGGGGGTGCTGTGAGAGGGATGCCAGAATTTCAAGCAGATCCCTCTTTCCTCTATAGAGTTAGCCCAAGCTCAAAGTTCTTAAATATATAAAATTTATTAAGTTATAATATACATAAACATAAAACTAAATATCATATACATATATTTACAGTGAACACTAACCAATAACCAAGGTCAAACCCTAAATAACACTATTTACAACATCACAATACAGCATTTCAATTACAAAATGTAAGGCAACCATGAACAATCTCAATAATATCTGTTCCTTAATATAGTCCCTGACCCATGGCAAGACATAGTCCTCCTTCCAATGGGGTCCCTTGGGGAGTGTCCAGGAAGCACCAGGGGCCCCTCCCCTTAGGGCCTTGACTAGGCAGGGGGCGGCTCACCTAGCCCCTTCTCTGGGTTGCCCGCCCCAAATGTCTTTCCCCTGTGGGACCCAGGGGCCCAATGACTCATGATCCCTCAGGTGGCGGTGGCCAGGGTGCAACTCGATGGGGTCTCCTCTGCTGGAGCACCTCTCTAGGCCTCTCTTCCACTGCTGGGTTCCTCCCCACCCTGTGCCCCGCTCTGGGCACCAAGGGCTCAGCTCCTCTCAGCTGCTGCACCACCGCTGCTGGCTCCTGGGTGCTGGGCCTCACACTGCAGCACTACCATTTACCAGTGCCCTGGCTTGGCACTGAGGGCTCTCTTAGCACAGGCCAGGCCCTTCAGGCTCTGGCTGGCCGGCCTGACACTGGGTGGTTAACACAAGCAGCCTCCGCTGCTCCCTAGGCTCGGGCCCATGTGCCACCCTGCGCACCGTGGGACCTGTCCACTTGCCAGGAGATGGGGCCTGAGTCACGTCACTGCAGCCCCAAGGCCTTTGCCCCATGCACTGCCCCACGCACTGTGCGGCCCACTGACCCTGCCAGGGTTGCAGGCTTGAGCCACTGTTTCCAGCTCCCAAAGCCTGGGCTCCATGCACCAAACCTCACACCGTGATGAGCCCAAGCAGTCTCACACTGCTCCAAGGGCCAGATCTCCATTCACTATCCCTGTGCATCGTCAACAGCCTGAGCAGTCTCACGCCACTCCCAAGACTGCTCCTCCAGTGGCAGCTTCAGGAGCCTTGGACCTATTGCCCGCTAGAGGAGAGCTCCCCAGCTTTTCTTGGCTCCGCTTTTCTTGAGTCCTTTGCTGCATCTGCCCCTTGTGCTGGGCATGCAGCTCCTTTTATATGCTCCAGGGCTCTGCCCCTGAAGTCTTCTGGACCTGACAGCTTACAGTCCTCAAGCAGGTCTCAGGGAGCTCTTCTCACCCTCCCTTCAGGAAAGGGGTATGACTTTATTTCTCCTGCTGCCTCCTGATTGGTGGATGGGCTCCACCAATCAAAACAGCAGGATCTCAAGCCTGGGACTCAACCCAACCTCTGAAAGGTGAGCCTGCTACATGTCTAACCCAACTTCTTCTCCCTCCCAGAACTGAAAGTTTCTATACAATCAAAATAACTTTTTCAGAGCCTGAAAGGAGCTGAGTGCATCTCTGCCAGCCAATGCCTTGGGAAGCTAAGAAAACTCATCATCTGGCAAGTCTGGACTGTCAAAACTTGATCCAGGAGCAATTGTACAAGAAGCTGAAGTGAGCTTGAGGGTAGTCTGCAATCAGATCCAAACAACATGATCTTGAAGGCCACTGAGCGTTCCTGTAATGCCAGTGGCTTTCTGTGCAAGTGCACACACAGCTCCAACTGCACTGATCCAGTCAAAGAATGGAGGTCTAGATTTGTTATCAGATGCACATGAGCAAAAGTCATTGAAGGATTGGGGTTCTAGGCTTTAAACTCTCTGAGGAAGAGACTCTGTCATATTTTATTAGTCAAATCCTACTCATCTCATTCATGAAAGTAGTCCGGTTAACTTGAGTAGTATTGTTTATATAACTAATTATATGAATATATTTGCATAAGATCCATATGACTGGGTCCTCAATGGCAGTGTCAGGGGACAACTGGGACATGGGCTGTTGGAATTTGACCCGACAGGGACACAGTCTAGGGGATCAGGAGCAGACAAGATCCAGACTAGAGTCTGGAGTCAGGGGATTAGGAGGAGGCAGGTCTATAAGGGATGAATTTAAAAGAGAGATCTAGACTGAAGTCACTGGCTGGGGGTCTGAGAAAGGCACCTATAGCTGTAAGGGACTGGGACATGGACATTCACCAAGCTAAAGCCAGGAGCTGGTTTCAGAAGACAGGCGTCTGGACTGCAGTCAGGAACAAGGGGAAGGAGCCAGCAAATCTAGAGCAAAGAGGGCCAAGTTGGGGTTTAGAATGAGGAGTCAGCAAGCAGGAGCAATGAGTCAGAAATGTAAGGCCAGAAAGAGAAACTTCTTTGGCTCACTCTTCACAAGAAAATTAAGCTGCCTGACACATAATAGGGTTTATCTGGATAAGGAAGAAGGCAAGCTGAGGGAGGAGATAAAAAAGAGACAATCAGCTTTTGTTGGGTCTGAATGAATTCATGGGAGACAGGCCAGGTATCAGAGAACTGGAAAAGGGCCAATGTAGTACCCCTCTTTAAAAAAGTGAGAAGGAGGACCCAGGGAACTACAGACCTGTTAGCTTCACCTCAGTAACTGGGAGGTTACTGCTGTGCACCTTAAGGAAAGCCATTTGCAAGTATTTGGAAGAGGAAAGTCTGATTATAGGCAGCCAGCATAGACTTATGAAAAACAAAGCATGTAAAAAAACTTGATTTCTTTCTTTGACTAACTACTTGGGTGGATGAAGCAAATGCTGTAGATATAGTGTATCTGGGCTTTAGCAATGCTTTTGACAAGGTCCCATAAGAACTTCTCATAAGCAAGTTGGAGAAGTATGGACTAAATTAAACTATTACAAGGTGGATAGATAACTGGCTCAATAGCCTTAAGCAAAGGGTAATTATGGATGGGTCCATGTCAGAATGGCAGGGGATTTTGAGTAGAGTCCTACAGGGGCATAGAAATGCTGGCATAGAAAGCTTATTGAGCAAGTTTGTGGATTACATGAGACTGGGAAAGATTGTGAACATGGTGGAGGATGCAAACATGACTCAGAAGGATCTCTCCAGATTGGAAAGTTGGGCTAGAGCTAACAGGATGAAGTTCAATGTGGAGAAATGCAAGATGCTACACCTTAGGAGGAATAATGGAAAACACAAATACAAAATAGGGGACACTTGGCTGGATGGCAGCAGTATGGAAAAGGACTTGGAAGTCTCGGTAGACCACAGCCTCATTATAAGTCTACAGTATGATGCAACCATACAAAAAGTGAATGTGTTTTTGGGCTGCATCAATAGAAGCAGTTAGGTGCAAGACATGGGAGGCACGGGTTAGGTGTCTCTACTCAGCACTGACTAGGCTTCATTTGGAGTACTGTGTGCAGTTCTGGGCTCCACATTTGAAAAGGGACATAGAGAAGTTAGAGAGGGTCCAGAGGTGGGCAACAAAGATGATCAAAGGCTTGGAAGACAAGTCATACAAGGATAGGATGAAGGAGCTAGGCATATTCAGCTTGCAGAAAGGTCACTTAAGAGGGGACATGATAGTAGTCTTCAAATCCTTGAATGGCTGCCATAAAGAAGAAAAGCACCTTTTCTCTCTTGCTGCAAAGAGGAGGACTCAAACCAAAGAGGAGGCTCTTGGCTTGAAGTTAGAGCAAAGTAACTTTAGATTGGATAACTGGAAAAACTTCTTCACTTTTAGACAGTGAGGCAGTGGAATAGACTGACTAGGGAAGTTATGGACTGTCCATCACTGGAGGTGTTCAAGAAGAGGTTGGATAGCCATTGGTCAGGGGTGATCTAAGCGTAGCTATGCCTATTTTTTACCATGGGTTTTTTCCATGCTTTTGGACTTTTCTGGCTGTTCCTGCCTCCCTTCCTCCCTCCCCTTCCTCCCCTGCCTGTTTTTCTGCTATATGTATCAAGGAGTTTTAAGCCTTCCCAGAGGCATTGAATGTTGGCTAAAGCTGAAGACTTCAACTGGGGTGTGCTGATTCTCCTGCTCAGAGCAAAGCCAGAGGTTCCTGGCTAGAGAGTCTTGCCCTTCCACTCAGGGTCAGACTGGTCACCATATCTGGGGTTGAAAAAGAATTTACCCCATGGTGTCAGCCTGTGTTCAAGAAATTAAGAGTACATTAGAATCATAGAAATACTTAACTGGAAAGGATGTCAAGAGATTATTCAAACATCTGCACTGAAGCAGGATTCAGATCCTTAGATCATCCCTCCCTCACAGATGATCTAAAAGAAAGGGAATCCACAATCTTCCTAGATAGATTAGACAAAAAGCTAGAGAAACAACTGGGGTCAAGGCAACTAAGTAAGATTTAATGGAGTTCGGTTGTTGAAGTTGGAAAAGGGGTTACATGCAGAGCCAGCCTGAGGGAAAATGGCAGTGGATGAACTTGTATCTTGCTGTCCCCCCGTGTCTCCCCCCACTTTGGCACATTAGTGGCTCCACCCAAGTCACTAGTGCTGTGTTGGGGGGGGTGCATGCAGGGACTATGGAGTAGAGGTGGGGGAGTGTGGGGGGTGGGAGTGTGTGTGGGAGGATTGGGGATGTATGTGGAGGGTGTGGGGGTCAGTGTATGTGTGTATGTGTGTGTGTGTGTGTGTGTGTGTGTGTGTGAGGGAGAGAGAGTGTGTGTATGTGTGGGGGTGTGCGGGTGAGTATGTGGGGGGGGGAGGGTTGTGGGAGAATGTCGAGGGATGTATGTGTGAGGAGCTCACGTGCCCCAGCAGCTGTGGGTGGCAGGAGATCCTGTGTGCTGGTGCTAGGAGGCAGGGCTGGGGGGAAGTGGGGACTCAGTGTAGGATGGCAGGAAGGGCAGGTGGGTGGGCAGCAGACAAGGCTGCCCACACAGGAAGCGCAGCTCCAGTAGCAAGGTGCAACCACCCAGTGCCTTCACCCTCGGCAGTGGTGGTGGCTGGGGGAACTGAACCTCAGCCTCCAGACCCAGCAAATCAATAATGGTGAAGGGCTTGGTATACAAGCCGGGCCAGCCAGCTGCCTTTTTTTTCCTTTTTACTGGGCATTGGCTAGATGTGACCCAGCCCTGGGCTGTCTCCTCCCAGCCCATCATGAAGCCTGGCAGTGCCTGCCACCACCTGGTGCATTTTTATCCTGCTGCCCTGGCCAGCTGGCTCCGATCAGCAACAGACAGCCAGGAGTGGGGTGGGCCCCACTGCCAATCTTCAGGATTAGTTGTCACCAAAGTCCCCTGACAGCTCCTGCCCAGCATGAGCAATGGGGCAGGGCAGAGCAGGTGTGTGTGGTACCCCCCTGACCATTGCACCCTGGGTGGTTGCCCTCGCCTCCCACCCCTAAGGCTACCTCTTACATGATATCAGTTGCTAACAAATTAGTAGAATTTAATTAAGTTCCATATAGTCCCCATATAACTTTGTACTTATATTAAATTGCATAGGTATGAACCACTCACCAAGAATCCCTTGTACTCATGATAAACTTTATATTGGCAATTTGATAGCAATGAAACTGTTGTAATCTGTTTTTTACATGTGCAGAATATGCCAGAAACAAGATGCGTGTTCTGCTGAGGCTAGTGAAACGTGACGTGCACTAGGGTCCACATTCTAATCTCTCTTGGTTGTCTCAGTGGCCTTGATTTGGTCATCTACACAGCATTTTTGGCACTTACATGCAGGTCTGAATTTTATTCCTGGCTGAGTAAGCCTGCATACACAGTCATGTTCACATACATACTGGGCATGAACAGGAGAAGATGAGAGATGTACCCATGCCCCTTATGAACATGTATTGTACTTAGATGCTCTGATATGTAGTCGACCAAAATCTATGGCAACCAGAATTTAGATTCAGGAATGGAGGGAGTTGAGAGCACAAGTGATTGCTGTGAGAATCCAAAAGATACTCACCTGGGACACATCCCCAGCTGGGACATGGACCTCATCGAATTAAGACGTCCATGCTGCAGCAGGAGCTGCCGATCCGCCCCTGCTTAGCTTTACCACCTTGGCAGGTGAAGCGAATTGGTGCAAATCTGCAGCCGGGGCAATATTCGGGGGCCGAGAACAGAGCCAAGGAAGGAGAGAGAAAGACAGTGGCAGGAGAGGAGGAGGAAGCCCAGGAGCCAGAAACGCCGAGAGAATGCTCCGAGAGTCGGCTAAGCATCTGGTTGGGCTCTGAAGAGGCGGTGACACCCTCCCTGTGGGAGTGAAGAGGAGGATGGAAGGAGGAAAATGGAAGATAAAGTGGGGAAAGACCCAGGAGAGGGCGAAGGAGGCAGACGCCTCCTAGCCATCGGCTCCAGTTTTTTTCGTTGTCTTTTACAATGCCCTATTTGTTTGAAACCGCGGACCACTCGCCACGGGACATTGAGTAAGCCGCAGGCAGCCGCAGTGAGAACAATACTCGGACCAAGATCAGGAGCTTCCCGAATGAAGGGAAGACGATCATGTTCCCCAGGTGGCTCCATGGCTGGATCAGGAGTGGGGAAGCCAAAGGACAGGGAAGACTGTCCCTCCTGCAGTTTACTTTCACAAGGGAGTTCCTCTCCTCATTAAGCAATCGCACACCACCAATTAAGCCTGGTGCAGCCAGACTTAACAAGGGAGCCTGGGGAAAAGCCCAGAGCAGAGGGGAAGCCTCCAACGAGCCTTGAGGAATGACCAGGACCACAGAAGTCTGCATATAATAAAAGAGCCCAGGAAAGGGGCCCTCCGGGCTGGCCAAAAAGTCTTGGTATTACTCCCTGACACTGAGAACAAGCTTATGAAGTGTTGGCAGGGGTTTTTTGTGATAACTCACCAAGTAGGCCCTGTAGACTATGAGGTTCTTAACCCAGGATCACAAAGGGAGAGGCAAATTTATCATGTTAACCTACTTAAAAAATGGAGAGAGCAGGAAGGCCTGTTAATTACCCCTTCTCCACCCGAGGATGAGTTCAGCCAAGAGTTAGGTCCCAGGGTGGAGTTAGAGACCGGTGACCTGGTTGTCCCAGTTGGACCCCAGCTTGACCCTGAGCAATGGCACCAGGTAAAGGCTCTGATGAAGGAGTTTCACGATGTCTTCAGTGAAAACCCTGTGTGCACGAAAGGGATAACCCACTGCATAATCATACCCCCAGGGAAAGTCGTCAGGGAAAGGTGGAGGAGGATTCCCCACTGTCGGCACGAGGCCATCCACACTGAGCTGGCTAGGATGCTGGAACAGGGCATAATCCAAGAGTCGAGTAGCCCTTGGCAGAGTCCCATCGTGGCACTCACCAAACCCGATGGATCCATGCGACTATATATAGACTTTAGGAAGGTGAACTCCATTTCCAGGTTTGACGCTTTTCCTATGCCCCAGATCAGCGAGCTCCTTGAGAGAGAGTGGGGCAAGCCCAATTCATCTCCACCCTGGATCTGTCAAAGGTATACTGGCAGGTGCCATTACGAAGGGAAGATCGGGCCAAGACAGCCTTTGACACCCCGTGGAGGTTATACGAGTTCAAAAAAATGCCCTTCGGATTGCATGGAGTGGCTGCTACTTTTCAATGGTTGGTCGATTGGGTATTGGCCTCACACCAACAATACGCAGCTGCTTATATAGATGACATCATAATTTACACCCAGGGGTGGGAAGAACACCTAAGGGCAGTAAAGGCAGTGCTGCAGGAGTTATGCCAAGCTGAACTGACGGCTAATCCAAAAAAGTGTGTCCTAGGTAAGGCAGAGACCAAGTACCTGGGGTTTTTGGTAGGGCGAGAACAAGTCCGACAGTTAGCCAATAAGGCAGAGGCCTTACACTGGTTCAAGCCACCACAAAGCCGCAGGCAGTTGAGGGCTTTCCTGGGGTTAGCAGGATATTACAGGTGATTTATACCTAAGTTCGCTGATATCACCACACCCCTCACTGACCTGTTGCAAGGGAGGAAGGGAGGTTCTCTCTCATGGAACGCAGAAAGTACACTTGCGTTTGAACAAACCAAGAGGGCTCTCTGCCATGAGGCAGTATGAAGGACCCCAAACTTTGAGATGCCTTTCATCCTACAGATGGATGCTTTGGAACGAGCACTAGGTGCCGTGTTATCCCAAGAAGTTGATGGAGCCTCCTGGCCCATAGCCTATGACAGCCAAAAGCTGAACCCACAAAAAAGAAGGTATGCCACAGTCGAGCATGAGTGTCTCACCATAAAGTGGAGCATTGAGTACTTTCGGTACTATTTACTTGAGCGGGAATTTACTCTTGTTACCGATCACGCCCCTTTAAGGTGGCTGAGAACTAAGCAAACGGACAATGCACGCATTCCCCAGTGGGCTCTGGCCTTGCAGCCTTTGAGTTTTAAGATCACGTACAAACCAGGAATAACTAACACGGTTGCCGACTTTCTTTCAAGATGTCACAAGGATGAAGACAAAAGGGAGCCCGAGGTGACAAGCGTGGATCCCATCATGTTGAAGCCTTGGGACGTAAGTGCGTCTAACGATGAGTTAAAGGGGGAGGTATGTGAGAATCTGAAGGATACTCACCTGGGACATGTCCCCAGTCAGGGACACAGACCTCACTGGATTAAGACATCCACGCTGCAGCAGGACCTGCCAATCTGCCCCTGCCCGGCTTTACCACCTCGGCAGGTGAAGCGGATTGGTGCTAATCTGCAGCCGGGGCAATATCTGGGGGCAGGGAACAGAGCCAAGGAAGGAGAGAGAAAGTCGGCGGCAGGAGAGGAGGAGGAAGCCCGGGAGCCAGACATGGAGAGAATGCTCCGAGAGCCGGGTAAGTGTCTGGTCAGGCTCTGAAGAGGCAGTGACACCCTCGCTGCGGGGGTGAAGAGGAAGGTGGAAGAAGGAAAGCAGAAGATAAAGCGGGGAAAGACCCAGGAGAGGGTGGAGGAGGTGGATACGCCCGAGCCATTGGCTCCAGGTTTTTACCATTGTCTTTTACAATGCCCTACCATTTGTTTGAAACTGTGGAGTGGTCGCCGTGGGACGCCGAGTAAGCTGCAAGCAGTCGCGGCAAGAAGAATACTTGGACCAAGATCAGGAGCTTCCTGAAGGAAGGGAAGAGGATCATATTCCCCAGATGGCTGCATGGCCAGATCAGGAGTGGGAAAGCTGAAGGACAGAGAAGACCATCCCTCCTGCAGTTTACTTTCACAAGGGAGTTTCTCTCTTCATTAAGTAGTCACATGCCATAAATCAAGCCTGGCATGGCCACAATTAACAAGGAAGCCCAGGGAAAAGCCCGGAGCAGAGGGGAAGCCTCCAATGAGCCTTGAGGGGTGACCAGGACTCCAGTTATCCTGGACTGAACTTCAATGGCTTTCAAAAGGAAAAACACCCATAAAAATAAGAGAGAGAAGAGTAAGGAATTGTTTTGGACTGGTCCTTTTGTCATCCCTTTCCTGAGGCTTCGGGAACTGGGCCAGAACCCAGTGGCTAATCCAGATGGAGGTGGGTAGTCACCACCTCCCTTTCATTAACATCTTGTAATCATCAAAGTCGTGGCAGGAAGGAAGAGAGGGCATAAGACTTCACCTGGACTGACCAAAAGGGTTGCAGCCACCCTGAGGGGACCGGTGGATGTCAGCGGGATGTAGAGGCACACACCTGTACCTGGTGACTACCCGACAATTGCCTTTTACCCCCAATAGCTGAGTGGCTAGAGTACTTGCCGAGAAAGCTGGAGAGCCTGGGCTCTAGGGCCTCCAACTCATCCAAAAGGAGTTTGTATCTGGGTCTTTCTGACTCCCTAGCACAGCACACTACCTACCACACTACAGGTTAGGCGATATTCAGACCCCTCTCTGCTACTTCTTTTGAAACAGGCATAAAAAGTGACCTATGTGAGCCAGAAGAAAGGAAGCAACCCAAAGAGGGTGTGGTTCAGTAAGATAGCTGCTATACTGGATGGGAAGGGGCTGTGTGTGGTAGCCTAGACTCTTGCTCCTGACAAGCCAATAACCTTCATTCCGTTTTTTTCTAACAACTACATTAGTAACTCAGCTTCAAAAGGAGCTCTGGAAAAGAGCTAAAACAATGCCTGACCCCTGGTCTGATGGCTAGAGTGCCGTGTTTGGAAGTTAGAGATCTTGGACCTCTGGCCTTCAGAAAGTAAGTGCCTCAGCCACTCAGTTATGGAGAGGAAAAACCGAAGGGTTTGTGCTCTCCTGCAATTTTGTTGCCAGTGTGAATGTCCAGGCTGGTTGCATACATGTACAGGCTTACATCTCCAGGAATACAATTTCCACCTATGTGTAGGTGCCAAAAATGCCATGTAGATGACTAAGAAAGAGTTGAGTGTCACCATGAGTATGGTTGGCACAAATACCTTTATAGTTTACCAGCATCTGATAAACTAGATGCAAACCAAAATAAAGAAAAGGTACAAGTGCAAGGTACTGGGCAAGTGCAATGCCATATTCTATCTTTTGTACCCAAGTGGGATATAGATATTGTGGCAGAATGTCACCTCTGTCTCTCCCCAAAAAATCTGCTATGTGACAATTTGGTTAACATGGTCTCTGCAGAGGGCAGACATCCCTCTCTCAGGTGACATTGAGTTGTAACCTGAGCTGAATACATTCCTGAGGGAGGGGCAAAACCTGCTCCCTCTGCCTACGTGACTGGCATCACATACCTGGGTGAGGGGCTTATGCTCCCTATTGTTCTAAGCAATGCCAACCTGACTGGGAGGGGGCTAGAGACCCTGCCAGTCTACCAGGCAACCAGTGATGCATTTCAAATTGGTTGGCTAGCAGCTGACAGGTGCTGGCTTCCATTGGACCACGTAAAAGAGGTCATAAGGGCTATATAAGTTAGGGCCTGCCCAGGAGGAGGTGCAGTAGCCATGATGAAAACTCAGAGAGAAATAGAACCATCTGAAACTTGCTCTCTTTCTCGAAACTCATGATCAATGAACTGCCTGGCTTTAGAGGGACTCTCCACCTGCCTCTAGAGGATACTTGTGAGTAAGCTACCTGAGATCTGACTAGATATATAGCTTTCAGTAACCCAGATGCACGATCAAAGGCTACCCAGCCATGCCTGTTTACTCTATTGGATTTCTCTGATATTGCTTTACCCTGTACCCTATTCCAACCCTACTCCTTGTAACCAATAAAATTCTCCTTTGTACCTAGCATGGGAAACTCATTGGGAGTGGGTCTAGATTATCATCATCAGGTGGTCCAGGAACAGCTGACTGGTTGTTTCAAGAAAGATGAACCTGTGGAGCTCATAAATTATGAACAAAAATAGGTAAAATGGCCCCCCATCATAAGTGTCCTTTTCCTGCCTTCTTTCCTCACTACCTCTGTCTCCTTTCTCTAAATCGTTCAATAGAAATAAAAATATAGACAAGGATGATCCTGCCTTGTATAGGGGCTGAAATAGATGACTTCTTGAGGTGCCTTCCAGTCATACTCTTCTAAGATTACATGACCTTCCTTCCTAGAATCAATATTTTGATGGTTCTCATCTCAAGCCCAATGGTAAACCACTTCCAATATTAGCCTCAATGTTTTTTCTTGGTCCAACCAACCTCACTCACTGTCTCCTTCAGCCCTCACTTCACTTCATATGCTTAACTTGCTGTTGAGGTATTTGCTGTCTTTTTACACAATCCTTTATTTTTTTCCTCTCCAATTCTACTTGGAACTGTAATGACCTCATGGCATTCCTTTTATTCCCCACATTTTACTTTTGATTGCTCCCCACACATGGGTGACTGGTGCCTCCTGAGTCTGAGGGGGCACCAGCAGCTGATCGCTGACTGGGATGGGGTTCCCCCAGCAGCCAATCACCGACTGGGAGGTGGGAGAGTCCCCTAGCAGCTGATTGCCAAACTCAGAGGAGCACATGCCTCCCCTATGTGTTGCGTATGTTCCCACATAAGTCCTTCCATAAGCATACCATTTACATACCTTATAACAAGGAACCCAAACCCTGCTACTCAAGCACAGTGCAGGGGGAGGAAAGGGAAACATACCCTTGCTGGGAGCCAGTTTGTCGGGGCTACTGGGGTAGGACAGTGATGGGAGGGAAACCCAACCAGCAGATCCTGGGCATGTGTAAAGGGAGTCTACATGAAGGTGGGAGACTGGGCAAGTGGTATTAAAAGAGAAGAGACTGCAGAAGACATCTGGGATGGGGCAGGAGATTGAATACCAAGCCATATCAGTAGCAGCTGGTCAAGTCAGACGGGAGCTGTAATAGGGAGCCAGGGGGCTCCCATTAGTTTAGAAGAAGGCAGCAGGCTAAGCTGGCTGTGTGGGGCTGCAGCTGCAGAAGTGTAGACTGGCCCTTAATTAAAAGGGTAAAACCCCTGTGTGTGGCTGGAGGAAGCCATATGACAAAAAGGCGGCAGGGCTTCGAGGCATATAAGACCAGGGGTTGAGCCAGACTGGACAGTCAGACCCTGCAGGCTGCAGGGCGAGGAGCTCCCCAGGGAAGCTGACTGCAGGAAGCAGTGCCCAGGGATACCCAAGCTACCCACAAAGCTGAGAGTGAGCCTAGCACTGGGAATTATACTTTGTGGGAGGCTACTGACTGACAGCAGGGACAAACACAGTGGAAGTGGTTTGCTTATATTTCTGTTGTGCTGGTGTTTTTGTTTGTGTATGTTTGTTGGGAACTGGAGGATTGGGAATAGCTATAGGGGCGGAGGAGGTCATGAGGTAGGCACCCTCTGCTGTGAATCTGAAGCCCAGAGAGCCAGGACCTAAGTCAGTGGACCTGGGCTGAGGGGCCTCAGCTAGAGAAAAAGAGGCTGAGGCCAAATAGGTTGAAGACCAGACAAGGGTCAGATCCAAGGGGCCCAATGTTAGTCTGGGGCAGACAGAGAGAGACTTTGGGTGTTGTGGTCTGAACTCTGAGTCAAGCAAGCCAAATCAAGCTCATGTAGTGGTAAAAAGGACTAGGAAGAGCACCTAAGGCACTGTAGCCTCTAAGGGAAGCCTCCCTTCTTCATTAACACCATCAAGACTTGGCAGGCATTGGGTGGAGACCCTGAGAGGTGGGAGTGAAGTCTGGACAGGGCTAAGGTGGCCATCAAGGGGGTACTACAGTAACCCTAGGGCACATCCAGTCACATACTTCTACTGTTACATTGTTTCTCCTGCCTTCACCATTCCTTCATTCTGAAGGTCAAAATATATCATGAAAGAGCTCCATATCACTATAAGAACTCATTAGCTGACTCTAAAGAGGGGCTTAGGGTAGGAGTCAGGGTGAGAGAGCAATGTTTGTATAACACTGGGAACTCATTTAGTTCAACATTCAACACTGCAGAGACTGTCCCTGATATGCAGACAGTCCAGAAGCACAATGAAACATTATAAGAGGCACTGGCAAGAACATATTTAACATTATCAGAGGCATGTACATACAAGATAAAGCATTGGCAGGGGTGGTCCCAGGATCAATTGAAAAAGATTTGATTTACTTAGTCAATGATGTACCTTTAGTAGGATATGAAGAAAACAACAGAAAGTTTGGAAGCAACAGGCAGATGAGGAAGGGTGTGCTAGGATCCTGTGACCTGTATTTAATCTATGCACAACAGAATCCTACAGATATTAAGAACATTGTTCCTCCCAGGCCAGAGTGAAATGTTGGACCATCATTGACTAACCAATTGATTTTACAGGGCCTCTTCCCAAGACTAAGAACTGTATGAAGATCTGCTGGTAGTGGAAGACCCATTTGATAAATGGAAAGAGGCTTTCTCACCATAAACCAATACAGCTGCAGCAATAGCTCATGTATTGCTAGAACAGGTCCTCTTCTACTGGGGGATCTATTGGGAAAATTGGAATCAGATAACAGAACACAATCTACAGGAGAAGTTCTACAAAACTATCAACATTAGGAATAAAAATACTGTAAAAGGTTCATATCCCTTTCTACCCTCATCACTGGTGGAAAGGACAGACAGAACCCTGAAAATTATATTGAAAAAAGTCTGTCTCTGTAAATAAGATGTCAATCTTTGCTCACCCTAACAGTGTGACCAGCTGCATCCTTTGGAAGAGGTGAAAAGTAAAGAGACAAGAATCCCAGAATATCTCAGGTGAAAATTAAGGATGCACATGTCAAAAGACTTAAATGGATGTTTTCCACACACATGCACTTCAAGAACATTTTATACAAGTACATCTGTGCCTAGCAAAGAACTGGAGAATCAACATAGAAAGCTGAAACAGTTTGACACAGAAAAGAAAGAAAAAGACTGGGAAGCAGACCAGGTAAGGCTTCTTTCCTATGCAGTATTGGAGCACAATGTGTCCCAATTGGCTCAATCCCAATGATAGTTCAGACCAGTTATGGTAGTTTGTATATAAAAGTGAAATTACTGCAGACAGTAATTCGGTCTCCCGGAAACCTTTGGGGACAGGTGTATAAGCCCTTGTAGGACACAACAGTGCAGCAGCTTGGAGGAAAATGTGAACTGAAACCACCATTCAGAATAAACATCTAATTTCCAACCCAAGAATAAAACCTCCTGGTTTTGACCTTCTGCAAAAAAAACATGGAAGGCTCTAAATCAGATCCAAACTGGGCCTGGCCACTGTGGTCACTTGATGCACGAATGGTGTATGAGGAGTTCTGCAAAATGTGACTGTGGCAATCCTGATCAGACTAGGGACCACATAACATCACTCTGTCCTCTATACAAATTTGATGGTGACATTGCAGAGATACATTCCCTTTCCTCAAGACCATCAGACTAGTTAACAAACTTTAAACTGGACTTATAATTGTTGCTCCAAGTCAGTCATCTGAAAGAAGACTGGAGACAAGAAATATGCAGATAGCATGTTAATTTAAAACATCAAAAAGTAAATATCTATGTGAGTTCCCTGACAGAAATCTCATAATGTTGTTTACTACTGTTAGTGTTGAACAATGGAATGAGCCTACAGATGCATCCAAAATGAAAGTACAGTTCAAAGAAATAAATGGGAAGAAACTATTTTGTAGTGTGTAACTATGTTTGTGACCCAGTACCATGACCTGCCGGACATTGAGTGGAACTACCAGCAAACAAACACTAGTGATAGCCATCATACAGCAACTCCAGTAATTATGTTCTCTGAAGAAGATTTATGATTATAGCCAATGGAGGGAGTGTGTAAGTTGTACTGAACAGGATTTGACTTCTAGAAATGGATCTATGAAATCACTAAATTAACTCTGAACAACACAGGGGTATATCAGCACACCATCAAAGAGCTGCCGAATAGTGAAAAGATAAAGATAATGCTGCAAGTAATGAATTACACCAAAACGATTCCCCCTTGTGAGGAGTAGAAATTAAGCAACAAAGACGAATTGCACTGTGATACTGACAAAGTGGCAATTCCCAGTAATTAATGGTGATTACACTATGGATGGGCAGTATTCTATAATGACTAAATATGAAAGATTTCTGGCTAGAGATTTTTCTTGTGATTTCAGTGTTTCAGTTTTCTAAATCACTGTATATGCACACAGGTACATGCAAATGGGTCAGACCATATGGGTCAAACTGAAGTTATGCAATGCATGTTCTGACCTAACACAATGAATCCATTATTCGAGGCAAACCCTGTCTTTGGAATAAAAGTGAAAAATATACACTAGTTTTTATGTACAGACAACACATCCAGTAACTTTAAAACCTAAAAACACTGCTAGATTGAAAAAATATTCATATTATGCAAAATAACTATTCCATGCATGAATTAAGAAATGTTTAAAATGATTTCATGTATCAGGATTGATTTAGAAACAGTGATGTAGATAGAAGTTATCCTTAATGTTGTGATTGCAGTTCTAAGCGTTAATTTTCCTTGTACCTATTTTGTATTCTTACTTAACCACTTTGTTAACACAATATAGATCTTACATGAATCTCTCACCTCTGTCTCATGTATTTCTTTAGCAAAGCTGTCTCCCTGATACTACAAATCCAACTGACAAGGGGGGATGAAACTATTAGTTATATTCCCCAGAGTGCTTTGTACTCCCATTAAATTGAATAACCATGAACTGTACATTCAAAATGCCTTCTTTTCATGCTAATCTTTATTATGGTAATTTATTAGTAGTTAAACTGTTGCAACCTGTTATTTGCATACTCAGAATCTGCCAGAAACTAGATGTGCATTCCATTGAGGCTTGTGAAGCATGAATTATGCACTGGGTACGGTTGGTACAAATGTCTTTATAGTTTGCCAATTTCTGAAATGTTTTGTACAAACCAGAATAAATAAAAGGCACCTGAGCTCTGAGTGAGTACAATCCAGTGTTTTATCCATTGTAAATAAAAAGGACGTACATTTGAGCAAGGTTTTCCCTGTAATGTGGAACAGAGCAAAAATCTTACTGCTGTAAGACTGTTCCCTAAACTGGCAATGTATTGACCTTCCTGTTGATGCTAAAGGTTAAAACATTTTAATTAGCCTGTTGATCTTGGTTATCTGTTTCCAATAGAGCCCCATAGCTGACAAACTAGAGATCTGTGACAACTGTCCTATTGTTGAACAAGTGCAACAATACCCTGTGAATATTTTCCCCCTGTTTGTTGTACATATTCCTGTTGCAGACAAATTAACACTCTTAAACAAATGAGGTCTAATCCTTCTCTTTGCCCAGCTGAACAAATATCATTAAACAAAGTTTGCAGTGTTTTGAACTAATTTTTTACAACCTTAAATGACCATAAATTGTCACGTACAGGGAAAAAACTGGTCTGATACTTCCTCCTTGCCCCCACTTTTGCTTGAACTATAAATGCAAAATCAAGCCTATAATTTATCATATCCAAAGATGGAGACTTTCTGGTCAGAGGTGGTTTGCGTATAATAGTGTTTGGGAGTATAAAAAGCCATCTGTCCTGCAATTATTTCTGTTGTATTACTTTCTTTTCAGCGTGTGCAATGAAATTCTTTAAACATTGGATTCCATGGCTTTTTTCCATGTGCCTAGACAGTGATTTTGAGATGCTGGAAAGCAGTGAATGGTTCACCAATTAGACTCTGAAATGCCAAAGTGGCTTTATAAGTGCATCTAGAACATAAAATAAAGGCCAGGTCCTCCAGCCCTGACTATCATTTGTACCAAGAGAAATACTCATATGAGTAAAGAATGCTCATATCAGTTATGTATGTCATTTTGAGCACTATAAAATATCATTTAATTTGTCATATCCAAGAAAATCAGTTTCACAAAGGGAGGGGAAAAAATATATCCTAAATCAGGGGTGTCAAACTTATCTGGGCCTATGGGCCAGATGAATATTGCAGAGCTAGTTCACAGGCCCATGGACTCCTTTCCCACCCCTACACTGCCCACATGCCTGATCCAGTACAGACAACACCTGCCCAGGCCAATCTGGGATGTCAGACTGAGTGGGTGCTGCATGTAGCACAGCCCAGGACCCGGCCGGAGTGAGAACCACCACTGCCACAACCTGGGGCCAGCCCAGTGAGCCCTGCTGGTGACATCCCATGCATTGGGCACAGGAATTGTCTAGCACAACAAAGGGGGTAGCACCAGGGGCCAGATCTGACTGATAGGCCCTCTGGTTGACATCTCAGTCCTAAATGAATTTGAACTGAAGGTGCAAGAAGGTGAGAAAGTGAAAAGCCTGTTAATGTAAATGAAACAAGTTATCCCTATATATGTAGGGATAACTTATGGGCTTATAGGATTACGAGTTGCTGCTCTATTCTTACACACATACACATTCTATAAATATGTAAATCTAAATTATTTGTATATAAACACTGTATTTTTGACATGTAACACACATCTTTTATGCAAATTTCAGCTGCTGGATCCTGGGGCATGCATTATTAACAAGGAAATATAGAAATAGCACTTGTTTCTAAGATGAGGTATTTTTAGTATTTACCATGACAGGGAAGCCCCTTGTCTTAGAATCAAGTACAAGAGTGGTAGAGGGGCAGGTGGCTGCTGTGGTTCTGACTCCAGCCCCTGCCTGGGGTTGAGTCCATAGCTGCAGCTGCTGCCTGCCCCTCTTCCCTGCAACCTTCCTCCCCATCCCCCCACCCCCCACCCCCCAGTCTCTGCTTCTAAACCTGCCCCTCTCCCTCCCCCTTTTGCCCTTTTTCCATGCCAGCAGGCTCTGTGCATGCTGCAGCCTGGGGCACTGAGCATGGCCCCAGCCTTTATCCATAGCCATGGTGTGCACCCTGCATGGCTGCTAAGGGGCCAGGTTAGGGCTGTGCTCAGCACCCCTGGTTAGAATGTGGACAGAGCTGCCAGTGCAGACCAAGGGTAAGGGGGAAGGAAGTGGGTAGCAGAGGCTTGGGGAGAGGGGGAAGGAGACATAGAGGCTGAGGGGATGGGGGAGGAGCAGAGGCTGAGGGGGAGAGGGGAACAGAGGTTGGGAGAGGGGGCAAGCAGAGGCTAGGGTTAAGGGGGAGCAGAGGCTGGAAGGAGGGGCAGGAGGGGGAGCAGAGGCAGAAGAGGAAGGTGGGGCCTAAGGCTGCAGGGGGAGCAGAAAGGGGGCAGCGGTGGCAAAAGAGCAGGCACAAGCAGAGGGCAAGCTGTTTGATCACACCCCCACTGTCTACCCCCCCCTGCAGTGATGGAGGGGATAAATTAAAGATGAACCTCCAATAATTAGATTCTATACATGGGCATTTTTTGTAATTTATAAATTTTCTACAGTAGTTGTAAATCCAACTACAGGGGGCTCATTTTAAATTCAGGGTCGTCTTAGATTTGAGTAAAAACAGTAACGTTGCAAATAGGGTTCTGTAGCTTCTGGCTGTAGACACTTTCTTTTTCCCTCCCCCAAGCATAGACAACTGCTGCAAAAGCTTCTATTCAATTACTTGCTATCACTTACCAGTATTTTCAAGGATTTTTTTTTCTTTATTCTGCCTTCGTAAAACAAGGTGCATATCTTATCCGGGGGAGTGCTGTATGCAAAAAAATATAGTATTCATATGACAAATAGGTATATATACATATAAACATATACATTAAATGTATGAATATTTGGCGCACACATAATGTTTGCATGAATAATTACATTGTGTGGTGTCAGGGCTTTTGTGTTCTTTGTAGGTTTTTCATTACATTTCAGTATAGTAAAGAATGGGTTAAGCAATGCAAAAACACATTATATTTCAAAAGAAGAAACTTTGCAGATTTTTGTACACATACACTGCTTCTGAAAAAAGCCTCTGAATAACTTTACTCACCTGCCAGTCCAGAAGGCACTGTTCTCTAAACAAGAAGCAACCATGTATCTCAAAAGTGACTGAGACTCAAGAGATGGTAGCAAGCACTAGATATCCAAGAAAAAGCAAAACAATCCTTCAACCTATCAGTCAGGAGTTCAATCACCTGATTCTGTTTGCAAGGTCCACTATATAGCTGACTTGGGTTGCAGTGATTGCTTTTGGTTGGTATTATGGTTTCCTTTTGTGCTTTCTCTCATGTTGCCCTTCATCTTTGGGAATAACTCATACTAAATATCTGCAAAGCTACTGAATTTTCTCCTCTTAGATCCCACCTTAAAACTCTCCTAGTCGTGACGCCTAAAAGAAGCTTGACAGCAATTAGGCTGCTGATGTGCTATGACAATTGCCTGCCGTTCTGATCTAGAAGTTCTCCTTGTTTTCTTCTGCACCCACGTCTTGCTGTCTCTTTCTGGCAGTGTTGCGGGGACAATAAACAGAAAAAAGCTTCCTGCAAAAGATGGTAGATAGATCCTAATGAAGAAAATAAAAAAGAGCAGAAACTCTGGTGAATCAAATGTAACACTGTAATAAAACAAGCTAAGAAAGAATTTGAGGAAAACTTGCTGGAGACATAAAAGGTAACAGTACCATTTCTTTAAATACATTAGAAGCCAAAGACCTGCCAGAGTAATTTGGGACTTCGAATGATAAGCAGGGATCCAAGCTGTCTGTTTAAAAACCACACATTCTCTGATAAAACATGTAAATTCTCTGATTAAAAACCCCAAAATCCATGTTTTTCTGTGATTCCAATGAAACACCACTATTTATATAGGTATAAGTTGAACACAATGTTTCACTCATATATTTTCAATTTTAAAGGAGTTATAAGCCTACCAGCCCCTCAGTTACTTTGATGTGATGGGCTAGCTGGCAGTGACCTAGCCCAGGAGTTTTGAAAGGGCAAAAGATTATTGGAGGACTTGGGATTCCCTTTCCTCACCAATCAGGCCCCAGATACTCGCCCCTCATGTCCCCTGATTGGCTCCTTGGGTCACCTGGAGGGGGATAAAAGGGGCAGCATGGTTGACTCAGGGAGAGACCAGAGAGGGACTATGAGGAAGGAGCTTCAAAGAGTTGGCAAGAGCTGAGCCAGTGGCATGGAAGCAGTTGCCCCAGAAGAGCCTGAAGGAGTGGGATCTGCAGGCAGCAGTTGGACCCTCAGCAGCACGGTGTGTGGCTGGCAAGAGAGGCTTCCTGCTTCAGCAAGGATCTGAGCAGCGACCTGAGGGGTTCCCAGCTCAGCTACCAGCTCCTCCAATCAGAGACCAGGTAGCTCAATGTAAGGCCGGGGCTCCAGGAAGGTCAAGACCCCTAGCAGGGGTGGAGGCGGAAGCAGATGGAGGGAGGAGCTGCCGCCACCTCCACCTCAGGCAGAAGGAAACCCTACTGCAACACCGGAGGCGGCAGAGGAGGAGGTGGGCACACAAGTCAAGGGGAGGGCGCTGCCACCACCTTAGGCAGAGAGCAGCTCCGCTGATTCATGGGAGGAGGCAGAAGCAGAGGCGATGTTGTGGGAGAAAACTCCCTGGAGTCTGTTGTTTAGCTGCATAGAAACCAGGCAACACGGGTAAAGGGTTAACTGCAGTTTATTTGCTCGAGCAAAGACCATAAACCAGCAAAGAGGCAAAATGGCCCCAACTTAAGGGTGGGGCTGTCTTTTATACCTTTTCTAACAAAGAAAACTACAAGGTCATTAAATATGCAATACTTATGGTCATCATCTTCTTATATGGTGCATTACAAATTTTCATAGTAACACTACATTAATCTATTATAGCTAGTACTTTTCCAGAAGCAAAAGTTACGTGTTATCTTACACATTCCAATCTGTTTTCCTGTCCTGGCCGTACCATCTTCCCTTCTCCTGGCCCCCCTTATCTCGTCCCTAGCTGTAACTGGTTCTCAGTACACAGACTTATACAGATTTACGTTCTTTGTCTTTTCTCTCAGAAAATGGTTGACACAGTTAAAATAATTACTTAACATAAACAAATGGTTGGCTTAGCTATCATTCTGCCTTGTGGTCAACAGCATTGCTAGGCTACAGGTCAAGCCTTGTATTCAGCTGCAAATCTAATACTTCTCAATAATCTAAATTATTGTTAACCTAACAGTATGCTATCAAAAAAACCCTATTTTATTTCAGGGTAATAACAAACTTGCTCATCACAGCGGGCAAGTGGGGAGGGAGGGATCCACTGCCACTGCCTCAGGTGGAGGGACGCCCCACTGCTCCGTGGAAGGACGCAGAGGCGGGCAGGTGGGAGGGAGGGAGGAAGAGCGGCTGCTATCACCACCTCCTCAGGTGGAGGAAAGCCCTGCTGCTCCACAGGAAGATGCACAGGTGGAGGCAGGTGGGCAGGGGGTAAGGAGCCACTGCTGCCACTGCCTCCACCTCAGGAGGTGATGGAGGTGAAGGGACTGTTTACATGGCTGGATCTGAAAGGTGAGCGGGAGCCATGTAAACACTCCCTTAAACACTCCATCATTCAAGACAGGCAATTGGCTAGTATTAAAATAAATTCTAAATACCTCTAAATTTTGGCATTTGATTTAGGCTTTTTTACCATGGAAAATCAGAGCTCGTCCTGCCCACTTTGCTCACCAGGATACAGGTCAAGCTGCAGCTATCCCCCCACACCACTTTGTAGTGCTGAGCAGCCCCGATATGCCTGTGCCCTGCTCATGCCATTGCCCCTCACTCCCAAGCCACAGCCCCCCAGACTTGCTGGTGACCCTCACTCCTGACCATGTAGCCCTGTAGGGTCAGGCCAACTCTCAGAATCTCAATATTGCACTGTTAGACAGGAGGGTATGACACAATTGCACATATACAAACACACAAATCAATTAGGTGCATACACACACACATTACCAGCTCAGGCACATACACATCCAAACCAGCCTAGGCACATGCGTACCTATCACCAGTTCAAGCACATATACTATACACCCCAAAAGTTAGACATAGATCACTAATTTGTATATCATGCACACAATGCCATATACATACATACACACACTCTCACCAGTTCACACACATACACACAAGTAAATTCCTAACTTGGATGGTACGGTGTGTATGTGTGTGTTTGGGGTACCTGGGGGAAGGTTCAGGTGAGAGAGAGAGTTAAAGTGTAGGGAGTGAAAGTTGCCAGAACTGGGATTAGAACCAGTGGACTACAGAGAAGCTGGCTGAGGAAGGGAGGCTTGGGTTTACTTAAGATAGACTGGGGTTGGAAACTGAGGCAGACAGCTGAAATATTGGGGGAGGGGGCAGATAAGTGGTAGCAAGGAGGAGATAGCCAAGAAAGAAACTGAGGCAGAAACCTGGTTGCTCAGGGGAAAAGGAAAAGACAGTGGGAATAAGACAGTAGCAAAGAAACGGGGTTTGGAGGCAGAGAGGAGCTCAGGACAGGTGTTGGAGGTGGCAGTGAGCCAGAAGCAGGAGACGGAGAAATGAGACAGAAGTTAGAGGGGCGAGGAGCAGAGATTAGAGCAGGGCCAAATCATAGTAAAGCAAACCCAACTCAGGGGTCCAAATAACAGTTTTATTAAACAGACAACACACTACACAGCTCCATGGAGTCCAGGAAGGGAAGAGAAGCAGAGTCCAAGTCCTTGGTTGAGGGGGGGCTGATAGCTACCTACCCAGGCTGGAAAGGGGTCCTTGTCCAGTAGGTGTTGTCCAGAGGGGGGGGTCGCTGGCAGGGCCTCTGGGTGGATAGGTGGTGTGGCATGGTGCTGGCCCAGGTGGAGAGGGCATCCCATTGGGTCTGTCTTCACTGCCCCTTTTTATAGGGGCAGACCTTGTGTGACCCTAGTGACAGGAGGCATGCCCAGGCAAGGGTCAGCCCCTGGCGTACTGAACATGTGTGCTCCATATCGGGATGTGCAGTTTCGGGTGTCTGTAATGGTGCGTTACAATGGCAGAGTTGCTTGTTCTGCAGGGTCTTTTGTCTTTCAAATGCTGGGTTCTTGTCTCTGTTCCTGGATGAAGTCCGTGGTTCCTGGATGAATCAATGCGAGGTGATGGCCCAGTCATTACAGGCCATTCAGTAGAGGCCTGCTACCATTGTATTTCAATCATTTCCAATCACTCTCATTCATCCGGGAAACAATTTACATGGGAGGGGTACGTGACTCATACAGTTGAAGACTTGACATACAAAATGGAAACTTGACATTACTTTGGTTCACTTACAAACACAGGCCTAAGCCATACAATAGTCATATGAAACAATACAAATCAATACAAAAACGATAATAATACAATATACAACAGTAAGAATCAATACAAGTCTAATAATAGTACAATATAAAACAGTGGATATCCAAAACCAAAAACTTTCTATAAAAATAAAAATGTTAAAGCTTATCCTAAGTCTGAGCTCACTTATGCTTGTCTATAGGGAATAGAGAGGGGGAGAAAGAAAAGCCAGAAATAATTGGGGAAGGGAAGGGAATGCATATCTATCATATATATATATATATATGTATTAAAAAAGAAAAACTGGGGGTTTTGCTACAACCACAGCCCCCCAGCACTGCCCATGCCCCTCATTCCTCACCCACAGCCTCCTGGTCCTGCCAGTGCCCCCTCACTCCCCACCCAAAGCCCCCCAGCCTTGCCCTTGCCCTCATTCCCCACCCACAGCCTGTCAGCTCTGCTGGTGCCCCTCACTCCTGATGCACAACCCCTCAGCTCTACCGGTGCCCCTCACAACCGACCTACAGCCTTCTGGCCCTTCCGGTGCCCCTTACTCCCAACCCAGAGCCCTCTGGCCCTGCCAGTGCCCCTTCTCCCAACCCATAGTCCTCTGGGTTCTGAAAGTAAAGTGCATGTGTCAACACACCCAGCATGTATTAAAAGCGCAGAACTCATTCCCACAAGATTTTGTGGAAGCTGAAAGCTTAACCAGATACAGAAAGGGATCATACAAGTTTGGAGGAAAGTTACATTAGCAGCTATTAAGCATGGGAGTTAGGGATATAGCCTCTGAATCATATCTTCCTAGAGTTTAAATTCTGGAGCTTCAAATGGGAGAGGAACAGTGCAAAAAAACAAGGTCATACCCTGTTCACTCTCCCTTTCAGCATTCAATCTCTGCCACTGTGTGACTCAGGATACTGGGCAAGATGAACCTGTGGTCTGACCCAGTAAATGGCAATTCCTGTGTTCTTTGCTCTTATCCATCTGTTGCCTTTTGTTTTACACAGTCCATATATGGGTAAGCTCTTTGGGACAAAGACTTTTTTTTTGGTCTGTGTTTGCACAGCACCTTTAACAGTGGAGTCATGGTACCTTAATAGGATTTCTAAGCTACAGTAATAACAGAGAAGAACAAGCAGTAGCCATTGGATTCAGTAGATACTAACTACGTCATGTTATACAACCAAGAGCACATGACACATATCTAGTGTTTGGAGTTATGATATAAATTTCTTACTTCTCTCCTGTATGTCACACCTATCTGACAGAGAGGCCTAGTGAGATCCTGTAGTGATTGATGTTAACCCTGGTCTTGTTTAATATCTCCCCTAAGGACCTGAGGAAAGAAATGAAAACTGAATGAGAACAAAACCAGCAGAAAATGCTTGGAAAATGCAATATATTATGGATGAAAATAAATAATCTGCACATGATGCACTCAGTCATAGGAAGAAAAGAATTTTTTTTTTAAGTGTGATCCAGAGCGGGGCAAAAGTATGTATGTAAGTGTGGTGCTAGAGGAGGCAGGGACATAGAAAAGAGCTTGGGTTTGGCCTTAGCCTAGCTGTGTGCATTGGGGGGAGGTGTCTACTAACTCCAGAGCCAAAAAGGTGTGAGTTCAAGCCTAGGTATATACCTAAGCTCCTGGTTGGATCACCGTGTCTAGGAATTGGGGTTTTTTTTCACCATGACACATGGAAGCTGCCATGGGTCCCAGAACCAAATGGAGTAGTGGCAAGGCTCCAGGGCAGAAAGGTGTAGGCCTCGGCATGGCAAATTCAGGTTTGAATTTTTTTTTTTTTTTTAAGTGTTGGTGGGAAGTCGGCAAACAAATGTATGCGAGTTTGGTGCTGGGGGAGGCAGGGACATGGGAAAGAGCTTGGGCTTGGGCTTGGGCTCGGGTTTACACTTAGGCTGGCTGTCTGGCCTAGGGGGTTGTGTGCTGACTCCAGAGTCAAAAAGTTTGCAAGTTCAAGCTGGGTGTGTACGTGGACCTTCTCTATCCAGGAATGTTTGTTTGTTTTTTTTACTACAACACATGGAAGCTGCCATGGGCCCCAGAACCCATGCTGAACCCCTTTTTGGGGGGAGACACCTACTTTTCTTGCAAAAAAAAAATCCTGGATAAAAGAATTCTAGTTTGAATGTTTACATTTAGTTCAGTTTGAAATAAAATATTTGGGGGGGGGGGGGTTATGTTTTCTATGTTATTTTTTTCTGAATTTAGTCTGGAATGTCCTTTCAAAATGAAATGGAAAGTTTTCTTCTCAAAAGTGCTAAAACAAATGTTTTGATTTTTCTAAATGTTTTTGTGAATAAACTATTCATTCCAAAATAACAACTTTGGCTATAGGCTCTAGGTTGGTGTGTGCTGTTTCTCTGGACTCTTTGCATTCCCAAGACCTTTTGGTTCACCCTGACCTGGTCCCCTTTCTAAAATTCCACTCATTATACCACACCATTGCTCAGCTTCTCAGTCAGACACGGAAGCAAACCGACTTTTCCACTTACCACACGATTTTTATTTGCGATTGTCAGGATCTGGCTATACTTTTGCATGTCAGTATTGCATCACTGTGAGATGACTTCAGTTACTTTGTCTCTTGGGTTACTATTTAGATCTAAGAGGGGCCCATTTCCACATTTTGTTTCAAAGCTTGTAAATCCGAGTTGTGGCTCTGGGACTTCATTATCAGTGTGCTCTGCCAGTTTCCAACACAGTAGTGCATTCCTGCAGGAAGCACAGAATATCAGAGATTGCTGACTGGCAGCTCATCACAAATACGACTGCTGGAAGCCTCTTTGCTTTGATCAGGTGTTGGAAACATGAGAGCTAGTTGCAAATATATCATATTTGGAAAAGTAATGTCTCTCCTGTATCCTGGTGCTGGAGCTCAGCAACCCCAGTGTTTGCAACTGCAGAAACAACAACCACTATGTAAAAAGGTAGAAGAAATGTCTGCTTGTTCCTAAAGTATGTCTCAAATGATTTAGTGACTGACAACTTCAAGTCATCCAGAATGCTGCCTAAACCTAAACAGCAGGAGGAAGAAAATTCCTAGACTGAATTTTCCAGGCTTACTATATTGGAGACTGTATTATTGATCAAGTAGCACAGAGCAGGTCTTTGGGGATTTAGCAGAAGTTAAATGAGCATCCAGAAAATGCAGCCTACTAGCTGAGGAAAATGGAAGAATTCTCAGTAGGGCATTTCAAGCATCACCATGTAGCAGGAGAGCAACTTCAGTACCAAATGAGGCAGATGGATGGGGAACTAAAGAACAAGAAAGACTAATTTTGTGTCAGACTTATTCCCAGCCCCCAAACCACACAGAAATGGAAACTAAAAGGAAGAAACTACAGAACTGGGAATTTCAGCCCCCCACGCCACCCCACCCCACCCCACAATGCTCTGCCTATGGAGGTCTGCTGGGGAAGAGAGAAAGCTTGTCCCTCTGTAAAAAAATCTGTCTCAGAGCCTGCATGTATCCCACAGAGGAGCTAGTTCCTACACGAATGGCCCTTAGGCCATCCCACCCATCTATCTGGCCATGCATCTTCAATGGACACTCCACTGGAAGGAAGGCAACTCCTTTAGCAGCCAACAGAGCTGGTGGGATTAATCTCATGGAGTTGGATACTGAGAAATTAGTGCAGCCTCTAAATGATTTACTGTGGGAGTTGGTGGGAGGTGAAAGACAGGAGAACATGATGTGCAAAACTATCAACTTGATTTACCTCCTCCTCAGTCCTCCCTACCTGGTTCTGAGTGCTCTCTCCAGCTCTCTCAACACAATGCTATTGACCTGCTGAGCTGGCAGATGACTGAAAACCTCCTGCTTACCTCCTGCTTAGACAAAGCAGTTCCTCAGGGTCCTAACTTTTCTATGGATGTCCTGGGAGCCCAGAGGCAGACTGAATGGCCCTACAAGGCCAGAGCCCAGGTCTCCCTGAAACAGAGGACCCAACCAGTTTGGAAGTTATTACCATAGCTGTTTTTCTGTAGACACAGCTCAGACTTAGAGTAGGCGGCTGGAAGAGTTGTGCCTTCATGGCTCTCAAACTTTTCAAACTCCAGGCACCCCTCCCCAAACCTCTGTGAATTAAGCAGCAACCTATTTCAAAACCAGTTTATCACAGGGCTTATTCAAGGGCTGGGTGGTAGGGGGAAGGAAGGAGAAATAGTTGGGCAGTGATAAGCTTGCACCTACCTCCTGACACCCTGTGACACCCCTCAAAGGATCTCACAGCATCCCAGTTGAGAAGCACTGCTGCAGTACAATGCCCGCACAATTCTACTAAGGCTGTTACAGCAAGGAGCCTTGAAGCCTGACCAGCCTCCTCTCCCCAGCACATCCCATGGTAAGTAACTCTAAAACTGAGCAGAGGAAATACAGTGCAAGCCCCAAACTGCATGGGGCACCACAGCCAGGGTGGAAAGAGAAGGGGCAGCTGGCCAAGGTGATTCTGCCCTTCCCTCAGCTGCCAGTGCTGGGAGCAGCTCACACCACTGCCAGTACTACTGGTAAGAGGAGGAGAAAGGAGCTGTTAGCAGTCCCTACATGAGGAGATAATATGAGTACAACTGTACTGGGCTCTCAAACTCAGAGGGGCCCATAGCTATAAGAATTTTCTTTCTTTATTATATGTTAAAGTATGCTGAGTAAAATAATAATTGCAAATAACATCTGCATGAATATAGTAAAGGTCTCTCAAAAAATTGGTTTGTCCAGACAATAAATAGATAATGGGATATAGGGAGCCCCCAACTACCAAGATATACCTGGCTCTGCAAGGGTGTAACTGAACAAGCTGGGGTCCATTGACAGAGAGAGGACTATGATCAAAGCTAATCTATTTATTTGATGTCTATGCTGTCATACCCAAAAAAGGCTCAGGGTAGCTTACAGCAAAACAAGAGAGATGATAGAAACAGAATAAAATATTCAAGAAAGATAATAAAACAGTTCCCCAAACAATACTGAAGAAACTTAACCCCACCAGCTAAATGCCTGTTAAAACAAACAAACAAAAACAAAACAAACGGGCTTATAATGTCTCTGAAAGATGTCCTACAAGGACACCTGGAAGTGATCCTGTACACTGTGGGTAACACTGATGATAGTTTCAAAATTATTTGGATTTGATGTTATCCAAAGATCTGTTTTCATGGTGGTTACACAATGTGGAAGTTAAGTGGGAATGGCTTCTTTACTCACCAATTTATTAGTTTCTGTACACGGTTATAATGTTGCCTACAGAAACATTTTTCATTGAAAAGATGCACTCCTTTACCAAAGGATTCAGTGAATGAAAAACTGCTGAGTGCAGCTGCGAACATGAGAGAAGCTTGGAATACAGAAACTATAAGTTAATATGGATACAGAGTACAATGGCAGCTGGTACCACGGATCCAGACGTAGCTCAGCAGTTTCAGTCACAATTCCACTACCGGAGGGAAGTTCTTAAACACGTTTCCACAACTATCAAGCTACTAAGTGGGTGTAGGCTTGTGTTTTGTGGTCATGATGAGGTGTTATGATCACTAGATAATGGGAATTATTTGGGGTATTTGGAACTGATAGATCAGTTTGATTCATTTGGGGCTAATCATATAGCTAAATTTGGACAGAAGGGTAAATGTAAGCCCTCTTATCTGTCCAGTATCTATGATGAATTCATAGACTTACTGGGATGCAAAGTAAAAAATACAATAATCGATTAACTGAAACAAGCAAGATATTTTTCAGTGATCTGACATCAGACTTATCACATGTGGATCTGCTGACTTTCATATTTCAGGTTGTCAGTCCATGCGGTCAACTTATTGAAAGGTTTATTAGTACAAACCTTGCAAGCTTTGTGCTTGACATGGCAAAGAACCTGGATTTGGACATATCCAACTGCCATGGACAGTCATATGGTACTGCTAGCCTGAGCTGTAGCAAGGCAGTTCTGCACTCAGGGCAGCCTGCTGTGCTGATTGTGGCAGTGTGATCAGCTTCCCCTGTGTTAATGGCTGCTTTTGCACCCCACTCCCGCCTCCCCACAACAAAAGCAGTGCCCAGGGCTGCTGCCCCAGTTGCCCCACGTCCATTATGGTACTGGTGCTACCAATATTTCAGGGCAGTATAATGGTTTGCAGGCCCACCTAACTTGAGTACACACACTTATCCACTATGTTCCTTGTGTTACATGCTCACTACATTTATTGGGGTCAACAGTAGTGCCAAAAGCTGTTCTAATGCTGTTACTTTCTTTTCCTTCTGCAGTCATGTGCTTTCAATCAGTTGCTAGAAATGTGTTTTTGACAGTAGCTGCTCTGGTAACATCCATACATTAACACTCAAAATTGCTCCAAAAACAAGACAGAGAAATTCTATGGCACCTTCATGTCAGAATTATAAAGGAATTTGGCAAGCCCTCAAAGACCTTTCCAAAGACACAGAACAATAATCTGTAACCCAAGTGGAGGAGGCTTCCATTCAGAACCAAATGGAATGAAATAGAAATGGCCTTTATGGTACAATTTTGGGATGCAGTGCTTCAATGATTTAAAATTACCAGCATGCAATTACAGAGAACAGACCTCAGCATTAGTACAGCTGCTCATTAATTGTGTTCATTAGAGTCATTTGTGGCTGCCCTGTGAGAAGACTTTGAGAATTTTGAAAATGTTTTTTCAAAGAAAGGCTTTTTCACAACAATAACAAATTGAGCTGTGCTGTACTTGAAAGAGAGAGAAAAAATACAGATGAATCTGAAAAGCCTGAGAGTTTACTTCAAAGACAACAAAAAATTGAGAGGAATCTTTCAGTCTTTTAACTGAATTAGTCTACTAGCTTGTCTTCACCATCATATTGATGCTTATAAAATACCAATTGACTATTTTGAAGTGCTGTTTGAACTGAACTCATTGAACATCCCTGGCATTTGCATTTGTGTTGCTAAACTTGCTACACTTTCCCAGCAAAACTTTGATCATGAAAACTTTGCTGAAGATTTACACAATTCAAATTCTTTGTACAGGATAAGCCAGATAAATTTTCCAACCACCCCACTGAAAGACTTAAAACACAGTGACCTTCTGCCACTGTTGCTCACTGTCAATATTGCCCTGAGGATTTTTCTGACACTACCTGTCACAAACTGTGCAGGAGAGAATACAGTCTCAAGGATAGCTGGGATAAAAAATTAGCTTTGATCAAGAATGCAACAGAAACATTTGAATGCCTTGCCTCTTATGAAAGTGAAATAAGGACTGGTACAACAAATGGACTTTGATGACATCATACAAGATTTTTCCACCCTTAAAAATCAAAAGCAGCCAATTATTTGAAATACAATAAATGCAGAGAGTGCTTTTATGTGTGCTTTTTCATATGTGGTTACATAGTTAACCCTGGCAATTTCCTATTGTAGATGGTAGTCCCCAAAAATTCTTAATCTGGCCCTGGGTACGGAAATAGGGCTCAGGCCCACTGAGGGCTCATCCCATCCTCATGGATGAGTCCGTGACCCCACAGACAGATGTTTGTGGGTCATTGTTTGGGCTGAAACCATTTCTCTATGTAGGGAGGTGATCCTGCTAGTAAATGAACTGGGTCACTGTCACAGAGTGAAGCGGTCAGTGTAAGGCGGGATTTACAGCTCCAACTGCAGGTAAAAAGCAAGACGTGCATTACTCTTCAACTGACTAAATACTCATGTCTTCATTCTCGTTCTCCCATTTCACCCCTTCCTTCTGTATTGTCATCTGCTTCTGGTGTGTTTGCCTAATTTATACTGCTAACATTTTGGGGGTGCAGTCTCCATGTATATAAAGAAACCCAGACATGTAAAGAGCTGTGCACATCAATGGAGCTAAAGAAATAATAAGTTAATAAACAATTAATAATAGTAAGCAGAGGAAAAAGACATTTCCATAGTGGCTGTCTTATTAACGGCTTGTTTCAGAGTAATAATTTGTCGTAGTCTTCCAGGGTATTGGTAAATAAATAACTGGTGCTTTACGCCCACCTCCTGGTTGTGTTCTAAAGAAAAATAAAGATATTAATTAAAACATCAACCTTTATTATGTGTTATATTATGTGGTACATCTTCAAAGCACTGCATAAATATTACATAACTGCTGTATCCTTTGGTTCCTTCAACAGACAGAGAAATAATATGAATTTGGAGACTTACCTCAAGGTCTTTGCAACATATGGATCAATCCATTATTTTTAGACATGGCAGACAGCATGGAAATAATTTAAAGACTATATCATGGCTTATATTTTGCTTTTCCCATTAATTCTGAGCTAACTATGTCAAAACCAGCTTTATGAATAGCCTCTTACTATTGTCCCTTACTGTATTGATACCTAAGATAGTGATAACCTGTGTGCAATGGCTATGCATAGGCACCACTGCTGGTTAAAGAGGGCATCTGCCAAGGTATACAGATGACATCTTCTGATCCTTTGGTCATGTCTCTTCCACTTCTCCTGTCATAGAAAATTTGGAGTGGCTTTACATTTTACTTTCAGAACAGTTAAAAGAAGAGTTATCAGCCTCAATCCTGAGCATCTGCATCTTGTAGGAGGTTTTTAGTTATTCCTGGTAAGGGCTCTGATCTGAGAAAACAATTAATGGGTAGATTGATATATTCTAGTATGCACAAGTTACAGCTTTCTCAAAGTATATGTTAGTTTATATTACAATATTAATATTAATATTAATTACACTTGATATAAGCGATTAAATATTTGATGTTGGTCTCTTACCACTGAAATGTCTAATGGCACTGGTATAAAAAACATAGTGAAAAAATCAAAAACACAAAACAATAACTTATTGTAGCAAATTATTTACAGTGGTCCATATATTCCTCTGTGAAAGTAGATTTTTTCCACTGAAATACAGAACAATATTCCATTTGAAAGGAATCAAGCATTCTTCCTTTGATTCTCTTTGAATGAATGTGGATTTATCCTTTCATATTCTAGTAACTATATAGCTGAGTCCATGCCCATAATATGAAATTTAATCATCAGATACCATCCCAACTAGCTTTTAAGAAAGAATAGTGAGACTGTTTTAGGATTACTTTTTATATTAGATCCAAACATTTTGGAAACATCAGCAAGAAGCATGACCCTATACAACTTCAGTTTATTACTTCCTTATATCTTATGTCCCTTTGCATCTAAAATAGGTCACCACTAATGACAAATATTTTTATATATTATTATTTGCTTTGTGGTAGCGTCTAGCAGGGATCCCGCAGTCTCCAAGCACACTGTCACGGTAATAATAATGACTATATTGTGCAGCATATTCAGTTCTGGTTCGAGAAACTCTCCCTTCCATGCCAAAAAGAGTTGTTAATTATATTTTCCAGTTTTTACTTCATAATTTTATTGCCTTTGTCACAGCATGATTTTCTGTCTCACTAAGCTTTGATTTAGCTATGGTTGCTACAGTTACTAATTCTTTTTAGGTCTATAATTTGAGTAAGTTGTTCATCTTGGGTGAACTTGTTGGTAGTCAGTATTGTATAGGATCAATATCTAAATGGCCCAAATAGTCACACAAAAAGCAATTGCAAAGACAAACCTACAAGTCAGGGATGCCTAACTCTCATGCTCGTGCTGTAACCATGTAACACCCTACTCCCAACATCATCTAATGTATGCAAATTATCACTTACACGTGGTTTCCCTGCTGTGCTCATATAAATGAATTTTAGATACATAGGTTTAGATTTATAAATGAAATGCAGACATGAAGATGAAAACAAGGCCAATAATCAGTAGTGTGGTTCTTTATTTTTATTTTGTAATATTTGTTGGACCAGACTATTAGAGTAGCTTCATTATTATCTGAACTTTTCATTTTGCTAGTGTTTGCAATACCAGCTGGCCTTGCCTCTTGCAAGCAGCTTATAGCCTTGAGTTTGCTCGCATGATGTTTCTTTCCTTTTCTATCACTGTAAGAAGTTTTTCTAACACCACATAGTAATAGTTTTGTTACCAGCTCAAATTAACTGAACTTGGCACTAACCAGCTGAATCAGAGGGATGAAAGGATTGGATATGTTCATGAAAGGTGATAAGGAAAACCAAAGGAAAATGCCCAAAGTAAGACAGTGGAAAAAGACCAAGTTAAGAGGTGTGCTCATGATAGGTGTGTTGAACAAAGAAATATGGTAACAGGATAATATATTGGCAGTATTCTGATCGCACAGAGACCAATCTGAAAGCAGAGTCATTGAAGGAGTGAAGTTGAAGAAAAGGATAAACGGGGGCAGCAAGAAAGTTGTGTGTGTTGTCATTGTTGTCATAAATCCAGCCTTCAATACCTGTCTGGACTGTCCCAGCCAACGACATACCCTTTGCTTTCAGGAACTGAGAGGCCATCTTTTCTGTTGAGCAAAGTAACATCTGGGATTGGGTGAGATTATTGTATTGAATGTTTTTCTCTCTCTGAATAAACTGCTAAAATAGTATTTGTTGTACTCATAAAGTTAGACTTTGTCTGTCTTTATATTTCACATTGTATTTAAAAGGTTAATTGTGCTTTAACAATCCCTAAGCACTATCTGGTGGACAGTAGTGCTAACAAAGTTTTAATTTAAAAACACTGATGTATATCAAGAGTAACACACTGACTGCTGTTCAATTATTCTGGATTTAAACAATTGATGCTAAGGTGCTATTAATTTCCCTACAATCTCTAAATGACAACGTCTAAATGAAATCCTACCACTTGCAAATCAGCCAAGTATTTTATAAGACTCCTTGGAACTTCCCCACACTGAACAGATTATTAACATTACTTAAATGAAATCTAACAGTGTTAATTCAGCCACTGTAGTTTAAAATCAGATAGATCAGCCTCATTATGTTCCGCTTTTTGATATTGAGTGCCTAGCCACGAATTCATATAATTTTCTAGATAAGAGCAGATAAAATTCACTTTGGAAAAGAAAAGTTCTACAGTATTCAAGAGCTCCCTGATTAATAAAACAATATCTTGTGAAATTTCCTTGGTAGCTCTTTTAATTTCAGATACAGCCCTTTCCACCTTGACACACTTAAACTGCTACAGAAATATATTGCCTTTCTTGCTCCCCCATCTGTAAACCATGTATCATGTAGTTGCATTTTTTTCTTATCCCAATCAAGAGTTTATTAATTTCCCATTGTCAAAAATATAGGATTTTTTAAGACAATGGCAGGATATGGGTTTCTGCTTTGAGTCTCTTCTGGTTATTTAATTATCCTACTCAGGTGTACTTGCCAATGCACTTTACCCACACAAACTATCAAGAAGAATGACATGGATGTCCCCTGAGGTCGCTTGCAAGAATCACTTAGACTACATACTCATGTAGAATCAATTCTGCTCAAGCATCAACCTAAATAAGACCAGGTCATTTCCTGGAGCTGATGTTGGCAGTGTCCACAATTTAGTAATGATAACAATTAAGCTGAAACTGAAGAAGATTGCAAACAAAAATACACCAAGAGTCAAATATGATCTAGAAAAGCTCAGGGATCCGACAGTAAAAGCTGACTTCAACATAAAAATTGGAGGAAAATTTGAACCACTCCTAATGCTAATTGACTTATAAAACATTACAGATAGATTCACTCGAGCAGTCAGAGAAACAGAAGAAGATTTGCTTGGAAGATCTAAGAAAAAGAATCAACCGTGGATGAACAACAAAATCATGGAAATGTGTGATGCACGACAAACACTAAAAGCTAAACATTTTGATTCAGAATCTGGCAGTCTCAATTACAGAGAAGCAAATAGGAATGTAAGAAATGAAATAAGAAAGTTGAAAGAAAGACTGGATTCTAACCAGGTATGAAGAAATTCAAAGTGGTTTTGAGAAAAACAGAAAGAAAGCATTTGGGAGCCTGAAGAAGATGACCAAAACCTACCAAGCAAGAACAATGGCAGTGGAAGACAAGAATGGAAAATTGCTTACTGAGAACAATGCAATACACAAGAGATGGGTGGAGTACACAAAGGAACTTTACAACTAAAACATCCATATGGGGCCTGAAGTACTTGACCATCTAGAGAAAGGGAAGGAGGATCTGGAAGCAATGAAGAGGAAGACCCAAACATCTCAAGAGAAGAAATAGAAGAAGCCATTAGAAGCCTGAAGAATGAGAAAGCGCCTGGGGTAGACAACATACCTGCAGAACTCTTGAAGACAGGTGACAACATAACAAGCACGCTTCACAAAATTTGCAACATGACATGGAGGGAGAAAACTTGGCCAACCAAGTGGACGAAGTCAGTCATCATTCCCCTTCCTAAAAAGGGGAATCTCCACAAATGCACAAACTATCGCACCATCAGTTTGATCAGCAAAGTATTTCTAAAAATAATACTGAACAGACTCAAGCCTCAACTAGAGACCATGCTGGTGGAAGAGCAAGCTGGGTTCAGAGTGGGAAGTACCAGAGAGCAAATCTTCAACTTCCAAGTACTGTGTGAAAAGTACCATGATCACCAAAAAGAACTTCACCATAACTTCATAGACTTCAAGAAAACTTTTGATAGGGGGTGCCACAAAGCACTTTGGCTCACAATGAAGAAGCATAACAACAGCAGATTCCTGATAACACTAATAAAAGAACTTTCAGCACTCCAATGTTTGCATCCTTATATTGACAACAACATCATTGGATGGTTTGTGACTTCAGTAAGAGTGCACCAAGGTTGCCTGCTCTTACAATGCCTTTTCAACCTCTTCCTCAAGCAAATCATGTCAGATACCTTAGAGAATTTCACAGGAACTGTATCAGTTGGAGGGTGGAGGATCAACAACCTGTGCTTTTCAGATCGATATCAGCAAAGCTTCAAGAGCTTACAGAAATGCTAGACAAAACTGCAAAAAGCTACAGAATGGAAACCAGTGCTGAGAAAAGCAAAGTGATGGCAACCTCCAAGACCACCACCAGAAATGTTGATGTGAAGATTGGCAAAGAAAAACTAGAAAGAGTAACTAACAAGTTTTAAGTGTCTGGGAGCAGCCATCACAGAAGACTTAACATCTGAAAAGGAAGTCAAGACCAGAATACCCGTTACCACCAGCTAATTAACAAAGCTAAAAAAAATCTGGACAAGCAGGAATATTACACTGAATGTAAAGTTACATTTGCTGCATGCTAAGGTCATCCCTATGATGCTTTATGGCTGTGGGCATGGATGCTTAATAAGAAGCATCCATGAGAGAGGCATTTGAAATGTGCTGCTTTAAGACTGTTTCCAAACCTTTTCCAGCCCCAGGCATACTTACATTAATAGAAATTTTCCATGGCACACCTGTTAATGCATCCCCCCTCCCCATACTTATGAGCTCATTCTAGTTCATGGCCATGGCAAAATTCTGTGGCATAGCTTCATAGATTTCATAGACATTAGGGCTGGAAGGGACCTTGGAAGATCATCGAGTCCAGCCCCCTGCCCAAAGGGCAGGAAGTCAGCTGGGGTCATAGGATCCCAGCAAGATAAGCATCCAGTTTGCTCTTGAAGGTGTTCAATGTAGGCACTTGAACCACCTCCGGTGGCAGGCTGTTCCAGACCTTGGGGGCTGTTCCAGACCTTGGGACAGTAAAGAAATTTTTCCTTATGTCCACCCTGAAACGGTCTTGTAGTAGTTTATGACCATTCGACCTAGTCGTCATCCCTTGGGGCGCTCTGGTGAACAAACATTCCCCCAGATACTGGTGGTCACCCCTGGTAAACTTATAGGTGGCCATCAGATCACCCCTGAGCCTGCGCTTTTCCAGGCTAAAGAGCCCCAGGGCTCTCAGCCTGTCATCGTAGGGTCTGCTTCCCTGACCTCTGATCATGCGCGTGGCTCTTCTCTGGACTCTCTCAAGCTTCTCCATATCCTTTTTGAATTGTGGAGCCCAAAACTGGACGCAGTACTCCAGCTGCGGCCTCACTAAGGCCGAGTACAAGGGGAGAATGACGTTCCAGGATTTGCTTGAGAAGCATCTATGGATGCAAGCCAGCGTTTTGGTTGCTTTACTAGCCGCAGCATCGCACTGCAGGCTCATGTTCATCTTGTGGTCAATGATGACCCCCAAGTCTCTTTCTTCCATAGTGCTAGTCAACATAGCACTGCCGAGCCTATAAGGATGCTGCAGGTTTTTCTTCCCAAGGTGGAGAACCTTGCATTTATCGGCGTTGAACACCATCAGATTCTCGTCCGCCCACTTGCTGAGCCTGTCCACGTCAGCCTGGATCACTCGCCTGTCTTCTGGTGTGGATGCTTTGCCCCAAAGTTTGGTGTCATCGGCGAACTTGGCCAGTCCGCTTCTGACTCCAGTGTCCACATCATTAATGAAGATGTTGAACAGTATGGGTCCAAGGACAGAGCCTTGGGGGACCCCACTGGTCACAGGACACCACGATGAGTGACTTCCATCAATTACTACCCTCTGGGTCCGACCACAGAGCCAATTTTCCAGCCAGTGGATCGTGGAGGACCCAAGGCGACAATTGGCCAGTTTCTCCAAGAGGTGATCATGGGAAACCAGATTGAAGGCTTTTTTGAAGTCAAGATATATGACATCAATCTCTTCTCCCTTGTCCAGGTGATAGGTCACCTGGTCGTAGAAGGAAATGAGATTGGTCAAGCAAGACCTACCCGCAACAAACCCGTGCTGGCTATCCCTTAAGATGTTGATGTCAGCCAGTCCATTAAGGATGGCCTCTTTAATAAACTTTTCTAAGATCTTCCCCGGGATAGAAGTCAGGCTAATGGGCCTATAGTTAGCCGGATCCACTTTCCTCCCTTTCTTGAAGATAGGCACCACATTGGCCTTCTTCCAGTCTTCGGGCACTACACCAGAGCGCCAAGAGTTTTCAAAGATCCGTGCTATAGGCTGGGCTATGATGCTCGCCAGCTCCTTGAGTACCCTGGGGTGAAGATTGTCAGGGCCGGCTGACTTGAAGATATCCAGCTTCTCAAGATGTTCCTTCACGAAGTCAGCATTAATGGAGGGCAGAGGATCACCCTCACCCGGACTTCCCTGTCCCTTAGCGGGCATGGGCATCCCATGGGACTGATGAAAGACCGACGCAAAGTACCTATTTAATAGGTTGGCTTTTTCCAGGGCGTCAGTTGTCAGTTGCCCCATCTGGTTCAGCAGGGGTCCAATGTTGCCCCTGCTTTTCCTCCGGCTCCCCACATATCTGAAAAAGGACTTTTTGTTGTCCTTGATGCTCAAAGCTAGTTGGAGTTCAGTTGCAGCCTTGGCTTTCCTGGTATGCTCCCTACAGGACCGGACCAGTGCAGAATAATCCTCCATGGAGGTGACTCCCATCCTCCATCCTTTGTAGGTCTTTCTTTTTAGCCTCAGGAAGTCTGCTAGGTCCCTGGAGAGCCAGGGGGGCTGCTGTGCCCTCTTGCTGCCTTTCCTCTGAGATGGAATAGACTTAGTTTGTGCATTGAGGATCGCTCCCTTGAGGAGCAACCACTCTTCTTGAACTCCCCTCTCCCTGTGGTCATGGTCCCTTAGAGCCTCACTGACAAGCCTCCTGAGCTTGTCAAAGTCTGCTTTCCTAAAGTCAAGGACTTGTGTGTTGCTGACTGACTTGCCAGCTTTTCGGCGGATGGTGAGACTGGGAAGATCAACGAGAACACCACCTGTGCCCCCAGACCCTTTAGCCCTGCTCCCAAATCCCTGTAGCGCCTCATGACCCGGCTGGGAGCACTCTGAGCTGTGTCATTGGTGCCCACATGAATAAGGAGCATGGGATAGTGGTCTGTGGGTTTGAGGAGCTCTGGGATCCTCTCCGCAATGTCCCAGATGCAGGCCCCCGGGAAGCAGCAGACTTCCCGGGCTAAGGGGTCGGGGTGGCAGATTGCCCCCTCAGTCCCCCTCAGGAGGGAGTCTCCCACAACAAACACCTTATGTTTTGTCTTGGGGAGAGCAGGGGTGGGAGCTGCAGTTGGGCCCATGTTGCCTGTGGGAGCTGGCAACTCAGCAGCCTCTGCTGGAGCGGCAAGAGGTGCGTACCTGTTGCTCAGTTCTGGCGGGGCAGGGGCCTTGGTGCGGTGTGCCTTAGGGCCCTTGACCACCTTGGTCCATGCCCCTGGCTGGACAGAGCAGGAGGGCCCGGAGTCCTCCTCTGGCCTGGAGGGAGACTGTGGTCTACCCTCTGCCTCCCGGGGGAGAAGGGCCTGGCAATAGGAGTCTATCTCCTGCTTGCAGTCCCTGATGGCACGCAGTCTCTGTACTGTGGCCTGGAGCTCCTCCAGCTGGCGCACCAGAGACCCCAAAAGGGAGCAGACCCCACAAGGGGAGGTAACCATGCTCCCAGGCCCCAGAGCCTGAAAAAGGGACAGGCCGAGAGCCAGGGGCTCCATCTGCGTGGAGCCTGGAACCAGGGGCTCCGTCTGGGTGGCCGTCTCTGAGGTGCCAGAGGGGGGGGCCGTGGAGCCCGAGAGGATCCTTGGGGTGCGGCGCATGCCCATCCGTGTCATGCCTCTGGTAGGCTGGCTACGGCTGGGACTGTCTACCCTGGGGGGCGCTCAGGCAGGGTCCTGGGCCCTCCCGTGCGCCCTCCCGCGCTAACTCCGTGCTAACTCACGCGCCGGCAGAGAAGCGTGCCTGTTTGCACAGCCTGTTCGCGCAGCTCCCTGGGGGGCTGGGCGAAGTAGGGGCCTGGGCGGGGCTTGACCCAGCCCGGCTCCACTCAGCCGCCTCCTCCCACACACACACTAAGGGGTTAGCCCCCTCTCTCCACGGGCCCCGCTTACCTCCGGCTGTGCTGGGGGTCGGTGGGGGGCTCCGCGGCTGCTGGAGGGTTTCTGGGGGGCTTCAGGGGAGCGGGGGCGCAGCGGGCTTTCACCCGCACGTCTCTCGCCGCTTCCAAGCCTAACTGGCTGTCCAGAGGTTCGCAAACTGCAGATCCCCCACAGCCAATACATACACAGTAGATGATTTTTCTTCTGCTTGGCTGGTTCTCTCTCTTCCCCACAGCCAACAAATGTGTGAGTCTTCTGTGAATTTCTCATCAATGCAGCTTACTTGTTAGTACTAGGTGGCTGAAGAACTTTCTTCTCATTATTCCAAAATTCTCACAGCACACCAGGAAGCTCTTTGCAGCACAGCACTGCTTTAGGAGACTGCTGTGTGTCTCATACACTGAGCACCAGACCAATGAGTCTGTCAAGCAGCAAATCAGTCAAGAAACTGGAACATACAAACCACTGTTGGAGGTTGTGAGATGAAGGAAGCTGCAGTGGTTTACACATATGAGAAGGACAGACACCCTAGCCAACACCATAATGGCCGAGATGAGGGAAAGAGAAAAAGAGGTAGACCCAAGAAGAGCTTGGGAACCAAAATCAAGGACTGGTTGGGGCTTCAACTCTCAGAGTGCATAAAACTAGCTAAATACAGGACAGAGTGGAGGGCAGTTGTTACAGCATCTAAGGTGCCCCAACAGTTGTAGCAGCCTTGGGACTAACTTGACTTGACTTAACTCAGGTGTTTGTGCAGTGCCTTTGTGTTATAATGCTAATAAAATTAGGCATACTCTTATAAGTGCTTCCAAATAAGATTCAATAAGTGAATATTTTTAGAATAAGCTCAGCTGGGTGAGACATAAATAAAATAGGCAGATACATACACTGTTATTTTTGTATATTCCAAAGTAGAGTGGGCTTCAACTTGGTTGAGGCCTCACTGTGAAACTTCAGCAATAATATAATAATCAATCCATAATAATATAACAATCACCATTAAAATAAAATCTCATATTCAGCAGCAGTTACAATATTGCCATTTTAACCAAAGTACTGCAGTCCTTTCCTTATGTATGGATATAGAAATACCTTCTTTTTTTTAATGGCTCATCAAAAGGCTCATGATTTACCATATAACATATTGGGCTGGACCCCAACAACATCTCAAGCCATGGTGACCCCACAGCTCAGCACTGCTCAGAATGTATGTGCACTCCAAATACTCCCTTTTCCCCCACCCCCAACAAAGGATCCATGTACTAATTAGTATCCCCTTTCCCCCCAGCTCATGACTGGAATCAGGTGTTCTTGCCATGAGTTCTGGAATCCTCCAAAAATGTATATGCAGATAAGGTGCAGGGTAACCTAGTCTGGTTTCCCTTCATGGAGGGTGGGGCCACACTAATCATATGTGGCAGACTGAGAGAGGGACTGAGAGAGAGTTTCTGCACGATCTGTTTGGGGCCTCATTTGGTGATGTTTGCCAGACATTTAAGGCTGGTGAAGAAACAGGAATCATTGGAAATGGGAAAGACACAACTCAGCAGTGGGAGTGAAGAGGAAGTTGAAATGTATGCAATATAGTGAATCATTGTGACTTGAAAAAAAGTCAGGGCTGAGGGGGACTGTGGTCAGTGGGCACTACCACATCTTATTCAGATGGCATGCACCAACATATCCTTGCAGTAGGATGTCAAATGTTGCATTTTCGGCACCATGGGGAGGGTTTCAGGGCTGGCTCTGGCCCTTCCTGTGCCAGCCTTGTATTGCAGTACCTCCAGGCCTGGTGCCAGTTAGTGCCAGTCCCCTGTGGAGGGAACACGTGCCCATTTTTTTAAGGGCAAAAGAACTCAAAACAAAACTAAACAATAAAGGTTCCTATCAGCACATTTGCCCAATATTAGCTATGTGCTTTATAGTCATGCTCAGTATTGGCTGCAATTAATCAAGTTTGTATTTGGTTTCCATTACTGAGTACATTCTGCTTTAGCAGCAGTTCAAAGATAGACAATGTATTTAATAGTTTCCTTGGATATGAATGTAAAATGAGGGGCTTCTTTCCCTATGCTGGCTGGGGGTGGGGGAAACTCACTTTGTATTTGTGCACATATGGTACTGTCTCATTCAATTCCTGGAGAGGGACTTCACCCCATTAAGGAGGACTGCACCCAGGATCTAATGCAGTGAAACAGGCAGCCCTTCTTAAACAAGATACCATTTACTGGTTAACTGCAATACAGCAATAGCATCCTTATGTCACAAAGTCTAGACTAAATCTCAGGCAACCACAAGGCCTGGCTGCCTTCTTCTGAGTCTCTCTCCATCCTAATTTTTCCCTCTTGTGTTTCTGAGAGTCTCTTTTTCAAGCCAGTCCCTCACTTTGGGGATTTCTTTGTTGTCCCTCTTGTGCACTAGAGCTTCTCAAATCAATACAGCAAAACTTTTCCAGGTAACTGGTGCTCTGGCAAAGATTTCATAGGGTGAGATCTTTTATTGGACCAATTATGTAGTTAGGATAAAGTCAGACAAGTTTTTGAATGCAAGATATTCTTCCTCAGGTCTATGGACCATTTGTGGACCATCACTCTTACTCTACCTAATACTCTGGTGCATCTTTGAATGCAAATTAATCCATTGTATTCTGTAACGGCCCATTCACTAGTAGCTGAACTGAGGTTGGAGCATTGTTATAACTGTGATTGTCCAGGAAATGTATAAGACAAGGGGTTTTTTGTGATATATTTAATTGGATTAACTGTTTAGTTGAGAGAGATGTTGGACAAGCTTTGGGGCATAAGGAGAACACCTTATCCCTAAAAGCTTGTTCAACTTCCAGCAGCATAAATAGGGGTGGGTGAGTGGGACAGCAGCCTTGGGTGCCAACTGAAAGGGGGCACAAGAATAGCAACCACTGTCAGTGCTGCCTAGGGTGTAAAACTTCTTAGTTACGTCTCTGCCAACATTTCTCCTAACTATACAGCTGGTCCAATAAAAGATGTCACACTAAAACCCTTGCCTCTCATACTTGTAGCTGCAATATATTTACCTGTCCAGACTCATCTTCGCCCCTAGATCTTAGTCTGGGGAATATAAACTCATTCCTTTCCAGGGTGTAATAGTATACAAGTAAGTCGGGGAACCAAGGCATACAACATCATCACAGAGATTGTAAAAACCACATTTATACTAGAAGTATTCCAAAACAGTACCATGTTCTGTCACACTGAGTGAGAAACTCTCCTCAAAATCTGGGATATAACAGGTAAAACTAAGATCTCATTCATCCCCATGTAAATTCTGACTCAACTGAAACTAATTATACATGTGTAACTGAGATCAGAATCTGGGCCAGAGGGAGTCACTCTTCCAGTTTAGGAAGCTGACTCGTTTTGGCACAGATCTGAGGGGTAAATAATCAAGGCTGCAGGCACAGTAGCATAGAAGCAAATACATCAGTCTAAGCAGCAGGAGTCTGCAGCGTGAGCTGTATTAAAGATTTCTTAAAATTTAAGTGTTTGGCTCTTTGTCACAGCCAGCAGGAGAAAAAAGGGGGGCAAAGATATCAGAGCCCCATGCCATTATTAAAGAAGAAAAAATAGGACAGGCTACAGCCAACCTAAAGCAGGGTTGCCAAAATGAGGACTGGGGTGGCCTGGCTGTCAGCCACCTGAAGTGCTTCTTCCTTTAAGGAAGACAAAGCTTGCCAGGTTGTTAGCCAGCCTCCAGCCAATCAAGGACGGATGCAGCCTGACACAGCCCAGGTCTGCGGAGACACAAAAAGAAACAATTCTGTCAGCTACCAGTAGGCAGCACAGGAGGAGGAAAAAATCCCATTCAGTAACACAAAGCAGAAAGCAGGCCATCAGGAAGTTAGATTGCCCCCTGCCAACCCAAAGTCTGCCTAGTCAAGGACTGACAACCTGACAGGTCAGTAGAAGCCACTTGGCTATTGTAGGTGCACCAGCCCTGCATGGAGATGCCAAACAGAGATGTCAATGGGGTCCTTGGGACCTTGGGAGTAAAATGTGGCTGTAAGGGAGTCTTTTTACATAGTCTTAAAGACACTGGAAAATACAGCTACAGTGGAAAAGCATAGAGAGAGATTGGGTCTGGTTGATTTTGCATACTAATGATTTTGCATACTAATATACGAGTACTGCAAGAACAGAGTTTCTGTATATTTATACAAAGTCCCAATGGGCTAGAACAGTGATTCTTAACCAGGATGCTGCAGCACCCTGGGGTGCCTTGAGATCTGTTCTAGGGTGCTGTAGGGTGCCAGACAATGTTAGCACTCTTAGCATGCAAGCATGATTCACAAGCTAAAGCCAGAGATTTCAAATAGAAATCCATAGTGTTAAAAACAGTTTGACCTGGTGTGATCTTTCTGAGGTCTTTGCAACAGGAGAATAACTATTATTTTTCTATTGACAAAATAAGTGGCATTTTCCACTAAACTGGCATTTTCTAAGGGGTGCCATGCATCTATTGAGGGCTGCCTTGAGTCAGAAAAGGTTGAGAACCCCTGGGTTAGATCCTCAAAGCTACATAGGTGCCTGTCTGTCTCTTCAGGTATCTAAATTCATTGACACTCAAAAACTGCTGCAACTGGGCATGTCTACACGTTCATTAATATGCCATAGTTACTTGTCTTGATGAAAGATAGTCAGATTTGTATCTCATGATAAAACATCCCAACACCTATTGTATAATTACAGTACATTTTATAATTCCTACAGATATCAGTTAATTACTTTGCTAACAGATGACTAGGAAAACAGGAAGCATGCAATCATGGACCTCATAATCACAATTAATGGCTTATTTTTGGAAATGTATAATAGTTTTGCCTCCATTTAATTGATAACTTTAAATTTTGATAAGCCTAGACAAAGCCTCTGGCATTTGTAGGAGTAATGCATCAAAAAGGTCTGCAAAGTATCTGTAGTTTTCCCCCTCCTTCCCTCTTCTGTGGTTTTCCTCTCCCAGATTCACCACAGGTCCTATATAGTACACACACACTCCATTAGTATATAACGCTGTTAATTTTGTAAAATTATTTGAGAGGAGAGGCACTCTGTTAATGTATGTAACTGAGCATGGCTAACAGATTAACTGTCTTAATCTCATTTCTCATAGAACATCAAATAATTAGTAATCTTAATACTGCTGCCTTTGATCACTATTGATCAGGCCTGCATATGACCAAGTGATCTAGAAGTAAAAGACTTTTATTCAGTGATTCACAACCAGGGTAATGTGACACCCCTGTGGTGCCTTGAAATTTTTTCCAGGGCGCCACAGTATACCACAAAAACATGATTTTGATGGTGTGTAAACATGATTCACAAAATAAATCCAGAGATTTCAAGCAGGAAACTGTCATGTTAAAAGCATTCTGAGTTTTTGAGTCTTTGAGTTCTTTGCAACATTTTGCAACTTTTTTCTGTAGTCAAAAAAGAAGTAAAAGCTAAAAGCTGGCATTTTCCAAAGGGTACACTGAGTCTACCGAGGGATGCTGTGAGTCTAAGAAGGTTGAGAACCACGCTCTAGGACTTCTATTGCCCATCCCCATCTATTGAGAACCTCTTTTCTGTAATATTTTCTAGTCACTATAGACCTCAGAATCACATATCCAATGTCTGTGCTGGGATTTCAGTGCAATGTGTTACATACTTTACACTAAATAATAAGTTACTATTACCAAATTATACTATTAAATAGCAGTTGCCTCAGCTCAAGTACTACAAAATACTGGGTCCACTGCTACACTTATTTGCACCCATGTAGCTCCAGTCAGTAAATAACATCATGAGATGTGAGCTATTACATATCACCAGAGCAGTGCAAAGTAGCCAAAATGCAGCAGTATTTTTAGCTGAGTATGTACGCGTGTCACAGTTTTGGGATTAACACCTCTGATACTCCCATGGTCGGCTCAGGGGCATCCTGCTCAGGCTTGAGGTCTCCAGCATACATCAGACTCATCCCTCTCACTTTAGACCAGTGTTTAAACCAGTGGTCTGCTTGACATGCACTGCAATCACTTAGAGTTCTGCTCTTTTTTTCAGAGACCTTGAAAGAATTAACCAATGCTCAGCCAGCTTTTGCAAAGCATAACATGTTTATTTCGGAGAAAAGCAGGATAGAGAAAACATATTAATAAACACTGTCCACAAATGCTAAACTACTAGCCCATCAAGTACACGGGATCCAAGTATGTGTGCGAGCATTTTCCCCAAATCAAGGATATATCTTTTAACCTCTTCAGTTTCTTTGTTTGCAAGACCTCTAGAATCAAGATAGCGAGGGTTCATAAATGTTTTCAACTTGCTGACTAGCAAAGAAATCTGCCTCAATTATCCCCTCAATGTTTCTTGAAACGCAAAGTATATCTTTGATTGTACAACCCTTTTGAACAGGTCATATATTAGTTGCAGCTAACACATTTCAATATGCCTTTGAAGTTTCTATGCATCTAAGATCTCATATCTAGCTTACTTTGTATGAGCATAACCAGGAACCAAATTTATCCCATGTATCATCTATGTTGCACATGACTGAGACTAAAGGATGGGCATCTTACATGACAGAGAAACAGATAGTTTTCATTACTAGAAATTGGTGGAATGTAGAGCTACTAAAATCCAGATTCTAAGTAGTAGGTTCATTTTAATTACAGAGATGGAAAAAATTTGCTCCAGCTGAACTTCCTTAATCAATTCTAAAAGACAACTTGAAACAGAGATTATGAACCAAATCACTCTCTTATTTTTGGTAGCTGTTCTGCTGGTATAAAAAAACCCAAACAGCTGGCAAGCTGTAATCATTGCACAGATATAAATAATGGAAAGTAGGGGATTCAAGTGGACTGTGTCCCTGATTGTATTATGGCAATGAATCAGTCCATCTGAGGATGATCAGCATGGTGTTTGAATTCCTTCCAGTGATGCAATTCTTCTCTAACTTCCAGTGGAAACAGCAATGTATGCCAATGAAATTAAACTGGTGTAAAATTGGAATGAGAAGAGAATAAATCCCAGCTGGAAAATCTTGGGCCAATACCTTCATATTGTTGAACCACTTTTCTGTAATTGCTTGAGCCCAGCTCTCTTCATTGCAGTGCTAATGTGTTTGATTGCTCACTTTAGTTTATCAATTAATCATAAGTTTTAAGAGAACAAAATATTTTATAGCATCTTTAATTTGAAAGGATCTCAAACTGTCTAAATACGCTGCTGCTATAGGGTTCAAAACAGAGATCTCGTCACAGACATTTTGCTAAAACTACCCTTCCTGGTACAGTTTACATCTCCCTGAACAAGCTTGACCTTTTATGCCATAGGCAATTTTAACCTATGGGAGGGCAAATAAAATTTGTTTCTGTCAACATCTATATAGGAGCCCTTCTAAGAGTGTTTTTTAATGGGCTGAGCCAAGTAAGCCAACCCCACCAACAGCCAGTCTATGCCCCTTCCCAGGTAGCACTTGTAGGTATAGACACTACACTTTTGCTAGGCTAGCCTTCTCAAAACATGCTGGATCCTTTTGAGCTCTTCAGTATAGAAAAGGAAGTGATTGTGTTTCCATAGCTTCCATGTTCCCATAACTTCAAGGGCACCATGCTGACTCACAACAGCTGAATCTCTGATTTTTAAGTGGCAATGTCCCTATGACAATAATATTAATCCTCTAATTAAATTCCTGAAAAAAATCACATTATGAATTGGAGCAAGCTAAAGCTCTCATTGCAAGAAGGAACTCACATAACTGAAATGGTAGAAACCCCTCTATTAGACTATTTGTTTAATATATTCCTTATGAAAACTTTGGGGGAGGGGGTTCAGACTGGTAGAAATTATTATTTAAAAAAGTGGGGAGAAAGTACATTCAAGTTTCATAGTTGGTAGGGTTGGAAGGGACCTAGTAGATCATCTAGTCCGACCCCCTGCCATGGGCAGGAAAGGATGCTGGGGTCAAATGACCCCGGCTAGGTGGCTGTCTAGCCTCCTTTTGAAGACCCCCAGGAGAGGGGCAAGCACCACTTCCCTTGGAAGTTGGTTTCAGCTCCTAGCTGCCCTGACAGTGAAGTAGTGCCTCCTGATATCTAGCCTGAATCTACTCTCAGTCAACTTATGGCTGTTGCTCCTTGTTACCCCCAGTAGTGCTCTGGGGAACAGGGACTCTCCCATTGCCTGCTGGACCCCCTTGGCAAGTTTATAGGTGGCCACCAGATCCCCTGTCTTCTCTTGTAGAGGCTGAACAGGTTCATGTCCCGTAGTCTCTCCTCGTAGGGCCTGTCCTGCTGCCCCCTAATCACGCAAGTGGCCCTCCTCTGGACCCTCTCGATGCTGTCCACATCCCTCCTGAAGTGCAGCGCCTAAAGTGGATGCAGTACTCCAACTGCAGCCTGACCAGTGTCACATACAGGGGGAGGATCACCTCCTTGGACCTGCTTGTGATGCATCTGTGGATGCATGACAAAGTGCAGTTAGCCTTTCTGACCATGTCTTCACATTGGCAACCCATGTTCATCTTGGAATCAATAGTGATTCCAAGATCCTTCTGTGCCTCTGCACTGACGAGAAGGGAGTTCCCCAGCCTGTAGGCATGCTGCCGGTTCTTCCTCCCCAGGTGCAACACCTTGCACTTGTCCGAGATTTAAAAGTGGGTAGGCTGCAGTTTTGCAGGAAACAAGGAGCCTGCTGTTCTTATTGTTTATACTCCAGTAGTGGTTTGAGGCCCTGCTCAGTACTGGGGAAGGACTCCTAGCATCAGACTATTTCTGGCCCCAGAAACAGTCAAATAAAAGTTAAAAATAAAGAGTAGTAGGAGCTTTCAAACAAATGGACATAAAATAAGAGCGGGATAAGCACAATCCCTGAATCACAACAGCTGAAGGGAGACTATCAGAGAGAAACAACAGAGGCAAGAAGAAGTGTGCTGTGGGATTAGTGAGCATTGCACTTTCTGAAAAATTTTCCTCATGTATGTGATTTCTAAACACCAGGATATGATGCTAGTGGGACTTGAGGACTACCAGTGCATGACAGCAGGGTCTTGTTTGGCACTAGCCAGATCAGGCTCATAATATTTAAAGACTCTCTGAATCACAGTCTGTTACATTGTGATCAGTGCAATTAGGATTCTGGAGATAAAGACAGTATTTGCTCCTTTTTTAATGTAACCCTGGGCACAACACTAGCTGTGCCCTCACCTGAATAGTGGGATCCTGTGGTACCTGGTAGCCAGTGGCCCCAACCAGCTCCCTAGGTAGCTGCTGCAGGATCCTCAAGCAGAGAGCTTCCCCTTACAGTCAAGCAGTTATAAAACTATTTACAGGATTTAACTATTTATAAAGGTAACATATAACCAATGCAATAGAACAAGTGTTACACCGTATGACCTGGTGATGGGGGCTTAAGGGTTAATGCTTCTTGGATACACTTTACGCTAGGGGAAGGTATGCAAGTTACCCATGATAAATAAGGAACCAATACATAAATACACTGATACTCCAGCTAATACACCATCAAGAACTTATTTACACAATCTATAACTCCTAAAGTGTTTACTGAAGACCCTATGTGTACTGCCCCTGGCAGGGTCTCAGGGGGCAGGACTGTCTGTGCCTTTGCACAGGATCTGTGGGCAGTCCCTGGTGCTGGTGTCCCTCGCAGGAGCTCCAGGCATCTCAGCGCAGCAGGCGGCAACTCCTTCCCTGCAAGAGAGCTGATTGTTGCCCAAACTCCTGCCCTGGCTCAACAGGGAGCAGTGTCTGGGCTCCAGGTTGTAAGAGTTCCCCCTGCCCAGCAAATGCAGCCCCTCCCCAGTGCCTTCTTACTCACAGGGAAAAAACTAGGGCAGTCTCCAGCCTCTTCCCTGGCCCTGTGCCCCCCTCCCCTGCCATGCTCACCCAGCCACACAGGGGCTTGTAAGAGGGTCTTTCCAGGCAGCTCCTCTAGGGTCCTGCAGGTTTGGAGGGAAAGGGAGGCAGAAGGGACACTAGCACTCTTCCCTGCTGCCCCTAGCTGCTACTTCTGCAGGGCTCTGCCAGGGGCTCTCAGAAGTACAACCATGGAGACAGCCTTTCCCTGGTCTCCAGCCTTGTCTCTCTCCCACTCCCTCTCTCCTTTGCTCTCCCTGCAAGAAAACTGCTCTGCTCTTTTAATCAAGCCTCTCAGCCAATCCCAGGCCAGAACTCTTCCTGGGTTTTTGCTAATGTCTTATTCAAACCCTGCTGGGGTTACATCACCCCTCCAGTTCCACGAGGGCTATCTCCAAAACAGCTTTGCTGGCTCAGGGCACACAGTGTCCCTACTGGGACAAACTCTGTCCCTCTGCAGGGCAGCCCTTCCTGTTCCTTCAGGTGGGTCCATTTTTAATGCTGCTGCATGAATATGCTTATGTCAGAGGTCAAAGCCAGTGTGTCATATGCCATCTAGTACCTAAAACCTACCCATTATTATTTACCTGAAGTATCATCAGCCTTAGAGGCTGGCTAGGAAATCACTATTTCTTCAGGGCTTTGAATGAGAATAAGTCATAAGAGATGAGATGAACAGTTATTATTTCTTCACTCTTGGTTGGTGAGAGAAACTGTGTTATGTTACAGGGTTGAGAAAACAAGTCTTAAAGGAAAAATATACTTCCATGTTCCTTGGGTTAGCTTGGGCCAATGCACACTCAGAAGGCATCAGCCATAGCTGAAGCCGGTTTTGTTTTCAAAATTATTTTAGCCCTAGTGCTTTTGCTTAAATAATCTTCCAAGGTCATGATACAGTTCATCTATTTACTTTTATTTTGATGGGGCCAAAAGGTTCTTGGATAAGGAAATGTTTGCCTATCAGGAACAGGAGAAAAAACAGCCATTGACCTTTCAGGTGATAAAATTATTAGAAACTCACTTCCATTGAATTCTAATGACAATTTTTCCTATTTCTCTCCTTAGACTGGTTCTGAGTTCTCTCAGGTTAGAGCCTTTTATTTATAATGTTCTTTATGCATTTTAGAGAAGGATACTCCCCTTGGTAATATTACATCCGACACAGATAAATAGATAGGCTGTAGTAACTAGGCTACAATACTTGGGTACAAGAGATTATTGAATGAAAAAGGTGTTTTGTGCTTTGATTGTTTCTCCCTTCCCACTCTGTCCTCTTCTCTTCCCCTCCCCAAGATTCACAGATGGGACTAGCAATGGAGAACCATTAATACTGTTGTCACATATATTATTTTGCAAAGGGGAGATTGATCCTTTTAATGGAGCGTTTGTCTTTGTGATGGAGATCCCAATTTTCATCTATACTAAGGCAATTTTACAGTGCCCTGGCAATGTAATGGGGCCTTAAAGTAGGCTTAAGTTATATTTATGCTCTCTTTAACACCTATTTACATTGACAGTACAGTATAAAGTGGCCTTAGAGTAAATGGAAGATTAGGCTGATTGTGCTTTGATTCACAAACACACACATTTGTTATTTTTTAAAGTGATGTCAAATTAAAACATCACAAGTATGGATCCTTGTAATGAAGTCCTGCCCCAAGGGTGACTAGAACACCACTTGAGGCCCCACATTGCCTTTGCTTCCTTTGGATAATCTACCCTTCCACTCATCTGCCACACTTGATATAATTATGTCTTTATAAGAAGGGAGGTTCCCCAGGGCTCCCCAAGCAAGGTCTCACACTGAACCCAGGTGTCACTGCTCATCACACTAAGGGCTTACACATATCATATGTTAGTGAGGAGCCTTACTACAACCCTTTTGCTCAGGGCCTTTTCTCCTATAGCTCCCCAGGCCAAACTGCCTACTTAGCTCAGGCCCTGAGCTTATATACTACAAGCCCAGCCCTTTTCTGGGTCATGTGGCTCCTGCCACACCAGCACTCTGCTTTATCTACAGCTCTGCCTGCTCCTAAAGTAGTAGGAGTATCAAGTTGTTATAATCATGAAGTGGTTCTTAGTATTTATATTCACTGTACTCAGGAAATCAAAAATTTAATATTGTGATATAGATCCAACAGGACCTGGGAGTATGTCTCTGAAAGTGCCTACTGGCAAATTATGCTGGAATGTCTGGGATGGTTTAGAAGACATGGCCCTGCTTAGAACAGGGAGGATTGGACTCTATGATCTCCTGAAGTCACTTCTAGCCATAGTTTTACAATTATGCTGTGCTCTGATACATTATGGATGGATATTTTCAAGAGAAATTTACCCAAGTATTTGTGAGGTAGAGTTTAGCTGATCCTACCTTGGAGAAGGTAAATAGAATAGAGACAACCCTTTGAGGTTCCTTCTATTCCTGTTTTCTATGATTCTAGAAGGGCAGCTAGAGTGCACAATATTAGAAAAAAAATGTTGATCTAGGACTTATCTTTAAATATTTTAGGGAACAGCAATAGCTTAATTATTTGAGTACAAACCTAAAACTGAGGAAGCCCTGCATTCAGCTGATTAGGGGCAACCAAATTCAGATCCTGAGCTATGCATGCCAATAGCTTTAGGCCCCAATCCTATTAGCTTTAGGCCCCAATCCTATTGGAGGAACTTTCTGCCTATGAAGATGGTCAAGCATTGGAACAAAATGTCTGGAGAGGTTATGGAGTCTCCAGCCCTGGATATTTTCAAAAGCTGGTTTGGCTGCTGGAAAGGTTTAGTGATCCTGTCTTGAACAGGGGGCTGAACTAAATCACCTTGTGAGATTCTTTCCAGCCCTATTTTCCAATGATCCTATGATCTTGCCTTGAACTCCTTATGGCCTGAAGGCTCTGTCCAGGTGGAATCCATTACAGGAATGGAGCTCTAGTCATAGGACTCTAGTGCTGATAGATAGTACATGGCGAGTGCCTCATCTATTGATCTGAGATAATAGGACATTAGGACCTAATTCTTATCTCCCTCACTCTCATGTAAATCAGATGCCACTCAGCTGAAGTCCATAGAGTTACAGTAGTGCGAAGCCAATGCAAATGAGATCTAATTAATCATTATGATGGTATAAACAGATACAATGCAGCCTCATTAAACCCCAGGGGACCAGAAGAAAAGTTGATTAAAAGAGGGTGTTTGCTGTAGCATGCTTAGTCAATTTGCTGTATTATAATAAATTGGTTCCCATTTGGGGGACTGTTAAAAGGGTGTTTTGTTATGAACAGGGTTTGTTGTAATTAGCATGGACCTGAATCTATGCCCTATGAAATCAGTGGCAAATTTTTCACTGAATTCATTGGGTGCTGGATCTAGCAGTAACTTTCTAATTCTCAGAAATGAAAGTAGCTGCAACTATTAGACTTGAGAGGACAACACTGGCTGGTCTTGGAAAATTAAACTTATACAAATGCATTTATTCTGGAGTAAGGTACCACACATTAAACTGTTTTGCAAGAATTAAAAGGCTTCTAGCAAAATGTTTACTAATAATAGACTGACCTGATGCATCTAAGTGTTTTGTATTTTGTGTAAGCAGTGTATGAGGTGTTTGTTCTTCTATTAGCACATGAATTTGTCAATATAATGCAAATGACATTTAGGAAAATGAATGACCTGTTATCCCATAGGGCTTTCATTAAAGATGATCCATCTCAGGAGGTTACTCTGGCAGGCAAAATTCTTAAGTGAATTAATAGGAAGCATAGATTGACTGCAATGACTACGTTTAATAATGACTTGTTGAACTATAGGTAATTAAAGAATCTGGATGTACTGTACTAACTGTATATTAGGACTAATATTATTTTAAAGGCATGTAATTATAGAGTAAATTGAATTTTAAAAATAATTTAAGGTATTACAGAGGTCTGGTTTAGAGAATAGCTTTAATGCGACCAAGAAATCAGAATTTAAGAATCAGCTCAGTATACTTATAACTAAGCCTTTTTCTACTTGTACCATGTATAACTATTTTTATCATGGTGGTGTTTAAAAACTAGATGCTAGTGGGGAATCCCTGTCATTGTCTGGGACTGGAAGCTTTACCCTGCAGGCTCATTAGCTTTCAATTAATATATTTATGAAAAGGAGCAAGACTGAAAAATCTACTGATCATCTCTGCCTCTGCCACTGCCACAAAATGTATAGTGCTGCAAGAATAATGCAAAATATGGCAGCTAAAAATAGAGATTCTAGTGATCACTACCTGTGATCTCGTTCTGTCAGGTTTTGTGGGGGGGAAAAGGAGAGGAGGTGAGGTGTATGAACAGAGGAGTGTATTTCAATATATGATAGGATTTTCTTTTTATCAAGGTCCTTCCTATGTTTTTTTTTTCTCCATAATTAAGGAATCTCTGTGCTTTTGAATAATGTCTAAGTATGCAATTTGTGGAGAAATCAAGTACTTGGGTGTAAAAGTGAGGTAGACTGAGTAAAAAGGCCGTCTTTTTAAAAAGGAGAGATTGAATTAAGCGTTGAAATAGCACTTTTAAATGCTCTCTTGAAGAAAAGCTTGGCTCTATATTAAAAATGATTCGGCTTTCCATGATACACTGGCACATGCAAGGTTGGGTTTCCTTGTCTTCCCAGAGAACAAGTGGGGAGCATTGATAAACCAAATACACTTGTTTTATATTCATCATATTTAATTTTTTATGGTGATGACTCAAAAAGAAAACAAGAGAAAGCTCTTGGCAGCACTATCTAACAAGCAAGCAAAAAACACTCATGTATGCATTTAAGGTGGATGTGTCCTTGTTGCTGATAGACTTTCTGGCAGTTTCTCTGTGGCTCAATAAAGTTGTTTGATTCCTGTACAACCCATACTATGAGCAAAAACTGAGTCATTTCACTACATCACAATTCATTAACACCAGTTTTCAACACTTATCTGTATTCTGAGGTAGAAGGATCATGAAAGTGACACTGAACAATGGCAAATTCATGTACATTAATAATGTTAACAAATATAACTAATGGCCTTAGTATCATTTTGAACTTAGTTAAGTCATGTATCCTTGGAGTATTCATATCAAACTATACACTGACATCAGTTAACATGCATCTAAACATCCACCAGAACTCCATAGTCTTCAAAGGTTTTACTCTGGGTTTATGAGCAGAATGTTGCTCATGGAGTCCCAATTCAACTACAGTCCAAAGTTGGGTTCATTCTCATCACTTCATGTGTGAGAGGGTTCATACATCCTACTGTCTGGAGGAGCCAACATGTATTTTTGTGTCTGTCCCTTTAGCTCTTTTCAAACCACGTCAGAAAATTTGCCTTTTCTGCCACATTATTTCTCTCTCGTACGTGTTTACTATTTGACAATGTAGCTGTTTTGTTTAACTCTGCAAAATATTTTGTGATATATATGAAAGACTCTGTGCAAAGAAGGTTTGGATCTTACTGTGTTGCACTGACAAAAAATTAAAAGGAGGGAAAAAAAACAGAAAAAGAGCAAGTTAATTACAGTAGAATTGCAATGCATTCTACTACCATAGCCTCTGCGTGAGGTTCTGACACATCAGCCAAAGCTGACTCTGAGAGTCATGATCTTGATCCTTCATTTCTGTTATAGATATATCACTGAGGAACTCACAGCACATGAGCGCACCTCATGAAGAACAGATATAACCTCACTGATATATATACATCACTGATATAACCCAACCTGGAAAAACATCAAGGAATGATATTGACTTCTGAGCAACCACAAAGCCAACTGCCCAATCTTCTGTGCTGGAAAAAAAAACACCTTTGCCTTATAAGTAAATACACTGTTGCTCATATATCTGTATAATTAATCTCTCCAGCTAGTGCTTTGTTCAGGGAAAAATATAAGTTCAGAGCACAGCTACGAAATATGCACTTACTTCCATTTATTTCCTGAGTACTAATCAACTTTGTAATTCTACAAGCTAAAATAAGAGAGACTTCTTGATGAGCTACACTACTTGATTGTACATATTAGTTCAACTGTATTATAAAGGTAGAGAATAGCTAAAAATTTTTAATTGGAATCCAGGGACAGCTTCTAAATCTCTCTGCAGGTTGAGGCCTACTTCATAGTTTTTTTTAAAGTACGCTTATCACCTTTCAGGGATAAGAGGTGGTGCCCCCATCACTCAATTGATTAAGGTCCTAACTAAGAGCTCATTGAAACTGAGGCATCTCCATGATGGCCAGGTTGGAACAGTTAGCTTTGTTTTGAGACATGAGATTATGGCTGCTTCTAGCTGTGGGTTGTCCTGCTAGAAGATTGCAAAGTACCAGTTCAGTAAATCCTACTTCTTATTGCATGCCCTTTTGTCCCATCTTAGAGGAATATTCTTGCTGTCTTAATTTCCACACTTTCAATTGGTCTGATAGAACAAGTGACTACATCATCGCCAAACCAAACAACAAGGAGTACGACATCTAAGTTTCATCCACCTGCAACTCTACAAACGTTGTATTACTTGCTTAACATGCCGGTCTGCTGTCTTTTCTGCATCTGATAGACAGAGCTATCTCTATGTGGAAGAATGAACGTACACTGATTTGTCATCAGAAAGACACAAAGGCCCGTGGCAGAACGCCTTAACTTCCCTGGACACTCCATCACTGACCGGAGGTGGCTGTTCTCAGGCAGCAACATTTTAAAAACCAGTTTGAATGGGAACTTGAGGAACAAGAAATGAAGCCTAAGGAAGTTCTTTCTCTCCACTCTCTTTTACTTTTAACTTTTAAAGGTCACAACACATTTACTCACACACAAACATATAGGATTGTCCCGTGCCTTCTGTAGTTCTTTGCTACAATCCATTTTAACAAAATAAACTAATTTTGGAGAATATTAATCCATGTTTATCTGTGTTTGTATCTAGTGACATCCAAACACAGAACTGCATTAAGACTATGGCTAGGTAAAGTAACCAAAAAAGTCATGATATAGTATGGTAAGTTTTCTGCATGTTTTTTGCTATGAGAATGTTTGTTGTTTTTTTGCTGTTTCAATCACTTGCTTCCACTGGGATGCAGTCATTGTCAAGAGTATATTAAGTATCTAATAGATTTTCCAGGGCACTTGCAGGCTTTCAACATGTTTTTTTATTTTTCTGTCACATTAGTGCATTTTAATAACTTTATGGCCAAATGTGTCCTTTTCAGCAGGGTGTGCAAATTAAACTAAGCCAAAGTTATTTACTTTCAGATCTGGGGTCACAACATAGTAAATAAATATTCTGTTCTATTACTGTGTGTTCTGAACATCCAAATAAAAGAAGAATATACTTGTCCAAGGGTAAAAAAAGAAGAGGGCTTTTTGTTGCTCTTCTGGGGTCAAATTGACCATTTTGTACTTGCTAATTTCAACTGGGCTATGCCTGGGGTGATTTTGATGTATTCTTTGGGAATAATTCTACCTTTAATATTTGCATCATGTTTATTTATTTCCACCAGTTATATAAAAGCTGGTTTCATATCACAATCTCTCAAGCCGCTCTTTTACAGTTATGAAACTGTATAAACTACATCAAAGAAAGCATATCTCAGAAAAGCACCTAAGAGGCCTATTATAAACTGTACAGCTTCCGAAGAGTGATTTAAAATGAAGAACAACCTTTTCCAACATCCTTTTCAAAATTCCACATGGACTTCAGTGTGTCGTAAGACTGAACTGCAGAGGGTGCATTAAACTTCCCCCATCTGCTTTTCACACTGCTCATCATTGATTTATAGCCTACACTGAAGTCATTTGGCCAACAAAATCATCAAGGTTGAAATGAGTGAACCAGAGACCAGCTGAGGCTGTTCACCTAGAGCAGGGGTGGGCAAAATGTGACCCATGGGCCGGATGTGGCCCGCCAGGCCATTCTATCCAGCCTGCAGGGCCCCTAAAAAATGTAGAAAATTAATATTTATCTGCTGCTGGCTGCCTGTCATGTGGCCCTCAATGGCTTGCCAAAACTCAGTAAGCAGCCCTCTGCCTGAAATAATTGCCCACCCCTGACCTGGAGTATCCACAGAAAGCATTGAGTCCAATCCATCTAGTATTTCCTCAAGACTTGAACCAGAGATATATACTATGTGCAAGTTTGGGGCACATATCATTTTCCACCTGGACTTACAAGAGCTTGCTTTTGCTCTCTTGTACTAGCAAAAATGCAGTAACTCAATTGCCTTCAGTAGATTTACTTTTGATTTGCTTCAGGGTAATTGAGATCAAATTGTGACCCAGAGCATCCTGAAAAGGCTCAGCAGATGTTCAGGAGACTTTGATGCAGTTATCCAAGCGTACTTGAAAGCTTTTACTTCCTACAGAAACTATTTTTGGGGTGGGTTTTTTTTTGGGGGGGGGGGGATGGGGTAGGGTTGGAACGGAAGAGTTGTTTTGTGTTGTTTTGACTCTTTCCCATATTGAGCTAGATCCAAGGTAAAGGATGCTTTATTTGGCATATAGCTAACACAGTCAACTCTGCAGCATTGCTGTAAAGGGCAGTCAGCAGTGTTAGTATGACCACAGCATGCCATCCTCCAAGGATTCCTAGCCACTATCATCTATTCATCTAGATATGTACATGACCCTCATCACTTTTGTACCTGAGAGGCTCTTGCTCATTACTAGCTTTTATCTTTGCAATTTGACCCATTTTTATAGATGGGAAACTGAGACACAAGTTAAAGTGAATTACACAGGTCACACTGGCAATCTGCATTTGAGCTAGAAATTAACTCCAGGTTTCTAGAGTCTCAGTTCTGACCCTAACCATCTTCCAACACCTCTGGCTCCCTACAAACTAAAGTAATTTAAGGCATTCTGAGGAGGATCTAAATTGTGGTAGGTGCTATTCCTGGTATTGGAGGATTGCAAAAGGGATGTTCTACCATCTTTGCCCTGCCCTGGTTCTCCAAGCCCAGATGCATCTGATATCCTTCCTTCCACTTATCCTGCCTTGGAAGCCACCTGGCTGCTTATAGGTAGGTTTTTGATTCATCTGTGTGGAGAACAGCTTCCTTTTCATCTGTTTTTCTCTCTTTTCATGTCACAGTTATTATAATGTGTAGTGAGTGAGACAGGGAGGAGAGACTGGCAGTAGACAGAGGGGCTCATACAGAGCAGGAGTTCTGCAAAGATAAAGGGTAAGAGGTAGGGGGAATGGGAAAGGACACTGACCTTGGCTTGGCAGTGCAAATAAGCAGTCCTTTACTTCTGAACATGTGCAAACCCAGTTACTTCCACAGGATTGGTTGCAGAGAAAGTTAAGAAGGTGTTTAAAAGTGAGACCAGAGTAAAACCTGCAGCTGGCAAACACACTGCAGGAACACAAGGGAGGATGGGAGGGAGAGGGGAGTATGTGGACAGAGGCCATTTCTGCTTTTCCTTCACTCGCACAAACCCAAGCTCAGGAGAATGGGGAACAGCAAGGTCTGACAAGGCTTTCACAAACTCGGGGCTCAGAGAGGTTTCAGTAACCATGGATTTACTCTGTGTGTGTGTAGGGGGATTGGATTCGGTGTGATCAAGAAGGAAACATTTACAAAGCAGAGGATTAAGGGGATGTGCAGGAGGGATTAACAGAGAGAGCAGGCGCATGGCTGGGGGAGGATATACAGACAGGGATGCTACAGGGAAGGGCAAAGGAACTCGCAGCAAGGAGACAGGGAGCTGCATGGAGAAGAGACAGGCCCTCACTGGCATGTGCGTACAGGCGGCGGGGGAACGAGACTGGACAGTAGGATTCTCCTCTGCCTGCCTGTCTGTCCTCCTATGGTGGAGGAGAGGGAGAAGGATGTTCATCTGTCTGGCTATCCCATGCAGGAGGAGAGGGAGCAGGTCCTCATCCATCCATCCATCCCATGAAGGGGAGAGAGAGAGAGAGGTTTTTGTCTATCTGCCTATCCCATGCAGGAGGAGAGGGAGAAAGCTAGCTAGCTTTCTCCCTCTCCTCCTGCATGGGATAGGCAGACAGGTGACAATCCCGCTCCCTCTCCTCCTGCATTAGATAGATAGATGATGCAGAGGGAGCGGGATTGTCACCTGTCTGCCTATCCCATGTAGGAGGAAAGGGAGAATATCTATCTATGTGATAGCGGAGGAAAAGGAGAGGGGTTCCCACGTGTGTCCCTGCCAGAGCAGAGGGAGCAGGGTCCCGGGCAGGGGTAGGAGGGGGCTCCCTACCCCCCGCCCCCCCGGAGGCGCGGCGCGGCGCGGCGCGGAGCGGCGCAGCCCGCGCTGATTGGCCGAGCCCCCTCCCCGGCGGGCGGGAGCGGCGCTCAGTCGCGCTGAGCCGGCGGGCAGTGGAGGCGGCCGGGGAGCCCGGAGCAGGTCAGTGCGCGCCGGGGCCGGGGCCGGGGCCCGAGCCCGAGCCCGAGCCCGAGCCGGGCGGGCGGGCGGGCGGGCAGGCAGGCAGGCAGGCACCCCCCTCCCTTTCCTATCCGAGCTGCTTGTTCCCCCAGTGCCCGGGGCCGGCGTCGCCCGCAGCCCGGCGGCAGCACGGAGTGGGGGGAGATGGGGGTTGGCTTGCCCCAGGGAGAAAGAGATCATTTCGGGGGCAAAAGAGCGGCAGAGCTGGGAGGCGCCCTCTCAAGTCTAGCGCTGAAGTCAAACTCCCTCCTTGCTTCACATGTCCCTGAGATCAGGGCTGGGCTCTTCCTTTACAAGAGGAAAACGGTGCCGCCGGCGGCCCGGAGTCTCTCTGGCTTGTCAGGTGTGTTTGATGCGTCCGCTCAGATCTCAGGCTTCAGGCTGTGCTGCTTATGGTCACGGTACCAAGTCCAGGTTATGCCTGCGAGGTGCTCCATCCGAGAGTTTTTACCGTTGCCTCTTACCATCGCACATTGCATGGCGATACCAGCTCGTGAGCTCCTTTGACAGCGAAATATTGTCCAAGGGAATACAGAAGGCAGGGCAGAGATGCCCCTCGGGAGCGCGCAATGGCCTCCCACCGTCCTAGGCTCCAGGCGCCCCTTGTTAGATTGGGAGGCGCCCCTCAGAAACGCAAGCTGTTCAGTTTTACTGATGTTTTGACTGAAGAAAAATACTGGAGCTGTTTGGTCACCAAGAACTTGTTCTGCCTTGTGGTGGCCTTTCTGGTTTTAACACTAGATTCCCGCTTGAAATCTCTGGGTTTATTTTGTTTCACGTGTTTCCTACTGACTAGCATTGTGTGGCATCCCCTGGCACCCTTGAAAGGATCTCAGAGCAGCCCAGGGAGCCACAGCACCAGCCTGGCTGAGAATCGCATCTCTAAACAAACTGAATCAGAGCGCTGGCAAAAGCTTGTGTATCTCTGATTCAGTTAGTCCGTCAGGTGCATCCCTACCCTGCCTTCTGTCTAAAGGTTAATACAGTCCTTGAACGCTGGACGCCATGGTATAAAAAGGGAAAGCCTCCTCCATTTTCCCATTTTATGCAGGAAACTTAAACTGTGGCAGTAAGAAAGGGAGTAGTGTCATTCCCAGTCTATTGAAAAATGAGTCTAGATTGAGACTTTGTCACTTGTATGTTGTTTACTTGCATTCTTGCTGTTCCAAATATGTTTTTTCCTGTGGTAAGGCAGGGACAATTTTTGCCCTTACTGGCTTTTTCTTGAATTGTCAAAGTACTTGAATCAAACATTTTTCTTGTTTCAGAGAAATTGTTTTTTTTGTAGTCAGGCACGAGAAGATTCTCTAAAATCACTGGGACTATATCCACAAATGTGATGTTTTCAGAATAGGAAGGCTACAGAAACATGTCCATTAATAAACTTAAACGGTCCTATAAAACAAAAGATTTAGAGTTCAAAAACTTTGGTTGATGACTGACTATACCTACATATTTTTGAGTTATGAATACAGTAAAGGTTGCTACCAGGCATTATTCTTTTGTGGTGATGCTAAGGAAAGGGTTTGATTTCTTTGGGGATTTTGCTGTTTAGTTTCATCAAGCTCCAAGACAAAAGGAACATGCTTGGATAATATAAGAAATATGTAGATGTATCCACAAAAAAATTGCCGCCTTTCCAATCACTTCCTTCCCTAGTAAAAGCCCACATTATCATTACTGGAGAATATTTTAGGTGAGGTAATGAAGCCTGGGCCATAAAGCTGGGAAGGGGGACTCTCACTGCCCTTGCATTGCAACAGGACAGGCAGAAGAGAGAGAGAGGTTATTAGTAGTAGTTCAAAGGCTAAACATTTGGCAAATTGCTTAACAACGCTTAGGTAAGCAAAGAAAATTATGAGATGCCTAATCTTATTACTATAATTTCCCCTGGATTCGGCTTAATATAGTAGAATGTGCTTATAATAGGTCACATTTAGAATATTGTAGGCAGTCATAGCAAGTACCATGTACAGGATGCTGATCACTTCATTCTGAGAAAAATGCTATGACTGAATTATGAGGAAGTATGACCCCTTATAACTGTGTCTTTTCTTTCGTATATTCAAATTGGCCATCATCTTGGTTCTGCCTACCAGAACAAGTTGAGATAAATGAAGGCCTGGAGTCACCTAGACCCCCTGATGTTTTTATTCTAAAGGATTTTTCCATATTAGGGGCTGTAGGATCAATGTTGCTGCTGATACCCTTCATTGCTTCCACAGGGTAGTATTATGTGACTTGAAGGACCCAGAGGCAAACACATGTCCTATACCTCCCTCTGCTCCACATCTGCAGACCCACCTGGTGCGGTCTCCTGTATTTGCTGATTGTGGTTGCTAGTGTGCATAGTACTCAGCAGGAGGAATAATGAGGATCTGGAACTACAGGACAGGCCTGTTTGACATTCAAGGTTATTCCAGCAAGATCACTGTAAGGACAAGTACCTACGAAAGTTGTTAGCATTTGCACGCATTTATCTTTATTGATGCAAGAGTCTGAAATCAGTAGACTGTGTCTGCCGAGTATCCTGGTCCATAATAGGGATCCCAAGGTGCAATACCAATAATAATATTCTGATTATTAATAATAAGATCCCTTGATAAGGCATCAGAGAATGCAGTTCCCCATTTTGGCATCCAAGCCATGTGGAGAAGAAGGCTGTGTGTATCCATCAGATACTGCAAAACCTGACGTTTGTGACAGGAATCTGGCTTGGAATTTAAATGCTAAAAAGGCAGGAAATTCCAGGCTTTCATCCTTTCACGTCTCAATGGCTGCTACATCCTTTTCTCTAGCTTTGTTTGACAAGCATGATCCTGCCTTCCTAAAATCCATGCAGAATGGTTCTGCAAATATAATTTTCCTAGCTTGTCACTTTGACCACATCTCCCTGCATCACACACTGTTCCTCTTCCTTTGCCTTCTCTATAGCTTCAGAAATAAGCTCCATGTCTTCACTGTCAAAGGCTACCTACCATCTCTTCCTCAGTTTAAAGGGTCAGCTCCTGCCTCTGGCCCAAGATGCCAAGCTCCATCTCCTGCTGGTTAAAAATTTCAAATAGGGAACTCATTCTCCTCCAAACCCCTCCTTAATATTCTCTTTTGCTATGCTGCCTATAAAAAGAAAAAAAACTACAACAGGTGGACTGCTCTTTCCCACAGACCAGTGCCTTGATGATGACCACTGTTGTTTCTCTGTTTCCTTGAGTTTCCCTCTGTCTGTCTGTCTGTGGTTTCTTGTCTTTGCTTGTGAACTCTGTAGATCAGGGATTATCTACAGAGTTGTTCTGTGTTTGCACATAACCTGGCAAATGGGATTTTTATCCATGACTTGGACTCCTAAGAGCCACAGCAATGCTAAGAAAGAAGGATAAATTTCAGCCCCACTTGTTCCTCCAGGTTCATAACTTTGGTACAAACTCTGCTTCCTTTGGCATGCCCACTTCTCACTCACTCACATTTGTGTGTTACGTTTTGGTTCATTACATTTCACTGTACAATAGCACCTTACCTTTAAAAGAATGCCTGTTTTCATATGCTAGTTTGAAAACAATGCAATAGTTTGTATTTGACAGTGTGCAGGCAGATAAGACCCCTACACCTTCTTAGTCTGAATTAGGTAGGCAATGACCAACTCTCCGGATCATGGTGTACACATAAAAGGTCTAGTCAGATGCCTGATGAATCTATTTGTGTCTGATGATCCCAACTTGAGAGCAGCACAGCTTGTTACAAGTTCCACAGATCCATATGTTTTATGAGTCAGAGTTCAAGTTTACAGCATACTGCTTTCTTCTTTCTCACTTTATTTCCATCCTCTGGATTAAAGCCACCACATGGTGAGCTGCACCCAGTACCAGATGTCGTGTGTGTGTGTCCCGTCCTGTCCCCCACCTGATCGGACAGGATTCTGCGTTGATGGTGAACAGCTTCCTATCATTTCTGCACACCTTGTGACAATGCCATAGAGAGCGACCCCACTTTCTAGAGCCATCTCGAATCTCACTATACTAAATATTCTTGGTGATATGGTCTGCATGAAGGGCATGGGGGGGAAAAGGAGAAATGGTGGGAGCATGGGAGTTCTTCTGCATCTCAGAAGATAGAGGGGAGGATTTTAGAAAGTGTCACCTTTGGCCTCTAATATGGGACACAATGTGGGAGATTGTACCTGGATTAGGAAAATGTGCAAGGATATAATGCAGAGAATTAGAGTAAAAAAGGACTTGGCATTTGAATTCTCAGAAAATTCTCTTGTGCTGGGTTAGTATTTTGTAAGGAGAATAATTTCTCAAACTTAATGATACATTAAGAAAGATTTCTGTAAACTGGCTTGTCCAACTTGAGGCTCTAGGGCTATATTGTCCCATAGTTTTTTAAGGAAACCAAAGGGAATACAGCTTAAAATGTTATGGTCTGAGATGGGTCCATTTTTGCATAACTCATTGATTCTGTAATGCCTCTTGTAGTTTGCTCTGTCATGATGCTTTATTTTTATTTGTGAGCCATCTAGTAATTAATTCATACTCCCATTCATTAAGTGCTTAATTATGAAATTGGTCAGAGGAATTAAAGGCCATTATTTTATTTTTTTTAGCCAAGTCCTGCACTGATTTTTACCAGGGAGTGCTGCTGTAAACTGATGACATGATATGATCTAAGACTATATCCTTTGCAAATGAGGGTGAGCAGGTCTGTTTTTTGTGTCTGCTCAGTGGAGCAGAATCAAACCACAATTTGGCTTCAGAATCAATTCAGGATAAGAACCCAGTTCTGAAAATCCTTAACCACATAAGTGAATGTGTGGAAAAAGTACTATTATACCCATGGAATGTGAATAAGGATCACTAATAAGAACAGCTGGTGTAAGGGCTTGATTTTTATCAAGTAGGAGTAGCCTGTAGGAAATGATGCTAGGAAACCAGACTGACCTATGTGAGCACCAAGAGGCAATTCTGCCTCAGAGTCAGAAAGCCTGCCAGAGCCCTCAGATTACTCTTGCTTGTGATTGTGCTCTGTTGAGAGGTGCATATTTCTTCCGCTTGTGTAGCTGGTCAGTGAGTGGCTGGAGCCTGGGGATATGGGGCTGTCCAAGCTGCTTCACTGCATGGGCTGGATTACTTATCTGATCCTTTCATGGGCCTCTTCTGCCTATTCTCCTTTATATGGCCAGGCATCATCTGTTCCAAAGAGAGCTACCTGCTAAGGTGTAAGACATTTGGATGGGACCAGACAGGTATGCTGTTTTGCATATGTCATGTACAGAAAGAGGGGGGCATAAACCTTACAGCAAGTGGCATCCTAAGAGAATTTCATTTGACTATGAGAGAGTGAACTATGTCACCTGCTTCACACAGGGCAGCCCCTATAATAAGAACATCATTGGTACTGAGCCCTGGGTAAAAACTTCTCTCTTCATGTGAGGAAGACAGAATCTGACCTAGATTGCGCCTTAAAGGGAGATCTCAGACAGAGCCCTTTTTTTGATTGGGTTTATTTCACTAAAAATATTCACTAAGAAGTGGTGTTTTACTGGGATTTAATGCTTTTTCACAGAATATTATATTTTCACTGGAAACTTTGGTTTTCACTTCTTCTGAAATGTTCATTCTTAAAAAGAAGACTTCTCAAATCGGGCTTACCAAAAAACAAAACAAACCAACTCCCCCTCCCACCATGGTGTTTTGAGGTATGTCTGTTAATGTTTTTGTTGTTGTTGAAAATTCCAGATATTTAATAAATGGAAAAAGGAAGCTTTTTTCACGAAAATGCCTGTAGTGGGAATAGTACAACAGTCAGGATCTCCCTCAGCTGTGCGTGGGAGGGCACAGTATTCAGGAGCAGACTGAACGTTTTCTGAGCGTTCTCAATTGACTTCCCCAGGGGTGCAGGGAGGAGGAGTGAATCATGCCCCACCTTCCTGTCTGCCAGCTACGATGGGACTGTGGGTGGACCTGCTCGTTGAGGAAGTGTAGTTTTGTGTCATAGTAGGGACAGGGCCCCAAATTGGAACCCTTAATAATGGACTCTGCTTAACTGGCACAGTTGAGTCTTTTGAGAATAGCTGTTAAAAGCATTAAACGGATATTAGAAGGCAGGATAAATGTGTGATACAAATTACTCAAAGGGCCTCTTTTAGATAAGCTTTCTGATCTTCTGGTCTAAATATTTCTACGTTCTGCAAATGTAATTAAAAGCTTGGCCCTCTCCATCTCAATATGTATATGTGCTATTTGAATATGAGCAAACAGATTTAAGTAGACTAGCTATGTTGGGGGTTTTTTTGCATTGCAATTTCAGCATGTTTAATCATTGTAGGTGTCTGGGACCCATTGTATATTGTATGGAATAAATGAGCAAGTGCAGCGTTCAGTATGAAGAATACCAGTTAAGGTCCTGTGGAGACAAAGGAGAGTTGGAGCTGAAGCATGATCGTTTATACTTGTCTTGTTGGAAGATAATGTCCATTTTGCACAGACTTGGCTTTTTCCCCTCTAGAGAGTTGCTTTTTTCTGATAGTACAGAACCTTTGTTTCTGAGACATGTCAGGAGCTGAGGGCACTCGGCACCTTGCAGTTTTAATCTCTCTGCATTATGTTCTTAGTAGGGACACTATATGAAGCCTACCTGTTTCCTTACAGGTAGCTTAGCTGGGGCATTGTTGTTTGGCTCCTGAATGGGGCTGGGGGGAAGTTTCCAGGATGCAGTAGGATTCATTCTGGGTGGAACATCGGTGTAAGAAATGTAATCAAAATATTTGGATTTCAGTAACATGCTTATCAGCTGTTCTTGTTGCACAAGATTATTTTCTTTATTGAATTTGGACAGGCTTAAAACATAAGTGATTCAGTGATAGAAGGGATAAGAGCAACATAACAATGCATTAACATTCATCCCTAGAGGACTGTTTTTCTAATGTAGTTCAAACCAAATGAAAGGGTAGAGTTTTGAGATGTATAATGATCGTGTAAGTCTCTCTCATTCTCTCTCCCTTTTGTTTTTTTCCCCTTTCTTGTGTGGAGGAACTCTTTGAAAGTGGCACTGCTTTTGTTGTACTCTTTCCCCACGCACAATAAACTTAATCATATGCACCCTTTCCCCATGCACAATAAACTTAATCATATTGCTAAGTCCTGATCTCTGATGTGTGATAAATATTACTGTTCAAAATCTGTTTCTGCCCTTGCATATGCATTGCACTTGACAATGAACTTTTCAAGGTAAGAACACTTGTACTGTGTGCTCTTTGGGATATGGATTTTCTTTTTACAGCTCCTACTGTATTGGGGCCAGGGCCTGTATAGGTCACCATAATAATTATTGAGATATGAACAAAGCATCCATGTCAAAGGTCAGTAGCTCTTAGTGACCTTATTCACTTCTTTAAGAGGGAAGACCTGAAGGGTAGATTGAAATGGTGGTAAAGCAGGAATTAATTTTAAAGGGGATTTTCCCCCATTTATAACCATAATGTTTGTAGGTAAATAGTAGAAGGGTGTTGCTGTCAGAAATACATAATACATGAGGGTCCCAATCAGTTTGTCCCCTCTGCCCTTTACAACACTAAAAGTCAGCCTTCTTGACTCTAGCTGCCTCTTCTCCGACCCTCTGGTCATTGCTAAACTCTTGAGTTTGGATCTACTCTTTTATAGGTACTTCCCTCAGCATTCCTTCCTGGAAACCATCCCTTTAACTCTGTGTGAGAGAACAAACTGCAGCTTTATTGCGGCTATTTGACATCTGAGTTCTGCAGGTTGCATCTTGATACCTTCCTGACAGTAAGTATTTTACTTATTTTCTTTGCTTTCTCTTCTCTTTCCTTAGAAAACCACAAAACTTTATACATGCCAGATCTGATCCTGACTTGCCATGCACTAGTTCTCTGCATCCAAACAAAGTGCAATATCGTTCAGAATTGTAATGATTTGCATTTACTGTGCACTGGCATGAATGATTCCAACATGTGCGGATCAGTGGATAGTCTGCCCTGTCATAGGGCACCCTTATGCACTTCACCCTCTTTGAACAGTCAAGCTTAAGTGTACTTAGGACTCTGTGGCAAGTTGAGTCTCTCCTTTTTCAAGCCTAGGGCAAAAAGCAAACGGACCAACTCAGCCTAATTTAATCTGCAGCCAAGCCATGTGGGACTCTTCATCTTGTTAGCTGTCATAAACTACAAAATACTAAAGTTTGTTCATTAAGTAGTCCTCTGCATTGAATGGATCCTATTTCCACAGGGTTGTGCTAAGAGGATCTATGCCAGGGATGGGCAAAATACAGCCCACAGGCTGGGCCAGCTCCTGCTGAGTCTCACCTTCTGACCATGCAGCTGGGAGGGAAAGCGGTGGGGGGTGGATGTGAGTAGCATGTGGGAGTGCAGGGCCTGTGTTGGTGTCCCGGGGCCAGTGCCAGAGGGGCCCATAGTGGAACAGTAGGAGCGCAGGGTGTGGGCTGGCGTGGGTCTGGGCTCCTGGCTGGGCTGCATCAGAAGGGAGTGGGTGGGAAGCCAACCTAGCTCCATAGAGCTGTTGCTGTCTGGGACCCTGCGCTCCTACTGCCCTGCTCTGGGCCCTGCTGGTGCATGCCTCTGCTGCCCTGCTCTGAGACACTGGTGCGGGCCCCACGTTCCCACCTGGCTGCCGCTGACTCCCGCATGCCCACTCACTCCCAGTGCCCCTGCCCCAGCCTTGTGGTACAGGCAGGGACCAACATGCATTCCCGACCCTGTGCACCCTACACTCGTCTGTCTGGGCTGAGCAGCAGCGGTGGGGAACAAGCTGGTGCTCAGCATGGGGGTGGAAAAAGCACTCCTTCCCCCCTAAAGTGGCTGGCACTTTCTGCTGCAGCCACTCGCAGCTTGCGCGGGGCTATCCTGCATCTCTGCCGCATCACTGCCGCCCCGTGGGACAGTGGTGACAACAGAGAGCAGGTGGCTGCAGCATGGGGCTCTGGCCTTGGGGAGGGGGAGCGGCCACTTTTCTCCTGCGCTGAAGACCTTTGTTACGGCTGCCCGCCCACAGCTCACAGCATGCTTGGCTGCAGTGCAGCTGCTTCACTGCCGCCTCTGTGCTGCCTTGTGGCTGCTCCACATAGTCACTGCTGCTGTACTGGGCAGCACAGAGGTGGCGGTGAAGCAGCTGCACTGCAGCCTAGTGCAGTGCAAGCTCCCGGCCGGCAGCCGCAGCAAACACTGCCCAATGGCAGTGAGCGGGGTCGGAGCCGCTTTCCTCAGCACCAAGCAGCAGCTTCTGCCCAGCTGCTACTGCCGTGGCTCAGCCCCAACGGGCGAGCCCAGAGTGGGCGCAGGGCCCAGGCTAGCATAGGCAGCGGGGAACAAACTGATGTTCAGTGTGGGTGAAAACCAGCTGCTTCCCCGCCCTGTGGCTGGCACCCCATGCTGTAGCTGCTCAGAGCCCATGCAGGGCTGCCTGTGCCTGCTCTCCATTGCCATTGCTGCTGATGCGGCAGAAGTGCAGGACAACCCCATGCAGGCTGCGAGTGGCTGCAGCAGAAAGCCACAGGGCCAGCCACGGGAAGGGGGAGTGGCCACTTTCCTCCCTGCACTGAGCACCAGCTCGTTCCCCACTGGGAAGCACAGGGTGTGCAGGGTCAGGGATGCGTGCTGGTCTCTGCCTGTACCACAGGTCTGGGATGGGGGCACTGGGATTGAGCGGGTGCGCAAGAGCCGGGCGGGAGTGTGGGGCCTGCACCAGTGTCCCAGGGCCAGCACTGGCAGGGCCCAGAGATGGGAGGCAGGAGCACGGGGTTCCAGGCCAGCATGGGCTCTATGGAGCCAGATCAACTCCCTGCCTCTCCTTGCTGGTGCAGCCTAGCCCAGATCCGCAGACCCCTGCCAGCCTGCACCCCGTGCTTCTGCCTCCCCACTCTGGGCTCCGTCAGCACTGGCCCCAGAACATTGGTGCAGGCCTCACTCTCCTACTGGCTTCCACTCCCCACCCCATCGCTTTCCCCACTTTCCTGCCTACCCGCTGGCCACTCTGCGCTACGTGGCTACCATATGCACATCCGTACCCACACCCATACATCTACACATCCCCAAAAACCCCTGTATGCAATCACTTCTGCATATACACCACAAACGCACACAAGTCAGGACAAAAATATTTTTTAATTTAATTAAACAAAATATGATTATGGGTGTTTGGTTTTTAGTATGTAATTTGAGAGGGGAGGGGGTTCCCCTAAGATGGCAAACCCTCTTCCCCAAAGGAGTACTTCCAGAGGCAAGGGGAGGGACTTCCTGTGGCAAAGGTCAGATGTTGGGGGCGGGACTTCTGGTCCCAAGATGGTGACCAGGGGGCGGGCACCTGTCAAGGGGCAGGGCTACCCATGTGGCCCTTGACAGCTTGCCAAAACTTGGTGAGCAGCCCTCCACCCGAAATAATTGCCCACCCCTGATCTACGCTGAGGAAGAGTGCATCATTTAGAAGAAATGTAAAAAAATGATTATGACTAGCTGTGGCTTTTCAGTCACCACTGGCAGTTTTGGCAAGAATAGCATGGGGGCTAATCATAATATTAGACAAACACCTGTCAGGAATAGATAGCTGATTTTGCCTTCTGGTAGGGGAATGGACTAGATGTATCCACAGAGTTCCTCCCTACTTTCTGTTGTGGCCAACTTCCAGCTGTGCATCTATGCTTTTTCTTCTCTAGAGCTATCCTCTAGCTTTTATTGAATAAAGTATTCTAAACTGTCTCTGAGCTGTCACATAATTTGGTTGCATTCTGCCTGAATGCTCCATCTTTCCTGGATTGTTCTTCAGCAGGCATTGTTACAGTGAAGCAGAGAGCCTGCACTTGTTGCTATATTATTTCATAGACAAGGAAAGCATATCCACACTCCTCCTGGCAGATGTTATTGTGGTACTTGTTCAGTCTCTCCAAAGGGCAACAGGGAGGAATGGAAACATCTCGAAATGGGAAGCAGGACACCGATTACTCTAAATATGTCTCTGGTGCTGTTTCAGTATGACTACTCTATGTATTTTACTTTCTTTCTTTGTTAAGGTAAGGAACATCATGCTGATGTTTCTTACCTTAACAAAGAAAGAAAGTAAAATGTTAAATCCCTATGAAAATAACTATACTTTGGAGTTCCTCAAGGAACTCCCCCGTCTCAGAAAACTGACATCATACTAGACTCAAAGGATAATTACAGGTCACTAATCTTCAATATCCAAAGCCCTTATCTGTTGGGTCTCTATTCTGTCTCCTATATTAATATTTATATGAAGTGAATGCAAGACCTGCTGAGGCAATATGGGCCAAATCACCAATATTATTTAGATACCTTCCATTTCTAAATCTCTCTGATATCAAACAGAGCACAGAATCCCATTCGAGATGTCTGCCTCAAGAGTCACAGTCCTCTCTGGTACTGGCTGCAGTTATTTGCTTAACTGCCATGATCATAATCTCTCATGACAGCTATGTACCGGAGTAATGTTTAAACTGTAGACCAGGAGGGGAAGACATGTGAGCATAGCCAGTAGAACTTGCTTGGAAGCTGTACCTAGACTATGGAACTTAGTGTCGCAAGAGAGAAATGATGGGCTTTGCTATGTCAGATGCAAAAAATGCACTATAGATGATGATAAATGTTGTTTGTTTTTTTAGGTTTGGGTATTCAACCAGTCAAAGTTCGGTCAATTGACCAGTCAAAAATTGTGTAAAAAAAAAAAAAAAAAAAAAAAAATTGCCAGTAGGTCTAAACAATACACAGAATAGCACAAACTTTCCATTGGGAAATATGTTTAAAAAAAAAAAAAAAAGTCATATTTCTTTCAATAAAACTACAAAAAGTTAGGGTGGTTTTTGTTTTTTTTTGTAAAATTGCTGTAACCATTGACTGATCAAAAATATGTAGTCAATTGACCCGTTCACTGACAATACTTGACTGGGCAGTTGACCAGCTTGGCAATACTAGTCTCTTTTTTTTAATTGGCAAATTATTATACCAAAACATGCATTCTTTTCAGCAAGAGAAACTTTATTCAGAGCATTTCTATCCTGATACAAATTCAAGCTAGCTGAATAGCTTTGTTACCGTATTGGGCAACTGAATGAATTTAAGCCAGCCACAAACAGCAAAATACAAATAAGCAACCTATGATCTATATCTAACTCTCATTCTAAAAGTAACCAGCAGTGCTAGGAAAGTAACTAAGGGCTCCTATAGATGTGTGGGGAGCCTGCTCCAGTACTCTAGAAATAGTGTGCTGGAGCACAGAAATTGATGTGCTCCAGCAGCCTTCTGCAGCATGTGCATCAGCATCCCCGCACTGAAAAAATGGGGGGGGAGGGGCTTTGAAATAAAACACGTTTTTATGAGCTTTAGTTCAGAGCATCCCTCTGCCATTTTTTTCAGTATAGGGATGCGCAGGGATACTGATACACATGATGCACAGGCGCTTTTAATTAGCTTGGCTCACTAATTAAAGTGCCCAGTGCTGCATCCCAGAACACATGTGAAAATGCCCTTAGTGACTCTGTGACAGAATAAGATGCTTTTCACTGTAGGATACCACTTAAAAATCTTTCCAGACTATATTGAAAACTGTCATTATGGCTAATTGGCCAATATGAAATAGTTGCTGTAAGTCTGGACATCAAATCTAGTACTAATTGTCCAGCTCAGATGAAAGATGAAATAGAATGGATTTTGAGCTACTTTGTCCATCATCATAAAGGTACGTAAACAAGATGTAACAGGGGGCCTTTTCGGGGCCAGTCCACCATTGGCCTGCCCACCTGTTCCTGGGCTAGCTGCCCACCTCACTCATCTTCCACGCCTTGTTGTTTCATAATTGGTTCTAATTAGGCAGGAGGCTGTCCATTCTTGCCCCGATGCCAGGGGATGCTATCTGTGGCTTCGATCCTCCTTTACACTAAGCCTAAGCCTTGCAGATGGCATCCTCCAGTGGTTTGCACTGGGTCTTTCATAAAATATATACACAAACAGACAAACAAACACATGGGGGCTCCACACTGGAGTCCTCTTCCTCTTGGGGCTCAGGTGGCCACAGCCCTGGCTGGCCCTAGAGTCTTACAACCCCACACTGCCCCTTTAGTGGGGCTCTGCACACTGCCTCGTTCAGCTCAGGTGGCTGTAGCCCTGCCTGGCCCTTTGCCCTGTGGTATTACACCCTCTGAGGCTCAGGTGGTCACAGCTGTGCCTGGCCCCCTCTCAGGGTCCCTGCAGCCACAGGACTCGCAAAGAGCCTGGGTGCTGCTCCAGGTATCTCCGCTGACTTGGGCCCTGCCTCAGGACTCCCATGAGCCTAGGCTCCCCATGAACTGATTGAACCCACCAGGGATGTGGGAGCTGGGGTTATTAAGGTGCCCCGACCCGCCTTGCACCAGGTTGATAACTGGTGTGGTATTTCCTAGGGGCTCCTGTGCCACTGGGAGCCCCACCAGACCACCCACTCCCAGCAGGGTGCAGTTTTAGGTCATTCCTAGGACCAAGAGCCTCCTGCTCCTACCTGCACATGTTTCATTAAGCAGTCCAGCCAGGTGATGTTTCTGCCTCCCTGCAAGTAGCAAACTATTCTGTTTACATAGGTGGCCATGGTTCTAAAATGGCCACTGCAATCAAGCATCTGCTGGCTGCTTGACAGGGCCCTTAAATTAGCAGGCACCAACAGTGCCCTGCCACACAAGACTACATGGTGGGGGGAAGCTTGCATTGCTGCTATCTCTGCTGTATTCTTCTGTGGATAAATAAGACCTGGTGTACAGTAATATCAGGTCTAAATTCTTTCACCAGGGCTGGCAGGAGTTTCTTCCCTTCTACAGATCAAATGTCAGTATTAAAATTGCTTGTCACCAATTGACATAGCCATGAGCTGATTTATGGTAGGTTTCCAGCTGTTGTAGCTGCACTCAACGTGGTGCACAGGGAGATGGATGAGATGGCTCCGTGGTTATGGAACTAGGCTGGGACTTGAGAAGCCTGGTCTGATTCTGTGCTCCTCTAGATTTCCTGTGTAACCGTGGGTGAGATAGGCATATGAGAAGCAAGGATTTCTCTGGGTGATATCTTTTTTTTATCAAGTTAGACAAGTTTTCAAATGCAAGGCATTCTTTCTCAGGTCACTGATAAGATATTTAGGCATCTAGCTTCCACTGAGTTTTTGCAGTGCCTCAGCTTCTCATCTGTAAAACTGATTGTGTGGTTCTGTTGCTCAGATAGTTGGGTAAAGGAAATTACATACACCCTCCTAATCTCTATCTATGGTGCTTAACAAAAATATTAGTTTTAACTAATTAGTATAACCAGACCTAAAATGTGTGTGTTTTCAGTGATCTGGCACTCTTCATGAGCACTTATAAACCTTTGTGACATCTACCTTTCAACTTTTATAGTCACAGTAGGCAAGAAAGAAACCAAGGTGCCATCTTTGAAGAAGTCATAAGATCAATGACTGATGGACTCGGAAGAAAATGAATCTACTAGACTTATCTCTGCTCCTTGCTTTTCATCTTGTAAGGTCCCAGGGGTTGTGAATTTGGTATATTAAATTACATTTTCACTGAGGTCACTGGATGAAATAGAATGGTTCCATCAAGATACGCAGAGAGAGAGGTTATAGGCAATTGAATTGTAAGGGATTTATAGCACTGGGTAGCCACGGTTATCTGACAAAGTACCCTGCTTACTATGTGTTATGTTGAGATTGTAGGAATCAGAACTCTGGGTAGAAATGATATCTTTTTATTAGACCAACTAGATATTTGCAAATAAATTCTTTATTTGTAAGCTTTTGGGCGCACACACCTTTCTTCAAGCATAGATAGTAAAATTTCTCCTAGGTGGAAATAATTCCTTTTGCCTGTAGACCAAAACAGCTATAACTTGTATCCCTGAAATATGTTGAAATATATGTTGTTGCACTCTCATCTGTAGCTTACTTTGGTCTAAATTGTGGGACCACAACTTTGTTCGTAGAACTGCTCAGCACTTAATAAAAGTTTTACATATATTTGTTGTCCAGGTATCTTATTCATTTATGTTGTTTGTATTGAAACCGGTTTGTTCCAATTGTCCCAAGAAATAGCCTTTCAGGCTGGTGCCATTTAAGGAAGGATGTGAACAGGCAATAACTTAGAATCCTGGTCTGTGGGGAAGTACACTTAAAAGATAAATACAAGAGTAACAGATGACAGGAAAATAGCTGTTGAAGGATGCTGAAGGTAGACGGTTTTTAGTGGTAGCAGGTAACAGAACAAGGAGCTATGGTCTCAAGTTGCAGCAAGGGAAGTTTAGCTTAGATATTAGGAATTTTATTCTAACTAGGAAGGTAGTAAAACACTGGAACAGATTACCCAGAGAGGTTGTATACTCTTTATCCTTGGAGGTTTTTAAGACCCAGCTAGACAAAGCCTTGGCTGGGATGATCAATGTGGGGATGGTCCTGCTTTGAGCAGGGGGTTTGACTAGATGACCTCCTGAGGCCCCTTTCAATCCTAGTTTTCTATGACGATTTTACTCTGAAAAGAATGGTACCATGTTATGCAACAGATCTGCTTGTAGTCATCATATCTGGTGACTTTCTAATTCTACACTTCCTAGGACTGTAACCAACATGGAGCAAAGGTAGATTTTAAGTCACTTGTTTACTAAGCTTCAGTCAGTTCAGTCTATGCAAACAGATGACTGTTTCTGGGAGAACCTTACAGTCAGATTAGGGAAAGGCGGCAAAAACCTTACCAATTATAAAATGCATCTTCATCAGTTTATGACAGAAATTATATGAGGCTTGTGATAGCAGGAGCCTGGGTCTGATGACCGTGGACCCCTCCAGTCCCTTGCCCTTTTATTGAGGCTGCACAGCTGTCCCTGAGAAGATTATCTGAAGATGGGATTGTCCAAATGTAATCAAGCACTCCATCTGGTCTGCAAAGAGCCTTTCTTTTAGGGATTGAGTTTTTTTTATACAGTGCGCTATTCAGGAAAGTGATTAAGTTAACCAGAAACAAAACACTTATTCCAGAATTAGTGTATCCACACATGGTGGGGCAGAGCTTTTTGTGGGTGATATCTTTTATGGGACCAACTGTATAGTTGGGGGAGAGAGACACTTCCTCAGGTCTCTGAGAAAAAAGCAGACATCTTGAGCGCATAGAGTTATTCAGGATTAGTAACTGCATTTTAAATTCACATTTTACCCTTATACAAAAAACTTTCCAAACTTGCAGAAGAGAAGGCTAAACCCATTATAGACAAGGCTAGTGCTGACTTCACTTCATTATTTTGCTTTACTCCTTGGTCAGTTTACTTGTCTTTTCTCAAAATTCTGTTGCACTAGGACAAATTTAACTCTGTTGTAATATCACTGAAGTCAGTAGCATCTCCCATCGGTTTTTAGTAGGGACAGGATTGGGGCCTCTGTCCTGATGTTCTGTGCATTCTTGGAAATGCACAAAATGCACCATAAAGAAAAAAGATGGTAGGGTTCTTTTTGAGGGAATTTGACACAGGAAAGTTAGGTGAGTTGGGGTTTCTGCCAGCCCTAAACTGCTCATAAATCATGGGCATAGGGAAGAACTGCATGGGGCTTACCATTACTGGGCATGTCCAAATAAGCATGCACATTTCCCCAGAGACAAAGCAGTGTCATGTAGTTGTGCCGCTGCTACTTGTCCCTGGGGAATACCTGTGAATGCATGCTTTGGCATGTGGCAAGGTGTCCTGGGTGGGGTAGGGGAGCTGGGGCCAGCCCAGGGGCTGGCCCCAGCAGCCTTACCTGGGGTCCTCCTGGGGCTCCAATGGTGGCGATGCAGATGCACGCAATCTGACTGGCAACTGCAACATGACTCTGGTTGGTCAGGCTCTGGTTTCATAGATTCATAGACTTATAGATTCATAGATGTTAGGGTCGGAAGGGACCTCAATAGATCATCGAGTCCAACCCCCTGCATAGGCAGGAAAGAGTGCTGGGTCTAGATGACCCCAGCTAGATGCTCATCTAACCTTCTCTTGAAGACCCCCAGGATAGGGGAGAGCACCACCTCCCTTGGGAGCCCATTCCAGACCTTGGCCACTCGAACTGTGAAGAAGTTCTTCCTAATGTCCAGTCTAAATCTGCTGTCTGCTAGCTTGTGGCCATTATTTCTTGTAACCCCCGGGGGCGCCTTGGTGAATAAAACCTCACCAATTCCCTTCTGTGCCCCTGTGATGAACTTATAGGCAGCCACAAGGTCGCCTCTCAACCTTCTCTTGCGGAGGCTGAAAAGGTCCAGGTTCTCTAGTCTCTCCTCGTAGGGCTTGGCCTACAAGCCCTTAACCATATCAGTGGCCCTTTTCTGGACCCTCTCCAGGTTATCCGCATCCCTCTTGAAGTGCGGTGCCCAGAATTGCATGCAGTACTCCAACGGCGGTCTGACCAGCGCCCGATAGAGGGGAAGTATCACCTCTTTGGATCTATTCGTCATGCATCTGCTGATGCACGATAAAGTGCCATTAGCTTTTCTGATGGCTTCGTCACACTGCCGACTCATGTTCATCTTGGCGTCCACTAGGACTCCAAGATCCCTTTCTGCTTCTGTGCCATCAAGGAGGTCATTTCCTAGGCAGTAGGTATGCTGGACATTTTTCCTCCCTAGGTGCAGCACTTTGTATTCTCCTTGTTGAATTGCATTCTGTTGTTTTCTGCCCACTTGTCCAATCTATCCAGGTCTGCTTGCAGCTGTTCCCTGCCCTCCGGCGTGTCCACTTGTCCCCACAGTTTTGTGTCATCTGCAAACTTGGACAGAATACACTTCACTCCCTCGTCCAAGTCACTGATGAAGACATTAAAGAGTATCGGTCCTAGAACCGAGCCGTGCGGGACCCCACTGCCCACACCCTTCCAGGTCGAAACCGACCCATCCACCATGACTCTCTGGGTGTGACCGTCTAGCCAATTCGCCAGCCACCGGACTGTGTAGTCATCCAAGTCACAGCCTCTTAACTTGTTCACCAGTATGGGGTGAGATACCATATCGAAGGCCTTCCTGAAATCTAAGCATACGACATCAACCCCTACTCCTGCGTCCAGGCGTTTCGTAACCTGGTCATAAAAACAGACTAGATTAGTCAGGCATGATCTACCTGCTACGAACCCGTGCTGGTTTCCCCTCAGCATAATTAAGCCTGCTGGGCTCTCGCAAATGTGAGCCTTGATAATTTTTTCAAAGACTTTGCCAAGGATGGAGGTGAGACTGACTGGCCTATAGTTGCCCGGGTCCTCCTTCCTCCCCTACTTGAAAATGGGGACCACATTGGCCCTTTTCCAGTCCTCCGGGACTTGGCCCGTGTGCCACGAGCGTTCAAATATTCCCGCCAGTGGCTGTGCAGTGATGGGTTGTGCAATGATGGGTTTCGGGTGGTGCATGCTGCTGCCATGTGTGCCACTCTGCTTTTTTCTGGCACAGGTGTTTTTGACACCGGGATCTCCTGGTGTCAAAAAAACCCCCTGCTGCACTGCAAATTAGCAGTGCGGGGAATGCTTGCATGTGCAGTGTGTGTGGTTTGCAATGCCACAGATGGATCTGCAGCACCACAAACCACACAAGCAAGCTCATCTGGACAGCCCATTGGGGCTAGTATGGGGCTTCTCCTCTGGAACCACATAAATACACATCTTCATCAAGAAATCTCCATCCTACCACTTCTGCACCGAAGCCACCTATGCTAGCAAGGGAAATTGCTGTCTTGATCCAGATCCTCTTCAGGCCAAGAGTCTCAGCCCACCTCAGTCATTTAGGGTGCTTGTACATGTGATGGGGGTTTAATTCCCAAGGTTTTATTCTATGCCCCCTAAAGTGAAGTGGTTGTTTTTTAATTGAAACCCACCATTTCAAATTTTCCATCATATTTTGTTCAGGGGCCTGCTCCTTCTCCCCTCCTCATCCCCTCCCCCCCTCGGTGGAGCCTGCCTACCTCTCCCATGGCCAGGGGTTGAGCTGCAAGTGACCTGAGTGACCCCTGAGCTGTGGGGGACCCCAGTCCTTCCCTCCATGGCAGCAGTACCCCACCAGGGCTGCCTGGGGAGGCTGCTAGACGGCCTGGTGCTGCCCCAATCCACCTTTTCCTCAAGCCCACCTGGGAAGCAGCACCTGGCAGGCTTCTTGCAGGAACAGTTGGATCAAACTGGTTGCTTCCTCTCAGCTGGAACAGCACCTGGCCCTCTAGGAGCTTACCTAGGTGGCCCTGGGGGGCGCCACTGCTGCTGAGAGAAGGACTGGGGCCCCCCTGCAGGTCAAGGGCCACAGCCTGCTGGCAGTTCACCCCCCTGGCCACAGGAAGGCTCTGCCAGGAAAAAAGGATTGGGCCCCTTGCAGCTTCTGCCTTTAGCAGGCACCTGCTAAAGGGAAAAGTGGCAAGGGGCCCAATCCTTTTTTTTCGCCTGAGCCTGTCTGCCTCTCCTGCAGCTGGGGGCAAGTTGCCGGTGGGCCAAGCGGCCCCTGAGCTGCGGGGGGCTCCATTCCTTTCTCCTGCAGCAGTGACGCATCCTGGGGTTGCCCAGGCGAACTGCTAACGGGTTGGGTGCTGCTCCAGCTCAGAGGCAGCACCCAGCCCAATCCAACTCGTACCTGACCCCAAGCCAAGGCAACACCTAGCCTGATAGCAGCCCACCTGGGTGGCCCTGGCAGGTGCCGCCACCACGGAATGAAAGATTAGGTGCCTGCTGAAGGCAGAAGCAGTGAGGGGCCCAATCCTTTTTTTTCTGCGGAGCCTGCCTGCCTCTCCCATGGCTGGGGGGGTGTGCTGACAGCTGCATCATTGCAATTTGCAACATCACAAACTAAACTACATCCACATGTAGTTTAGTTTGCAACAATGCAGTCATTTAACCCCCCTAAAAGTTTTGCATTTATAGGCTATGATACCATTAAGCTACACAGTGGCATTTTCGTCATGTGTGCATGTTAATGGTATCACATGTACAAGTGTACCAAGTTATGTTCCTTTTATTTCACATATACTTTGGACCAGATTCTCTTGATTCTCAAAGTTCTGGCCTTTTGTCATTTAGAATATGAGATTTTTGTATCACTGTCAGATAAAATATAAAGTTTTCGGTGTATAGGAAAAAAAATCATCTAATCAATGCCATGCAACAAAAAGGACTTGGAGACAACTCAGCACTTGTTTATAGGCCTATGATTAGTCTTATTCAAGTTAATGGAATAACTCATATGCTTAGAGCTAGCCAGGGGCCAAAATGCTTTGTTGAGTTGAGGTCAAAATGCTTAACTGTAAATGAAAGGCATATCTGTTTGAAAGTCTTATAAAGATTTCTAAACAAACCTTCTAACTTTTTTCCAAATTAAAATATCTATGTGAATTAATTCCATAAATTATTATAGAGAAATGCAATTAATGAAGGATCTGTATTTCACTCTGATTAACCAAGGATAAAAATCTTTGATAGCTAAATTGCTTTCATATATAAGCTTTGCTATAAGACACTCAACTAACTACAGAATATGAAATCAGCACATTTTATTCCACTAGTTCTTCTTGAACCACTAAGATAAGGATAGTACCAAAGGATCTCTCCCTACTGGGTCTGCTATAAGTGATTTCACAACATGCTTTAAATACTGTTAAAGTAAAACCAAAGTTAAAACAATTTTTCCCCAATATATTTTATATGTTAGTATAAAGTTATATACCATATAAAATGACAGCCTTTAGTACCTGAAATCCATTGGTGCAGTTTTACACCTCTTACTATTTAGTAGATGCATCTTGGGTCACTGGGAAGCCTGTATATAAAACTAGTTCTACAGTACAACAAAGGTAGTGTATTTATCTACTTAGATTTTGTAATTCATTCTCTCACTCGGATATCTAGGTATAGGAAACAAAATCAGGGTTACAGAAGAAAAAGAATGGTATCATTATACTCCATCTGCCACTTAGTATCTAAGTAACAGTGACAAAACTTAAATCTATTTATGGCATATAGCATAGCCTCCTCTACTTTAACTTGCAGTGCAAAGCATGATGGGTAACCATATGCAAATTATTATAGTGACTACAAGGCAGATTTCTTAGCACTCTCAATAGGTGCCTCTTAAGGCCTTTATTAGTCTGCCAGAGAAGAAACGGCACCAGCAGAAACGTGTCTCATTTTTCTTGAGGATCATTAGCATGGATTCCTGCTTTTGTCACAGCCTGTGAAAATGTCACCCTCTTGAAGAAATAGATACTTAATTAAGTTAAGAGAACTGACAGGAAATATAAGTTTCAAAGGTAAAATTATAAGGTAAGAGCATCCTGGGTAAAAGTGTTGGAACACTTTCATGGAAACATAGCAAGATACTTTAGCTTTAGTGTGGCATCTGAAAAAAAGACCACAAAATAATGTAGTAATTTTAAGGACTTGATTTTGCTACTTCTACTCATATCAAGTGATACCTATGCTGCAGATAGCCCTATTGAAGTCAAAGGGTTTATCCATGTAGTAAACTGCTACTCAATGGGCACATGTACATGAGACACTTAATGCACAGAAGACTAATTCTACTGTGTGTTAGCGTGGCAGCAAAACCAATGCTAATGCTCAGCAGATTTAGTCTAATGCACATTAGCATCACTAAAAAAGTGCTCATCTGCGTTAATGCACAGTATTAAGCCGCATTAAATTGGCACCTGCGTTGGCTACAAATGTCCAACTCAGGATCTTTAAAATTCTGGTTAATTAGGCGGATTGAAACACTGTAATGAGTTAAATCATAAACCTTGGGGCTGGTCCTCACACACACACACACACACACACACACACACACAGTAAGAAGCTACAAGAGTCAGGTATACCTATCCCACAGGCGCTGGAGTCTGTTGTTGAGGCTTCTTTCAGCGTGGTGTTATCTTCCAGAAGGGGGTCACCGGCTGGTCCTTCTGGCTGGACAGGTCGGGTGCTGGTCAAGTTGGAGATCAAGAGGGTGCCACTGAGGGTCACTTTTCACTGCTTTTTATCTGTCCTTGGCAGACTTCGGTGACTCCCCAGTTTTCAGGTTTGCCCAATCCAGGGGTCGTTGACCCTCATTGGACTTCCCCCATCAGTGGCTACTGGATGGCATCTGTCAGCCCCAGGGGTCGTCTGCATGTACGTGCAGGTTTGGGAATCCGTTGGTGAATTTTGAATAGGGCTCTGGGAGCGGTCGATTTGGAGATAATCAACGCCGGGGACCAACTTTTGGGCTGAATAACTCAGGCCAGGGCTTCTAGCCCTTGATCAGTGATGTTTAGAGATGTCCTGGTTGCTACATTGTCTTCTATTGAGTTCTTCCATTAGTTGATCTGCAGTTTCCTTAGGTGTTAATTACTGCCTGCTACCGTGTTACACATTCAATCACTGATTCACTGCTCTTTCAGGGGCCAGCCTAATACAGGGAAGGGCAGTTTGATTCCTGCCCTTGTTAACATTGTTACAATGTATAACTTATGAAACTAAACACATTTAGTTAAAAGTTGAAAGGTGAGGAGTATAAAATATAAGCTACAAAAGTAATGCCATGGCACACAAATAGATAAAAATACCAAAATACAAGGGGAGATACAAAATGCACACATACAAATTTCAAAACACAATTCCTTATCTTAAAGTGAAAGAAAGAGGAAGGAAGAAAAGGTAGAAGAGGAAAAACATATCCAAGGCGGGGAGAGCAACTACAGGCAAGAGGAAAAGGGGCTTTCTGCTACACCTGTCATTACAGGTACTAAACTTAATGCGCCATAATTACAGCACATTGATGAATGTGTAGCTACACCTAGTGGGCGCGTTTACACATGCACTTTACTGTGCAGTAGACTCATTTACTGCATAGTAAAGCATCATCGTCTATGCATACACAGTAATTGGGCTGCTGAAGACTAATTTACAGCGCTGTCAGATAGTACCATCAGACTCAGTTACTATCCGATGGTAAAAAAGCACGTGTAGACAGTGTCGGGATTAGTTTACTGTGTATAGAAAATGTAATTGATTCTCCATCCTTTTGTACCTTGTGGAGCTGTGATATTAGTACAAAATTAGCCATCCATGGGATTAAGTGCTACCAAATCAGAATATTAGCAGTCACTAAGCTTCACCTTATGCTCATGAAGCACATCTGCACTGATAATTTAGCAAGTTGGTGAAAGGAACCCCAACACAGGCCTCTTTCCTACTCACATTTTACACTGACTTCTTGAGATTTGTTGAGTGCATTTGAGCCTCTAAATCCAAATGTGAGGGGCTAGAGACAAAATATTTCCCTGCATCTTTGGAGTTGCTTCCTTTGACCAATAATTCTCAACTAGGGTGCCATGGCATCCTGGGGTGCCCTGAGGTCCTTTTAAGGGTGCTGCAAGGTGCCATACAATGTTAGAACTGTTAGAGGTACAGACATGTTTCAGAAGACAAACCCAGAATCCATAGTATCAAATAGGAATCCATAGTATCAAAACCGTTCTGACTCTTTTTGGTCTTTCTGGAGTTGTTTGAAACAGAAAAATAGCCCTAGTATTTTTCTTTAGTCAAAAAATGAGTGAAAGTTAAAAGCTGGCACTTTCCAAGAGGTGCCTCTAATCTAACAAGGGGTGCCTTGAAGCTAAAAAGGTAAGAACCACTGCCTTAGCCTTGAGTTTGCTGAAGCAGAAGGCCCATTTGTTTGCTCTGATTTTTGCCTCCGGGTGTGGGTATAGGGAAGGATTTGCCTGAAAACTGTATTTTACTGAGGCACCTAATCAACCGTCGATCAGTTTGCTAATGACTAATTTCTGCTTTTCAGTCTTGGAAAAATATAGATAACCATACTATAGACTTGTATAAAATAACTAAATGAGCAAAGTCCCAGATTCTGTTTGTTGAAGAGACATGGGTGTAATAGTGGCAGTAGACTTCCTATCTGTAACCTTGCTGAACAACTCTACTTTGAGATTGCAAGCTTAAGTTCTTAAGGAGAATTTTTCATTCCTTATTTAGCTTTGTCCACAAGATAAATTCCTTCTGAGTTCAGTTTTAAGACTTATTGGTTGCATTCTGTAGTGTGGTCAGTTCCTGAAATCCTGCCTTTGATAAAGATTCCCTGACATGAAGGAATTCACATTATAACGCAGCCTTTCACTGTATATTATGAAACGGCATTTGCCCAATCATTCTATCCTCCTGCAAGGCTTGCAAGCAATAGGAGTAACATCCATTACAGCACAGGTTGAGCATCCTGTAGGCTGGCACATGTGACTGGGTGACATAAAGGGGACAGCCTTGGGCAAAAAATTCAAATCTGTATTATGAAACCTCTCCTCACCCCACAAATATTGAGGGTGCTTGGATTCGGGGCTTCAACTGGTTTCATACAGATATCATCGGCAGTGAAATACAGCTTTGGGGTTGTTGAGCGCTTCTTTCCCATACAAAGTTCAGAGACTGTTGGATTGCACTGATCTCTCTTTAAAAGGGTATATTCGAAATAATTTATGGGAAAAACTTCACTTCTTTTCCCTGCTTGGGGAATTGAAACAAAACAGAAATCATCATCAGTTGTCTTAAGGTCTCCTTTAAGGAAAAAATTAAAAGAAAGTTTGAAGTAATAGTGCATTAGGCAAGCAATTCATATTGGACAGTAGTAAATTAACTGTATATTCTTTTTTTTTTCATTGCAGTTCTAATGGATACAGTATCTTGCATTACTCCTGGATTTGAGAAGTGAAGGATAAACGTGATTGTGTAGTGACTTGGTATACCTGCACTGAGATGGCAAAATGAAAGAATCTAGAATACATCCTTTATGTCACTGAACAGCCTTTGAATTCAAGATCAGTTCCCGGTTTTTAAAACACTCAGACCAAAATGTCAGAACCTGCCCCTTCATCTGGGTTTGTAGGAAACATGGAAAATGGGACTTTTCTAGAGCTATATCCCACATCCTTGTCAACTTCAGTGGATTCATCGTCTGGCCGTTTATCAAATGTCTATGTCTATGTTTCTATATTTCTCAGTCTCTTAGCTTTTCTTCTGCTGCTATTGATTATTGCACTTCAGAGGCTGAAAAACATAATCTCTTCCAGTTCTTCCTACCCAGAATATACTAGTGAAGCTGGAAGTTCTTTCACTAACTTAGAAGTTTGTAGCATTTCTTCCCAGCGGTCTGCTTTCTCAAACCTGTCTTCATGAAAATAAAAGAAAGGGAATACATTGGAAATGGAAGAGCTGTGTCTAGCTTCTTGGCGAACTAGTGCATGCAACATTTGCCTTTTGAGGACTATTAATCATGAAAGAGGTGATTTTTAAAGTTCTCTTTGATTTCTTTCCCTTTTTAGTCTCCATTTCCCCTTTTATTAACAGTGCTTTTCACCTTGGAGCATGGAAAATGGCACAATCCATAGCTTCATATCTGTAATAGTGATGCTGTCTTTTTCTTTCACTTGTGCACACACAGACTTCCTGCCAAATTTGAATATGGTTCAGGTTTATGTATCAGGCTTTTTTTGTATAGTCTTGTCTGCTTTTCATTAGTATCATTGACATTTAACTGGATATAGGATCCTGGATGACATCCCTGTCACAAAAATGCCACCAAAACAAATTGATGTAGGAATTATGTCATTGGCTAATTTAGAGTTTTTGAGTGCTTAATTTTTTTAATGTAATTTTAGTTTTGTTTTTTTTTAATTACATTTTTTTTTAAACTACTTTTATTTGTTTATACCTGTCCATTGACTCTTTATGAACCCTCTGCTGGTCACACTTAATGCACATCAACATATTTGCTTAATTTAATATTAGTAAGTGTCTAGAATAAATATGTAGTATTGGAGTGATGTTGTAGTCATGTTGGTCCAGAAAATATGTAAGAGGCAAGGATTGTTTTACCTTTTTATTGGACCAAATGTATATCTAGGATAGGCTTAGACAAGTGTTCAAAATGTGAGGCAATTCATTGACCTGAAGAATGAATTTGAAATCTTGTCTAAATGTATCCCACCCATGCAGTTGGTTCAGTAAAAGATATCACCCACAAAAATCGTTGCCTCTAAAATAAATATGCTCATTTGTGAATTTATACAGGTTTTTCTGGACCCTTTTACATACAGCTTGCCGAAGTTTAACTGTTTCTCTGAAAGAAAGTTCAGCCTCTGAATCACAAATATAGCACCCATTCTCTTTATACTTTCATGCAACTATTGTTAATGGAGTCAGCTTCTAACTTCTTCAACAGTGTAACTGTCGATACCACCATTGGCAGCTGAATTACACCATTGTAGACATGAGGAGTTCTTCCACAAAGTCCCACGGGGGGGTCCAAGAGGCAACTTATGCTAGTAAGAACTAACAGAGGATGCTTCTGTTAAGCATTTAGGTGCACAGTGTAGTAGTGGCATAGAGATAATCCTACAGTGGCCTGTGAATTCAAAAGCCGCCCAGTACTCTTAACCACAGTCAGGGCTATGTTCAAACAGGCATGACACAACCGCTTGTGAGTAAGGCTTTTCAAGACTAATTGCTACCTAGAGAACAGGGCCATAAACACTTCAATAATTGGTATTTATCCTCTCAGCAACTGTCTTATCATGTCTAAATTGAATATAGTGGCCCCTTTAATTGAAACAGAGTCCTATATTTGGTTACTGTTATAAAGCAATTATTGTTGTTGTAATGTCGAATTCTGTGAAGTCTCCAGTACATCAGATGCAAGTTAATTCAAATTAAATTGGCAGAGATACAAAGAAGAATGCAAAGATAGATTTATTAGGATTACAGACTCCAAATTGTTCCTTATTACTTTATACCATTGCTTTATTATGTGATCTGACAGGAATATTTTTACACTAAGACTAGATCTACTCCTACTGAAATCAGTGGGAGTTTTGCCATATAGCAGGATCCAGGTGCCTTAAAGAGCCAGGGGAAGAATGGAGGGGGGGGGTCATCACTGGTTTTTACCATCAAAGATGCACTTGTGACCTATAACTAAAGGTTTTCAAAGGGCCAAAGATATTACTGTTCCCTTTGCACATTGTTGGTCTCGGACTACAGGGTCCCAAGTTCTGTTTGCAAAATACCAGCCCCCTCAATTTCCAGTGAAACCATGTCTTGTCTTTCAAATGGTAATTGGCACTTTAAACAATTAAGCCTTGCATTATTTGGCCAACATGTCTTGATAGTTAAATTTCTCTTGGTATATTACAGCCTAGGGTGGTAAAAAACATTTCCTCCCTCCGGGTTAGCAGTTTATTTACAGGAAGGGTGCATCTGTGAGTGTCTAAGCTTAATTCAACTCTACAAAATTCAGGTTTTTACAGTCTAGTATAAAGGTAGTAATGAAAAAACACCACTGATCAGTGCCAAGCAAATACAGATTAAGTTTCAGTTGTTTTTTCACAACTTTTAACAGTTAACCTAATTATATGAAAACGTGATAAATTTCAGTGTTGAGCAGCTTCTTACAAGAAGCAAAGTATTACTGAGTGATAAAGAACTTAAGCCAACAGGATTTCCAATCCAGTGTGGTTTTACAAATATATTTAGTCTCTTGACTACAGGCAGTCCTCTGACTTAAGACACAATTGGTTCTTGAGAACCATGTCAAGTCGAAACATTGCAACTCAGAACCAATTTTCCCATAGGAAACAATGTAATAAATGAGGGATTAGTTCCTGAACCAAGGCCTGATACCCTATTTTCACCAAAAACAACCCAGAATTTTGTACTCAATCAATTATAGATGAGTAATACAGCTACATTAACATATTTATATTGTAAATAGCAATCATATTGATTTGGAAGGACTTCATTGAGGTGACTTTGGACTTTTTGAAGGGCTCCTGGCTGGAGTCTTCTCAAGAGTCTTGGCTGCAGGTTTTTCTGGAGTCTTGTCTGCTTTCTTAAAGAAAGTGTCCAAGGAAGTTTGGACAGGCGGGAAATGGGCGACGCAGTGAACTTATTTGCTGGAGTGGTGTGGTGTTGGATCAAGCATTGTAAAGTCGAAACTGACATCAGAAAATTGAAACAGGATGTTAAGTTAGAAATGTAAGTGCAAAACGTTGTAACTCAAAACATTTTAAGTTGAGGACTGCCTGTATTTCATTCATCCAGATATATTAGCATCAAACAGGTTTCACTAGTAATTGGTAGAAGGGCACGGGGAAATAGTGTTATATAAAGGTAAACAGTGAGCATTATTTCCTTTATAAAGGCTGTTTAGGATCCCAAATTGTAACAATGTATTTGTGTGTAGACTTATAAATACAAATAAATAAAAATGAGAATTGAAAACTAGCTTCATTTTCACTTACCTTTTAAGACATGAATTCTTGTGTTCTTTTACAACAAATGAGGGTAATGCTCATATGAAAACAGGAAGTGGGTTCTGCAGCATGAAAATTATTATTATAAAACAGCATTTACTCACAATCATGCTGTGTTTACCATTAAAATTATAGGCTTCAGGATATTAACACTCTTCAGGATTATACAGAGATGGTAGAAAGGGAATGAATGACTGTTTTGTTCAGTGCATTTTTCTTAAAATTCATGCATTAAGAATCACTTCACTCTCACACACACACACACACACACACAGACACACGTGTGTGTATATGTATGTATAGGGCTGTGCAAAGCAGCACCCTTTCATTTCGACGTCCATTTCACCATTTCAATGGGACAGCGTTTTGCTTCGTTTCCTTTTGAAGCACTGTTCCATTTCGTTTCGTTGAAACTTCCGCTGTTTTGACTATTCCCCCATAGGCTATAATGGGGAAGCACAAATCTGCCTGTAACTTTGTTATTTTTTGGCAGATTTGGATGAAAACAGCAGGGATGGTAGCCCCTTCTGAGGGCATGACACCTGCCAAGTTTCAAGGAGATAGGTGCAGGGGTTTCTGGGAAACTGCACCTCAAGCTGCTGCCAAACAAAACTCATGACGTGTGACTGTGTGTTAAGGTGTGCTCCCTCAGTGGCGCTGGGGCCGCTACACGACACGGTAGTGTGTCCCAATGAGGCCTTCTCCTCCTCTACAGCCTCAGCCTGGTCCACCGCTTTAAGTGACAACAGGTAATAACTTAGTAAGCAACACAGTAGCACCAACAGCATCTCAGGCAGCCAAACTGTCACAGTCAATATCAGAGCAGTCTTTCCCCCCACCCCCGTCCCCCTCCCTCTCCTTACTTTCTGTTTCCCTGCAGGCAATCCCAGCTTCAGCTCTGAAACTCAAAAACATTTTAAAACTTCTGAAATGTTTCAACTGCCCATGTTTCATTTTGAGGCTTTTTTGAAGCCCTTTGTTTCATTTTAATTTCGCTGTTTCGAGCTCAAAACTAGTTGAAACAGTGTCAAAACAAAACAACTGGTGAAATTTCATACAGCCCTTGTGTGTGTGTGTGTGTGTGTGTGTGTGTGTGTGTAAAATATAATTGAAACTACGCAGTTGATTTTGCTATAAAGTTTTACTTGTTAAAAATCATTTCTTCCTAGTGATGAAATCTAGGACTATACTCAGCCATTGCAATTTTAGCTGAGTTGCACTTGCCACCCTAAGAACTTTCATTTGTATTACATTTTTTTCCATAACAACCAGTAAAAATGTAGAATTTTTACCATCCTGAATGATTAGAAAAGGTTTTGACAACATTTTTTCAATTCATTGTACTAATAAGAGATTTTATTGACAGAATGTGAGTGGATTTAATTTTATTTTATGTTATATTAAAAGCATCAAATACACATAACCTACAACAAATATCCCTTGTAAGTCAAACTCAGTGCAACCCTAACTAGCTGAGATACTCTGTACTTTATAAGACTATTACCCATTCTAAATCAGTCAGTGAAGGAAGTTTTATGGAAATCATGAGATCTTTTGAAAAATAGTGCAATCTTTCAATTTACACTGATTATAAAAATAGTTCCCAATGCTCCAATGACAACTTGTATGACAAAAAGGGTGTCTGTATCTTTATCCTTGTGCGTTTTGGTGTTTTTGTCAATTCAGGAGCTCTTGGCCATCAGAAACACTATCAGGGATCACTACATGGAAATGGTTCTTGTTGATTCCCCCTCCAGTGACTAAAAAATTAGAATAAGTGCCCTTTTTTCCAACACCAAGGAACAAATTATCATTATCATTAACATGGATAGACTTTACTCAAACAAAACTACCACAGATTATGGTCTTTAAGACTGTATTATCTATTATTGATTAGGTAGACAGTCCCCTAAGCAAATTAAACACTTCCCTGAAATTTTACAGGGCCAGCTTCTGTAATGGATCTGTGATTGTAGACTCCTATACCTTCCTATTGAGCTAGGTAAATAGATGTAGGGCCTCAGGAGTCCACAAACAGTAGAAAAGGAGATTGAACAGCACACGCTGAGACTACTTTGCAGAATCAAGTCCTCAACCTTTACCCAGACAAATTTCCTACTGAATTTAACCTGATGGTTAAGAGTTTGGACTGTGGATTGTATAGGATGGTTTGGATATGGGTGATCCTGCCTCAGACAGGTGGCTAGACTAGGTAACCTCTGGAGGTCCCTTCCAGCCCTACTTCTCTATGATTTCTGTGAAAAAGATTGAAGTAAGATTAATCAAACTTTTTCCATCAAAGTTGTTTTTTAACAAAATTGAATTTATCACATGAAATACCTGCTTTCTGCAGAAAATTTCATCTTTTCCTTGGCATAGTTTGGCCAAATCTGATTTCAGCTGCAAACTGAAAGATTTCAGTTGCTCAATATAATTTTTAAACATAAGCAATAGGCCTTCAAGAAAGACCACATAGGTCATCCTAAGTACCCACCCCCCCCCCCAAACCTTTAGCACACTATCTTTGAAATGAGCTCTTGTTTTCATAGCTGACCAGCTGATGGGTATTGCCAAACAGTAGCCTAACAAGCAGCGAGCAACCTGGGTACCATCTGTGAATGCCTAGTTAAGAGGGGCTGCAAGAACAGCAGTGTAAAAGGGAACAAGAGGCTCCTGTTACTTTAAGCAACACTACCTGCACTGCAGGGAGCAACCAAGGGACAGGCAGCCCAGAAATAAAGGCTGTAAGCAGCTGGCTGTAGCTGTAGCTGCAGCAGACGAGGTCAGGCTGGCCTTTAAGCCACAGTGACAGGAAGGGGTGGGACTTTGGTGCACACAAACCCAGCATCTGACACTAGACAGTCAGTCTGGCCCTGCATGCTGCAGGGAGAGGAGCTCCTAGGGAGATGGATGCAAGCAACAGACCAGCGGGCACCCAAGATGTCCAATACAGCTGGAAGGAGAGAACTGAGGGAAACTTATGGCTGGCAGTGATTTAGAGTGGCATGGGTTTAGTTCTACAGCAGTTTGTTGGTATTTATGTTGAGATTAGGTTTGACACTAAGACTGGATGGTGGCAATAGAGGGGGAAGGAGGCCATGGAGGAATGCCTGGTGGGTGCTAGTGACAGGCAAGCTGGCCTAGGTTCAAGGACTCAGCAGGCTGAGACAGAGCTACAGTAGCTGTGTTGAGGCCAGGGGCCCAGAGAGCCCTCCTGGCCTTGGCCTAGCTCCTCCAGCTAAGGGCAAGGTAGCAAAGCTGAAGTCTGGGAGGAGCTGAAGGCTGAGCAGACTTAAGAAGGCTAAAGCCTCCTTGAAGGGGCTGAAGCCCACAAGGGACAGAAGCTAAATTAGGGCCAGGGACTCAGGTAGAAAAGAGAGCCTTGCCAGGGCCAAGGGCCCAGCAGGCAAAGTGGTTTGGTTGATGGACAGGCCCAGTGTAAGAACTCAAAGTAACACCTGCAAAGCATGGACATGGCTTTAGGGGAGGATGGAGGCCACAAACATAGCTCATAAAGCAACTGGTGCCCTTAGGAACTAATAGGGGCAAATGGGCCATAACTTGGTGCCTGAGGAGCAAAGCTGAGGTGGTCTGGGCTCATACTAAGACCCTGTGGGCAGCCTCCCAAAACCCTACAAGTTGAATCAAGCTGTGGCAGGTGAAGTAAAAAGGGATGGTACCTTGAGGAACCAGAATTGTGACAGGACTTGTATAGCTACCAGTGGGCATCATGGCCACCCCTGGGGACAGGTGCTCTTATAGGCAACTTCCACCACTGTCAGCCCAGCTGCTGCAGCCTGGCTCTTGCTGTAACCCAGATCCCAGGCTCTGGCTGTTATACCTCTGTTGTCAGATGACACCATTACCAGTTGGTAAGTGACCTTATTGATTATTTAAGAGATGCCAAGATGGATAACAGTACAGTCCTTACCAGCACCATTTCTCCTTGCCACATGCACAACAAGCCCAGTCCACCCTGCAAGTTAATGTCTTCTGTACATGCAGGCACAACTGCCCTCTTTGTGGGTGAGTTCCCACTCTGCAATAAGGTTCTGTCTGCCCCTCTTCCATGTGTGGTGCTGTGCAGTGGGCATTTTGCTGGGTTTCTTCCCTCCTGCTGATGACTCGGAAGTGCTGCATGACATGAAACGCTCTTGGAACCTTCTGACCATGTAGCACTATATAAATAAAAAATATTCCAAAGCTTTTAGAGAAGCCAATAAAGAAATCTGAGAAGTTCCTGGTCCTGGAAAAGACACTTTGCTTAGCTCAATAAACGTGCCTCATTTCAGTGTATCCAATCCCCAAGAAACTTCTGTAACTTGCAGTATTTTCCATATCTAAGAGTGTGTCCATTGCTGGCTGCAATGGTTTTGCTAGCAATTGATTTCACACTGAACGTTTACTACACTTTGAAAACAACCCTGGTTGAATACTCTCCGCTTGCTTCTTAAAACAACATACCCTCTCCTGATTTATGAACCCTTTATCTGAGTAAACAGTTTATTCCACCTTATCAGTTTCCTCCTTTGTAGCTCCTTCTAGTCCCATTAATTTACCTGAAAGGCTTACCTGAAAGCTCCGTGAGCTTGAACTTTTTGGCGTCTCCTCATAACCACTATCCTTCAATTCAGGATTTGTTCTCTTTTCCCCTACCTTGCAGCCAGAGGCAGTGAAGTGATAAGCTGTTCTTCTGCCTCACAGGCTGCCTAATCCTCTCTGCTTTTGGTGAGGCTCAGTTCCCTGTGGAGTTTTATACTTTTCTGTACTTGAGCTTTTCTCTTCAGTATTTTTTATACTGATTATCAGGAAGGCATGCATGGGAAGATTATTTATGAGGTCTATACACCATCTCCTTATTCTTGACAGTATTACTGCAGGTGCAATTGTTATGAATGTATAACATGCCTGCTTCTTCCCTCAAACCTGATTAAGAATGTGCTGCATTAGAAAGCTTTGTATGAGTCTACCCCAGCCATTTAGTTCATCTCGTAAAAGATCATCCATAGCAATCATTGCCTCCTTTATGAATATATAGTGAATAGCCTTTTCTAGTTGACACTATTATGGAAGCCCCCCAATCCATGACTGTGGCTAAGGCCATATAATATAATTTTAGGGGTTCAAAAGTGACTTTAAGTCTCCACTGGCCAATGTATTCTGAGTATGTTACAGCAGCCCCCAATCCACTTTGAATTGCACCAGTTATCCCTGATGCTGGCAAGCCTCTACAGCATCTTGGGATTCCAGGGATGAAAGCAAGCCCTTGCTATATCCCCTTTCACAGAAGCCACACACCCTATATCAGCAACCGTGAGCTGGGGTAGGGGACACAAAAGCAATCACAGCTGATCTATCCCAGTAGACAATCCCCTCAGCCCTGGGTGAGCTTTCTGCAGCAAGCTCTTCCCAAATCAAATCCTCTTTGTAATGACAGAACAGTGCAAAGTGACCAGGAGGCAGCCAGCACTCAGAGCTTAATCAGGGGACTCTGTCACTGTACCAGGAAGGCATAGTTACTGCTGTTCCAAGCCTTGGTCTTTTTAGCACTAAAGGAGCATTAACCTACCACACATTTGCTTTCAAGGTTAGTCAAGAACTTTAAGTATTGAACACACTCTGGCATGTCAACATCAGTGATCCTCATTCAATGCCATAGCAAGGGCGTGGAAGGTGAGTGGGGTGCTTGCCCCAGGTGCCAAAATGAAGGGGCGCCAACAGGCACTGCCCAGCCAAAGTGGGATGGAGCTGTAAGTGGCTCATTTTGGGTTGGGGACAGAGGGAGGGCAGCTTCTGTCACTGCTTGCACTCCCAGGCAAGCATGGAGGGGAGGGGGGAGTGTGTGCCCCACAGAAGTATGCATGGAGCAAAGGCGGGATGCCGCTGTGGGCTTTGCCAAACTTCTTTGCCATGTTACTGTCCTCATTTCAGACAAGAAAGTGAAGGAGTATCATTTAAAAGCGTGAGAGGCCCCGTACATCAATGTCAAGCCTTTACAAGGGACAGAATTTTCACTTTGTAGTTTTACTGCTCATTGTTACTTTGGATGCCCAAAAGAAAAGTTTGTCTTATGCCCATTCTATTTCTCTTCCTTTCAGGGTCCAAGAAAATGTCTGTGGAAATCAGTCCAAGAACAGAGCAATAAAGACCCCAGAGGCTAAATGCATATTGAAATATACACTTTTGTTGGAAAAGGCTTACAATTGGAAGGTGCTAACAAATGCCATCATAGTGCAATGACTACCATACTCCCTAATGGCTAATGTACATAAGACATTTATTTCTAACAAAATTTCAAATGTGCGTGCATAATTTTTTACTTACCATTACATAACTGTCGCAGGGCACTAAGGTGTCTGCTCCTTTAAGGGCAGAAACTACGTAGATAGAGAGCCTTAGCAGTCAGGCAGGAACCCCACAGGTGCAGGTTACTGTGGCAGCAGGCTAATGAGGAAATTAGCCTACACATGCAGCCGGTCAGCTGCCCGGAAGAGGCAAGGCCCTGGGCACATAAACCTCAGGACTGGGACTAGAGCTAAGGGGGAAAGAGCTGCTAAGGAGCTGAGAGAGGGGGAGGGGGAGAGGGAGAGGGAGAGGGAGAGGGAGAGGGAGAGGGAGAGGGAGAGGGAGACGTTTGACTGCTTCTTGTGCTTTGGGTAGGATTAAGGGGCTCCAGGAACTTACCAGGAACCATGGTTCACCAAGGCACTTAGTGCTGGCGGGGAAGTGCGACTCTTTTAAAGGGACAGAGAGCTCTCTGAACTGCTTATATTATGTTATAGCCCAGAGGCTCATATTTTGGTTACTGTTGATATGCCGGTGGATCAGGCTGAGGCTATTGGAGAAGGAGGAGGCTATTGGAGAAGGAGGAGGCCTCATTGGGGGGCCCACTACAGTGTGGGGACCCCAGTACCAGGGGTGTGGTGACAAAGGTGGGGAGCAGACCCCAGCAGCAGTGTGGGTGCTGAGATAGCTGCAGAGAGACTGGTGATGACAGGAGGCTAAGCAATAGCAAGGCCCCAGAGAGACAATGTGTAAATACCATCTGCGAGGCTTGAGGCATAGTAAAAAGGGGTTTGTGGAGCCACACATCTACCCATAAGGCTGAGGGTGTCCTATGAGGCATCCACTTTGAGCGGGACCCAAAAAGGGGTCCAAGAAGCCACAGGCTTCAGTGGGGTTCATCAGGACCTTGTCCAAAACAATCTCAAGTGCAGCCTTCCTATGTTATAGTTTCATAGCTGGTAGGGTTGGAAGGGACCTGAGCAGATCATCAAGTCTGACCCCCTGCCATGGCGGGAAAGAGTACTGGGGTCAAACGACCCTGGCAAGGTGTTCATCCAACCTTCATTTAAAGAAACCCAGGGTCATTAATTATAAAATTATATAATTACCAGCAAGATGTGGCAGGTGAGTACAAGGGTGCCTGTGGGGCTAGACTGGCACAGTCATGGAGCCCTAGGGGTGTCATGGCCATCCCTGGGGACCCCATCCCATGACAAATACAGATGCTAAAAGAGGGGAAGGATGATCTAGTAGTTAAGTCTTCAAAGGTGTTGGCTCATTTCCTTGCTCTGTCTTGTCCAAGATCATGATACTTAGAACCATATTTGTAAAAGTATTTGGGTTTTTAAAGATGCAGCTAGGTACTTAGTGGGATCTTCAACAGCACCTAAATTCTGAGCTCATCAAAGCCAATGGGAGTTAGCCATTTAGAGCAACATATATGATTCGCTCTCATGGGTGCATCAACTGGACTTAAATGGAGTTTTGATGTCTAAGACCCCATCAATTCTTCATCATCAGCTGTGAAATCCCTAAGGTACCTCCACTTGAGCCTGAAAAATTCTCCAGTGGCATGGAATGAGGTTCCTGAGGATGATCAGAAGTGATCCACATCAAGCACATAGGCTGCTCACTCCCATCCAGGGATGGATGCAGAGGGGTAGCATTGGCTGCTCTGGATTCCACAATAATGAAGCCCCACCTCCCCAAGTTCATGTGCATCCCTGTGCTTAGCACTTCCTACTGGTGACCTGCAGCCACCCCATTCTCAGCATCTAGCCACTTAAAATTGTCTTTTGGAGGCAGCTGAGTTCCTCCATTAAATATATAGAAATCTGAGGCCACTTAGCTTGCTGAAGTTGGAACATGCTTCTGAGGCAAGGCACCTAATTTTTAGGCATTGCAGTGCCTAAGTGGAGGCCTCTGAGATCTATTTGGATCAGGCCCTCTAGGTACTTATCTGACCAGTACTAGCTACTGTCCCATTAAGTACTTCTAGGTACTTATCTGTATGTTTGGGCCGCTAAACGCCTATCAAAATATGTCCCTTAGTCTCTCTTGGTCTCAGTTCTCACTTTGTCGAGTATAGGTTACAACATAGTAGAGTGGAATGACATTATTTCAGCAAACAGTAAATTTGTACCAAAAAATGCCATTTTGGGGACAATAATTCATTGTATAGCTTTAAGACAAAAAAAAAAAAGTAAAAAAGTTTGTATTTGCAGTTGTTGGAACAAAATGTTTTGGCTTTTGTTTGATGGTGATACTTTTGTTTCAAAACTGACATTATTGTGTACACTAGGGGTGCTCAACCTGTGGGCTAGATCTACCCCCTGGTGCCATGTCATCCAGCCCATAAAACTCCCCATGGATCTGTGGGGAGCCCTGTGGACTATGGCCCCATGCACTAGGCCAGGCATGCAGGATGGCATGGGATCCAATCCCACCCAGGTGAGGGAAGTGTGGGGCTCCTAGAGTCTGATCCCAGCTGTGTGGGGGTGACGTATGCCTGTGACGCCTAATCCTAGCATGCAAGGGCTGGGATCAGGCTTTGGAGCCCCTCACTGCCCCTACCTAGCTGGGATTTTACTCAGGGGGCCCACACTACCCTCACCTAGTGAGATCAGGCTCTGGCCAGGCAGAGACAGCATAGGGTCAATCCAGGGGCAGTGTGGGGTTGAGCAAGGCTCAATTTGTCTTGCAGACCAGCCTCACACCATTCATCTGGCCTGTGGGGCCCAAACTGTGAGCACCACTGGTATATGCCATTTAAGTGCATAACTTCAAGATTTAAAAACAAAAACAATGTGCTTATCCGGAACGTGCAATATAAGCAAGTCATGCTCAGCATTTTCATACCATTGTCAGTGTTGTGGTTTTCATAACCCCAGATCTGATTATCTCCCATCATTTTTAAGACTTCTAATAGCAGCCTTTAATAGCTACTTTCCCTTCACTTTTTCTGACACAGTTCGAATAAGTACAGTTAGTTACAGAGTAGACAGTCACAGTTAAAATTACTGGATGTACTCACATATGACACCTTTTTCTCCCCAAAAATCAGTCCTCCGACACTGGGGTGCATGTTTTAAGGGGGGAAACTGATTTCTGCACTAGAATTGAACCCTAGAGATGCATTGTAATGGCTGCATAATGAGCTATAATGTCTACTGTGGCTGTTCTTGTCTCCTGGACATAGAAGAGAAGGGGCAGAGTGCAGTCTTTAGCCCATAGTTAGGTTTAACCTTTCCACAGCCGATGTTAAAATGGCAGCAGCTTTTGACTGTGTATCCAAGAGTTGCTATCAATTCAACAGGGGCTATGAAAGGGTTAAAACTATAGCTTTTGGCTGATCAGGATTCAGTTGTGGTCACAGTGCCCTGCAGTCAGCTTTCAGCCATGACTGAAAAAATCATTTTTACTTCATTTGGCCTTGCCAGAACAAGATGCATGTCTTATTTGTGGAGGTGTGGTATGTGAGTAAACATGGTGGTATGTACCATTGAAAGATTCTGTGCATTTTCAACCAGTGATTCCCAAAGTGATTTTTTGCTGCACTTCAGTGTACCGTGATATCCCTGTGTAAGGAGGTAAATGATGTCGTCTACTGTCCAGCACCCTGTGCCTTCAACTGCTCCTCTGGGGACTGCCACCACTACTGCTGCCTTCCCCTTCCCTTTCCTACTGCTGGGAAACTCCTCTGCCAGCTCTCCTCTTCCCCACTCCATGATCCCAGCAGCATACTCTGCTGCAAGCAGGCTGGCAGGTAGATGCATGGATAGAGCCACACTCTGTAGCCTGGCTCAACCCCTCCACTTCTCCCACACTTCCAGGGCTGGCAGGAGGGGCCATGAGGATGGTTTCCAGCATGTCAGACCCTGCAGGAGCATCCTCAGCAGCAGGGACTCCCCATTCCCACTGAGGAACAACGTAGGGTTGGGAGAAGGCAGACAATGGAAAGAAGGGGGCACAGAATGATGAGGTCCTGCCTCTGCTGCCCTTAAGCGGCACCATGTAGATCAGTGATTCTCATGTGGGGTTTTTTGGCTTGCAGGCAAATTTTTTTGAATTTAGATTGATTTGAAAAAAAAATACATATACCTTTTTGGATGTAAAAGTAAAGTGTGCTACCAATTTTAATCCAGTAAAAAAGTGTCCTGCAGGTATCAAGTTGGGGAAGCACTAACTTAAGCAGTTTATGCACTTAACTGGCATGCAGAGAACCCAAGGTTGTTAAAATGTAAGTAGCAGGAACTGGTGAAGTAGCGTATGGTTAAGTGAATTATGCACTTATTCAGTATGTACATATAAATATATACTGTGTTTTTAAAGTGAGCATAAAAAGAGGGTTAAATAATTCAAACATGAAATCAAGTGTTTTATTTTAGTTGACCTGAAGCATTTTTCCCCCTGATATTTCTGTTTGGTCACTGAACTGAAGAATCAATTATTCATGCAGCTCTAAAGACTAATACTTTCCCACCCCAGAGTGTGTGTTGTGACAATAAATATATTAGATCTAATCATTATATCAATAGGTCTCACCATCATTAGTTTCAAGGCACCCCTCATTAGACTAAGGGCACCCCTCAGAAAATTCCAGCTCTTAGTTTTCCCCCATTTTTTGACTACAGAATAAAAGAGCAATTCCTCTGTTACAAAGACATCAACAAAAAGCCCAACAGGGCAGAATGTTTTTCGTACTATAGATATTCCTATTTGAAATCTCTAGGCTTATCTTGTGAATTGTGTGAAGGTGTTTGTATGCATAACAGTGCTATTATTGCAGAGCACCCTTAAAAGGATCTTGCAACACTGATTAAGAGTCACTAGATCATGATAATAGTGGCCCATATAATGCTTTGGGGTAAAGAGATGTGTAAGGAGGTTTGAGGTACCTCAAGTGCAGGTGGTCAGTAAATAATAGTCTGCCTAGCTGGGAGGGTTGGTACAGCTGGAACTGATGGCCAGTTATGAGGGTGGAGGCACAAAAAGCATTACAAACCCCAGGAGGGAAGGGTGGAGGAGAGAAGAGAGAGTGGGGAGCTGCTCTGGGAAGAAGCTAGAGCTAAGTGGGTCTTCTCCTAACAGCTGGAAAGGACAGACAGTTGGTTTTGTTGTGAATTCAAGTGTGCATTGGCAAAGAATAAACTGGCCAGAGAAACTGAGAACAGAGCTGACTCATTTGTCTGAGACAGAAGGGTAAGCAACCCATTCACAATACGATTATATGTTTAAGCGTAACTGTGGGTGCAGGTAATTGGCTCCCATCTTTTTTACAGTTATGAAGCTGCACCTGCAACACTGAGTGTTGGACTGGGGCTGGGTGTAGATCAGCACCCTCACTTAGAATGCATTTGTGTAGGTCTTTATCAGACAATACTGTAATAAAGCAGAAAATGGGGAATAGGCTGTTAAAATGGGTTAACAGATTACTGGTATGTCTCTGCTGCAGCCTAAATGTACAGATCAGTTTGTCTTTGGCATCAAATATATCAGTAACGTTTGGCTAAAAACAGTATCCGCAAGACCGGTTTGAGACTAGGTTCCACAATTGCTGATGGCCAGGGAATAAGTGAGTGTGACAAGTGCCTCTGCAGTCTTGATGATCTGTGGAATGTGGGACTTTCTGTTCTGAAATGTCTTTTCCGTGCCAAACTCAGGTTGAAATGGATTTAGTCTTTACTCAGGCTCCATGATTTGAGCAAGTTCCCTAGAGCATCTGATTATGATGAGTGGAAGGAATGAGTACGTATATCAGCCTTGGCAATCTTTATATATTTAGCAGTCTCAGAGTGAACAGACACTTGTTAAAATAGTGGGCACTGTCAGACCAGAACACTTAAAATTTATATGCCAACCAACCTTTATAGTTAATTGCTTGGTGGTAAATTCTACCCCATAGGGCCCCAACACATTTTTTTTTCTAAATTTTGATACAGCCTACTGAAGGTGTCCAGCAAGGTACTGTAGGGATTAGTCCTTTTTTCTTTAATGTCTTCATTGTCATCTGGAAGAGGTAGCAAATGACATGCCTTAATGAATTTCACAGATGATACTGAATTGGGACAAGTTGAAAACATCTGCCAAGATGGGGGAGTAATATAAAGGGACCTCCTGAGAACACACATGGCAAGAAATAACAGAATGAGATGCAGCTTGGGGAAAATGCACACTAATATGTTTGAGGGAAAAATAATCTAAAATAGATAGTCAGTCAGTAGGATGGAGAAACCTGGGAAACAGCAAGAGCAGAAGGAGCTGTTGGCGAGGAGAAAGTAGGCTGAAAATAAGACATGAGGGTGCAATATTAAAATAATGAAGGCAGATGCTATTGTGATCTCCATGTACAAAGACATACTTGCTGTTATGTAACCCATACTGTTAATTGACTACCTCCCTTATGAAATGCATCCACCCAGCATCAGGCAACAACTTGCTACAAAGAAAAAACTGAAGAAGACACTGAAATCCAACTCCTCCTCTCTGGAAAACTCTCCCCACCACTGCTTGGCCACACAGACACTGATTTGAGCCATGCCATCTACCACACTTCAGCCAGATGCTAGTGTTATGGAGAGCAGAAGAGCAAAAGTCTTGTACAGGAAAAAACTCCTTTCTCATTTCAACACTGCATGAGAGATTACCAAGTTTCCAGCTCCCATGTCTCTTGGCATGTATACATGTACTCCAGGAGTGGGGGGAGGCGCTTTAATTCGAGTGGCTCTCCAAGCCACTCAAATTAAAGTGCCTGCAGCATCTCCTGTATCGGTGTCCCCACGCTTAAATGGCTGTGGGGGTGCTTTAACTAAAGTTTGTGGAATGCACTTTAGTTAAAAATGGCGCTGGGGGTGCTTTAAGCACAAGGGTGCTGATACATGATATGCTGGAAGCTTGATTAACTGAGTCTGTTCTGATGTGCTGTAATTACAGTGCCTCAGAGCAGCCTCGCTGCTTGTGTATAGGTGCCCTTATTGGAGAGTAAGTCAAACTGCTTCAGATGTGGTGAGATATACAATAAATGACCATCCCAGGGGCTTGGAGTGAGACCTCTAAGTGATGGTAGACAAACTGAGGATGAAAGACATGTAATGAAAGGTATCATGAGGGCATTGAAGGAAAGCTTGCCAGACTAACCACTATAGCCTACATGCAGTCAAGTGCCTAAACAGATAACCTCCATCTTATTTTCAATGTTGTTTGTCTATATATTAATCAGAACTTTCACGTAAACTGGCATGTTATTCAATCAAATGAAGCCAGGGTATAAAAACAACAAGTTTCTCATAATAAAACAGAGAAAATTATTCTTTTTTCTACTTGATACAAACATCTTGCCTAATAGCATGTTCTCAGAGGGACACTGACAGACTGGAGGGGAGCTTGAAGACCAGTCATAAGAGAGCTGAAAAGCCTGATTTATTCATAAAAATTCTTTCACAGAGACTAGTTTGACTAAATATGGGGAGATTTAACTGTGTGTGGAAAATGTGCATGATGCCATTTGGAAACAAACAAACATGAAGGCTCTGAACTAAGAAAGTTTACAGTCTCTTTCTGGTTTCCCCTACCAGTTGTAAAAACAACACATTTCTGGGTCTCTGCAGATATATAACTAATGTCTGAATAGCGTTTTTGCAAAGTGTCTCTTTGCCCCAAGGAGGACTTAGCGTGAAAAATAATAACCCTCAGCCTTGCACCTTCTTTTCATATCACCACAAAATTATGGGAAAAGTAATTGAAATGCAACTAATTTCTGTGGTAAAATTCTAAAGAAGACCCCCCCCACCCCCGGGGCTGCATCTCCCTCTTTTGTATTCAATTCAAGCTGTTTGCAGGGTGATGTGTTGATAAGAATGTAGAACAAGAGAACGTCCCAGGCTCTTGACCAAATCTCTATGAAAAATCCTCTCAAGTTAACAAGTCTTATATTAGGGAAGTCTGGGGGTTGAATCTCATGCCACTGTTAGCAGATTAAGTGGATGGAAGAGATTGAATATGATCCTATTCCTCCTTGCTCCCTGAAAAATCATTAATTCAAAAGATGAGTGGATTCATTGTCACCTTTCTGCTTTCTGTGACTTGCTCTTTAAGTTAAGATGGTGATATGTCACAAAATAGAGACACATTAATGGTTTTTCAAGGTTTTAAGCAAGGTGGAGTAGGATGGCCTACATCCTTTGAGGTGCGTCATAGGCAGACTAGGGTTTGGTCCTCAGTGAACTGTCAGTAAAACCTAATTCTGTGTAGTACTGAAAAATATCACTGGAGATGTAAGTCACTGGTAATCAGGGGCAAGGACACCATGTCCACAAGGCACTCACTGACCACCTCCTCCCCTCACGCCTCCCCCCCTCCCCTGTGGGGCATTTGGGTGGCTGCCCACAAACCACTTATTCCCTCCCTCCCAACAACAGTGTCCCCAACACCAATGTGCATCACCAATAAAGCACCCTCTTCCCCATGAAACTATTTATAGTGTGTGTTGACAAGTGTCAGAGGGGATACAGCAGGGAAGGAGGCACCCAGCACCTTGGCCTCTGCCAACACCACCTTGGGCCCAGGGGGCCAGGAGCTGGGGCAGGAGAAGGGGCTGGGGGCTGCAGATAGCACTCCACCTCCTCCCATGCCTTCTGGAAGTTTGATGCAGGCCCACAGGTGGCTGCTTGAGGCCAGCTGGGCCCATGGCCAAGGCCTGAATGTCAGGTAGGGCAAAAGTGACTACCAGGGCCACCACTGTGTCAAGGATGTGCTGGTTATCCTTGGTGGCCTGCACTGCCCCATTGCACCATGGCACGCTGCTCCTTCTGGGCCTTGACCTGCCTCTGCAGGAGCATGAGGAAAACGCTGCAGTCTTCTTGGTCCATCCGGTCCATCTCACAGATCTCACAGCACCAGACCCAACTTTCCTCAAGCCAAGCAGGTCTTTGGAGATGGTGACCAGCCATTCGAGGAGAGCCATCCAGTCCTGGCTTCGATGCTGATGGAGCTGGCACATGCAGAGCAATGATTCCCCAGCTGCAGCTGAGAATCTAGCATGGGGCTCTGAGTTTCAAGAGCACTCCAGGCAAGCCCATGCTTCCCCACAATGTGCACTGCCACCTGGGGGGGTATCTCTGCATATGCTACAAGTGCCTGACTTCTGCAGCTGAGGAGGAGATTGCGGCTGCCATTGATAAGCTTCTCCACATGTGATGGGCCCCTGGCTGCCTATTTGGGAGCCTGCTGGGTGCTCATTAAAGTCCAGAACTGCTTCTTTCCTCCCTGCATGTTGCGGGGGGAGACTCTGGAAGATGGGGGATAGGGGGTAAGCTTAGCCAGGCAGGGAAGGCAGGGGAGGAGATGGCCCTCCATCCCTCACCCTGTGTGGGGCCCCTGGTTCCAGATGTGCAGTCAGAGGGGGCTGGGTGAGCTAGCTCAGGCAGAGCTAGCCACAGCACTCCCACACCCTCTGGTCCTCCTCCCTATATAGGGCTTACTGGGTAGTTATGCTAGCCACTCCTGGTGGTTGGACGCTGTCCCTGGCCACAGAGAGGAGGTCTGGTTGAGTTATGCATCCCAAGGAAGTGAGGTATGGCAGATGACTGCCCAGACAATGGCCCCCTCTAGTGATAAGCTGGAGCCGTTATGTGCAGGGGCCATCTCTGCTGTGTCTTCATCATCGGTGGGCTGTTTCTGGAGTAGCTGGGACAGGTGGTGGCCCAAGCTGCCAGGCTGGGTGAGACCAAGAGCAGGGAGCATGCCAGGAGCTGGCACCAGAGTGCTGAGAGCACTCTCACAGAGAGCCCCCATAGCCCCTGGCTCAGGATACAGCAGTCCACCTGTGCTGAAAAACACGTGCCATGTCTCACTGGGGTTCATGGGGGCCAGGATGCTGTCCAGCTCTCACAGGAAGGGCATGGATCTACAAGCGGCCCTGAATATGGACCCACTGCACCCTCAGTGCCTTGGCCTTGACCCAGCCCTGCTGGCTGGACCACTGGTATCCCCACATCTGCATCTGCTAGGCCATGGCCTCATAGATGTTGCCATTGTCCCTTGTTCCCTAGCCAAACTGCCACTGAACCTCAATATCTCATTAGATGGAGATGAGGTCCACTGTCTCCTCATGGCTTCAGTTGGGCCCCCAACCCTGTGTATCAGCAGATGTAGGGCCCAACGTGGCTGCAGTTGGCAGGGCCCTTGGGGAAGGAGGGGGTCAGGCCCAGGATCCAGCTGGTGGCATTGGCCCTAGGTGCCCACACTGGTGGGGCATGGTGTCCAGGTGCATGCTTGGGCTGGCAGGGTGGAGCGGATGTCAGCTCCAAGGTCTGGGTGGCAGCTCCTGAAGCTGCCGAGCCATATAGCTCAGCAGCAGGCAGAAATCTGGCCCCCTGCTTTCTCAGCTGACTGAGCACAGTTTGCACCTGCATCACCATCTACACTTGCCTTTAATCACACTATTGTGCTTGTGTCTGATGGGACTGTCTGATGGCAGAGTAAATTAGTCTACACTGGCTTAATTGCGGTGCATGTGTAGACAGTGATGCTTTACTGCAGAGGAAATTAGTGTACACCACAGTAAAGTGCATGTGTAGATGCACCCAGTGAGTATGTTTGACAAGCTTGTGGATTTCATAACACTTTCCATGGCTAGATAAGCACACATAATCAACTGCAACAGGTGTTCTCCTACAATGATTTTGAGGTGTTGGCAAAAGGCAAAAATAGTCATTAACAGGGATCCGGGTTTTCCATTTCCCATGGAAAAATGGAGTAAACTGCAGATTTTACCTTTTACGAGAGGCAAATGTGGATTTCTCATTTTTCTGGAGAAACCTGTGGATTTTGCAGTTTTTTTATGAGCCCTCTGCAGGCTGGCAGAGTTCCAGCTTGCAGGGGGCTGAGGGGAGTGGGAGAAGGGTGGTTAGGTAGGGGGTGCCATATGCATGTATATGCACATGGCCCCAGGCAGCCTGGAGAGCAGTTCCCACAGATAAGTATGGGGTGAGGGGATTGAGGCCCCGATAGGGAGGGAGGGAGTTGAGCAGGGTTGGGGATGGGGCTGCTACCCAGCTTGGCAGTGCCTGGGTCTTGGGGCCAAGGGCCACAATGCATGGGCACAGGGCCCTGGTGGGGAGCAGGAAGGGGTCACAGGGGAGCGGGGCCAGCTCCCCACCACTGCACGCTCTCCTGGGAGGCAGTGGGGACCTGTGTCCCCCAGATCTGTGCATGTAGGGGTGTGGTGGGCTATACACTGCAGGCTTGGGCAGGAGAGGCTGGTCCCCAACATGGCACACACTCCTGGGGGGCAGGGGGAGACCTATGTGCCTCAGATCTATGTGCAGGGTGAGGGCTGCATGCTGCCTACTTCAGGCTCATGCTCCCTGCCCTGCTGCCTTCCCCTGGGGCCTCCACAGCTCAGCATGCGTAACTGGGCACTGCAGGGAACAGTGGAGCCATGCAGGAAGCTGCCTGCCACTACAAACTACATGCTGCCTGTATCGCCTGCATGCAACCCCGCGCTGCATCCCCACTGTAGCTGTGCAGGCAGGGGATGCCTTGCCAGGGCAGTGCAGAGTTTGCGTCGGCAGGCAGATTCCTGCGCAGCTCTGCTGTTTTCTGCAGTGTCGTGTCACACCCGCTGTGCTGCAGAGCTGCCAGGGGAGAGCAGCAGGGTGGGAGCCAGCAGCTGGCAGTGGGCAGGACACAGCCTCCATCCTACACATAGATTCATAGATGTTAGGGTCGGAAGGGACCTCAATAGATCATCGAGTCCGACCCCCTGCATAGGCAGGAAAGAGTGCTGGGTCTAGATGACCCCAGATAGATGCATATCCAACCTCCTCTTGAAGACCCCCAGGATAGGGGAGAGCACCACCTCCCTTGGGAGCCTATTCCAGACCTTGGCCACTTGAACTGTGAAGAGGTTCTTCCTAATGTCCAATCTAAACCTGCTCTCTGCCAGCTTGTGGCCATTACTTCTTGTAACCCCCGGGGGCGCCTTGGTGAATAAATCCTCACCAATTCCCTTCTGTGCCCCCGTGATGAACTTATAGGCAGCCACAAGGTCGCCTCTCAACCTTCTCTTGTGGAGGCTGAAAAGGTCCAGTTCCTCTAGTCTCTCCTCGTAGGGCTTGGTCTGCAGGCCCTTAACCATATGAGTGGCCCTTCTCTGGACCCTCTCCAGGTTATCCGCATCCTTCTTGAAGTGCGGTGCCCAGAATTGCACGCAGTACTCCAACTGCGGTCTGACCAGTGCCCAATAGAGGGGAAGTATCACCTCCTTGGATCTATTCATCATGCATCTGCTGATGCACGATAAAGTGCCATTAGCTTTTCTGATGGCTTCGTCACACTGCCGACTCATGTTCATCTTGGAGTCCACTAGGACTCCAAGATCCCTTTCCACCTCTGTGCCACCCAGCAGGTCATTCCCTAGGCTGTAGGTGTGCTGGATATTTTTCCTCCCTAGGTGCAGCACTTTGCATTTCTCCTTGTTGAACTGCATCCTGTTGTTTTCTGCCCACTTGTCCAACCTATCCAGGTCTGCCTGCAGCTGTTCCCTGCCCTCCGACGTGTCCACTTCTCCCCATAGCTTTGTGTCATCTGCAAACTTGGACAGAGTACATTTGACTCCCTCGTCCAAGTCGCTGATGAAGACATTAAAGAGTATCGGTCCCAGGACCGAGCCCTGCGGGACCCCACTGCCCACACCCTTCCAGGTCGAGACCGACCCACCCACCACGACTCTTTGGGTGCGACCCTCTAGCCAATTCGCCACCCACCGGACTGTGCAGTCATCCACATCACAGCCTCTTAGCTTGTTCACCATATCAACATAGTCACCAAAGAGCATCTCTGAGTGCGCATCAAGAAGCACCTCTGAGTTGGAGAACCTGAGAGCAGGTCTTGGGCATGCATCCAGAGCCACGCTAAGCTGGCTGCACTACCTCATTTATAGGATCCCAAACAAAGAAAGATTAATTTTAGTCCACTTGATGAGCTATACCCGTGGTACTCAACCTCCAACAGATCCATCCTGAGAGACAATGTAATCCAGCCCAAGGACCTCCCTAAGGGTCTGAACATTTTGAGGAGGAGCATTGGGAGCATTGATTGCTGCTCCCCTGCTGTCAAATTTACAGCCACCTAGGTCAGATGTGATAACCCTGTGTGCTAGCTAGGCCATGCCAGTGTGTGTGGTTGGGCCAGTGCATGGCTAAATCCAATGCACATGGGATCTGACTCACAACCTGGAAAGTTGAGCACCACTGAACTGTATTATATTTTTTCTGTATACCTCAACCACTTATACTCTAAAAATAAATCCATGTCCCATTCACTATAGCAGAAGTTCTCATTTGGTAAGCCATAGAAGTGTTGCACATCACAAAGGTAGATACAGGACAATGTAGGGGGTCAAGTAACTTAGAAAACCTTGAAAGCCTACTGAGATGCCATGCTGTTGCATGTGAGCTAATTAGCCCTCCCCAGGCACTGCACAAAGACATCTCCATTACATTACTTCCTGCTCTAGCTAGGCCATTCCTAGTTATGGAGTCCATGGCCATCTTTGGAGCTGTCAGTGTCCCTGATTTTGGATGTCCTAAACCAATCAACCCAAAAGGCAGGGTCCTATTTATATTCACCTGTGGCATTTGACTGCAGGCTGGTCAACAATGAAGGCTGTGACCCTTGGTCTCTTGGTTCAAGTTCCATCCTTGACCTTGGCTTCTGATTCCTGAATCCCTGACTATGGCTCATGACCAGGGGGTCCTGATTTTTCTCTGATAAAAAAATACCCAATTTTTTAAATTAAAAAGTAACCCAAAATCCACATTTTTCTGTGCTTAAAATGAAATGCCACTAATATTGACATATATATATAGTGGTGTTTCATTTTAATCATGGAAACGTAGATTTTGGGTTACTTTTTTAATCCAAAAATTGGGGGTGTTTTTTTATCAGAGAAAAGCAGGATCCCTGCTCATGACTCATGGCCTTCATCTTGTCCCTGACCTTTGGCTTCCTCTCTGCCCCTTCCCCCCCCCCCCCCAGTTCCTAACCACTGGCCTGAACTGCCCATATATTTATTTACACAGTCAATTGACTGGCCATTTACATAGTCAGTTTACAAGGTCCACTTGCACTGATTTACTCTATGATCTGAAAACTGGTGTTTTTTACAGACTTTTTTGGGCAAAACATTAGAAAAGTAATTAAGAAAGCAGTATTGAGAGAGTACGATCTCAGTTCTGTCAGTGTGTCCAACTGCTGCAGGCAACATGCCAAGGAGGAGGAGGGGAAGGAGTTTCTCTGCATGCAACAGGATGGAAAGCTGATTTCACTTTAAATAATTCTGAGGTTTGAGTGACATCAGGCTGGGACTCAAAGATGCTAGTGTGGTCTGTGGCACAGATGACAGCTGCTCCAGTTTATCTTGGTTGTCAAAGGCCTTAAAGAACCATACTGTTTAGCAAGGGTTCCCATGGCATGCAGGAGCTCTTCCTAGGGCCCTTTCTTCCTAGTCCCACCCCACGTCCTGGCAGTCAGAATTGGGGATGGTACTGGAGCTGCTATGGCAACTCTACACCATCTGTGATCTCCATATATAGAGGCCAGATACAGTTGTCTTAGGACAGGTTTGTGCTGGCCCTTAAGCTAGTTGTGTTTCTGGCCCATCTGTTATCTGAAAATTATTGTGCCTTTTTATCATGGAAATAAGAAAGTAATTTGGAAGGAATTTTTGTTTGAACTTAAAGACTCTAACCTCCATTATACCAGTATGTTCAGCCGCTATAGGGAATATGCTAAGGAGAATAAATAAAAGGCGAACAAGAGTGAAATCAAGGCTATGTAGAAGAGTGACTAGTTAACTTGGCTTCAAATAATTCTCTGGAAACCCAGGACCCATTGGGAATTTTCACTTTAATCGATACATTTTTTGTAATTTAAAATTAAAAAATGAGGGTGAAGTGCATGTAACCAAATATAAGAAGCAATAATTCAGGATCCCCCCAGCGGAGATAAGTCAATGTCTTACATTGTATTCCTAAATTATCATAGTCTTTTTATATTCTATCTATATATGACATATTTGTTTGGTGAGGCAACAAATAAGAAGAGAAAATGTATAATCCAGACAGCCATGGGGAGGAAGATCGGGGAATTCCTTTAGAGACATGGACTATGACTCTTCCTGCAGTTAATCACATCTTTTCTTTGCCCGGAACACCAACATTTGCAGCACTTACAAAATGTTCACTTGGTATAAAATATATGAGGATGCTGTTATGGAGCATGAATTATCCCATCAGCTTCCTCATTTCACAGTAAATTAAAGGATGTTTCAATGAATGTAAAATCTGCTTTTGTGCACATACTTTTTCTAATTTTGTATGGGGAGGAGGCTAATTGTTCTAATTCCTTGCAAATGACAAGGGTACCATAATATTCAGGGCCCAATACTAATATCGCTTATACTAGAGTAACTCCATTCATTTGAGGGATGATAAGAATTGGGCCCTCCGTACTCCTACACTCCGCTGTTCTTCCAGTGAGGCTATGAGCTTGGTTCCTGAGTGGTATAGTTTTCTCTGATCTCTTTTCAGACTAACATGCTTGAGGCCATAGCAGAAGCTTGCACATTGTGACTCCTTATCAGGTAATATCTGTAAAACCTGCAAATTGTGCTAACACTCCAAACCACAATTTTGACCCTACAAATTGGCCGGCTGTAACCAATCATAATGCATTGTGACTGAAGTAGACAAGCCCTCCTTCTGGCCAGCATTGACAGTACTGTCTGCAAACTTTGAAGGGTTTTAAATGAAGAAAAAAGAACTGATTGTAAATCTGTGTAAAGAAGTCCAGTGCAATGTCTTGTGCTTACAAGAGATACACTGATGGCATCATAATAACTGTCCTTCAATACCTGGAATGACTATGACAACTGAAAAACCACACTAGCAACTTGGAATTGCCATATTTGCTAAAACTGGAATGGTCATAATTTCTATAGCAAAAACTGAAGAAAGCAACATTCAAATCCTGACCGTCAAACTCAATGGAATCACAATCACTTCAGTCTACAAACCACCTAACACTAGTTTTGCCTTTACAGATATACCAGGGATCACTCAGAATAAACCACAGGTGATTATCGGCAACTTTAGTGGCCACCACATGCAATGAGGCTACAATGAGACCAATAAAGATGGCAAAGCAGTAGAAGCATGGACAGATGCAGATCAACTGAGTTTTATTCATGACCCAAAGCTATCTAAATCATTCAATAGCAGCTGCTGGAAACAGGGATACAACCCAGACCTTATATTCACCAGCAACACCATCACGGAGCTAAATAATAAAGTGGTATTAGACCTCATCCCACATTCCCAACATTGACCAATTGGCATTCAGAACAAAGCTGCAGTAACACCTGTAACAGTGCCATTTTGCCAATGTTGCAACCTTTACAAGGCAAACTGGAAAGGCTTTTCAAAATACTTTGAGGCCACAGTCAAAACTATCAAAGCATTGTCTGAGAACTATGACCAATTTATAAAAACTGTACAGAAATCTACAAGGAAGAACCTCCTACAGCACTGCTTCAAGAATTATATCCGAGGCCTCACTCTGCAAACCACTGGCCAATACAAAGACTATAGGTGACAGTATGAACTAGACCTTTTTTGTACAAACACCATCACTACAGGTGAGCGGCTTGTATTAGCCGTCACAGAAGAATCCTGGCAGACCCTGATTGACTCAACTGATATGATGCATAATAGTAAAAAAGGCATGGGTAACAATCCATAAAGTAAAAGATGACCCATGAAAGGCAAATCAACATCATAATGTCACTGCTAACTAAATTGCTCACCAGCTGCTTCTCAGTGGATAAAGGCCCCAAACCAAGAACAAACAAAAAACTCATACTGGAAAGGTACACACACCCCAAAGACCTGTGCTTTACAAACTCCTTCTTAATGATGGAGTTGAATACTGGTATTAATGCACTGAAGACTGGGAAAGCAGCTATGAAATACTTACTGAACAAATCAAGCAATTTGGACCCCGGACTTGAGAATGGTTCTTCTGCCTATACAACTCATGTACAGCCAGTCAAAATAGTCTGAAGATATGGCAACATGATCAGGTAGTAATACTTCTAAAACCAGGGAAAGATTCATCTGACCCAAAAATCTTCTGCTATGCCACACATACAAATTGTATGAACCCCAGACAGTGGAAGGAGGGACCATGAGCTGATCACCTTCACCATTCATTTTTATTATTATTACTTTCATGAGGAAACCAAAAAAAAGGTATTATCTGCGGTATTTTTTCAGAGATTCAGCTCAGCCAGTGAAAACTAAAAAAATCAATTATCTGAATTGCTCAAATCTAATCCCCCCTTCTGTCTTTATCAGAGACCATTGTAATGGGAGCTATGCATGTAAAAGGATTGCAGAACCAGACACTAAGCAGGCAGTGGTCATGTTTGAAAAAGTCTTTTAAGTCAATATTTAATTTATTCAATATTTAATTTATTCACTGTGTCATAGCCAAAGACACCCCAAAGTAACCGAAAATCCACATTTTTCAATGGAAGAAGAAATGGATGGTGAATTGAGCATGTACTCAGACAAAGAAAATGGTTAACATTATATAAAACCTCCCAAAATAGGGCAATGGGCATAGATTCACAGATTCATAGATGTTAGGGTTGGAAAGGACCTCAATAGATCATCGAGTCCGACCCCCTGCATAAGCAGGAAAGAGTGCTGGGTCTAGATGACCCCAGCTAGATGCTCATCTAACCTCCTCCTGAAGACCCCCAGGGTAGGGGAGAGCACCACCTCCCTTGGGAGCCCGTTCCAGACCTTGGCCACTCGAACTGTGAAGAAGTTCTTCCTAATGTCCAGTCTCAATCTGCTCTCTGCTAGCTTGTGGCCATTGTTTCTTGTAACCCCCGGGGGCGCCTTGGTGAATAAATCCTCACCAATTCCCTTCTGTGCCCCCGTGATGAACTTATAGGCAGCCACAAGGTTGCCTCTCAACCTTCTCTTGTGGAGGCTGAAAAGGTCCAGTTTCTCTAGTCTCTCCTCGTAGGGCTTGGTCTGCAGGCCCTTGACCATACGAGTGGCCCTTCTCTGGAACCTCTCCAGGTTATCCGCATCCTTCTTGAAGTGTGGCGCCCAGAATTGCACGCAGTACTCCAACTGCGGTCTGACCAGCACCCGATAGAGGGGAAGTATCACCTCCTTGGACCTATTCGTCATGCATCTGCTGATGCACGATAAAGTGCCATTGGCTTTTTTGATGGCTTCGTCACACTGCCGACTCATGTTCATCTTGGAGTCCACTAGGACTCCAAGATCCCTTTCCACCTCTGTGCCACCCAGCAGGTCATTCCCTAGGCTGTAGGTGTGCTGGACATTTTTCCTCCCTAGGTGCAGCACTTTGCATTTCTCCTTGTTGAACTGCATCCTGTTGTTTTCTGCCCACTTGTCCAACCTATCCAGGTCTGCCTGCAGCTGTTCCCTGCCCTCCGGCGTGTTCACTTCTCCCCATAGCTTTGTGTCATCTGCAAACTTGGACAGAGTACATTTGACTCCCTCGTCCAAGTCGCTGATGAAGACATTAAAGAGTATCGGTCCCAGGACCGAGCCCTGCGGGACCCCACTGCCCACACCCTTCCAGGTCGAGACCGACCCATCCACCACGACTCTCTGGGTGCGGCCCTCTAGCCAATTCACCACCCACCGGACTGTGTAGTCATCCACGTCACAGCCTCTTAACTTGTTCACCAGTATGGGGTGGGATACCGTATCGAAGGCCTTCCTGAAGTCTAAGTATACGACATCCACCCCTCCTCCTGTGTCCAGGCGTTTCGTAACCTGGTCATAGAAAGAGACTAGATTGGTCAGGCACGATCTGCCCGCCACAAACCCGTGCTGGTTTCCCCTCAGCATAATTTGCCCTGCTGGGCTCTCACAAATGTGAGCCTTGATAATTTTTTTTAAATACTTTACCAAGGATGGAGGCGAGACTGACTGGCCTATAGTTGCCTGGGTCCTCCTTCCTCCCCTTTTTGAAAATGGGGACCACGTTGGCCCTTTTCCAGTCCTCTGGGACTTGGCCCATGCGCCACGAGCGTTCGAATATTCCCGCCAGCAATATGAATGTTTTAATTTAATTTGCAAATATTCATGATTTCCACCTCCACTACTACTTAATACTCAGTTTATACTCAGTAATACTACCTTTATACTCAGAGTACACAAAGTAATTCAGAAAATCCAATTCAGAAACTGCATGTCACTGAGCTGTGAAAGATCTAAACAAAACAGTGTGTTATGGGAAAGAGTGCTCTGCAACTGAAATACAGCTAGGTACTCAAGAGTATATTTGTACATTTCATATGAAGAGCTGTTGAAATATACACTGGAGGACTAGATGCTTCCATTTAGGGCACTCTCTGGTGAAACTGACAATATGGGTTGGACTACATCATCCTCAAATTTTACTAGAAAAAAAGTAATTCAAAATAATAAATGTTGATATGATAAATAAAATCTTGTTTTGCAAGTCCAAGTCAGATGACAAAGTGATTTCACTGGAGGCTTCTTTTAACACAGCATTGCAGCTTCATATTTGCAGTCTTTTCCAGCTTCACGCATCCCTTCTGGTTTAAAGGCCAGTCATGGTATGCTAAGCAACCTGAAACCCTGATGTGCACTGAGTAGGTAAGAGTTTATCCCTTGTTGATTTACTAAGCCTAAAAAATGTGCAAATTGCAGTGAAACCATGAAGTATTGTGTTGACAGTAAATGTAAATGCTTTTGCATTATGTTATTGTTGAGAGTTACATCATCCTGCTCATGCCACTAGTTTATCCACTGAATCACAAACTCATTCTGCTTGAAGCAGACACCTGGCATAGGAAATTTCAGTCCACACTATTAAAGTATGGAAAAATATAAACAACTAAAAGCTGTGCCTTCTAACTGCATTTCTACCTGCATTATTTCTAACCTAGGAAACAATATTCACTACTCCATTATGTTTTGATCAAATTCTTACAATGTACTCCCAACAAAATGAGGTATACAAAAATTATTAAACAGAAAATAGGTAACACATTATAATACACATTATAATAAATTAATACTTGAGAAGGTTTCAGTGCCTTGAGGCAATAGGTTTTTCTGTGCCTTTTTTCCCAAAGCTATAACAGAAGAGAGAAAGAAATGTGGCAGTGATTTCTGTAAAACATCTGCATCCATAATCTGATTGTTAAATTCTGCATAATTTGTATCTCTGGGCTAAAACCAGTAAAAGAGTTTTTAAGCAGTCACTTCAAAAGCAATTTCCTTTAGTACAGACTAATGTCCATGAATTTTAATAGATCCTAAGTATACAATAGGTAGGACTTTGCTTCCCATTGTGGCTTTCCTTCTCTGAAATGAAAGCATCGTGGTGTATAAAATTGCCAAATGTTCCTGAATAAACATGAATACACTTTATGATTTAAATGAATTCCTAGGGGCTAGGCTCTATGTGCATAGATAACCTCCGAGATGATGCTTTGCTTCCCTTAGAACAATATTTGTATTAATATGTATTATGCTTTCTGAAAATACTATTCTCTTTTTTTTCAAATAACTTCTATTTTGTTGGCATAAGAATCCCTTCAGTTAGACCTCTGCATCATTGTGCAGCAAGTGTTCTTTAAGGTCCCAAATCATTAGTAACTGATGAAAATCATTCAATTTCTTGCAGATTAGCATTGCAGTCATATTTTAATTCACTTCCTACAATTCCTACAAATTAGGTCACTTGTACAATTTAAGGAACAGATCCTTCCCTGGATTAGCAGGAAGATCTTTTCTGGCAAGAACACTACACAGAGGCATAACAAGTAGTTTGTTTCTCCCTGGGTACTTGCAGGGGCTAGTCTAGTGGTGGCATACTCCAGAGTTTACCAAACCTGAGACCAATAGAAGTCCTCCCACAATGCCAGTGAAAAATTATTTTTTCCTCTGCCATGTTTGTCGCTCAAGAAATCCACAGCAGCACCAAGAACCTAGGGGTTCAACTTTCATTGTCCAAGTTTAAAGACATGCAAGAAAATACCAATAGCAGAAACAGAGACAAAACTGAATTTCTGAAAATCCTTCAGTGACCAGGCCATAACTGGCAGAGGGGAACAGGATATTCCTAAAATACATAAAGTCAAAAGTTGCCCATCATGGTTGTTTATAGTACCTCTTTCTGTTTCAATGACTGATCACCATTTATCACTGGGGGGAATCAGGAGATGAAACCCTATGGAAAACAAGCATAACCCTGGTCCACCAAGCTAGGGACAGCCTACTGCCAATCTCGGATCCCTGGGGTACTGATGGCCTTGGTCTTTCTCCCAGTTCACCAAAGAAATGATAGCAGCTGAGCAGCAAAGTATCCCGAGCCCCCCTCCTCCAGTGCAAGACACAATTAAAACCAATACACACACACACACACACACACACAAAATAATTATAGGCACTTGAATTTATGAATAACATGGAAAAAATGGAAAAAAACACAAGGAAAAAGGCATAACTAAGTTACTAATATGGGTTACCAATTAACAATAAACATCCCAACATTTACACATCATCCTGCATATTTAACTGTGAAAAGGTTGAATACCTGTGAGAGATTCAGCAAAGCTGCTTTTAATTTGTCTTTCAGGACCTGCCATAAATTTAGATGTTAGAGCCCAACTTGTTGTCCACTGCAGGATTGTTCTCTATTGGCTATTTTGAATGTTTTGTCCCAGTCTGAATTTGATATCCCAAGTGATGGAACTTCCAATGCTTCCTTTGGAGACTATCTAGAGCCCAATTTTATCTCCCCATCAGGGAGTTTTTCCTAATATACCCCACACATTTGTCTTTCTTGATTTCATCTCATGACCACTGGCTTTAAAGACTTGCACCACATAAAATACCGCTGTTCCTTCCTTGCTTCTTTAGTTTTCACATCTTTCAAGTATCATTGTTTAGAGACATCAGTGTGTACTATGTGCTTGCGTGCTCACTTTCTCTCTCATATGTACACTCACCCACACACATTCATTATTGGATGAATAGCTCAGGTGGAGTTCCCTGTGGTTCAGTGGTAGAATCATCCACCACACAGGAGACCTGGATTCAGTTCCTGGATGCTTATACAAATACAGTCATGGAGGCACCAAATGTCTGGATTCAGTCTGGCCCTTGGATTCTGTCTCAGTGGCCTAAAGGGGAAAGGATAGTCTAGGCAGCCTCCACTCCTCCAAAACTCCTGCCTAGTCATATGCATTGCAGGTTTGCGTGACCTCTTATGCGTACACCACGATCTGGAAGGATCAACCGTTGTCAGACAAACAAATTCTAATATAGCTCATGACCTCTAACAGATTTTTGTTGCTCTTCTCTATGCTTCCTCTAATTTGTCAATATCTTCTGGAAATGTGGCTGGATTCCAGTGCAATAGTCCAGGTGTGCTTCTGCAAGAGTGGTATAGAGGAAGTCTTGGCTCCCTGCTCTGCTATGTGATGTCCCTGCATAGAAGTCCCAAAGCAGTCATATCACGTTGCAAACTCCTATTCTATAATTTCTTGTTCTCTACCATCCTGAGGGTCATTTCGGTGTTCTTATTGCTCAGGTTTCTTGCTTCCATTATGAATCTCTGTTCCAGATGATCTTTCCCTAAATATATTAGTTTGCCTTTTTCCAACATGAAACTAATTTGGGGGGTTTTTTCTTCCTATATTTTTAAATAGTGCTGAGGAGCTACAAGAGAGACCGGGGCTCCATTGAGCTGGATGCTGAACAAGCCTATAGAGAAAGCCAATCCTTATGTCACAGAGCACTGAGGTGCCCTGCGCCTGAAGAGGGGAAACTGCTAGGGAGGGAGACCTAGCAGTGACTAAGGAGCCCAGCTGTGGGTTGCCAGGGCAACCAAAGAAGGTCAGCTGACCAGAGGGGGCAGGGCCTGGCTCCCTTATAAACCCTAGGGGCTAGGGCCAGAGATAGTTCCCTGCCAGTGGTCTAAGAGGAAGGAACTCTCTCAGGGAAGAAGGGGGAGGTCTGACTACAGGAGCAGCATTTTGACACTGATGAGGGAAGGAGTGTTCCCCGGTAGGCCAGACTGATGTTTTAGCCAGGCGGCTTCAATTTATGTTACAGCCCGGGGGCTTGTGTTTCGTTGCTGTTACAAGACCGGTGGTTTGGGTGAGGCTATTAGGGGTTGGAGGGGACTCACAGTGGAGTGGGAGGACCCCAGTGCCAGTGAGGGCGCAGTATTTTGGGTGCATAGACCCCAGCCCCAGAGAGGGGGTAGTTGAGGAGCCCCAGAGAGGGGGCAGCCTTATGGAGAAGCCCCAGTGTGGGCACGGTGAGCCCAGATAGGGGGCAGCCTTACTGGGAAGCCCAAGTTGGGCATGGTGAGCCCAGATAGGGGGCAGCATTTTTAAGGAGCCCCAGTGTGGGCACAGAGAGAGCCCAGGAGAGGGCCGCATTATTGAGAAGCTCCAGTGTGGGCACGGAGATCCCCAGAGTGAGGACAGCCTTACGGAGAAGCCCCAGTGTGGGCATGGTGAGCCCCAGAGAGGGGGCAGCCTTACTGGGAAGCCCAAGTTGGGCATGGTGAGCCCAGATAGGGGGCAGCATTTTTAAGGAGCCCCAGTGTGGGCACAGAGATCCCCAAGAGAGGGCTGCATTATTGAGAAACTCCAGTGTGGGCATGGTGAGGCCTAGAGAGGGGGCAGCCTAACTGAGAAGCCCAAGTTGGGCATGGTGAGCCCCATATAGGGGGCAGCATTATTAAGGAGCCCTAGTGTGGGCACGGAGAGCCCCAGGAGAGGGCAGCATTCATTATTGAGAAGCCCCAGTGTGGGCATGGAGAGCCCCAGGAAAGGGCAGCATTATTGGGAAGCCCCAGTGCGGGTGTGGTGAGCCCCAGGAGAGGGTGTAGCATCACTGAGAACTGCCCAGAGCGGGGGGTAGCATTGTAGATAAGGCCCTGGAGAAGAGGGCGCAGAGTGAGATAGGGACAGCCCTAGCACTAGAGGGAGTGTGCATCTAAGGAAGGAAGGCCCAGAGAGAACGGGAGGGGGCCAGATAGTGATAGACCTGAGTCAACGACTATTCCATCAGCGAGGTGTGGACTGTGGTGTAGGGGAGGAAACGGAGCCGCATATAGCGCCCCCTAGCAGCGGGGCAGTACAAGGGCAGCCTCCTGCTAATTAACACCAATTAATCAACTATCAAGAAGGCATGGCAGACAAGTAGGAGGGCAGTTGCCCCAGGAACAGGTGTGTGGGCTACATTAAGGTCGACCCAGAGTGGATACCTGTTACACCCTACCTTGAAGTATTTGAAGGCCTAATTCCTAATGGAATGCCTAACTCTGAGTAATACAAAAAACTAGAACTCTTGGTTCCAAAATGATACCTTTTATTAAACCAACTGGAAAATGGCAAGAAAATTGTCCTTTTCTGCAAGCTTTCGGGAATCAAAGTCCCTTTGTCAGGCTCTGGGAAAAGTGTAGATGGTACAAGATGGTGGAAAGTCCCCAGAGGTCGGAAATAAACTTCACTTTTGCACAGAGGGAACAGAAGATGGAAGTCTGTCCTTCTGTGAGAGTGTCTTACTCAGAGTGAACTCTGAGTAAGGCACCTAACTACATTTGAAGATCTGGATTTGCCTGAGGTGGCACATGATGTGTGTATAGTATACCCAGAGAGACACCCCAGATTCTGTGCATCATAATCCAGTTCATTAATTACAAGACTATCCCTTCCTTTGGTTTTGTGGTGTTCTTCCTTGACACTGCTCTACTCCTCACCAGTTCCCTCTGTGGATTTCTTTAATGTTTGGTTTATTCCTTCTTCTAGATCATTAAATAAGATGGTAAGTAAGATGGGACATAATACCAATCTTGGCAGAAGACAGCATCAACTTGATAAATTAATGTTTATCACTGTTTAAAATTCAGGAAGTTTTTTTTATCAAAGACAGTGTTCCTATCAAGATAATTATTAGAGCAATATTTCAAAAGGCTGTGCATCAAGTGCATTACTCAAATCTAATTATCCTGAGGCAGTTCCTCAGCTGGCTTAAATTGTCATACCTGTAATCAGAATTATAACACTTCTATCACATGAGGATCATGCCTCTTACCTCTATAGCTTGTCTTTTCCTGCTCTCTTTTAAGTGGTATCCTTTTGGGTAACCTTGCTAAGTTCAAGGATAAAAGACTCACTCCATTAAAAAGAATGAGAGTTTTGCCATTGAAACAGAGCCTGAGGGTGGCAGAGGGAAGTAAAATGGGAAAATTCCAGAAGTAAGGCTTTCACTGCTATTGCTTATGATCCCATACTCTCTATGGCTCTTACTTTTATTACGTTCTAGATGACAGGGTATTTTTTCTCTGTGAATATTTGCTCTATTTTATAGAATAATTGCATTATGGTTTACAGCTGTATGATGGTGCAGTCTAGAACAGAAGTCAGACTTTGCCATAATACAACTGCTAGGATCATTTATCTTTCCTTTCATGGAAAATGGAATTCTGGTTGCTTTTTTCCCTTTTTATATAACCTAACACAAATTGTTCCCAAACTGTTGCCTGAAGACCACTGACCCACCAGGACATGGTAAAGAGTCAGTCCACATATGGTCCACAGATCACCCCACCTCCTGATCCATTGAAAGTTCGACGATAAAGGTGCATGGTGACCCATGAGAAATTTTGAAGTTTGGCAGTGGTCTGTTTCTCCAAAAGGTTTCATAGGCACTGTCCTAAAGCCTTAAAGCGCCCACAGCATGTCATGTATTCACAGTCCTGTACTTCTAAATGGTGGTGGGGTGGGGATGCTATAACTAAAACTCGTGCTGAATACATGGGATACCAAGGCTGCTGGAGCGCACTAATTAGCATGCTCCAGCAGACTTGATTAATTGAGTCTTCTCCAGTGTGTGCTAACTAGCATGCGTTGGAGCAGGCATCAGGCACATGTATAGGTACCTGAAATTTCTGTAAGAGAACAGTGGTTTCATGTGGGATAATTGGGCTTGAAGCAATGCCTTCCTCATTTTTCTTAATTATAAATGAAAGCAATTGTCACCAGCACAGTAAAGGCCAAACCGTATCTATACCATAAATCCTGAGAATGGCACTGCAGTAACAGGCTGCTTCAGGAAGAGACACAGAACCAGATGGAGACTCAAAGTGAAAATCTGTTCTGAGTTAGGGGGGGATCAGTAATCATACCAGTCTTGTATCAGATTACTTCCTATTTCTCACTCATATTCAGAAATGGGAACAGTGGCAGGATGAAGTCCTGCAAGGTACAAAATCAAGGCAACAGAGTATTGCATTGATTCATTTTATAGTCCCCTTGGGTGCTGCATATATGACAAGACACATAACTGACACCAATGGGCCTATAATTTCCTAGCTATGCATATGATCTGACCTGGCTGACTTGTGTATGATCATATTGCCAGAGAATGAGAATCTCATCTGAGTTTTATTGAACAATTATTAAATATACTCTATATCACTTACTTATTCTCCATGCTTTTTTTTTTTTTCTTGTAAAAATCCATCTTTAACAAGGTCAGTCTCAGCTGCTTCTAAGCAAAACCCATCTCCCTATTTATTTGTAGGTATCTTTTGTCTCCAGTACCACTTTTCACTCAATACCTCCTATTTCTACAGATTTACTATATTCCTAATTTCCCTTTTAGCTAGTTTTACCATTTTGCTTATTTTTTGCTACCAATACTTTTTCTAAGAAAGCCTTAACTGAGCCTTTCTATTTTTGTCTGGTTGCTTCCTCTATTTTCCACTTCTGCTGCAGGTTTTCTTTTTGAACCTTGAATTGTTGAGTAGTCCTGTTGGTTTAGATGCCAAATTTGAAGATGGCAGAGTGAATGTAGAGCAGGGAGAATTGCAAAGATCAAACCCTTCTAGAATTAAACAAGCAACTTTATTTAACCAATGCTACATCCCAATATGAAATAAAGGTACTTCCCAGGCACAGGAAGTATTTAACCTTTCAGCTTGTGGCTCACAATACAACCAAGGATGACATTATCAGGGCATGGTGACATAGCTACAGTTTTCATATTTAGGGCACATGAGAGTTTGAAGTACAAATGGAATTTATATTAACCGACTCAGCAAATATGTCCAGTTTTCCACTGAGATGTTTGTCAACATAACTTGCCATATTACTTCAGCCAGCATTAAAATATTTGTGAGAATAAAGGCTATTGCAACCTATGTGGAAGATAGAAGTTTGAGAGGAGACTTCTCTTTAATAAAGCTTATTACTTGGTCACAGTGGGTGTGTCTACACGTGCATTTGATCCAAGATCAGTTTACTTGCAAGTAAACTTCCTGCGAGTATATGCTCCTGAGCAGGCGTCTACACATGCAAGGACATGGCAGCAGATTTGCTGCTCTTCGCACCAAACTCCTGCCACTTCCTACAGCTCTGCAATGGGCCCCTGCCACCACCAGGGGGAGCTCAAGTCTCTGGCAGTGATCTTGAAAATGTAGTCCTGCTCTCTGCCCCCTGGCCAGCCACTTCCCTGCCCTGGAGCAGCAAGCACAGTGCAGGGGCAGCACATAGCAGCTCTCTCCTCACTGCCTCTGCCTCCCTGCCCTATAGCTACTCCAGCTCCTGCCCCTGACAGTGATGACCCATGCCCCAGGCTCCTGCTGGCCACTGCATCAACCCTGCTGACCCACCGTGTCAACTGCTGGCTGGCCCATGACCATCTGGGCCCTCCCGGCTCCCCCATGCACATCGACAGCCTACCTGGCCACAGCATGCTGTCCTGGGGCCACCGCCGCTGTTTGCCTGCCACCTGGACCCCATCCAGCTGGCCGGACCCCAGCAGAGACACTGGCAATGGGCTCCTGGATGCCACTGCCAGAGCTGCCATTGCCCTCCTGGCTCTCCAACCTCATCACCTCTGGGCTAGCCAGGCCTGGTGGTTTTACATCATACAGCACACCTGGGACAATGAGCAGTGGCTTGAGGCATACTGGATGACCGGGCCACCTTCCTGGACCTCCTGGAGGAGCTGTGGCCGCACTTGGAGTGGCAGAACACTAACATATGGTCACCTCTCCCTGCTCAAGCTAGCCACATCCACCAGCCTTTGCTATGTGACCCATCTCTTTGGGGTGGGCAAGGCCACTGCCAGGGAGGCCATCCTGGAGATGTGCAGCACCCTCCAGGATGTGCTGGGGCACACAGTGCTCTGCGAGCATGACCCCCTGGCAGTGGTGGCAGGGTTCCATGCCCTGGGACTCCCCCAGTGCACTGGGGCCCTGGATAGGACCAACATCCCCGTCACCTGCCCACCCCACAGTGACCACCCTTACTACAGCCAGAGGGGCTTTCACTTTCTTGCTCTCCAGACTATTGTGGACCACTATGGTACCTTCACCAATCTGAGTGCTGGCTGGGTGGGCAGTGCCCATGACACCCATGTGTTCCACAACTCTCCCCTGCCAGTCCTGGTGCAGAGCAGCCCTCTTCATGCTAGGGATGCCAGACCTGCAGCTGGGTGCTGTGGTGGTCCCACCCCTCTTCACCAGGTGATGTACTCCTTGGATGCAGGGGTAGGGACCTGTAGCATAACCACAGGTAGCCCTCCAGGAGGCAGCAGAGGTTGCAGGGCAGCCTGGGCTTCCCCCTGCACTGTTGAAGCTCAGGGTCCTATGCCAGTTGCACAGGGGCCAGTTGCACAGGTGCACCTAGTCAGCAGCAGCAGGGCAAAGTGGGTTGGACACCCCTTGGTCCACACAAACATCTCCTTGCACAGTACCCAGGACACATGTAGCAGGGGCATGCTCAGGGTGCAGTGCCAGCATGGAGGGGCTGGCTCTGGGGCAGTACCCCAAAGAGGCCTCCTGTGGGGAGGGCAGCGGTGTGTGGGCAGCTCCATGTTCCAGTCATCCGGGACCCCACCTACCTGCACCTTCTCTGGCTCATGCAGTCCTACACTGGCCAGCTGGACCCCTGCCAGGTACACTTCAAATGGTGCCTGAGCCAGATCTGCACCCTGGTGGAGTGCGCCTTCAGCTGCCTCAAGGATGCTGGTGTAACCCAGTCGGTACTCCAAGAGGTACCCCCTCTCCAATTGAAGGGATCAAAGCAGGTGCACAAGCACTGTGGGAAGTGCAGGGACTCTCCTCCCCCTAGAGAGCAAAGCCAGACCACCAATGGGGACTTAACCATATATCTTTTAATGAGAGAACGGTACTGGAAACATAACTAGTATAAACCAGGGGGTATAGGGAACACTACAACGCCCCGAGGGGGCAGGATTCAACAAAGGTTAGATACTTACAATCATAGACGGATTCATCTAGTTGACAAAAGACAGGGTTAACCAAAATATAAAACACAAACAGCAGAACAAACAATACTGGTTGGTGAAATATAAAAGGCACAAAATACAAAATGTCAAATAACAAGGAATATAGGGCCCAGGTACCTGGAGGGAGAGAAAGGTGGGGAAACACAATGGCCCCTTTCCACTGCAACAAAAACTTCTCCCTGTTACTTCACTCACCCCAAGGGACCCCCAGCTGGGACCTGAATGCAGATCTCCCATATGGCAGGCAGAAACTCCACCACCCAGCCCCCCAGTGCTGGCGCTGCTCCAACCTGCTAGGAGTCTTGACCTTCCAGGAGCCCCGGCCTCACATCAAGCTTCCGGGTCTCTCGCTGGAGGATCTGGAAGCAAAGCTGGGAACCTCTCAGGTCACTGCTCAGATCCTTGCTAGATCTGGGGAACTTCTCCTGCTGGCTGCAGCCTCTCATAGGGGATCCTGGAGCCCAACGGGGAGCCTCTCCTGCCAGCCACACACCGCGCTGCTCAGGGTCCAACTGCTGCCTGCAGGTCCCACTCCTTCAGGGTCTTCTGGGGCAACTGCTTCCACCTCGCTGGCCCAGCTCTTGCCAGCTCTTTGAAGCTCCTTCCTTGTGGTCCCTCACTGGTCTCCCCTGAGTCGGCTGTGCTGTCCCTTTTATCCCCCTCCAGGTGACCCAAGGGACCAATCAGGGGATATGGAGGGTGAGTCTCTGGGGCCTGATTGGTGAGGAAAGGGAATCCCAAGTCCTCCAATCATCTTTTACCCTTTCAAAACCCCTGGGCTAAGTCACTACCAGCTAGCCCGTCACATTGGCATACCTTCACCTCCTGCCTAGAGCTCACCAAGGACAAGCTACCCCAGGTCATCGTTGCAGTCTGCATGGTGCATAATATCTGTGAGGCCCAGGGGGAGTTCTTCCGTGAGGCCTGGGCCGAAGAGGCACAGCAGGTGAAGTACTTCTGGCAGTGGGAGCACCACCTGTGGCAGCAGTAACAGTGACAGTGATGGGTTTGAGAGGTGCTAGCCAACCACCTCCTCCTGCATTCTCTGCTGTAGCCCATCTAAACAGCCACTTACAGACCCTCCACCCCCCCCTGCCTGTCCCCAGCACAATGCTCACTGCAGACTCATCTCAGAAGAACAACAGTTTTTATTCTATGCTAGCAAAGTCTGCAGGTAGGGAGCTTGGTGGGACGGGCTGCTGGTGCCCCTAGGTGCCCTCCCCCAATGACATGTCACCATTGGAACCAGGGCAGGGCAGGAACTCAGGCCTGCCACCCATGCTGCTCTACACAGCACGGCTGTGGCCTGGGTCCCAGGGCATGAGGATCTCTCTCAGTTGCCACATAAAGGGCATGGACTTGCAGGCACTCCCTGACCAATAACTGTGGTCGGTGATGGTAACCCACTGTGCCTGCAAGGACTTGACCTTTATGCAGCACTGCTGTGCTGCCCAGTTGTGTCCATACTCCTGCATCTGGCCTGGCAGCCCCTCATACACATGGACATTGGAGCACCCGCTCTGCACAAACTGGCACTGCACTTCTACCTTGCAGCACAAGGTCATCAGTCTTCTCCCTGGGCCGGTTGGGGCTCTGGGTTGTGGGCAGAGGCATGAGCGATGACAAGCTTATCAGGGCTCCCGCAGAGGCTCTTCAGGCCTCTGTACAGCTGCCCCTGTGCTGCTGGGCCTGGGCAGCTGCCTGCAGTGCCTATCGCAGGGGCACAGTGAGGCAATGCTCCACAGCACCTCTAGGCTCTGGGCAGGCTGCTGGGGGTGGGATGAAGGCAGCTGGAGCTGGCTCTGGTAGCCAGGAGCTTCCTGCAGCTGGCCTTGGGTGCTGGCAGGCCTGGCTGGAGCTTGCAGCACCCTGCAGGCCAGGACAGTGTGGGCCTGGCAAGTGCGTGGCACTGCAGCGCTGCGGTGCAGGCAGGCTGGTGCGACTGGCCTGTGGCCTTCCCTGGGAAACACAGGGGCCTGGAGTGGCCTCAGACTCCCTGCACGTGTGCCCCAGGGCTCAAAATGCCTGCAGACTTTTAAGGGCCTGGGGTTGGAGCTGCCACAGAGCCGGCCCTGCCCGAGGGCAGGAGAGGCTCCCAGCCCCAGAGCACAGGGGCTAGCCTGAAGCTGGCCCCCTTGTGGGTGCTCACTGGAGGCAAATTTGCTCCTGGTTGGCATCTACATGCGCGTTACTGTGCAGTAACTACTTGTGAGTAAATTTGCTACTTGAATTTGCAGGTACCAAATTTACTTGTGAGAGGCATCATTTACTGTGCAGTAAGTGTGCATGCACACACACGTTTACTGCACAGTAAACTATGCTACTGCACAGTGAATCATCTCATGTAGATGTGCCTAGTGACTGTATAATGAATACTCCTGGGTTGAGTATTTTGGCAACTCGAAGGCATTTCTTTCTCAATGGAAACACAAGACAGTAGCGTAACAAAGGTAAGGTGAACGGAGCACCTAACCAAAGTGCTCAGTTAGAGGGGTTACCAGCAGCATCCTGCAACACTCTACACCTGTGCTCTCCAATGCTCAGCATTTGCCCCCCACTCCCAGTTCTCCGGCTCTCAGTAGCCCAGAACATCAATATTGTTAGTTATGCCTCTGGCACAAGGTGCCATCCTCTGCAAGAGTGTTGAGTCAGAAGGTGATTCTTTAATTGGTTGTGGCCTTACACACTCTCCACAGAAATCCATTCATAATACTTCAGAACAGGTACAGAAGTTACACTTATTGCACAATAGGGGTGCAGAAAGCATTCTACAACTGTAACCGAATAGATGGTCAGGGCACATAGAGCTCTGTAAGAATGGAAGATCCTGCTCTAAGATAACCCTGGGTAGATATGGTATCAGACTTCAGCACTGTAGGTTAGAGCGCCATAATGAACATCTGTACCAGATCCCATTGCATCTCATGTTAGGTTGTATTCCACTGGCAACCTATGGGGCTTTATGCCACCCTGCTCATCCCACTCCCAGGGCGGCACTATAGCCTCAGCCAGAGCTCATGTGATCTTCCCGAGCACTGGGTTGGCCCCATCCCCAGGCTGTCATTGACAAGAGTCAATGAAGCCTGTTTCCAACCCCTGCCCTCACCTTGTTCCCTCCTGTCAGCTATAAGCCCCTGTCTGGTATTAAAGCTCAGCGTGCAGCTTCTGTCTACCCTGTCTGGGCCTTTGTAAAAACTGCAGCTTTCAATTAAGTGCTGTACTATTTGCTGGACACTGCATTCACACAGGGGGCTGTCTAACTTGTTCATCTGTTAAAGTGTTATTTTGAATTGTCCGTATCCAGATCTCAGTCTGTTCAGCTTGACCCATGCTTCTCTGTCAAGGTCATGCCCAATGAGGGACTTGTTTGGTGTTGGTATAAAATGCTGTAGGAATAGATTTCAGACCAGATTTCTCAGAGCAATCATTTCATTTCCATTCATCTCACCCTGCATCTAAATTTATTGCAATGCACAAGGCCACAGTACCTGGCTTGCCAGGCTCTCCACGGGCCCAGAAATCTGGCAGCAGGGAAGTGGTTAGGATCTGTCTTCTTATGTCACTTGGTCTAATGCCCAAGGGTACAGGGAATACATCTGTGCATGGGCAAGTTGTGCAGTGTTATGATGAGTCTCTGTGCACTGTTAAGTACAGTATTGAGCTCTTTAGTGAAACAATTTCTGGACCATACAGGAGCACAGTAATCTTCTGAAACATATACCATTTCAAGTGGGGTGGTTTGAAGTTGAACTTTAAACTTGGCACACCATGTCATGCTGGCTAAACATCTTAAGGCAGCTACGCATGCAGAGACTTTACTGCTGACCTTCTGAATGTGATGTTTATAGGTGATGGAATGGTCTAATATAACTCCTTGGTAAGTTGGGGTATGCTCATTGAGAAGACTAGATATGCAGCACGCTCCTAGCTCTACGATAGTCTACGTGGAATTCTGACGATACTGATTTATTGATGCTCCCCACTGACCTTGTGACTTTCAAACACCGCCCCCCCCTCTCCAGCCCCATTCCACTGGCCTGGAACAAAGCAGAGATGCTAGGGTCAGAACCCCCTCCTTGTAGTTGGAAGCTTATCAGTCTATGTTACATTGAGTAGGACCATAAATCTGATTACCATGTTTCATAGTGTATAGGTTGACACAGTGTATAGGCTGACCTCTGGTATTCCGACATGAAAAGTTAGGATTTTCATAGGCACTGTGAATAAGTCAGGGCTGGGCTTGGCTGGCACGGCCCCATCCCCTGCAAGCAGTGCTGCCTGGGCCATGTCATCTGAACACCAAGCTCAGCACTGTTTGTTGAGAACCATGCTGCTGAGCACTGAACCCTGCCCCGTCCTTTGTGAGCAGCGCTGGGCTCAGCACTCATCAATGCTGCTTGCAGCAGATGGGGACAGGGTTGGGGCTTGGCTGGTGTGGCCCCATACCCTGTGAGCTCGGTGCTGCTCACAGGGAATGAGGCCATGCCAGCTGAACACTAAGCCCTGCCTCATCCCCTGTGAGCGGCAGCGGGCTTGGCACTCGGCAGCACTGCTCAGAACAGACGAGGCCAGGCTTGGCCAAGTCTGGTCTTGTCCCCATCCCCATTCCCTGTGAGCAACATGCCCCCAGCCAAGCGGCAGTCCAGCAGCACTTGCAGGGGATGGGGACAGGGATGGGGCTGGGTTCAGTGCTCAGCTGGGGGCATGCCACTCACAGTGGATGGGGATGGGGATGGGGCCAGGCTTGGTGCTTGGCTGAGCCTGGCTCCATCTGCTGCGAGCAGCTCTGCCAAGCGCTGAGCCCAGCACCACTCGCAGGGCACAGAGCTGGGCTCTGCACTTGGCTGGCATGGCCTCATGCACTCTGAGCAACACCGGGCTCAGCACTCAGCTGGTGCAGCCCCATCCTCTGCAGTACTTCCTGGGCCACACCAGCCAAACACCGAGCTTGGCACTGCTCACAGGGTACAGTGTATAAGTTGAGGTTGAATTTTAAGATTTAAAAATTGAGCTGTCTGAGACCCATTGCCAGAGTTGGCATTGACTCAACCCACCTTCCAGGGCCACATCACTACCCCCAGCTGTGGGTGGTTGCTGGCATAGGTGCAAGACCCCAAAGAGGTTCCCAGCCATTCCCAAAAGGGCACAGGAGGATTCAGACTGGGGCAGGGAGGTGGGAGGTGGCCCATCAGCCCACTGGGCCAGCTACTCCAGGCCCAGGTCCCACTGCAGAGGAGCGGTGCAGCCTCTGCAAGGATAGGCAGCCCCCTGGGCTCAGGTCCAAGTTCCGGAGCAGGCAACAGTCCAAGATTTTTCTTTATTCTGCACACAACACATTTGGCAGCTGCAACATTTAATTAAACTGAGGGGAAGCAGTTTCACGTGCAACATTCCCCCTGCCCCTGCAAGGTTTAATGTTTGTTAAGTTGAGCCCTTATGGCTGCCCATGCTTCTTCCCCCTCGATGCCATAACCACCCAGTGCAGCCTGGGTCTTTCCCCACTGTCTCAGTGTTAATTGAGAAGAAGGTTCCAGATTCCAGAGCAGGCTACCCTCCACGGTTTTTGTTTGATAAACACACTAGAAGTTTGGCAGCTGCAATGGTTGATTAAAATGAGGCAAGCCTCTTCCTTGGCCTGCGTTCCCACAGAACCCAGGTGTCCAGGACATGCATGCGCACACGCACGCACACACTACAGACACCCCCAACCCAAGCATCTGACGTGCACACATGCACGCATACACATACACACACACACATACTTGGCAGATGCAGGGTATGCTAGTTGACCATGCACGGGACAGCTGCCTGGTAGCTTTTGGGCCATGAAGAAACATGCCTTGGTGAGCTGCTGCCACATCAGGTCCAAGTGGGTAGCCATGATATCCCTGCCAGACAGTCAAAGGTACCTCAGCCATTTGGCTCTGCTCAGGAGTCTTTAGCAGCCCAGGGAGCTTGTCCTTTATCTAGTTAGACTTTGAGGGTCAGATCTTACTTCACCTACTCAGCACCTAAGCAAACCTCTGAAAAAATGTTATCATATCTTTGTACCATCACATCATCTTGGCCTTAAAATTAAGTCACAAAATGCTGCAAGCAGAAGGAAGACCCATCCACCTTTTGCATTTAATTGATTTTCAGGGATTCAAACAGCATGGAGCAGGATTACACTTAGGCACCTGAGTCCACTTAGGTACCTAATAGGTAGAACAGTATCTGGCCCTATGTGTTTGCACAATGCCTAACATAAAGGGGAGACTAATTCAGTTGGGGCCTTTTGGCACTATAATACAATAAGCAGTAATGTAGCAGGAAATGGAGATGGAGCCAGTGGAAGATGAGAAAATTGATATTTGTGATATACAGGAGTTCAAAGGGCACAAGTAGTGCTGGTATAAACCTATTCTAAGAAGGTTCTTGAATGCTAGGAGGACTTTTGAAATTTTGAAATAAAGTATCGGTGGGTATGTCTACATAAAATGCTTTACTGCTCAGTAGACTAATCTACTGCAGAGTAAAGCATCGCTATTATCTGTGGGCTAGGCAACTACAAAATAAAATAGGCTAATGCAGTTCTCTACTCCCTGAAAATACAGGTAGTAGATTAACTGCGCATTGGCTACTTTGCAGTAGTTCACATGTAGATGCTGTCAAGGAGCAATTTGTTCCCACTCAGCCTAGGCAGCAGGGAGCCCACTGCTGCCTGGCTAAGACCCACGTGACAGGAGCTGTGCTGGCTGTAGGATCAGCTGTCTCCCCACCATGTGGGGATCTGGACTGCCCTGATCCCAACATGGTTGAGAAAGTTGTCCTGGTAGCTGGGACTGCTGCATCACAGCCAGGTGGGAATCAGGTTGGGAGAGGTGTCCTTGTCTGGCAGGGGCAGCCACATGAGGATTAGGAGGGTCCTGATCCCCAAGTGGCTGGGAGAGGTGTCCCCTGCCTGGCAGCCATGTGGGAAGCAGGAGGGTCCCAATCCCCATGTGGCTACCAGGCAGCATCTCCCCCAGGCAGGAATGCCTCCATAGCCATATGGGGATCAGGACCCTCCTGATCTCTACGTGGCTGTCCCCATCAGGCAGGGATGCCTCTTCTGCCATGATCTCCACATGGCTGTCAGGCAGTGTCCCCTTGGGGACACCTCTGCAGCCACGTGGGGATTAGGTCCAATCCCCACATGGCTGGGATGCAGCAGTTCTGGCCACTGGGATAGCTCTCCCTGCTACACATGGGGATTGGGGCCAGCCCCCTGCCCCTTGCCAGCCCTGGGCTGGCCCTCAGGGCAGGCTGAAGCACCCCCTGGCTGCTAAAATGGGGCAGACCTGGGCAGGAGATCAGGAACATCCCTGGTCTCAGCTGCTCCATTTGGGAGCAAATTTTCTCCCAAGCCAGCGCATGTGTAGACCATCTCCCCAGGGGCAATTTACTGTTCCTTTTTTAATACACAGTAGCCTTGCTGTGCATTAATAGCACATGTAGGTGTGCCAAGTGAGTAGTTTAGAGGTTTGGGGCAATCATTCTCCTTTCTATGTTATGATTAAAGTGATGAGAAGAAGGGTTTTCTGGTTAAAAGCAAGTGTAAATCATATATAAATATAGTAAAGTATTCACAAGTTGTCAAATAAAAGGTACTGCTAAAAAAAATCATTACCTCTCCATGTTTTATACACTCCCTGGATGGAACAGAATCTGGCCCTAACTGCTTTTGCCCCCCAAGATCATACAAAAAGTGCACAACAGAGCTGGAAACTGAACTGATCTCTCGAGTCCCAGTCCAGTGTCTCATCTAAGAGAATCCCTGGCTTCTTGCAGGCTTAGCCTCAAGATGCACATCTCAATCCACAATTTTTAGCCCTGTCCAGTATAAACATCTACCCCCAATTCCTGGGCTAGATCTTTCCCACTTTAAAATTTTAAGCCTTATTTTGATCACATCCTCCTCCCCCTCAAATAATGGAGTATTTAATGCACTTTAAAAGTTAATTTCTTCCCTACCTACCTATTGTTTTTTAATTTGGTTTTCAGTTTACTTTGATTTCTCTGTGGGTGTCTGGAATGGTGTATTCACCTCATGCTTCTTATTCAGTGAAATACCATCAGCTTTGCTGTCATCGAATTAATTCAAGGTTACATACTGTAGCTTCTGCTGAGAATAATATACAAGGATAAATAAACAGTTCTAGAAGTGCATAGTGCACTGAATTATTAAACACTGCCACTGAAGGTGAAGATGTCACATCACCTAGTGGGCTGAGCCCAGGACTGAAAGTCAAGAATTTCCTGCTTTCTAAGCCTCAGTCTATGATTGACTCAATATGTTGCCCTAAATAACTAGCTTAGGACAAGAGCTGAGGTAAAATTCCAAAACTACCCTGACATTATTTCAGTGCATGTGCAACCATTAACACCGGGTGAGCATCTGCACCCTGCTTTTCAGAGGTGCCAAGCACCTATGCTTTCATTTGAAGTCTGTGGCTGAAGCACCTCTTAAAATCTGCATATCTTGGTCACCCTTTTATTAAACCAGGAACATCAGTATTTACCTGTGTCAAAGCTCATACAAGACTCACTCTTGTAAAACATGTTAAAGATGTAAAAAGCTCTATAAAGTTGAGCTCTGGGCAGCTCTGTGCATGGGGTAACAAAGATGCATTATGCTCTCATTGCCCTCTGCAACCCTGAGGCTAGCTGGAGGCTACTTTGGCCCCTTATATAAATTAGTGAAGCTCCAGAGATGCTCTAACTTATACAGGCTTGTTCCTTCCGGGCAATTTTGCCAACAGAGAATCAGCTGCAGCACTTCATGCCCTGGATTTCCTACCATCTGGAATGCCCTCTCCCCATGCTTTATGCACAGTCAGCACTCAGGAAATCATCAGCTGTCCAATTAAAGCAACCTCAAGTGCCTTTTTCCCAGCTCTTGAGAAAGCATTGAGTATATAGAGACTGTGCGGTTGAGCTGTGACAGCAATATGAATATTTAACCTGGCTACTAAGAGAGTCACATTTTAGCTGTATTGGGTCACTGTAATGCATTAATTTGGTTTAGTAATAGGCTTTTGTGAATCAAGCAAGATGACAACACCATACCTTAGATAAGTAACAGTCCAACAAACACTTGAAAGACAGTAGCTGAGCCCCTCACTGAAGTGATAACTTCCAACCTTCAACACAAGTCACTTAACTGCTTTGTCAAGGCTGACAGCTTAGTGACCAAAAGGTTACTAAAGTGTTAAAAAAGAGTTCCTTGCAGAAAGGGAGAGCAGTGACTTGTCAGCATCTGCTCTGCAAGAAAAAACAGTAAGGATAAATGCTGCTGGGTGCATTGTTCATCCCCCAGTACAGAGCTTGGGGTACCTGGTCTAAGAAGAAGGCTAAATTTAAGTAGCATGAACAATACTTTTATTGCTTTAACCTTGTTTTTTTCTGCTTCTTAAACTTTGACAAATAAATAAATCATACTTGTTTGTGAAGGAACTGCCTTGAGTCACATAATTTCATACTGGTGCCAGGTTCCCATAGAGGACAAATGCAGATGGACCAACTGAGGCAAATACGTTGGGTGACCAGGGGAGTGTTGACCTGGTATGAAGGGGTTGGGGAGAGAAGTTCTGTCACTTAAAGTGTCCACAGACAGAGTACTTGCCACTGGAACATAACAGTGTCTTAGCCTCACCAATCAAAAGGAATGAGAGAAATGTCAGCTTTCCAGGACTAACAAAAATATATATTGCTGAATTAAGATTTTGGTACTGAATAGGCTTTAGCAATGAAAAGCTGACTGCAAACAATGCACATCAGTGACAGAAGGAGCTGTCTACTTGTCTGTGTGTATTTTACAGCAATGAGTGCACAGATGGTATGAGACAAATAATAAGTAATAGTAATTTTAAAATGCTGCATGAACAAAACACCAAGTATTAATTATTTTGGAATATTCTATAAAATGCCATTTTGTGGTGGCCAAGTTTATTGAGCCTGAGGGCTTGCTTTGGGGATGTTATTTCACAGACAGCTGGGAAAGTACCAACTATTGTGTGGTAGATTTATAAACTTTATTAAGAAAATGTTCATATTAAAATCTTTACATGGCATAGTAGAGTTACAAAAGAAACAAGATGCCATGTAGTGTAGCTACTATCAAAAACCTGTCTGTGGGGGACCGCCAGAGTCTTGAGTTTTTCCCCACTAGACTGCCACCAGGGGCAGACATAGGGAGGGATGCAGTGGTGCAGTTACACCCACCTTTGATTTCTGCTCCACCCAAACATCAAAGCCATCTATCCGGGAGGGACAGTGGCACTTTTGTTCATGAGGAATACACTGACTTAATTTGACTTCATGGCTCATTATCATCTACCTGGTTCCTGCTAATGTTTCTTTATTCCAGGTGTTAATGACCCTCTCTCCTTTGTTAATTGACTTGATATTTCACTGTCCAAACTATCTTTTCTGCTACAATGTTGCTGTGTGCTAGCCTTTGGTAAAGTCTCTCTTCTATATCACAGCCCTGCAGACTGTTTTTAACTCTAGCTAAAAACTCAACTCGTGTAGTAATGTAAACTCAGGTGTAGAAAAACGTGATGGTGACGTATTGGAAGCACTGTGAAGACACTTTTGTTTTACAAATTTGAATAGTAGATGTACATTTAACTATAATAATTACAGGACTAATGAAATTATATCTTTTGACATTTGATAATGTTTTTAGCTAGTTTTTAGTGGTATTTAAACTTGATATATAATCTAGCAAATTAGTGCACGTTCCATTAAAGTTATATTTAGTTTTGCTTTGATTTCATAGACATTAGGGCTGGAAAGGACCTTGCGAGATCATCGGGTCTAGCCCCCTGTCCAAAGGGCAGGAAGTCAGCTGGGATCAGATGACCCCAGCAAGATGAACATCCAAATGTTTCTTGAAGGTATCCAAAGTAGATGCTTGCACCACTTCTGGGCGGAGTCTATTCCAGACTCTGGAGACTCAAACGGTAAAGAAGGTTTTCCATTGGGGTGCCTTGGTGAGCAGATTCATAGATTCATAGATTCATAGATGTTAGGGTCGGAAGGGACCTCAATAGATCATCGAGTCCGACCCCCTGCATAAGCAGGAAAGAGTGCTGGGTTTAGATGACCCCAGCTAGATGCATATCCAACCTCCTCTTGAAGACCCCCAGGGTAGGGGAGAGCACCACCTCCCTTGGGAGCCCGTTCCAGACCTTGGCCACTCGAACTGTGAAGAAGTTCTTCCTAATGTCCAACCTAAATCTGCTCTCTGCTAGCTTGTGGCCATTATTTCTTGTAACCCTTGGGGACGCCTTGGTGAATAAATCCTCACCAATTCCCTTCTGTGCCCCCGTGATGAACTTATAGGCAGCCACAAGGTTGCCTCTCAACCTCCTCTTGTGGAGGCTGAAAAGGTCCAGGTTCTCTAGTCTCTCCTCGTAGGGCTTGGTCTGCAAGCCCTTAACCATACGAGTGGCCCTTCTCTGGACCCTCTCCAGGTTATCCGCATCCCTCTTGAAGTGCGGCGCCCAGAATTGCACGCAGTACTCCAACTGCGGTCTGACCAGCGCCCGATAGAGGAGAAGTATCACCTCCTTGGATCTCTTCGTCATGCATCTGCTGATGAACGATAAAGTGCCATTGGCTTTTCCGATGGCTTCGTCACACTGCCGACTCATGTTCATCTTGGAGTCCACTAGGACTCCAAGGTCCCTTTCCACTTCCATGCCACCCAGCAGGTAATTCCCTAGTCTGTAGGTGTGCCGGACATTTTTCCTCCCTAGGTGCAGCATTTTGCATTTCTCCTTGTTGAACTGCATTCTGTTATTTTCTGCCCACTTGTCCAACCTATCCAGATCTGCTTGCAGCTGTTCCCTGCCCTCCGGCGTGTCCACTTCTCCCCATAGCTTTGTGTCATCTGCAAACTTGGACACAGTACATTCACTCCCTCATCCAAGTCGCTGATGAAGACATTAAAGAGTATCGGTCCAAGGACCGAGCCCTGCGGGACCCCACTGCCCACACCCTTCCAGGTCGAAACCGACCCATCCACCACGACTCTCTGGGTGCGACCCTCTAGCCAATTCACCACCCACTGGACTGTGTAGTCATCCAAGTCATCCAAGTCACTCTTAACTTGTTCACCAGTATGGGGTGGGATACCGTATCGAAGGCCTTCCTGAAGTCTAAGTATACGACATCCACCCCTCCTCCTGTGTCCAGGCGTTTCGTAACCTGGTCATAAAAAGAGACCAGATTAGTCAGGCACAATCTACCTGCCACGAACCCATGCTGGTTTCCCCTCTGCATAATTTGTCCTGCCGAGCTCTCGCAAATGTGAGCCTTGATAATTTTTTCAAAGACTTTGCTAAGGATGGAGGTGAGACTGACTGGCCTATAGTTGCCTGGGTCCTCCTTCCTCCCCTTCTTGAAAATGGGGACCACATTGGCCCTTTTCCAGTCCTCCGGGACTTGGCCCGTGCGCCACGAGCGTTCAAATATTCCCGCCAGTGGCTCTGCTATGATGTCGGCCAGTGCCTTCAGTACCCTCGGATGGAGCTCATCCGGGCCTGCCGACTTAAAGGCATCCAGTTCTTCCAAGTGACTCTGCACCATCTCAGGGTCTACGCATGGAAGTCTGGCACCTTGCTGCTGCCTCTCTACAACCCCAGTGTGAGATTTGTCGTGCCCCTCGCTTAGGAACACTGAGGCAAAGAACTCGTTGAGGAGTTCAGCCTTGTCCCCCCTGTCCGTCACCAATTGTTTCTGCCCATTTAGCAGGAGTCCTATTCCTCCCTGGGCCTTCCTTTTACTCCCTATATATCTAAAAAACAATTTCTTGTTGTCCTTTACTTGGGATGCCATCCTCAGCTCCATGGTAGCTTTGGCCTGTCTAACTGCCTCCCTACAAGCACTAGCAGAGGAGGTATATTCGTCTTTGGTGATTTCTCCCTGTTTCCACTTTTTATGTGCTCCCCTTTTGGCCCTTAGGCTGCCCTGGATTTCTCTGGTCAGCCAAGGAAGCCTCCTGGCCCTTTTCCCTCTTTTCCCTCGCATCGGGATCGTCTTGCTTTGTGCAAGACGATCCCCCAGTTCCCCCAGTTCCCGATGCACACCCCTTATGTACTTATAGGCAGCCACCAAGTCCCTCTTGAGCCTTCTGTGACCACCAGGTCTCGAGTAATCGGTCACGTGCTGCTTTGGCTCGCGCAAGGAGAGGTGTACGCCCTGCAGCCTCCCAAAAAATGCTGTACTGGTGTTCCCTCTGCAGGAAACTTTCCCCTATCTTGCCTGCCACAACTTGAATGTTTCTTAGTGTGGGGGGAGTGGCTATCCTGAGGATCTTCCATGGCACGGGTGTCTTGGTGGTCACTAGCGGGGCTCCGCCACCCCTACACCCCATCCTCATGCCAGCTCGATAAGTTGTCCCAAACTCGTGACCATGTACCTCTTCCTCTGCCACTGTAGAGCCTCACAATTTCACTCCTATTCAGGATACCGGCTTCTGAGGCCAATTGGCTTATTCCGTCCTGCGTTGTGTTCACCGGTCTTGCTCGTGGGGTCCATACTATCCTAGGAGTAGCTTCCCCCTGACCTTAGCTTGACAGGCTGTCTTATGAATTTCACCCTGTCTCTCCTACTCCTCAACCCCTTTTCCTACTCCTCAACCCCTTCGCTCGGGGAAACTCTAAAGAAACATACAAAAAATAAAAAAGAACAAAAAGCAACTCCCTTCCCAGGTCTCTTACATCAGATACCCTGGGTGCCGAGCTCTCTACAGTTTGGCTAGGAGCTAACCCCTGCTCGGGTCCTCTCTTCTCCTCCTTCCCCTGTTTCTATAGGCCCTGGGCTGCCTTGCTCCTCTGCTCTCTGGAGTGTTCCTATCTGGAGGCTTCTCCATTCCCTGGTGGGTGGCCGGTTCTCCCTCACACTCAGGATCGATGCCTGAGTTCTGTGCAGTCCCTCTGGCTGCTTCTGCTGGGGCTCTCTTGCCGGGTAGAGCTCCTCCTCCTCTCTCCGGCCCTCATTACTCCCACCTGTGGTGATGATTCCTGTGCGTCCTCCACTGTTTCCCCTGCCGTTGAAACTCTTGCAGGCTGGCAGAGCTGCTTCCCACTCGCCTCCGGTGCTGGCGGTCTGTTCCCGGCCACTGTTGCCGCGGCGGGCGTCAGGAGCCTCCTTTGGCTTCCCGTTCACAGCTCTTTCTTCCCAGTGACAATCCCAGAAGGGGCCTGATGTCCCCACACTCCCCGGGTCCTTCCTCTCCTCCCTTCCTCCTCGTCCATCCACCCCTTTTATCCCTGCCAGACGGTGATTCCTCGTGATGTCACTGGCTGGCCTCAGATGAATAAAGGTGCAGCTAATGAGCCGCACGGGCTTCTCCCTCTGTTTCTGTTGTGTTGCGGCTCCTGTTGAAGGTAAGTAGTTTTTCCTTGTTTTAGCTTCCCTGTGTGTTTGTTTTTCTCTCTCCTATCCCTCCTGCCTCTCATAGCTTTCCTTTCTTGTCCAAGGTCCTTCTCCCCATTCTTTCCCGGGACACCTTCACTTCTCCAGGCTAAGGAGTCCCATGCCTCTCAGCCTTTCCACATAAGGCTTGCTATCTTGACCTCTAATCATGCATATGGCTCTCCTCTGAACTCTCTCAAGCTTCTCCACATCCTTTCTAAAGTGTGGAGCCTGGAATTGGATGTAATACTCTAGCTGCAGCTGCACCAAGGCCAAGAAAAGCAGGAGGATGATTTCTTGGGTGTTGCTTGAGATGCATCAGTAGATGCAAGCCAGTTTTATTTGCTTTGCTGGCTGTGGCATCGCATTGGTGCCTCATGTTCATCTTGTGGTCAATCATGACCACCAAGTCTCTTTTGGTCATCATGTTAGTAAGTATAACACTGCCAAGCCTGTAAGTATAATGTGGGTTCTTTCTCCCAAGGTGAAGCACCTTGCATTTCTCAGTGTTGAATGTCATCAGGTTTTGATCCTCCCACCTTGTGAACCTGTCCAGGTCAGCCTGAGTCACAAGCCTATCCGCCAGCATGACCGCACTTCCCCATAATTTGGTGTCATCTGCAAACTTAGTCAGTCCACTTCTGACACCCAAATTCAGATCATTCAAGAATATATTAAAGAGTACTGGTCTGAGTACTAAGCCATGGGGAATGCCACTTGTCACCATACACCATGATGACTCAGTTCCATTGACTATTGCTTTCTGGGTCCGACAACAGAGACAATTCCCCGGGCATCAGACCATAAATTTGTCAAGTCGGCAGTTCCCTAATTTTACCATGAGGACGTTAGGGGAGACCAAGTCAAAGGCTTTTTTGAAATCCAAATATATGACATCAACCTCTTCTCCCTTGTCCAGGTTATGTGTCACTTGGTCATAGAAGGAAATGAGGTTAGTTAGGCAAGAGCTATCTGCAATGAAGCCACGTTGGCTATCTCACAGAATGTTGCCTTCCACTAGCATAGTGATGATGGATTCTTTGATAATTTTTTACAAGATCTTTCCAAGGATTGAGGTCAAACTGATTGGCCTGTATTTCCCTGGATCTTCCTTCCTTTCTTTCTTGAAGATAGGCACCACATTGGCCCTCTTCCAATCTTCTGGAACCTCTCCTGAGTGCCACAAATTCTCAGATATCCTCACCATTGGTCATTCTATGATGCCAGCCAACTCTTTTAGCACTCTTGGGTTCATTCCATCCGGGCCAGCTGACTTGTGGATGCCCATACTCTCAAGGTGTTCCCTCACAAGATCTTTGCCAATTATAAGCATGTGATTGCCCTTACCCTGGTAATCCTGTGTTGTGTCAAGCAGGGTGATCCCCTTGGGCTGGTGGAAAATCGATGCAAAGTAATCGTTGAGAAGATTGAACTTAAACTGAATAATATAGCACTACGCACCTAGCATTTTAGTAACTTTTCTAATTTCTTTTTAGCTGGATGAACCACGTCACCTGCACCCCAACCTTTTAAAATCTTAGATCTGCCCATGGCTGTCATTCACCTTGAGGTCACAGACTGAGGTTGCCCTGAGGTAGCTCCCTATCCAGCACCTCAGTTTCTCTGACCTTATGCTGGACTCTGCAGGTGCAGTGAGGGTTCTCTGCTGGCCCTGAGTGGCTCACATTTTAGGATTATGGAAGAAATTATAGTTCTCCCTCTCCCAGGAGAGGGTCAACCTGAAATATCACTCATCCAGAAATCACTCTTCCCACCAAAAATCAGTAAGGAGACAAATAGCAAAAGGATTTATTACATAGGGTGAAAGAATTATGCAAACTAAACAGGCCATATCCAAAACCATAAAGCTATACATAGCTAGCATAACATAATCCATGAAGTATTAACAATAGCATAACTGCATATAGCATAACATGGGCTCACCACACTTGCCATATCAGTACAATAAAATACAAAAAAAAATTATGATGTGCCACAAATCTTAAAACATAACAGGGTTTGTGACAGCCATATTGACCCATAGGTGTGGGAAGTTAAAACAGTCTTAGCCATGTCGTTAATTGTGCAGTCTCTATTTGCCCAAGGTAAAATATTTAGTTTGTCATTTGATATTATAGTTATATTATGAGAGAGGCAGGACGCTGTGTATGGTAACTGCATCACTACATAGTTGTGAGATATTAAAATGTTCTTGGGAATTAGCATTAGCATGTGGGCTACATTTGTACAGGTTAAAAAACTATCAGAGGCATTTGCAGTTATTACCAGAGCCTATGATAGGAGCGGAGGTATGGTGGGGCATAGGTTCTGAGTATATAGGGGCCCGAGGGGACTGGCTCCTCTCGGGAAGAAGCCATCCCCAATTGGGCAGGGCAGTCCCAAAATGGGAACATCAAGTCCCAGTCCCGCTCCTAGGGTGCATGACTCTGGGACAGCATTTGTCCTGGATTCCCAACATAGTGTGGGGATCCACATTTTCTGCTTACCATGGAAAAATGTGGGAAATGGTGGGTTTCCCCTTGCAGGCTGGCAGAGTTCCAGCCTGAATGGGGTTACAGGAAGCAGGATACAGGGGGTGCCACATGTATGCACATGGCTAGGAATACAGGCCCAGGTAGTGGCAGAGAGTAGTTTGCCCAGCTGCCTGCAGGTAAGTCTATGAGGGGTGGGGGCAGATCGAGGCCCTCATGGTGAAGGAGGGAGTGGGTCAAGGTCTGGGCATGGGGGTGCTTCCCAGCCAGTGTGGTGCATAGGGCCCAGGACCAGGGCAAGGAGTAGGAAAGAGCCATGGCTCATCCAGAGGGTGGCAGAGGCTGGCTCTCTGACATTGTGTGCACACCCAAGGAGAGGTGCATAGGAGGGACATGTGCCCCCAGGTTTGTGCGCAGGGTGGGGGCAGATGTGGGTTGTCTGTTGTGGGCTTATGGTTCCCCACACTGCTGCCCTCCCCCGAGGAGCCCTGCACCAGCTGCGCCACCATGGTGAGGCACCCCCTGCCCGCCCAGCAGCAGCAGAAGCAGTGGCAAGGCATTATTCCTCCCACTAATGCCAGGCAGGCAGGGGTTGCCTCCCAATGGTGGCATGGCCAATGTGAGGCTCCCAGGGGGAGGGCAGCAAGGCAGGGAGCCCTGAGCCCATAGCAGGCAGCCCACATCCACCCCTCCCTCGGGCTCCACTCGGCTCTGCTCCAGTTGTGCTGGGTGGGGGGAGCATCAGCTTAGCGCCCCCCTCCAATCCCCTGCAAAAATAAAAGCCAGAATCTATGAGGTGGAGCATCTCCTTCCTTCCATTCCCTGAATATAGCTTTTGGCAGGTAGTTTCAGCTGGGTCTCTTCATATTGAAGATGGCCAGTGCCATGCTTGACATATTTGTCCCATGACTATCTGATGGTATCTGATACCATGAGGCTCCTTATCAATTTGGAGTATTGCCAGGGCACTCTGTAGGCTTTCAGTAGGTTTTTGTTGCTTGAGCCCCATGCTTCTAGTGCCCCAATGATCAGCACCTGTATTGTTACATCATATCCCTTCTCCTTCAAGGCATTGGCCAGTGGGCTGTACTTAGTGAGCATTAGTTCCTGGGATTTCAGTGAAAGCCTGCTGCTAGTTCTCAAAGGCGGTGGTCATATCAGTAATCAGGAATTTTTACTGTCCTCATTGATTATGACAATGTCCTAACATGGCAGGTTGTCACAGCCTGGGGTGGTGTGATTTATGGCCACTGAACCTAATAACATTGAGATGGCCTTGACCAGCCAGTCCTGTATGGAGTTGTGGCAGAGCTATGTTCTTTTGTGAGGTTTGCAGCCACATAGGATATGGGACAGGGTCTTGTTCTCGTAAGTGTATCTTTGACATCTCTTGTCTCAGTAGCTATAGCAGACGGTGCTATTGACTGGGAGGCAGTTGAGGTGGGTCCAGCAAATGAAGAACTAGCCTGCAAAGTGGGTGAAGTGGTTGTTGGCATTCCACTTCAAAGTAACCTTGAAGACCCTGGCTGGGTTTCCCTTTCAGGTCACTGATGTATTTTGCCTGAAGTTTCCTTCAGGAACCTCTTCAGGCAGGTCCTCACTTGGAGGTGATAGGGATCAAATTGGCAATCAGTTGGGGATGTGCAGAAGCTACTTGCTGGCCTGTAATAGCAGGTTCATCCACTTCTTGAAGAGGTGTTTAATCTCACCATTCATTTTCCTGAGAGACATCTTTGGGACTGCTGAGTATCTCAGGACAAAAGATATGCAGGAGGTAAAGAAAGCACTGAGGATGTTGATCTGCTGTCCGCCCCTGCAGAAAAAACAAGTTAAGCTTCTGACCACCCTGCAGAATCCCAAGTATGGTGTCCTTTGACATCTGTTTCTGCCATTGGCCAATGGGTATGCCCAGGCAGAGGTCAGTTTCACCCTCCTTAGGTGTCTTATGGTCTTGCCTTGGATCTTGACAGTTATAATTGTAACATAATTTCTATTTCTGCAGCCAATAGGGAGCAAGGCACATATGGAAGCATTAAAACAGAGCCCCATCCACCTAATTGCTTCAAAATTTTGCTCAGTATCTGTGAGAATGAGAGAGGGTCTCACTGTGTTACCAGATTTGCCCATCACTTTGGGGTGTGCTTATTTATTAGGGATATGTTTCTGGGGGGTCTCTGTAATTTTATCAATGTGCTGCTTGTGTTTCTATATGGAGCTGTATCTCTCCCGTCTGCAAGTCCTCACCCCCAGTTGAGATATCTTGCAGGCCTCAGTTTCAGTGGGGCTCAGTTTTTCCAGCCACCACATCAGTCAAATACGCGCGCACGTGCGCGCACATGCACACACACACACACACACACACACACACACACACTAACATGACATGCCATACCTGGCCGGGTTGATCAGCATGGACAGGCTGACACCCTCATATGTTCATTAAGGTAACAATAAAATCAGTTCATTAAGGTAACAATAAAATGCAGTCAGACACAAGCACACAGGTAAACAGAATACCTCTGAATCTGGCTGGGTGTCTAGCTGACACCCTCATGGGCCAGCATTCAGTTCATTAGGGCATGTCTGAGCCAAACTAGGTCAACCAACTTATACAAGCTGATCCCCTTATGTGTCTTAAACTCATCACATCCCAATCTTTTGCCCTAACTGTCCTAGTAGTGGTAGCCTCTTGATAAGCAGACCCCACAGTATTTTTGGGCTTCACAGGGATATTTGGCTTAGGTAAAAGAAGCGTTGCTGCAGACCAAGTGGGGAAGGGGAAGTAGAGAAAGAAAAATATACCCAGTTACCACCAGTGTGACTATAAAAGTTATTTATTGCTAAGCATATGACATTTATAATGGTACTGGTAGTAATAGACATGCAAAGGAAAACAAACAAAAACAATTATAATATTACCCTGGTTTCATCAAGTATTTGGGGAAACCTAGCTCAAGCTTAACTAATACAATTCAGGTTTGGAAATCTATGCCTAGAGAGAAAAAGGAAAAGAGAGAGAGAGAAAGAGGGAGAGTGAAAGCTGGGGTCTCACCATTCCAAGTCACTCGGGTGATTTGTTGACAAGCAAAGTTCCCAGCACGATCCTTGAAGGGAGACGATCTGTTTCTCTCAGCTTCTTGACAACAACAGTGGGTGGTGTCAGAGAGATTTTTCTCTCTTGAAGCACACTGTTTGATGCTTTACAGCTTTTTATACCCTTAGTCCAGCTTCTTCAAAGCATTCTTTTAATTGTGTAAATAATTATCTTGTTTATGAACAAGGGGTTATCTGGTTTGGGATATCTCAAAAAACTGATTAATAACCAGGAAAAACATAAGGTTAAGGAGTAACCAGACACTTAGGAGCCAGCTTGAAATTTTTATGAATAGAAGATATACTGGATGGGATAGTATATTGTTTCTTCTCAGATGGCTTAGCTATGCTTGCAGCGTCAAGGTTTTGTATTTTACTTGTTGTGAATAAGCCTCGGTTTAGCATTACTTCCAGATCTTACTTAAAGGAATTGATTATTTGGAGTGTTCATAAACTTTGTGGGGATGACTTCCACCAGTTGTCCTGGGAAAAGTATGACAGCATTTGTGGTCAGGCCTCCAACAGGCTGGACATTGTGACGAACACTTAACCATTATTCAAATGTTGCCCATACCCCCTCTGACTCAGTTTCTTGCCTCAGCATTCCCTAACCCAGCAACCAAGTTTTAGTCAATCAAGTTTAAATAGGCCTCCCACAGTGGGACCAGGGAATGTACGGCCTGAGATGCCTATTAATCTTTTCTTCTGCTTAGTTCTGGTTAAATTGGGGGGGGGGAGGGGCGGGGAGGGAATAGAAAAAGTCTTTTGTAAGTCCAGCAAGCTGGGTACCGGGGCTCCCTCAGGAACACAGAGCTGACAGGTAACAACTGGTAATTGTGACATGAAGTTACAGAGACTTTTTGGCCATTATGACAGCTAGCAAAATGCTCTCTCCACACAGCAGTCTCTGGGGGCCTGTGGTCAGACAGTCCCTGTAGTCTCACCTTGAGGACAGAGGCCAACTGTTGTGATTTCAAATTTTATTTTATTAAACGTTTGGATCTGATGTTATCTTTGTGCCTTGTGTCATGTTTCATGAAGATTCCAAGTTGTATTTCATTAAATATTTCCTAATTTTTGTCATGTCTGGGAATTGCTCTTCCATGCTTGGTAAGTGTGTTTTTATCGAACCTGTTATGAACTGCTAAGAAAAACAGTATGAATTACATTTAAAAAAACATATTTTAAACAAGTACAAATACAAAGAAAAAATAATAGCTTATGGTATTGTGAAACTGTGTAAACTTTTGAACCAAGACCAAGACCGTTCAAATAATGGATTCTAAATCAACAGTGCAACATGATTAACTTAACAAAATTTGAGAGTGTACACCTTCACAAAGGGTAAGTGGGATATGTATGTGGCCTCATCATTTAACAACCATGTGGAACTGGCTGGTCACTCTCTTGGTAATTGTGAGGACCCCAGCCCCAGAGAGGGGCAGCTGAGAAGCCCCAGAGAAGGGGGCGTTGTGGAGAAGCCCCAGGGCGGGCGTGGAGAGCCCCAGAGAAGGGGACGGCTTACTGGTGAGCCCCGAGAGAAGGCGGCATTATAGGAGAGCCCCAGAGAGAGAGTGGCATTGCAGAGAAGGCCCCAGAGGAGGGTGGCATTGCAGAGAAGGCCCCAGAGAGAAGGCGCGGAAGGAGACAGAGAGAGACCGAACAACTTCTATTCCAGCTGCAAGGCTTGGAGCGTGGTATAAGGGGTGGTTGGAACCGTGCATAGCCCATAAGGCTAGGGTGCCCCGAAACACCCATTTGCAGGACAAGACCCACGAGGGGTCCGGGAGTCTACAGGGCCAGAGGTTACAGCGGACCATGTCCAAGAAGACATAAGGCAGCCTCCATAATATATTGGAACATCAAAGACATGGCGGGCGAGAATTTGAGGGTGCCCTTGGGCCAATTTGGCGTGGGAAGGGGGCCTTGAGGCGATCACGGCCCTCCTGCAGGACTCCGCAGTGACAGTAATTTATGGGCAAAATATCATAGCAGAAGGCTCCTGCTTGGATTCAAAGTCGAGCTTCCAGAAGCTGCTGTTTTGTAGCCCTAAGCTGTAGTCTAAGATGGGGCAAAGGAACCAGGGCTGGGTGTCTGTGATGCAAATTGCTTCTCCTGCTAGGTAAAATTCCTTGGGACTATAAGATAGGGATTCTCTTAAGGCTACTGTGCTATACTAGGGGGGTCCAATGAAAAATAGTGTCCAGAAGCTGCCTTTGCATTTTCAGCTTTTCTATTGAATCTTCTTCTGGTTAATAGCAAGTCCCTATTTGACCTTTTCTTTGGTCAGGGCAGGACCCAACTGAGCTAGTTTCTTCTCAGCCTTGAGAAACCCATCCACTCCAAGGCCAGATAGCTCAGATTCTTGAAGGCTGCTACAAATTCTCCATGTCTATTTCTGCAATAAAATATCTAGATCCTTCACAACAGCAGCCCAGTAAGAGTTAATGAAGGACCTAATTACCTTGCCAGCTGCCACCAAGCAGAAGCAGATGCTAAAAATGAATGGAGATCAGGAATGCAGGGCCAGGGACTGCAGGTGGAAAAGCCTCAAAGTTGCTGGAAGCTCTGGAAGAATATTATATTACACAGGAAATAGAAAGGGTGAGGGTGACAAAATGACTGCTATTTTAGACTTGGTCACAAGGGGGTACCATGGACACAGGTTGTTCAACAATATCCTATGTCTTCCTTTCTCTCTGCTTCTCTCCCGGTACCCAGTCCCCCTTTTTCTCAGAGAGTTTCCCAGACCAAGGAAGAATATAAAGGCCCCTATCCTTGAGGGTCTTGTCAATTCAGGTGCAAGACCTGTAGGAAGTGAGAAAAATAACATTTATTCTTTGCTCGGTTTCCATAGCAACAAAGAAAACATTTTCCCTTCAATTTTAGGATGTCATTCTCTTAGCTTTTTCTAGGGCCTGAGCACCCCTGGAGATGGTAAATTGTTTTCCACTTCACTTCCCTTGTAGGTTGGAGTTCTGATACAATGAGACATTTTTGCTCCCCTTGGGTGTTTAAATCATAGGTGGGTATTTGTTGTTGAGTGTTTGTTGGGAAACTGGTGATGTATGGCTGCTTTGCATGTTAGAGCACTGGATTGGTAGCAGGAATTTTTGGGGATAGATGGATGGATGGATGCATGTGCTAGGGGAGGTGGGTTGCTTGTATGAAAGAGGGCAGGTTTGTGATTGCATATTCATATCTGCAGGCAAGCCTTCTCTTGGATGATGTTGCTGATCTAAGTGACCAGAAAGAGAGAAAGGGCTTCTTTAAGAAAGTAAAAAAGAGCCCAGCAGAATGAGTTCCTTCAGGATTGGAAGGACAATAGCCACCCATAATGGAACAATTAAGAAAGCAACTCAGCTTATAATGTTAGAACTGAAATAGAGCACGTTCTGTACCTCAGATTCCATTTATGTCTCCTGAAGAGCTGTACAAAGCCTATGTTAAAACAGTTTTGTAATAATTGCTTGGAAACCTTCAGGATTAACAAAATTCACACCCATTTGCCAAATTTATACCTTATAATCTCTATGCATTGTCATGCTTAAGCAAATTAATGCAGTCATAGAAAGGAAGAACTGGAAGGGGTAGCACAGGGTTATCTAGTCGAAACCCTTCTTAAGGCATAGACTGACTGTGGTGGAACAGTAGGGGATGCTACTACGCTGAGCCACCCACCTCACTGTTCCAGACCCAAAACCACACTTTGAGAGTCTCCCCTGGGGTGCCTCCATACAACCGCCCCCCTTCCTGGAGCACACCAGCAAGCCTTGGGTCATGTTGCCACCACCCAGGCACTAGTCTCTGTTATGACTCTGTACATCCTGGGGTACACAGACCCTGCAAGTCTTGGGGGTGCTTTGCCCACTGGTAGTATTTTTGGGTGCTCTTTACAGCCTGGAGCCTCCTAAAATAATCTCAGGTGCGGCAGAATTAGTTAATAATCAGTCGAGCTCTGCTAGGACTGAAACACATCTCTGACCCCTCTCCTTTCAAGTATTCACAACTAGGCATGCTGAGCCAGATAGCTTTTCATTGATCAGAGAGGGAGAGAATGGGGGAGGGAAAGAACAAAATAAGTTTAAGAGAAAAACAAAATACCTTGAGCAATACAGAATAAATTGAGCCTTTCAGCAAATTTGGGTTCAGGAACCCTTTTAATACACATCTAAAACTACTTAATCCTAATCTACTGGATAAATTTCCAGAGCTACTCACAGTAGAATCATCCAGAGAGAGACTCACTCCAGATGTCCAAGCTTCTCACTGTCCCCAAAATGACTGCCATAGGAAGAGGCAGCTCCCTTCACTTCAGGAATTTTTACAGCCCAGTTGCCTAGGTGACCAGGTTGACCTAAACCATGCAGAGTGAGAAGGAGGGGAGGAGGCTGACATATCTCCTTCCAGGGAGACAGAGAGAAGGGGAGTTCTTCACACTGACCATATGGAAATCCCAGAAATCCAGGCCAGCGTCCAGGAAATCCAGGACGCTGTCCTCCACTGCACTCTCACAAGTTGGTGGGGATGAGGCTGTGAGCTGGGCAGGCAGCAGTGTCTGCCTGCCTGCTTGCAAGGTACCCTGTGCTGATTCAACTCCCAGGAAGACTGCTCCTGTTCCCCTGTATTTTTGGGACACCCATTATAATGATCAATAGCTGGCCAGGACCAGCCTCTGAAATCTGGGACTGTCCTGGCTAAACCAGGACATATGATCACCCTATTAAGATGGGATCATCTTGGTCTAAAATATCCCAGTCATGTATTGGCCTAACCTGCAAACACATGAAATTCCCCAACCTCTCCAGGTCAGTGATTCTCAACCAGTGTGCAGCAGCACCCCAATGTGCCTTGAGATCCTTTCAGGAGAGGATCTGCTGGTGCCTACTTAAAAAAGTAGACTCCTCATCCGCTGGGAGGAGCAGTCAGCCAGGTCCAACCACTCACATAGGTTCCTAGCCAGGATAAAGGATCTCCACCTAATCCAACAGGTTTATAGTCCCACCAGGGGAAATGCCTTGCTGGACTTGGTCCTTGCCACAGGTGATAACCTGGTGAGGGGTCTGTAGGGACTCGACCACCTGGGTGACAGTGATCATCACCTGCTGTAATTTACTATCCAGAGCAGGGAGGTGAAAGCAAGCAGCAAGGCAGAGGTCCTCAACTTCAGGAGCGCTGACTTCTGTAAGCTAAGAAGGTTAATAGGAGAGGCACTGGGGTCTCAGACCTTCAGTGAGATGGGAGTCCAAGACAGGTGGTTGTTGCTTAAGGAGATGATCGTCTGAGCTCAAAGGGAGTCAGTCCCAATGCACACCAAGGTGAGCAGGAGTGGTAAGAAGCCTCCATGGCTCAGCAAAGGCATCCAGGGATGCCTGAGGGCAAAAAAGGAGGCATACAAACAGTGGAAGCAAGGGGCTATCACCAAGAAGGATTACACCTCTGTTGCCCATGACTGCAGGGAGGCAGTTAGGAAGGCCAAGGCTGAGATGGCTAGCAACCAGAATTAAGGATAATAAAAAGTCCTTTTTCAAATACATAGGAAGTAAGAAAAAGGCACTGGGTAACGTGGAGCCCCTACAGGATGGGCTTGGCAATCTGGTGATTGTGGCTTGGCAATCTGGTGATTGAGGCAAATGAAAAAGCTGACCTCTTTAATGAATTAAAGAGGGGGATCCCACGGGGGACAACCTGGTGAGGGGACTGCAGGTCCTTGACCACCTGGGCAATAGCAATCATCACCTGCTGGATTTCACTATCCAACGCAGGGCGTCTAGGACTCACACCAAGGCTAAAGACCTTGACTTCAGAAGGGCCAACTTCAATGAGCTTAGGAGACTAGTGAGAGAGGCACTAAGGGCCCAGAAGGTAGAGGAGATGGGAGTCTACGAGGGATGGTCGTACCTTAAGGGGCTGATCCTCCAGGCCCAAAGCATAACAGTCCCTGAGAAAAGCAAGAGGGGTAAGAGTGCTCAGAAACCCCCTTGCCTCAGCAAGGGCATTCAGCAATGCCTGAGGACTAAAAGGGAGGCGTACAACCAGTGGAAGGGAGGAACTATCACCAAGGAGGAGTACTCCTCCTCGGCCTGGGAGTGTAGAAGGGCTATTAGGAAGGTCAAGGCAGAGATGGAACTCAGGCTAGCATCCAGGATTAAGGACAACAAAAAGTCCTTTTTCAAGTACATTGGGAGCAAGAAGAGGGCACCAGGCAATGTAGGGCCCCTGCAAGACACAAACGGTAATCTGGTGGCCACGCCAGACAAGAAAGCTGATATTTTTAACAGTTTCTTTGCCTCTGTTTTCCTGAACAGGGACTGGGATATCCCACCTACCAGAGGTAGGGACAATCTTGGGGATAGCTCTATCAAGCCTTCAGTCAGTGCTGATGTAGTTAGGAATCTTCTGGAAGGGCTAGACATTTTTAAATCTGCAGGTCCAGATGCCCAAGGGTGTTGAGGGAGCTGGCAGGGGTCATCGCGGAGCCTTTGGCCCAGCTGTATGAGCATTCGCAGTCATCTGGCCAGGTGCTGGGGGATTGGAAACTGCCTAACGTGGTCCCTATTTTTAAGGGGAGGAAGGAGGACCCAAGTAACTATAGGCCTGTAAGCCTCACCTCGGTGCTCGGGAAGCTCTTGGAGAGAATCATCAAGGAGCACATCTGTGAGGGGCCTGCAGGGGAGATCATGCTCAGGGGCAATCAGCATGGGTTCACCAAAGGCAGGTCCTGCCAGACCAACCTGATGGCCTTTTACAACCAAGTAACTAAATCCTTGAATGATGGTGTCGCTGAGGACATAGTCTTTCTAGACTTTAAGAAGGCCTTTGACACTGTCTCTCACCCCATCCTCATCAATAAATTAAGTGACTGCGGCATTGATGCCTGCACAGTTGGATGGGTAAAAAATTGGCTGATGGGGCGCACCCAGACAGTAGTGGTGGACGGGTTGTACTCACCCTGGTGAGATTAGAGCAGTGGGGTACCCCAGGACTCGGTCCTCGGGCCCGCACTGTTTAACATCTTCATCAGCGACTTGGAGGAGGGGGTGGAAAGCATGCTGTCCAAGTTTGCTGATGACACTAAAATGTGGGGCAAGGTGGCCACACTCGAAGGGAGAGAGAGGCTGCAAGTAGATTTAGACAGACTACAAAAGTGAGCAGACGAGAATAGGATGGTGTTCAACGTAGACAAATGCAGGGTGCTGCACCTTGGGAGAAGGAATCCACAGCATACATACAGGCTGGGGAGTTCCCTTCTTGAAAGCACAGAGGCGGAAAGGGATCCCGGAGTCATTATTGACTCCAAGATGAACATGAGCCGCCAATGCCAGACCACAGCCAGCAAGGCCAGCCATACCTTGTCATGCATCCAAAGGTGCATCTCAAGCCGGTCCAGAGAGGTGATACCCCCCTCTAGGCAATTTTGGTCAGGCCGCAGTTGGAGTACTGTGTCCAGTACTGGGCACCACACTTCAAAAGGGATGTGGCCAGCCTGGAGAGGGTTCAGAGGAGGGCCACCCGCTTGGTGAGAGCGCAGCAGGACAGGTCCTACGAGGAGAGACTGAAGGACCTGAACCTGTTCAGCCTCAGCAAGAGGAGGCTGAGGGGGGACCTGGTGGCTGCCTACAATCTCATCTGGGAGGATCAACAGCAAATAAGCAGAGATCTTTTCTTCCCAGCACCACCTGGGGTGACAAGGAACAATGGTCATAAGCTGATGGAGAATAGGTTTAGGTTAGAGATCAGAAGGCAATATTTTACAGTTAGGGTGGCCAAAATCTGGAACCAACTTCCCAGGGAAGTGGTCCTCGCCCCTACCTTGGGCAAATTCAAAAGGAGGTTGGATGATCACCTGTCTGGGGTCTTGTGAACCCAGCATTCATTCCTGCCTGTGGCAGGGGGTCAGGCTAGGTGATCTGTTCAGGTCCCTCCTGACCCTAGCTACTATAAAACTATGAAACTATGAATTCTTTGCCTCCATATTCCTGAACAAGGACCAGGACATTTCCCCCACTAGAATTGCAGACAGACCCAGGGGAGGCACCGCCATACCTAGGGTCAGGGAAAACCTAGTTAGGGAACTTTTGGAGGTGCTGGACATGTTTAAATCAGTAGGTCCAGATGCCCTTCACCCATGGGTGCTGAGGGAATTGGCGGGGGTCTTAGCGGAGCCCCTGGCATGGCTCTATGAGCGCTTGTGGGGCACTGGCCAGGTACCAGAGGATTGGAAAAAGGCCAATGTGGTTCCTATTTATGAAAAGGGGAGAAAGGAGGACCCCAGCAATTATAGGCCAGATATTGAACAGCAACAGACCATTGGGGATTTCCACTTGATACCTCCTCCTACTTTGAGTTATAGTTTCAGGGTGGATGTCGGAGTGGATGTCATCTTTCTGGACTTTAAGAAGGCCTTTGACATGGTTTCCCACCACATTTTCTTTAAAAAATTGGTGACTGAGGCATTTATGTCTACACAGTCAGATGGGTGGCAAACTGGCTAGATGGTCACACCCAGAGAGTGGCTGTGGATAGGTAATTTTTGACCTGGAGGGATGTGGGCAGTGGAGTCCCCCAGGGCTCGGTCCTGGGGCCTGTACTGTTCAAAATATTTATCAGGGATCTGGATGTGGGTGTGGAATGCACACTGTCCAAATTTGCTGACGCCACCAAGTTGTGGGGTGAGGTAGCACACTGCAGAGGAGGGACAGAATCCAGCTAGATCTAGACAAATTACAGAGGTGGGTGGATGAGAATAGGATGGAATTCAATGCAGACAAGTGCAAAGTACTGCATCTAGGGAGAAGGAACCAGCAACACACCTATAGGCTGGGGAACACCCTTCTCAACAATACAGTAGCTGAAAGGGATCTTGGAGTCATTGTTGACTCCAGGATGGAGATGAGCCACCAATGCAAGGAAGTGGACAGTAAGGCTAACCACACCTTGTCATGCATCTACAGATGCATCACAATCAGGTCCAGGGAGGTGATCCTTCCCCTTTATGTGGCATTGGTCAGGCCACAGTTGGAGTACTGCATCCAGTTCTGGGCTCTGCACTTCAAGAGGAATGTGTCTAGCATTGAGAGGGTCCAGAGGAGGGCCACTCGCATAGTCAAGGAGCAGCGGGGCAGGCCCTATGAAGAGAGGCTAAAGGGCCTGAACCTATTCAGCCTCCACAAGAGAAGGCTGAGAGGGGATCTGGTGGCTGTTTACAAACTCACCAGGGGGGGCCAGCAAGAATTGGGGGAGGCTCTGTTCCCCTGGGCACCACCTGGGGTTACTAGGTATAATGGCCGCAAATTGTTAGAGAGAAGGTTCAGTCTGGACATCAGGAGGCATTACTTTACAGTTAGGGCTGCCAGGCTCTGGAATGGACTTCCAAGGGAGGTGGTACTCTCTCCTACCTTGGGGGTCTTCAAGAGGAGGCTGGACAGATATTTGGCTGGGGTAATATGACCGGCACCCATTCCTGGCTGGGGCAGGGGTTGGACCTGATGATCTGTTTAGGTCCCTTCCGACCCTAAGCACTATGAAACTATGAAACTATAAGAGTTGCAGAGTGCCATGCAATGTTAGCAGTGTTAGGTGTGTACACATGATTCACAACATAAACTCAAAGATTTCAAATAGGAATCAAGTGTTAACAAGATTCTGACCTATTCTGATCTTTCTGGGTTCTTTGCAGCAGAAAAATTGCTCTATTACCTTTCTATAGTCAAAAAATGAGGCAAAACTAAGAGCTAGCATTTTCTGAGGGGTGCCTTAAGTCTAACAAAGTTAAGAACCACTGTTCTAGATAATCTGTTGCAATGCTTAACTAGGTCTTCCTGATATCCAAGCTAAATTGCCTTTGTTTTAATTAAACTTATTATTTCTTGTCCTGTTCCCATCTTCTTTATAATGAGCTTTTGTACATGAAAACTGTTATCATATCCACACCCCCCGCCTTCATTATTCTCTACACTAGACTAAATAATACAAATTCCTCCAGAGTTTCCTCCTTACATCGTGTGTCCTAGACCTCTTCTCATTTTAGTTATTCTCTTCTAGACACTCTCCTTGGTCCACTTTTTAAAGTGCAGTGTCCAAAACTGAATAAAGTATTCTAGGCAGAGTAGAGATATCACCAGAACCAAGTACAATAGATGTCTGCATACAACAGAGTAGAGTAGAGTTGCACGTAACTCTTCATTTTGTATATGTGCATCTGGTTCTTTTAAATGCAGCCTTTTGTACTTGTCCTTATTAAATCTCATCCTATTTATTTCAGGTCATTTTTCCAATTTATTGAGGTAATTTTGAACGCTAATATTGTCCTCCAAAGTACCTGAACTCCCACCCAGAATGATGCCATCTGCAAATTTAATAAGTGTACGCTCAATTTCATCTTCCAAATCATTAATGAAGATATTGAACAGCAACAGACCACTGGGGATTTCCACTTGATACCTCCTCCTACTTTGAGTTATAGAGAAATCCTGTTTTGAATATGGTTATCCAACTATTATGCATTCACTTTGTAGTAGTGTCACCTACACCATTTTGTTAGCTAATTTATGAGAATATCATGGTATGCAGTGTCAAAAGGATTATTAAAGATCAGGAATGTCCTATCCACTGCTTTCCTCCTATCTATAAGGCCCATCATCCTGTCATAGAAGAAAACCAGGCTAGTTAGGGATGGTTTGCTCTTGACAAATCTATGTTGGCTGTTACTTTGTTATCCTCTATTTGTTTGCCAACTGAATGCCTTACCAAAAAGGTAGGGGAGGCAGCAGGCACTGCAAGGTAACCATTTGGGGCTTTTGGACTGTTGGGAGAGGAAGCGCTGCCATGTCCATTGGCCAAGAGTGAGCTGAATTGGGAATGAAGAGAGGAGGTCCTAGAGATGAGTACTAACCTGAATGAAGCTACAGAACTTGTAAATTCTCAGATTAACAGTGTGCTTAAGATCCAGTCCCTGGTAAGCATTTTAAGCACACAGAAGGAAAAAAAGCAGTAAGCTCACAAATGCCCTAAATGGTAGCTTCCTTCAAGGCAAAACAAGCATCAGCCACATCACATAGTTTTTATTACTGTACAACTTATAAAAAACTTAAATGTAACATATTACGAGAACAATATATACAGGCTGGGTGTCTATGTTGGCATTTTCATAATCTGAAATCCCAGGTTTCTGGTGAAATATCCTCCCTGGAGGCCTTTCCAGGCCTCTGTCTTCTTTGTTCCCTGCAATTAAATGCACCTTGACAATAACATTCTGGGAAGAAAACTACTTCTTGTAAGATGCTTTCAGCTTCCAGTCATGCTTCCACTCAGCCATTCTTCCCAGACATATATCCTTATTCCTTCTTTCCATATACACATCCTTTTTCAAGTAGTTTTTCATAGGAGTTGCCTGAACCCTCATCTAACTCCAGAAAATGACAAGAACCAGGACCTCTACACAGCTCCAATTGTGATTCCAAGAGTATGCAAGTGCAAATGGTCTGATCTTGGCTGATATTAATACTGAGAGAAAAAAATGAGGCCCAATTATCCCAACGGTATAGCAGTGATATGCACACAGGTAAACAGCAGTTGATCATGGTAAGATATAGTCTCTCGATCTTGATAAAATGCCTCACTATTGTTTGGGTGATCCACTATTGACCAACAAGGTCACCCACTCTGTCTCAATCCAGGCTTCCACCATGATGTGATTGTTGCCTGCTGGTAGCTTCCTTGGCCCGCTAGGGGCAGCATCTCTGAGTCCACATTCCACACCTTCCACTGGAGAAGGCTCATATCTATTCACTGCCTTCTTCTCTCCATTCTCAGTCCAAGGAGGGCTCTATGGACCATGACAGCTACCTCCCCAGTGTTCCTTTCCTGTGGCCACAGCCACCGCCGAGCCTCATCCCCTAGGGTCAGTGTCAATTGACAAGTTGTCATAGCTCCAGTCTTTAGCTTCTGAAATTGCTGCCTATGCACCTCCTCAATTACCTCTAGTCAATGCAAGATGGTTCCTTTTACTTTGTTGTAATCCTGGGCCTCAACTAACGGTACTCTGTCATAAGCTGCCTGTGCCTCCCCCATCAACAACAACTCCAATCGTGATGACTAAGCATCTTTTGGCCACCAAGCTTGGTTTGCCATCTGCTCTAATGCCTCTAAAAAATCTTGGGGTAATCATCTTTGGTCATGCAGGGCATTGCCATGGCTCCAGCTTGTCTCAAGAGATTCCCTGCAGCAGCCTCCAGGGTCTGGTTCTATCACCCACTGGTTCTCTTCTATCACTAGCTGAAATTGCTCTGTACTTTGCACCTGCATTTGCAGCATCCCCTACCATTTGAGCTCCCTGCTACTTTGCCTGCTCCTGAGCTGCTACCCGTTGCTGGGCCAGCAGCTGCAATTTCTGCTCCATTTTTTCCTTTTCTTCTCACCAGCCTTCTTACCAAACTCACCCTCCCCTACTCTCAACAACCCCAAAAAACTCAAATGCTTCCTGGCCAGAGAACCAATGTATACGCTGTTACAGGTAGCTTTCAGGCAGAGCAGAACTAAGCATGCTAGGTCAGGCACCCTGAGCCAACCGCTTTTACTTTTGCTGCAGCATTTAGCTAAGGGCTCACTGTTCAGGGTCCTCGCCTCTGCTGTAGCCAAGTTAGTCTATAGCACCACAAAGCCACCCTGGGTTTGTAAGAAATGCAAAAAAAACAAAGTTCAGCAAATAAATTGCCACTCGGCTTTTTGCTGGCTCCAAGTCTCTGGCTTGCTAGGCTTTTCCCAGGCTTCGTTCCCCCATTGCCTCTTGCCTTTCAGAGGCTTTGAAGAGAGCCCACATGGCTTCCATGAGAATAGCCCCTCCAGGCAGCTGCTTGACCTCAGCTCAGGGAAGCCACGTTCTCTGCTTCTGCCAGTGCAGCTGCCCCCAGAACCTGTTTTCAGCATCTTTAATTTTAGCCCCTTCTAGCTCATGTGGCCTGGCTCTTCTTCATTCCCCACACCTGGGTTAGCTCCCTTACTAGGAGGCTCGCTGCCTTCCTGAACCTAGATCCTCAGTCTCTGGTGAGTCCCTCCAGGTCTGAGGTGGGTGTGGGGAATGCTTCCAGGGTGTAGGGCTGTTCAGGCTCCTCCATATCCAGAGTAACAGGACTGGGCTCTATTACAATGGACATGAGTCAACAATATGCGACATGGTTTGAACTTATCCACAAGGGCATTTGTTGTCATTGCGAAGGCCCCATTGGTATAGGTTTGAGATACAGTGACCCTGTCCAATTTGAAAATGGTTGAGAAGTACCCAATAATGGCGTGGCCAGTTAAATCCTGGTTGACTGACTGTAGGGTCAGAGATGTGGTGATTGATTGGTGCTTGTGCTAACCATTCTTCATGCCATCGGGTAGGCAAGGGAAAGTCAAAGGGTTTTGAAAAGGTGGGCCACATTGGATGTCTTGAGGGGAGCCAAGCTATTGGTGGGTGGAATATGTCCTGGTACACTGGCAGCATAGGATTATTAAAGAGTCTGGCTAGTAAATTTACTTCAGCATTTGTGCAGCAGAGATGAGGGAGAGCAATGTTACTGAGGTCTGGTACCCACAGGAGTTGAGTGGGCACAATGTGCCTGACACAAGACCCATTGTAGCATGCAGTCACGTGCCCACTAGTTTGCTGTGCGATGAACAAGCCCATACAAGCCCAGTATTCTGCAACTGAATAATACAGTGCGAGAGCAGATGACCGTAGTGTAGAGGCATTGGCACCCCAAGTGGAGCCTGAAAGTTTGGCAAGTAGTGGCAAGTAGGTTATTCCTTGTTTTGATTTCAAACCAGTTTTCTGGAGATGTGATTTATAAGTTAAAGCCCAGTCAAGAGTGACTCCAAGATAAACTAGGGGAGTTTTGAATTTGAGAGGCTGACCATTTAAGGTGATAGTGAGTTCATAATTAGTGCTGGCATTATGCAGATGGAAAACACTTGGACCTTGGTAAATAAGTCTGGCGCACTTGAAGAAAGAGAATCCGTCTCTTTCTCCTCAATGTACTAGCTATTTTAAGGTACTCATAACAAAAGAACACAGAGTATTTTTGTCTAAAGCAAACAGATTGGACTGCATACGCAAGGAGATCTGCTGAGTAGAAGGTGCCATTTTTACAGTCACTTTCCAAAGTAAAGCCGCACTCTAATTATTTTTGACCATATATCAGAGTAATACACTGTAATATACTGTGTAAAATTAATGAAGTCTTAGTACTATCAGACATCACTTTGCTATTAATTTTTTAGAGCTTGGTTAATTATAGAACCCTAGAAATTATAAATGGTACAACTTGTCCATCCCTTCGCTAATATAAGGTGAGGTGCTGAAGAAATGTCTGGACCTTGGCAGACTGCTGAATTTGAGGGTTAGCTGAGCATAAATTAACAAAGCAAATGGAATGAACAAATCAGATTTGTACAATGTGATAACAAATCTTGTTATGGATGAGACCCTAATCACTCTGCTGACAGCATCGCTCTCAGTGTATGTCTTGTTTCCTATATACTCCATCTCTAAATTTCTAAGTCAGCCAATGCCATTTTCTTCTCAGTGGAATTGCAGCCTGTTACAAAGGAGGTGTACTCTGCTGTCTTCTGGGGACATAGGCATTTTCATTCTTCCTGTCTATTTTATTCAATCTAAATGAGCCACCTTAAGCGAAAGTTTGTTTTGTTCTTTTTCTATAGAAATAAATAAAGGTGCAAACTCACTGTTTGGATGCTCACCAAACTCCAACCTGGAAACAACGCATATTTCATTTATCCTGCAAGCCATGAATTTCTTGGGTCAGGTGCATGAATTTTTTTTCTGTCTTTCAGCCAAGTGAGTTTCATTTGAAGCTGGTCATTTTGGAGACCTTAGGGACAGTAGAAATAACCCCTTAATTGGTTCACTAGGAATCAGAATTGAAATCTACTGGGGATATTGAATTGTTGAAACACTAAACAAATGTCTTGACACTTGGTTAAACACACTGTGGCTTGAAAGCTGTGGCTGGGTTGAGCTGAACTTTAAAAATTTTATACTTTATGTCGGTAGGGATTATACATCAAATAGATAGAGAGAATCTGGCATTTCACCACTGTAGTCCAGTGGGAAGAATTAGTATTGCTTTGGGTTTGATGTTTGAAACTAATGGGAGGCAGCAGAGTCAAGTACCTTCAAAGCAGGGTTGGAATCCAGGAACTCATTAGATCTCCTTCCAAGTTCTGCTATTGCTTCATTTTGTGACCATAGTCCAGTAATTTAGACTTTAGTCTTGCAAAGACTTACACACATGCTTTATGCACTTTGAGTAGTCTAATCATTTCCCCTAATATAGAGATTTTACACTTAAGTATTCTCAAAGTAATTAGTGTATTAACTTCAATAGGAGTATCCTCAGACGTACAGATAAGAAAATGTATAACTCTTCATAGGGTTGAGACCTTAAGATATTGCTAGCCATATTTTTTGAGACAAAGTTAAAAAATGAACATCCTAGCATTAGAGTTAGTACATCACAGTAAGTGTATATAAGCAGCAACAAAAATCCAAACTTGAAGAGATATTTCAACAACAAAATATTGTCCTGCACTTTTGAGAGTTAATTCTTTCTAGGAAAAGTGAATCTTTTGTCAATAGGATTATTAGAAACCAGGGTGTTGCTGCAGGAAAGGCAGTTAATCATATTCAATTGTTAGACTATAAAATATAGAATAAATGAATAAACAAACAAACGTATATAGAATAAACTAATAAATCCTCCTTTTATTTATCATTCAGCAAATCTTCCAACTGAGCAGATAAGAAAACTTTGGCAAGAGCGTAACAGAAAATCAACTATCTTTAGTTGACTTAAGTTTTGCTGGAAGCAGAGATAAAACACAGGAGCCTAAAGGTAAAAATGATATAATTATGTCAATATTTACACCATAGCACCAGTCTTTAAATCCAGAGCTTGATCAAAGCCTTGGAGGGCAGTTTCCAGACTTGATCCTGTCATGCTAATTCCACTAGCTCCCTGACAGTTCTTTCTGTGTGTCCGGAAGCAGGCACCTGCTCTGGATTCCTTTAAGAAACACTTGGATGCCTATCTTGCTGGGATCATTTGACCCCTGCTGACTGCCTGCTGTTTGGGAGGAGGGCTGGACCCAATGATCTTGTGAGGTCCTTTCCAGCCCTAATGTCTATGAAATCTATGAAGGCAATGGACCTTTTTCCCAGTAGAAAAAGCTAATGTACAGATGTTAAATTGGGTTTTTGAAGAAGAAAAACACTTCTTCCATGAAGAAATCATAACTAAAAAGCAAGTTCTTCAGGAAAAGAAGTTTTGCAATGACACTTATAATGTCTGCATGCTTCTCTTGTCCCTAGAACCTCCACTATCCCACAGTTCTCTGCTGCCCCTTCCCACCTCCAGGAGAGGGAAGTGTGGAAGGAGAATGTTGGCTTGGTAAGTGGCAAGCTGTCAGGGAGCCTCGGGGGACCCTTCTGCTGGGCACTTGAATGGTGCTGAGACGGTTCAAGTCCTGGTGCTGACTCCCACCCCTTGAACATCATCAGAAGCTCAGGTACTGTTCAAGCAACAGCATGAATTTCCACCCTAGAACAATACCTGGACTCCCTTTGCTGTTCAGGCAGGGACTCCTCATCTCAGTCATGATCCCAGGGCAGTAGCTGGGCTGCAAGTATGGCCCCAGTTTGTCTGCAGGTGGGATTGGGGGCACGGGCAGAGAGCAGCACGCTCCTCCTAGGTGGCTGGGGCTGCTTCTCTGCAACTACCTTTAGATGCTGGAGAGCTTGCCTTTGAGGCAACATTGCTAATTTGCAGCCAGGGGGCTGGAATGCCTGTGTTTCTCCCTGCCCTCTACCTCACTGTGTTCAGTGCTGCAAATTTCCTGAAACTTCGCAGCACTGGAATTGAATGCTTGTCCATAGCCACCATTAATCCACAGCCAACTCTGTTTAAATCATTGAATCTCTCATACCAGTGTGCTGGAAGCAGCTTTAATCCTCTTTCCTGGCCACCCCAGTCCAGTAGGTTTGAGAAGCCAGAGTTGGTAGGTTCCTAGTCTGTTCCTCTGCAGGCTTTCCCTGGATGTGCCTACATGTGTACATTTACTGCACAGTAATCTAAATTGCTGTGCAGTATGAGTGCACGTCAAAACGTGCATGCCCGTACTGCACAGTAAATATGGCGATTTGATCTGAATTGGGTGTTAATTTGATACCCACCAGGTATCAGATCCCCCCAGGGCTGCTGACCCTCCTGGCTGTGTCACCAGGGCCAGCACCTGCTCCCCACTGCTGCTCACTCACACCACTGTCTCTTTGCAAGACCATGGTGAAGCACTTTGGCCACACGGCTGTGACTCCCTGGCCATGCCCCTATAAGGGGTGCTGCTTTCAGCCCTCCAGGGCTGGCATCATAGGGCCTGCTGCATGGGGGCCCAGTCAGCTGGCAGGAGGCATGATGTCCACATCCTGCCCCATATCCAGCCCTGGCGCCACCTGCATGCACCTGCATGTCCAGAGCTCCAGGGGCACAAACTGGACCCAGGAGGAGGTGTGTGCCCTTGTGGTACTGTGAGGCCCAGATGTCCTGAGGCAGTTCACCCAGGGCAGGAGCTCAAACACCTACATTTATGAGGCCCTGGCCCTGGGATGTGTGCGTGGGGCCACACCCAGTTGGTGCAGCAGTGCCACGTGAAGGCCAAGAACATGCGGGCCCAGTGGGTGGCCATGAGCAGTCACAATTGTCAGTCTGGTGGAGCCCACAGGACCATGCCACTCATGCAGGAGCTAACCCACACTTTGGCGCCCCAGGAACCCTTGCCCACACCCCATCCTGAGATGACCTCAGGCTTTCAGTGCCCCACCCTGCACTCCTCCTCAGCTGCTGTGCTGGGGAGCCCTGGCCAATGGCTGTCTCAGTCTCGGCCCCCACCCCACAACCACCCACAAGGAGTGGCCAGCCACACTACTTCCAGCTTCCAGCAGCACCAGCTTCTTCCTGGGGGAGGCACCAGCTCCTAGTCCACCGCAGGTTGCAGACACTGGACAGAGCTGAATGCTAGTCAAAGTGGTTAGTGTGAAGTGGCTAGTATTCACTTCAGATTCGGATTTGGCCAATTTGGGGGACAGTTATTCGATTCGGTGATTCAAATCACTTTCCCAATTCAATTCAGCTGAATCGGATTCAGAGATTCAGGTCCTGCTGAATCTCCAAATCAGCCAGGCCAATCCCCTCAGCCTGACAATGGCTGCCCTGCCCACCCTAGCTCCCAACACTTTGGGAAAAAAAGCCCCGACTCAGCGAGTGCTGCTGGGCTGGGGGCAATCCCCACTGCCTCCCACTGCCCCATGCTGCTTGGGGGGCTCTGCATGAACCCCCTGTCCCAGCCCTCCACCCACGACTGCCCTGCCCATTGCAGCTCTGGCCCTTTAAGAAAAAAAAAAACAAGAAAAACCCTGGACTCACCATTCCTGCTGGCAGGGGGCCATCCCTGCTGCCCCTCATTGCCCTGCACCACGTGGGGGGCTCTGCACAAGCCCCCTGAAGCCCTGAGACCACTGCAGGAGCGGATTTTTTTTCTTAAAGGGCTGGAGCTGAGGTGGGCATGGCAGCCATGGGGGAGCTTGGGGTAGTAGGTGGGAGTTGGGGGGACTGGGGGAGCAGGCAGGAGATGGGGCTTGGCAGGGGTCCCCCGTGGCCCCCTGTCCGTCCCCTACTTACCAGCTCTGAATCTGGCTGAAGCTCCCTGCTGCAACCACCAGGGACTGTCTGAATCACCAAAGCTCTCTGAATCTTTTCCAAAGATTCAGAGAACTTTGAATTGATTCAGACCTTTTAATTGGTCCCCTGGTTTGATGTGGATTTGGAGAGTCATCCACCATATCGGGCCAAATCTCCTCCAAATTGAATCACCACCCAAAGCTTTGCACAGCCTTACTGAATGCCCCCTGGCATGGGGAGCCCTGCACTGAGCCACCAGCCTTGCCCACCCCAGACCTATGGTAAGTTCTGCACTGGAGGACAGGCCCTCCCAGTCCCAGTCCTAGTCCCCACCCCCAACCCCACCCCTGCCCCTGGCCCCAGCCCCAGCCCCAGCCCCGCTCCTTGCCTGGCCCACCTGCATGTGTCCGCATGGCTAGGTGGGAACGGGCTTCTTATATGCTGAGGAAGGCATCGATTCCAGCAGCAATCTCCTTCTTGGCAGCTGGGAGCAGGAACATGTAGCACTGCAACAGATAGCCCTCCAGGCATCAGCAGAGGTTGCAGGGAAGGCCAGGATTTCCCCCTACATCATGGTACCTTAGGGTACTGATCCAGGAGCACGGATGTGCCTGGGGAACCAGCAGGATCAACAGCAGCAGGGAAAAGTGGCCCAGGTAGCCCTTCACCTGCACAAACAGTCCATTATGCACCACCTGTGGCACATGCATCATGGGCATGCTTAGGGCCCAGTGGCAACATGACAGGGGGCCAACCACAGGGTGCCTCCCTGGAGAAGCCCCCAGGGGGAACACTGCCCCCTGTTGTCTGGGAGCCCCATGCACCCTGAGTCCAAGCACCAGGGGCTGGGCAGCAGCATAGAAGAGCAGCAGGCCTGTAGGGGCAGAAGTGGGGTCAGCAGCGGCTGAAGCCATGGCAGCAGGTGTTGCCAGCAGCCTGGCCTGACCAACCCCAGGAAGGAGGCAGGGTGGCAGATTGCCTGTGGCCAGCCCCCAGGGAGCAAGCAGGGTCAGGGGGCTTGGACAGCACCTACCTGGGCCCAGACCTGCCCAGCCAGCTTACCATGGTCCCTGGGACCCTGCATATGCCCAACCTCCAATCTGAAGCCAGGCAGCGAGGGGCCCCTGGAGCAGAGCATCTTATCTCTCAAATGTTGCAAACCCTCACAAAAGCCTTCTGACTCTTGTCTCTGCAGGGCCAACATCTGGACATGGGGGGAGACCTCAGGGGCCCAAAGGACCACTGCCACAGGCTCACTGTCACCTGCTGCTGGAGCTGCCCAGAGGCACCAGCTGCACCAGTGGTGCAGCTAGGATGGGATCTGCCTTCTACAGCAGCTGGTAGTCACAGTAGAAGGCTGGGTGGCAGGCCAGCAGGCATAGTGGGCAGAGGAGCCTCACCCAGGAGGCCACCCAGGAGGAGGTACAACTGCAGGCATACCATGCCCACTGGGCCAAGGTGATGGCCCTGGAGCAGTGGCGCATGGAGCTGCTGGAGCAGCATTTGGCTGCACAGGGCTACCCAGGGGAGGCTGTGCCCTGCTTCTGCATACCTAGCCCCCTACTCTGGTCCCACAGGGCCTCTGGGTCCCACCTGCCACCCTGCAGCAGGCCCCTGGCAGAATCCTGGAGCAGGTCCTGCAGCACTTGCTGGCTGCAGGCATCCCCAGGCTTAACCACAGCCATAAAGGAACCCCCTGGACTTACGGGGGAACTGTCTGCAGCCAGGGTGCTGGCCACTTGCTGCTGGGTGGCCTCTTCCCTCAGTCCCTCACAGATTGACTCCAGGATGAAGTCCAAGAGTTGACTGACTGCTAGGTTCAGTTCAGAACTGGGGTTTTTACAGTGGGTGGATGGGGAGGGTGGGGGAGGGCCATTGTTGGGGAGGAGGGGTGAGAGGGGGTGGGCTGTGTTTGTTGAGGGAGGAGTGGAAGGGGATGTGGAGGTTGTACAGAAAAATAACACTTTTATAGTTTCACCCATGTACATGTCCTGCAGTGGTGCTGGGGCAAAGGGTCAGGGGTGTGTGGGCAGTGGGGCAGACAGCTGAAGCAGGAAGCGCAGAAGGAGAGCAGAGCCTCCCACAGCCAGTGCCCTGGGTCTGGCTGGCGGTTGTGTGGCTGTTGTAGGGCCTGAGTGGTGGGGCCTGCTGGAACTAGCAGGTCCAGCACAATGGCCAGCAGCAGCATAGGGTGCTGGTCATTAGGGCTGTGTGAAATTTTGGCAGCCGTTTTATTTTGGAGGTGTTTCAGGCCATCTCAGTGCCTGAAACACTGAATTTAAATCAAAATGGAAGGCTCAGAAACATCTCCAAAATGAAACAAGGCATCTGAAATGTTTCAGAAATGTTTTGGAAAATTTCGGAGTTTTGGAGCCAGGCTTGCAGGGAAACAGGTGTATGCTGCTGGCTTTCTGCATGACTCGGCTCCACAGGGAGCACAGATCCAGAGCTGCACAGGGCAGGCAGTGGCAGAGAGGAGACCCTGGCACAGATCTCTGCTCCCTGCGGAGCCAGGTTGCACGGCAGGGCAGTGCTGGTCCCTCCCATGCAACCTGGCTCTGCAGGAAGCAGAGATCTGTGCTGGGGTCTCCTCACCAATGCTGCCCACTCCATGCAGCCCCACATCCCTGGAGCAGCACAGGGAGGGCAGCGGCGGTGAGGAGACCCCCAGCTTGGATCTCTGCTCCCTGTGGAGCTGAGACACATGGCAGGGACCAGCAGGCTTACTAGCTGCTCTGCGCTACTTCTGCACAGGCATCTCCTCACCTGCGTGGAGGGCAGCAGCCCTCCCCCTCTGCCTGATGAGCCATCCACAGCCCTTTCCTGCTCCCCACTGGGCCTTGCAGCCCCCAGACCCAAGCCCCACCTGGCTGAGTAGGGCTGTGTGAAGCTTCCCTTGCAGCCTGTTCGAAACAGATTCAGAGGAGATTTGGCTGCCAAATCTCTGAAACAGTTTCAGCTGAAATGAAACAGGACAGTGATTCAAAACACCAAAATGAATCACTGTCCTCCAAAATGGCCAAATCTGCGACCAAATTGAAACACAGCCATTTCGCACAGCCCTACTGGTCATTGCTGGCAGGGGCAAGGGCTAGAGCAGCCATGGTGGGGGAGGCAGGGTGGGCAGGGAGGGAGCTGCCACTTGCTGCCCCTGCAGTGGGAACATAGCTGTTGGGCAGGGGAGGGGTTGGGCATGGATTAGAGGGCGGGGTGAGCTTTTAATATTGCCCAGTGCTGCCAGCTGCCTCCGGTCTCCTCACCGCTGCCAAGGCCTGGCAGCCATGTGACCAGAGGCTGGAGCTCCCCCTAGTGGCCACAGGGGCACATGGCAGACTCCTTTGACCTGGGACTAAATCTAGGGCCTGGTCGCCTAAACAGGGAGACGCCTGTTTATTCCTGCTTACTGTGCAGTAATTTACTTCATAGTAAATTTAAGCCCAAGTAAATGCACATGTAGATGTCCCCCTGAGAAGGAATAGACATAAGTGAAAGGGCTTCCCATTGCAAGAGGCTGGCTATGGAGAAGGGCAGTGTTCACTGTAAAGAGAACTTGTAACTGAATCTGATGGGTTTCTTCTTCCTTTTTACTATTAGGAATCCCTGGAAATCCCCATGTTTGACCACCTGGCTGCTGTGCTGAGTCTGGCTGTGTTTCAAGCTGGTCGTAGATTCAGCCATTTTGGAGGACAGCACCATGGCCAGCAGCAGTGCAGGGTGCTGGTCATTAGGGCTGTGTGAAATTTTGGCAGCTGCTTTGTTTTGGATGTGTTTCGGGCCATTTCAGTGCCTGAAACACTGGATCCAAATCAAAATGGAAGGCTCAGAAACATCTCCAAAATGAACGAAAATGATGTAGTGTGGGGGATGCAGGTGAGTTAATATTCTGATGAGAGGCAGACTTCTAGCATTTCTTTACATTCACAACTTTAACGCTGTAGTTTCTTTTTCTCAGATAATTTCATTGATTTTATTTTATAAAGTGCCACCTACTGGAAGGAAAATGAAGAACTTTTTAGGCCAAAGAACAATTTCCAAAAAATTCATAACTGGATGAAAACAGGGTTATGACAGAAGATTCTGTTCACTCTTCGGCTGCCTTGATGCGTCAAACCTAGGAGTTCAAGGGCTGAGTCCAGCTGAGCTGTGCTTATGAAACTAAGAAGTCATCTGCAGCCTGCAGCACAAGGAGAAGGGATGAAACCAGACATCAAGGTAGATGATGAAAAACTTCCCACTTCTATCAGGTGGAAGGATGCCAGGGAACCCCAAGGAACGGCTAAGTGTGCTGAAGATAAGGAATTTTGGTTTTTATCCTTAGGGCCATGTCCCTTCCAGGTTCAAGAACAATTGCTTCCACATTGTAATGGTGACTGGTGTGAACATCCTTTCCAGGAAAGAAAGATATTTCAGTGTGAATAATACCATCCCACCTGCTCAGTGTGAGTATTTCCCAAGGGGTATTTAAGCAACAGCTACTGACACTCTCTGAAGCTTCATCAAGCTGGAAAAGTGACTCTCCTAATCCTAATGGGCCTTCTGGCTCCACACATCCATCTTGGGTGTTAGAAGCAATGCAATAACATGACACCATCCTGACTCCCCTCACAGTTAATCAGCATAACCTTAGGGATGGCACTGGAGTTAGCCTTGGGTGTGAAAGAGGAATCTGGCCCTAGAGCTTTGTTTCATACTCGTGTTATGGTGTTTGATCAAAAAGTGAAGAAACCTTGTGACTTGCTGGGACATGCTGAGACATTCTGGGACAAAGCTCTTAGCCAAGATCCCAAAGGTACTTAAGTGGGAACCTTTCTGCTCTATGAGGAGCTTCCTCATTTTTGTCTCCTCCAGAGCAAATGCCTTCTGAATGTTTTATCTCTAAAACATTTTAACTGATTTGTTTTCAGGTCTTTGGAGGAATAATCATACCCCATCACCTCATTGAATTTGTCCAGTATATCCTGAAGCACCTGTCAGACACTTTCCAGGAGTCTACACTACACTGAAAGCAGCCCACCTCCTAAGGAGCAATTAAGTGAGAAGGTGGAGATTAGAAATAGAAAGGGCTTAAGGGTTTAGTAGGCATTGTCTTGTCCCAATCGCGAGCAGCGTTTCCTTCAGGGTCTCTTGTCATCGATAATCTCTCAATTCAAGGATGACCTCTACCACAGTTCATCGATGGGTCTCGAGGTAACTTATAAGTCCAATCCTTGAGCCGCAGATCCATCTGCAGAAGTTGCAGGTTTTTCCTCAGTAAAGGCCATGAGCTGGGATTTTGCTCCTTTTCCTTCCTCCATTCTCTCTTCTTTGCTTCAAGGACAAGGTTCTTTACCTTGAAGCAGGCTGCTGCTTGATTGAGGTTGCAAAACCATTGGAATTGGTTAGCAGCCAGCTTCTCCCAGCTTTTCATGTTGGCATCCATTTTCTGGAAGTGTGCCTTCAGTGTGTCCTTGTAGCATTTCCTCTGGTCATCCCAAGATCTCAGGCTACAACTAAGTTGGGAGTAGAGCACTTGTTTTGAGAGTTGAGAATTGGCCATCTACACACACTGTTCAATCTAGCAAAGCTGGTGTTACTCAATGCTGGTAAAGTTGGCTTGAGTAAGGCTGTGTCTGTGCAGCAATCTTCTCATTTGATACACAATATTTTCCAGAGGCATTGATGGTTATACCTCTCCAGGCTCTTAAGATGATAATGGTAGGTCACCTCCATTTCACATTCATAGAGGAGAGTGGGGATGATGACTGCATTGTGGACCTGGATCTTAGTGTCTTTCTGGAGGTTGCAATCAATTTTTTATTGATGATTTCTAGAGGCTGCTGTCATAAGTAAAGCACAAGCAATCTTGAGGAGTCTATGAGTAGGTTGCCAGGTTGTCTTAGCCCAAATATTTTAAAATACAATAGGCTAAAAAAGTGAATTCTTATGTGTTTGCTGCTATAATCTAAGAATCAGTAGGGCAGAAGAGGGAAGGAGGATGGAGTCCAGTGCATTTGCTCTCTACATATAGCACCATAACATTTTAGAAGGAATGGGAAACTCTCCTCTTGTCCAGAGGTAGTTTTCACAAGTCCTAATGAAGCACAATCGTGTTCTTAGTTTACTTTTAGCCTCACTGTGCCTCGGCTCCTCCTCCATCATTTTGGATAACAGCATTGTCCTATCACATAGGAAGGAGTTAGGTTAAATGTACAAAAAAAATTTGAAATGCTCAGAGGCTGTGTCTGAAGGGACTTTAGTAGATCATCAAGTCTGACCCTCTGCCCTGGGCAGGAAAGAGCGCTGGGGTCAGATGACCCCAGCTAGGTGCTTGTCCAGTCTCCTCTTAAAGACCTCCAAGGTAGGGGAGAGCACCACCTCCCTTGGAAGCCCATTCCAGATTCTGGCAACCCTCACCATAAAGAATTTTTTCCTAATGTCTGATCTATGTGGGCAACTTTTTGCTGGCAACTTTGGGAAGAAATACTTTCCCATGTACGAACAAGTTGTAAAAGGCTCTGTGAGAACAGACAAAGGTGATACACATTCAATGACTGTGGTACCTAAATGGACTGAGGTAAATTCAAGGGATTGTGGTCTGCAGCTGGACAGGGGCTGAAGAACAGGACTTTAGGTCAAGCAATGATACCTGTATGTCTTTTACTCTTTTTCTGCCCCCCTAGAACACTGATGGCTTCTGAAGTCTTTTGCTTCAGCTGAACTCGCATGAGGAGCCTATAGGGGCAGGGTGACCTTGCTGGTGACCCATATTTTCTTCCATGGCAAACTCAGAAACAACCATCCTTGCCCTTGAATCCCTTCATTGGCATGTCTCCTCAGTTGACATAACAAATTTAAGAGCTTCCTCTTCACAGCTGGGGGTCTGCCCCATGTCTACCAGGACTCTAGCTTTCTGTCAGTTCTAATTCTTGTTTGCTGTAGTGCCCCACCATTTGTGTTTCCATAGGCTCTCTGTGTATGCAGCCCCCTATGTGCAGAACAGACGCCTGTTGTGCCAGTGCAAAGCCCATTCTCTCTCTGTTCCCTCTGTTCCTTACACCCAGTCTTCCATCTCACCATGCCCTAGACCCTGAATGTTTTGAATCACATCTTAAATTAAATTCTTTGCTTCATCTTCCCAGGACATTCTCTTCACCAATGCTGCTGGTGCCCTTGAACCAGTGTTTCCCAAAGTCTCGATACCTGGGACATTCTTTTTTTCTGGATTAAAATTGATGGCATATTTCACTCTTATTCACAAATGGGGGAGGAGGGAAAAATGACGGTAGCAGCATAAATACAATTTGCAAGTATACAGCCCTGGTGCAGCTCTCCAGTGGCTGGAAGATGCATGTGCATTGCAGCCAGAGAGCAGTGGGGTGGGAGAAGGGGTAATGGCATGGGCATGGCCATGGCACACCATTTGGGAATTGCTGTCCTGAATGTTTTCATTTTATAGTATATTTCCTAGGGGTGGGATATAAGATTCTGAGGGCAAGAACTATGTCATTTCATGGTTTTTTAAAGACTTCTGAATACTGAGGGTCAGCCTGTGCTGCAGAATGCTGTGTGATAGAGTGATTCCTGAACTATGGGAGGTGCCAAGGCACAGTCTAGATACAGCAGCCAGGAGCTGTGAGCAAGCTAATTTGTCCTGCTTGTATAGAAGCAAGCACAACTATCTCTGTACTTCCTTGATGTCTGCATTACAAACATAGACTGCGAGTGCTGCAGAAGCCAATACAACTGTAGCAGAATCCTATGATCAGTATGTGGAATGACTTCATCACCTGTCAGTTATCTCTCTCAAAAGAGGGACAAGTGCCTTTGGGCCTGAAATGTTGTACCTCAGCTAAGAAAGAACAAGTGCCTTCAGTATGGCAGTGGAACAGGTCAAGGGAAATGACTGGGCGTGTTTACACAGGTATTAATCTGCTGTTGCTACTGCACATTAAGTTTAGTGCCTCTTATATGAGGTACTACATAATGCCATAGCAACAGTGCATGGTCTTTTTGTAATGCTTAATGTGCAGTAGACTAATTCTACTGCACATTAGCACAGTTTTTGCTGTGACATGCTAATGTGCAGTAATATTAGTCTACTGCACATTAAGTGTCTCATGTAGATTGGTCAAGCAAGACCTACCCACAACAAACCCATGCTGGCTGTCCCTCAGAACGTTGCCTTCTGTTAGTCTGTCAAGAATGGTTTCTTTGATAATTTTTTCCAAGATCTTCCCAGGGATTGAGGTCAAACTGATTGGCCTGTAGTTTCCCGGGTCTTCTTTCCTCCCTTTTTTGAAGATGGGCACCACATTGGCCCTCTTCCAATCTTCAGGTACTTTGCCTGAGTGCCACGAGTTCTTAAATATCCTCACCAGTGGCTGTGCTATGATGTCTGCCAGTTCCTTTAGCACTCTTGGGTGCAACTTATCCAGACCAGCTGATTTGTGGGGGTCCAGCCTCTCAAGATGCTCCCTCACAAGATCCATGGTGGACATATATTCATCTTCACCCTGGTCATTCTGCATCATGTTTGGCAGGGTGGTCCCTTTGGAGTGGTGAAAAACCGACGCAAAATAATCATTAAGCAGATTGGCTTTTTCCTGGGTGTCAGTAGACAGCTGCCCCAGCTGGTTTAGCTGTTGTGGGCAGACAAATTGCAGGTAGAATTAGGAGAGCATTTAACTTTCTATATTTAAGAAAGTATTTAATTTACAGGGGTCCACATCCTCCTGCCCCCAACAGGAGGTGGCAGCTGCCTCAGCAGAGCAGAGCATGGAGCCCATCTCCACCCCTGCTGCCTGCCTGCTGCCAGCTCAGGCAGTGGGGTCAGCTCCACACTGCAGCACGCACTCCCAGGGGGGGAAGGGGTACCTACATCCCCCAGATCTGTGCATGGGGCAGGGGCAGGTGCATACTGTGGGCTTGGGCTCCCACCCTGCTATCCTCCCCAGGAGCCTCTGCAGCTGTTAATTTTAGGGCTAGAATATGTAAGATACAAAGGACCACAAAAGTAATACAAGTTTATTAAGCAGACCAAAGTATAACCTGGTTATTCTTTATATCTTTAGTGTATGAGAGGTAAAGATAGTTTTAGCTAATATTTTACTTGTTATAGCTGGTGATGTGACACAGTTTCTTGCACTGTTTGTAAAGCTTTTTCTAATAGAGAGGAATTTTATTCAGAAAACAAAAAGAATAAAAACAAGACAAACTGGTAAACTGTGGAGGAAAGGCTCAGCCAGTAAAAGTTATTTTCTTTTTTCCTGTCAGTTTCCTGTTCCAGCTCTTTTTGATTTCCATCTCCCTTATACTGTTGTTCAGTCCTGCTCATATCCTCTTGAATACCATTGGTTTTGTGACTTTGCCCATTGTTCTTGTCCTTGTTCTTTGATATTTTATCTCTTCTGGGCTTAACAGTTTGCCATTTGATATTATGGTGTTCCTTGTTGATGTCTATCAAACAACCTAAATTTCCAGGCTGTTTTCTACTAAGTTCAGTTTCTCAAGGATGTTAAGGCCTTCCTTCTCTCTTTTAAAAGGTACTACTGTTCTTGAGGTGTGAAGAGAAGTTTAAAAGGAAAGTCCCATCTGTATCTTATATTTTTTTGTTCAGAGAGGCACTGTAATCTCTCTTGGTTCCTTCCTTTCTCTTAACATAGCCTGTGACAAGTCTTGAAACACTTGTACTCTACAGGTTTCCCTTGATTTATGTGGATTCTGTATATGCAAATTTGCTCTTATGCGATGACCCTTTTTATACCCCAAATTCATTATATGTGAGGTAAATTCACTCTTACGCTATTGACATAGGCGTCCCCCCAAGCAGGTAAGTCTGTGGGGGGACAGGAAAGGCCCGTGGCACCGGGGCCCCGCTCGCCCCAGCCCCTGCTGCAGCTGCTCTGGGAGCAGCCGACACCAGCTGCCTGCAGCGGTGGGCTGCACCGTGAATGCCCTGGTGCACCACTTGCCCCATTCACCACAGCTCCTGCCTCCTATGAGTTATGTGATGCCATCGTTCCTTCCCACCCTGCTGCCTAAGTCAAGGGACAAGGCATGGGTGATTTGGGACAGTTTGCCCAAGGGTGGAAGCGCCGTTCTGTCTGTGGACTGGAGCATTCAGAAACTATTGGACTACTCTGAGGATGTGTGACAATGATAGTCATCCTGCCCAGAGCCTTCCCCTTCCAGATCTTTTAGGAGGATCACCGCTCTGGGGACAAGAGTGTTGAGGGCTGAGATGCATCATTTGCAGGGGCCTCACCTGTCCATATTAGGGGCAGTGAAGGGGGCAATGGTTGCTGAAAACTATAGCGGTAGCCTCAGGATCATGCTCCTCAGACCTGGAGTGGAGAGCTGTACAATGAAAAGAAATACTTGTTAACTCCCCAGGCTCCTGGGCTGGACCTTCCAACAGACTGCACCCTGACTGCCAACTGCTACTTATGTGTATCTCCTTTTGGGACTGCTGGATGTGTATCCTACTACTCTTCTGGGAATGGAGATGGGGAAGGAAAGAAAGGGGCTCTGGGATCAGTGATGGATCATCTGGGACAGGGGTGGGCTGGTGGTATGTAGGAATGTGTCTGTGACTATGTGAAGCTCCAAGGCCTTGCTGCCCCAATTGCACCCTGTTCCTGTGCCCCATGCCCATGTAGGAAACCAAGGCAGAAGGCCATCTCCAGATCCTTACTATACCTACTTTGCCTCCTGGCTTTCCTCCTCAAGGCCCTGCCTAGCCAGCTGGCCTTCATCTTGGTTACTATAGAAGCTGCCAGATGCAGGTGGAGAGCCATATATCTGATGCAAACCTCTCAGCTGATACTCGTTGTTGGCCCCCTGAACATTGTGCAGGAGTTGGGTTTCTCTGCTTCTTTTAGATGGATTCACTTCATCTTGTGTGGCCCCCATAGCACTCATTTAATGGCTCTAAGCTCCTAAAAGGGCAATGCTGGAGTAGTGAGCAGGGATGCATGCCATGTATAGGTGCTGGTGTTTTCAGGCATGAATGTGTAACCACCCTCTTATACTTAATGCGGGGTTGGGGGGGGACCGCGTTAAAGAGGAGAATAGAATGCCTCTGACACTTTGGTCATCTACATGGCTTTTCTGGTACCTTTCTTTTTACAGGAAGACAGGGAGAATTGGAATTCCACCCTAAAGACTGAAATTATTGGCTGAGTGATTTGCTGTAGGAATCCTGTTGATCTGATATCCATCCTTTCTGTGGATTTGCTCTGCTCTCTTTGTGGGTGTTGGGTGAAAAAAACCTGAAAAAGAATATACCATCTTTTGGTAATATAGCAAGTAATAGAAAGGCTGATAATTTCTGTTCCAAGAAAAATGATTTCAAAAAGAAAAGTTGTTTAATTAAAGTTTCAGTGAAAAGTGGTCACAAGTAGTGATGACTACCTTCTATTTACATTTAGAAGGACCACTCCAAACAAACATTTCAGGATCTGCACATCATTCTGAATCCACAGTAGGCTACCTAAGGACTCTGTCATCCAAAGAGCCTTACAATATCATCAACCACAATGAAGTCCAAAACCCCTTCACATTCTTGTATCAAAATACATTTGTGTTGGAAATCATTAATAATTTACAAAGGGGGCTTGAATGGACAAACTCGTCCAAGCCACTCATGTTTAACTGTGGGAATTTATTTATTGAAATCAATTCAATCTGTCCTTTCATTGCTAATATCCCTTTAAAGAGTTTTGTTAATTCCCATTTACAGAACCAAATATCCAAATTTATATTTAATATTTGCTCTTAGCCTCAGTCAGAAAAATATGAAAAGTAAGGGCATAAACTTTGTAGGTCAAATCTTGTTTATTCCAATAATGACTAGATGAACACGGAGATTCCAATTGTAACCTGTAAACTGAAAATGGGAAGATGAAATAATCCTTGTCCACTCTTCTCAATTCTAAATATTCTTACAAAAGAACTTTCTCTGAATCATGATGAATTTTACACCCCATGTGAAATACATGGCACATCTGAAGGGATCTGTTTTCCATAGGCAGAAATAGCTTTGAGGCTACTCAACTAAAGCCAGTGCAAACCTATTGAATTCAATGAGAGAAAGATCAGACTACCAAGTTGGAAAGAAAGTATGGAGTTGACAAAAATTAGCACTGTATTAAGACAAAGCACTTGCTCCAGGTAAAATGCATGTATAGATTTTAAAAGTGACCAAGTAAGAAATATTAGTTTAAATTAAAGGAATCCAAAATATAAACTAAATGAATTTAGTCCCATATTGGGAATAGTGTTAAAAACACCTCATCTTAAATGTTTATTGATACCTTATGATAAACTACCAGTCCTGACAATCTGTATCATAGAATCATAGAAGTAGGGTCAGAAGGGACCTTGTAGATCTTCAAGTCTGACCCCCTGCATGGGCAGGAGGAAAACTGGGCTCAAATGGCCAGCCAGGTAGGCATCAAGCTACTTCTTAAAGACCCCCAGGGTAGGAGCCAGCACCACTTCCCTTGGAAGTTGGTTCCAGATCCTAGCCGCCCTGACTGTGAAGTAGTTCTTACGGATGTCTAATCTAAACCTACTCTCCAACAACTTGTGGCCATTATTCCTTGTTATCCTGGGGGGCGCTAGGGGAAACAAGGTCTCCTCCAAGCCCTTCTGGTCCACCCTAGTGAGTTTATAGATGATCACCAGGTCCCCCCTCAGCCTTCTCTTGTGAGGACTGAACAGGTTCAGGTCCCGTAACCTCTCATTGTAGGGTCTGCCCTGCTGTCCCCAGATCATGCGGGTGGCCCTCCTCTAGACCCTCTCAATGTTGTCCACATCCCTCTTGAAGTGGGGTGCCCAGAACTGAGCACAGTACTCCAGCTGTGGCCTGACCAGTGTCGTGTAGAGGGGGAGGATCACCTCCTTGGCCCTACTTGAGATGCACCTGTGGATGCATGATAAGGTCCGGTTAGCCCTGCCAACCATGACCTTGCATTGTCGGCCCATGTTCATCTTGGAGTCAATAATCTTGGAGTGTGCCCACCTCACCCCAAATTTTGGTATCATCAGCAAATTTAAACAGGTTGCTTTTCACCCCATCGTCCAAATCGCTGTTAAAGAAATTGAACAGTGTGGGCCCAAGGACCGAGCCCTGGGGGACTCCGCTGCCCACTTCCCCCCAGGTCAAATATGACCCGTCCACCACCACCCTCTGAGTATGACCCTTCAGCCAGTTTGCAGTCCATCTGACTGAGTAAGCATCGATGCCACAGTCGCCTAGTTTTTTAATGAGGATGGGGTGGTCGACAGTGTCAAAGGCCTTGCTGAAGTCCAGAAAGACTACATCCATGGCGACACCTGCATCCAATGCTTTTGTGACCTGATCGTAAAAGGCAATAAGGTTGGTCTGACATGACCTGCCTCTAATGAAACCATGCTGGTTGCCCTTGAGCATCATCCCTGATGCTGGCCCATCACAGATATGCTCTTTGATGATCTTCTCAAAGAGTTTCCCCAGGACTGAGGTAAGACTGACAGGCCTATAGTTGCCTGGGTCCTCCCTCCTCCCTTTTTTAAAGATGGGACCATATTGGCTATCTTCCAATCATCTGGCACCTGGCCTGAGCACCACGAGCGAAATGTTGGGACATTTTAAAACTGCTTTTTCAGTGTGTAAAGCATTACAAGTACAACAAAAAAAACCCCTATAGTTCTTGTCCTAACCCCTTTGCACAACTGTGCTGGCTGTCTGGCTAAAGGTTTCTTGGCACATGTACACAGCCATCAAAGTGGGGATTGCTCCTCTTCTGTGGAAAACAGCTGTAAGAAGGAATCAAATATACTTCTGCCTCTAAAGTATGAACATAAGCACAACCCCAGCAACAGAAAGAATGCTGTCTGTGAATTTGCCTTGTGATGTGGGGTTTTGAGTCATTTGTACCTGCTGTCTCTTTCCAATGGTTATTCTGGTTTATACAAGTCCATCAATTAATTGATTGTGAGGCTGCATATGCAAGTCCATCAATTAATTGATTGTGTATGCTGGGTCTGTTAATCTAAAAGTAAAAGTCACTCTAAGCGCTTTACTTTCTTTTGACCTTTCACTTCATGGGAATTAGTCTAAGTAACAGTACTGGAATGTGAGATATATTCCTGTTGCCCCGGGGGTATTGATTTTTAAAAAAGGGTATTTCCTTCACAAGCCAGACACCTGGAGGGAAGTCATGACTATTAACACTGTAACACTGTATTTGCTGTAATACTTGAATCCTATATTAAAGCAGCAAATTCACATTGATCTTAGACTCAAAATTTAACATCAAGATTTCCAAGAGCAAAAGAAACTGTCCTATAATTTCTTTAGAATTTTCAAGGAAACAGGTTTTTTTATAATTAAATGTTAATATCCCCTTGGGATATGGTAGTGACTACATTTAATGCACAGTATATTTAAACCATGAAGGTGTTGGTAGAACATATATACAAATTCAGTACTAGAAAATAAATGGAAGGCAACAGGTAAAACTGACTCGTAACAAACATAAAACTGTTTTACTTATTTATGTTGTCTGAGCCTCCTTCCGTCAAAAAAATGAAGTAGCATTAACAATTAAAAGTGACTTGGATTTAATTTTCTTCAGGTTGAATTAGAAATGCACTAAAACTGGATCCTCAAAGCTTAATGTGAAGGAGGCTGGTCCTACTTAACTATAACCAACCCCCTTTGTGGCAGTCTGAGCTGAGAAGCTAAGAACGGTTTGAGTATGGACTCTGTGGAGTCTTAATAACCCTCTAATAATACGTGGTGATGTCCTTTCCTACTCATCCCTGAAGAAGACTGGAAGGATTATATAGGAACAAGCTGATCTGTGAGTAGAGCCCTTTGCTCTCCAGTGCTTTCAATCTGCCATTGTACATATTTGTTAACACAAAATTTAAATGTTTTCTTTATAAGAAAACTAAGAGGCTAAAATTAGAGGCTAAAATTGTGTGTTTGACATCATTGATCTGCACCTGGGCCCACTGGAGTGTCATAATGGGGCTTAGGTCCATTATAGACTCAAGGCACCTATGTCCTGTTTTCAGTGCCTCAGGCCAAATGTATGACCCCCAAAACTCCTGGTCAGCTGCTGCCTAGCTCTGGAGGTGGATAAATCTTGAAGGCACTTTCCTATTTGACTGTAAAGTTCCCAGGTACCTTGAGTTCTGCTTCTGTACATGACCATGACTAGCCTAGACTGACCAGCTCTCTATGTAGCCCACACCCAAGCCTAATCTGTCTTTGTCTCTTGAGGGGTCTGTCTGGTACATGTTCTCAAACACATCTAACCCATGACATTATGGGGTCCCTCACAAAATGCCACTTATGGCCACTTTGTTTTAAAATGTTGGGGATGGGAAGGAATGCAATAGTGATGTGAAAGCAAAAGTGGTGCCAGTGCATCCTTTCTATGTGGTAGGCTACTAGTTGGACATCCAAGAAGTGGAAGAACTGGTTTATATTCCTTCCCACCCTGCAGCTGCCAACAACAGCACCCCAGCTCTGGCCCTGGCCTTGGCCCTGGCCAGTATGCACAGCTTCCCAGCAAGACTGATCTCACTGCTGCTGCAGCTGTCCAGGTACTGATTGGCTCCCCCCGCCTCCAGTGACTCCTCCTCTTCCTGACCCTACTGCTCCACCCTGGGCAGCAGGTAGTGTGGAAATCCTTGCTGGGCACCACATGCCCAGCCAGGTGGGGAGGAAGCTGCAACCAGGTGGCAGCATGTTGGGGATTCAGCTTCCACCCACTCGGCCACCTGCAGGTGACTGTTCATTGTACAAAGCAGGTGGAATGGGTGGAAGTTAGCTGGGAGCTGAAGCTAGAGCAAGTACAGGCAGGAGCACAGTGCAGGCTGCCCTGGGTGGGAGTGGGCAGGGCTCAGACCCATGTGGAGCACTGTGAAGGCAGCCATGGGCCAGATACAATCAATTGGAGGGCTGCATCCAGCCTGTGGGCTGCTTTTTCCCCACCCTTGCCCCAAAGTGTCTACAGTTCCACCCAGTTTGGTGTCATCTGCAAATGCAAGCAAGGCAAGTTTAAATGTCATAATGCTAGGGGGCAAGAGAGGTTAGGGATGCACCATGGAGGGTTGGTATACTGGCAAAATGAAGTTGGTTCAAATACATATGACCCAGATCCTATTCCACCTCTTAGATGGACTTAGATACCCAAGTGGGATCCTGTTCCATATGATTTGAGTCCCTGAAGAACAGTTAATGCAAAAAGTGTTTAAGTCCTCTTCTTCCTCATTGTATTTTTGTTATTTGAGGCTTGGATGATAGCATGTAACACAGTAGGTGTGATAATTTTTTTCAGGGACCTGAGCAGACTGGAATGAGATTGCACTCAGGTGCCTAAGTACACTTAGGTACCTAATAGGTAGAATGGAATCTCACTCTATGGACTCTAATTTGAATAAGTATGCTTCCCACCCTCCACTGTTTGAATGAGGGATATTTTGTCCCTAAAGAAATGGTCTGAAGAAAACCAAAGGAGAACGAGCTGCACTGACAATCAGAAGGTAGTAGAAAATGAATGTTAGGTTGTGATTATTTTACAGAGAATTTAATATTTTAGTGCTGGAAATGGTGAATGTCCTTTAAGAGGAATTAACTCCAATCACAACCTCTCTGGATGCTATGTAAATAAGTATCTGGAATGAGGTACATTTGTCAGATTCAAATATGGCTTGGTGCCTCACTGCAGAGATCAGAAACACAAGAGAAGCATCCAGTTTAAGTTCTGAATGAATCATTTCACTGATTAATAAATGGTGAATTGCTTGAGGTATTTGAACTGTGCCTTGAATAAAAATGAGGTTAGACTCCTACAGGGTGTATATCTACATGGGTACATGCCCTTCTGAAGATATAACCTCACTACTTTATTAATGCCTTAACATGAGGCTAAGGACAGCCAATGTGAGTCACTCTGACAGATCCATTCTTCACTGAATGTAGACCAAGTGTGACAGAGAGGTCAAACTGTAGGAGGTACAGAAGGTGTGATAATCAGTTGCTGACATTTTCTACCAATTTAAAATGTGAGCATTTCTTTTCTCAAAGACACTCAACTGAGTGAAAAAAAAAAATCTGGTATGTTTTATCACTCTGAAACAGCACAGCACGCTCCCCTACTGTGGAGATATCAAATTACTACACTATATGTCCAAACTACCTCAGTGCATGCAGTCTGAAGTATCTGACAGGTGTGTGGAGTATATGACAGGAGTGTGGAGAAACTTCTAATACATAGGCTGACTTCATAAGCTGGTGCACATGAGGCACTGGAAGGCTCAAGGGAACAGTGATGGGTAGCACACAGCTCATTCTTTTGCCATCCTGGGCACATCCAGATGTGCATGGACGCTTGGTTCCCTGGGGGTTTAGATTAGAGATCAGAAGGCAATATTTTACAGTTAGGGTGGCCAAAATCTGGAACCAACTTCCCAGGGAAAGTAGGGAAAAAATTTGCCCTACCTTGGGCAAATTCAAAAGGAGGTTGGATGATCACCTGTCTGGGGTCTTGTGAACCCAGCATTCATTCCTGCCTGTGGCAGGGGGTTGGGCTGGATGATCTGTTCAGGTCCCTCCTGACCCTAGCTACTATGAAACTATGATTTATCGAACTTCTGTCTCACATCCCCTCCAGATTCAAGTTAACTCACAGTCCCTCAGCATCTCAGGATGGTCTGCACCAAACCACCCCTCACAGGGTAGGTGAGCTAGCCTTGGCCCAGCCTGTCTGTTCCAGGTGAGCAGGGAGGTGATTCTGACATGCGGCTGCATTTCCAGAACCAAAAGAGAATGTCTGCTCACTTGCTTATCAGTTCAATCTACACAGTTGAGACTAACCTGCAGAAATTGAATTGATTCAGCCTCAGGCTTTTTCCCAGGGCCCCTCTGCTGTGATTGTAAGAATGTTGGCTGAATTCAGTCCTTTTTACCCTGTTCAGTTCTGGCTGCTCAGTTACCTGCCCACAAGACCACAACTAACATTTTCATGATGCTTTCTCCCCAGCACTGCATGCACCTCATGCTGGAGGCTATCTCCACCATATCCCTGCAGACCACCATCCTGTAGTCTGCACAGGGTCAGGTGGGGTAGGGGCAGCTGGGGCACCTAGGCGCCTCTTCCTGCAGGTCTGGGTGGGGGGAGGGAATCCACTTTGGGAGTGAGGGGCACCAGCAGGGCTAAGGGCATTGAGGGCTGTTGGCTAGGAATGAGGGGCACTGGCAGGGCCAGGGGGCTGCAGGTTGGGAAGGGCATCAGCAAGGATGGTGAGGCTACAGGTTGGGAGTGAGGGGCACCAGCATGGCCCAAGAGGGTAGGGGATTGTGGGTCACGAGTAGGGGGCACCAGCAGATATGGGGGAGGGGTGGCTGTGGCTGGGGAGTCAAGGGCACCAGCAGGGTCAACGGCTATGAGTCAGGAGTGAGGAGTACCAGTGGGGACAGTGGGGTGCAGATTGGGAGTGAAGGGGAACCAGCATGGCTGGGTGGGGCACAGCAGACTGTGTATCAGGAGTGAGGGGCACTGGAAGGGCTGGGGGAGCTGTGGCTTGGGAGTGAAGAGCAACAATATGTGCAGGGGCAGGGCACCAACATATAAGGGCTGCTCAGAGCCACAAAGCAGCAGGGGAGACAGCTGCAGCTGGACCTGCATCCTGGTGAGCACAGGGGGCAGCGGGAGCTCTGATTTTCTATGATAAAACAGCCCAAAATCAAAGGAGAAAATATATAGGTATTTAGAATTTATTTTATTACAATGACTGAGGCACTGATAGGCTTCCAAATCCCTTTAAAATGGTAAATATATCAACAAAACATTGTGCTCAACTGATACCAATATATATAGTGCCATTTCATTTTAATTGCAAAAAAATGCAAATATGAGGTGTTTTAATCAGAAAATTGGGGGGGGGGGGGCGTTAATCAGAGAATTTCCTATTTTTAAACAGAGAATTCCAGGACCCCTGGTGATTTGTCAAAGCTCACATGAGCAGACAGGAAATGAACTCAGATCTTAGGAGTAACAGCCCTTGGCCTTCACCTCAAGATCATTTCTGAATTCTGCTTAGTGTATTTATGAATCTTCAGAGATCACATTGTTGCCCTGTGGAGTCAGGCCAACTCTCAGGATCTCCATATTGTGCTGATAGACAGGAGGGTGTGACACAATTGCACACATACAAACACACAAATCAATTAGGTGTGTACACACACACACACTACCAACTCAGGCACATACACATCCAAACTAGCCTAGGCACATGCATACCTATCATCAATTCAAGCACATACACTATATAACCCAAAAGTTAGACAACAATCAATTGTCCATACCCGCACACTCAGTATACATACACAGATCACTAATTCATATATCATACATACACTGACATATATATACACACACACACACACTCACCAGTTCACACACACACAACCCACCTACACATAGGTAAGTTCCTAACTTGGATGGCACGGTATGTATGTGTGTGCTTGGGATACCTGGGATACTTGGGGGAAGGTTAAGGTGAGAGAGAGAGTTAAAGTATAGGGAGTGAAAATTGCCAGAACTGAGATTAGAACCGGTAGACAAAAGAGAAGCTGGCTGAGGAACTGAGGCTTGGGCTTACTTAAGGTAGACTGGGGCTGGAAACTGAGGCAAACAGCTGAGATTGGGGGGGTGGGGGCGCCAATAAGTGGTGGCAAGGAGGAAACAGTCAGGAAACAGACAAAAACCAAACTCAGGGTTTCAAAATAACAGGTTTATTAAAAAGACAATACACTACACAGCCCCATGAAGTTATTGTTTCACACACACACAGACACACAAACAAGCACTCACAATGGCAGCAGGAGAAAGAGACTCAGTGGAAGGGCTGGAGTCCAGGGGGGGAAGAGAAGCAGAGTCCAAGTCCTTGGTTGAAGAGGGGGTAGCAGGTGATGGTTACCTATCCAGGCTGGAAAGGGATCCTTGTCCAATAGGTGTTGTCCAGAGGGGGGTCGCCAGCAGGGACTCTGGGTGGATAGGTGGTGTGGCATGGTGCTGGTCCAGATGGAGAGGGCGTCCCAAGGAGTCAGTCTTCACTACCCCTTTTTAAGGGGCAGACTACCTCTAATCTCCTCTGGGGAGGGCCTGTCTAGGCAACGTCAGTCCTGTCCAAGAGCGTTCCAGGTATTCTTACTGAGCATGTGCAGCCTTGGCACAATGGTGGGTTGCCTCATCTTTTGTTTCTTGAATGCTGAGGGTGGTTCCAAGGGCAGGGTCATTGGTCCAGGTATTGGTGTTGATGGTTTGGTCATTCAGAGGGAGCTATTTTTAGACCTACTGTCATTGTCTCTCAAGCACCCTCATTCATCCCCATTCATTCAGGAACCAAGTTACATAGGAGGGGTAGGTGAGAGTCATGGGTTATACAACTGGGCCTGGGGACAGGATGGAGACTTGACAAACAAAATGGAAACTTGACATGACTTATGCTAACTTACATATGTAGGCCTAAATCATATAGTACAAGTAAAAAAGTAGTATAGAATAGCAAAAATCAATATAAACATAATAATTATACAATATAAAGAAGGAGAAAAAACAAAACAAATAGAACTTGCTACCAAAATAAAATGCTGAAGCTTATCCTATGTCTTAGCTCACTTATACTTATCTATAGGGAATAGAGAGGGAAAGAAAAAGTCAGAAATGGTTGGGAAAGGGGGGGAATGCACTTTAAAAGAAAAAAAAAAGAAAAACTGGGGGTTTTGCTACAAAATTGGTCTGAAATTCAGGTACTGCCTAGGTTCAAATGAAGACCTGCTACTTAGCAAAATGGCAGCTTTCTTATTTTTTATTTTTTTGTCCAGAAAATAGCATAAAAATTGTTTATATTTTGTGCTCATCTAGTTTTGAATATGAAATAAGCTTATATAGAGTAATTCTCTGACTGAAGTCCTGTCATTACTAAACTGATTAGAAATCCAAGAGCAACACAGCTGAGCTCTATTATAAGCTATCAGTAACAATCACTACTGGGAATTACTGTGCACTCCTGAAAGAGCAAAATCCATTTTAAATCAGAAAGAGAGATGTAGGGGAGTCAAAGAAGCTTGGAAGGCGACTCTGTAATTTTATCAACTAAATGGATTTTAAAAACATGAATTTCTCCAAGTTGTATTTATCAGCATGTTGTCAGACGTGGCCCTATGGGATTCCCATCTCCTTAGGGCCACCCTATGCAGGAAAGGAGAAAGTAATGATGTAAATCTATTCCTCTCTCAGTCCTGATGGATTTGACTTTCCAAAAAGCCAAACTCATGAAATGGCCTGACTTTTCAGTGCACTTGATCATGTAGTTGACAATCCCAAAAAGGGATCTTATAAGACTCCAAAGACATGCATTATAGATCATTGTGAAAAAGTGCTAGAAGTACAAAACCTCCACCATGAATCAAGGCTGCAAAGGTTATGTTCAGCTGACAAAGATGTCATTGAAGATGAAGGATATTATCTTCTCTCTTCCCACTGGTGTCTGACAACATCATTGCAATTCCCACTGCATTAGTATGCAAGCTAACAACGTACAGCATGCCAGCTTTAATACAAAAGAAGTTACAGGAATCTTAGCTGATTCCTGTATTTCCTGATGTGATGCTGTACAACACTACCGCAGGTCATTATGATCCAATGTGATGATGAAAGATGCAGGGGTGGCCAACCTGTGGCACAAGTGCCACAAATGGCATGGGCAGCCTCTGTGCATGGCCTGTGGCACATCAGGGAGAGGACAAGCAGCACAGTGACAGATGGGGCAGGAAGCAGAAAGCAAAGCACCAGATGGGAGGGAGCATATGAAAGTAGAAAGCAGAGTAGCAGATTGGGCAGGGGAAGGGAGTTAGAGTGATACTTGGTGAGGATGCAGGGCTAATTTGTGGGGCTATAAAAGGTTGGTCCCACCGATTTAGGAAGTGACATCAAAATACAGTCTTCAAACTTAATGTGAGGTGTGAACTTGACCAGTATCTGAAGAACAACAAAAATGACAATAAGGAAACTAATGCTTATGAAAGCAGAGGCAGTGCAGCTTCCCCAAACTGTCTCCTGCTCCCCCCACCTCCTATGTACTTCACTTCCTAACTTGAAGAAATCATTTATACTGCAGGAGAGAATACTAATTCAGTGTTGGTATTGTTCACGTGGACAATAAGGGCACTTTTAAACACGCTCTGTAGGTTGGGGGGTAGCGCTTTAATTAGAGCGCTCTGAGAGCTGCTCTAATTAAAGCGCTGCTGCATCTCCTGTATCAGCATCCCTGCACTAAAAAATGGTGGCAGGGACACTTGGCCCCCACAACTATTTTCAAGTGTAGGGATACTGATACACTTGCTATTGCCATTCTCCAGCGATGAATTAATCGAGTCTGCTCAGATGCACTGGATTTCCAGCGCATTAGAGCAGCCTCTGTGCTTGTGCATAGGTGCCCTAAGCCTACAATTAATGTGGAGTGTTTTGTGCTAAGATTATTTATGCAGTAGGACAGCAGTGAAAGTATGTTAATACTGCTCCTGCAGAATTCCTAAAAGCATCTCCAAGAAGCATGCCACACCCAGCCAATCCAATTCCATACACATCAGGCCTGGCAAGGAGTTGATGAAGCCACCATGAAGGCACCCACCACTGCCCCTCTCTTGATCTCTGTCTCTAGTATGTTTGAGAACAACAGCCAGCATATCAGCTTCACTGCCTTATTTCCAGATCTGGACATACAGAATAGGAACAGGTGAGTAGACCATGCTTCTTGGTGTATCTCTCAGGAGTGCTGTAAGAGCAGAGTAAACATATCCTGAGAAAACTCATTTATATTACAGAGACTATCAAAAAGCCTTCAAACTGAAACAATTTTTAGTCACTGGCAACACTGGCTAGTTTCTACATGTGACCAGGGATGGAATTTTCAACAGTAGCTAAGTGACTTAGGAACAGGAGTCCAGATCCCCAAAATATTTAGGCATCTTATTTTCATTAATTTCAATCACTTTCAGTGGGAGTTAAGTGCCTCCTAAATTAAGGATCTGGCCTATTAGTACTACTCCCATTATTTATAGGCCACTAATAAGCCTGTGCCCAGGAGCAGGATTTTTAATTTACTGGACATGTCTACACATGCAATTAGTGAGCATAAATAAACTTCAAAACTTATTTCTCTGGAGTTTTCTGCTCCCAGGTGTACTGTTTGAATGTGTGTCTAGGAGCAATTAACTCCAGACCAATCAGCTCCAGAATTTTTTCATGTGCAGTATGTGGAGCAGCCCTAGTTGGCAAGGGATCCCAGGGGTCAGCCTGCCAGCCTGGAGCTGCTCTAACTGGGCTCAATGTGCTGCAGAGGGGTGGGATGGGGCACAAGAGTGCTTTAGTGTGCGGTTATCTGGCAGGCAGCCTCTGCAGTGAAGCACCCTTGTGCCCCAGCCAGCTGGGTTAGCATCTACATGTGCACTGCTGCACACAAAAAAACTCTGCAGCAAGGTAGTACTTGTAAAAACAATACAATTACTACCCTGCTGCAGAGTTTATTAATTTCCTGCACCCTAATAGGGCCGCATATGTAAATGCCGATACATTCACCGCAGAGCTAATTAGCAGGGATCCTGGTTTTCTCTGACTGAAAAAAATCTCCAATTTTTGGTTAATAATAAGTAACCCCAAATACACATTTTTCCATGATTAAAACAAAACACCACTAATTTCTCTTTCTCTTTCCCTCTCAATCTCTCTCTCTCTCTCCCTCTCTAACTAAAACCAAACACCACTAATATATATCTATCTATATATTAGTGGTATTTCATTTAAATCATGGAAAGTGTGGATTTGGGGTTACTTTTTTTTAACCAAAAATTGGAGATTTTTTCAATCAGAGAAAACCAGGACCCCTACTAATTCATTAGCTCCACAGTAAACTTCTCATATTAGATGCACCCATTATCTCCTAAACTTATTTCAGGATCTGTGCAATGTTTTCTTTTGAAGGCAGAAACCCAAAACAAACATTGGCAATAGAATTATTATATTTTTGCACATATAATACACCCCAGAATATAATATACACCTTGTTTTTGAAAGGCAAAATGAAGGAAAGAAAGATTGTTACTTGTACTAACTGAGTAGCAGCAGCTAGGGGGCCAAGCCTGCCAACTGTTCCACTCTGTGGATATGCAGATTTTGTTTTTGGTTTCACCCAGTAAGCAACAAAACAGCTCTTACTGTATTTCTCCCATATAATGCATGCTCCAATTTCTAGCAGCTGCGTTTTTTGGGGGGAAAAAAGGCTCATGTTGTTTGTGAGACAATACATTCATTATTAAACAGCTTCTGAAACAAACTCTTGGTAAATTAAGTACTTTCCAAAATGATCTGCCTATTTATAATTTTAAAGAGACACTTTTCCTTTTAGGAATCCTTTTAGGCTTAGCAATCAAAAGACTTTAGATACTTGCAGTGGATTACTTCTTTGCTGCAAGAGAAATGAGCTGACACAGACGGATGTCACTGCATTCCTTGTCTAATACACTGAAAAGTATGTGCACTCTTAAACTGAGATAGTGGTGGAAAGATCAAAACTGAGCTTATGACCCATAATGGCAGCTCCACGTTCAGAATTCAGGCACAGAACTGTTTTTCTGGTACTCCACCCAATCAGTTTCTCTATCTCTGATGCTTCTGCCATATGCTATTCTGGTGGCCTTGTCTACAGTAGAGATTTCTCTGAAAATTCCCCCCATTGTTAGCACCAGTTCAGCAATGAAGGTAAGTACTAGGATAGACCAACCTACCTACGGCTGCCAATACTGTTTATGGAACAATGGCTATAGCTACAAGGTGCATTAATGCATATTAGCCTAATTATGTGTATTACAGGTGCATGTCCACATGTGCATGCCTTTAATGCACATTAAAAATGGTGAAATTAGGCTAATTTCACCTAAATTTGATACCTGAAAATGCAGGTATCAAATTTAGGCATGATTAATTGAAGTGCATTAATGCATGTGCAGATATGACTTAGCACTAACTTTAGTGCTGAGTCTGCCCAGCCACTAGAGGCACACAGCAGGGCTGCAGGGACTTGGCACTAACCGTAATGCCAATTGCACTAACTTTTGAGTCAAGTCCCTGCACATGTAGACACCTGCCAAAAATCGCTTAATGCGCATTAGCTTAATGCTCGTTAAATTTAATTGTGCTTAAATGCACGTGTAGACATGCCCTACGTGAACTAGCATAGGGTCATAAATGTAAAAGGCTTAATGATGGGTGCTAATTATCCACCTGTATCAGCCTACATGCTTTCAGTAGCTGCATATAGCAGGCTGATGGCACCAGAGGCTACAGCCTGGCTGCAGGCTGTGAGAAACATATTGCAGGCTGCCTAGGAGGACTGGTACAGTTTATACAGATAATTGGCTGACCAGAGAAAGTTAAAGCTCCAAGGAGAGGGAGCTAGCGGGAGACCTAGGAGCTAGGGGAACTGAGTGAGAGAGCACTACCAAACTAGTGGCTGCACCCAGAGATGACCTGAGCAAGATGCAGGTCCCAGGGCAAATCAGCTTGTGCGGGGCCCTGCCCCACCCTGATCCCATGCGCCCTGGATGCAAAGAAGCCACCACCACCATCACTGCCAGTGGGGGGGGGGGGGTAGCGAGTGGCCGGATGCAAAGCTGGTGGCACAGAGTCACCACGGCCACTCCGCCCAGCTCCACGGGGCCTCCCAAAGCGCAGGACCCAGGGCAGTCACTCCAATTCCCCCCCTTCCCCTCATGGGGATGGCCCTGGCTGCACTCTCAGGGCCTGGGAAAAGACCCAAGGACTGCAAGGCTGGAAGCGGCAGCACCAAGACAAGGGACTCACTCTAGAAAGGGAGCAGGAAGACTGCAGGGCTGAAAAAACAGCATGCAGCTGCAGTCTCCTTCTCTTCTCGTTGTCTGGGAAAAGACCCTAAAGTGTGACTTAACCCCTTATGAACTATGTTTATGTTTGTTTGCTGATTTGTGTGTATGGTGTTTCCTGTGAGGCAAGTGTGTCCATGGAAAATAAATTGTACTGAACTTTAAAGATTGTTTGAGCTGAACGGTCTGCTACACTACCTTCAATTGTTTTTATTTAAGTCCTTTCAAGCACTGGAGTGCCTGCCTGTCAGTGACCTGGTATATCTGCAGTAGCTGTTTGCAGAAAAGACAGACAAAGGATGTGCATGTCAAAAAGTAGTATGTATCTAGCTGCAGGCCTTTCATCTGCTAGAAGCAGGATTTATTTAGCAACTTTTTTTATTGGATCATTTTTATTTACATAATAGGGTTAAACAGAAGTAATTGTTCTACCTGGCATTCATCTGCTTCTATCCCAGACCTAAAGAAGGTCATTCAGTGCCCAAAAGTTTTTCTAACATATCTCCCAACTATATAGTAATCCTACTTGTCTCATATTCCTCGGATTATCATGGCTATGACCTAGGGCAAAGCAGTTTGTCTGCTATTCAGGAATCTGTAGTATAGTTACAAATGAGTCTTGAGCATTCATATAGAAGCCCCAGAAAAAACTATAAAGGAAGATGGGCTAAATGACCTAATAGTATAAGCAAATTCAGTATTGTTGTTTGTATTCATCTCATGTTTATTTAGCCCTAAGCCCCTCTGAATCAGTCCTTCAGTGAAAGGGCCAAGTTCTTTGACTTCAGCAGTCACACCCACAGAAAAATTGTGTGTTTTAATTGTTAGTTTATTTTGGAAGCCAGAAGGAGCAGATGGCAACGGTTCCAGAAACAACTGTATCCTTGTATTTCAACAAAACTTGAAATATTACAAATAAGTTTTTTCCACAAATAATTTTATTTATCAAATGAGCTTCAGAAGGACAGGCAGGGGGCTGGGGAGCTGGGTGCTGAAAACCAAACAATTTTTAAATCGCATTCACTTAGGGCTCAAGAAGCATCTGCAATACACTTTCATAGACTGAGTTTCAGGCTGACCAGTACATTAACTGTTTCCCTGTTACTCCTCTACTCCAATTTCTGACATATAAATAATGGTTCTCAAATATTCTACAACTACTGTTATGATTTCAATAACACATTTATTCTTAAAATGAGTCATTTTTTATGATTTATACAGCATAATTCTGTGATTAGTTCTTTAAAGCTATTTCTCTCAGAAGCCTGTTGTACATGAGGAATTGGACCTGATGACATTGGTTCTCCCCAAATTGGTCTAACAAGAGGCTCAATCAACTACAACTGAGGATGAAACATGATCATTCCTAACACCTTTACAGGTAGGTTTGTTGAAACTTATTTGGGACCTTCGTGGGGACACATGCTGATTACAATCTCAATGGAAACAAATCCATTTCCTGAGGTAGATGAAGTCTCTGAGGCAAGGACAGCACTATTAATGTCTGTAAAGAGGTCCTATCAGTGGTGCAGTTAACCACCAGCATCTCCTCTGCAAGACCATGGAAATGAAAAAAGACCTACAAGTTACAGAGCTGATACAACTCTGCCAACCCAGCAAAAACACAAGTATGTCCTTTCCACCTGAAAAACATGAGGCCAACCACCAGCTCAACATTACATGGCCTGGGACCCCAGTATCCCACTGTCCAAATCCAGTTTACTTTGGAGTCACCCTTGATCGAACCCTGTCATACGAGTAACACATAATAACGACAAAAGCAAAGGTGAGCACTCAGAACAACATACCACATAAGCTCATCAATTGAAAATGGGGAGCTAGCCCCTCAACCATCTGAACCACTGTTCTGGCTCTCAGCTTCTCTGCTGAGTATGCATGCCCTGTATGAGAGAGTTCTCTATATGCTAAGTGCCTTAACCCCATTCTGAAAGATAACTGAAGATGCATCACAGGATGCCTAAAGCTTACCAGCCTAAACAATGTTTACCTGCAGGCTGGCATTGCTCCACCTGACACAAGAAGAGCAGTGACCAGCAAGATAGAACAATTGAGACAAACTGAAGATGTGAGACACCCACTGTATGACCATCCCATAGAACAGAACACAAATGTCTGAAGTCACAGAGGAACTTCTTCACCAGCACCCAACCTCTTGATGCCACACCCAAGGAGACATGGCTACAGATGTGGAATGAGAGGCTGAAGAAAATACCTGATAGCAAAAAAATGTACATTCCAGCAGCCAAGTCCTACCACTAGGGGCTGATGAACCATGGCAAAGGCAGCAATGTCTCAACTGCCTACATACTGAAGTTGGACATTCCAAGGAACTAATGAAGTGGAGCTATTCCACTTCTGTTCAACCACCTGTGACTATTGCACAGAGCCTCAAACTATGCAACACGTGATGCTACTTTAAGGTGCACGTACAGTGAAAAATCTTGCAAAGTGCCATAAACAAGCACAAGCATGTGTAACAAAGTGGTCAAATGTGATGTAAAGACATGAGAAGAAGAAGAAGCAATCCTTTGTCAATAAAGAATTAATGCTTAGTCATAGATGTTATTAATGAGACTATTCCTTGAACTGCATTTGCTTGACCCAGAGAGAAGAATTCTGATTCATGTAGTAGATGACCAAAGTGTGGCTTGACACTAACCCTGAGTTGCCCAATTAAAGTGTAGGAGCAATGCACTGCTCTCTCTCAAGGGTGCAAGTGCCCCCATTATAGGAATTAGGGGATGTCTATGTGTCTCTGGAGAGAAATTCCATTGCTATAATGGAAGCACTTATGCCTCCAGAAGAAGGAATAAATTGCTTCTGTACGTTAGTTAAATCACTCGGCCACAAGCTACACTTTAGTCATCCCCCTGGCAAAATTGAATTCTACCCTGCTAACTGTTTTGCTGTTACTCTGCTAGGTTTGCATATTAGGCAGAAATAAGGCAGTTGGCTACACTATTTCTATGGTTCAGACTGCAATAAAACACAGTGAACTCTAAGGAATTGCTTTCATGATTAAAATGATTATACTTTTATTAACCTCAAGCTTTTCTTGTATATAAGTATAGTTCATTGCTTTCTCACATTTCAAAGGCCATGATCAGAGTGGCACTTCATAATTTGCCATGCTAGAAGGAGACCTATAGCTTGAGTTCATGGTTCTTAGCTGGGGATGGATCCCTAAGGAGCTTTTAATGACATGGCATGAAAACCGTGACACATGATGCAACCACTTTCTACCACTGGGAACTACTAGCTTAGAAGAATGATCCTTCAGCAATCAGAATTTTTTCATTTGGGAGAAAATACTTTGAATCAGCCAGGCTGCAATTTAATTACCAAGATCAAGCATGATCTCATTTTGATACAGTAAAAGGCTTTTGAATACTAACATCAATCCACTAGCTCAATGTTCTGCATACAGATTTGGTTGGAGTCAACACAAACACACACCACCATTAGGGAGGGCAAGCAGCAATGAACAGGAAGATATTTTTAAGAGATTCTACAACTTGGGCATGTAATTAGGTTTTGGATTTTGAGACCTGGCAAACAGAATTTTAAGCAGGAAAATTAATGTCAAATAACGGAGGAGTTAAATGAGATTGCACAGTACGTTACAGAGCTTTTGAGAGGCTCGAAAATTACAGAGTGATTGTTATTTGATGGGATTTTCTTACAAGTTCAGGGAGGGGCATTTTATGATAAGGTTGCCCTGTGCTGACAACAATAAATGAAAGAAAGTGGCCAAGGGAGATATAAATTATTTATAACTAGTGGTGGGTAAGCCTTAATATTTTCAGTAGGTGGTTCAAGTTGATTTAGTAAAGTATCAAGAAATCTGGATACTTCATCTAAAACTTAACTGAATTTTTCAGACCTTTAGATCCTGTTTACACAAGATATCAGAAATAGTGGTAGGTGAACTAGTAAGTTAGCAAACATGCAAGTAGTAATGGTAATGTTTGTTCACACTAGCCCTTTTGTTTCAAGTTTAGGCCCTGGATCCACTCTGTACTATTATACCCCTTTTGGGAGACTAAAAAGGGTTTATGTACTATACGTTGGAGAGATCCAGTGGAATGGTGTGAAAAAGGTTAAATGGCCATAACCCCCTGAAAAACTACCAACATCCACCAGTGGAAATCCTATAAAGCTCTTGGTCCCAAGACTAGCCTCTAGTGTCCTCCAAATAGAGACCTGTAGACTAAGATTTCACTCCTTGTACAACTAAAGATATCTGCCAGAGTTCTCAAAAGGAGTCATGAGGCATCTGAAGTGGCAGAGGAAGAAGAGTGATGGTTGTTGTATGGCCCTTGAAAGAACTAGAAATCAAATTGAGATGCTTATAAAGCTCATTGCCTTAAGTAGATGGCTGAATGCTATATACTGGATGATTTTTCTGTGGGTGGATTTTCTCCTGGGTGCTGTCTGTGCCCACAGACAGAGTTGTACTCAAGATACTGAATAAACAATTAGAGCTGCAGAGCTGTTAGTTGGGAATGGAAATTCTTCATTTCTTTCAGTAAGCCACCCCCAACTCTGCAACTACAAATTGCAAGAACTTTCCTCACCATGGCAAAGGAGGTAACACTCTGGGGCTAGTCACTCATTAATGGACTCCAGTTTGGAGATGGGAAGTATCTGATGGGTGCTTTTGCAGTGAAGGTTTTCAAGGCAATATATGGTGTGCTGCTGGAACATGAGATCAATGTGAACAAAGTTTTTAGGGTTCACTGTGAGATTTAACTAGTTGGGATCCTTGAATCGTTCAGGATTCATGAAAATAGTCCATGTACTCATCTTGTAGTCTCTCCTCTAATAATTACAGAAGTACAGTAACAGAAAGAGGTCTATCAACAGTGGGTCATTGTTGAAAACTCATAAATGTGCCCACTGGATGGGCAGGTAGGCTGCAAATCAGTAGACTTTAAAAGAAAAGCCTAATAAGACCTGGGCTCCCACTGAACCCTGTTGACCTCAAAGAAGTTTCTGCTGTAATTTTGCTTGTTACCAGGGCTCATTCCCTGAGGCCACAAACTCTCAGCAGGAACAGGTGATGACTTGCCTATTCTCTACATTCCCTTCTTTTTCTTACTTGGTGTCCTCCTGCGTTGCTTTTCTCTGAGACACATGTAAAAATATTTAATGATATCTTTTAACCTTCATCTGTTCTCATGAAACTGTAACTGTTGTTCTCATGGGGTAACTTGTTACCCCACACACATGAACAAAATGGAACCAGTAACAACAGTATAAATATACCAAAAACTATTTATTAAACATACAGATTGCTTGAAAGAGTATTTATGATGATTTGAACCCAAAATATTATTTAACTAGAACTGTGAACTTTAAACTTTTTTTTTTTACAGTTTCAACACATGAATGAACAATTTGCTAATTCTGCAGTTCATACTGTTTTCAAACTAACAATTACTTCCAAAAACATTTCCTAACTGTTTTAACTAAATATTGCATTCCTCACAAAGCAGCAGTGATGTACTGTGGTGCACACAAGCAAATTGCTTACAATCTTCTCATAGTGGCTGGGTTTTGCAGTCATCTGTCCTTGAACAAAAAGCACAACATCCACTCATGCTTGCAGAAGGTTCTACTGGGGTGCGTTGTGGCAATTTGTAATTTAGGGCAGTCATACCAGACTTTATGGACTTAAACAGATTACATGCATCCATCATTCTTCATTTTATTTGTCCATCAATCAACTGTTCTCCAAACTCCTGCAAAAAAAGCGCCATCTTCTTAAATCTGATCTTTGCTTCCAGTTTGTGTTGTGGTCTAGTCAAATGATGAGGTTGGCAATGGCAGCCGCATCCACCATATTGAAAAATAGCGTCATTGGTCAACTGTTGATTTTCCATATGTGGGTGGTCATACGGATTAAGTGGTCAAGGTTATACACCCCACCCTTGTTTTTATTGTAGTCATGGATGATGTTCGGCTTTCTTTGCTCTCCACCCACTGACAGGTCATGGTGCATGCTTGACAGCAACAGCACAAATTTGGACTTCTTTGGAACATAGGAAACTAGGATGAGTTCCCCATCAAAAGCAAAATTGGATGAAAAAGTTTCCCTTCTTCAATTTGCTTACATTTAGTTTGGGATATCGGCCTTGTTTTTCCAAATCGTACCCACATGGGTCAGGTCCTGCTGTAGCAGTCTTTCTGTCAGGTCAGTACTTGTGAAAAAATTGTCACCCACAATATTCCTTCCCATCTTGTACCAGGGATGAACCAGTTTTTCAATGACCTGGGTATCAAGATTACCTTGGCATGGAGCTTCTGGTTGCTTGCCCAGGTAGATGTCTCCAGACAGGAGGAATGATGTTCCTGCATAACAGCTCCACCAAATTTTCAAGCCATATTTGGCAGGCTTGGTGGGCATATACTGTCTGAAAGGACAGCAATCCCTAAATGAAATGAGCTGCTCATCAACCATCAGGTGTACTCCTGAAATATACCATTTCCTGAGTTGCTCCACAAATTGTGTCCAAATATCTCTGAAGGCAGCAAGCTTGTCCACAGCTCTCCTTTCCTCATGTGCCAGTTTGTTGTCAAATCTCAGGTAGTTGGTGATTTGACGGAATTATTTTAAACTCATGGTGGCATGCAAGCAAGGACGCCTGCTCCCACAACTCTTCCAGTGCCTCATGACCACCATGGTATAGACCACTCAGCAGTAAGAGGCCAATGTAGGTTTTCAGCTCTGTTTCATCCAGCTTTTTCCACTCCTTTCTATTTTCAGGATGCCTGTCATTCCACTCCCTGAATCTTCTTTCTGTCTCAGTTTGTATCTCTTATGATAACAGTCAGATTATCTTGTGAGAGAAACAGGAGGAATGTTTCCAGCGCTGGGTCTTTATTACTTTCTTTTGTTGGCCCAGCACTTTCATGGACTATGTTCTTAGCTGTTCTTCAATAATGTATTAGCTGTGGACTTTTTTCCCACACTCTGCCATTCCTTCCTGTAAAGGTATCATCATCTGCAATGTTTTCTGCATGGGGATCATAAGTAACTGGTGCCACCTTAGTCGGCGGGGCACATGCCACCCCTGCAACCAGTCTCACCAACTGGAGGGGGCGTCTCCCGTGAGCGATTCTGCAGTCCAGGGGTGGGACATCTCCTGCAGTCCCGGGGGGGGAGGGGGGGGCCACTGCGGGTGATCCTGCAACAGCCGATCGCCACAGGTGATCATTGCGCTCACAGCAGCTGCTTCCAAGAGTGGCTGCGGCCACTTCTGGGAGCAAGCACCGGCCAATTGCTGCAGTTGCTCCCAGAAGCGGCCACAGCCACTCCCAAAAGCTGCTGCAGCCAGTGCAGAGATCGGCTGGCGCTTGCAGGAGGGACACCGGCGTTCCCACCTGCACCCCCGCTCATCACTTAAGTGGCGAGTGTGGCCGTCAGGGGGTGCACTGGCATTCTCAGGGGGTGCACGTGCACCCCCGTGCACTCCCTGTGCGTTGCCACTGCTAGGGATGGTGGCAGTGGTTCTGATCCACATCCTGCTATAGCTCTCCTTGGTCTTGCACTGCAGCCTCGGGCTGGGCCTCTTCTCTTTCCCACTGGAAGTGTTGGCATCACTTCTGCTTGTGGCACTAACTCCTCCTCATCTGACCTGGATGAAGCTTCCATAGACACATAGTCTTCTTGCTCTGAACAATCTTCCATGTCTGGAATAAAGTCAGCATCCTCACTGGCTTGGGATAGATTTCATCAGTGGATGTGTCACTGTCATCCCTGGTTACCTGTGCAACACAGGCTTCAGCACTGAATATACACTGCCTTCTCATCCTGGACTGCAGAAAAAGGGAAAAAAATTATTACTTACTGCTTAATACATATGAATAACAGCCAAAGACAAGCCTGCCCACCTGTGCTGTCACAGAAGCAATTCTGCCCTGCCCTATGGCAGCGTAGGTAGCACCCTCTCCTCCTGGGCACAGAATCCAGAGACCAGCATCCACCCTTTGCAGGCAAGCCAAATGTGGGTGGATGCTGTTTGGAAACCACACATGCAGGGGCTTATTGAAAGCAGGTAAAAGGGGCATGGGGGGTGTCAAGCCCTTACCGTTGATGGGGGCTCCATAGTGTCTGCTGTATTGCAGTATGATGTTGTTCTATTTCTTTGCTGTTGTCCCTTTGCTCCTTGTCCTCACTTCCAACAAAGGCAGGGCAAACTAGCTTGCATGTTATGAAAGGGGCAGGTGAGGCAGAGTTTTGCCATGAGAAAAAAGAGCAAAGGTGGATTTGGGTGTGACAAAGGCGGTTATTTTTTGGCAAAGGGCAGGGTGTTTTCATGCCCTTGCATCCTGCAAACCAAGTGGTTAGCAATAAGGATTGCCACATCTTCTGCAAAAGCAGAGTGGAGGATGGCCATCCATTAGTTACCATAGATACCTGAAGTGGACATGAATGAGGTGTAAATGAATGCCAACCTTTCAGATGCATCCACGCAAAGTGGCCAAACAGGTCTAGGTCTGTAATTTATACAGAAATTGTATTGGGTAACAAGTTACCCCAATGCGTTAACATGGGCTTGGTGGAAGTTGTTACCCCATATGGAAAAACACATTCACGCCTGAGGTAACATGTTACCCTGGGCAGTTTTTCATCTACAAAGAGCAAATCATTCATGTACGCTAGCTGTTCTTTGGGGATATTGTGCACTGCAGTGCCAGTGACAATGTCCTAAAAAGAACAAGTTTTAGAATTCATTAACTTTAACATACTGTACAAAATATGTGTCTGGGGTAGGAAATTACCCCATGAGAATGTATGAAGGTTAAAATGCTTTAGCTTATTTTTTCTTATTATTCGGGTACCTAAGAATACCAATCAAGGATCAGGGTAACGTATGACACAGACAAATAATAAAAGAGGATAGTTCCTGTCCAAGGAAAAATTACAGTGTAGGTATTATACATGATATAACTGGTAGACAAACATACGAATAGTGTTTAGCAAAAAAACAGGAACGTTTTCTCCTCTTAACTTTTTATCCTCTATTTTCCCCTTCTCTGTCTAATTTAAGGGAATTTTTCTCCCTCTCTCTCTTGTCATTATCCCCCATCATTCTTTCTGCATCGCTATTATCTTCATTCCCAGTCTTTTAATGCAGGTCCTTTCTCTTCAATATTTCTCCTCTCCTGGAGCCTTTTGTTATGAAGCATAGATGGTGTCTCTTGCTTTGGAGGAGCATTTTGAGGATGAGAGGATAAGAGGTATTTGCAACTGTTGTTTTCCAGCCTGCTGACCTAAAGACTCCCAATATATGTTAGTGGGCTTTCCATAAGGCCACGAATACAGGTGAGTTGACAGCCTTGCTCTGTAGAGTCCTGCCTAGTCTTCCTAGGCTGGAATAAGCAAAGTAGGTCATTAAGAGTGAAAGCAGATCTTGAAGAACAGAAAACAAAGAAGCCTTAGGGCATTCAGGGGGTCATAGAAAGACTCTTCAGCAATAATCACAAGGAACATTAGGTCAAATAATTCAAGCCCTAAACCATTTTACAGCAGTATTTCTATTTATTAACACTAACGTTCTTATGGGGAAATGTCTATAGCCTGGCAGATTGCACTTGGCTTTAATCACCAACTTTGTACATTAGCTGGAATGACATTTACTCTGAAAGATAGGTAGACTCAAAGTTAAATTAATCCTTGGGAAATGTAGTTGATAAAACCTTTTTAAGGAAAACTGAAAGGGTAGGGTGTATAGTGCTATCCTGTTTTACGTAATGCTACTCAATATTGTACAGTGTTGAAAAACATCCTTTAAAAATTCTTCTTATGGAATTGTTCAATGGTATTTGAAAGCTTTTTGTATAATATGTTCTGAAAAAACCCCCGCATTGTGTTCCTCTTGCCATGGACAAGAGCTTTGGCAGAAGGCGAGGAAGATCTGTTTCCTAACTAAATTGAATATAGCATTTTGGTGACACATATTACAGTATTTGAAAGTGGCATATCTCTAAGGCAATTGGTTTTGCTCTAATAAGTGAGACTCCTCTTTGATGAATACTTGATGTCTAATTTAAAGTGTAGCAATGGTGTTGTTGTAAGCATTATGATAAAGGGATAAGAAAGAAGCAAGGTTTGGTTAGCGCAGTACTGTTTTATTGGAGCAACTTGTATAATTGGGAAAGAGAAGTGGTCCTACAAAAGTTACTATCTCGCCTCACATCTTGCATGTCTAATGGGTGTCACAGATAAAAGTGTGTGTACAATAAGTCAAATCAGGGGGGATTTTCAAACCGATAGTGATTATTGTATAAAGTCATGAACATATCTCGGCAGTACAATGGAAAAATCAGTGCCAGATAGGTAATGAGATCCTTAGCTGAGGAGGGTTTACAGTCAAACACATCGAAAAAGAAAAACATTACAAGCAAGACAAAGAACATAGGAACACAAAGCAAAGCCATTAGAGCTTGAATGCTTCATGGAAAAGGATAACACTTCAAAACTATCATCTAAAGAATTAATGGATTTAAACATGACTACTGATATGCCAGTTAGCAGGACTGCTTCACTGCTGCAGAAATAAGACTTACACCCCCAGAATGCCATTTATTTCAGCTGGGAGCCACACAATAGAAAGTTAAAGAGCTGTGGGTGAAAAGGACAAAGCTAAAAGCAGAGCAATGAATGTTGGAAGAAAGAAAAAGCATAAGCAATAACAAGGAAAGCTCCAGGACTAGAGAGCTGGGAGGGAGAGAGGTGTTCAATCAGCATAAGTATAAGCCTAAGCAATGGGCCTGTGCGAAGTGCCTAGTTTTAGCTTTGCATTTGGATTCAGCCAATTTGGGGGACAGTGATTCAACTCAGTGATTCTAATCACTGTCCCAAATCGATTCAGCTGAATGTGATTCAGAGACTCAGCCGCTGATGAATCAGCCAGATCTCCGAATCTAACAGGCCCCATCCCCCGCCCGCTCTCCCAGCCCTGTAAATGGCTGCCCCGTCTGGCCCCAGCATCCCAGCTCTTAAAAAAAAAAAACAACAAAAAAACCCTGCACTCACCTACCAGGTTGGGGGGGGGGGGCGGGTCCCTGCTGCTTCCCACTGCTCCGTACTGCGTGGGGGACTCTGTCATGAGCTCCCAGCCCCAGCCCGCTCTCCCAGCCCCAGCGTCCCAGCTCTTTAAAAAAAAAAAAAGCAGCACACTCACTGGATACTGCCAGGTGGGGGGGGAATGATCCCCACTGCCCCCCACTGTGTAGGGAGGCTCTGCCAGGAACCCCCAGAAGCCCTGATGGCTGCTGCAGCATCTGGTGAGTATGGGGCTTTTTTTTTTTAAGAACTGGGAGCTGGGACTGGGTGGAGCAGCTATCAATGGGGTTGAGAGAGCAGGCAGGGGATTGCAGCAGGAATCACAGCGCAGGGCAGTGGGAGGCAGCAGGAATCACCCCCCTGCCTGGCAGGAACCAGTGAGTGTGGGCCTTTTTCTTTTTTAAAGCACCGGGATGCTGGGGTTGGGTGGGGCAGTCATTGACATTGCTGAGAGAGCAGGCAGGGGTTGGGGGACACTCAGAACGGCTGGGGGAGCAGACAGGCGATGGGGCCTGGTAGGGATCCCCCCATGGTACCCTCTCCTCTCCTCCAGCTTCCCCCACCTCCTGCCCCCTACTTACTGGCACGAAGTCCGGGTCCAGCTCCCTGTGGCGGCTAGTGGGGACTGCCCAAATCTCTGAAGCTCTCCGCATCTTTTCCAAATTGATTCAAAGAGCCTGAAATTGATTTGGACCTTATTATTGCTCTCCTGATTCAATTCAGATTCAGAGGGTCAGCCGCTGAATCGGGCCGAATCTCCTCTGAATCTGATCAGCACTCAGAGCTTTGCACAGCCCTAACAAGCAACCAGGAAGAGAACGTGGGTTCAGCTTCTGCTTGTATTATTTGTGGAAAAACAGGTACTGTATGTTCGTGGCCACAACTCCCTCTGTTATCTAACTTTGGAACACATTCACTTTCTTCTACCCCATTCATCTCTCTGAAATGAATACAAAACTCAGTGACAGAGGGTGCATCTACACAAGACATACATTAATGCACATGAACCTAATTTAATGCACATTATGGGTGTGTATCTACATGTGCGCACCCTTAATGCACATTAACTTAGGCTAATCGCACCTAAATTTGATACCTGCAAATGCAGGTATCAAATATAGTCATGATTAGTTAATGCACAGTAATGCACATGTAGACATAACCCAGTGCTAACTGTAGTGCCAGATCTGCCCAGCCATTAGGGGTCAGCCTGAGCCCAGCCCCAGGGCTCCTGGCTGCCTCCCCCAGCTCTGGGCTGCTCTCTGGCAGCCCCTACCAGTCATTTTGTGCCCTGGGGCACACACACCAGGAGCCTGAACAAGACTGTTGTTCTGTGCAAGACCCCAGCAGGCCCCATGTGCCCCCCTGGATAGGCAACAGGTTGTCTCTGCCTGGCCTGTCCCCCTCCAGAACTTCTGCTTGGCCACAGGTGAGTAAGATCCCCCCCCCCCCGGGCTGCTGCCTGGCTGTTTCTGCTAGCAGAGCCAGCACCTGCTCTCTGCTGCTGCTCGCCCCAAGCTGTCTCCTACACTTGCAGGTACTGTGGTGAAGTGTCTGTCATGGCTTCCATTCCCTGGCCATGCCCCTGCACTGAGTGTTGCTGGCAGCGTCTAGGGATGACCATACAGGGACAGTTGCACAGGGGCCCAGAAAGCACTATTACAGCCAGAGGGGATTTCACTCCATGGTGCTCCAGGCCATCATGGACTGCCATGGGGCCTTCACACCTGCCCACAGTGCCCATGTCTTCTGGAACTCCAGTCTGCCAGGCCTGGTGGAGAGCAGCCACAACAGAGGCCTATAACCACCCAACCCACCCACCAACAATTAAAAACCTTCTTCCCCATGACAACTATTTACAATGTCCTTTGTGGGCCATCATGGAGTGGGGAGACATGGGGTGGGGTGGGGGGCAGAGCCCAGGGCGGGCAGCCAGCACCCTGGCCTCTGGCTGTTCCCCCACATATGTGGATGCCATGTCAAGTGCAGCAGGTAGGGGTCTCTCCCAGGGACAACAACGGCTGCTGGTCCCCTGGCATGGGCGGCTCCCTCTCTGGCAGCCAGTGGCCAGAGCCAGCATGTGGTCCTGGCACTACTGCAGCCACCTCTGGCCCTGTAACTTCATGAAGCTGGGGTGAGTGGCAGCACAGGGCCCAGATAGAGGCCTGGATGGTGCTGGACCCAGGGGAGGGTCCAGGGCAGGGGCCCTGGCTGCTGGAGCTGACACAGGGTCATCTCCCAGGCCCCAGCAGGGGCCTATTGCTGGGTGGTGGGCAGATGCCAGGGGGCAGGCCAGTGTCAGGGGCTGGGCAGCAGGTGACATGAAGGCAACTGCCAGGGCCAGAACAGTGTCCAGCACCTGGCGGTCATTGTGCTTGGCCTGCGCTGCCTGGGCCAGGATGGCATTCTGCTCCCATAGCAGGTTTAGCCACTTGTACTCCAGGGCCAGGAGCTGTACCCAGAACTCCCAGTCTTCTCAGTCTCATGCGTCCACACAGATGACATCCTCTGTGCGCCAGATCCATGAGTCCTTCAGCTGGTCCTCCAACGATACCACGCACTGCAGGAGGCCTTTCCCCCACATGCAGGTACAGGACCAGCAGAGTCGTGAAACAGAAGCTGTTTGTGAGAGTTTGGAATATTTCTCAGATAAGATGTTCTGTACCAGGGACTATATGCTGCCCGGCTTGTAAGAGGGAAACCGGGGCCAGGGGAGTGCAGCCTGGCCAGGCGGGGAAGGGGGACCATGGCCTGAGGCACAGGTGGGGAGGGTCCTTCTCCCAGTTTGGGCCTTACCACGTGGCCAGGGCTGCCATGGCTGGCAGCTCTGCTTGGCGCTGGCTGTTGGTAGCAGCATGCAGTTTCAGCCAGTGTCCTCAGATGGTGGGGTGTGGTGTGCAGGTGCCTAGCTGGGAACCTCCCCACTGGAGAGGAACAGGTGTTGCTGGTGGTGTCATGGTCACCCACATCTCATAGCTGACCCTGGGGCTGTGGAGCTGGTGAGACAGGCACTCGCCTAGGCTCCCTATGCTACTGGTGGAGACTGCTGCCGGGGGGCTCAGTGGGACAGGCTACTGGACACCCAGGGGCCCTCCTCCAGTGACATGTCACCAGGGGGGCCAGGTTGGGGCAGGGGCTCAGGCAGGCCACCTGTGCTATTGTAAACAGCACGGCTGCAGCCTGGGTCCCAGGGCACAAGGGTGGCACAGGGCACAGTTGCTGCATAAAGGGCATGGACTTATGGGCACTGTTGGACTGATGACTGTGGTTGGTCACAGTGACCCCCCTGTGCCCACAAGTCCTTGACCTTCATGCAGTACTGCTGCACTGACAGGTTGTGCCCATGCTCCCGCAGCCAACCTGACAGCACCTCAAAGATATGGGTGTTGGAGTACTCGCCCTGTTCAAACTAGTGCTGTACCTCTGCCTTGCCCCACAGTGCCATGAGGTCACCAATCTACACCTTGGATCAGTTGGGGCCCCAGACAGAGGGCATTGTCATGGGCATGGGTGTGAGTATGGGGGTGGGCAAGGAGGACACCACTGGGGATCCTGCGTTGGCTCTCTGGACCCCTGTGTGGTTGTTTCTGTGCTGCTGGGTCTGGGCAGCTGCCTGCAGTACCCAGGGCAGGGGCACAACATGGGACTGACACCTGGGCAACAGAGGCAATGCCCTGCAGCACCTGCAGGTTCTGGGCAGGCTGCTGGGGATGTACTGAGGACAAATGGAGCTGATCCTGCCAGCCAGAAGCTGCCTGCAGCTGGGCCTGGAGGCTGACAGGCCTGGCCAGAGGCTGCAGCAGACGAAGCACCCTACAGGCCTTGACAGTGCGGTCCTGGCAGCTGCATAGCAGTGCAGTTCCAGGCAGCAGCGCTGGGGTGCAGTCAGTCTGACACAGCTAGACTGCAGCCTGCCCAGGGGGACACAGAGCCTGGAGTGCTCTCAGACTCCCTGCATGTGTGCCCCAGGGCTCAAAATGCCTGCAGGCTTTTAAAGCCTAAGGCAGGGGCTGCCGTAGACGCAGCCCAGCCCTGAGACAGGAGAAGCTTCCAGCCCAGAGCTCTGAGGTAAGCCTCAGGCTGGCCCCCTAGTGGTAGGGCTGACCCAGGAACAAACTTGCTCCTGGGTCATGTCTACACGTATGTAACTGTGCAGTAACTAATCCCACGTAAATTTGCTACCTGCATTCATAGGTAACAAATTTACTTGGAATTAAAGGTTTTTACTGCACAGTAAGCATATGCACATGTAGCTGCACATGCTTACTGCACAGTTAGGTGTCTTGCGTAGATGCACCCACATTGTTGTAGGTTTAACCTCCCCAGATGAGAAGTGCACTGAAAATGAGGCAGCATAAGCAAATGCAATGAGTCCTCTCCTGCTTCTAGTTAGACAGAGAAGAGTATGGTTGTAGCCCATAGTACAGTTAGATAGTTGACTATCCATGACCACATTTACAGTCCCTTCATTGTGCTGCAGAAGAGTATGTGAGATGGCAGTAACTAGGGAAATTACTGCTACAAACTAAAATGTCCTTATTTGCTGTTTAATAAGGGAACTACATAGCTTTTAGCTTGTAGAGAACAGAGTCAGCTGCACAGATGCAGAGTAACCCTATATTGCTCCTCAGACCCTCTTCCCCAAGCATGTGCCCTGTGGCCATTTCTGCCCAAATCCATCTTGTAAAAGCATCACAATGCAGAGGAAGACATAATAGCTAATTGCAAGTAAGCCAGCATTCACCTGTTTAAGGAAGTCCTGGAATGTGAACATACTGAGTAATGCCTGGGGGGCCTTCCCATAATCTTGCCTCCTCCACAGTCCTAGAGCCCTGACTACTTTTCCCATCCTCCTCTCCACTGCTTTGGAGAATCTTTGGAGACTAGAGACAAAGGGGGAAACAGTCTGCAGAGGCAGTTTGCACCACATTTAACTACCCCACCTCATGTGAATGGAAAAGATTACAGGGCAGAGCTCTTTCCCCTTATAAAGCATCTAAGCAGTACTTAGGCATTCATAGATTCATAGATTGTAAGACCAGAAGGGACCTCAGCAGATCATTGTCTCCAGCCCCTGGCACCAAGCAGGAAAGATAACTGGGGGTCAGGTGACCCCAGCAAGGTGACTGGCTAGTCTCCTCTTGAAGATTTCCAGGGTAGGTGTTTGCACCACCTCTGAAAGGAACTTATTCCACAGTCTGGACACCCTGACTGTGAAGAAATTGTTCCTAATGTTGAGCCTGAATAGATCTTCCAGGCAGTGTTCCCTCTAAGGAGTAGTGGTCCATGAGGGCGCTGCTTTGGTCTATGAGCACACAGCTTCAGTCCATGAGCACGCCGCTTCGATCTATGAGCACGCCGCTTCGGTCCTGCCTCCCCCTTTCGGTGTGGCATAGGACACTTACTGAAGGTAAGCTACTCACTCCTCACCAAGGGCAGGCAGCGGGGGCTGGGGACTGGGAGGCTGGAGCCTGGGGGCTTGGGCAAGCTCCGGGAAACTGCTCCACTCCCCCACATCACATTGGGGAGCAAGGAGGCATGTGGCATCAGGGCTAGGGAGTGGAGCACTTCCTCAGACCCGGAAGAGCCTGCAGAGCAGTTCCCCGGAGCCAGCGGAGCCTGCGCCAGCCCCTGCCAGCCCCCATCCCTGCCTTGCCTCACCTCAGGGAGGAGCCGCTGCCTGCCCCAAGTGAGGCTCTGCCGGCTCTGAGGAACTGCTCCACAGGCTCTGGAGAAATGCTCCACTCCCCAGCCCTGACGCCACATGCCTCCTCGCTCCCTGAGGCGATGCAGGAGAGTGGAGCAGTTCCCCAGAGCCAGCACAGCCCATGCCAGGCCCCCACCTCTGCCTCACCTCAGGGAGGAGCTTACTTTTAGTAAGTGTCCCATGCTGCAGCCCAGCTCCTCTCCCGGTGGGTGTGCAGCCTGAAAAAGTTGGTGTGCGGCCAGACTTTTACTCGTGCGCGGCCACACACATGCACACCTTAGAGGGAACCTTGCTTCCAGGAGTCTGTGACCATTACCCTGGTTTTCTCCTCAGGTGTCCTGGTGAACAGTTGCTCACCGAGCCCTTGTTGTACTCCCTTAGTGTAGCAGTAAGCTGCTACCAAGTCCCCTCTCAGCCTTCTTTTCCTCAGGCTGAAGTGTCTCAGATCCCTTTCCTCATATGGCTTGCCATGTAAGATTCTGATAATAGGGGTGGCTCTTCTTTGGACTTTCTCAAGCTTGTCCATGTCCTTGTTAAAGTGTGGTGCCCAGAACTGGATGCAGTACTCCAGCTGCTGTCTCACCAGTGCTGAGTAGAGTGGAAGAATCACCTCCTTGGCTTTGCTGGAGATGCATCGATTGTTGCATGCCAGAGTATTATTTGCCCTACTGACTACAGCATTGCACTGCCAGCTCATATTCATATTGTGGTCTATTATTACCCCCAGGTCCTTTTTTTTCCATGGCATCTAAGCAGTACTTACCTAAAGAACTTTGCTTGCCTAAGCAGTACTTAGGCATCTAAAGGCGCAAATAGAAGTGGCAAGTTTTGCCTTATCTGGCCCCTGAAAAAGCACTACAGCCATAACCAAACACAAGCGCATAGCTGCAAAGTGCCTTAAAAGGGCCCGATCCCATGAAAATCTGAACCCTCATTACATGATGGTTCACATGAAGGAGTGCCCTTAGCAACTTCTGTCTGTGCTTGCCAGCAGCAGGGCTCCACTGACACAGCCCAGCACTGCTCCCAGCGCTGTCTTTAGAATGGAGGGGGAAGAGCAGAGGCAGCTCATTCTGTGGGGGTTGCTCAGCCAGTGTTGGAGGGTGGGGTGTGTGGATTGGAGCCCCCACAATGTGGGGGTGGTGGGGACTCCAGTCTACCCACTCACCGCACTCCAGTGCGGTTGGGGAAATCCCAGAATGGACCTCCCTCCCCTGCCTTCTCCCACTCCCATCCTAAGTCAGCATGGGAGCTGGGAGAGAAGGGGCAGAGCTAGGGGAAGAGGCTACAGGGATGCAGTTATTTCTCATTGACAGCTGCTTTTCAAGATCTGTAAAATAGCAAGTTCTTAATCTGCTTACCACCTGCTTTTGTATTACTGTACAGTACAAATATTCTAATCAGAATGCTATGCAGTATGAAACAATAGGCCTAATAAAAATCCAAGCATACTGTGTCTATAGTTCCTTCATCAACCAAATCTGTAATCTCATGAAAAACAAAATCAGATTTATTTGACTAGACGTATGCTCTCTAAAACCAGATTGATGGCATTCAATTGTATTCTTATTCTTTAATTCTTTATCAGTTGAATCCCATGTCTTCTTTCCCATGCCTCGGATTGCTATCTATCTGACTGCCCAATACTTATCTAGGTCATTCTCTTGCCCTTTTTGAAAACCAGAAGAGCAAAAACATTTCTTTAGCCTTTGGTATTTCCCTAGTTTTCCAAGATTAATTAATAAAATTAATATCAGTGGTTTAAAGCTCTCCTCAGACAACTACTTTAAGAGTTTCAGGTGTAAGTTATCCAGGTCTGCTGCTTTAAAAGTGTTTATCCATAATAGATGTTGTTTAACATCCTCTTTAGTTACTAATAAACTGGAAAATGCTTCAGTATCCTCATTTGATTTGAGTATATCATCCAACTTCTTTACAAATACAGAAAATAACTATTTTTTAACACTCTTCTGAGGCATTATTAATTATGTTAGCATCTCCATCCAGTCATGGCTTTTTACTAAAGCTAGGATTTCTTTGTATATTATAGTATATTGTTATATTATAGTATCTTATATTTAAGACCAGAAAGGACCACCTGGGTCACAATCCAGTCCACAAGAACATCCACACCAGCCTCTCTAGCATACTACAGCCCATAATGATCTAAAACACATTTAGGATCTTAACTTCAGCAAGAATCCTCAGGAACTTCAGCGGAGCACAGGAAGAAAGCAGGAGAAACCCAGAGTACCACCATTTCCTGGAACCGCTTCCATGGCAGAGAATTTGTTAAGTACGAACAGATCCTGACCAGATGGCCAAGCAGTCAAGCCTCCTTATATAACCAGACACTCTCCTTCATATACAAGCAGCCAACACCAGGTTCCAGTCTTCTTTTACATCCATCTTGTAAATACTAGCAATTAAAACACCCAAAACCTCATATCACAAACTTTATTACTAACCTCAAGCCCACCTCTTATCCTATCCATTCCATGAATCTGTCAGCTTGAAACAATTTAGCTTCCCTGCCCCAAATGCCTCAGTCAAACTTTTGATGGCCAAAAATATTCTTCTAATTTCTAGTCTAAATGTTTTCATAACCAATTTTAAGGATATAATCATTTCCAAAATATCTTTTAATTTAAATAGTTCTTCTCCCACCCTGATAATACTCCCCAACAATGTATTTGTACAGAGTAATCATATACCCTCTCCACCTTCATTTGACTAGGTTACACAAGCTAAGATCTTTATCTCCTTTCAGAAGATAAAGGCTAACATTGCCCTAACCAGTTTTATAGCCTTTCTTTACACTCTTCCACTTTAAATTCTTATTTAACATAGCTGACCGAAAACAACACTCTGAGGCCCTTCCAGTGCTTCGTACTGTGTTATTAATTGTCCCATGTTTTAACTAGAAGTACCTGCCTAATACACCCTAGCCCTTTTCACAGCTGCATTGGATTGCTTATCCTATAATTAACTAACACAAAGACTCCCCACCTCCTCTGTCACCTTCCTCTAACAAGCCCATTGCAGTGGTCCACCTTAAATTCAGTATTAATCTGCTTTTCTCCTTAGATAATCATTTCCTATGAGGCACAGCATCAAATATGTTGGTTAAATCTAGATGGATTAGCACCATTTCATTGCCGTTATCTGAATCAGTAATCCTGTCATAGAAATATATTAGATTAGTCTGATATGATTTACCTTAGATAAAACCATGTTACATTTTATCTCATTTACTGTTCAGATCCATGTCCTTGATTATTCTTCCCTTCCAAATCTGTTCTAAGACTTTCCATGGCATTGAGGCCAAATTAATGGGGTTGCCACTGCCTGGATCTCTTTTTTCCCCTTTTCAGAATACAGCCCCTACTTTTGCCATTTACCTGTACCATCCCCAAATTGACAGATTTCTTGGAAATCCTTACTGCCAGAGTTGCAGTTTTATATGCCTTTTTCTTTTCAATTATCAGCCTGCTCCTCAGTTTTGTCACAGCAAAACATCTAATTTTTGCTTCTACTGTGGCTATAGTTATTCTGTGTCCTTATTCCAATTCCTATTAGGTACCTTACCATTACCCTCACATACGTCTCATTCCCATCCTTCTTAAAGGCTAATGGAAAGTATTATCCTAGTACTTAGGCTATACTTGATTATTCTTAATTTATAGTGCATCCTCATTCTATATTGTTCCCACTTTTTCCCTTCTTTTCTTTTTATGTAGCTAAAGAACCTTGAAATATTTGTTTTAATTTTCTTTGCAAGTTCCAGTTCAACCAGGCCTGTCATCCTTCTCACCTTATTTCTTCAGTTCCTGATTTCTAAGAAATATCTCTCTTTGCTGATCAATCCATTTGCCATCCCTTGCAGGTTGTCTTAAATTCTTTTTTAGCTTTCTTTATCAATTTTCTATACTTCATAATGTCTAACATTTATATTAAATGTTATTTACTTCATTTCTGCCCACTCTCATCATGTTTTATATGTTGCCTTCTTATTCCTAAATGCTGCCTATCTGCCCATCTTGAATGTAAACAGGTTATGATACCTAATTCTTGGAAACCACCAACTTCCAATTTACTGGTGAATTCATTTTTACCCACACTGAAAAAGAGTCAAAATAGGATTACCTCAAGTTAGGTACAGTATCTTTTTATGTTTGAGAATTATCATATATAACTTTTAGAAACTTTAATTATGGTTCACTACTGGCTGCATGAGACCTCAACATATATCTCCATGGTCTTACTTCTTCCATGATGCCAGGATGAGTTATGTGTTATTGTACAGAAGTTAAAAGATCAAAAGCTATATGGACTTGCCCCAGTGGGCCATGCCTGAAAGATTATTATTTTAAGTATAATGAATTAATATAAATAATGTGGGAATGAGGAATCAGAAAAATTAGTAAGACTTGAAGATGGTTAAAATGCATCTACATTACTATATATCCCCAGCTGACTGCCAGCAACAAACTAAAGACATTGCATGCAGAGCAAGAATCTAAAGGCATTGTACACAAAGTCAAAACTGTGCTCCCAGCTGAAATAGGTCAAACACAGCATAATTGGTCATGTCAGTGAAGGTATCTGACATAGTTAGCCTTATCAGCAAGAGATGCATATTGTGGGAAAACTGGATGACCTTAATAGAATGGAATTAATTACTAACCTTTGGGGATGACACGGATGTAGAGTAGTTCCTGCTGCTGTTCTGTTTTTTCTAGAAGGATCTGTCAGACATTGTATGAATACTAAAGGCATCATGATCTTCTTTGACATAACTGCTTGATTCATTAATATGTGATGATTTTCCTCCCACAAATTTTCACCATATATAGACCCTTAGGATCAAACATTACCCTTATCAGATATCTGCACAACTACATTGAATCCAGTGAGGTGAGCTGCATCTCACTGACTTCTGCTTGACTACTCAGTATCTAATCCAGAGAAGAATTACTTGATTTGAGTGCATTTCTTCACATTTTATAGAAAATACCTGTATCTATATATAACCCAATCTGAAATCTTTATAGACAATATTTGTTAAATGAAAGATATTGCAGGAAGTAGTTGTAACAATTCACAAGTAGATTAATATGATTTCACACTAGAACGTATTAAAATAATGGATGCAATACTGGATCGGACATGCTACTTTGCTCAAAAATATATTTTCTCACAAAAGCTGGAGCACAGTGAACTAAACTCTCACTTGGTTGTTGTTTTGACTTTCTAGAATTCAGCATTTGTACTTTTCCTTCAGCACAACAAATCCCAAATCCACACCATATGTGCTATCTAGTTTCACCTGTTACTCAGTTAATATCCCATTAGGCTGCTCACTGGCAATAGCTTTATGCAGTGAACAATACACTGCTGCTTTTAACCCTCAACTACCCTCAACATATAAACACTAAGTGCTTTATACAAAATATTTAGATCCTTTTTCTGCTACCCCATGCAGTGCTACCTTGCAAAAAAGGGTACTGCTCAGAATAAAGGCTGGGTGCATAAGCAAAAGGGACAGCAAGGTATTGTGTAAATTGTGAGCTTTCAGGTTTTTAGATAATATTCTGCTATCTCATAATGGTTTCAGAGAAGCTGAGTGAAACTGGTGTTTATGAGCTAGCTACTAATTAGCGTTAATCAAATTTAGACTGTTAGTTGGATTACCAGAGGCTACATTTCAGTTCACGTAACAGCAGTGGTTTGTAAATGGGGAAACAAAGGGATCAATGCTAGAGTAGTGTGTTCTTCATACACAGTTGTTTGGGAAAGCGTTGTAATCTGATGAAGCATAGTAAAACTGGAGATATTTTCAAGAAAACTTGGGGAATAAACTGCCCTGAGTACCTCAACAACACTTCTGTGGGGAATAAAGCGGAGTTGCTGCTGTTTTCAGTGTGTTCAAGCTGGTCTTAAAATGCTTCCTCTCTGTGTTTTAAACAATTTAAAGCCAAAGGTTTCTCCACCATTCTGCACCTGTGTTGGTATGAAATCAGAGACTGAAAAAGAAAACAACCTTAGCAACATGCTGTCTCTTCTTCCCAATAACCCCACAACAGAAATGCACGTTTCAAATTGAAAGGATTTTAACTGTACTCAAGCTTGCTGTGTGGCTGCTTGCAAAATAAAGCAGAGAGCATGTGGAATGCAAACATTTTAATTAAGTTGCATGATTTCATAAATACATAGCTAGTAGGAGAGGGGTAGCCAAGTGGTTAAGATGCTGGCTTATCAAGCTATTGAAGCTTTTCACTGTTGAATTTGAATTCTGCTACAAAGCCTAAAGGGTAACTTTTGTCAAAGTTGGAGGTTCTTAAGAAGAGGATTGGAAAGCATCTGGTTGGAATGATTTAGGAATGGTAAATCCTCTATCTGTGCAGGGTTTAGCATAAATAATTGATTTCTGAGGTCCCTTCCAACCTTACACCTCTATGGCTAGGGGCAGACATTCAAAAAGCCTGAGTCTGAATTGATTCAATCTTTGCAGGTTAGTCTAACCTGCCTAGGTTGAATCAGTTTGCAACTTCACAGACATTCCTTCTGGACTGAAGAAATGCAGGCACATGCCTGCAGTGGCTCAGGTTAGAAGCCAGGGGTCACTAGAGCAGCCCTCCCTTCCCTTCCACAGTGATGAGCTGGTGGGGGGGAGGGCATAGCCAGGCCCCAGCAAGATGCTCTGATTAGGGAGTGGTGTAAACCCCCACCCTGCCTGCACCATCCCAGGCTTTTCCTTGCTCACTGCTCAAGGGGCAGGAGTGTTACCAGCCCCCAGCCCCTGGCTAGCACTTTGAGGCAGAGGAGGGTGTGCAGTGCATGCATCTGTTGATGATACTGAGCTTTTCAATCTCCCTCTCCCTGCTTCTTCATACTGTCTGCAAGCCTGACAGGTGAGGGAGCCAGCAAGAGGCTAATAACTGTTTATCAGCCCATCAATAAAAAAAAAGCCTCTCTCATTAGTTCAAGTTCTTTTTAAACAGCTTTTTCCAAGGAAGGTTCCAAGGAAGGAGGGATATTACCATCCGACTTGGTGATTAGCTCAAAAAACCCTAAGCAGGTGTAGCAGGCTCACCTTTCAGAACTTGGGTTGAGACCCAGGCTTGAGATCCTGCTGCTTTGATTGGTGGAGCCCATCCACCAATCAGGAGGCAGCAGGAGAAATAAAGTCACGCCCCGTTCCTGAGGGAAGGGGAGGGGGAGAAGAGCTCTCTTGGATTTGATTGAAGACTGGAAACTGTGAGGTCCGGAAGACTTTGGGGGGTGGAGCTCTGGAGCATATAAAATGAGCTGCGTGCCCAGCACAAGAGGAGATGAAATGAGGGACTCAAGAAGAGCGGAGCCAAGGAAAGCGGGGGAGCTCTCCTTCAGCAGGGAATAGGCCTAAGGCTCCTAAAGCTGCTACTGGAGGACCAGCCTTGGCAGCGGTGCGAGACTGCTCAGGCTGTTGATGGTGTGTGGAGACCCGGCCCTGGGAGCAGTGTGAGACTGCTTGGGCCCATCAAAGTGCATGGTTCGGTGCATGGAGCCCAGGCTTTGAGAGCTGCAAGCGGCAGCTTGAGCCTGCAACCCCGGCAGGGCCTTGGGGCCCACAGTGAGGCGGCTCAGGCCCCATCTTCCAGCAAGTGGCCAGGTCCCACGGTGTGCAGGGTGGTGCATAGGCCCAAGCCCTGGGAGCCAGGAAGCAGCGGAGGCTGCTGGGGTTAGCCACCCAGTGTGAGGACGGCTGGCCGGAGCCTGAAGGGCCTGGCCTGTACTAAGAGAGTCCTCAGTGCTGAGCCAGGGCATGGGGAAATGGTACTGCTGCAGCATGAGGCCCAGCACCCAGGAGCCAGCAGCGGTGGTGCAGCAGCTGAGAGGAGCTGAGCCCTTGGTGCCCAGAGCGGGGCACAGGGTGGGGAGGAACCCAGCAGTGGAAGAGAGGCCTAGAGAGGTGCTCCAGCAGAGGAGACCCCATCGAGCTGCACCCTGACCACCGCCACCTGAGGGATCATGAGTCATTGGGCCCATGTGTCCCACAGGGGAAAAACACTTGGGGCGGGCAAACCCAGAGAAGGGGCTAGGTAAGCGGCCCCCCGCCTAGTCAAGGCCCTAAGGAGAGGGACCCCTGGTGCTTCCTGGACACTCCCCAGGGGACCCCATTGGAAGGAGGACTATGTCTTGCCATGGGTCAGGGATTGTATTAAGGAATAGATGTTATTAAGATTATTCATGTTTACACCTTACATTTTGTAATTCAAATATTGTATTGTGATGTTGTAAATAGTGTTATTTAGGGTTTGACCTTGGTTAGTGTTCACTGTAAATATATGTATATGATATTTAGTTTTATGTTCATGTATATTGTAACTTAATAAATTGTATATAGTTAAGAACTTTGGGCTTGGGCTAACTCTATAGAGGAAAGAGGGATCTGTTTGAAATTCTGGCATCCCTCTCACAGCACCCCCTCCTGCCTACCCATCCCATCCTATTGAGGCTAGGGCACACCCTTGCGTGTACCTGGGTTACACAGACACTGCTCTCTCTGCCTGTCCCAGTGCAATTGGAGACACACAGAGACACCTCTCAGCATTAGCTAGCATAGTGCATGCCTAGGGCCTGTTGGGCAGGGGTCTGTGCTGTGGGAGATGGGAGGGCGGATCCCTGCTTGAGCAGCAAGGAGAGAGTGGGGTGGGGCAGGGGTAAGCCAGGCAGACCCTGCTGTGTCTGCAGTTTCTGCTGGAGCTCTGGCTAGGGAACAAAGGAGCAGAACCAGCCCTGCTCCCTGGAGCAGACAGCCCAGCCCAGGGCTGGAAAGCATCTGGGATGCTGTGGGACTCTGGTTTAACTTTAACCAGGAAGGGGTCTGAGATAGACATTGCATAAACTGGTTTGACCCAAATTAGTTAAGTCTCAACCAGGTTTATCTTAAAACAGTTTCAGCCATTTTAAAACAGATTTCTGTGCACTGATCTTATGTTCTGTTACAGGTTTAAACCTGTTTCTGATCACTTTAACCAGTTTTATGTGTGATGTCTGTCCCTAACTTATGGGAAAAACACACGCATAGATAGTAGAACAATAGTATACACCCTGCAGCATGGGTAACTGGTGCCTCCTGAGCCAGGGGGGCACTTGGTCTCCCCGTGGCCAATTGTGCCAACCTGGAAGTGCCAGTGGCACCCCCAGAAGTGCCAGGGGTGCACCTGGAAGTGCCAGCAGCACTTCTCCTAGTGCCCCCACTTCCCGGCTGGTGCACCAGCACTCCCGCCTGCCCCCCCGCCTGTTGCCTAAGTGGGGAACCTGGATCCAGCTTCAGTGATGATGGAGTTTCTTGCTATTTGCCTGTATTGAGCCTGTAAATCAGCTGTGCAGAAACACTCACTTCCAGGCTCATTAGTTTTGTACAGGGAGCAGCAGGCCACAGTAACATCCAAATCGTTTTGTAGACAGCGCCATCTTGCCTTCAGCCTGGCAAACACACACTGCAACACCCTTCTGCAAAGTGGAACCTTCTTTTGCCCGGCCCTCTGACATCAGGGTACAGTTCCAAGAGCCATGACAGAAATGAAGAAAAGGTCCTACAGAACAGCAGTATGCATTGATATCCCATTCACAGCACTGTCATCCCCAGGAGGGAACTTCTTCCAGCTGGTATAAAGCAGATCTTCTTATAACCCTGGTATCCTACATCTTCCTCACACCTTCTACATTGGTTTTCATGAGTCTGTCTCTATTATCATACTAAGGCTTGGTATAAGAGGGAATTATACCTTTTGGAGTTAACATACTCTCTTGCTCCTTTTGGCAGGCAATCTGCATGCACATAATGTGCCATTTGCAACCCCCCCCCCCCTTCCCTCCCACTCTCTGAAAGCCTCAGATTGTATTTAGTGTATACAAGTCAAGGTACATCACTGAAGAGTAAGTCAAAGCAGTAATTGCCTGTCTAACCACAACTGAAACAACCAAAGATTTGATGTGCTGGCGCCAAACTGGCTTGCAAAGGACTTGTACCTATCTGAGAAAGCCAGCTTCCAAAAGCCATTCCTGTACCAGTGTGGCCTCCCTCAGTCAATTATTTTGGCCCTAGAAGTAAGGGTGAGCTCCTCAAACAGCTCTGCTTGCTCCTTCAGAAATCTTGCACTTGCTTCTAGTCTTCCCAGGCCTGGGTGACAGTGCTTCTACAGCACTATGTTAGTTATATTATGATCAGGGGCTGCAACAAGCAGCCCAGTTGACTAAATCAATTGCCCAGTTGGTTAAACCTGCCAAAGGCTCCAACTGGCATGCCCACCATGGCTGATGAACCAACTGGCCATTGTTAGGGCCTCCTGACAATTGGCTGCTGGGGATAGCAACCTCCCCATTTAACTCTACCAGTGGCAGCAAACTGCAGGCCAGTCAGCAGTTCTTTTTAAAGGTTTACTACTATAAGTCTCTTTGGAGCCTATGCCCCTGCCTCTGGAGTTCCTCTGAATTTGGTAATTTGGTCTCTGACTAAAACCCTGTAACTTGGACTCTACTCCTGGAACTCCACTGCTGCATCCAGATGAGCATGGATGTTTGGATCCCTGGTGGTTTCCCTCCCTGGTAGTTCCCCTTGTGCTGCCATTAGTTGTCCCCGGGAAATGCCCATGCCACCTGCGCTCTGGTCAGCGGCAGGCTGCCCCTGTATATGCCACTCTGGTGTTTTCTTTTTCTTTGGATGGGTTTTTTTGACCCCTGGATATCCAGGGGCAACCCCCACCCGCTCTGCTCCCTTGCAGTGCAGAGAACAGCTGAACATGTGGTATGTGACGCCACAGATGTGCCTGCAGTGCCACAAAGCGCATGGCTGTGCTTGTCTGGACACAGCCCACCTCCGGCTCCTGCTCTCCCTTGTTAGGCTAACCAGTATGCCAGACTGTTTATAACCTTGTTCTTATACTTGCATTAAAAGTCCTGCTCAACACAAAAGGAATCAGTGGCAATAACCGTGTTCATCATAACTGTCAAGCCTGCCATGAATGAAGTGTCCTCTGAGTTGTGCCATTCTGTACATTAGCAGCTGCTGATGAAATGGCATCTAGAACCTCAATGAACTTAGCCTCATAAGACATTCACCCACAAGCAGGAGCAGCTCATCCAGTAGATCCATGGATTATCTTGCTGACTGGAATGGCCAGAAATGGGGAGGAAAAACCACCAAAAGTTCCTCTACTTAAAAGACTGCCATGTGGGAGAGGACAGGAAAGTTCTCACACAATACACTAAGAATTGCTTCCTAGAGTAGTGTAGCAGGCTTACCTTTTCGGGGCTCAGGTTGAGTCCCAGGCTCAAGGGTCTGCTGTTTGATTGGTGGAGCCCACCCACCAATCTGGAGCCAGCAAAAGGAAAGCAATGCCCCGCTCTTTTCCAAAGGGAGGGGGCAAGCAGCAGCTGGACCTGAATCGGAACTGCGCCAGCCAGGTCTGGAGAACTTTGGGGGTGGAGCCCCTGAAGAGTATAAAAGGGGAGTGTGCATAGCACGCTGGAGAGAGATGATGAGGGACAGCAAGGAGAGAGGAGCTCCAGAGATGGCCATCCTCGGGACCCTGCTTGAGCTTCAGTGGCACTCAAATCGGCACACGGGGATCAGGCTCTAGGAGTTGCTCAAGGCAGCTTGAACCTGTGAACCTGGCAAGTGGCTGGGTAGTTGGTTTGCAGATCGGCACACAGAGAGCTGGCCCTGGGAGCAGCTCGAGGCTGCTTGGGCCCCACACAGTGTGCAGATCAGCACACGGAGAATCCACCCTGGGAGCAGCTTGAGGCTGCTTGGGCCTCACCCGGTGTGCGGGCTGGCACACGGAGGACCCGCCTGGAAGCAGCTCGCAGCTGCTCAAGTTAGCCCCAGCCCTAGGCTGCGTGACCAGAGCCCCGCAGTGCGGCTCCACCTTTAACTAAAAGAGCCCTGGTGTCCAGAGCAGGGCCCAGGAAAGGGAGGACCCCCAGTGTGAGACAGGGGCACTGGAGCCTGTAAGGCTTCGGCTCCATGAGAGAGAGAAAGCCCTGGGCCGCCCATTGCGGGGCGCCAGGCCATTGAGGAGAGCCAAAGGTGCTGCTGGGGAAAGGCTCTCGCGGGATCAACCTCCAGGGGATGAGCCTTGGCTGCTTCAGAGAGGAAGCATGAGTTGCTGGGGAAGCAGGCCCCGCAGGGAAGGCAGTCATGGAACAGGAGGGTCTGCCGCTTCCACCCTCCATAGTGGGAGGGGCATGTCCACACCTCAGGACCCTAAAGGGGAGGGGCTCCAAGGACACCCCTCAGGGAGGTGCTGAGTGCACTTCCTATTTCGGGTGATTGTTGTTGTGTCAAGGTCTATATAGCTATGGGTATTCTTTAAGGGAGTTTATATGGTTTATATGTTCTTAATGTGTTAATATGTATATTTGTATTGTTAGTAGGTCTAGGAAATATTATTAACTTATTTGGGTTATATAAGTTGATTCCCCATATGTGTTTATCATGTTGTAACCTTAAGTATCTTGTTCAATGTATTAATTATTATATATGTTGTAAGTTATAGAGTTTCTGTGAATTATGGGATATTATATGTAGTGTCATATGCTAAGCTTTATTGTAAATATTTCATGTTTTATCTTAAGTATTTATTATAGTAATAAATTGTATATAGTTAAGCTCTCTGTCTTGGCCTGGTTCCACAGAGAGGAGAGGGAACTGATCTAGTAGCCGGCCCCTCCATCAGCACCCTGCCTGATCCCCACCAGTGTCATTGGAGGATAGGGCACACCCCCAATAGATGTACCCGGGCTACATGAGCTATAGTAAAATGAAAGAACACTGGGATATGCCACCAGAATTTCTTGCAGATATATAGCTACTACAGAAGAGTGGAAAGTGTCATAAAGGATATGAGGTATGTATGACACAGCAATGTGGAGTCTTAAGGTAGACTTTACTAGTATGTGCATGAGCCAAGACACAGGCACGTTATAGTGTAGACATACTCACGGGTGCCAAGATGGAAGACAGAGTAAGGAATAATACATATTGATATGAGTCTGTTTCTCCTTGAATATGTAATTCCTACTCATTTTGAAAGAAAATACAAGTCATGTAGCATCAGCCTAAGAAAAGTGTTGAGGCAGGGGACTGTTTGCAGCAGTTTTATCAACCAATGTTACATTCTAAGAAGCAAATAGTGATTCAGTTCTGTGAACAGTGTAACTCCTTCCCTCTCCCTTGCTGTTCTTCCCCTTCTGTGATACTCTGAACTTGATCCCTTGAAGTCAATTTTCAGCATTCACATCATGGGAGCAGAAGTAGGATCCTGAACAGCTTGCAATAAAGAATGTTTGAAAGCCTGGTTTCTGTTCCTTTTCCTTGGTCTCTCACACAGAAGAGCAACTGGCTAGCAAAACAGATTAATGAAAGACTTATAAATCTTAGTGAAAGCAATGGAATATCAATAAGGGTCTGCATAAATCAATGAGTCTCATCTTTCAGATATTGGCAGCCCCTTTTTTTCATACCAAGATCACCTCCCTCCCCCACCCCCAACAGGCTGCTTTCCATCTACCTGGAATCTGTCTAGGAACCCTTGCCCATATAATGATATGGAAAGAATGATGTGGCAGTGATCCCCTGTTTCATTCATGATCATTAATTTAAACAAATTAATTTAAAGTTTCCTATATAAAAAAAAATAACTGAAATTTAGGTACCTGCATATAAGAATTTGGTAAAGTCTTATTTCATCACTTGCACAAGACAGTAGAAAGATATGAAGCAATGTAACTCCAGTCCAAGAAAAAAAGTCTGTACATTGCTTGGACCAATCTACACCCACAAAGGCAAATCTTCAGTACTAACAAAAACATCTGTGAAAAATCTGACCCTTTTTGAGGAAAAAACCTGCATGTGTGAAATGCTTAGGCAAGGCAAGACAGCAGAGAAAATACAGTTGCTGAGATAAACCAGGAAGCAGAAATAAATTAAAAAAAATTTTTTTTTAAAGTAATTGTGTGGGCCTCTCAATAGTGCTGGTTACAAGGTGCTAATCTACTCTGCCTTCTGCCTGGTATATGACAGTCATAGATATTAGAAATGGAAAGATCTACCGGACAACACAGGCCATCCTCTTCCTACCAGTACAGGATTGCTTTCTTATTGTTCTCTAAATGCCAATCCAAGAAACTGTAATAATCAAAATCAGTGGACAGTGACCTTTGGCACAGCTGCACAACATGTATGGAAACAGCACAATGGTATCATAACCAAACAAAAAAAAAGACATTTCAGAGAAACCAAGGATAGCACCTGTTGAGGACAATCAGAACGCTGCCAACAAGGCTCATCTGCTTAAAGAAATAGCAAATGAGTAATAGCAAGCAGCTTTATTAATGACAATAAAATAAATGCCAGGAGCAAGAAAGGTGGACTTCAGGTATCAGAAGTTGGACTTCAGGCAAATTCTGTCTCACTGTTGTGAGTGCTGCAGTAAAATGAGCAATAGGATTAAAGGACAAGAAGACCTTTCTCTGGCAGCAACATTTTAATGTTTCAAAAAGAAGTGTTGGTAAGAGACGTGATTAAGTGTTGTTAAAAAGATGAGAATAGTTCAGTTTCACCTGGCAGACTGTTTCCTTGTATCTCTCAAGTATCTTTCAAGGCTCTGTTTTAAGATCCCAAACATTCTTTGACTTGACCTTTTCCTTTGATAATGTTGTAATAAGTTTACAAGTTAATTTGCATTTAGATTGTTTTGTCTCATCTCACATGTTGGATGAATGAACTTCATATTTTTACTTTCCACTGAAGTTCTTAATGTGGCATGAGATACGCACATCAAGATAAGAGAGAAAAGCAAACAGACTTTTGTGCATAATATGCATAGAAGGCAACAAACAAGCAGACCTGACATCTGTCTTTCTGTCTTAATAAACAGATGCAGAAATAACCTCCATGGTTTGAAAATTCTCATGTACATAGGTGCCATTCTACTCAATAACTACCCCCACTCAAGTTCCTTTTTTGTCTGTTTTTTTTTTTGTGGGGGAGGGGAGTTAAGTTTAATAACAATCCAAATTTACTTGCCAAAGTCAATTAGATGCCAAATTCAAATACCTAAATCTCAGTGCACACAGTCAGCAGTATCCATTTCTTACCAGTTTAATTCAGCTGGGATCTATACAGATGCCCCCACAAGCTTTCCGGTGCTCAGGGTATCAAGTGCCCCAGTGATTGCATATGGACAGCTGAAGATACGTTTTCTGAACCTTAGTGTACACCCACAGGCGGCGGACGGCAGGGGCTAATGGGGCTTAGGCCCCCCCTCCAAACTTGGGGTAGCAGCGGCAGTGCAAAGGGCTGCAGAAGGCCCAGGTGCAGGCTTTAGGCAGCTGCAGGAGGGGACGTGTACAGACACAGACATGCCTCCACATCCTGCATGCAGCCAGGATTGCAGCCCAGCGGCATGTGGAGCACTACCCACCATAGCAGGCAAGTCTGTGAAGGGGAAGGGGGTGGGGGGGAAGATTGAGGCCACCACAGTGAGGGAGGGAGGGAGTGAGGCAGAGGCAGGGGTAGGGGCTGGAGTGAATGGGGCTCTGCACCCCACTGCTGCTGCCTCAGGAATCGCACGATGCTATGTGCCTGCCATCACCAGGCTGCGCTGCATCTCCGGCCTGCCCGGCGGCAGCAGACACATGGCATCTTGCAGCTCCCAAGGCAGTGGCAGTTGGGCACAGAGCCCCAGACCACAGCAGCAGCCCACCTCTGCCCCAGCACAAATCCGAGGGGCTTCCTGTGCCTCCCCCAGGGTGTGTGCAGCGACAGGAGTCTTCCCTGGATGAGCTGCCCGGGCTCTGAGCATCCCACAACCCACCCTGAGGGCCCATTCACCCCAACCCATTCCTGCCTCTGCCCTACTCCTTCCCTCACTGTTGGTGCCTCAATCTGCCCCCTCCCACACCCCTTCCCCTCCACAGACTTACCTGCTGGGCGGTGTGTGCATGTGTGCATGCATGAGTGTGTCTGTGTGTCTGTGTACTCGGCCCCCCCCCAATAAAATTTTCTTCCTCTGTGTGTACATCCGTCTGTCAATATATTACTAGTTGATTCCAGTCAGGACTGGCTACCCTGGATTTTATTTATCAGGACCGTCTCAAATTCTGTTTCTGATTACTGCTTTTTTAATGCATACATCTTCCCTGGATAGAGGACTAGACATTAAAATTGGATTGGCACAGAAACTCTAGTATATCAAAATGATCCACTCCATAAGCATGAATGATGCAGATAGCAGAAAAAAGTGCAGCCTATTCAAGGAGTAGTCACCCTGAGCACAGATGAATAACTAAGCTTTAAGTATGCTATGTTTAGCTTCTGCTTGCTGTTAGATGCACTGCGGAAAAGGGCAAGTGCTGGTGTTCTCAGCTGAGTAGCTAAAAGGTCAAAAATTACTTACTCCCTGAAAGCGAGGCTGACACATATCAGAGTTGGAGGGAGAGGGGGTTAGCTTTTTTCCCCCTAGGCTATCCAGAGGCAGAACCAGGATTTGGCAACAAGTGGTGCAGGAGCAGCCGCACGTATTGTAGAGGTGGTTGCACTCAACTCCCAGCTTCCTTCCCCTCAATGCTGGAGCTTCTGGCTACTTTTAAAGTCCCCAAAGCAGGTAAGAATTTCCCCCTTCCCTTTCATGCTCAGAGCCAGGTTCCCTTCTCTCTCCTTTCCTTTGCCTCCCCACCTTGTGTGCTCCTACTGCTTTCCCAGCTGTCTCTGGCTGAGGATGCTTCAAAGCCCCTCTGGCTCACTCCCTCTGGGCTATGAGGGGGCCGGACACAACTGGAACAGGGACAGAGGTTAGAGGTTGCAGCAGAGATCAGTGGGGATGCATTCCCCCACCCTGCCTGGTCCCCCCAGGAGCAGGCATGGGAATGGGGAACCCCCTGCCCTCACCTCTGCTGCTTCCACTATTCCCAGCTGAGCGCCCCCCTGCACAGCCTGGCTGGAGGAGGCAGGACTATCTTTGAAGCTTCCCCAGTCCCAGAAAGCTGGAAAAGCAGTAGCAGGTGAGGGAGGGGGAAAAGGGGTAGGGAGGATGTTGCCTAAAGTTTTGTTTTAGGTAGTGGGTGAAGGAGATTCATGATACAGGCACAGACACTCAGTCTGCTCAGGGCATTGACTTTAATGAATACATAAGCAAGCAGCACAGTCTACTAAAAGAAAAAATTGTGCTTATGTAGCTTTGGTGCCAGAGGAGGTCCCAACAGTCGATCCGGCTCTGAGGATGTTCTGGGATTCACACACACTGAACTGTTGTCTTGGCAGCAAGTCTGGCCGGTGTCTCATCTTCATACTTTGTTGGCGTGTCTACACAAGATGCTGACTGCCCTGAAGCCTGATACTACTGCGGAGTAGCGTTGCGTAGCAAAAACTGTACTACTGCACAGTAGTGTCAGGCTACTGTACAGTAGTCTTGTTTAAAAGGCATTCACCGGTGCTACTGCACAGTAATTCCAGTTACTGTGCATGTATTTAGTATTTGTATAAGGAAGTATTTGTATAAGCAAGTACTAAATAAATGCGCAGTAATCGTTGCACAGTAGCATGTCATGTAGCTGTGCCCTGTCTTTCCATATTGTAACAGGGTGGCCTGTGGCCTTAAGGATAGGCAGCTAGTTAGTCTGAAGGGCTGCAGCTGTGGGTGACCCACTGGGAACCAAAAACCTCAGCAGGTAAAACCAGTAGGGGGAGATGGAGACCTCTGGACTTCGAAGAGGGCAAGCCTGGGACAGGAGGACTGAGGCCACAGCAGACCACCCCAGGGTCCAGTGCAGTCAGGTGGTTCTTTGCTTGTGTGATGAACAACTGTGTAGGACTGGGGCAGGCTGGAAGGTGCTCCAGACAACAGACCAGCAGGTTTTAAGCAAAGACTAGCAGCAGCATACTACTGAGGCACCCTGAAGCTGCTCAGAGAAGGAGCAAAAGCCTGGCTGAAAAGGCTGAGGCAGCCACCTGCTACACTCACTCTCTCCCCGTTCTTTGCTGTTTGTGTTTCTGCAGTACTTTTCCACTTCTTTTCTTCTCAACCTCACTCGGGACTTTTCCTCTTCATTTTGTCACACTCGTGCTCACAGCTCACGAGTGGCTAAAGATGGGTCTCCGCACAGATGATATTTTCCAATGTGGTATTCAGCTTGGCCCACGCAGCGGTCACCGTGACCTGACATGCAGTCGCCACACGCTTCATACAGCTGTTGGGCCATGAGGGGACCTGCCTCTGAGCATGGAGAGGAATTATCAAGTCCTTTAGGGGCTTTAAAAAAACCCTTAGGGGCACCTGGTGCGCGAACCCACCTGGAAAGGGAGCAGACCCAGCTACACCACTGCACCCCCTGGATCCATCCCTGGGCGTGTCAAGGCGGGGGGTGAATGCTGTTTGATTGCAAGTTTTATCCCATAATATTCCGCTGAGTTCATAAGAGGGGGGGGTCACTGGGATCAGCATGGCTTGGTAACTGGGACCAGTACGGGTGGATTGGTGACAGGAGGGAAGAACGCAAGCCAGGCACCACCCCTGCTTCCCCAGCCCCACGTGACCACCTCGGCACCCACACAGCAAGACTACGCCCATTGCCTCGCCTAGGCTGCGCCTGCGCAGTATATCGCTCGGCCGCCGCCGCGCTCTCGCAGTCGCTCCTTGCCCCTCCCCTCCCAGACGCTAGGGCGCATGCTCCCTCGGGAGCCTCTCCGCATGCGCACCGAAGCCCCTCGCCCCGCCAGCGGAGCGCGTCTGCGCGTGGAGGCGCAGCACGGACTGGGCGCTGTGGCGGCGCGGCCTGCAGCGCCCCTAAGAGCCGGGACGGAGGCGCGAGGCGGCGGCCGCGGCCCGCGGGCCAGTCCCGCCGCCGCCCCCCCCCCCTCCTCCTCCTCCTCCTCGCCGCCCCAGCTGACGCTGCTGGTGATGCAGCCGTGCGGCGGGGGGGAGGAGGTGGCTGCGGCTGGCAGGGTCTTGCCGCAAGCGGCGGAGCCCCCGGGCGGCGGCCTCATGTTCCTCTACGAGGTGGCGCCGGGCGAGGCGGAGGAGGGCGAGGCCGAGGGCGAGGCGGCGGGCGAGGGTGCGGCCAGCCCGGAGGAGCTGGAGGACGAGGAGGCGGCGGGCGGCAGCTGCAAGAGCTGCACGTGGGCGGGCTGCAGCGAGACCACGACGCAGGTGGCGAAGCAGCGCAAGCCCTGGATGTGCAAGCGGCACCGCAACAAGATGTACAAGGACAAGTACAAGCGCAAGAAGAGCGACCAGGCGCTGGGCGGCAGCGGGGCGGGCGCCGCGCAGGGCGGGGCGGCCACGCCGGGGGGCAGCGCCCGGGCCGAGGTGAGCGACGGCGGCGGGGCTTCGGCCCTCTAGCCCCTCTCCCCTCATGGGGGTCGGCTCTGCTTCCTGCAGCCGGGCTTGTTCCCGGGGGAGCCCAGCTCAGTTGCGGCAGGTCGAGGGAAGTGAGTCTTCCCTTCTCTTCTGCACTGGTGAGGCCACATCTGCAGTACTGTGTCCAGTTCTGGGCTCTGTGCTTCAGCAAGGATGTGGACAAATTGGAGAGAGTCCAGCGGAGGGCAACAAAAATAGCAAGGGGGGTGGGGGGATGTGACTTCTGATGGGTGAACTAGGCTTATTTAGCCTAGAGGAGAGAAGACTGACGGGGGGGAGGTGGTACAGTAACATCTGTTAACTATCTGAAGCGGGGTGTGAAAGAGGATGGAGCTGGACTGTCCTCCGAGGCAGCGGATGACAGAACGAGGAGCAACAGTCTCAAGTTGCTGCAAGGGAAGTTTAGGTTACTATTAAGAAAAACTTTCTCACGAGGAGGGTGAGCAGGTCACCCAGAGAGGTTGTGGATTCACCAGCCTTGGAGGTTTTTAACACCCAGCTTCTGTACCAATCCAGTTTTAATGTCTAGTTCTCAGTAACTAACCAGGGGAGATGTATGCATGAGAAAAGCAGGGAGTGTGCTTCCCTGCCTCTGCCATCCAAGCTTACATTCACTTAAAAACAAAAACAAACAATCCCCTCCGCCCTTCCCAGCTCTCTGGCCTGCATGCTCCAGGGGGCCCTGGCAGCCCAGCCTCTGCACTGCAAGCTCTTTGCTCCTCTATCTGAACTTCTGTGCAGGTCATTTTTTTTCTCTTGGGAGAGCAAAGTTGAACATGTATATGCAGTCATAGTGACTTTGCAGAGCTTGTTGCCCTGGGTGAAGAGAGAGGCAGAGCTGGACACAGATCCTCCCTAGACCTTGTTGGGGCGGATAGATCTGTTAATGACAGTTGGACAAAACAGGCAAAGATGCCTCCCTTGGTATTTGTAAGTAAGCAGTAGATGCTGGGGAGGAGGACAGTGGGCATAGATCAGTCTAGAGGTATATGGTTCAGTGCTGTCCTTCTAAAGCGGTGATTCTCAACCAGGCAGCTGGGACACCCTGGGGGGTTACTGGAACTTTTGAGGGGTGCCATGAGATGTGAGGAGACAAGTTAAGCAGAAAATCCAGGCTCAGGGTATTGGGCAGTGCAGCCTGTGGTAGTTGCTCACAATTCTTGAGAGGTATTTTTGGGTAGCTTTTGAATATTGTGCGGGCACTACATTTGAAAAGAAATTGAGAAAGGGGAAGCAGGTTTTCTTCTACTGATGAAGGATGGTGCTGGTAAAAACTTATGCTGTGAGGAGGATGGATGTAAAGAGGATTATCAGGACAAAAGTAAGTGATTAATCTGTTGGAAAGGACAGGGCTTTGCTTCTCCATCTGCACAGCTATGTAATGCATTTACTCTAGTGGCTGGTATGCTCTTTAGGACTGGTGCCTCTGAAAGGCCTGGCTATTTGATACTAAAATGTAGACTGATTTCTAGGACAGTAGACACTTCTCATTGTTTGGGGGCTTGAGCTAGGTTTCTTAGACTGTTTCTTTTAGTTTCATAAATAACCAATTGGCAGATGTTAGGCTAGCTATTTACTAGATCCTTTTCAAGGTGCGATATGGGAGGGAGTACTGCTTAACAAACTTAGCAAGGTGGAAAGTCTTGGGCTCCCAAAGTACCAGCGTGAGAAACTCGCAGCATGTGGAGAAGGTGGCATGGGTAAGGTGCAGAAATGTCACTAGAACTACCCCAATTCTGAATGTGGCCTGACTGGTCTGCTTTTGTCAGAGACTCTGACCACATTATAAGGAAATGCATTTGATAACTGTAGAGGGGGATGAAGCTTATAACTGTAAAGCAGGGAGTTTTGTAGTTGTTACTTGTCCTTGGCTGTGGTGCTGAAATAAATTGAGATGTGGTAGCTTGGTATCAGTGTGTCTTGCTATTTTCATTTGACTCCCTGTACACTTCTGCCCCCAACTTTATTATTTATACAAAAAGTAATTCCTTCCTGCAAATTTAAAAATTGAGCTATTGAATGGATTCAACTTGGTTATCTAACTGGTAAATTGGTTAATTTCTGCAATTTTAAGACTAATTCACTTGTTTCTGCAGTTATACTCATTATGGTTGGTAAAGCCAGAAACTACAGGCAAACCCCACTTAGCGCTCTTAATTGGTTCCAGAAAAACTGAGCGTTAAGCGGAACTGCATTAAGCAAAATCCATTTCCCCAAAGAAATGAATGTAAATAGAGATTAATTGGTTATTGCCTGCCCCTCCACTGCCTTTCCCCACTCCACTGCCTACCTGCCAGCGCTCCAGTGCCACGTGCTAGCCCGGGCCTGTGCTCCTGCTGTCCTGCTCGGGGCCCCCACTGGTCCTGACCCTGAGCACTGGCGTGGGTCCTGCGCTCATGCCCGCCTGCACCCCACCCCACCGCTTCTCACTGCCACTGCCTCTCCCCACCCCCCTTGCCTGCCTGTCAGCCTCTCTAGCCCCATTGCCAGCTTGGGCACTGGTGCTCCTGCCACCCTGCTCTGGGTATCGGCCCCTGTTGCCTCAGGCACCAGTGCAGGACCTGCACTCCTGTCACCCCACTCTGGGCACAGGCCCCCACTGGCCCTGGGCACCAATGTGGGCCCCATGTTCCTTGCATCTGTTGCCGCCACTTCTCCCCACCCCCTGCCCACTCCGGCACCAGCCTGGGCACCAGTGCTCCTGCCACCCTGCTCTGGATGTGGGCTCCCACTGGTCCTGGTCCTAGGCCTCAGCAGGGGCCCCACACAGCAGCGCACACCCCACACTCCTGCCCCATGCCCTGGGTGTGTGCCCCTGCCGGCCCTGGCCCTGGGCACCAGCTTGGGCCCTGTGCTCCTCCCCTCTGTTGCTGTTGCTTCTCCCCACCCCACTGCCCGCTCTGGAACCACATGCCAGCTTGGGCCCACTCTCCTGCCACCCTGACCTGGTGTTACTTTAAAATACCAATTGCCAAATTAAGAGCAAGACCTTATAAAGGGGGAGAAGGCAAAATGCCACATTTATTAATTACATGAATTAGACATAGGGGTTTGGAGACACCACTCATATAGACACGCACACAAACACAAAACAACCATTCTATTCAGACATTATAGTTACCAGCAGCAGTTGTTCAATAATGGCACTGGGTGGCTGGCCCCGGCCTTATTGAGAGAGAGAGAGAGAGAGAGAGATTCTGTAGATAGCAGCTTTAGAGCAGGGTCAAACAGATGCGTCTGTTCTCTGACAAAACAGCAGTAGAGAGAGAGACTCGCCCAACTTGGCATTTTTGAAGTTGGCTTTTATATATCCTTTGTTTCAGCACTTCAGGGTTTTTCCATACCCAACTTCTGTTTTTTGCGGTTGTTCTTCATTCGTCTTCAGCTTATCTCAGCCTGAGGTCAGTTTGGTGGTCAAAGTTGGTATTTCAGCCTTGGAGTGTTCTTGCTGCCCACCTGGCAGGATGTTTGCTTCTCTCCTTCTCATTATCTCTCTCATGCTTGGACTCAAAGAGATTCTTCAGCCATTCATTAATTAGTTTACTGACTGGTAACTTACATTTGCTGCCTTGTTGCTTACATAAACAGTTAAATCTTCTCTGGTTTCTATGCCGGTCTCTCACCATTCACCCTTTTACACACACTCCTACATAAGGGCTATGCAGAGTTCATTCACTTATGTCAAGCAGAAGGATACAAAATGGAATTTTCAAGTTGCTTACAGGACAAGACTAACATGGTTACATTTCATTATTATTACACTCTGTTAACATCAGCTATGTTAGTTCAGTTCCTGCTACACTGGACCCTCATGCCTGCCTCCCCCACACTCACTGCCAGTCACACCCCTCACTTGCTGCTACTGCTGCTTCTGCCCGCCTGCCCGCCTGCCAAAACTCTTTGATTCTGCTGAGCACTATAGTGAAACTGGCTGAGCACCTGGTGAAACTGGGTATCAATTTTAAACGAGTGCTATAGCAAAAAAGCACTAAGCACTAACGTGAAACCACGTTAAGTGGGGGGTGCCTGTATTATGGAAACCAAGAGCAAAAACTGGTCCAGAACAGGGGGAGACACTTTTAAAAACATTGGTGCTATGGTGGGCCAGACCAATAGTCCACCTAGCCCAGTGTCCTATCTCTGACAGTGGCAGGAGTGGCTGCTCTAGAGTAGGGTAGGGTGGCAACCTTTTCTGGCTGAGAGCTGGTATGACCTGCCCCAGGTCAGAAGTGGGTGGGTGCTAGGACCCAGCTGCTATAGGCCCTTGTCCCTGTGGCAACACTGGAAGAGCACCTGCAGCTGGCACTCATCCCCACTGCTGAATGCCAGCAATGCTTCATCCAGGTCTACGGGCTGGATCCAGTGATGACACGAGCCAACCCGTGTTTTAGCAAGAGAACATTCCCCTCTGGCACTCCTTATTTCCTTCTATGAGTAGGAAGAGGAAACATGTCCATTTATTCTGAGTGTTTTCCCTTTCATGGTGCTAAATGAATTTTAATGCTAGGATTTATAACACCCGTCCTTATTCTTATATAGTCTCTCTTCTACCTAGGATTGTGTGGAAGGCTCAGTTTCTGTTACCAAACGAACAGGATCTATTGGAGATCGTCCAGCCAGACCTACTCTTCTAGAACAAGTGCTAAATCAAAAGAGGCTGGTAAGTTCTATTGCTTGGCAGATTTTAAATTCCAGCCAATGCAAAATGTGTGCACTTGAATGCTAGCTCATGATTCCCTGGAAGTAGAAAGTCAGATTGTTGTTGTACATTGTAACCTTACATAAGCAAGCGTTCAAAGCTAGAATGTATGACCACAAATTTATAAATAGTAGTTATGTTAACTACATTGGGCTATTCCTCTGCTATTAAGAAGAAGTGTATCCCCCTTTCTTTTGAGCAGACATCATCCAAAACTTAACTTGGATGGATGCTTTAAACTTGTTAACCCAACTTTTCGGTAAAGTCTGCAGTCCAACGTAAATGGGGCCCAATTTTGTAGCCCCATGAAGTGACCTGTAAGAAGTACAGCTATTTGCAGAGAGAGAATGCACCTGCCTATTTGAAAGTGTTTTAGTTGTGACTATTCACCTAATACCTTCATTAATTATGACTAACCAGTGCTCTACCTTGTGATGCTACAGGTCTCATTAATCAGCTGTATATGTTATTTATATCAAGGACTCCTAGAAATTTTGAAAATGAAATTCTATCTAAATGTAGGATTTCTGTGTCTTTTAAGTTTTAATTATAGATTATTTTTTCTCCTGGTAATATGTGGCATTTAGTGTGCCCCTCTGCAAAGTGTAGATCTAAAGTGTGTGTGTGTGTGTGTGTGTGTGTGTGTGTGTTCCCTTTCTTGCCTGTCTACCCATAGAGCTCTTAATTGGCCTTGGAAAGTTTGGATTGTTTGTTTGTTTCAGTTTTGAGTGACGCGGTGTTTCCTGGGAAACAGCAACTGGGAGCTTTTAAAGTAAATAGCCCTTTAAGGGCCTGGGCACAAGAACATGCCCCTCTGGAGATGAGGCTTTTGCCCATGAGTCAGGAACCATGGGATACAGGTTTTCGGGAGAACTGCAGGTAGGAGAAAGATGGAGACTCATTTATTTATAAAGGACAGGCAATCTAGTATTTTTTTTATATATCATTTAATCCAGGAATGTCAGAGGACTTTATGAAATACTCATCCTATGAAATAATTATTCCCATAGTATATATGGGAAGACTCAGATGCATAGACTGTGATTTGACCAAGATACATAGCAAGACATCAGTACTGTGAGGATCAGAATGCATACCTCCTGACTTCTCTTCCCCACCTCCCATCCCCTTTATATCACAGAACAGCACCTTGTTTCACACTTTCTTATAATTTTTGGTCTGTTTGTCTGGTTTGAACTTTTTTTTTTAAAAGTAGATGTTTAAATTACCTGTTCATCAGCAACTTAGTGTTAAATATCTAGTATATGATAGTAAGGAGTGTTGTGTGCCTTTTCATCCTAATTCAGTTATCTGGACCTAGCATTAAGACTTAGCACTAGCGTTGATTCCATCCATCTACCTAGAGGTCATGCAGTGATGAAGGGTCTTCCCGTCTGATCTATGATTGTTTTATAACATTTTATAATGTTTTAGAGTTTTAATGAGCTCCCAATTATAAGGTATTTTTAAATGCTGCTGTAATGCTTTGTCTAGAACTTGTGGGATTTCTGTGTTTAAAATTCTGGTGTTTTAATTTAAAATCTACTTTTTTTTTTCTTTAAGTCATTATTAAGAAGTCCGGAAGTGGTACAGTTTCTGCAGAAACAGCAGCAAATGCTAAGTCAACAAGCTTTGGAACAAAGACAACAACAGTTTCAAGGAGCACCTATTTGATTTGTCCCAGTCATATATCTACAGTTAAATCTCATCTTGAAATGGGAAGTGGGACATGGATACATCCTTAACATTCTTAAAAAGGAATACTAGTGGTGTTAAGAAGGAAAATTTAAATTGTTGCTACTACTGCTTTGCTATACTTGTTTTGTGGTTGCACTTTTGGATTTCTGAGCTGTTCAGAAATCCACAAACTTGTGAGTAAATCTGGAGGAATCTGGTTCCCTATGTCAGCATCGTTGTTTACCTTTCATATTTTGTATAGAAATGTATTGATATTGTTAATATTTACATATACATCCCCTTCCCACCAAATTCTTCCATTAAATTAACTAAACATTTTGCTGTATGAGATGTTTAATATCTTAAATGAAGCCACTCTTTAATGACAGTCATTTGAAGAAGAAAAGGCAATTACTTTCTGTGGAAGTTGAGAAATAAAAGTATTGACTTGGAGCTAACCTAGTGGTATGACATAATGACCTAATGCTCAGGGATATATACAGGACTTGAGTCGATTAGATTCTGTTGCACTAATGTTTAAAGACAAAATGTCATGTAATAGATGCAGTAGTGACTGACAGAAGTGGAAACATCCTGTTGCTACTTGTCCATATCTGCATTGAAATGTATTATTATTCTATGTAAAAACTTGTAGAAGATAACCACCAAAATCAAGGGCAAACTTGAAGAAGTTGAAATGCAGAAAAGCCCTAGAGCGTAGAGAAGAAAGAAGAGCTATGGGAAAGAGTTTAAAGCTGAAACAAAGTTAATCTAAGCTTGTTCATTGTTTACATAAACTTTTACTATAACAGGTTTTTATTATTATTACTAAATGTTACTCCTTACAGAACTGGTGTCAACAGCTTGCTTAAGTGATAGTAGAATAATTTGTTGTCTTTGGGGTGAACTAATATAAGGGTAGAAATAGATGATGTCTGATTTCTTATTTGTGCTGCCTTAAAAATGTTAAGGCAGCACAAATGCAGAGCAAAGAGATGTCCTTACCCTATGTTATGCCACATGATAGGAAAATCAGTGTAGCAGCAATGGCTAATAATAGACTCTATTGCTATTATACTCTGTTTATTGTGTGCCCTGTGGGGCTGGTTGGGTGGGGGAAATCCCAGCTTTCTCCACTGCTCTGGATCTGTGCCGTAGGTCTGGGGTAATGGAGGAAAAGTGCTTTCCCACTTAGCCCTGTGCAGCTAGCTGGGCAGGGGAACGCCTGGCATTCTCCACTGCCCCAGACCCGTGCTGGGCTGGGGAATGCCAGTTGTTCCTGCACCTAGCCAGTGGGGCTGGCTGAGCAGGGAAGCACTTTTCCCTGCTGTCCTAGACCCATAGCCCAGGTCTGGGTAAGTGAGATCACGTCGCACCTTGTCTTACCCCATCAAAAGTGGGACAAAGGGTGGTGTGTGTGTTTTATACAGTGAAGTGAATCAGCTGTGTGATAACATGTCATAGTACAGCTGAATTGCTCGGTTTGGTGATGTTTCTAGCCGAGAATATCATTTATTTGTCATTGTGTTAAAACCCATGAGTAACATTTTTATTCCTAAACAAAAAATGATTAAAGCTTTCAATTTTAGAATAGCAGTTGTGTCCAAAGAATTAAAATTTAATTTCCTTTTTGCTCCTTAACGGTAGTCTGTCTTCTCAAGAAAGATACCTTTTTCATGAACTTCCTACAAGACAGCTAGCATTTAATTCACTCAAAACAATATTGGACACTTGATTTATAGTAAGTGTTACATTTTAGGTTACTTGCCTAGGAATCCATATGTTGCATCACGTGAGGATGCAGCCCAAGTTTCGATTCGTATTAAAAATTGTTCCTAAGAAAAGGGTGTTGTAGTAGTGAAGATTCCTGTTAAAAGTGTGAGTGGTACATACTCCATTGATCTGATCATTGATGAGTATCTGTTCAAGAATGTGTGTGACACGCACGTAGGTGTTTCTATATGTAATGTATTTATGTGTAGAAACTGTTCATTAGGAATTTGTTAATTGTGTGTCTAGAATGATGCAGCTCTCTCTCTCTCGCTTGTACTCGTGCTCACTCGCTCTCTGCCATTTAAGATCCTTTGTATCAACAATATTGGACCAGTATTTTGAGCAAACCCTTTTGTAAAAATCAGCTATATTTTTAAATTTCCATTGCAATCGTGTGTTAATCTTATGTTCTTTTTTATATTAAAATAGCCCTGATTAAATGGCCTGAAACTTGGTTGCATTCCCTGATTGTTTTGTTCTTTGGGGGTAAAGTATAACTGCTGCTTTAAAGTCGGTCATCATTTGCTGCATGTAAATAGTAGTTAAATGAGAGTTTTATAAGTGGATACTAATTTTCTAAATAATTACACTTTGATTTAAATATAAAAGAAAGTAGTATTTCCTCTTTGTCTTTAATTTCATCAAGATTGTTTGTAGTGATATTTACCCCAGTGGTTCCCAAGGGGTGCTGCAACATTGGCATCGCAACTGCCATGAGGTGAAACTTCCATGTGCCTTTGTTCATTTGAGCTGTGTTGGGAGCCAAAACTGAGAAGCTGTGCACCTGCCCACATAATGTAGTGCAAGTAAGCATGGCTTTCTTTTGTAGCCGCTTCTCAGTTTGGCTCTGGCATGCCTCCTAAAAACAGGTGCACAAAACTGTTCCACCTGTCCCATGCACCTCTATTTCCAAGAGGCACTTTGTGGAATTGAACCAGGAAGGGCTGCAGCGAGACTGCCCGCTCCTGCCACAGCCACTTCCTGATCAGTCTCTGGAGGAGGCGAGTGGTACAGTTCCACCTGTCTCTGGCAGTGGGGTGAATATAATCAGTTAATTATGTGTTAATTAGCAATATAGTATGAAGGTTATATGAACATTATACTAGTTTTTTTTAACTAGTGAGGTGGCCAGGTTTGCAGATTGGAAAAAAATATTCAGTGATAAAGACCAGGTGAGAGAGCTACAGAAAAATTGTGTAAAATTGAGTGAATTGATGACAAAAGAGTAAATGAAATTCAATGTTAAGTGCAAAGTGATGCACATAGGGGAGGTGGGGAAACAACGCAAAGTATGCACACGCAACAAAAGGGTCTACGTTTCCTGTTACTACACAGAAAGGAGATCTTGGGAGTCGTCATGGACAGTTTGCTAAGAAAACAACAAATACGCATCTATAGTGCATCCATATGAATACTATGTAACTTTAGTCCCCCCAACTCAAAAAGGATATAGACGAAGTAGCAAAGGTACAAAAGGAACAAGGATGATCACAGTTATGGAAAGGCTTCCATAGGCAGAAGCTAAATTGCCTCAGACTTTTCAGTGTAGAAAATAAATGCTTGAGCGGGTATATGATAGTGGTTTACAAAGTGGTGTCGAGAAAGTAAATGGTGATTTATTGACTGGTCTTGCACAATACAAGGACTATTGGGTAATAGGTTTAAACAAAAGGTTCCTTTTTGCACTGTAAATAACTTGTGGAATTCATTGTACAGACATTCAAGAAGCCTGTGGTAGAATCAATCTAAGTTGCACAGTTTTCTGTAAGTGGAGAAGGTTATGTAGGTAGCAAACAGAACACACATTCACCCTTTTTTTTGGGTGGGGGCAGGGAGCAAATCTTATACTAGGTTCTGCCATTTTTAAACCAGTGTATGTATGCCAAACTTCTGTTACAGCTATAGACCGGTTTTGTGCGCTGAACTTCTGTTACTGGTATAGACTGGTTTCCAATCACTTATACCAGTAAAAGTATAATATCTGGCCAAGAAGTTGTGGAAGCTGGTAGCTTAACCCAGTTCAGAAGGGGATTGAATCAATTCTTGGATGAAAAGTCCATCACTAGGTATTGAATGTGGTCGAGTGGGCCCAAGGCTCAGAATCAGAATTTCCTAAACCTCTGAATGCAAGAAGCTTTAATGGGAGCAGAGCAGGGAGTGGCAAGTTCTGGATAAGCCCTGTTTACATGGCAGTTCTTGTGTACCTGATTGAGGATTTCTATACAACGTTTTGTGTCCAACTTTTCTAGTTTAATCCTTTTTGCTGGCATACTCACTATTTGCCAGGATTACACAAACAAGGAAAACCAACTAGAAGAAGTAAAGAACGAAATGAGCTACACTAAGTACTTCAAATGGAAAAATAAACTATAAAGTGATTTCCCCCTTAATCTTTTAGTAATACTGAAAAAATAGAACGCTATTCTCTCCCTCTCCTACATAGTAGCTATAAATTCATTGTTCAAGGACTGTAGGTTGCCTGAGCTCACCAAATATGTTCTACTATTGTGCTTATTTTACTGAGTCAATCTTTTACCAACAGTTTCACTGAGAACATTTTTCAAATCAAATTATTCAGTGTAGTGCTTCCCCTTTCACTGGAACTGAGGCAGGAAAGGGTGGTCACAGCATGTGTAAGTGGTAATTATCCCAAGCATAATAAGAAAGATCAGACCTGGTTCTTCAGCTCATGATGGTGCAGATGGCCAACCTGTATGTGCAAGAATTAATTAGCTCTTTTTTGTTCCTGTCTTATAAAGTGACAGGAAGGGTAGGTGTGCCTAAAAGTAAATCTGAATATCTTTAGTAACAGGAAAATAAAGGCACAAGAATTAATTTTTGCTGTGAGTAAGGCATAGACCTGAAAAAAGACTTGGGCATTCCAATATCTAACCTAAGGGCACCTATATTTTGATGTCTGCCCCCCAAGTTGAAATCCAGAGGACACTCAACTGGGAGATGGGAGGTATGCATTTTAATCCCTACTCTGCTGGAAGGTATCTTTGCCTCTTAGCTATTAAAGTAATCACTCTCTCTGGCCCAGTAAATACTCACATAGATGAAATAGCTTCAATAAGAAGCTTCACCTACTGCAAAACTTATTCTTCCTTGTTTGTTGTGTGGGGCTTCATTTAGTAGGCATAACCTGCAAATGCTTATGGGACAGTTTGGCAGCTGGGGGAGTGCCAGGGACTGAGAAATCAGGGGGTGACACCTAGTTTAAGGATCTTTCTGGGGTTTGGGGTATGAATTAGGGCTTCAAGCTGCTCAGTAGTGTCTTGGCTTGCAGTTCAGTGAATGCCCAGTGGCAGAAATATTGGGGTCTGTAGGGTTAGGTATCAATAGAGGAGAACTCAGAACTTCACTGGCACCCAAATGTTGGATTTAGGCACCTAAAGTACCAGAAAAAAATATAAGGGCCTTTGTGCGTTTGGCCTTGAACTCACTTGAATGATTTGGATACTCTGAAGCGGAATCATTTATATTGAGCAGGAGGTTCTTGCTCTTCCTCCCTAACTGATTTTAATAGACTAAAATGAGCTAGAAGTAAAGAAGTGGTTTATTTTTTGTATAATTTGCAAATTGCTATGTTTGTAAATCCTGTTAGGAGGCTCTGGGATGAAAGATGCCACAGAAATGTCACATACAGTCTCAGAAGGGCTATGGTCCTGCTTGGAACATAACAACAAAAGCACATAGGAGGAAAATAAAATGAGAGAAAGCAGAAACAACAGTCATGTTGGGACTAGTAGTTTTTTGGTGAGATTTGTTATCTTCAGATTAATACCTTGTTATTCTGTTGTCCACCCAGGCACATTGCAACCACAGCTGGTGTTAATGAGATTTCACATGGCTTGCCTTTGACTGTCTACTATAGAAACTCTGTTTTCACAGGTCTGCCTTAAACGGTGTGAGAGAGAGAGAGAAGAGCATGTGACAATTACACTTTCAATTCAGTGTCTGAACAAGCTACTTTTTGTACATATTAAGTTATCAGTTACATAGGCCCATTTTTGTGAACACTTTATACAACTCATTATCTACTATACTCAGATGTTTTGAGGTTAGAACATATCTATCCTGTTTTAGTAGTACTCTTTAGCTTTGTTTTCTCAAGTAGGAAGCAACCCACACAGTGTCTTGCCACTTCTGTCTTTCGGGGTGTGGACAAGACTTTGTAGTGCCACAAAAATAGAGTCAATGAGAGGCAAACCAGTATTCCAGCTGGCTGGCTGGAAAGCTTTGAAAGCAAGCTCTCCAACTGGGGGTGAGACACAAGAGGGGCTGCTTCTTGGGACCCTCCCTATCCCCAGAGGAACTGCTGTCCTCACCCCTGCTGTCCCTGATCGGAAGGAAACTTTCTGAAAACTCTAGTCAAACACCAGTTGTGCTTAACTTAAGAGTAGCTGGATGAAAGTTTTGTGTTTTGGGGGGTTGGGTTTTTTTTTTAAACTTCACAGGAAGCTAGACTAAATGAGTTATCTATTCCTTCTAGCCCAAAGTACTTGGGATAAGTTCTCTAAAAGTAACCTGTACAGAAACCATCTTTGCTATAACATTTGGGTACTGTGGAATAAGAAAAAAAAAAAGATAGCTTTCTAATTTTGGTTATGCAATCATATGAAAATCATATGAAAAACCAACAGCTCTGTCTAAAATTATTAATTTGTGCTTCTTTGCCAGAACACACATTCTGGGTTATTTCATAGGGAAAGGAATTAGACACGATAAAATTGTTTAAAGAATCAGTGGAATTGAATAGCTTGGTGACACTTCTCAAAAGTATCTTGTCCAAGATGACCACATTTGTTTTGTTTTCTGTGTTGGAGATTCAGAGTTGATTCCCGCAGCTGTTATTTTTATGTGGATTGGGACTTGCAAAATGTACTTCATGTGTGTTGGTGTCCTGCTCATTGTCATAGTCTCTTACCATGGGTAGACAAGGAGTATTTATTTGCCCTCTCCACTTCAAGGACTGCCCATGGACCCGGAGGATCATCGAGTCCAGCCCCCTGCCCCAGGGGCAGGAAGTCAGCAGGGGTCATAGGATCCCAGCAAGATAAGCATCCAAATGTGTCTTGAAGGCGTTCTAAGTGGGTTCTTGAACCGCCTCCAGCAGCAGTCTATTCCAAACCTTGGGGGCTCGGACAGCAAAGAAGTTGTTATGTCCATCCTGAATCAGTCATGGCGGAGTTTGTGACCGTTTGATCTGGTCATCCCTTGGGGTACTCTGGTGAACAAACGGTCCCCCAAATACTGGTGGTCACCCCTGATAAACTTATAGGTGGCCATCAGATCACCCCTGAGCCTGCGCTTTTCCAGGCTGAAGAGTCCCATGGCTCTCAGCCTCTCATTTAAAAACTTCCAGTGACAAAGATCCCTGCACCTAAGTAATTTGTTCCAGTATTTAACCATTTTATAATTAGAATATCCAGCCTAAATCTCCCTTGTTGCAATTTAAACTCAACTCTTCTTGCCCTGTCACCTATACACAAACACACACAGAACAAATGATTGCCTGCCTTGTTATAACCTTTTTGTATTTGAAGATGTATCACATCATATACCTAGTCTTTTCCAGATTAAGTAGTCTCAGTTCTTCCAACCTTCCTCATATGTCATGTTTTCTAGACCTGTAATCATTTATTTGTTGCTCTTCTCTGGACTCACTCCAGTTTTGTTTGTGTGATGCCAAAACAGGACATACTACTCCAGATGAGCCTCACCAGTCCAGTGCTGAGTGGAAGAGTAGCTTCCTGTGACCTGCATATGATGTGTCTGTTAATACCCAATAGCCTATTAGTTTTTTTACAACAGTATTACACTGTTATTTGCAAGTCAAGTTGCCCCCCCCCCCATTTCTTTAACAGGCCAAGGTGGACAGGGTGATTGAGGTGGCTTGCTCTGTTTTGACAGGTATGAATTCAAGCCCTACTCTTGACTCATACTGATGGTTGCCTCCAGTGGTGAATTAATACATGGCCATTCAAGCTGGGCAGTCAAAGATCCAGCCAGACATGATGCTGGCTGTATCACTTCTTTGTGGGCTGTTGACTAAAACTGGAGTGCCTTAACCTAATGGGACATTAGGCTTAGATTGACCCTCCAGGTTTTTTTCTACAGTACTTCAGTTGTTGCCTATTGTGTATTTATGCCTTTCCCTACTCTGGGCTGATTATCTGTCTTGTCCTTTTGCGAACTGTTTGTCATGTGATAGTGACTTCCAGTGGACACTGAAGTAAAAAAAGGCATTAAACACTTCAGACTTCTCTGCATCATCCCTTATTAGCTTCCTCTCCCCATTCAGTAAAAAACCTATACATCCCTTGGTCTTCCTCTTACCTCTAATGTATTTCTAGCATACTTTCTTGTTGGCCTGTATGCCCTGCGGCAATTCCTGAGACCTTGTTTCTCCTAGCGCCCCTAGGATAACAAGGAATAATGGCCACAAGTTGTTGGAGAGTAGGTTCAGATTAGACATCCGTAAGAACTACTTCACAGTCAGGGCGGCTAGGATCTGGAACCAACTTCCAAGGGAAGTGGTGCTGGCTCCTACTCTGGGGGTCTTTAAGAAGCAGCTTGATGCCTACCTGGTTGGGGTTATTTGAGCCCAGTTTCCCTCCTGCCCAGGCAGGGGGTCGGACTTGAAGATCTACAAGGTCCCTTCCAACCCTACTTCTATGATTCTATCTCTATTTGGGGTCTGGCCTTCTCATTTTTGTCCTGCATGCTTGTTCTCTTAGACTCATCCTTAGTAACCTGGTAAAGTTTCCACATTTTGTAAGATTCTTTTTTAAGTTTTAAGTCACTGAAGGTCTTGTTGTTTAGCCCAAGGGTGGCCAGCCTGCAGCACATGTGCTGCAAGTGGCACAGGCAGCCTCTCTTTGTGGCACATGGCAAATCAGGAAGGGGAGAGACAGTACAGTGGCGGATAGGGTAGGGCAGCAAATTAGGTAGGGAGCACAGGGAAGAGAGTAGAAAGCAAAGCAACATATCAGGCAGAGGAAGGGGATCAGAGGGGCACATAAGGATTGTGCAGGGGCTGATTTGTGGTACAACTGTCAAAAAGGGTCCAAGTTTCTTGCTATATACTTCCTATTTTTTCCTTTATATTGGGATAGCCTGCTCTTGTTCTATACTTGCATTACACAGCTTCTCAGGATACTTCATTTAATGGTATCCCTTCTGACTGGAACAGTATTGGATCCTATAACCCTTTGCTTCCTGGGTAAAACCATCAATTCCCACTTGTATAAGAACTACTTAGGTGAGTATTTTCTGGGAAAAGGGGTGTGTGCCTGCAAGAATGAGTCAGCCCTAGCTTTTTCAAGAAGGTTTAATTTGTGATCTCTTCCATATAGGAAAGGAGGAAATAAAGTAATAAAAACCCCAACCAAACAAAATGCTCTCAATTGGTAAGTGACTTTATTAGTGGTAAGCACAAGACATGAATCGCTTTTACAGTAGGATAATTCCAGCCAAAGAAAGTAAGAGTTTGATAGAGTTCATTAAAAAGTGTATTATTCAAATGTGAGACTAAATACTCAGGGAGCCTCAGCAGGCCCAACAAGACAAATACTTTGGAAAATGTCTACTTGACTGCATACAAGCTTAACATGTTTCCTGATGAGATGGCAAGCCCGAATTGACATGTTGTAGTGCTCTGTGTTGCTGGTTGGAGGATGTAGAGCTGCTCTGGGCTCTCAGACTCATAAGAGGGTGTCTAAGATGTTTTAGTCTCAAGAGGCAAGAGTACACGTGGCACTATGAAATGCCAATAGTGTCTGCCTAAGAACAACACTTAATCCTTTTTCCTGGATGAAGCAGCAATTTAGCCTTGGCTGTACCAGGCTGTGATGGTGGAAGAAAACACAGAAGTTGACATGGAAAGCAATGGTGTATTTTACTATTGTACACTTTTATATCTATTCCATTTGGTACCTGTTTTTCCCCTCAGCTGGAACAAGGGACATGGTAGCTTATAGGTGAACAAACAAACAGAATTCGAACCTTTGCAATCTGCACCTGGGCCTCTGAGGAACCTAAATCTTTGCAAGATCAGGCCTTCATTCATATGCATGCTTTACAACCCACACGATATATGTCTTCCCCAACTTTGGCCCAATTTAAATGGTGGAGATGGTGCTGTTATGAGGTCTTGAATGGCTATCCTTGAGTTATCCTTATAATATAGCACGGTGTACTTCCATGGTCTTTAGAAAATCTTGTAAGTAATTAAAACTGAACAATTGCTAAGAGAAACAAAGAAAGAGCTTTGTTGAGTGATGTTTTATCCTTGCTCTTCATTATGTTTGTTCCCTTGCTTGCTAATTTGCAATGTGTCTTGATGAGATTCTACCACACACTCTAACATCGAAACATCTTGATATCAATAACACGATAATTTCTTTGCAAGGGTCAGGCTCAATAAAACTTCTATGAGTTTCAAGTTATGCGAGTTGAATATGTAAAGCTATTTAACTGATGGGTTTATTTTTCTTGTGCTATTCTTATGTCTCATTGTTTCAGGACTAACTCAGAATATAAAACAGCAGCAGACTGAAAACTAAGACTGCTCATCAGAAAACTGTTCACAATTAGCTACAAGTATTCAGTTTGGCTACAATGGAAGCACAATGATTCCAAGGGAGACAGTGTGATTAAAAAAAAAACACACAACCAACCACTGGAGAAAGAACTGGACCTTACTTACATAGATGATTAGTTCTAAAATAAAAGTTGTATTTTATTCTGTTCAGAAGCAAGGCGAGGGAGGAAACAGTACGTCTCTATCAGTGGTGCTGGGGCTGAGCTGATCCCTAGTGAACAGGGAGTTATTGCTACTCAGGCTTTTCTCCTTATAGTGGGACTCAGAGGGAAGGGCTAGGACAGTGATTCTCAACCAGAGGGCCCACAGCACCCTGGGGTGCCTGGAGATCCTTTCAAGGGTATTGGAGGGGGCCACAAAGTTAGCACTGTTGGTGTGCAAACATGATTCACAGGATAAACCCAGAGATTTCAAAAGGAAATTCATAGTGTTAAAGACATTTTGACCTATTGTGGTCCAAGTCCTTTACAACAGCAAACTGCTCTATTATTTTTCTGTAGTCAGAAAGTGAAAACTAAGAGCTACCATTTTCTGAGGGGTACCTCAAGTATAATAATTAGGACCCTACCAAATTCATGGCAGAAGTGGACTGCGCTGCAGATCCTTTAATCATGCAGATTCCCTCACGTGCCCTCCCTGCTGCTGATTGGTGGGGGCAGCCCTGTTTGTGGCTCACTCCTGATTGGCAGGGAAGTGAAAACCATGGTTTTAAACATGGCACTGTTTTTGCCTTCCCACCGCTGACTGGCCACTGGGCCCCGGTGGCTCTTCTGCTTGCTGCTGGCCAGCAGGGAGGCAAAAATGATTAAAACCATGGAGATGGCTGCCTTTTATGTGGTCCTGCCCCTCACCACTGATTGGCGGAGATGACCTACCTTCATGTGTCCTCGCCCCTCACCGCTGATTGGTGGAGAGGGGCAGAGCCACACAAAAGGCAACCCTCTTGGCCAATCAGCAGTAGAGGGAGGAGGGGCGGTCACCATCTTTACTATTCTTCTTTGTGCCTGTGGCTTTCCCCCCAACCCTTGGTGGCTGCATGGCTGGGCTGCAACGGCTCCTGGCTTCCACTGGGGACCAGCATTTTATTTTTAGGAAGTTTTTTTTGGTGATTCCATGCACAATCACTAGTTTTCACAGTGCTCATAGAAACTGCTTTTCACGGTTTCTGTGAAAATTGTGAAATTACAAACTGAGTAGATTCCTAGCTATGATGCTTTTTGAAGCTCAGGCTGGGGAGGACATATGTTCATGTTAACATTTTTATTTCTTGCTATGAATGTGAACCCTCTAGAGCAGTGGTGTCCAGCCTTATGTCCCCAGAGCTGGATGAGTGCCACAGAGTTGATTCATGGACTGGATCCTGCATGAGGTCAGTCTGCAAGTGTGATCCTGCACACCGGCCCTGCCCTGCACATGTTGGATCCAGCCTTGAAGCAACCCTGTGCACTGGCCCAGGACCGGCATGGTCTGGAATACAAAGCCTCAATATCCAGTCTGTCGGGCTCCCCACAGGTGAGGAAATTTGGCAGCAGGGGAGTGGAAATTAACACTGCTGCTGCTCTCCTGCTGCCGTATTTTCACACTTATGGGGAACCCCATGCACCAGGTGACAACTTCACAGGCCAGATCTGGCTTGTGGGCCAGAGATTGAACCTGCTGGTCTAGAGAAGCCCTTGCTAATTTTGCCAATTTACTAGATTAAAGGCAGTGCAGGGATGTCCCATGATACCCCATAAGGAAGGAATTGGGCTGTACGCTGCCTGACACAACTCCCAAAAAGCAAGGGGTTTGCTCCAGTACAGGCTATAGGTCATGATTTTGTAGTGGTCAGCCAGATTGGCCAGAATACATGAAGAATCCTGCCCAGCATGTATGCCACCCTTGGTGCCCCTGGAGTTGTCCTTGAAATGCCTCTGTTCCTCGACTACAGCTCTACTCTCTGTACCTCTTAGCAGACTTCTGGCCACAGAAGCCAACTATGAATTTGAGAAAGCTGTGGCTCTCCATGGACCCCTGTCATGTCCCTCACATCACCTCCCAGAATGGTCTACTTGAAGTGAAGTCTGTCTCAGAACCTCCCCTGCCCAGAGGACATGGGAGATGTTATCTTGGATGGACTCCCAGGCAATGGCAACAGTATACATTTCTCAACTTTGAAAATGACACTATAATGACAGCTCTATTATGAATTTACCCTAGGACTCCACAATTTTTATTCTACTTCTGCTTTTACCAGGATGGATAATGGGAGACAGAAATAAGTAGGACAAAAAGATGCAACACGTAAGCATTCCTGAAGGCCACTGCTACCTAATCATGAGTCAAGAGCATGACTTATACTCATAAGAGCTACTCAAAGTTCAGTAAATATGGCCAGGTTTCAGCCAAGAAACAAACACTGAGCATGTCTACATGTTCATTAATGCACTACAGGTAAACTTCCATTGTGAGGTACTAGAAAAAGGCACATTAGCCTATTTTAATGCACATTAGCTAAAGACCACAGTTTTTGTGACCTTTTAACAAGCATTAAAAACAGGATAATACACATTAAAGTGCACATGAAGATGTGCCCACATTGTCGTCACTATAAATCCAAGGGGTTCTCCATCCCTCCAGGCTGTAAATAGTGGTGCTTCCTGATGATCATAGCTTTAGAAACAGAAGGTGACTGCTGTAAACCAGGATGAGCAGGGTCACAGTAGACAAAGGTACAATCGCAAATACCTCCCTTGCCATCCAGAAGTAGTGGCAGCCCACTGATGCTAATGTGGTGTTTATGCTCTAGTGCCAAATGCTGTAGAAAACAAACTACCTCATATTAAAAGAAAGAGATGTCTCTGATAATGTATCAGCTGTCATTTTAATCATCACCAGGGGAGTGAAACTGCAGAGCTAAATGCACAAATCCTTACAGCTGGGGAATATGGTGAAAAATCTCATTGATGACAGTGGGTAGTCGGCTGTTAATCCCCTGTCTGTTGCAGACACATATCTTATGTGATCCAGGCACAGAAGGGGACACATAGCAACTTGTGAACATGGAGATCTCCCCTTTTATAGCAGCCCTCCCTTCCCTTTCTATTTAAAATGAAACGTCTTAGCTTCCTCAACAAACATACATGATGTACTATAGATGCTCCTCTAATGTGACATGAGACTGGGCTAAGGGATATTAAGAATCAAAGGAAGTTATACAATGGAACTTTAGCCTTGCAGCTGGGAGGAAAGAGACAACTGAAGTGGTCTCATGGTGTCAGCCAGGTTTGCCACAATAAGCTCTGAATGGAGATGACATATTAATACTGGCAGTGCTGATGTACTGGTAGCAATTAAACAATCATAAAACTATAACAATCTTCTTACCCAGATGTCTTAATAGGAAAATAAGTGGTCTGAGCACCATGATGAATGTTCTTTATGCTACAGGCTAATAAAACTCTCATAACTCTCTTCTAATACATGGTGCTACTTCTCTATGGCAACCTTTAAGCATAGTTTGATGGAGAGGCTTAAAAAGCATCAGAAAAATCTGTCTTCACTAAGTAGTAGCCTCATAAGTGGCTTTTAAATCTCTTGGGCAGGCCATCTCGAAAGCTGGAGTATTTATGAATACATTTAAAGGCACTAAATTGAATACTGGCTGATAGCTTTGAGCAGAAAATGCCACCTTTTAAAATGGATATACAATACAGTGAGATACAGAATTATCTTGTCCTAAATTATGTAAAACCTGTAAATCCTTAAATGAGGCTGAGTCACATAGTAATAAGACCTGCAGCAGAGGCATTATTCTAAATGGTTTATTCATCTTTCATACCTGTCATCCTATTTAAGCACTGATGAGCCTATGATTTGTTTGTTTCCCTCAGCCACCTGTTGCTACTTTTTACATTGTAAGCATTTGGGAGGAAGGGCCTATCATCCTCTGTATGCTTGATCTGTTGTGGTCTTTTTGAGCTCTCTGCAACAGAAGAATTTCTATAGTATGTTTCTGTAGTAAAAAAAACAAGTATAAAGGGTAAGTGTACATGTGTTTGTTATCCCAGCAGAAACTCTACCAAACTGTTAGGGCTTCTACTGTGAGAACTGCAGGATTCTCCCAATAGAAATGTAACACTTGTACACACCTGAAGAGCGGGCATTTTTCAAGGGGTGCCTTAAGTCTAACATGGATACCTTGAGTCTTTAAAAGGTTGAGGGTCACTGATCTAGACTCACAGCAAATGTTAACCCAGCTGTAAGTGAGGACTTGGCCATTCAGGTTTGGAAGTCAAAGATGGCTGAGAGTCGCATGGCTCATTTGTGTGCCACTGGCTACATAAAATGGTGCATCTGAGCCAATGTCTTCCTTTCGGGCTGTTAGGGTCAGTAGGACTTTTGGCCTTGCTTAATAGACGTTCCACACAAAACCCCTACAGAACAGGACATGCTTTAGAAAAGGACTGGGCAGCCCTGTTGTCTTTCTGTTGTACCATCATCAGAAGACTGGGCACTGGAGCTGACCAAGACCAAGCATACATTGGAAGAGACATGTTTGATCTCTGAGTAAAAGAGGAAGCAGCTGAGGACATTCATAAGCAGTCCCTGCTGTTTACTTATGCAAGCATGGAGAAGGGTAGGAAGAAGTCAAAATGCCTGTCTCCTTATCTGGAGGGTGCAAAAAGATCTAGTATTAAAAAATGCTACTTGCAAGGAATGAAAGAGTCCTGATACAGAGTGTAAGAAACTACCTAGATCCTGGGAAGATGGGCTTGGCAACCTCAGTTCTCAACTGCCAGGAAGACAGAGACAAGTGCCATCAGAAAAACACAGAAAAACTGGAATAGAATCTGAGCAATAAGCATGTTAAAAGCCACATCTCAACTGCCCTGGTAAAGTGACGTTGATGACACAGGGAATAGTATGCATGGAGGAAGATTAGAGAACTGAGGAAAATGTCTTTTCAAACCAAATTCCCTCAAGCCTGAAGAACAGTGGGTGCATACATGAATCCCTACACTGCCATAGCGATGAGCTACAGCAATGTAGCTCATTGCTACGGCGAGGTTGCATCGGCGGGCATGAACCATGATGCTGCCACTACAGCACAGTAACAAAGAGCTACTGTGCAGTAGCATCGGAAACGACCTGTGCTGTGCCAGGACCGTGCACTAACGATTGCACAGTCAGGCACACATGTAGACGCGCCCAGTAAATAGCAGTTTAGAGTTTTGGTGTAACAATATTTCCTGATTTCATTGCTGTGTAAAACTGTAAAGCCTTTCCTATCTGATGACATTGCTGATGCTAAGTGGTAACAGAATAAGGATCAGAATATATGGGAATAACTTCCCCTATACACATCTCCCATAAAACTTGCCAACCTTGTTATGATTTAATGATTGTTTATCATTCTGTGCACTAACAACGTTGGAAACTGTTGAAGCTATATTCAGAGGAAGTCACCCTGCTGGTTTACTGACATTTTTTTCTGGTACATCCATAATTATCACTTTGTAATAGGTACTGCACTTTTAGAAGGTGTACACACAGTTTAATGGTTGTTGTGTTTGGCTTTTATATGTAAGGTACCCAAAGGCTTCAGAAATCTTCTCTTTTTTATAATTAGACATTGAAGTGCTTAACTCTAGATACTGTGTCACAAGACAGGGATAGTGATCTGTTTAAAAGTTTCCGTTCTGTCAGAATAAATACCAGGAGCTATGAAGTTATTGCTCTTTTGTCCCATTAAGCAGTACGGTTCAAGGTAGCTTGCAGTTCTTATAGCCAAACATACACATATATCCACAGTCCTTTAAGTATGCTGTGGAGAATAATGAAAATGTGATGCTGTCTTACTTGTTCATTAGAAAAAGTTAATCACCCTAGGGTAGTTCCATATATATATATATCTGAATGTTGGCTTTGGTTTGTCCCATCTGCATAGACAGCATGTGGACAGGAAGCTTATAAAAAGAGCTTGCCCAGTGCTTCATTCTTAGAAGTGTGGGCTACAGGTAAGATCAATTCCATCTAATCCATCCCTGACAAATATTTGTCTAAACTCTACTAGAGGTCTTCTAATCTAAGTAATACATTCTAGAGAATAACACCCCTCCTAGGGGTCTTCCTCTTATCAGCTGAAATTCCATAACTTCAAAGTAGGGCTTTGGTTGCAAATGTATCAGCAAGAAAGTACCATTTCACCCCAGATGGGACCTCAAATCCATACTCCCTGGTTTAGGAAGCTAGGGTGCTGACAGAAGTGACATTTTGTCATGCTATCGCCCCCCTGAAAGTGCTCTGTAGCTGTGCCCTTACAGAGGTGCATGGCTGCAGAGCACTTTTAAAGTACTCCTTCTGAGCACTAGTTGAATAATGTTTACTGGTCCCAATTTTGCTATGTACCTACACTCCCAAGGTGAATGGTAAGCTAGTTATGCAATTCTTCAATTTATATTTCATTTCCCTTCTCTGAATCACAGTTCAAGTCCTTTTAAGTTGTACCATTGATACCAGCACAGTACTCTTACTACAGATAGTTCTAACTTAAAAACAAAAATACATCAATCCTGTATAATGGATAGGATTCAGTTTACATGCCGGATATGCACTTATTTATTTTGTAAAAAGTACTGGAAGCTAGCTCCTTTTTAAATATATATGCATAGATTCTGATTTTCTTTTTTAAATGAGTTGTTTTTTGTTTCTCAGTGCATCAGTACCATATGCTACTGTGTCACCAGCATCAGAATACTTGGATTAGTTTAGAATACTATGATAGGGCTCCAGTGCTGAATGCATCAACTGAAAACATCAACTCCCACTGAAATCAAAGGGCGATGGAGACAAATCAGCTGCTGTCTAGGGAGACAGACTGGATTGGTGTTTATTCTTTAATTCACTGGATGAAACATCCATGTGCATGAGTCCTGGGTACCATTTTGGGTACCATTTTAAGGTCCCCCTTAAGCCTTTGGAACTGCAGTTACAATGGACTTAAGCAGTGCAGAAATCTGGTTTTGGTCCTGTGCACAGGGGTGAATTTCACCTGCTATGAACAGCTAAAGTCAGGTGTTTTATCCATTTTAAAAGAATTCTCACCCCTCAGTGATTTGTGTGGATCGTCAAGAGGCTCACCAGGAAATGTATGACACTTTGCAGGGATTTGGCTTATTTTGTACTAAAGAACTGACATGCTAAGGCTGAAGTTCTAACCATGTCATACTGACATCATACAACTAGAAACCACAAAACATCTCATGAAAAAAATAGGGGTGGTAGACTTAAGTGTGTGTGTGTGTGTGTGTGTATATATATATTTACATCTAGGTATAGAAACTTCTCTTCATTGCAAACTGGAAATTCTATAAGCCACTGCCTGCAATAGCATCCATCCTAAAGGTAACTCGAGAGATGACTCTTAAGAGACTGAGGAGATAGGGTTATGAGGTGAGCCCATCTGTGTTAGCACCTTATCCAGCCATTGCAATGGTCCATGCAGATGGATCTCAATCCAGCAGGGAGTGCTTGTAACATCCTGGCGATGATATTCTGCTCCCCAGCCCTAAAAACATATCAAAGGATCACATGTGAGTCTTTTTTGAAATATCAGTTCTAGCACTGAAGGATTGATCCCTCCCCACCCCTGACTGCAGTCACTGCGAAAGGGCCCCTGACTTTAACCAAGTGGCCAGCATTTAATAAATTTTTTTAGGAACAATTTTTGAAAGAAGCTGGAGATCTTGGATCTCTCTGGGCTACAGGCTGTAGCTGTCTGTGCGTCCTGGGGAATTTAAGAATATTAGTGACATGACTAACAGTCCCATGACTCAAACACGTGAATCCTACGAGGCTCCAAGGGCCTTCTTTGATTTAAATTCAATACATTTATGCTCTTTCCTATGGCCTTTCCCACCTCAAACAACCCCCATTTCTCCAAAGGAAATAACCCCTCTAGTGGGAAGACTTAGTGGCTTTTTATTCTGGGAACTTCAAAGTAATCTCTGCATCTTTTTCCAGCACATAAGGATATGGTGCTTCTGGCTCCTCTGCTTTTCTGTGAGGTCAGAGGCTTTCTCTACTCTTTGCCTCTCTGCTAGGGAGGGGAATACTTTGGGCTTCCCCATGTTGTTACATTCCCCCTCCCTTCACCTTCTGCTTTGCATCACTGTTTCATTGCATTATATATTTTCCATTCCCTTCTGTCTCCTCCACCCCTGCACATTCACCCTGAAAGGAGAGTGATGGTACACATGCACCACTACTCCGTTTTCCGAGACTGCATCAGAAAGCAGAGGCACGGCTGAGTGGGGAGAGGAGACACACTTGAAATCAGAGGTGCACCGATACATCAGTCCCATATTGTATCAGCACCAATATAAGGAAAATTGACATTATCAGCAATCAGCTTTTTTTGGCTGATGTGGCTGATAATGTCACCTATAAATGCCTCATGCATGCACACAGCTGCAGCACAGCATGCAGGCGGCCAGTAGCGCAGCCCGGCAGCATGGACAGCAGCATCCGGCTGGTAAGTCTGTTGTGGGGGAAGAGGCGGGGGAGGGAAGGGATATGCGGGGGGTCCAGATTGAAGCACCTGTGGTGAGGGAGGGGCAGGGGCAGGCACTGCTCAGCTGAGGTGGGGTGCAGGACAAAGCCGCAAGCAGCTCATCCGAGGGGCGTAGGGGGGGGGGGGGGGTTTCCATCACTGCACGTACCCTGAGAGGGCATGGGGGGGGGTGCCCCCGGATCTGTGCGCGTGGTGAGGGAGGGCTGCCCACTGTGAGGTGGAACCAGGGCTGTGCAGAGCTCTTTTTAGTGGAGGGCTTGGGCCAGGGCAGGTAGCGGTGGCGCAGGGAGGGGAACTACAGCCATCCCAAAATTCGATGTAGCCCCTGCTTCCAGCGCTGCTGCCCACTCCTAGCACAGCCCTGGCCCAACCCCCGCATTGGGAAGAGCCTGACACCAGCCCTGGCCCCAGGCCACAGAGGCAGCCTGCCCTCACCCCATGCACAGATCCAGGGGGCACACAGCCCCCATACTCTCCTAGGGTGCATGCAATGGTGGGACCCACCCCCTCTCCATGCCCCCTAGGTGAGCTGTGACTCAGTCCTGCACCCAGCCCCAAGCGCCTGCCACTGCCCCTGCCCCAGCCCCACTCCCTCCCTCACTGCAGGGACCTCAATCTGCTCCCCCCATGCTCCTTCCCTCCTCCCCACCCTTTTCCCCACAACAGACTTACCAGCCAGACACTGCTCTCCAAGCTGCTGGGCCACATATCAGTAGTTGACCAATATGGCTTGTTAAAAATCAGTTATTGGTATCGGCCCTAAAAATCTCTATTGGTACACCACTACTAGAAATCTTAGGCCCCCTACCAGCTCTTCGAAGTGGACCCTTTTAGCACACGGCCATTCTGTCAACTGTCCAGTATTCTGGCTGAGACTGACAGAAGTTGGTAATGCACAGTACTATTGTACCAACCAGGACACTTGGCACCTATGTTTCAAAGGGTGCAGAAATGTACCATTATTGTGTAACTAACTGAAATAAACCACAATATTCACCACGAAATTCAAGACAGTTAGTGCTACCCTTAACTCAGCCCAATCACAGTACACTCAACTCCATCATCCTGAGTGGGTTATATTACATCTGACTCTGCAAGTGAGCTCCTGATTTCATAGATGTTAAATGGCTTGAAGGTTTCAACCATCCTTCTAGGCATTATCAGGGCCAGGAGCAGCACTCAGTTGTCCATGAGGCCGAGCACCAAGTAAGGTACTTCTCAGAACAGTACAGCTGACAGATTAGTTCCTTAGTTAGTAGGTTTCTGAGCAGAGAAGCTGACGTCTTACCTCTGTTCTTTCTGATCAGGCAAGCTAATAAATTAGCCATTGCCAAAGAGATTTTCTTGTAATAGTGGGTAGTTTTTACAGGCAGAGGTATAAGACAGTGGGCTGCCTTGTAATCAGTCTGACTTCTAAAGAAGTTTGACCAACCTCAGATATGTACATTAGTGCCAGACAGCTTATGTTTAATGTTCTGAAAAGTTGTCATGAAGACACTGCTCTTTATGAGTTGCAATTTTTTTTCTAAGGCTTTGGCATTTGTAATAATGGTATATTTTATACCTCTGTACTAGTCATATGTTGTATACCTGTAAAATCAAGAGATGCACAAACAGTAGGGACATGCCACAAGTGTTGGAGCTTCTTGTTTTATTGACAGCACTGACAATCTGAGGGGAAAGAATCCAAGGTTGTAAATGTCACCTGTGGGCCCAATTAACCTGGTGCATGGAAGGGTCACTAACAATGCAGTTAATTGTCAGGCCTCATTCAGCGGCTACACATTGCCCTCTGCTGGTAGCTCCAAGACAGGTTCAGGTTCCCACCAGTTGTTTTGAGCTGACATGGTTGTAGGTGCTGTAGACTGGAGCCCACAGAGGCTGAATGGACAAGTATCGGTGACTCTGGCTGTCTCCTTATCAAAGTTACCCACTCTCTGCTGCTGCTATTAAATCAGCCCTTCTGGGGCAGCAGACAAGTCCTTGATTCTTGTTAAGGAGGAGCTCTCTGTAGTGATTAGAAAGGCAATAGACTCAGCATTAGGGGAACATTCTGTCCTTTTTATTCCATGTCATCCAGCTGTGTTGGGGCTACCAGTAATCTATGCAGGGCCCTCAGGCCAATATTCCAGTACAGGAATCTGCAGACAAGGAACACAACAAGGCTCCTTACTGGTGCTGCACAAAGGTGTAAAGCAGCAGTCCCTCCCTGCACCTGCTGACAATAGCAGCCTGCATGAAGGGAGCCAGGGGCGTGGCTAAGCTTCCAGATCAGCCAGCTATATAGCTCCTGCAAGCTATGAAGCACCCATAAGAGTATGGCCAATAAGCACGCCCAAGACAGGGAGCTTTAGGCACTCTCCCAGCACCGCTCTGATGGCATCTCCATTACACCCTTTTGGCATGTAACGCACACAGAGTAGGTGCACTGTGCTTAACTACTGTGTTCCCTAATGCAGTCCTCTGATTGTCATCCTGTCCTATGTGTGTCTCCCTAGCCCTGCAATTGAACAGGAGATCAGAAAATCCGGGTTCTGTTTCTGCTCAAAGACCCTGATGTGCTTTGGGATCTTGGGCATGTCACTAAATTGCGCTCTGTTGCCATCAGCACAACAATACTGTTTACACACTGTGGTAAGCATTATAGGACTGGTGGATGAAAAGCGGCTGCTATAATTAGTGATTATTTCAGGGCACCAGAGGTTGGGATCCACCCTAGAACAGGGGCAGAGAGGTTCCTTTCATCCTCTGCTAAGTCCTCTACCCCTGTGGAAGACAGGCAAAGGTTTTCCCTACTGTAGGCAAAAATGACCCAATGAGACTTGCAGGGCAACTTGTCAATGATCAGTTACAAAAAAAAGTATTGAGGTTTATCGATTTGAAAAGATTGGCAAAGAAGCCCTCTCACACTGGAGATAGAGAACTAAAATTGTGACTGAGTTTGCAATTGTTTCAACAAAGCAAGAAGATAACATAGTAGCAGTTTGGTTCAGATGTCAACACAACAGCTTTCCTGGTCATTCTGTCTTCAACTAAAGATAAGACATCAAAGAGGGCCACTGAGTTACTGGGATAATGCGGGTGCTGTATAACTAGCTACACTTCCTTTAGAAACAACATGTCCATTCATGTCTTCCATTAAAAGGAACACTGTGTTTTCTACTATTGTTTGCATTGAACAAGACGTTAATTCCTTCCTCAACTAGATCAAAGCACAGCAGTGCAGGGCATTGGTTGGGAGACTTTGGCATGGACTCTTGGGAAAAGTCATGTGAGATTTTTAATGTCCACAAAGAGCAGACGTGGCTTTGCTTCTCAAGGTCTTGTGGGAATGATTAACATAGTGAGTTCCTTGCAACTCAGTGTGTGTGTTTACATGTGCAATTAATTTGAAGCAAAAAACTCTGGAGCAGTTTGAGCCAGAGCTACACATGCGCTACACATGCGCTACACATGTGCCCCGGATGGCAGCAGTTTGAAGCAGGGCAAAGCAGTTTATGCCAGGGCTACTCCTGCCCCACTCTTCATAGACAGCATGTGGCTCCAGGCTCTGGTTGGTGGCATCAGGGCTAGCAGGAGCATGAGAATGCTGAAAGTGCAGAGCCATGTGGCTAGGCAGTAGGCAGGAGTCAGGCCCCCTGCTGTCTGGGCTGACTGGGCACAATTTATGCACGCAGTCAGTGTCTAACCATGTGTTTAATCACAATTAATTATTCCACCATAACACAGTACTTTTGGGTACAGTGCTATCTTACAGCAGTGTTAATTAGTTTACTATGGCCTAATACTGTCACACATGTAGATGGTGAAACTTTACTCCGCAGTTAATTAATCTGTTCTGCAATAAAGCATATGTGTAGATGTGGCCAAGGTGTTTATATTGGGCCTGTCAAGATTCAAAGCTGTGATGTGGGAACATTTAGGCTTTTTATGCCTGATTCTTGGCCATAAAAACCTCACTCCCTTTGGAATAAATAGAGTCAGCTTGTTTCAGTCATTTGTACAGAATATTTTCTGATATAAGTCTGCAAGGAGCTGTGTATCCAGTGGGTGCATCTACATGTGCAAGTGCTGCAGGGTGGGTTTACTCTAGAGCAGGGGTAGGCAATTATTTGGGAGGAGGACCCCTTACTGAGTTTTGGCAAGCCATCGAGGGCCACGTGATAGGCAGCCAGGGACATATAAATATAATTTTCTAAATTTTGTAGGGGCCCCGCGGACCGGATAGAATGGCCTGGCAGGCCGCATTTTGCCCACCCCCGCTCTAGAGTAAATAACTCTAGAGTAAACCCATCCAGGGAGTCTTCTACACATGTGGGGATTGGGGAAAAAATTTGCTGCTCCTGGCTGAAGTCTGCTCCTGACCCCTCTGACCCTACACCAGCCCTCTGCAGCATCCAGGGGGAGCTCTAGGCTCCCCCTGGGTGCTAGTCCAGGGGCTGGCAGGGAGCATGTGGCCAGGACACAGCTGTATCCTGGTGGTGGCTGGGAGATTGTTCCCTGCCCCTGGAAGCTGCATGCTGCTGGAGCAGGCTCCAGTTCGGTGGAGCCTGGGTGGGGACAATGTCTCCCTGCCCTGGCAGTAGGAAGCTCCCCACCCAATTGGATGATTGAGGCATGGGGCTTGGACAGAGCTGCATGGGAGGGGGAGATCCCAGTCCCCTGCTCCAATCCACTGGTGGGGCAGCTACCAGCAAACCCCTAGCTGGGCAGGGATTCCAATGAGGAATTCCTCGCCCATCCAAGGGCTTGGTGCTAGCTGCCCAACTGAGGCAGGGGCTGGACCTGCCCCTGCCCCTCCTATGCAGCTCTTTCCAAGCCCTGCACTTCAGTCGCCTGACTGGGGCACAGGACTGGGACCTATCCCTGACTGGGAGAATCCCCAGCTAGCCCTGGGCTACATGGGGAAGTCTGCATGTGCAGTCTGGAGCTGGCTGGGGACTACCTGAAATCAGACAGTTCCCAGCCACCTCCAGGCTGCATGTGCAGACTTCCCTGTGCAACCTGGAGCTGGCCAAGAACTTTTATGGTCAGGGGCAGATCCCAGCCAGCTCCAGCCTGGGCGGGGAACTCTCCCCAGGCAGTAAAATCCCAGCCCCTGCTCTGTAATTGCAGAGTTGGGGCTGAGAACAAGCTTCCAGCCTGTTCCCAGCCCCTGCTCCACAATCACGGAGCTCCCAGCCCCTGCTCCAAGCCCCCACTCTACGATCATGGAGCAGGGGCTGGGATCTCCCTGCTGCCAGGGCAGGGGGACATTGTCCCTGCCTAGGCTTTTGTGCTGGAGCCCACCCCAGCAGCAAACAGCTCCTGGGGTCAGAGAGCAATCTCTTGCCCTCTACTGCCTGGCTGACCGGGAGCAAATTTGCTCTGGCCAACCATCTACACATGCTGTACTGTACCGTAATTACTCAGCACATAATTTTTTACTTGCATTTGCAGGTAGCAAATTAACTGCCAAGTAGAGGAAATTACCATGCAGTATGGGTCAGCATGTGTAAACAGTGATGCTTACTATGCAGTAATTAGCTCTACTGTGTAGTAAAGTATCTTGTGTAGATGTGCCCAGTGGACCAGGGGAGTCTCTTAAAGTTAGAGCAGCAGAGAGAAAAATTGCCAGTCCTCTCTGATTAGCTTTCATCCACATCTAGTCAGATGATCTAGAGCTAATGGGGAAGGTTTATTTTAATGCCCATAAGCACCCTACTCCTCTCAGCTAGTAAAGTCAATGGAAAAGGTTACAAACAGACACTGTAAATTGTACAGTGGGAAGGTCAGTTGCTAGCAGCTCTTGACGGTTCTGTGTTCTGTCCCTTATATGAATTTTTGTCAGTTTTCACTTAGACTCCTGGAAGCCTGAACTCTAGAACTCAAACCCCTTATTTAGGCATCTAAATAAAATTTCTCAGAGGTCCTAAGCAATTACATCTCTGAGAGAATTTTGGCACTTACTGACTTAGAAAACAAAATGGCCCACTTTTGCTTAAGTGCCTCATTATGGGTTGTGGAGTCTGACTTTGGGTATCCAGTATCCTATTGCTAGGAGAAGAGTACTGAGAAGTTGGAAGACAATCAGATCTAGCAGAATCATGCAGGATAGCAGTCAGCCTCAAACCTAGCTAGTCATAGTATTCATTTTAGTAGTCAACAATCTCAAGTCAGTAGGTAATGATCAGTTATCAGGAGCTGCTGACTTATCTATTGGATGTTGGCAGTCTGGATGAATTGTTCAGAAGAGAGCCTCTTCATTTCTTGTGGACAGAGAGCTCACCACCTTCTATACTTAACAATTTCAATGAGAGTTGAGGACGCCAGACACCTCAGATCAGGGACCACCACTTTCAATTTGTAGTAATATTAGAGCCTTGTTACACATTACACCGTAAGACACACAAGTGTTGATCAGCGTTATTGCTAGCTCAAGTTTTGAGCAGTCACACTTCAGGCCACCAGGGGCCTGGAAGACTGAATGGTAAGAATCCCCCCTGCCGCCACCTCCCATTCTGGGCTTCTCCCCTGCCCCCAAGCTCCTCCATTGCCCTTTGAGGTTCCCCCTGTACTCCCCCACCCCACACTTACTTGTGGCTGACTGCACTGTCTGTCCCAGGGGAGCAGGCAGAGAAGGGTTAACCTGCCTGCCTGACCCCTGCCACACCTGCTGCTGGGCTGCTGCTCTTCACTCCAGGCCAAACCCAGCCCAGGGAGTAGCAGTGGCAGCAGTGTGGTGGGGGAGGTGCAGTCAGGCAGGTTAACCCTTCCCTGCCTGTTCTCCCAGGACAGCCAGCACAGGCAACCACAAGTAAGAGGATGGGGGGTGGGGAGCAGCAAGCAAAGATCTGGGGTGCTGGGGGGGGAAGGGTATGGTGGGCCCAATCCAGGCCAGTGGGGGAGGAGAAGCAGATGGGGTGTTTACACTAACATACAGGCTAGAGTGGATACAACTTAGTGTAATATGAGCTGGAGATCACAAATCAGAGAGAACCCTGAAGTGGTGTGGCATAACTTTGAATGCCTAACAAGTCCTTAAAATTAGTTTTAGGTGTTAATGTGCAGACAATCCAGGTGTTACGAGCTCCAGGAGCTACCCAAAATTACTGTGTAACAAGGCCCTTAGACTGAATTTAATATTAAGACTTCATTTTCAGGCTAATGGCTGCAAAATACTCATTTGGAAAACTGGCAGAGTTAACAAATTAAGAGGCCTTTTCCCTTCTTGTTTTTCCAGAAATGCAACAGAAGAAATTGTATCCTTACTTTAACAAAGCTCATCCGGATAGTGCACATCTTGGTCAGCTCATACACCACCTCAAAGCCATGGTTGACTGACTGGGCAAGCAACTGAGCAAAGAGCTGGTTGTTGAAAATCTTGAGGCTGCAGCCACTGGGGATCTTGCACACAGTAGCTGGGTGGAATCCATGCTGATAGTTACAGTTGCGGCTCTGTACAAAAATGCTACTGTCGCTCACGCATTCTGCATAAACCTCCCCGCCAACATAATAGAGGTGGACACCTTGAAAAGACAACAAACATTATTTCAGGACTGGACCCTTTGACTACTTTACTGGTGTACATGTACCAGCCTTATCATGCCTTCTACACAATTCTTACACTTCATCCTGATGTAAAGATGCATATGTTTCTTTTATAAAGGAGTAAAGCAGGCAGAGCTGGTAGCACAATCTGCGGAACCATACAGCTGAAATGTTAGAGAAAATCACCTGCAGCACTGAGTTGGCAGTGGGGAGGGGAGAGGCATGCTCAAAACAGGTAAACTCTTTCGAGTCCCTAGTTGTAAAACTCCAGCAAGTTTCAAGCATGTGCTTATTCAAAAGCTTCTGGCTTGGCTATCTTTGATACATCCTTGACACTAAGGAGAACACCACCTCATCAAATTACAAGTTCCTGCTACCAATTATGGGTAGCACAAGAGTTTCTCCAAAAAAAAAGGATGGGGGAGGAAATCAACATTTTTACTATGGGCAAAATAATGGATTTTCCCTAAAAAAATGAATAATTTTGACTATTTTTTCCCAGATATAAACTTAGCCTGAAGCAGATACCTTGCATGGAAAAATTCAGCTCATAGACTTGAAGTTTGGCAATGGTATATGAAACTGAAAACAATCTTAATGGGAAGTGTTGGGCATTCATAATAGGTGTGCTACCAGTTCTGTCTATAATAATTGTACTCTTGAATGCCTAAAGTTAGGTGCCTAACTCCATATTTAGCCATGTAAATAAACGGCCTAATGTTCAGAGAAGCACAGCATACTCTGCTCTCGTTTCATTCTATGATTTCATAGAGTGACTTAAAGGCTGAATACCCCTGAAAATTAGCCAATTCCTCTGAAAATGCCCATATTCTAAATCTAGATATAAGTAGCTAACTTTTTAGGCAAAGCAGGGTGCAAATGCAGACTTTAATAATGTAATGTTTATTCTCAGGCTGGTAGCTTTGCAGTTGCTGTTCAAAGGGATGGAAATTTTTGAATGAAGAGTAATAAGAAATAGAAATGCATCCACATGGTCTGATTGTGTTGAAGCATTGGAACGATTACTGTATGTTGGACTTGATGAGAATGTTCTATTTCCACTAAAATGCACATAAGCAATGAGCTAAATCTAGTAAAGTAGTTAAGTACCTAAAAGCATAGACCCTGAGCGCCTAATTTTAAGATGCCTGATCAGCAGAGTGGAGCCCAGGCTCCCTGTACACTGTGTGGAGAGAGACAGTTGCCTGAGAATAGGATCCACAGACTGAGCTGGGAGGCAACAAGAGTGAGCCAAAAGGAAATGCTGAAGACTTAAAGAACAAGAGAGGCAGTGTCCACCATCTCTATGACAACCAAGAGCACTTCCTTAGGAATACCAGGGTTCAAATCTATATTTCCTACCTCCCAGGAAAGGGTCTAACCACTAGATAGAACAGACCCTTGTCAAAGCTTGATTACTGTTTCTGTGTATTAAATATATGGTGACAGGCCTAAGAAAAGGAGATAGAAACCTCCTTCCCATATGAGTTCCCTTGCTAGAGTTGTGCTTGCTTTCTGTCTCTGGATTGATGAATGTTCTACTTCTTTTCTGTCATGATTTAAAAGGAGTGGAGAGTGCTTTTCCAATAAGCCTGGATAATAACCTGGTGGTTAGGGTACTGTCCCTGAAAAGTAGAAAAAGTGAGTTTGAACCCTTTCTGGAAGAGGTGGTAATTGACTGGGGCTCTGATTTCCTGTGCAAATGCTCTCTGACCACTAGGATGTTATCTTGGAACTAGTTTAACCCATACTTTGCTGCAGAAGATTCATTTGATTTTTTTATTTTTTATAACCGTTTGTCATCATCATTATCATCAATTTATGGTTTATGCATCATTGCCGGTTCCAGCTTCAAAAGCTTTCAGAATACCATTTCCATCTGGTTTCTTCTTCTCTTGTAGACTGTAATAGAAATGTTTGACATGTGTGAGCTACCAACCCCCTGCACTATCCCCAACCTGGAGGACCAGAGGACCAAACCAGAGCCCCGTTAGTTGACATTTTCACAGTTCCCTGGAGACCTTCATAGCACTGTAACAACAAAGCGAATATTATTAGATGCACTGTAACTGGTATCTAGGCAACACTGACACTTGAGCAAAGCATTTACTGAATGGCCCTTCACTGTTATATAACTATGAATTGTGCGTAGACCAGAGGTGGGCAAAATAAGGCCCATGGGCTGGATTCAACCTGCCAAGCACTTTCATCCGGCCTGCAGGGCCCCCCAACAAACTCTTCCCTTCCTAGTCCAGCCCTTCTGCCCATGAGAGTGAGAGCTAGGCACCCATGTGTACAAGCAGTCCCCCAAATATACCCTACTGAATGTCCGCTACCCTCATCGGCAGAAGGGCCTGGCTGGCCAGCATGCAGCTTCTGTGCAGGGCTGCTGCTGCTGCAAGCCCCGGGACCTGCTCACTTTCCCAGTCTCCTGCTGGCTCTGGGCAGCAGGTAGGGAAGCAAAAGGGGTGGGGCTGCAGCCAAGAGGGAGACTGGAGCATGGGGATGGTGGCAGCACAGAGCCTGCACCTATGAGGACAGGGGGCGGCAGCATGTGGGTGAGGGAAAGTGGGGGATGTGGGGACCCCCCCACACACTCCCCATTGCATGCAGCCCCAGCAGGCAGTGGCAGCCACATCAACAGGCAGGGCGCTCAGGGGGCAGGTGCCTGGCAGAGTGCAGCTATGGCCAGAGCTGCATATTGCAGTAAGGGGCACAGGCTCTGTGAGGTTGCCTGTATTGCTGGTGCTCCCTGCCACTCACATGCAGCCCCCGCCGCTTCAGTACGCCACTGCTGCGCAGCACCAGGGAGAAACTTCAGGCTCCAGAGCTAGCTGCCTTCCCTGCCTGGAGCTTCCCTCCCCTGCAGCATAGCCCCTGCGGGGAAGGCAGCCAGCTCCAGCACCTGAAGCTTCTCTCTGGTGCTGCACAGCCCTGACAGCGAAGGCACCTGGCTTCAGCACATGGGACTTCCCTCTCTGCTGTGTGAATGCAGGTGCTGCATGTGGGTAGCAGGGAGCACCGGCGATATAGGTAGCCGTGCAGAGGCTGCGCCCCTCACTGAGATGTGCAGCACTGGCCGGAGCTACGCCCTGCTGGCCGCCTGCACCCTGAGCACCCTGCCTGCTGCTGCACCATGGGGGGGAGTGTGTGGGGTCCCCACATCGCCCAGCCTCCCTCACACCTACACCCACACCCTGCCTTACAACCCCCCCACATATACATAATCCTCAACATACCCTATGCTCTCCCCACACAACCAAATCCCCTCACAAACCCTCCCACACCGCCCCCCACATCCTACCATACACACCCACCATACACACAACACACACCCTGTGGCAGGCCAGCAGGAAGCGATCCTGTGCTGAGCCACCCACCTCACTGTGCCCGACCACCTACCAGGCTCCAAGTGCCTCCCTGGGGTGCCTCATGTTCGGCCAACCTCCTTCCCAGAGCATACCCATGAGCCTGGGGTCATCGCTGCCACCACCCAGGGTTCTATCTGTTCTTAGTCCTGTGCCCCCTGGGAAACACAGGCCTTGTAGTCCTGGAGGGTGCTCGACCCACTGCTAGGACTTGGGGTGCTTCCTTTAGCCTGAAGCTCAAATAGTGGTCTCCCTTAGTCAGCCGGACCAAGGGGACACAAAGGCACGGCCCTCTCCCTCTCCCAGCCAGTTCACCATGCTTAGAACAATGGAGAACTTTATTGGTTACACCAAGTAGGTTTGGAGTAGGGTACAGGATAGAAATGTATCACAGAATAACTTTAGAGCAAACAGCGTGGCTAGGTATCTGCTGATTACACAACTGCTGTACTGCAAGCTATATATCTAGATAGAGCTTAAGTAGCTTACTCACAAGTATCATCCAGAGGCCGGTTGCTTTCCTATGGAGACAGGCATTTTATTGTGTGTCCAGTTTCAAGAGACAAAGGGAGAGGGCTTGAGTGTTCTGCTTCCCCAGGAGCTTTAGGGCTCCAGCATGAAAGCTCTCTCCCAACTTTACAGCATGGCTCTCTCCAGCATGGCTCTGCCAAAAATGTCTCTCTAAGATGGCTCTCCCCTCCTTCCTGGGGATCTCTTTTATCCCCTATCATGACCTCATCACTAAGGTCCCACCAGGAGCATCCCCACTGGCTGCTGACTGGTGCTTTCAGATGATCTAGGATTGAGCAGGCAAGGAAGCTAGTCATCTGACCCACAGTGGCAGAAAACTTGAGACAAAGAAGAACAGGTCCTACCCCAACCCGGAATGTCTCCAGCGCTGTTATCATGGAGACCAAGTGCATCCAGAGTTTTTGACCAGAGGGTGACAGGCAGGCAGAGAGGTTGATTCCTCCACACACCCATACCACACACAACACACACATATCATGCATATCACACATACCACGCACACATACCATGCACCCCCCACACACGGTGCACACACCACACGCACAAGCCCTCCCCCCACAATATACAAAACTAAGAATTTATTTTTTAATTATTATGCAATCTCCTCTATATTAGGCCTATGCGAAGTGGCTAGTATTTGCTTCAGGTTCAGATTTTATCGATGCAGGGGACAGGGATTCAATTCAGTGATTCGAATCACTGTCCCGAACTGATTTGGCTGAATCTGATTCAGAGATCTGGCCACCGTCAAATTGGCCAAATCTCCAAATCAAACAGGTCCCATCCAGTGCCCACTCTTCCAACCCCATCAATGGCTACCTCGCCCATCCCCAGTGTCCCGGCTCATTAAAAAGAAAAAAGAAAAGCCCTGCATTCATCGGCTCTTGCCAGGCGGGGGTCAATCCCTCCTGCCTCCACACTGCCACATGCTGTGTCGGGGGCTCTGCCATGAACTCCCATCCCCTACCTGATCTCCCAGCCCCATCAATGGCTGCCCCACCAGGCCCCAGAGTCCTGGCTCTTTAAAAAAAAGCCCTGCACTCACCAGATGCTGTCAGGCCGGAGGGAGGCGATCTCCATTGCACCCCACTGCCCCATGCTGCATGGAGGGCTCTGTAACAAGCCCCCATCCCCCGCCCACTCTCCCAGCCCAGTCAATGGCTGCCTCACCTGGCCCCAGCATCCTGGCACTTTTTTTTTTTAAGGCCACGCACTCACTGGCTGCTGCCAGGCAGGGGGGCAATCCCCATTGCCCCCCACTGCCTCATGCTGCATGGGGAGGCTCTGCCATGAGCCCCCAGAAGCCTCAACAGCCACTGCTGCAGCCAGTGGGTGCAGGGCATTTTTTTTTTTAAGAGCCAGGATGCTGTGGCCACTTGGGGCAGCCATTGACGGGGCTGGGAGATCGGGTGTGGGATGGGGGCTCGTGGCAGAGCCCCCCATGTAATGCAGGGCAGTGGAGGCAGCAGGGATCACCTCCCCAGGCCTGGCAGGAGCCGGTGAGCGCAGGGCTTTAAAAAAACATTTTTTTTAAGAGTCAGGGTGCTTGGGCCAAGCGGGGCAACCACTGACGGGGCTGGGAGAGTAGGCAAGGGTCACAGGGTGCTCAGGGGGTCTGGGGGAGCAGGCAGGGGATGGGGCCTCGTGGGGGTACCCCCAGGGTCCCCTCCCCCTTCTCCAGCCTGCCCTCCCCCCACTTACTGGCATGGAGTCTGGGTCCAGCTCCCTGTAGCAGCGAGCGGGGACAGCCCGAATCTCTGAATCTCTCCAAAGCTCTCTGAATCTTTTCTGAATTGATTCGGAGAGCTTTGAATCAATTCAGACCTTTCTATTGGTGTCCTGATTTGATTCAGATTTGGAATCCGAATTGGGCTGAATCTCCTCCGAATCAAATCGGCACCTGAAGCTTCACACAGTCCTACTCTATATATGCTATGCAAACACGAATCATGACAAAAATATTTTTGGTAATAAAATTAAAATATGTTATAGTACGTGTTTGACTTTTAATGTATGACTTGACTTTTTTCTGGTTCTAAGATGGCAACCCTCCTTCCAAAAGGAGTATTTTTAGGGTGCAAGAGGAAGGACTTTTGGTGGTAAAAGTCAGGGGTTAGGGGTATAACTTCCAATCCCAAGACGGCGACAAGGGGGCGAGGCAACTGTCAAGTGGTGGGACTACCCATGCGGCTCTTGACAGCTCACCAAAACTAGTTAAGCAGCCCTCCACCCGAAATAATAGCCCACCCCTGAAGTAGGCCAACAGATCTGGCATCTGAAATAAGAGATTTAATTTTTTTAAATATATATATAAAATCCCCTGCATTGCAAGTTCTCTTTCGTATCTTAACTTACCCATTTTCCAAATGCCAAGGAAGAAATACAAGGATTTCTTAGGCTGATGTTTTTTAATGGACCGATTGCATAGTTTGGATAGAGTTAGACAAGCTTTTGAATGAAAGCTATTCCCCTTCAGGTTAATGTCTTGCATTTGAAATCTTGTTTAATGCTATCCCAACTATACAGTTGGTCTAATAAAAAGTATTACATAAAGAACTCCTTGCATCTTGTATAATTCCTGCACCATTATCTCTACAACATCATTCTAACATTACCAAGGAAGAGATGGGCTTTATTTTATTTTTTAAGGTGCATTGATCAGTGCAAGACACCATTGGTCTTTCACCAATGGAATCTGCATTGTCTAGCTCACAGTTTTCATTGGGTACAAGTACTTTTCTGAAAGTGTTAGTACCTGCCTTTGAAAAATCACCCCTGAGTACCTACCCCTTTCAAGGTGTTTGAAACTGGACACTCAAAACAGATGCACATTAAGTCATGAGTTGCTTCTGAAAATTAAAATAATTTTTTGTGGTATTTCCACAAAAGCAGCTCAATGCTGGTATGCTGCCTGGCAATTCTACTGCATTATCCTAGTGACCTAACCTTGTTTACTCACTGGGGTGTTTCTGCTAACAGAAGTGAAAATGGTTTACAGCTTCTATCTGTCTGTCCAACATACTTTGAGATCTATAAATACTCTGGACCTTCCCTGTACTAAACCCATTTTGTTCCTCCTGGGCATTTTCCTTTTGAGTTGAATGAGGAGGGAAATGCAGATAAATTAAGGGTCTCCACAGGATCAGTATCCAGAAAAATGCCTTCCTTCTTCTGAGCAAACTCCTAGTGTAAGGCTTGTAAACATATTAACACAAGTCTTTGTATCTAAACAGATGAGAAACATTCATGTTTACTGCATTTTCTTCTTGCTCTGGAGAGGACCTGCCTTTTTCCCCTCTAAGCAACAATTTATAGGAACCAGCTTCTTCAAATGACAATTCTGACTGCAAGAGCTTGTTTCCCCTGTGTCAGCCACTCACTCGGGGCCTGCCCTGCCCACTCACTCTGATTCTGCATGCGCTACCTGCCAAAATTTGTCAAGCAGCTGCTTTCTGGCATATGCTGGTGCTGCTCTAAGGTACAGAGTGGGAGCATGTGGGAATGTCATGTTTTCATGGTGGCACACCCTAGCCTAGACTGACAGAATACAAACATGCCCTGAAGCCTAGTAATTGCTGTTTATGAATCTATACCACCTTTTCAGAAAACATTTTTAGGTTTTCTTCATTTCTTTTTCCACCAGAACCTGGTGACTGGCTCATTTCCAATGTTCAAGAGCAGCGGTGACATGTAGGGGGTGCATAGGGGTGCACGTGCACCCCTGAGAGCACTGGTGCACCCTCTGACAGCCAGTGCTTCCCGCTTAGGTGACGGGCAGGGGGGCAGGTGGGAGCACTGGTGACCCTCCTGCAAGCGCTGGCTGGGGAGTGGGGGCACCAGGAAAAGTGCCGCTGGCACCTCTGACCCTCCTCCCCCTGTCAGCGAGATTGGCTGTGGGGGACCCCGCCCCCTCGGTCGCTCACTGGCCACTTGGGGGGGGGGGTACATGCCCCCCTAACTCAGGAGGCACCAGTCATCCATGTTCAGGAGGAAACTGCTTTGTGACTGGTGCATTCATGATCCTGGGTAGACAATACTGGAAAACAGCAGATCCAGGTACAGCATCCCTGCATTGGGCCTTCTGATTTACTATTATTTATATAAAGCATATCAAATTCGATATTTGGCTCAGGCCCTCCCACTATTTAATCAGTTCAGCCTGGAAACTGACTATCTAGAGCCAATTAAATTATTGCTTTGGGCCTGGGAAATAAGTGGGGCTGCTGGGAGTTGAGATCTTTTGGGCCCTCATTAAAAAGGAGATGAGATTTAGTGTAGCTTATCATTGCCTAATGAAAGCTGCTGATAGAGACTTATTACTGCAGCTAATTAAATTAGAACCTGAAAAATCTGGAGCATTTTTCCTGGAGGGAATGGTAGGCTGCTTTATTTCCCCCAGGAAAAGGCATTTTAATGGCAGGGGGAGACAATAAACTGAAGGCTCCAGAACTTTAAGAGCACAAAAACTGCTCAACAGAAAGATGAGGCTTTAACAAGAAAGCCACTCCAATTCTAGATCCTAATCCCCAAACATCTCTATTTCTGGTGACACCGCTGGTTTCTGTTATATCTGGGAAATGTTCACTTCAGACAGGAGAAAGGCTTAGTAGAAGCAGAAGCGCCCCCATTCTCCTTTCGTTTATGCCAGTGACATTCCATGAATGTCAACTGAGTTGCACGAATTTTACAGCACTTCACATGAATGGAGAATCAGAGCAGAACTCCAAAACAAAATACTTCTAGCTATGTCAGCTCCCCAAAGAGAAGTACAACCTAGGATCTGCCCTGTCTAGCCCAGTTTTCATCAGGCATCAGACTTCTTCAGGTCTTCAGACCGACTCTTCTTTCTCTTTAGAACAGCATGAATTCATGTTCAACCCCATCTTCTTTTACATCCATACTTGTTACTTTTTTGGAAAATTCCATTATCCCTGTCTTTAGGAATGGTGAGTCTCATAATGGCTTCTACATGAACCAACTCACAAATCAGCTTCTCCCAGTTTTCTCTTCTTTTTTCCATTTTTCTCTCCTCTCAGTATTTTTCTGAACTGGTATGGTGCTACTTTAACATAACACTGAATAAATAATAATTATTTTCTTTGTTTTCTTGATTTTTTCTCTTTCATTCCTTTTTCACTCCTTATCCAGTCCCTTCTTTCCTGGGACTGACTAGCTCTTCCTCCTGGCCAGCTCTTTCCCAATTTAGCCACCTTCTCCCTATTTGGCTCAGTTTGCTTTCCATTCTGCTCCATGGTGATTCCTTCCTGAACTCAAATATGGTGATTGGTGACAGAGGAGCAAGACACTCTAGCCAGGAGCCTCTGGCTTTAATTCCCAACAGGAGCACTGGCAAAATCCCCAGCTTTGGCTGCAGTCAACAACAGATGACTATATAGGCAGTGGAAGGCCAGGGCTAATGGGGCTTAGACCCTCCAAACGCAGGGCAGCAGTGGCAGCACAGAGGGCTTCAGGGCATCCCAGGCATGGGCTCTGGGCGGCTGCAGCAGGGGATGCGTGCAGACACAGACACACAGCTGCAGCCTGCATGCAGCCAGGATTGCAGCCTGGTGGGGTGTGGAGCACTGCCCACCACAGCAGGCAAGTCTGTGAAGGGGAAGAGGTATGTGGGGGGAGGGGCAGCTTGAGGCCCCCACAGCGCCCCACTGCTGCTGCCTCGGGAACCACGTGACGCCATGTGCCTGCTACTGGCAGGCTGTGCCACATCCCGTCTGCCCGGCAGCAGCAGGCACATGGTATCTCATGGCTCCCGAAGCAGTGGCAGTGGGAGGCAGAGCTCCAGCCCGCAGAGGCAGCCCAGCTCTGTCTCACACACAGATCTGAGAGGCACATACTCCCCTGCCTCCCCCAGGGTGCACACCATGGCAGGAACACCCTCTCCCACCCCCGCACCCCTAGACAAGCTACCCAGGCTCCAAGCATCCCACAGCCTGCCTGGGGGCCCCACTCACCTCAGCCTTGCTCCTGCCTCTGCCCCACTCCCTAGGTCTGAACTTGCCATGGGAATCATTCTGCTTCCTACATCTTTCTGGTGACTATGGGAAAAGGAATTTAGCTACTTTGCTGGATTTGGCCATTGTAAATTTTAATGTTTTCAATTGAGAATGACCTCAGGAGCTTCAAGTTCACTTCAACTCTCATGAGCACTAACTGACAATGCCTGTTCAGGCCTAGAACTGGGGAATCTCTAACAGTAAGAATAAAATTAAAGCCAAAGGGCATAATAAGTACACTAATTATGACAAAATAAGAGTAGGGAAAGCTAAATAGTGCACAGACAAGTGGACTCAATAGACCTTCTGTTTTGATACCATGGGCAGAAAGAAGTAACTAAAATATGGTTGGACCTACCATGTCCCCTATTTCCTTGGGGGAGGGGTATGTGTGTTTGCATGCCTGTAAGGCAGGGGTGGGCAATTATTTTCGGCGAAGGGCCGCTAACCCAGTTTTGGCAGGCTGCTGAGGGCCTCATGGGTAGCCCCACCCCTTGACAGGTGCCCTGCCCCCTGGTCATCATCTTGGGACCAATGTCCCAGGGCCAGCACCAGTAGGGCCCAGAGCAGGGCACAGGCCGGCAGGGGTCTGTGCAGCCGGGCTGGGCTGCACCAGCAGGGAGGGGCGGAAGCTGGCCTGGCTCCATAGAGCCCCTGCCAGCTGGGACCCTGCGCTCCTGCTGCCCTGCTCTGGGCCCCACCGGCACTGGCCCCGAGACACCGGTGCATGCCCTGTGCTCCCACTGGCTCCCCACTGCAGGAGCTCACAGCCCACGTGGGGCTGTCCGGAGCAGGCACAGGCAGCCCCAGGCAGGCTGCTGATGGCTGCAGCACGGGACACTGGCCATGGGGCGGGCGATGGGCCACTTTTCCCTGCACTCAGCAGCAGCTTGTAATCCGTGCCACTGCCAGCCTGGCAGTGGGGCTGGGTTACAAGGTGCTGCTGAGTGTAGTGGGGTGGGGAAAGCAGCCCCTCCCCGCCCCATGCCCAGTACCCCACGCTGCAGCCACCAGCAGCCTGCCTGGGGCTGTTCTGGACAGCCCCGCGTGGGCTATGAGCTCCTGCAGTGGGGAGCACCGGCCATGGGGCAGTTGAGGGGCCGCTTTTCTCTGCACTGGGAAAGAGCCCAGGGAAAAGCTGAGCATGGGGGGGAAGCAGCCCCTCCCCCACCCCACGCCTGGTGCCCCGTGCTGCAGGTGCTCACAGCCCACATGGGGCTGGCTGGAGCGGGCATAGGCAGCTCCATGCACGCTGCAAGGAGCTGCAGCGTGGAGCACCGGGCGTGGGGAGGGGAGGGGCCGGGCTGCTTCCCCCCCCCCCCCCGTGCTCCTTCCCTGCCTGGGGTCCCCCGCCACTTACCCGAGCTTCCCATGCTGGGGCAGCCATGTACTCCCAGGCCAGAAACCCCGGCTGGGGCTTCTAGCTGTTGTTGGAGCCCTCCGGGCTTCCCCTGGGTCCCACTGCCCTTGCTTCCTGTCACTTTTGACAGGAACCAAGGGCAGAGAAATATTAATTATCTACATTTTTTTAGGGGTCCCACAGGCCAGATAGAATGGCCTCGCAGGCCAGATCCGGCCCGCAGGCCGTATTTTGCCCACCCATGATGTAAGGGTATCCAGGGTTTTGGTGTTCCCCAACAGATGTTACTGGCCAAAAACATTTAGATCCTGTGTGCACATAGCACACATGCAGCAAAAGCAGAATACATATAGACAACCACTTGAAGAATCTAAGACGTCTAGCTTAACAAATAAAAGCTAACAGAAATAGCCTATTAGTTTGGACAGGTTTTCTTAACCTGCCAGGGGAGAAAAAAAACTATAGAGAAAACTTTAGGAGAGCTCCTAAATGTAATGGCTTAGCTACTTACCGGGGGCATCTACACTAGATGCTATGTTGCTGTAGCACTGGCAGGCACAAACCGTGATGTCGATGCTACTGCGCAGTAGCAACAAGCAGTAAGGACCTGAACAATGTCTGGACTGCGCAGTAATGTTGGTTACTACACAGTCATTTAGTACTTGTTTAAGCAAGTACTAAATGCGCAGTAACAACTGTGCAGTCTGGCATACATGTAGATGCACCCATTGTGTGACAGGTGGCTGGAAAACCAAAAGCAAGACTCCAGTAGTTAACATGCTAGTGATGTTGCAATAGCAATATTCTTTGTTGCGGTAAATATAAATACACACAAGTAAAAATACATGCAGTGAACTTAGAAAGCATGATTATAAACAAGATTTCACTCTATATTGGCCAACAAGGGCACTACTCTCTGCTACCTGTTACCCAGTGAGCAAAAAATAGTGTCTTTTCTGAAGTAATCCCAAGCAGGCAGCTTTGGTTTTAAGAAACATGTGTCATAAGGCCTGACAGATAAGCAAGGTATTTTAACTTATGCTGTCATTGACACTCTTTCCCAGCACTGTTGGAAGCTTGCTCTTACCCTTTCCTATGTGTCTCCTGGTGTTTTCTATTGTAGAGTTCCGGTTTACATTAGAGAGCAGTCCCAGACAGAATCTGTTTCTGTTATTTGAAGGGTCTGTGAATCCATCAATAAGAATGCTCCGAGAGGAAGCCTGGAAAGTCTCTCCTACTCGGTTGTTGAGTTCATAGTAGGCAACTGAGCACCAGTGCTGGGGTTCCTCATAGCATACAGGCCGGAAGTCTGTAAGAAATAAAATCAGTGAGATCACAGTCACGTTTGCTTTATACCCCAACTTGCTCTTGTAATGAGCCCCATCTCAATCAGTGTCAACTTTGTCAGACTGGATGTCTCAGTAGTAGGTTCTATTTCTTCATAATTTCCTGGCCCTGATTCAACAAAGAACCTCAGTCTGGGCTTACCTTTAAGTGTGTAAGTAGACCTACTGATTCTCCTGTGCACTAAGTTAAACACAAAATTAAATTCTTTACTGAATTAGGGTCCAAGCACTCCACTGGAAACTTTACAAGTTGTGTTTGTGCTGCAGGGCCTGTGCAACTATGTGCATGTGGCACCACTGAACACGAGGAGCAAAGTAGTTTACAGGAAATGAAAACTAAGCTCACCCTTCCTCCAGAACATGATTTACTCTAATCCCAAAACATGAGGTTTAAAAAGAAGCATTCCCCCCCTTTACTATTTTCTTTTCACACATTACAGGACATTCTGCTTCCAACTGGGACTACAAACAGAAATACTAAAATGCCACAAGAAAGACCATTTCTACTGGAAGCCCTAATCCCTCAGGCTCAGAATAAGGACAGCTGCCCTTTTGAACTTAACCTCTGAGCCTTATTTGTCTCATTAATGAAGAACCATATCCTGACCACCCACCAAGGGCATATGAGACCCAAAAAGTAGTGGAACCTAGCTAGAATGTATTTCTAAGTGAGAGGGACTAGGCAGGTGTTGTAAATGTCTCTGGGATATTTGTTCTGAAAAAAGGGTGTCTAGGAATGTGGTTGTTGTCACATGGCTATTATGCATGTCCACATATCCTGTTACCATCGTCCTCTCTCCTCCAGCTGTCTACTACACACATTTATATCTTCTTGTCCTAATTTAGGATGCAAGCACTTAAAGAGGTTGTCTTTTAACAGGTGTGTGCAAGGGACGCCCTAGACCTGAATGGGCATCTGAGTAGGATCACAGTGCTATAAATAACAAAACCAACTGTGATTATCCTGCATTTGAAGCAGACCACAGAAATCGTGTGCAGAGAGATTCTACATGCCATAAACGCCATGGATTAATGTTCTGTGGAGACAGGTGAATGACAGATGAGCCTGGGGGTCTTCCAGCTTTGAGGTTCAGAGATACTACTGCAGAAATAGCCGCACACTGGATATGAGGCTGCTCCATCCTGTGGCTCCAGGAAGGGAATGAGACAATTCCAGGCATCCTGAATTTTACCATGTCTCCCACAAAAAGCCTTCTGTATAGCTCTTTCTAGGGGCATGATGGCAAAGCATTTAAGGTTTCTTATTACAGCTCCACAGGTATGTATTTAAGGCTCACTTGCCCAAAGCTGCCCCCACATGACCTACCTATAAAATAGGTAGCTGGTTATTTGGGTTGAAGAGTCAAAGGCAACCAGACATGACACCAGCCACATCACCCTATAGGTGCCATTGCCTACAGGAAGTGGTGTGTTTTAAACCTTAGGGCATTAGGATTAGGCTGACCTTTAACAGATCTTCTTGCACTTGATGGTAATATGCTGCTGTGATATGGACTTTAACTGGCTAAACAGTAAGTAATACAAGACAGAAATAAAGATGGAAATAATAAAGCTTCTAATACAGTGTTTAAAGATGAATAAACACTGTACTCCAGAACTGAAGGTGATAAAGAAATCAGTCCTGATTTTGATATAGTTCTTGTTGCAGTACATAATCGCCCCACCCCTTTTTTGATAACTTTGTCCCTACAACCCAGATAATCATGTTTGCTTTCATGAATATTTCTTTTAACTTTTGTGAACACAAAGAAGCAAGTAAAATCAGAACCCTCTGTGTCAGAAATGCAATAACTAAGTTTCTATATCACTCCCACACTGTTTCTGAATGACAAGTCTGGGCTGTGTCCTTAATCTTACAGGTGGCTGAAAGCTCAATGTTAAGGATCTGTGAACCTTTCTACTCAAAAGCCAATGTAATAACTCCTTGTCTACTAAGTTTTCTTTGGAGAGTAATATAAATAGTTATTTACTTTCAGTTTCTTCATCGGCAGATTTACCTCCATTGGGCAACGACAGCATTAGCTGACTGTTGGTTGCTGGATCCATTGATCGTCCATTTTGGTTTGCCATTTCTCTTGCATGGTAAGGGGGAGGTGGTGTTTCAACTAAAATAAAAGATAAAGATATAGAGATCAACAAGCTGGAAAATTATAACCAACTCTGCCTGGTAAATATTCAATATACTTCAGTACTGTTCAACAGGAAAAGGGTCCAAAACCAGACTGTAAGTGTGAATTCATCTTCTTCAAGTTCCAGTTCAGGACTGGTTCAGATTCAGCTGCCTGGAGTTCAATATGCTCTTATAATTTTAGCTTTGGATTTTGGTTCAAAATGTCTGACTTTCCATATGCAGTTTGGATGCTGCCCAAAGTGATACAAATCCTATGTTTAATTTCAGTTGTTGTGACCCAGAACTCTGGTCTCAATCTAGTCTCAAACTCAAGCACCATGGAAGGAGACCAGCATTCATCTTTAAGTAAGGAGTTCCATAAATGTGAACCAAAACCCTGTTTGTGTGGGAGGACAGAGAGGAAGACAACCTGGTTAACTTCAAGTGCCTTGAAAGGGGAAGGAAAGAGTCCCAAAAATACTTCAGGTCTAAATTAGCATCTTGTCAACAAGCCCTTGATGTGATTGACAGGCAGGAAGTGGAAGATAGGTACTTAGTGGAAGAAGTGCCTTACCCAGGCATCAAGGAGCAAATAAGGTTCTGTACTCTGGAACCCCTGCAGCCTCTGTATCAGATGCAAGCAAAAAATAATGAGGAATAAATTACAACAGTCTAGCCTGGAGGTAGCAAAAATATGTATAACCACAATGAGCTATACATGAGACAGAAAAGTGCTAGTGGAGGCCACTGTGATGTACTGTGATAAAATATGAGCTTCTAGGCTAAGAAAACAATGCAGAAGGTCCCTAAATTCCTGGGCTGCCTCACCTGTGGTGGCCTCTCTCCTGTATACCAGTGGTGCATCCAGATGAGAGTGCATCTGTAGGGGCATGCATTTGCTATGGCACAAATAGCAGTAGCACATATTTGTGCAGTTGCTTTGTGTTTCAGGTTATGCCCCTGCATGTGTGCTCTGGCAGACGTCAAATTATCCTGGATGGGGTAGGGGAGGCTAGTGCCAAAACCTGTGCTAGCAGCTTTACCTGGGGTCCTGGAGACCTCCTGGGGCAGCAGCTGCACTGATCCGGCTGCATGGAGCCTGACTGGCAGCCACAACATAGCTCTGGATAGCCAGGCTCTGCACTGCACCGCTTCTTTTGGAGATTTTTTTTTTACACCAGGATCTCCCAGTCTCAAATTCTGGCACTGTGCTGCAAATTAGCAGCACGGTGAATGGACATATGTGAGCCACATGCAGTATGCAGTGCCTCAAACAGCTTTGAGGCATCACAAACCACACTTGTGTACTCATCTAGATGTGTCCCCGAGGTGCAAAAGGTACTTACAGACAATTCAATATGGGAGGTGCCAAAAGCATTACTTATCAGGATTGAACTTTAGCCCATCTTCCACCCAAACACATCTTTCTGTGAAACAATGAAAATGCAGTTCCAAGAGACCAGCAGGATGGGAGGCATAAGAGGCAGGTTCCAACAACATGACTTCCCAGTCCATATCCTAACATAATGTCTTTCATTGGATCAAACACATCAAAGGAGCACTAAACTTGCAAAGAAACTGGGCAATGATGAACTTTTGAGAACTTCCTTTATGAGGAGCTCAATCCCTGAAGTGTTGCTGTAGCACCCACACCTGCAAGGAGCACCACTGGGCTGGTGACAGAAAGCTGATATATGTGATCTATCAGCAGGTATCAGTCTCCTTTCCTTCTTCCAGAAAATCAGCCACCATGTTAAGCACAACTGTCTGAGTCCAGGACTATTTTGATTTGTTAAAATAAGAACAATTGAATACACATGGGATTAGCCCAGTTTCCACTCTCTCAATAGCTTGTTTCAAAAAAGGAGAAAGTACAAGGTAGGCAGTAATCATTAGCATCGAAAGATTTTAAAAGGGAAGCTACTTTTTTCAAATCTGGGTGCATCTAGATGAGACGCTTACTGAACACTACTGCACAGTAAGTTAATACTACTGCGCAGTAGCATTGCTGGACATGAACCATGATGTGACACTACTGCATAGTAGTAACAAGTTACTAACAGGCAACCGTGCCAGGATGCTACTGTTCAGCACCGCCTACTTTTTACTCTTATTTTACCTACTCTCAACAACTTCACAATGGGTGTCTCATGTAGATGCACCCTCTGACTACTTTCACTAAGATCAAGATAAACTCCTTCCTTTTAGCTGTCACCTCATTAGCCACAAGCTAGTCCAGACCAGTGGCAACTGACCAACAATAGCCTGACACACAGAAAAAGAAACAGCCTGGCAAACACCCAGAATAGCTGAGGTATTTATCTCCCTCACACTCTGTGCTGCAGGGCTTAGCTAACCCTGCTTCTGATTTAGTCAATATTCTTGTCAAAGAACAATAGACACCAAAAGAAAATATACCACACATCATCTACCAGAGGGTTTTCTGATTACCAATTGGTGTCATTTACAGAATAGTAGATTAGGATGAGGGCTCCATTCTATCACATCCCAGGAAGGAACAGAAGGCTTTGGAAAACTAAAAAAGACACCATCTCTCAGACACGTTTCCACATTAGAAAAACCCGACATACACCTCAATCCTGAAAGCAGACCTGTGTGTAACCCTCCTCAGAGGGGTAAAATGCAACTGGAATGCAAAAATAGTTACAAATGTGCATGCAACAGTGGGATCCTACTTAGGAAGTCCAGATACTAGTACAGAAAGCAAAGCTGACATTTTCCCCTGTTTGGAGAGATCTAGCTAGGCCTGTGTATCACTCAAACTCTATCTTGGAGGCTTAAGTGGGCCTTTAATGGTCTGTGCATGTTGGCTGGCTCTGTACCTGGCTGGATTCAGCAACCGTGGATACACACCGATTCATGAAATGACCATGGAACCTACAGAAGAACAAGTATTGTACTCTCCAGATTAATGACTATTATTTGTTTCAGTAGTGCCCAGAATTGGGGCTCCAATGTTGTAGGCATCATACAGATACTAAGAAGAGATGGCCTTTCTAAGAAACGTACAGCCTAACTTGTGGAGATGCAACAGACAGACGTGACAAAAAAAGGAGAGAAGCAGACAAGGAAGATCAGGGTAATGAAAAGAATATTATCTGCCATATTGGTGACAGAGGTAGTTACAACACAGACAGAAGATACCAAAAGCTATGACAGCCTTTCTAAAAATACATAACATCAGCTACCCCTCCCTGATGTACATATCTTGCCAAACCAGAATGATATAAGCTCTGATGTATTGAAAATGGAAGCATTTCAAGTGGTTTTGCACAGCTCCACTCCAGTTGAATTAAGTTAAATCAGGCTGTCCCCACAAAGCAACTTACAGGTGGCCTGACTCAACTGTTACACTGGTGTAAATCAGGTCAGCTCTACTGAAGTCAGAGGAACTACAAAGGTGTGTAAGCAGACTAGAAAGAGAATTAAGAGAGATCTGTGCGCCCCAGAATGTCAGGATATATCTGCTAAGGTGCTGAACATGAGCTAACATGATTAATGACAAGGAATCCTGGTTTTCTCTGTTTAAAAATCAGGAATTCTTTGGGGAAAAAAAACCCCAAATTGTCTGATTAAAAAACCCAAATCCGTGTTTTTCCACAATCAAAATGAAACGCCACTATATATATAGGTATCAGTTGAACACAATGTTTTATTGATTTATTTACAATTTTAAAGCAATTTGGAAGCCTACCAGTGCCTCAATCATTATAATAAAATGCGATCTAAATACCTACATATTTTGGTGCTTGATTTTGTTATTTTTATCATGGAAAATCAGAGCTCCTCCTGCCCCTTTTGTTACCAGGACACGGGTCCAGCTGCAGCTGTCTCCCTGCATTGCTTAGTGGTGCTGAGCAGCCCTGATATGCCAGTGCTCTGCTCCTGCCCCTCACTCCCAAGCCACAGCCCTCAGTCCTGCCAGTGTCCCTCACTCCTGACTCACAGCCCCCTTCTCCCTGCCAGTGCCCCTCTCTCTCAGACCCCTGGCTCTGCTGGTGCTTCTCACTCCTGACCCACAGCCCTCGCAGCCATGCTGGAGTGGTGCCCCTCCCTCCAGACCTGCTGCACCCCACCCCTAAGCCCCAGCCACCAGAGTGTATAGTCCAGAGGATGTGGGTACAGGCATGGGCGACTGGTGCCTCCTAAGTCAGCGGGGACACCTGCCTGCCCCAGTGGCCAATCAGCAACCAGGGTCAGTATGATCGTGGATTGCTTCTCCTGGTGCCCCCACATCCTGGGTGGTGTTTTCAGGGGGGGCACCAGTGCTCTCGCCTGCCCCCCCCGTCTGTCACCTAAGCGGGGAACACTGCTGTCAGGGGGTGCACCAGCGCTCTCAGGTAAGGTTCCTTCTAAGATGCGCGCATGCACACCTGCACACGATAAAAAATCTTGCTGTGCAGTGACTTTTTAATGCCGCGCACCTGCCCAGAGAGGAGCTGGGCTGCGACTTCCTGTAAACTTTGGGCATGGAGCGTGGTGGAGGCACCAGAACCAGTGTAGGACACTTACCAGCAGTAAGTTACTGTTTGGCTGCATGGGGGCTGCTCTGCTCCACTCCTCACTCCTCACCACACTGGCATCCCTGCCAGGAGGGAGAGCAGCACGGGGCAAGCAGCAGCTCCTCCCCAGGCAAGGTGGGGGTGGGGATGGGGGCTAGGGCAGAGCCAGGCACCACACGGGCTTCTCTGGCTCTAGGGAACTACTCCGCTCCCCAGCCCCTTTGGGTGAGCTTCGCCCCGAGCCCCGACACCATGTGCCTCCCCGGCCCAGGGCAGTTGGGAGAATGGAGAACCTGCCTTGTGAGAGGAGATTGGTGGGTCGCAGCTCCAGGCTTCAGGGCTTCTGCTGGTCACATGAAGGAGCAAGGAAAAGGTTACCCCTCTCAGCTTTAAGCCCTGGACATTGGCCACAGCCAGAAGTGGGAGATGGGCTGGGAGAGGGGGTGCTGGTGCCCCTGGAAGTAGTGAGACACCTCCCAGGTGCAAGGACTGTGGGGGTTTTGCCAGCATCTAGCATGGGGCATGATTCAGCTGTCTAGGTTTGTTTGAACACATCTTGCCTAAGAAACATCCTGCCATTGCCATGGCAAAGGTCTTGGCGCTCCCGCTGTGTCCCGCGCCCAACACAGTGGGATTGTGGGGCAGGGGCTGCCTCGGATCTACGGTGTGTGAAAGGGGCTGGAGTGGATGTTGTGGACCCCATTGCAGTTGTCTGCCAGCATGTGCAGGAGCCCCGCCTGGGATTTCCCAGAAGGTCCCCTCTAGTCTAATGCTCCTGAATGCAAGCATTCCCCTGGTCCAGCTTCCAAAGAGGAGCCACTGAGAACTGAAGAGCTGGGAGCCTCATAACTGTACCAGCAAACTCGGACAGGCTTAAGAGTAGACGCTCTGACCCACTGGGAAGCTTTGGCCGAGCTACTGGGGCAGAGCGAAGTGGCGTATGCGGAAAGGGGGAGGCAGGACCAATTCAGGAACAGACAGAAGTGGCGCACTCATGGACCAAAACAGCATGCTCACAATCGCTACACCTTAGAGGGAACATTGCTCTCAGGGGGTGCACATGCACCCCCATGCACCCACTACATGTTGCCACTGGGCACAGGTCATGCACTGGGGGAGTGGGGAGGGCATGTCCCCCCCCAGATTTCTATGCCCACAGTGGGGTTCAGGGCTGCAGCCAGGCTGGACCAGCTCTGGACAGAAGCCACCTCCACAGCCCAGCCAGAGGGACCTGACATGGGAGGGAGACAGCACTGCACCACCATTGCCACTAAGGTGAGGCACAGCAGTGGTGACACAGAGTTGTGTCCCCAATGCTGCTGGGCAGGCAGGGGGTGCCTCACCATGGCAGCATGGTACTCCCTCCCATGCCAGGCCCCACCCACTGGGCCACAGAGGCAGCTCATGCCTGCAGCTGGTCCACCCCAGCTGGCTGTAGCTTCATGCTACACTGTGGGCACAGAAATCTGGGGAGGCACATGCCCCTGCCACCCCCACCCCCATGCATTGCCTGTGCCCCCCCACCCCTCTCCTGATATGTCTCCTGTGCCCCTCCACCCCCTCTCACACCTCACCTGTGTCCCTCTCCCCACCCCCATAGACTTACCTGGAGAGAGGTATGGGAACTGCTCTTCACCACTGCCTAGCTGCCACGTACATGTGTGTGCACATACATGCACATAGTGCCCCCTGAGTCCCACTTCCCACAGCCCCAAACATCCCCTTGCAGGCTGGAACTCTGCCAGCCCACAAGACAAAACCCACAGTTTCCTGCATTTTTCTCCTTCAAAGGGAAAAATGTGTTGAAGGAGAAAATCTCAGTTTTTCCACAGCAAACAGAAAACCTGAATCCCTGTTAATGATACTAGAAAGAAATCATAAAAAAGCCAGTGAGACAAAAAGGAAGAACAAAAAGAAATCTTACAGTGTTCACAACATCCAAGTCAAGTGGATGTTTAAGAATTAAAAATACAGTTTCTCTACTCCATATAAAACTGAAAATTATAATATTAAAGACAAGACTTAAATTCTCAATACTCAACATATTAAAGTTAAGCTACAAGATTCAAATGTGAACTCATCCATGCAAAAAAACAGAAGTGTAAATCAGGAGAGTTGTTTTAGTCGCCTAAGCAGGATTCAAGCCAAGACTTCCACACTTATGTTAACTTGGCCTTGCCTCACACTGTATTTACCTGAATCCAAGATGACATTGAATTTAAGATTACCCCCCCAATAATTAGAGCCTATACATGGAAAAGTATAAATTTGTTATAATTTTAACAGAAGACTGTTTTAAATTCCCACCCCCTACACTGCTGTGCTAGGGGGCAAGAGTTCAGACCCCTGCCACTTGCTCCCTTGATCCTTGTTCCCCGTGCCTGTGTCTATCCCACTTTTGCCTGACTACTATATACCTCTCCATGCCTGTGCCTGCCCCCCAAATGCTGCCTCCTGTGCCTGCTCCCCTCTGCAGCCTGCTTCCCCCACCCCCTGCTCCTCGTGCAGCCTGCCCCCCCAACCCAATGACTACCCCCTAAAGCTTGGCTCCTCTGGCCTGGCTCCTCCCTACCCTCCAATCCCTGCATGCATTCTCCTGAAGCTCTGCTCCTCTTGGGCAGTCAGTGGCAGTACGGCCCTGGCCCCAACCCAGTCCAGCCAAGAAGAACTGGCAGCAGCTCTTGGCTGGACTGGGTCAGGGCTGGAAGGATCAGAGCTGAAGCAAAAGGTTAGTGGAGATGGGGTAGCTGGGGGAAGGGGAGCAGGGGTGTCAGAGGCAGGGGGTTGGGGGGTAGACACAGACACAAAGGCCAGGGGGTGGGAGATTAGGGTACTTGGTACCCCCCACATACCCCACAGTCTCCCCAGTGCTCTCCCAGCTATGTGCCTCCTCCCCACCAAATAAGCCATTCCAGATGGTGGGGCAGATGGTAGCTCAGCTTTGGCTTTGGCCCCAGGCTTGTACTCAAATCCAAGATGAGGCTTTCTTTTTCCTAAATGTGCACTGATACATCATTCCGATATCAGATTAGCACCGATATAAAGAAAATTTTCTGTATAAGAAATTGGCCTGATTCAGCTGATAATTTGTCCAATAAATGCCTGTGTGTGCGCACAGCTGCAGTCCTGCACATAGGCAGTGAGCAGAGCCAACAGTGTGGAGAACTGTGTGCAGCTGGTAAGTCTGGTGTGGTGGAAGGGGAGGGGAAAGGGGTCAAAGCGCAGATAAAGGCCCCTGTTGAGAGAGGGTGTGGGGTTGGGGTTGGGGCAGGGGCTGTCCAACTGGGGGCATGGCTCATAGGGGAGGCATGGGAAGTGGGGGGCGGCTCTTGCCACTGTGCGTGGTTCATCTAGGAGGGCATGGGGAGGGAGCATGTGCCCCCAGATCTGCATGGGGCAGGGTGGGGCGTGCTGAGGCCAGGCTCTTCCCAGTCGGGCAGATTTGGGGGCACCCCCAGCCATGCCCTCCTGGACAAGTGGTGGGAGCAGCAGCAGGAGCCACCAGACGAGCACCGGATGAGCTGTGTACAGAGGTGGGAGCTGCACCCCAACAAGCATCCCCTCCGATGAGCCGCACCTCCATCCTGCACCTGCTCAGAACCACTTGTGGCTCGGTCCCATGCCCCTCCCCGCCCTGGCTGGTAAGTGACTGCTCCTGCCCCAGTCCCATTCCCTCTCTCACTGCAGGGGCCTTAATCTGCCCCCCTCCCCCTGGCACCCCATCCCTCCCCTTCCACCACACCAGACTTACCAGCTGGATGCAGATCTTCAAACTGAAGAGCTGTGTATTGGAAATCAGATCAGTATTGGCCAATATGCCTCCTTAAAAATTGGCTATAGGTATCAGCTCCCAAAATCTCTATCGGTGCACCCCTACTTTTTCCCCATGCCTACTGGGGAAAAAAACCTCATCTTGAATTTGAATAAAGACAGCAATACAAATTTCATCCATTCTATTGAATAACACAAGCATCAACATATCCCTGACATGTTAAAACAATGTAAAAGTGTAAGAGGTTCAAAATATGGACCATGAATTATATTAACTTTACTGTAGTAGAAATCAGGGAGCTGACCCAAAATCCACAGGCATATCAATCAACGGGCATCTTTCAACCATCATCAACTGGCAATGTATCAGACCTATACCCTTTTTAAAATTTTTTGGGGGGATCCACAAGGGGTGATGATCCCAACAAGAAGCAAGGGGGGAAAGAGGGCCCGAAAGCCTCCCTGGCTCACCAAGGAAGTCCGGGAATGCCTGGTTGCCAAAAAGGTGGCGTACACCTGGCGGAAGGGGGGGGATATCTCCAAAGAAGAGTATACCTCCACTGGTCGGGCCTGTAGGGGGGCTGTTAGGAAAGCTAAGGCAGAAATAGAGCTAGGACTAGTGTCCAAGATCAAAGATAATAAAAAGTCCTTTTTCAAATATATAGGGAGGATGAAGAAGGCACCAGGAAATGTGGGGCCCCTGCAAGATGCGCTGGGCAATCTGGTGGTTGTGCCAGAGGAGAAGGCAGACATCTTTAACAAATTCTTCACCTTTGTTTTCTTGTGCAGGGACCGGGACTCCCCCACCGTGTTTCAAGACAGACTCGAGGGGAACGCCTCAAGACCTAAGGTTGAGGAGGACCGGGTTAGAGTGCTTCTGGAGGGGCTGGACATGTTCAAGTCAGCAGGTCCAGATGCTCTCCACCCCAGGGTGCTGAGAGATCTAGCAGGGGTTATTGCTGGGCCTTTGGCACAGCTTTACGAGCGCTTGTGGTGCTTGGGCCAGGTGCCAGATGATTGGAAGACAGCCAATGTGGTCCCCATCTTTAAGAAAGGGAGGAAGGAGGACCCGGGCAACTATAGGCCCATCAGTCTTACCTCAATCCTGGGGAAACTCTTTGAGAAGATCATCAAGGAGCACATCTGTGATGGGCCGGCATCGGGGATGATGCTCAGGGGCAACCAGCACGGTTTCATTAGGGGCAGGTCATGTCAGACCAACCTGATTGCCTTTTACGATCAGGTCACAAAAGCATTGGATGCAGGTGTCGCCGTGGATGTAGTCTTTCTGGACTTCAGCAAGGCCTTTTACACTGTCTCCCGCCCCATCCTCATTAAAAAACTAGGCGACTGTGGCGTCGATGCCTACATGGTCAGATGGATTGCTAATTGGCTGAAGGGTCATACTCAGAGGGTGGTGGTGGACGGGTCATATTCGACCTGGGGGGAAGTGGGCAGCGGAGTCCCCCAGGGCTCGGTCCTTGGGCCCACACTGTTCAATTTCTTTATCAGCAATTTGGACGATGGGGTGAAAAGCAACCTGTTCAAATTTGCTGATGATACCAAAATTTGGGGTGAGGTGGGCACGCTAGTAGGGAGGGAAAGACTGCAGAAAGACCTAGATAGGTTGCAAGGGTGGGCTAAGAAAAACAGGATGCGTTTCAATACGGACAAGTGCTGCACTTGGACAGCAGTAACCAGCAGCACACTTATAAGCTGGGAAACTCCCTTCTTGAGAGCACGGAGGCAGAAAGAGATCCTGGAGTCATCACTGACTCCAAGATGAACATGGGCCGACAATGCGAGGTCACAGTCGGCAGGGCTAACCGGACCCTATCGTGCATCCACAGGTGCATCTCAAGTAGGGCCAAGGAGGTGATCCTCCCCCTCTACGCGACACTGGTCAGGCCGCAGCTGGAGTACTGTGTCCAGTTCTGGGCACCCTACTTCAAGAGGGATGTGGACAACGTTGAGAGGGTCCAGAGGAGGGCCACCCGCATGATCCGGAGACAGCAGGGCACACCCTACAATGACAGGCTACGGGACCTGAACCTGTTCAGCCTTCACAAGAGAAAGCTGAGGGGGGACCTTGTGACCGTCTATAAACTCACTAGGGGGGACCAGAAGGGCTTGGGGGAGACCTTGTTTCCCCTAGCCCCGCCCCGGGATAACAAGGAATAATGGCCACAAGTTGTTGGAGAGTAGGTTTAGATTAGACATCCATAGGAACTACTTCACAGTTAGGGCGGCTAGGATCTGGAACCAACTTCCAAGGGAAGTGGTGCTGGCTCCTACCCTGGGGGTCTTTAAGAAGCAGCTCAATGCCTACCTGGCTGGGGTCACTTAAGCCCAGCTTCCCTCCTGCCCAGGCAGGGGGTGGACTTGAAGATCTACAAGGTCCCTTCCGACCCTACTTCTATGATCCTATGATTTCCCTGAATTAGGTTCACAAAATCCATATTGCATTAACATATATTTTTGCATTTTAATTTCTCTTTTTTTTTCCCACGAGGAAGAGCCTATTAATGCCTATTACACCTGGAGAATTCAGAAGCACCACTGAACTTCCTGCTTAAGTTTTTAAATTATTGGGCTTCCCCAGAGTCCTTGGGTGATAAAACAGATTTAATAAACAGATCCATCAAATCCCTTTCTGTAACTCTCTACCTCCAATCATAGCATATTCACCCTTTTCCTTCAGCCTCTGAAGAACAAGCAAGATCAAATCCTACACAGAAGCCCTTTAACACTCATTGGCCATGATTACACAAGATGCTGATTGCGCAGTAGCATCACGTGGCAGGAAGCATGATGTGATGCTACTGAGCAGTAGTCATGAGCTACTGTGCTGTCAGCATCATGAAACCGTTCCTTGGTACAACTGCACAGTAACTCTGATTACTGCCCAGTCAGGGTCTTGTGTAGATGTGGCCATTGGGTGTTTCTATATGTGCAATTAGAAGCAATAAGCTCTGGAGCAGTTTAAGTCAAAATAAACTACTTCTGGGCACATTGTCTACACGTGTATCTGGGACAACAGCAATTTGAGCCAGGGTGGAGTAGTTTCCACCAGGTGGTGGTGTTTATGCCAGGCGGCAGTGTCTGGCTGTGGAGGGGCTGGCTGGAGCACAAGGATGCTGAAAGTGTAGGGTCATGTGGCTAGGCAACAGGCAGGAGTCTGGCTCCCAGCTGGCTGGGCTGACTGGGCACAATTTACGCCTGTGGGCAGCATCTACACATGCGTTTAATTACAGTAAATTACACTGGCATACAGTACTGTCCCCGACAGTATTATCTTATTGCAGCATTAGTTTACTGAGGCCTAATACCATTGCATGCGTAGACAGTGATGCTTTATTCCACAGCTAATTAGTCTATGCTGCAGTTAAGTGCACGTGTAGATATGGCCACTGATAGAAAGAACATCTGAAGTCCATCTTTTCCTCTTACCTGTGATCTGATATGGACTTCCAGGTCCAGAAGAACTTCCTGGGGAATTAGGGTAGCTGATGCTGCTAGGTGACTGAGAGAAGATGTTGCTAGGTGATGATGGATAAGGGGTGCAGGGAGGATGCTGGAAAGAATCAGGGTAAGTGGCATTATGTGGCATCAGGGGCTCGCTGTGGAGGGAAGCATTTCGGAACTTGGCAAGGAGGCTGAGATGCGGGTTAAACTCACTGTGCCTTGGAACAAGTACTGGAGGCAACACTGTAAATAAAGGAATAATGGACATATTTTAGTAAAAATCTCATTCTAGCACATTATACCTCTTTTAGTCACACGTACAACCCCACCAAAATGTCATTCTTTTGTTCTATTCTTTGAATGCTGATATAAACATGCTGTAAATTTTTAAATACTATTTAAGAGGATTTGTTTTTGGTTAGAACAGGTAACAGCTCAATTTATCCATTATCCTTCATTGAAACTAGGGAATAATAAACTTGCTCAACAACCAATCTTTCTTCTGGGACAGCATTGGACACACACAGAGCTATTAAACAGCCATTTACATGTATTAAAAGAGTACTGTGGCACCATAAGCCTAATGACCTCTGATTTCAGTTTATATACACTAAAGCATGTGCTGCATACACACACACCAAAAATGGAAGTGCTGTATTTACCTTCTTCGTGATTACAGACCTTGCTGGGTAAGTCAAAGATTTCCAAGATCCTCTTGAGGAACAGTTGTTGTCAAATTCAGAGCCCAGTTTAATAGTAAATAATACTATCTAACATATTTCTTCTGTATATTTCAAAGGTTGAAGGGGTCAATATATATATTAACTGCACGTTATAGACCTGAACACTGAGGCACAAGAAGAAAAGAGGCCAGATTTTAAAAGCTGCTTATGCACCTGATAATGTAGATAGGCATTTATTGGTATTTTCTAAAGCAGGAGTAGCCAATCTGTGGCACAGAAGGAGACAGATGTTACAATACCAGATATGGCAGGAAGCAGAAAGCAAAACAGCAAATTGGGCAGGGGAAGGGGATTTAAGTGGCACTTGGAGAGGGTACAGGACTAATTCGTGGCATGCCTGACAAAAACATTAGCTTCCACTGTTCTAAAGGAAACTCAGATACAAGTTCAACTAGAACATATACATGATAGAAATATGTACAGCTTGTGTGTGTGTGTGTGTGTGTGTGTGTGTGTGTGTGTAAACAAAATATAGCATTACAACATGAATTTAAATGCCAAATAGTCAGGACAGTAAAAAGTTAAGCTGTAAGATTCAGATCTGAATTCAGTTATGTAAAAAATTCAAGGTTGAAATCATCAGAATTACTATGGATTAGCACGAGTGTAACAAGATCAGGACCTGAACCAAGGAACTTTTGAAGATCCCACTGGGTGCCCTATCCATTAAGCTGCCTCTCTCAGTTAGGAATTCAAAGGAAGTGCTAGTTTATAAACCAAAAAGCCAACAGAAGACAAGTCAGCAGCTTTGTTCTTGGACTGAAGATAAATTGTCTCAATAATGGGAAAACAACATAACCAGTTCAAAAGGCTTATTCAGTTTCCCTAGCCTGAAACCTAGTATTGTACTATGGGTCTAGGTATATTGTCACTTTGCTGATGCAGGGAAGCACAAAGCAATGAACAGGTCTGTTATAAATGACAATATGAATTGTAAATCCATCATCTGTCTGCTCTATTCCACAGTAAGTGTGATTACAGTTTGGTTTTCCACTTCGTAGAGGCGAAATCTACTAACCAGCGTAGTAATTATTTGTACTATAGAGTGGCCCCATGGTCAAACCCTGTAATTTAGAAGAAAAGAGCTGTTTGCTGTATTTAATTATGGTATATTTTCTAATCCATTCCCTGTTTCAGAAAACAGGGAAACCTCAACTCCCTGTTGAGTCTCACTTTTTGAGAACTTTCCACTCATGCTTTCACTTCATCTCCTCTCTTTTCTTTTCTATTGCAGATGAAGGTGTAACTTTTTCTGCATTCATTATTTCCCTGCTGGATTTTCTCTCTCTCCTGTCGTTTTCCACTTTTTCACACCCAAAAATCATCCTTTTGGTAATTTATTCCTCTTCCATCAATGCTTTCCTGTCTCTCTCACCTTCCCCAGTCACAATTCTATACCCACAGGCACATACAACACTTGAAATTTCCCAAAAACCTTAAAACCTGAGGATCCAGTGCTAAGGACCAGGAGAAAAGCCTGGGGTCAGACAGGAAGTGAAAAGGGGATTCACTGTCTTGGAGCAATGGCCAAAAGAGAAGCCGTCTTCTCAAGCACTAGGAAGCAGAAGTCAGTGGGGGCAGGTTCTTTTCAAGGGGCTAACTAGGGGCCCTACCATTGGTCTTTATCTTTCTAATAAGCCTCCAATGTACCTAATAAACTGGATCCACCTACCTGACGAGTACCTCCCTCTGGCTGTTTGAAGACAGAAGGAACATTTCACTGCCGCCTCCTCCTGACCAGGCTGCAAGTGGATACCCAGTGCTGGGCTGGGAAGTTAGAAGAGGGCATAAAGCAGGGTAGATTTGCACCTTATAGACTAGCTATCATATTTACCTGAATATAAGATGACAATGAATATCAGATGAATCCCCAATAATTAGATTCTACACATGGAAAATTTATAAATTTATAAAAATGTTCCATGTATGGAATCTAATTGTTGGATTATAATCTTATTATAGGCAGTGAAAGTAAAGGTTCTGATGACTATATAATCCCATTACAGGCAAAGCTAAAGTGGAGGTTCTGATTCATAGATTCATAGATGTTAGGGTCGGAAGGGACCTCAATAGATCATCGAGTCCGACCCCCTGCATAGGCAGGAAAGAGTGCTGGGTCTAGATGACCCCAGCTAGATGCTTATCTAACCTTCTCTTGAAGACCCCAGGGTAGGGGAGAGTCTGATGTTTGTGGCTAATGAATCTCCCACAGTTCTTTGTTCTCCTTGCTTCTTTGCATGGAGTTGCCACTCTCTTGACCCTAAGATGCAACAATGCTGGAGAAAGGGTGACTACAGGAAAGATAATGAAATATTGTATGACTCCCATATACCCAACCTGCAGCAGCCTTGACTGCTTCCACTCCTGGCTGCCCCTTTCCTCCAATTTTTACCCAGATCATAGTTGGCTCTTTGAGGAGAAATCCCTCTTCCTGACCACACTAGTGGTTACAGTGTTGGCTAATACACTGATTGTGAGGCCTGTGGCTGCTGCTCTTGGATTTCTTGCTTGCCCAGTACTTTCTTCCCTCATCTACCTTGGTGGATCTTGCTGAAAACCTGTCTATGCATCAGATGCAAATACCTATGGCATTTATGTGACCATCTTGTGCCTTTGACTGCAGTTATTAGTGAGCATGACATTTGCTACCTATTTGTATCCTCCCTAGTTGTTGGTTAAAAATAATGGGTACAATAGCATGCCTGCAGATTCAGACTGTGCATATACTGCTACAGAACCTTCTACTTTTGGACACTTAGCCCTAGATGAAATTCACCCAGCTCCTGGCTATTCCCTCTGCCCTTGATCAGGAGTAATGCTACAGTAACATAATAGCTAGCACGTGGAACAAAGAGGAAAAATGATAAAGAGACAGATTTCAGTTTTAAGCTTCATCAGGATTAAAATACCTTCCTGGTGTCCTTTTAACTCTTGGAACACAGCCATTTTTCCATTTTAACAGCCATAGAAATGTGGTAGGATAGATCTGTAGGCAGCCTTCTTGCTAGGGAGTTACCACACCTTCATTTTTACAGAGCTGTTCTTGACGACAAGACTCATTTAGAACAAGTCAAAAGTTCACTTAGGCTTTTGCTGTCTACAGCAACAATGCACATTAGAAGCTTCATTATCTACAATTGAGTGATCTCATTTAAAAATTATAGGACAAATGCTTAGGCAGCTTTTACATTATTTTAAAACTGCAGCTTCAGTTGACAGTTACCCATTTCTAATTCAGACTTATGACCTGGAGGAAAGACAGGAAAAAAAGACATAAGCCATCCAGGGTGCACCATCTAGGGAGCATTATGCTCAACCTCCAACTCTCAGTCTTGGGAATAAAGGAGATGTTTAAAAATTAGGGAAAGCTAATGTGTTCTGGGCACTATCTGGGTCCCATCGACAGCTACAAGCTGAGAGTTGTTGGCTCCACATACCTACATTTTAATGGTTGGCACAGTTTACAAACCTGAGGTAACCTGTGAGCTTAAGTCAATACATCTCCTGATTCTCAGATGAGAATTTAAGCTTAATGGAGGTCTGTGACATTACTGCTATCTTTCCCTGTCTGCTAATGGGTGAGTTGCCCACCTCTTTGGCACAGGAGGAATGCAGGAAGTTAATCAAACAACAAGGTTTTGATACAAGGTGAAGGATCTAAGTATAGAATAGGCCATCAGGAAGAGGACCAACACAGCAAATGTCATAGAATTCATGGGAAGAGCAAGTTAGAGAATACAGGACATTTGTGAAGAAAATTAATACAGTGGAGCATTTCTGTGATTAGGATAGGATTTATTACCAAGCAATCCAATGGACAATTTATTAAACTCTTAAGGCCGAGAACTTCACGCCAGGCTATGGAATGATAACCTAGATATGGAGGATTTGCATTTTGCTTTCAGCAAGCCAGAATTGTCACATGAATTAGAAAAACTGGAATCTCTCCTGTTTTGTTCAAAGGAGATCTCACTGAACAAATGCCCACCACTAGATTTCCAGAAGAACAGAATAAGCTTCCAAACTAGACAGCAGCATCAAGAACAGACACAGATTGACAGCTATCAACAGACATCAAAGAGGACAAAATTCTGTGTTTAAAAGTTTGCACTGTTTTTAACAAATATGCTGGTGTAACTATTTTGACTTCAGTGGAGTAATTCCTGGGTTACATTGGTAAACAAAAAGACATCAAAGTCTACAACTTGAAAAGAAAAAATTTTAAAATGGTTTCATTCTTTAGCATCTTTGCTAAGATTTTTAGATAGCTTATTTTCATAAATCATAGAATGAAGCCTTCCACTTTTAACTGCTGACAACATGTAATTATCAATTTATCTGTATGATTTTAGAAAAGATAATATTTACAGACAGGCATAGTCCACTGTGAGAGCTCAATGTTAATGTAAGGAACACAGGAAAGAGGAGCAGACCCAACTGTTCAAAAATCTTAAATGTCTTTTTCTCACTTAATAAGCATGAAATTACAAGAAAAAGCAAAAGCCCATTGTTCATTTATCTGATTGCAGTGTCACCTTACAGCTGCGGTGTTCAACCTTCAGGAACAGTCCACAGGCCATATTCAGCACAGGGTTGGTCTCCAGGAGTGGTCCAGTGCACCAGCTCACCCCTGCATACCAGATGTGTCCATGTGCCCACCTGGCCCCATCCACTAGGAGTGGCTATGGAATGACCTCTCCATGCTGGTGTGATTGAGCACACAGGACCACATCATCCAACCCATGAGGCTCCCCAGACGTCCAAAAATATGGCAGCAAGAGAGGCAATTAACACTGCCACCACTCCACCACTCCCAAATTTCCAGACTCAGGAGGAGACCCACAGGTCAGACGACATGGCTTTTCAGACTGAATCTTGCCTGCAGACTGGAGATTGAGCATCACTGCTTTACAGTGATGTTCTTGATCAAGTATCTTCAGTGGCAGAGTTATTAATCATATCCGCTAACAAATTAAATTTCTGGAACATGGGCTATATTTTCAGTATTGGACTGAGTAATTTTATAATCATTGTTCAGCAGTTTCATTGCAATAGAAGTCCAAATGAAGTAATCTCATAGTGGAGTAATGGATTCATTCAAAGCTGATGAAGTCTACCCTGCAGAGGATCATCAGCAGAAAAATTTCAAGTGGCATGAGGAATTTGTGGCACAAACATACAAGTGTGCATTCAATTAAACAAACCCCAACAAATGCCATATATCAGGAATTTTGATGGTAGGGATAGATGAAAAATTATACCAAGCTAAAAGGGGAAGCAGATTTCCATGTGTCACCTGGTGACAGCTTCATGTTCCTGTAATGGAAACTAAAACTGTAGAGTTTTATTTTCATTCAATACTGACCTGTTCCAGTTTAGCTTCTACTTATTGTGGGGTAGGAGTGGACAGACATATGAGCTTCCCTGAATAGTTACCCTCCCCTGCTTTTTAACTTGCTATGTGTTTATACCATGAGAAGACTTGGCTGACCATTCATGACAATGAATCCACCCTATGGACCAGTGAGGGCCAAACTTTTGGCAGGCATGTCACAAATAAACTCTGCACCCACCCCAAGTACCACTCCAATTCCTTTCCCCTGCCTGATCTGCTGCTATTTCTAATCCCTACTCTGTGCTCCATGCCCAATCTCCTGTTCTGCCTTCTGCTTCCTGCCCTGTGCTGTTGTGCTGCTTGTCCCCTCCCTGATCTACCACATGACAGACACAGAGGCTACTAATGCTACAGGTTGGCCACCCCTCACCAACCTTAATTTTTTTAATAGAAATGGTAAGACATTAGCTCACTGTGGATTACAGAGTGGATCGGGCCATTCTGAATCAAAGCTACAATATTTGTGCAAAAACTCATTTACACCTAAATTTCATGCTAATGAGCAAAACAGAAACAACAGATTGTATTGAGAGATTTGCAAGAGTAGGTAGCACCCAAATATATTAAGGAAGAAAAACTTTCAGCACCCTGGACAAGTTCCTGCTGCTTTCAGTGGGATTTAGTTGTATCAAGAAGTAGGGCCTCTTGTTAAAAATGGTTTGCTGATGAATTATCAGCATGCATCAGCATCTGGTCAGCATGATTCTATGAAAGATCAGCCAGATCTTTCCAAATGAACAGAGCCTCTTTCACAATAAGAAATGTTATGATTCACCAAGTACAGATACACCACCACAAATGTCAATATACAGCTGAATCATTTTGAAATAATATAATTACCTGGGGTTTCCACCCGTCGGTAATGGTATGGGTTAATGCACACTTCTTTCTGTTTTGAGCCAAATGGGAACTCACAACATTCCAGTGGTTTCAACTCATGGTGAGACTGTAAATCAGGCCAACGCCACACTCTGCAGTAAATAACGTGGGGCAGCCCCTTACGATGTGACACTTGCAGCCTCCCATCCAAGGAGCGTGGAATTGTGACACACTTACTAGGCTGGCCAGGACAGCTCAGTGCCCTCTCAAGTTCTTCCATGGCACCTTTTTTCTTCTTTAATTTCTTCACTAAGGAATCCACAGCCTTTTCTGCCCACTTCTCTTCTTCATCTCCTTGCTTCCAGCCCAGCAGTCTCTTTACTGCTGGGCTGGTGAAGGAGAACAGAGAACTAATAGGGGTGCTGGAGTGCATAAGAAACAGAGGGTGTATGAAAGAGTAAACAGAAGTTCCAATCTCTCTGCTGCTTACAAGGCCTGGGTGAAGTTCTCACACTATTCAGCTATTGTCTTCAAAACCAGTTTCTTCCACACATTTGAAACTTTGTGATCTTGAATCCAGCTTAGGTGTATTCCAACTGGGAGGCTCTCAGACCTCTTTAAATACCAGGAAAATACTGATCCAGCCTGGAACAATAACATAAACCATAGTTAGGCTGCACACACATCCTTATCCATATTTTAATAAAAGTATGTGGAGAAGTCATTTTAAAAGTGTATTTACATTTCACTTTTTAGGCTGCTTATTTGGGGCCCAGTCTTGTCCTCGTTACTCACTTTGAGGCTGGGCCCTTTTCATCTCTTTTTAAGTTAAACAGAATACAAAACAGCTATTGACTTTCACAAGTGGTTGGAGTCAGTTTCTAGCTAATGTCACTTACAAGTTCTCCAGCACTTGCAGAGTGCTGCAATGCTGGGGATGCAATCACTGCAAAGGAAAAGTTATTTGTTATAAAGGCAATCTTCACTAGCATTCTTAACAAAATCTCAAAGTATTGGGAGCTGCTGAAGTATATTACACAAAAATTAAACCTAGGCACCAAATCTCATCTGTCAGAAACCTAAATGAGGCAGCACCTTTCTGAACTGAAATCCCTCCATGAATTTAAAATAATGAGGTTAAAAGGTGTGAAACAATCACTGCATATTTCACTTTAATTGCCTTATTCTCAATTTTCAATAAAGAGATCACAAAGCTATTTTCTAAACACATGTCCTCCTTCTCTACCATGTAAGAGGAAGGCTAATGTTCATGTTCAGTTTGTGTAGTTGCCTCCAATTATTCAAAGCTATTGGATAAAAAACACGGACTTTCTGACAGGATAGGTTGTGTGGGATAGATCCTGTTTGTTGTTGTGTCTCCGGTAGTAATAGAAAAGGCTTGGGCCTTGAGTTTTTTCTGTAGTTGGAGCCACAGTCATTTTAATAGGAATGTGTATTTCTACTGACTGGAGCCTCTGTAGCCATCTTTCCATGCAAAGTAGCTGAGCTTTGCATAAGGCATGTGAATAAGATTAGGGTGGAATAGTTCTTTTTTCCTTACTAAACCTGGACATTCAAGGATACGCGGCTCTGTGCGTGCTTGCCCGTGTAGCCTACAAGTTGGGCCCTCCACAAATTTACAGGCTTTACACTTGTGGGGACCACTCAGTAGCAGATTACCTGGCCGTTCCTATCTCTTCCCTATATCCATAACACCCACAGATTGTGTGCAGCCGTCAAAGGAGATAAGCTGCAGAGCCTTCTGGGTAGGGACAAAAGAAAGCAATTTTCACACCTTGGTTGCAGCCTGAAGAGCTGATTCTGCGGTCATCTCACGGTGGCCCTGCCCCTTGGCACTGATAGGCAGAGAGGTCCCACCTCTCGGCACTGCTTGGCAGAGAGACACAAGGGGGCAGCCTCATTTTGGCTGCTGCCCTGCATGCTGCTCTGCCAGCTAGTGCCGTCTCTTTCTGGGCAGGTTGCTGGGGGCTGCTGGCTGCCACTGGAAAACCAGCATTTTATTTTTTTATTTTAGTTTAAGTTGATTTCCTTGGAAATTGCAGCTGATGCCATTTTTCACAGCAACTGCAGAGATCGCCATTTTTCACGGTTTCCACAAAAATTGCAAAACCATGATTTCAGTAGGTCCCTACCTCTGGGGTGTAGAGCATACAGTCTCCTTTTGTGAATTCTTATACCCATGTGCACAGGAACTGAGCAAGTTCAGGTTCCTAATGGACTTCCATGAGCCATGGGAGGTTGGATAGCACTTAGCCCAATCATGGAAGGAGGACAAACTATGGAATTGAACTATTTGGCATGCAGCTCCAAATCGCAATGGTCTTTGCTGCTGTCAACATGTTGTTGTTTGCCCAGAGGATGCACATTATGAGCCCTGGGGAAAAGGGCAATAGGAATTTAGCCCTCTCAGAAAGCACTGTATACCTTCAACTCCCATTAGATAAATCTTTCCATCTCTTAGGAACAGATGGTAGGGCCTGGGTGCAGGGAAGAGGCCCAGCACACAATGTAATATGTACACAAGCATGCACCGTTGTACATAATAGATACCGGGCTGCTCCAGACCCTGGTATCACAAGAGTAAATGAAAAACAGAACAAGAGGGGAACACAGATGGAGCACTAGTGGACTAGACCCTACAGCTGGAATGGGAAGCCTAGAGCACTAGTGATGAAAGCTCCCAGTATCATTACCAGTTCTAAGTACCTGCTTTAGGCTGACAGAGAAAATGGGTCACATTTCTTATCTGAGGGTCCCCCCAGGCATTAGTGTATGTAAACAGTCATTCGTGATAAGTTAATATAACACTACAATCATCAGATCTGAAAACACATATGTCCACGTAAGAGCATTGTCCTGGGATTTTTTTTCCATTTTGAACAGGGTTTTAAATAAACACATTAATCTCTCTCAGTCAAATTAAATAACTCAACAGTGACATCAGTATGAGTCTGAACACTATTGTTGTTAGTGGGAGAGAGGCCAAGGGTATGTGGAGAGAAGCAAAAGCAGTGCACTGCAGATCATGTGATGCAGTCTAAGATAAGTATATTGTGCAATTTCCTTTCATGCTTCTCAACTTTTTTTTTAAATTATACTTTTAAATCTAACTGATCATATAAAGATAATTTGTATTATATGCCACCTGGTGATATACATACAATATACTGCTATTGAATAACTGTAGTTATTCACTGACTGTATATATAATACAATATAGAAATATATTCTATGTGATATACAGTTACTTAATAAATGCAGTTATATAGCACTCCTTCAGTACCATTACTGATTATAGATTACTGGGCGCATCTACACAAGATGCTAACTGAGCAGTAGCCTAATAACACTGCACAGTAGCGTGCCAGGCAAAACCTGTGCTAATACGCTACTGTGCAGTCCAGACTACTGCGTAGTTAGCATCTGAAAAAAAAATTTGCTGGCGCTACTGTGTAGTATCACCAGTTACTACGGTATGCAGTAATTAATGTGCACAGTAACTACAGTGCATTAATGAACATGTAGATACACCCACAGTGTATTATTAAGCAGAGAAAGGCATGTGTTCCTTATGTTTCAGTGTGACATACCTCGGCAGGTTTTTTTGCTCTCCTGTTGTTGAGACAAATACAAGTCACAATTAATTGAATGTAATGATTTTTTTTAGGGTGGTATTTCTTTAAAACAAATGTTTCATATCAAGCAATACACACTTGGTTGGAGCACAGGAAAAGTTAAACATCTGAAAGACTTTAAACAGCACTTGACTCTGACAAGTTTCCATTTCTGATCATCTGACACGTTCTCCTATGTTGATGACTTGAGACCACTGAAAAAAAGTGTCCCGGCTCTGATCCCCAAATTCCATGGTTTTGTTGACATGAGTACTGTATTACCATTTGAGATGCAACTATTATTGCCAGTTCCAGGTTCATTGTTTCTGGATGTCAAGATCTGTGTTGTTATCATATGCAACACATGTAGGTACTTAAATTATTCAGTCAACAGTTACTTCTCTAGCACTCCACAATTCCTTGAGACTGTGTGGAATGCTTGCTTAGTCTGTGGGTCCACAAATGAAGGCTGGGAAAGAGGGATAGACTGCCCCATCAACCAGTCTCACAGAACTCAGCTCCGGAGCCCAAAGCAACAGGACTGTTTCTTTCTGCAGTAGGAACACCCCATAAGCCTGTGAGAGTTACTGCCAACTACAAGCAAATCATAATGATGTTGGTGAAACTCATGTCTGGGGAACAAACCAGAACAAGACTGATGCACCACTACAGTCTCCTCTAAAACCAATTTTACCAACTTAAGTGGTGAACTTGGGTTGTCTTCAGCACAGAAATTAATTTCAACTGAAGGGCATTACTCTGAAGCCAAGAGGAAGAATTTGATTGACAGTGATGCAAAAAGGACTGGGCTCAAAACAGACTGCTATATAGAAGCAGGGAAGCTAATTTTGCCAAATGCTATGCACATATATATGTATGCACACATGTACATGCATGCAGGTGTACACATACACCTGCATGCACTTGCACACACACACACGTGCAAATATTAGGATTAAGCCCTGCCGTACATCCCCAGGACTCAGTATTAGGTCATTTTTTGGTCTAACTATAGACCTCTGCTGACAGAGACATGAGTATCTGTCTAGAAAAGGCTGCTGTCATCAGTCTCAATATCACTGAAACAGCTAAATAAGTCCATAGAACAGATATATTCAGATACTAGACACATGCTACATAGTACTTTGGAACTACACGCTCGTGGATGTTGGAATACTGTCAATATCATAACTAGAAACTTCAGAATACCACCACAAAATGAGAAGAAAAAGAAGCCATCTTCAGAGAAAATCATCCCAGTTTAAAAGATTGCAAATTTAAAGGGGGAAACATCTGGACATATATCTATTATATTCATTGTTAAGAGAGAACACCTTAGATTACTGGGAAAGAAATTACAGGGAAAGAGTGTAATTTTCTTCCCACAGGTCTTTTCTTTAATGTGTGCATTAGACAGCACATGGTGGCTGAAGAAAACCAAATTTGAAAAATAACAAAAGATGGGAAACTCGCAAACACGTGGGCCCCAAATGAGCAAAGAACCTATAACAACAACAACAATAGACCCTTGTTAAGAACGCATTACTCCAGTCCACACAAACCTGTCACTATCTCATTGTTTATTCCAATGGATTTAAATTATTGCAAAATCCTCAAACTAACCATGCTCATTTTTCCCATCCCTCTTCTGAAAGCCTTTTTACACATGCTTTAGAAAACTATCTTAACTCAAAAGGAAAGCCATGCATTTCATTCTTTCTGGTGCCACTCTTATACTGTGTATTTCATTTGGAGTTTTATTCAGTGGCTTACAGGATGAGGTCAGGACAAAATGTAGTGTCCTGTGTAAAATCATGTAAGTCTTCTAAATATTTTCAAACTCCGGGCTTATGGAATCACGCCAGTTGTACCACAGTCCCTCCAAGTTATCCAGATTCTTTCACCAGAAGTTATACACTCCTGTTTGACCTAAAATATTATCAAGCCAGAAATCTAAGATGCATTTGACACAACCCAATGAATACACACCACTGAGCAATATACTGGCTAACAGGTATAAATGTACACACAAAGGGCAATTAGGCCACAGTGCAAATTGGTTTACGCCCCATCAAGTGTAAGCATATTAAATTGCAATACTTGCGTGCTAACCACTTGTCTTTTAGTAGCTGTACTACTAATGTTTTGATTCTGATTTATGTACCAATATTGTTCTCTACCAGTTGCTCAGACCCTTAGGAGAACTGTATACAATGCCAAAATCAAAACTGACCTAAGATCATACAAGGAAAACACACAAGTGGTCCAATTAACCCAAAGCATATCTCTCTGATTGCATTTATCTTCTCGGTATCAATTAGAGAAACTGGTGGCCAAATTTTTTGTATATAATGAACTACTCTGAGATCCCCAACTTAGTTACACTTAATTTCTAGGATACTACTCTCACTGGGGTACAGTTGGGACTTAACTGTCCTACTAAATCTCATATATTCCTTTTTGTACATGAATAATAGCTCACTTCATGAATAACAGTCCAATGATATTGTCCTTGTTCAATCAAAACTTCCATTTGAAATTAATAAGAGAGTTTCCTTGTATAAGGACTGTTGGGTTGGACCCCAAAGAACATGCTAGAAATGGCTGCTTAACCAATGACGACTCTTATTTATTAGTGTCTACAATCTCTAGATGACAGTAGGGCCACATTATGCAAGCCATTGTGAAGACATATTGCAAGAGATAGTCCCCTCTCCAAACAAAAGCTTACAGTGAAAATAAATGAGAATGATAAAGGAGTGAAAGAAATATTATTATACCCATGTTACAGATGGGGGGAGTCCTACATTCTCTGCCTACCCAGCATTGCCATAGAAATTACAGCAATGAACAACAGTGTTTCTAAAAATGGAATGGTTAAAAACACTAAAAAAATATATCCAGAGTTCATGCATTTAAAATAAACACTGACTATTCTCCAGTAAATCCTTCCTTCAAGTGCCTCCAGGACAACCACTTAACAAAGGAAGAAGGAAACTGTAAAAGAACTCCACTTTCACTGCTAGACTAGAGTTTATTTCCACACTAATTGGCTTCTGTAATCCTTGTTATCAATCACTGGCATTCTTGGAGATTTTCCCAATGAACATTTTAGAAAAAGGAATTACTTGGAGTTAGATGTTCAAAATATTGTAAAGGAGACAGATGTACAGAACTGTTACCCAGTCTAATACTTTGAGCTGAATATGTTAAAGGCTATTTTACTTGGAAATTTAGCACCTCATGTCCATAGAACAAACTGCTTATTGATCTAATAAAAATAAAAGGTAAAGGATAAAGCCAGTAGCATTTTCTCTTCATAATTATAAGACTGTGCAATGATTAAAAAATAGATTTGGGGCTGAATTCAGTGAGGTTCTACACAGCAGCTCCCAATCTTGTGGTCTCTGACACTCATCACAGTTCACCTACATTACCTAAGTATCTGTGGGGATCCTTACACCACTTGTAAGTAACAATATCCCCTATAATGGGGACCATTGTTATACAGCGTATTACAGCCCCCCAATTTCCCTTGAAATCAGTGGAAACTCAGGTGTTAGGCACCTCTCAGTACGTAACCCTATTGTATTATGTTAATCAGCCCAGAAGGATGTATGATGTGTTTGATGTATGATGTGGAACAGACTGCCTAGGGAAGTTGTGGACTCTCCATCAATGGAGGTGTTCAAGAAGAGGTCAGACAGCCACTGGTCAGAGATGATCTAGGCTTACGTTCCCCTATAGGTATTTCCTATGTTGTGGGCTTTGCTGGTTGCTCCCCCCACCCTTTTCTGCTACGTGTGTCAGGGTGTTTTTTAAGCCTTCTTCAGAGGCATTGGTTGTCAGCTACAGCCAAGGCTGGGGACTTTGATTGGGTGACCTGAATCTCAGACATGCCAATGCTCCTGCTGGGACCAAAGCCAGACATTCTTGCCCCTCTGCTCAGGGTCAGATTAATCCCCATTTTTGGAGTCAGGAAGGAATTTTACCCATGGTCAGATTTTGCCTTCCTCTCCAGTATGGGATGTGGCCCTCTACCCAGCATCTCTTGAGCTTATATAGACAACATTTCATAGAAGCAGGAGGTTGGAGGCCATGGTTCCCGTTTATTTGCGGCAGGTTAGAGTGTTAAGTCTGTGTTGTGTCAGGGTTGACAGTAGTCTTATGTAGGGTTTAGATTATGGATTGTATAGGATGTTTCGGATAGGGATGATCTTGCCTCAGGCAGCGGGTTGGACTAGAGCAGCGGGTTGGACAGAGCAGGTTTTCAACCTTTTTTTCATCTGCAGACCACTAAAAAAATTTGAATGGAGGTGCAGACCCCTTTGGAAATTTCAAATGGAGGTGTGGATGCTTTTGAATTGTAAGTGTAGGTATTCACATACTTTTGACTGATCATAGTCATTTTTCGTGGACCCCTTAGACACAGTTTACAGGCCACTGGGGGTCTGCAGACCACAGGTTGAAAACCACAGGGCTAGAAGACCTTGGAAAGTCCCTTCCAGCCCTACTTCTCTATTATTCTATGATTCTATGAAGATGACATCATTTGGGGTAGCTGAAAGTAAAACAGTGCACAGCAAACAAAATTAAGATGTTTCTAAGTAAAGGTCTAGAAGAAAGAACTTCCAATCTGATCAATGGCAAGTAGAGGTAAACCAGATGTAATGCAGCATATTCAAATCTTTTTTCTGAAATGGCTTTCTCTGTGTATGACTGGAAAATGGCTGATGTTGTAAGGCTCACATGCAGGCTTTTCTTCCTGAACCCCACCAATGCTCTGCATTAACTGAGCCCACCATAGCATGGAACCTCACGATACAGATCTGGAGCAACTGGTGTTGGGTGTCTACAAGCCCAGCCTGTACGTGATCTGGCACCCCATATTCCAGGGAAAAGGAGAACGTTGAGGGCCGGGATGATCCTGCTATTACTGGAGTTGCCTGTGGCTGGATGCAGCAGCAGGGATTCTTTCACAGAATCATAGAATCGATAGACCAGAAGGGACCTGTAAGATCATTAAGTCCGGTCCCCTGCTGTGGGCAGGACATTATTGAGCTCAGACAAGCTCAACAAAGTGCTTGTTCAGCCTCATCTTGAACACCTTCAAGGATGGTGACTGCACCACCTCTGCTGGGAGTGTGTTCCAGAATGGTGACCCTTACGGAGAAAAAGTTTTTTCTTATATCCAGCCTGAATTTACCCTCTATTAGCTTATGCCCATTGGTCCTCATCCTCCCTTGAGGTGCCTTCCTGAAAAGATGGTCCCCTAGATCTTGATGCTCACCCCTGACATACTTGTAGGTGGCTATCAAGTTACCTCTCAGCCTTCTCTTACTCAGACTGGACAGGCCCAGTTCCCGGAGTTTCTCCCCATAGGGCCTATCCTCCATACCCTTAATAATATGGGTGGCCCTTCTCTGTATCCTCTTGAGCTTATCCACATCCTTCTTGAAGTGCGGTGCCCAGACCTGGACACAGTACTCCAGCTCTGGCCTCACCAATGCCGAATAGAGAGGGAGAAACACCTCCCTGGATCTATTGGCAACACATCAGTTGATGCACGCAAGAGCCCTACTGGCAACCTCATCGTACTGTTGGCTCATGTTCATTTTCCTGTCGATCGTGACCCCCAGGTCTCGCTCAGATGCTGTGCCAGCCAGTGGACCACCACACATTGTGTAGTTATGGTGAAAGCTCTTCCTACCCGGATGAAGAACCTTACACTTCTTCCTGTTAAACCTCACCTGATTCCGTTCCACCCATAAATCCAGTCTGTCAAGGTCATCCTGGATCCTTACCCCATCCTCTGAAGTACCCACATTTTCCCACAAACTTAATCACTGAGCTTTCCACCCCCTCATCCAATAAACCTATTAAAGAGCATGGATCCAAGCAGCGTTCCTGCTAAGCACAGGTGTGCTCATGCCACACTTCCAGGTGTGCCTGTATGGCTTAGAGGGAACGTGTCTTAGAGGGAACGCTGGATTCAAGTACTGATCCCTGGGGGACACCACTGGAGATGGCCCTCCAGGATGACACCATCCTGTCAGTTACAACTCTCTGGGAGTGACCTCTAAGCCACTTTTCCACTCACCTCACTGTAGACTGGTCCAGCCCAGTACCCTCCAGTTTGGTTGAGAGAATCCCTTAGAAAACAGAATCAAAGGCTTTACTGAAGTCTAAGTAAATGACATCAATCTCATGTCCCTCATACAGATGACTAGTTACTGGGTCATAGAAGGCCACTAGGTTTGTCAGGCACGATCTACCCTCAACAAAGCCATGCTGGTTGCTTTTTAATACCCCATCAGTTACCAGCTTGTAATTGATGGCCTCCTTAACAAACTTTTCAAATATTTTACCCAGGACCGAAGTCAGACTTTAGTTTGCAGGGTCATCCATCTTCCCTTTCTTAAAGATGGCCACTACGTTGGTCCTCTTCCAGTTGTCCGGGACCACTCCCAAGTTCCATGACTGCTCAAACAACTTTATCAGTGGTGCTGCTATAAGGTCAGCCAGTTCTTTCAGGACTCTTGGATGCAGGTCATCTGGCCCAACAGACTTGAAAACGTCCAGGTGTTGTAGGAAATCCCTCACTTGTTTGGTACTGATTTCACGTAGTCTGTTGTCTTCCCTATGTTCCCTGGGCCTCTGGTCAGGTAAATAGCCCCTGTTTGATTTCAGGAACACCAACAGGAAGTATGAATTTAGGAGTTCTGCCTTTTCGCAGAAGGTATGAAGCGCAGCTGCTGATGGTGGACTGGGCATTTCCACCCAGTTCCTGCACAGGGACAATTGAACAAGACCAGGCTTTACATGGAATTTGATTATTTCATTATAATGTAAGAAAAGATGGAAGATTCTATCAGTAGGAGACTGACAGCTCTCAATGACTTCACTTGGAGTTGTAGGATTTTCCCCCTTTGAAAATCAAGGAACTTTTATGAGTTTAGGTACCTGAATTTAACCAAATGTACATGAAAATGCAGACCTATAATTGCTGCTTAGGACAGCATGGCCAGTGACTACAGCACTAGACTCAGGAGACTGAGATTTCCATTGCCAGTTCTGCCACTGGCCTGTGGCTTTGGGCAGATCAATTTCTCTCTCTGTTCCCTAGTTTGCCCATCAGTAAAATGGGATAATAATCCTGGCTTTTCCTGTGAATGGCCAGTTGTGAACACCCTCTCCATGCTGTTATAGGGAGAAGTACTGGGTGTGGATGCTTTCTCAGCGCCACAATGGGGAGAAGCGCTGGCTATGGGCAGGTTCCAGCACTTGTCTTCCTGACCTGAGACAGGTCATTCTGGCCCACAACCAGGAAAGGCGATCTGCTGATCTAGAAAATTAAATGTATAAAGAATCGACTTTGTTGAATATTGCAAACTTTCTAATCTTGAGCCCTGTGGTCATATTATTGTCATTAACCTATAAACTCCACTTCTGTTCCTGCTTTATCATTTGCTGTCCCAAGAATTTATAGTTGTTATCCATTTAATGGCTTCCCTCTAGCCACTACTATAACTTGTCATTCCTGGTGGGCCTAGGCCCACCATCACTGAATAATACAGTGGTAGCCAACTTTTGTAGGTGTGCCACAAACTCAGTCCCATTCTCTCCCTATGTGCTGCTCTAATAGAGTTTGTGCCCTGGAGCACCACAATGCAGGCAGGGAAGCTTAAGTCTCAGAGTCAGGGCAAGACACTGCTGCAAGAGGAGGTACCACCCCAAAAGACAGGTTAACCTTCTCTGGCTCTGCAACAACCAGAGTTTTATATAGCTAGGGACCTACCAAAATTGTGATTTTGCAAAAATCACGAAATCCAGCATTTCTTGTGAAATACGGCAATTCCTGCAAAATCTGCGGGGGAAAAAATACTTACTGAAAATAAAATGCTGGCAGTCCTCAAAGAACTATAGCCTGGCCACACACCCTGCCTGGGGTGAAAATGGGAGGGAGGCTATCAGCACAAATGGGAGACCAAGATGGCTGCTGCCCCCCCATCCCTTGCCACTATTGGCTGACAGGGCTGTCTGTCATGTGGCCCTACCGCTCTCCACCAATTGGTGGCAAGGGGTGAGGCCACATGAAAGACAGCCCTTGCAACCAATCAGTGGTGAGAAGCAAGGCTGTATCACTAATCAGTAGGGAGGGGTGGGGGCACTGGGGCCTCTCAGCCAATCAGAGGCATTGGGGGAGAGGGCACGTGCCACAATCAGACCGTAAAAATTGTGGCCAACTGGAGGATCACCCCATGGAATCAGCCAGCCGCTTCCTTGAGTTGGGTAGGCCTCTATATATACAGCGCAGCTATAAAGCCCTGAATTTGGCAGTGGCTGCAGGGCCAGGAAAAAGTTAACTTGGCTTTTGATACTGACATCTCTTCTCTCTCACAGCAGTGTCCTGCCACAACTTACTTCACATGGCTGGAGCCTCCCTGCCTCCATTTGGGCACCTTCCTTTAGTGAGTGCCTGGGGCTTACATGCTACATTTAGTAGTTGCTCATGGCACATGTGCCATGGACTGGCCATCCCTGGTATAACAAATAGTTCCGCTGCCCCAGAAATGTCACAAGACTCCATACTATGGAAGGCTCAGTTAGTGCATAGGGGTTGGACTAAGATGACCTCTTAATGTTCCTTCCAGCCCTGTTTTTCTATGATTCTATCACTAGCACAATTATTTGCATTTGAAAGTGTTATTGACACGGTACAGTACAATCAGCAAACACTGCATTGTAGAATGGTAAATCAGACCAAACAAACAACAGCTCCCTGCCTACTGCTGCTTAGTCTATATGCATGGCCAAGTACAATACAACACAGAACAAACACTGAGTACTAGCTAATCAAGACAGACCTGATCTTGCTCCTTCTGAAGCCTGGTAATGAGGGTGAGGGGAAGCCTGAGGTAGAACAACATGTAATGATCCATAGTTTCTTTCTTTAATGTACCACACTTTTGAAGCTAATGGGAAGCTCTTATTTGGAGAGCTCTGAAAGGAGTGGGTTAAAAACTTAACACAAAGTCACAAAGGCAGCGTATATAGAGATTCTGGGGGGGGGGGGTGAGAGAGAGAGAGAGAACTGAAGCAAAGAAGACAGGAACAGGATTTTGGCAGCAGTAATTCTGACAAGGAGCAAAGAGGGCTGAGAGAAATAAGGTTGCTGGAAAGTAGAAGGTTGCAGTATCAAGATGGAAAGTTGCCAATGTGGACTAATGCTTTGGCGACAGCAAAGGGAGGGAAGGGATGAACCTAGGAAGTACTGTAAAGAAAGAAGTGACAAGAGCTGGCTGGGAATGTGGGGAACCAAAAGAGCCAAGATGCTAGACAGGGTTGGATAAAGGGAGAATGGCAGTAATATTAAAATGACAGAAAGATGCTGGAAGAATCGAGGTTGTTGGGACAGAGACACATGAAATGCATTCCAGCTTTCTGTGAATCCTGAGGTACTCCTAATTAGTGAGAGGAGCACAGGGTTAATTTTGCAACATGGACCTTAATACCAGCTTCCAGGATAAGAAGGGATTAAGTAAACTCAAGAGTTTTTGTTTGCGTTTCTAAGTAGATAGGAGAGAGAAAACAATAGGGATGTCTATGTCTTCTGCTCACCTGCTGAACTGCAGAGGAGTCCTAATTTATATAGTGACACCTCTTCACCTTATTTACTATTCTGATTCAGAACTCAAATAAAATGCTACATCATACCTTTGTAAGAGGCACTGCTACAATTCTTCCAGACACCTCAGCTTAATTTCAACTCAAATACTTTCATTAAACAGAATCCCCAAGAGTTTTGATTCCAGTCCTTGTAACCCTTCATGGCTACTTAAGAAAGGGTTTTCTGAAATTTTTAGGCCATATAAAAAAATATGCATTTTCCATTGCCATTTCAGAGTAGCCCCACACTCCTTAATGTAAGTTCCTTTTCAGTTGTATAAATCCTAATGCCATTATCATTTGAACATAATACAAAAATCTAGGATTGGAAATGATTTACAGTACCTTTGAAAAAGCTCATTTTATTATAGTCAACACCAGTCCTAAATTTTTCTTATGGCAAGTGCTCTCAGAGACAGTCTTTAAAAAGTGCTTTCTTAATGCCCTTAATGTAATTATTATTTTTTGCTGTTAACATACACAAATACCAACCAGCAGCAGGAAATCACACAGTTAAGAATAACAAACACTCATGGAATCAAAACTCATGGCAAAGGTGATAACTTTTATTGGACCAACTAGATATTTGCAAAAAAAAATTATTTGCTGTATTCTTTTTAGATCAAATATTTATACTGTTTTCTTCCCCTTCTCTGTTTATTTCCAAGTATCAAATTATACTATACAGATTCTCATTAGTAAATATAACTTTGTATTATTTGCAATTAGTAAACTACCCAAAGCACTTTTTCTTCTCTTTTTGGCTTCCTTTATTCTGTTAACTTAATTTAGATTAGAAGCCACAGCACAACTGATTCTGGAATTACTGCCTTGGTCCTCTGGTTAGTGGTCACTTGTAATTAACAGCTGACATTCTTTCAATTAAACAATGGAAAAATAAAACTTTATCAAGATCGGATAGATTAACCATCAAAATTACACCACTTAAGTATTCCACAGAGAAAACTGTGGGACATGCTATCTCCCTAACTGATAACAGCAGACACTTAAGAATTCAAACATGAGATGCAAAAAAACTTGCAAAGAAAAGGAGAAAAGGGGGAATTAACTATCTGACTTCATCTCCTGGGATTTCAGGGTTTCAGGCCCAAGTGTGCTTCTATTAAAATAAAACTACTACTGAGCTCAACAGAAGGAATATAAAGGCTTTGGGGATATTTGATTCCTTTAAATGTAAATGTGTATTTTGGGCATACATGTACTTGTCATTTGGGTTTGGACAAGTTTGTGTATCAAACAATACTTAATACTTTGCAGGGGTCCTATGAAGATGAGTGTCTGTTAAGCGTTTATGTACCTACTTATTTTAGTTTATGTACAAACAAAAGTGTCTATGCCAAGCTCTAGGGCTATCTTAAAACTTTAACACCCCCATTACCATAATCATTATTAATAAAATACCCTTGCTTCACAGATTCATACTATAGTCATTCATGCAAAACTACAGCTTGTCTGGAGATTTTACCAATGCCAATAACAAAGCAAAGAAGAAAATGTTTACATCTCCAGCTCCCAGTACAACCAGACAGTCGGGAATCTGAAACCATTTTAGAACTGAGTAATGGTTATACACACCTCTTGATAAATTTCACTAGTAAAACATCAAGAGCTAGCTGCTTATTTTAAGTGGAGTAATAAATGAAATGTTAAAAGAACTGGGATTAAAAAAAATATTTCCCTCCTTAACAATGAATACGAAACAGACATGAGCCAGCCAAATGCTGGTACCTATCAAATCTGAAAGAAGGGAGTTGTCTGGGTAGATTAAAAAGAATGAAGTTTCTTTGAGTGATGACAGTTGTTCCAGCCATTGCTCTGGGGATTTATTGCTCAGAGGAGAATTTTACAGTAATTCATTTAGTTTATCCTATAGGAGATGGGAAGATAATGTATTCCTAACGCAAAAGATGCTTTCTTTATAAGCATGTTTTTACATGTATTTCAGTTATAAAGCACTGAATTTGGTCTTATCTGCAGCATCCTTCCTGGACAGCCACAGACTTGAATACATTCCAAGAACTCGCACATCATTTCCTATTGCAACGGGATTAGGGCAAAACTCATTCATTAAGAAGCTATCTTTGGTGGAGAATGATTTCTTTTCTTCCATCACCTCTATTTACTATAAACATTTAATTATGGAAGTTTTCTCCTTTTTTTTCAGCTCACATGAATGAGAATTCTTTAAAGCAAGCATGATTGATTAGTAGCAAATGGGAGACATTTAGAGGGAAAAAGATAAACTAACACTGCACCCATTAATTCATTTGTACGGTGCTACATTTGTAAAGTCCCTTTTCAGATGCTCCTAAATGATAGTAACAATAATAACAACAATAATGAGGATGACGATAATAATGATGATGATGATAAAATAATGGTAATAATCACAATGGTGACCATAAAGGTAATGATAGTGATAATAATGATGATGAAATTATTATGATAATGATGATGACATCATCCGTGATGATAATGAAATCATAATGATGGTGATGATCATGATGATGATAATGAAATAATCATGATAATGATGATGGTGGTTGGTGATAATGAAATGAGGACAACGATAATTATAATGATGATGACAATGGTGATACAATAATTCTGATGATGAGGATAACAAAAATAATAGGAATAACAAAACCAGAGCCATCCAAAGGTAATTGGCGCCCTAGGCAGACTGGGTACCTTGGCACCTCCACCACTTCCAGTACAGAGGAAAATTAGGATAACGTTGCCAGCGGTATGCTCTTGTCATAAGTCCGCTCAAAAGTTGGAAAGGTAGGAGTCGCGATACTAGTGATCTTTTCCGAGATCGGTTCCGAGGTCTTTCCCCCCTTCCCCAACCAAAGGTCTTAGAGCAAGGTGGAGCCGGAGCTGGCCAGGGCTGTCACTTAGAATGGTGTTCCTGTTAGTTTGTTCTGCATATAATTTTGGCGCCCCCCCCCCTCAATTTTGGCGACCACCTAGGTCGCCTCATGGTTGGCCCGGCCCTGAACCAAAGAACTATCAATCGAACAAGAACAATGACAACTACAGCGATCATCACCGTAACAATTACTAGTTTAACAACTAAAGTAGCAATCACCAAGCAGCAGCACCAAGAACGGGGGAGGAGGAGGATCTCCCAGAGCTTTCTCCCTCTCCGGGACTAGCGCTCCGGGCACCCTGCTCCCCCGCCGGTGTCACTGACCTGCCGCCCGATCTGCCCCGTGGCGGCCGCAGGGGCGGGCGCGGGTCCCGGAGCAGCCGTGTCCGCGCAGCCCCGGCGTCCCCCCGCGCCTCCTTCCCCCGCACCCTGGCGTCGCTGTGTCTCCTCCGTGCGCCGCCGCCGCCCTCCTCCCCCTGCAGCCGCGTGCGGGAGCGGCCGGGACCCGCGCCCGGGAAGGAGGGAGCGAGGGAGGGAGGGGACGGGAGGGACGGGGCTTGGGGCGGGCCGCGCCCCCGAGCACAGCCTGGCCTGGCCCGGACCACCACCCCCCCCCCCCCTCCGTGCGGCCGCGGCGCGGGAATGCCTCCACTGCCCCCCGCACGGGGATGCTGCCCCGCCACCTGCCCGCCGGCTGGAGGGTGGAGGCGGTCCCGCCACGCCGGGAGCGGGTCCGCGGCTCTTACCTGCCTGGTCCCGCCTGCCCCGCCGCGCCCCGCGCCGCGCCGCGGCCCCGAGCCCCCCACAGCGCCTGCGAGCGGCTGCAGGAACCCGGCGGCGGCAGGGGCCAGAGCGGCTGCGGCAGCAGCAGCCCCGGCCGGCGTCAGTCAGGCTGGAGCCTGCGAGCCTGTATTAGTGCGCCGGGCTGGAGCGCGGCCAGGCAGCGCGGCTGGCTCCGGCCCGCCCCTGCCTCCCCCCGCACCCCTCCCCTCGCTCACACACACACACACACACACACACAGCCCTCCACCCCCCACATGCACACTATCCCTCCACATGCAACCCCCACATAGCTCCCCACCCCCCACACGCACCCCCCCACTCACACGCTCCCCTTCACACACACACACACACACACACACACTCCCCCTCCACATACAACCCCCACACACACTCCCCACAGCCCCCTACACACAGACCTCCACACACACTGTCCCTCATCTCTCTCTCACACACACACACACATTCCCCTCTGCACACATGCTCCCTCTCCACATGCAACCCCCACACCTGCCCCCCACTCCCCCAAACACGCTCCCTCTCCACACACCCCCACACCCTCCACACCTCCCACACATCTACACACACTCCTCCCCAGATACACGCTCCCCCAACACACACACACACCTCCTACTTGGACCCTCCCCAGATACATACTCCCCCTCCACGCACACGCACGCACGCACACAAGTGCTCCCCACCCAGGCACAGAGGGAAGCAAGGGGGCAGGCCAGGCACCTGGCCACCCCTCTTGCCTGCCCCACCTGGGGCCCCCATTCACGGATTCCCACCAGAAACTCTGACTTGTGGAAGCCAAGGATGAGACTGGGGGGGTTAGAGCTGGGGCTCCTCTTCCCTGCCCATCCAGCCCTTTGCCTGGCTGCCTGGAAGGGCCTGACTGGACAGGTGCAGACCAGCGATTCTCAGTGTGAGGAGTGGGGAGCATGGGACCCTGAGGTGCCTTGAGAGCCTATCAAGTGTGCCCCCAGGGTGCTACTTGAAAAAACGAGAACTCTTGGCTCCAAAATGATACCTTTTATTAAACCAGCTGGGAAATAGCAAGAAAATCGTCCTTTTCTGCAAGCTTTCGGGATCAAAGTCGCTTCAGCAGGCTCTGGGAAAAGTATAGATGGTACAAGGTGGTAAAAAGTCCCCATAAGTAAGAAATAAACTTCATTCTTGCACAGAGGGAGCTGAAAATGGAAGGCTGTCCCTCTGGGTCCAAGAGAGTGCCTTTGTGGGCTGTGCTGAGTGGCTCTTTGATGTGTAGATCAGGTTGAATTCCTTCCCTGGAAGTGTCAGATGGCAGGCAGGGGGGGTAAAAAAATCTTTCTTGTTCTGCAATGAAATTTAAAATCCAAAACCAGCTAAAATTCGGCATCTTCCATGTTTCAGGGGTGTACTTGGTAGCTGTGTTGGTCTTGGACAAGAAGATATACAAAAAAACAAAAATCTTGGTTCCAAAATGATACCCAGGGTGCTACACAGCCTTAGCACTGGGGCAAACAGGAGTCACCAGATAAAGGGGAGATTTTGAATAGGAACCTGTAGGGTTAAAAGCATCCTGCCCTGCTGGGGGCTTTCTGAGTTGTTTGCAACAGAACAACAGCACTGATACTTTTCCAGAGTCAAAAAATGAACCAAAGCCAGGAGCCAGCATTTTCTTAAGTGTGCCTCCAGTGTGAAAAGGTTGAGAACCACTGATCCAGATCTTCCCCACATCTACAGCTGGCCAGGCTCAGGGCCTGGGTTCTAGTCCATCCCTGTTGGGGAGTTTCATAGTTTAATAAGTGTCATAGTAGCTAGGGTCAGGAGGGACCTGAACAGATCATCTAGCCTGACCCCTGCCACAGGCAGCAAGGAATGCTGGGTTCACAAGACCCCAGACGGGTGATCATCCAACCTCCTTTTGAATTTGCCCAAGGTAGGGGCGAGGACCACTTCCCTGGGAAGTTGGTTCCAGATTTTGGCCACCCTCACTGTAAAATATTGCCTTCTGATATCTAAGCTAAACTTATTCTCCATCAGCTTATTACCATTGTTCCTCGTCACCCCAGGTGGTGCTGGGGAGAAAAGGGCTCTACCTATTTGCTGTTGATCTCCCCTGATAAGCTTGTAGGCAGCCACTAGGTCTCCCCTCAGCCTCCTCTTGCTGAGGCTGAACAGGTTTAGGTCCCTCAGTCTCTCCTCTTAGGGCCTGTCCTGCTGCCCTCTCACCAAGTGGGTGGCCCTCCTCTGAACCCTCTCCAGGCTGGCCACATCCCTTTTGAAGTGCAGTGCCCAGTACTGGACGCAGTACTCCAAATTCGGCCTGACCAAAATCGCATAGAGGGGCGGGTATCACCTCTCTGGACCGGCTTGAGATGCACCTTTGGATGCAAGGTCTGGCTGGCCTTGCTGGCTGCGGTCTGGCATTGGCGGCTCATGTTCATCTTGCAGTCAATAATGACTCCAAGATCCCTTTTCTCCTCTGTGCTTTCAAGAAGGGAACTCCCCAGCCTGTATGTATGCTGTGGATTCCTTCTCCCAAGGTGCAGCACCCTGCATTTGTCTATGTTGAACCCCATCCTATTCTCATCTGCCCACTTTTGTAGTCTGTCTAAAGCCCACTTTTGTAGTCTGTTGATTTGGATCCACAGTTCTCAGACCCATCTGGATCACCTACCCCTTTCAAGGTGTGCCATGTGGATACACACCCCCATGGCTACATGTTACACATAACACATTTTGTCACTACCACTGCACTGCGTAACCTCTCTGACAATGTCAGAGGTGATGTAGAAGCTTTCCTCTTTCCTTTCTACTTTCCCACCGCTTCCTCTCATGTACCCTCCTAGAATTTTGCTACATATCCCCAGGGATATAGGATGTAGGAGAGAGTTAGCTGGTCACCCAGTTCTGTTCTCTTGCTGAAGGCAGTATTGTTCCTTGAGAATATTTCCTAATGCCTTACCTGGTCTTTTGGGTGTCACAGGCATTGGAGTTCCTTTGGGAGGCTTTTCTGCTCCCAAAGAAATCTCGCTGCCAAGCAGCCCTTTACATTGAGGGTACATATATAATGAGTATGTGAATAATGCATCCACAATTAATAAACACCACTCCATTTGTCAGCATGTTGCAACAGAATGTTATAATTGTTCTTGTTAATAAAAGGGCTTTTATGACTTCATCCTTAACCTGCATGACACAATGTTATGCGAATCCATATGCTGCATTAATATGCAATGGGACAAATTATGGCCGGGTTAAAAGAAGTGTGCTGAATGCGGGGGAGGGGTTTTCAAGAGCTCCTTTGAAAGCCTTGTCTAGGAAGCAGCCAGTCAAAGGGACAGGGGTTAAGAGCCAGCTGGTATTGACTGCAGGGCTGCCCCTCCTCCACCCAGGACTCCTGGAGCCCTATGTTTTATTCAGGCACAAATACTGCCCTACTGCATGAAAAATCCTTCCTGTACCCCATAGGCACAAAGTTCACATCCAACCTTTCATCCAACCTTTTCCTTTTCTTGATAAAAAGGTGGTTTGTAAATAACATCAGTAGCTTTTGTAGGGGAGTTTTGGACTGTTTGAGAAACTGACCATAAAGCCATAATTGCAATCATAACTTGTAACAATAGTGGATCTATTTCCTATCTTTAATACTTAGTATCAAGCAATTATTAGCAATACCAAAATAACCATTTATGCATTGCATAACAATCTGTAACGAGGCATTTATATCAGTTGTTGTATATACAGAAGTAAAGAGAAATGACAGGTATCAGGGATCTCTTGGTCTAATGACATGAGTAGTAGAAGTCACTAGAAATAAGAGGCACTCTAACTTCATGAGCTTTAAGATACTGACTCTAGGGCTACAACTGAACTAATCAGCTCATGTAATGTCATGTTATGTCTAAAAATCCATCAGAAGTGTGATCAAAGATGTCACTAAATATGGAGCCCTGACATCTCATGACAAACTTTATCAATTATAAAACATGGCAGAAAAACTACTGTAATTTGCATAGAGAGTATAAGCCCACAATTAACTTATAGTTTAATAATAAATATTATGTTCTGTAAAACAAGGAATCTGACTCTGTGAATAACAAGTAATAATAAGGGATCTTCCACTGTGGGTGCATTTACACATGCAATTAATGCAAAGCAATACATTCTGGAACAATTTGAGCCATAGCATCTACATGTGTGCCCAGGACAGCAGCAATCTGACCTGGGGTGGAGCAGGCCCAGGCTGGCAGGGGGCACGTGAGGTCAGCCCCAGGTGGTAGTGTCAGAGGGGCTGGCCAGGGCCCAAGGGTGCTAAAAGTTCAGAGCCATGTGGCTAGGTAGTGGGCAGGAGTCTGGCCCTGGGCTGGCTGGGGTGACTGGGCACAATTCATACCTGTGGTCAGCATCTACACATGTGTTTAATCACAGTAAATTACCCTGGCATGAGATAGTACTATCTTGTAGTGGTGTTAATTAGTTTATTGAGGCCTAATACCATGATGTATACAGATGGTGACACTTTACTCCACAGCTAATTAGTCTACTCTGCAGTAAAGTGCATATGTAGATGCAGCCTGTAACAGTTTAGGCTTCCCACCGAGGTCCTAAACATCACAAATGTGTCAGCTGCTTTTCCATTACTGCTGTGTTCCTTCATCTGAATGAGACTTTCGAGAAATGAGTGACAAGTGAGACACTTATTTATTAATCTGTCATAAACATTTATGAAGCACCTACTACTACTGTATCTTGATGATGGTACATGAGACTTTGTATCTGTAATGATGTTAACATTTTAAGAAAACGGTAAAGAAATCATACACATAAAAAGTAAATCAATAATAGTAGGATTGTTTACTTAAATATGGTACTGACTTCAAGTTAAATTGATACAAGCCATTTGATAAACAATCAAAATGCAACCACACAGTCTTAATACCACTTTAACTAAATTGACTTAAAATGGATTTACTTAACACAGTGCAAATTGTGTGTGTGTCAACAAGTAGACTTTGGGATACCACCAGATTGCACAGAAGAGAAGCATGTTTCTTGCAGATAAAGTTTAGCTGCTTTACTTTTAGTACAGAAACTAAATGAAATGCATGTACAAAAATGATAATTCATATTTCCCACTTCAAATTGCCTGTAAACTATGTCTGCATTGCATACTTATAACAGGGATGCAGTCAGATAAAAAGTAAGGGCAATATTGCAATGATAAATAAGGAAGTAAAGAAAATATTGTAATAGATTAATTATAGAGTATTAGAGTAATTAATATTACCAATTTGTACCTAGCAACCTTCTTCAGGAGCACTCCCCCTTCCAAAATTGTCATAAGATAACACTTGCTTCCAACACAACCTTTTTGACCTCTGCACATCAATCTGATATTTTTCTTTGTGACTCAAGACACTTATTTCCCAAAACCTCCTCCAGAAAAATACCTATCATCTTATTGCAGTATCTCAATAGGCTCAGCACCATGGGAATCGCATCACCTGACTGAATTCTGTTGTCTCGTGTGAGACAAATCGCACGTTTCACTGTTGTATGCAGCAGGTTTTAAAAGCTGAAATATGAAGTGAAAGAGACAAGGATGGAAAGCAACAGTATAGGTTCAGTGCTGAGTGAGTTAAGGAAAGAAGGACAAAAGGAGGTTATCAGGGAAATAGGATGATGAAAAAAGATCTTAAAAGCCTATTCAAGAATAGTCCAGAGATATGAGGAGACCTGAAAAAGTACTATAGAGAAAGTTACAACTTAAGCAGCAAAAAACAAGGCATAACCCAACAGCTGAGGAATTACTATAAATTACATAGATGTAAATGGTGACCAGACTGGTAGTTAATGACAGAATGTGGAACCTGCCTTCTTTGAGTCAGCAGCTGATTCAAACCAGTGCGAAGGGTAATTCATGTTCTGAGGCATTTTCCTTGGCAGACTCAGAAAAGGCATCAAGCATTGTATGACCACAATATGAGGTGGAGAATGACAATAAATCACCAACCATTTTTACAAAGACACTGGATTTCTGAGTTGGTAGGTTTTCTACAGTTCAAGACTCGACATTTTTCTACATATACTGCTATTTATTAAACAAATTCTGCTGTGAGTTGCAATGGTATAAATCTGAAGTAACTTAGGATCATATTAGGAACTTAATTGAAATCTGTTGTGATCATATTTTTATCAGGATTCCGAAACCCCTTTTGTTTCTCTGTTTATTTCTGATTCAAATTCAGAACCTTCCCTAAGGGCAGATGCAAACGAAAAAATAAGAATAAGATTCTTAGGACACCTATACACGTGCCCAACAAGTGCTCAAATGCATTCTAATTAGAATGCATCAGAGCAGACTTGATTAAGTCTACTGGAGCTTGTTAATTAGTACACTCCAGCAGCCTTGGTGTCACCTGTATTCAGTATCCCCACAGTGGGAGAGTTTTCAAGCTCATAGAACAGGCTTTAGTTAAAGCACCTCCACTGCCATTTTGAAGTGCAAGGATTCTGAATACATGTGATGCTGTGAGCACTTTAATTACAGCAGTTCTGGAGAGCCACTCTAATGAAAGCGTTCCCTTCCCCCCCGCCAATCCCAGAGAACATGTAAAGACACCTAAAATGGTAAAGTCAGTATATTCTTGGTGGCATCCCACTGTAAAGCCACTTGTCCCAGGAGATTTAAGAGCACCAAAAATTGAGTGAATTCAGAGTGAAATGTTAGATCTTCTGATTTGATTAAGTCTTGCCTTTACTGCATCCCCTTCAAAACTAAACTGACCCCCAGTCCTGAAGCTGTAGGTGTTGGAGAGAGGAGCACTGCTTACGTTTGGACTTTTTGTGCTTTTTACACAATAGTGGTTGTAGCTTAGCAAACATTAGAAACACCTTGGGTAGGACAGATGAAAGTAATATTTTGTAATGATCCTGTTTCAATTTCTTTTAGCCAGAGCTAGCCGAAGCGTAGAACAAGCAGAGTCAGCCTTAGGGAAAATGGCACCCTGGATGAACGTGTATTTTGGTGCCTTTCTTTAAGAATGTAGTAATTTTAGTGAAAGTTTCAGAAATAAAAGCCCGGGGTGGGGGGGGGGGGGGGTAGCAGTTGGACTGGATCAGGAGACTTGCTTCCCTGTGGCGTCTCTCAGTATTGGCCAAGTAGGTCAAGGGGAGAAACTGGGGGTTGGAGGGGGAGCAAAGGGGAGGCTTGTCTGTTACCAAGGTGAAGATGACAGTGAGCAGTGCCAGGCAGGCACCCATAGTGATGAGTAGCAGAAACACAAGGACTCATAGTGCCAGTCGTGGACATGGGGTGGCAGGCACTGCTTGCAGCCCATCTGCTCTGCCCTGTCCTGCAGATAGCAGTGCTGCCTCATCATTCCCAAGCCCTGAAGCCAGCCAACTTCCACTTCCCTTCCCACAGTCAGTGATGGTGCTGCAGGCAGAGGCAGGGGAATGGGGTACAATCCAGCCAAGAAGCAGTGTGTGTGTGTGTGTGTGTGTGTGGCACCCCCTGACCATGGTGCCCTGGGCAGTTGTACACATTGCTCACCCGTAAGTCTGGCCATGGAACAAGAAATCTCTTCCCTGCTGTGTGCATCTGACCTGGCTGAAATATTTATGCTTCTCAGTCTCAGTTGGCATTGGTTCAAGAGCCAATATCATTCCTTGGCTTTACTACTTCCTGAACTTTATTCATGGTGTTAGAAAGAATCAAGATGACTTTCAGACACATTATGTAGACTTGTAAAGGTTTTCTGGACTCTTAACTCCACTTAACTGAGTGACTTTCTACATTTAAGATTTTCTCAAATGTTGCCATAATATTTAAAAGAGAGAGAGAGAGGGAGAGGTAGAAGGAGAGAGAGAGAGAGAGAGAGAGAGAGATTCAATGATTCATAGATTTTAGGACCAGAAGAAAGCATTGTGATCTGACTTCCCACTAGTACAGGTCATATAACATTCTTGAATCATTTCTTGCTTCCAAGTCCACTAGCTGTGGTTGTGCTAGAGGATATCTTCTAGAATCCTAATTAAAACACTTTCAGTTATGGAAGATGTACCACAACCCTTGTTAAATCATCCACTACTAAATTACTCTCACTGTTGGCAAAAAATGCATCTTATTTCTAGTCTGAATTTTTTTAACAACAACTTCCAATGACTGCATTTTGTTACATATTTGGCTAGATTGGAGTGCCCTCTGCTATCAAATTTCTTCTACTACGTAGACTGGGATCAAGTCACCTTTGACCCTTCTCTTTGATAAACTAAGCAGATTGAGCTTTTTTCTCTCTCATTACAGGCATGTTTTTCCAAACCTTTAACTATTCTTATGGAATTCTCTTCAAACTCTGCATTTTCTCAATATCTTTTGTGCCCTGTGACTACTAACATTGGACAGAGTCTTTCAGCAGGACTCTGTGAACACAGAGAAGTGCCAAAACCAAAGTTAATAAAACCCCTCTTTTTAATATCCCCCTGTTTATACCTTCAAGGAACACATTAGACTGTGACCACATAATTAAACAGCTTTAAAGTGGGAGCTTTTGTTCAAATAAATAATCAGCATGATCTCAAACTCCTTCTCAGGATTCCCCCATTCCTCTATCCTGTAAGTATGGCCTGCATTCTTTGCTCCTATATATGTGACCTTGTATTTGGATATGTTGAAGCACAAATTATTGTTGTGCAAAACTTATTGAAAACTACCACTTGTGCTTGCCTCAGCTTACCAAGCAATGAGGATCACTCTGCATCACTTACCTGCACTCTTCATTTTTTATCACTGCTAATTATTGTATCATCTGCAAACTTCACAAGTAATGATTTTATCCTTTCTTCTAAGTCATTTTATAAACATAAGTAGTGTAAGACCAAGAACTTACATCTGGAGACCTCGTCAGAAACACCTGGAGACCTCATCAGAAACACATCTACTGAATAATTAGACTTTATTTACAATTACATTTTGAGACCAGTCAGTTGGTATTTAATTTACTTGGAATGATATCAAATCAACATGGAACTCAGTAATATCTTAATTAAACTGTTGTACAACAGCAAGTCAAAAGCCTTTTACAAGTTTAAGTATGCTGCAGCAAAGCTACAATCTTTATCGACCAAACTTTTAAAGTCATAAAAAATACTGATAGCTTGAAAAAGTTCCATTTTACATAAACTCCTGGTACTTGGTATTAAATATGTTGCCCTCCTTTAGTGTATTAATTAAATCCTCTATTGGCTGTTCAATTATTTTGCCTAGAATTGATGTCATCCCATTTATCATTTTTTTACTATTGGCACAACATTAACTTTCACAGTCCTCTGGAACTTCCCCAGTAGTGCCCAACTTACTGAAGACTGTCATTTGTGGTCTAGAAGAGAGCCTATCAGACAGCTCATTTCAAACTCTTGGAAGGAAATTCCATGGATTTGCCTATTCAATAACATCTACATTTTGTAGCTGCTATTTAGTGTCCTTAGTTATTGTTAGAATGAAAAATGCTTTATCATAATCTTATATGAATGCATCATCTGACTCTTCTCCAAATACAAAACACAAATATATATTGAACTGTTCTATCTTTGTTGCATAAGTCTTTATAATTCCACAATTTTTTATCTAATACGGTAATAGACCAATGTCATTAGGATTCCTTTAGTTCCCATTATACTTAAAATCCCTTAAGTATTGTCCTCAGTTCTACTGACTATAAATTTCTCTTGTATCCTTTTTCTTCTGTTTTCATTTTCTCTATAATTACGGCTACTAGTTTCCATTTTTTGCTATCAACCTCCCCCTTTTCCCTCATTCATTTTATAGATTATAGTTGCTTTGACTCTCCACACTAAGCCAGGCTGTTATTTCACTAGCATCACCTTCTTTCTCAATTATGGAATTGGGGTTTTGTTTAGGCATCTAGTAATATGTTCCTAAATAGTTTCTAATTTAGCATTGCATTTTTCTGTTTAAATTTTCTCACTACTGATTCTGCTCATAATTGTTTTTCAGCTTCACAAAATTGGCTCTTTTACAACACAAAATTCATAATGATTTAAACTTTATTCTATTTATAGCTATTCTATTTATTTTATTACACATAACAAATGTAATCATGTTGCAGTCATTTGCACCTAGCTAACAGTTTTTAGCTTTGTGATCATTCCCTCTATATCTAGCTCATGTCTAATATTGTTTAACATCCTCTTTAGTTATTGTTCGAATGAAAAGTACTTCATTATCTGATATGTCTACATCATCTGACTTTCCCAAATACAGAACACAACTATTTATTGACCAGTACTATATTTGCTGCATAATTCCTCATAATTCTATAATTTCCACCTAGTAAGAGACTGATAGCATTGCTAGGATTAGATTAAACACTTTCTGAATTAGGACATTAAAAAAAAAATCCAAGGACTGTCCACATGAGTAGTAATAGCATAGGTCATACTCCAATCTTCTTTGTAGAAAACTCATTTAGAAGTTATTTCTCAGAGAAATGTTATCCCTGACCATTTTGTGTGATGCGACAGTGAGCCACAATGGGTGCATCTACACGTGTGCTTAACTGAACAGTAGACTAATTTGCTGAGGTGTAAAGCACCACAGTCTACACGCGTGACATTCTTAGACTGCAGCAGACTAACGTTCATCACTAGAAGATTGTACTGCCCCTGGAGTTATTTTCACTGCCATAAGATAGTTCTGTCTCCAACAGTACTATCTCATGGTGGCAAAAATAACTGCGTCTAGACACATGTGTAAACACTAACCCAGGCGTACATTGAGCCTAGTCAGCTCAGGCAACAGAGGGCCAGACCCCTGCCTGCTGCCTAGCCACAGGGCTCCACATGCTGTGGCACTCTCATGCCCTAGGCCAGCCCCTTTGCTGCCCAGTGCCACCACCCATTTCCCAAGGCCAACCCTCCAGGCTCCCTGCTAGCCCAGGGCTGCTCCACCCAGGCTCAAGCTGTTGTGGTCCCAGGCACAGCATCTGCACATGCACCCTGGACCACAGCAGTTTAGGAGCGCATACCATTCAGGTATCGTAATAAACTCTGCAATTGTGCCAGAGTTTATCACATCACCTTAATGGCACATGTAGATGTATCCAGTGAGGAAGACCAGCAAGACTGGTGAAAGATTCAAAATCACAGGACCTGGTTCTCAAAGGGGACTTTAATTATCAGGAAATCCCCTGGGAAGGAAGCACAGCAGTAACAAGCAGTCCAGCAAATTCTTGGAGTGTGTTGGGGATAAATGTTTTATATGGATGGCAGATATAAATCCTTATGGAATGCAGAAGGCTATCTAGTTACAGATGATGTAGTGAAGGCTGAAGTGTTTAATGCCTTTTTTACTACAGTCTTCACAAAAAGGGGCAGCTACCAGATGAATGTGGTTGGCAGCAAAGACAGGGGAAGAGATAAACAGTTAGAATAGTAGAACAGGATAGGGATTTCTTAGAGAAATTAGGTGCTTTCAAGTCAGCAGGGCTGGATAGGATGTACCCAATGGTACTGAAGGAACTGTCTGAGGTAATTTCAGAGCCATAAGCTATCCCCTGAGAACTCATGGAGGTCAGGCGAGGTCCAAGATGACTGGAAAAGGTCAAATATAGTGCCCATCTTTAAGAAAGGGAAGAAGGATGATCTGGAGACTTAGAGACCAATTAGCTTGACCTTGATACCTGGAAAGATCATGGACCAGATCCTCAAGGAATCCATTGTGAAGCATCTAGAGGAGAACAAGGTGATCAGGAACAGCTAGCATCGATTCACCAAGAGCAAGTAATTCCTGACCAATGTGATTTCCTTCTATGTTATGGTGACAGGCTCTGTGGATGAGGGGAGAACAATAGATGTGATACGCTTTGACTTTAGCAAGGCTTTTGACACTATCTCCCACAACGTTCTCATTAACAAGGTAAGGAAACGAAGACTAAATGAAAGTACTGTAAGGTGGATAGATACCTGGCTGGATTACTGTGTTCAAAGAGTAGTCATCAATGGCTCAGTGTCTATTTGGGAGGAGGTATCAAGTGGGGTTCCCCCAATGGGGGTCCATCTTGGGTCTGGTATTGTTCAGTATCTCCATTAATGATTTGGACGATGGCAATGAATGCATACCTAGAAATCTGCAAATGATACTAAGCTAGGTGGTATTGCAGACATTCCAGAAGGCGTGACTAGGATCCAGAATGACCTGGATAGACTGGAAAAATGGTCCACAATCAAGTGATATTCAGCAAGGACAAATGCAAAGCCTTGCATTTGGGATGGAATAATTGCCTGCATAAATACAGATTGGGGAGTGATTGTCTAGGCTGTAGTACTTTAGAGAAGGGTTACTGTGGATCATAACCTGAATATGAGCCAATAGTGTGCTCTTGTTGCAAAAAATGCCAACAGCCTACTGGATTATATTGACAGGAGTGTCACTTGTAAATCAAGGGGAGTGATTCTTCCACTCTTTTCAGTACTGGTGAGGTCTCACCTGTGGGCCCCATACTTCAAGAAGAATGTGGACAGATTGGAAGGAGTTCAGCGCAGAGTGACAACAATTATTAGGGGCCTCAGAAGCAAGATGTATGAGAAAAGGCTGAAAGAACTAGGGTTATTTAGTTTGGAGAAAAGAAGACTGAAGGGGGATTTAATAACAGTCTTCAGATGCCTGAAGGTTGATTAGAGAGGATGGAGATTTTTTTTTTCCTCTGGCCACTGGGGATAGGACTAGGAATAATGGCCTCAAGTTACAGCAGAGGAAATTTAGGTTGGAGATTTGGAGAAACTTTCTGACTATGAGGGTAGTGAACAAGCTCCCTAGAGAAAATGTCAAATCGCCATCCTTCAACATTTTCAAGAATAGACTGGACGGATGCTTGGCTGGAATGGTTTATTTAGGGAGGATCCTACCTTGAGCAGGGGGCAGGACTAGATGAACTGATGAGGTCCCTCCCAGCCCTACTTTCTTATGATACTTTGCTATGTTTTGGAAACATGTTTTAAATACAGAGCCAGAATAACCTGCTACTTTCTTTCTTGCTGGCTTCTTGCTGGCTTGTTTCCACTTCAGACTCAACAAAAGTTGAACCGTCTATAGAATCCTCAGTATACAGTAGCTAGTTTTACTTCTGTTGCATATTTATAGCTGCTCAGAATATAAATTGTTTCTGAGCCCTTTAATGGCTCCCACTGTGCTCCATGTTTAGAAACCAGCCATAGCAACGGTGTACATATATAATGAAGTATTGCATGTTGTATTTATTTAGCAAGCAAGGTTATTTTGAGTCTGGCATACCTATGTGGTGTCTTCAGACTATAGTTTTATAATGGGTAAAACAACAATAGTGAAAACAGTTAGCTTGTAAACTAACTTATTCCTTTTCAGAGAGAGACAGAGACATTTCCTTTCATTGAGATGACTCTGGGTTTCCAGAAGAGGTTGGAGCATCGGTGGAGATGCAAGCCTTGCAGTTCAAGAACCCTCAACTAATTTAACCTTTTCTATGTCATACATAGTCCTCCCTATCTGTATAAAAACATGCAAGCTGGTCACAATTAATGCTGATGGCAGAGAGTTCTTTAATAAAGATTTATATAAAAAGTTTTTATTCTTTAATATGAAAAATATATTTTTCCTCTGTAAAGGAATTTTATCAAATATACTAATTAAAATCCAAAACATAACCAGAAAAATGGCAGTATCTAACACAAGCACATGATATTGATTAGCATGATCTGTCTATTCAGTGCCAGGAGCAAGGCAGAATGCAATGAGTGGATGAAGAAATGCCAATTGTATTGGAAAACTCACTATTATTTAATTAAAAACTTGATTTATGTGGAACATATTTATCTGTATTTACACTGTCTGGAAGAAGTAAAGAGAAAAGAACTTCACAAACTTGTAATTAGTGCTTGAAGTTGACAGGGTCAAACAATCCATTTCATTATTACAGTTTTTTAAAAACATGCTAGGATCAATTGAGCCCTTTGCCCACAAATTTCCCCCAAAAGAAATCACAGCTCATCTATCCACTGATTACACATATGTAGCAGTCCCCTTGTAGATCACAAAACGATTTCTATTCTGTAGGACCAGTAGTAACACATATGCTTTTAAGTGCCCTTTAAGATCCTTCAGTGAAAAGTATTTTAAACAGTTAGGGTTGATCCAAACTGACTGAAGCCAAAAGGAATCATACCACAGATCTCAATGGGATTTAGATTAAGCTGTTATAGAATAAGTGTTGTAGGATTGGACATTCATGAAAAAGATGTGACAGTCTCATTCCTTGGGGAGTAACCATACACCATACTTCACATCAGGTCTAATACTTAATCATATATCTATAAAGTTTAGCATTATTTTCAAGCCATTCATTTGACTTAGTTTTCTCTCTCTCTCTTTTTGCTAGTATGTCAAAGACTGCTGGAATATGAAATGCCAACAACAACTGGTGCTGTGCTCCAGCAGAAAATTCTTTTACCAGAGACATTCACTGCTGAAGGCAACAACCTAGGGTAGTACAAACCAAATAATTTCACTTAATGTGAACAGAAGATGAAGTACCAAGTAAATTTAAAGTTACTCATCTACAGCTTCTGGTCTGAACAGACAACAACAAGAAAAAGGCAGAAGAGTTTTACCAGCTTTGAAAGATCCTGTAATTTTCACAGTAAAGGTAATGGATCACATTTTGGAGATGGGCCACTAAAGTGTACCTTTAGATAAGATCATTATACTGACACAGAACAAATCAATTTGTTCAACCCTGAAAATATAAGTCACAGTTTATAGGCTCCTAATAATCTGGCTTCATACACACATATAATTGCACATGAACTGTTCTCTTGTTTTCTTACTGTATCCTATTTTGTCACTTCCAAATCCTTTATCCAAAATATTTTGGAATTTAGGAACACATTCCCTAAGGAGGGGGTCACTGACAGTCTGGGATACAATGGCACACTATGTTCTCAAATGTTTCCTCGTTTTGAATGGTTTGCCTTTTCTGTCATAAGACTTAATGGCACCATATTTTGCAAACTAACACATTTAGATGCACAGGAACCCTATATTACTATGCACTAATGTAATAGCAAAAATGTGATTAAAGTCACTACTGTAATAAAATCTTATCGGAATGTACAATGAAGACAAACTTGGTTATTTCAGAGACAGAGACTTTACTGCATAAGAAACAGATCTGATGGGCTCTTTGATTTGCTAACAATATTCATCTAACAGTGGATGAACATGGAGGGTCATTTTTTGGGGGGCTCTTTTTCATTTTGGTAAATATCTTGACATTTTCCCCCATTTGGCAAAGGAAAATAAAATGAAAAAAAAAAAAAGATTTCAGGATCCAAAGAAATGGAAAAAAGTATTGTTGGCCAGAAAGAATGCTGACAAAAAAAATTAAATGATATTTATTCCTAAATATTTAAAAGATGTAGACACCGAATAAACACCTCATTTAGCAAGAGGCTGCTGAAGAACTGTTGCTGTATGTAAAAAATGAAAAGAATCAAAGGAAAAATAAACTAGGTTGGTGGCAAGTATGTAAACTGTATATAAAAATACCACAGCTATGTGCGAGGTATCAGGTTTTCCTCAAAAGGAGCAAGAAATTAACATGACTCATCTCTGCACATTTTGTATACAAATGAGACTGGATAGTAAATGAGGGCATCAGAGGAGGCTTCAGAAGTTTCCAGCTTTTGGGAATTAGTTGGAATGGCTTCAATATATTGGCCCATAACATGGTATATCTCAAACCTTTTGGCTAGAATAATTCCAGCCTCTTCCAAAAGAGGCACAAGGAAGCCCAGGAAAATAAGAAAAGGAATGGTTTTTCTTTTTTGCTTAGGGCTCGCCAAGCCTAGAACACAGTATTGAATAGTTTATTCCAAACTCTTAAACACTCAGAGATGGTTCCATGTTTGCAGAGTCCAAGTGGAAATGACTCAGCAAGGAAAAAAATATAAGCAGGCTGCCTTAAGATTCACATGATTAAAATATTCTTCTCAAGTGCATTCCATCTCCCCACACACATCAAAGGAATGTTTTCCCTCAGCACCTCAATTTAAAGGGAAGCAAGCCACACTACTTTTTGCCCTTAGCATAGGGATGGTAGCGTTGGCATCTCTCTACCTAAAACAGATCCTACAGTGGAGGAACAAATTACAACACAGGACAAAATACAAGTTTCCAGGGTAAGATGCTTTATAGATTTCATAGATTTCATAGACATTAGGGCTGGAAGGGACCTCGGAAGATCATCGAGTCCAGCCCCCCGCCCAAAGGGCAGGACGTCAGCTGGGGTCATAGGATCCCAGCAAGATAAGCATCCAGTTTCATCTTAGAGGTGTTCAATGAAGGCGCTTGAACAACCTCCGGCGGCAGGCTGTTCCAGACCTTGGGGGCTCGGACAGTAAAGAAATTCTTCCTTATGTCCAGCCTGAAACGATCTTGTAGCAGTTTGTGACCATTCGTCCTCGTCATCCCTTGGGGCGCTCTGGTGAACAAACGTTCCCCTAGATACTGGTGGTCACCCCTGATAAACTTGTAGGTGGCCATCAGATGACCCCTGAGCCTGCGCTTTTCCAGGCTAAAGAGCCCCAGGGCTCTCAGCCTGTCATCGTAGGGTCTGCTTCCCTGACCTCTGATCATGCGCGTGGCTCTTCTCTGGACTCTCTCAAGCTTCTCCACATCCTTTTTGAATTGTGGAGCCCAAAACTGGACGCAGTACTCCAGCTGCGGCCTCACTAAGGCCGAGTACAGGGGGAGAATGACGTCCCGGGATTTGCTTGAGAAGCATCTATGGATGCAAGCCAGCGTTTTGGTCGCTTTACTAGCTGCAGCATCGCATTGCAGGCTCATGTTCATCTTGTGGTCAATGATGACCCCCAAGTCTCTTTCTTCCATAGTGCTAACCAACATAGCACTGCCGAGCCTATAAGGATGCTGCGGGTTTTTTTTCCCAAGGTGGAGAACCTTGCATTTATCGGCGTTGAACACCATCAGATTCTCATACGCCCACTTGCTGAGCCTGTCCAGGTCAGCCTGGATCATCCGCCTGTCTTCTGGTGTGGATGCTTTGCCCCAAAGTTTGGTGTCATCGGCGAACTTGGCCAGTCCGCTTCTGACTCCAGTGTCCACATCATTAATGAAGATGTTGAACAGTATGGGTCCAAGGACAGAGCCCTGGGGGACCCCACTGGTCACAGGACACCACGATGAGTGACTTCCATCAATTACTACCCTCTGGGTCCGACCCCGGAGCCAATTTTCCAGCCAGTGGATCGTGGGGGACCCAAGGCGACAATTGGCCAGTTTCTCCAAGAGACGATCATGGGACACCAGATCGAAGGCTTTTTTGAAGTCAAGATATATGACATCAATCTCATCTCCCTTGTCCAGGTGATAGGTCACCTGGTCGTAGAAGGAAATGAGATTGGTCAAGCAAGACCTACCCGCAACAAACCCGTGCTGGCTATCCCTTAAGATGTTGGCGCCGGCCAGTCCATTAAGGATGGCCTCCTTAATAAACTTTTCTAAGATCTTCCCCGTTCAACATGTGCATTGAGGCAGTGCCAAAATGCCATAGCCAGATTGGGCTTCACTGTCCTACATACATACATACAGGGTGTGTCTACACGAGATGTGTTAATGAACCTTAGCCTAAGTTCTTGCACCATATGGGCACATGTCTATATGTGTGTGACCTCACTGCACAGTAACTTAGGATAATCACAACTAAATTTGGTATCTGGAAATGCAGGTATTAAATTTAGTCTCAATTACTTGATGCGCAGTAACGCATATGTAGATGCGACCCAACACTAACTTTAGTGCCAGGTCTGCCCAGCCATTAGGGGTCAGCCTGAGCCCAGCCCCAGGGCTCCTGGCTAGCCATCTCTCTTCCTCCAGGGCTGGGCTACTCTCTGGCAGCCCCTAGCTGCAACCTATAAAAGCCTGCAGGTGTTTTGTGCCTTGAAGCACACACAACAGTGAGCCTGAGGGAGCCTATTCTGTTTCCAGGAGCCCAGCAGGCCTCGTGTGCCCCCCTGGACATGCCACAGGCTGCCTCTGCCTGGCCTGTTCCCTCTGCAGAGCTGCTGTTTGGCCACAGGTGAGTGCTGCAAAGGGCTGCAGCTTGCTGCACCCCTTGCCCAGGCCTGAGATCCCCTCAGGACTGCTGCCTGGCACCTGCTCCCTGCTGCTGCTCACCCTCAGCTGTGTCTTTTTGCAGGTGCTGTGGTGAAGTGCCTCTGCTGCCCAGCTCCCAATCCCTGGTCATGCCCTGCTGCTGAGTGCTCCTGAGCACTGTCCAGGGCCAGCCACACAGGGACATCCGTATGGAGCCCCAGAGAGCCAGCATGGGACAAGAACATCATCCTCGACATCCTCCCCATTAAGCCCTGGCCCCACCTGTGTGTGCACACCCATGCTGATTGCTTAGGCCCCCATCTGGTCCCAGGAGGAGGTTGGCAACCTTATGGTGCTCTGGGGCTGTGCCGAAGTGCAAAGGCAGTTTGTGCAGGGTGGGTGTTCAAATGCCCACATTTATGAGGTCCTGTTGGGTGGCATGCATGAGCAAGAGCACTTCTGGTTGGCGCAGCACTGCTGCATTAAGGTCAAGGCCATGTGGGCACAGTGGATGGCCATGACTGACAATTGTTGGCCTGGTTGTGCCTGTAAGATCATGGCCTTTATGTGGGAGCAGACCCAGGCTGCACCCCTGCAAGTGTCACCAGCAGGGGTCGCCTGCCTGAGTCCCCCACCCTGCCCTGACCTTTCTGGTGATGCATCACCAGAGAAGGGGCCCTTGGGCCTTCTGTGCCCTGCCCCATCCTCCTCCTTGGCTGCTGCATGCATTGGCAGCTCAGGGAGCCCTGGCCAGCGTTGCTCTCAGTGCAGCCCTACACCCCACTATGAGGAGTGGCTGGCCATGACACTGCTGACTGCCAGCAGCACTAGCTCCTCCCCAGCAGGAGACCCTGGCCAGACGCTGGCCCATTGCACACCTTGGACAGCAGGCACAGCCAGATGCCATTGCTGACAGCGAGGGCCGCACCAAGCTACCAGCTTCGCCAGCCCTGGACATATGGTAAGTCCCACACTGGAGGAGGTCCCTCCCAGTCCCAGCCCTGCTCCTATCCCTGGTCACAGCCCCTGCCCCAAGTTCCCCCTCTACAGCACACAGGGAAGTGGGACACAGTTCAGAACTTTATTCAGCATGTCTCCGCAGCTGGGCAGGCATGGGCCTTGCACTGAAGATGGCGTTGATGGTGGCAGTGATGTTCTCCTCAGCATCGGGGGGCAGGGATGTGTAGTGCTGGCACAGGTAGCCCTCCAGGCAGCAGCAGAGGTTGAACAGTAGCCAGGGCTTACCCCTCCATGCCATCATAGCTCGGGGTTCCAAAACAGGAGTGCGGGTGTGCTGAGCCCAGCTGTGGGCTGGGTGGCAGCATGGCAGAGCGGTTGACCTTCAGGGAGATGAGAGGAGTTGGGTCTGGAGCCATGGCAGCAGGTGCTACCAGCAGCCTGGTCTCGCCTGGCCTGGCCTGGGAAGGGGGCAGGGGAGGTAGTCTGCCTGTAGGCAGCACCCAGTGGCAAGGACCCAGCACCCAGGAAGTAAGGCGGAAAGGGGGCTTGGGTGGCAGCCACCTGGGCCTGGGCCGGCCCAACTAATTTACCATGGTCCCTGGGCACCTGTGCACAGCCGACCCTTGATCTGAGGCCGGGCAGTGAACAGCCCCTGGTGTGGAGCATCTTATCCCTGAAATGGTGTAAACTTTTACCAAAGGCTTCTATCTCTTGCCTCTGCAGGGCCAACATCTAGATGCGGGGGAGAAAGCACTAGCCCCAGCAGGGATGTGGGCTCTGGGTCACCACCACTCATCACTGGGGCCATCTGGATGTGCCGGCTGCACCAGTGGCACACCAGGGACCCTCTGGCTCTAGCAGCTGGTGGTGGAAGAGTGGGAGGTGCAGGTGCAGGCCTAGCGGGTGGAGGATGTCACCTGGACAGAAGTGCTGTACCAGGTGCAGCAGGACCACTAGGCCCGAATGGAAGCATTGGAGCAGGAGTGCCTGGAGCTTTTCTGGCAGCAGGGGGATGCCAGCTGACAGGCCATAGACACCCGTCTGGCCCTGGTGGCTATGTCCATGTCTCCCACTGCCCAGCCCCTGCCTATTGCGCCACAGGACTGCTGGGTTCTGCGTGCTGAAGGCCCCTGCCTGACCCTGGGAGTAGTTCCTCAGGCACCTCCTGCCAGTCAGCCCCCCTGGCTCAGCCCCCTCCCTGGACCAACCACCTCCTGCTTGGGCCCAGCCCTGCCACTCTCCCCCCACACCTCATGGCCTAAGACCCAGCCATACATGAGGCTGTCACCTGCTGGGGATGCCATGGGGGAACATCCAGAAGCTGGGGTGCTGGGCATCTGCTCTGGGGCTCTGCTCCCTAGCTCCTCCTCCTCTCAACGGCCCCTAGTCTGAGCTTGAAAACCTGAAATGTTGTATATAGTTTTCCATTTGTATGTAGTTTTTCACTTGTAAGTGGGTTTTTTAATGTTGGTGGGTGGAGAGGGTCGTGGAGGGGCACTGCTTGTTGGGGGGGAGGGATGGGGGTAGGTGTTGTGAAGGTAATAACGTTTTTTGTTTCACCCATGTGTGTGTCCTGAGAGTGGTGTGGGGGATGGGCAGGGGGTAGGAGGTAAGTGAGGAGTGGGGGATGTGGGCTGGAGTGGGGAGTGCAGGAGGAGGGGGTCAGGTATGACCTTCTACAGCTGATACCCTGGCCCCTGCTGGCAGGTGCATAGTTGTCCTGGGGCCTGGGTAGGGTGGTAGCCTGCAGGGGCCAGCACATGGCCACAGGAGTGCAGGGCACTGGTTGTTGCTGGCAGGGGCTGAGCTGCAGCAGTGGGGCAATGGGCATCACTGGCAGAGGCAGGGGCAGAGGCTGAAGCATCCCTGGCACAGGAAGGCAGGGTGGGCAAGAAGGGAACTGCTGTGTGCTGCCCCTGCACTGAGCACATGGCTCCTGGGAAAGGGGATCAGTTTCCCAGATGGCTGCCAAATGCTGGCAGCTGGCTTTGGCTTCAACATGGCTGCCAAGTGCTGACAGCCATGTGGCCAGCCCAGGTGGCCACAGGGGCACATGACAGGGCTGCAAGGACTTGACACTAACTTTAGTGGCAAGTCTCTGCATGTGTACACACCTGCCAAAAATTGCTTAATGCACAGTAAATTTAGTCGTGACAAAGGCTAGGGACAGACATTAAAAAAGCCTGAGCCTGAATTGATTAAATCTTTGCAGGTTACTCTAACCTGGCTGGGCTAAACCAGTTTGTAACCATACATACATCCCCTCTGGACTGAAAAAATGTAGGCATATGGCTGCAGTGGCTCAGGCTAGAAGCCAGGGAGCACTACAGCAGCCTTCCCGTCCCTTCCACAATGCTGAGCTGAAGGAGAGCATGGCCAGACCCTGGCAGGATGCTGTGATTATGGAGGGTTTCCCCCACTTCTGACCAGCCCAGCAGGGAATTGATAACACAGTGTTTATCACCCCATTAAGAAAACAAGAGGGACATTACCAGCTGTCTGTTGATTCTGCCTTTGTTCCATCTGCCACAGCATGGACCATAGTCAGCATGTAGTCTGCTAGCTAATGCTGAGAGGTGTCTGTGTAAGGCAGAGGGGACGGCAGAATCCCTGCTTAGAGGTGGGGGGAAGCAGAAGCCAGGCAGACGCCTGCAGTCTCTGCCGAGCTGCAGCCAGGGAGCAGAGGGGAGGGGCCAGCCCTGCTGTGGAACAGACAGGATGCTGGGATTTTGGGAGTCTGATTTAACTTAAACCAGCAAAGGGTCTGGGACAGACATTGCAAAAACTGGTTTGACCCAAATCGGTTAAGTATGATACTATGTTCAAACAGGTTTATCTCAAACTGGTTTCAGCCATTTTCAAACTGGTTTATGTGCACTGAACATCTGTTCTGTTACAGGTTTAAACCAGTTTCTGTAATGTCTGTCCCTAGCCTAGGTGCACACATAGCTGCACCCCCCCACACACAGCACCTATGCACATACACACACAAACATACATATACTAAATTACTGTTCCTGCCCCTGAGAACTATCAATCTGAAAGAAGACATGTAACTGGTGAATGAAGCACAGAGTTCAGCTGTGGTGACACAAAGAAGATGGAACAACAAATAACATACTATAGGATATGCACAATTCCTGGTTGGTCTATGATAAGCATCACAGCTCTCCTGGATAGCCCAATTGTGTTGACTTACGTGGAATCTGTGTGATTATTATTTTGAGTTAAATACAGATGTGCTTATACTGGCGGAAGAAATGACTGTAGTAGCAATTTGACACCATGATAAAAACATTGTCTTCATGCTTCATCTAAATTTCATTAACTGAAATATGTTTCCTTTTTTGTAAATTATTTTTAGATAAAATTGCCTGTCTGTAGGACAAAGGATTGAGAAAACTAACTTATCTCACTGGCAAAGCCTTCCAAGGGCAGTAACTTTCGTGACTACCAACCCATTGATCTGGGTGAAAGGTGACTCAGTGCTTCTGTAGTCACAAGCTTTTGGGGCAGTTGTTTTACAAACTTTTAGACCTTAGTAAATAATCCCAGAGGTGGTGATACAGATAATCAGGAACACAAGGAACCACTTCTCCTTCTGTTTTTGACTAGGTAACATCCCTCTGGCAACTACAGCAGTTAATAGAAAAACAGATAAATAATTAGGAAAGTATTATATGTGTTTTATGCTTTGGCTTTTAATGTGGTTTAGCAGCTGAGGAAAAGGCAATATTATGCCATGTGACTAACTTGTCCTTTGAAAGCCACTAGAAGCTTGCAGATTATTGCTTGAGCTGCTGATCTGAAATGGCTAATTTAAGTATTAAATTTTGCACTAGAGATATTTTGTCACTACAATTTCTTTAGTACTTAGTAGCTATTAATCATACAAGTTATTGTGCATTTGTCTTTTAAGCTGTCAGCCTTCACTTTATAGCCTCCGAAGTGCTGTATCCCTGAGAGGTTTTCAAGCTGTTCAGTGCTACTGAGAAAGAGCCACAGCATCGTAAAGTTTGAGAATTCTTGCTCTAATGTAATCAATTAATCCACCAGAAGACATTTGTATTCCAAATGTTATGTTCATGTACTTCTCCTCTGCACCAGTAAAAAAATGCTTACAGCTACCATTTTGGGGCCTTAATCTTGCCTTCTGATCTGTGTAGATTCCCCACCTACCTCTGACCAGAACCCCACAGAATCAGAATCAATGGGCCAGTGCATATATGCATGCAAATCAGATTACAGGACCAAGGCCTCAAGCGTCCAACAAGTGGTTTGCCTAAAGCAGCACCTAGTTTGGTGTTTATGGAAATATCACACTATCCAATTTCTAAATCACAATTCAGAATTATTTTAATTCTGAATTAAAATAGCATTTTGTCAGATGCTATGAATCGAATCTGAAGAACTAAGCTGTCACTTAAAAAAGTTTATGCCTCTCTGAACCCATTAGTCTCAAAGTTGCTATGCTGCCCTGCCTTCTGCCTACTTCTCTCTACATTATTTTAATTTTCATTCCAGCTGTGTTGACTATCACCAAAGATAACATCATCAGCCGGTGTGCAGTTGGTGTTAAAGTATTTAAAGATCTTGGAGCCTCTTGGAGTCGATCTGAGGCTGGGGTAAGTTGAGTGGGGCCCTGGCTGGGTGGGACTTACCTGCTGGGGAGACATGCCCCCAAATAATGTTTTCTCCCTCTGCCTCAGTCTACCCCCTCCTTCCCTCGCCACAGACCTACCTGCTGGGAGGGGGTGGGGAAGCGGGGTGGCAGCGGCGCATAGTAGATCTTGGGTTGCTTTTAACTGCCAAAGGCAATCTCCTACTTAAAAAGGTTGGAGACTACTGCTCTATATACACTGTAAACTGTAATTAGTACTAAGCAGTGGCAACATATCTATACATACATATTACATTATGCATTATGTTTGCATTTTTTACAACTAAAGAAATACTACCTTCCCCACAAAGTAATCATCATATATACTAAAGCTGAGTAGGGAATTTATTTTATGTCAGGCTAATTGTACACCTCCAATGCTATATAAATAACAATACTTTATGAATACAGATATTTTCATCCCAAAGTACCTTTAAGACCATAAGCCTGCCTACATCAGTTGTGTACACATAGCTCTCAATGTGGGCGACAGATGCGTCATCAAATCCCAGATGTTCAGTGAAATCATTTTGTATACTTACATTTATTTTGATTATTCAAGGTAGGACATTTCGAATTTTATTGCCCTTAATGTTTGCCTAGCACTTTTCCACCCACAGAACTCAAAGTACCTATTAGAGGTTAAATAAATTGTCAGGACTATTTAACAGATTAGGCACTTGGAGATTGCTTTTTCTAAGACAGCACAAGCCAATAACAGAGTCAGGAAGAAAAAGAATGGTTACTCTACAGAAGAAGTGTCAAACTGATCTGGACCTGCAGGCACAGGGGTGTGGAACTGGTCCATGGGCCAGATGAATGGTACAGGGCTGGCCCCCCTGGGCCACATAGGACCCATGGATGCCCTCTGTTTCAGTGTGCTGGATGCAGTGCCTGCAGTGCTTGTTCTGGTTCTCCACTACTCTGGGACCTGCAATGCATGTTTCCCTTGCCAACCATGGTTTTGCCAACCAGTTTTGAGTATCCACGGTTAATATTCTGTATACCATTTTGGTTACCAAAGCATATAGTTTTGAGCAACCACGGTTTTCCGTGGCCACACATCGGCCCACCAACCCCCTGGCCCTGCTCATGCCCCTCCTCCCCCAGCTGGAGAGGGCCCCCAGCCCTGCCAGAGGTATGTGCAGTGGCAGGAAGCTGCCCTACCCGCAGTGGCAGGGAACAGTAGGCTCACTTGCCACTGTTCCCTGCTGCCCTGCTTCCCACCCCGGCGACCTGGCGTGGCAGGAAGCAGAGAAGCTGTGCGGGAATCTCCTCATCTGCTGCTTTTCATTACGTGCTGCCCCAGTGATGTGCCTCCTGTGCCTGCCACTGGTTTGAGGGGCGCAGCCTCTTGCCAGTGCTCTCAGTGCAGCCCTGGGTGCAGGAGGCGCATTGCCAGGGCAAAGTGGGGTGAGCAGTGGCAAGCGAGGACATCACCACGTGGCTTCTCTGCTCCCTGCCAGGCTGGATCGCAGGGGAGGGAAGCAGGATGGCAGGGACTAGCAGCCCCAGCTGGGCTAGATTGTGGGACAACCTGAGCCTGGCAGCTCGTCCAGGGGTGTGGGCAGGAGGCTCCTGCTGCCGCCAGGCTCGGATTGTCTCATGATCCAGCTTAGCCAGGCCCCATCCATGGGCTGCTGATTGGCCAATCGTGCACTGCCGGAGGTGGGCACAAAGCACCCCCACCCTGCCATTCAAATGGGTGGGGGTGGGGAAGAACCACAGTGTGCTGCATGGAGCTGGCCAGCGCATCCCATCCCTGCCTTTCCCTTTCCCTCCTTCTTTCTCCTCCCTCTCCCCTGGGTAAGAAGTAAATGCACCAAGGGAGATACTGCCGCCATGCCCTGGGCATTTGCAGCAGTGGGGGTGCATAGGGGGTGCACGTGCACCCCCTGAGAGCGCTGGTGCACCCCCTGACTGGCTGTGCTTGCCACTTAGTCAATGGACGGGGGGACAGGCGGGAGTGCCGGTGGCCCCCCTGCAAGCGCTGGCCAGGGAGTGGAGCACTTGTGGAAGTGCAGTGATTGGCCGCAGTGATTGCTGGGAACACCCCCCCGCCGTCAGCAAGACTGGCTGGAGAGGGACCCCCCCCGGGTCCCTCACTGTTTGTTGTGGGGGGCACATGAGTCATGCATGCTCTGCAGGTTAGATCAAGCCCGTGGAACATACCTTTGACACCCTCGCTCTGCAGAAATGTATGTCTTTGAGGTGTCTTGTCCATATGCATTCCATTTCTAGTGCAATATACCCCAAGACTGCAAGATTAGATTAGTTAATATAGCAGTGGCTGTTGGGATTGTGTCTGCACCTTAGACAGACATTCACTGTGAACAATTTCATAATAGGAGAAGCTGCTACTCCAGACCACTCAGCAGCTGTTATGCTGTAACTGCTACATGTGAAATTCCTGTACAATACAAACATATCAAAAGTGCTTCAACTTTAACCCTGCTTCATCCAGAACTAATGCTGGGGCAGTTTCACTCTCTTGTATCATAACAAAATCCTGTAAACTACCTCCTGTGTATGTAGCAGTTAAAGTGTAACAGCTACTACACACTCTCAAGTAGAAGTTTTCCTTTCCCTTTTGAAACCACTCCAAGTGCACATTTTTCCATAGCTGGACCATCCTCGTGCCTTCCCCACCTGAGGGTGCAGACAGTGGAGTAGGTCCAGTTGCTCCTTAGGTCCTTCATTAAAACAGGATTTAGGTGTTATGTGCATTTGTAGTCAAAGGGAAGAACCTATTTGGACAACATGGTTTGAAGAGCCCATTTACAATAGGGTAAGTACATGGGGTTTTTTTCTTCAAGTGACTGTCCGCACGTGTTCCAGATCAGAAGGCTCACATGCAGCAATCTCATATTCTGGAGATAGATGCCTGGAATCTACTGAAACAGCAATTTTAAGACACTTTTCTCAAAATAGGATTGGGGTCCCATGTCAAGGAACTGTGTTGAATAAAACTGGATCAAAACACCAAATAACTGCCCTGTATATTTCTGAAATTGTTATGCCTTCCAGGAAGCTGCAGAAGCTGCCTGAACCCTCCTATAATGGACAGTAATATATAAAGATAGATGAAACAAACAACGGTGTTGCTATTTTTGAGGTAATAAGACACCCATCTGTATAGGCTTTGGGCAGTTATATCAGTGTCAACAAAGTACAGAAATAGGCAGAAGGTCTTGTCTGTGACAGCCAGAACCAGAAGGATTAATAAGCAATAAATATGTGCTTCTTGGAGGCATTTGGTATTTTGCCTAAACAGGTAATATTAGCTAATATAAAGCTTGTAAGTTTGTAACTTGCAAATGTAACTTGTCTGTCATAAGTTTAACCAAAATGATAAATTAACTGTTCGTGGAACTGACTAGGCCCCACAGGCAAAGCTGTAGCTGCAAGATTAGCTGACCTAACAGTTTTTGCTCAGGGTTCAGCCTTGACGATAAAACTGGATCTAACTGCCTGGCACACCCAACGCATTCCAGGAAAGCACGTCCCAAGAAAGCATATTCAGAGAAACCTAAAAGGGTTGGGCTTAGTAATGTTAATTTCAAACCTAAAGATGCTGCATTGTAATTTGCTTATTGGATAAACCTGAGTCTGGATAGTAACCTTTTATGATAATTTTTAACACCTTTTAATCCCATAGGGTAATAGCTATAGGGCAGGATTGTGAGTGGCTCTAAAGCCAACATATTAGCATAAGACTAAGTATAAAAAGCATGTGCATCAGGTGACAAGGAGGAAGGAGGGAACAGAACGGTCATTTCTGTTCCACGCCTGGACCCCGGACTCCCGGTGTGAGTGAGGATCTGATCCTGATCAAGGGTCTTCCCCAGTATTCCCTCTGACAGTGTCGATCGGGGATGCCTGACTTCGCTGGAATCACTTGGTGCGTACCTGGCATTGAAGGACTATCGATAAGTTGCCAACCCATGTCTGTCTGTCTGTTGTTTTGAACAGCCCAGTGGCTGATACCCTCGCAGTGCCCAGTTGGCCTGTGACAGAATTGATCTATCTGTTGTGATTATCTGTTGTTATTATTTACTATTTACTACTGCATTATCTGCTTATCACATTTATCTTTCTGTTAACCGCTCTGTGTGTGTAAGCTATAATAAATTTGCCTTTACTTCACTCCCAACTTTGCCTTCTCGATCCGAAACTGAACCAAACAGCCCAGTGACTGATACCCTTGCAGCGCCCAGTTGGCCTGTGATAGAATTGATACACTCACAGTGCCCAGCTGGCCTGTGACACTTGTCATAACTAGATAATAGGAGAAGGCTCTGATAATATCTGGGACATGAAACTGAGTTTCTCCTTGGTTAATATGAGTCTTGGGAAAGATTATTGATAGATGGATTCCTTGATTCACATGAAAATCATAAGCAACTTTAGGCAAAGACTCTAGATGAGGTTACCTCATCCTTAGAGAATACCATGTAATACTGAAGGCATGGCCACTAAAAGAGTGCCTTTATAGAAAAGTGATATAAGGAATAGGCTGCTAGAGATTCAAGGGGAAAGGACATGAATCCTGACATCATGATACTGAGATCTGCAGAGGCTGAGATCTCTCTGACTGGAGGAAATACTTGAGTGACACCCAGAAAATATTAGAGGCAAGAAGACTGTGATCTTCCATAGGAGAGTAATGAGCATCAGTTAATGCTAAATCAAATATTAGGGATCTGATGGAGAAGTCCTGAATATTTTGGGGCTAACAAGTAATTTAGAACGGCCATTATATTTTTAGAAGTGAATCTGTGTCCGATATTTTGACATGTGAAGGTAGTGCAGGTATGCTAGTGCTTCTCTGTAGTGTTCTTCAACCAGTTTAATGGGGAAGGATTTATTGTTAGGCAATGGCCAAGCATCTCTGAAATGTCTTGTGTTTAATCGCCCTAATCTCAGATGCTCTTTGTATGGACCGTAGGTGAAGTTTGACAAATCGTGTCTTGGAAGTGAACAAAGCTAACTGAATACTGTGTCTTTGGGCAAGTCAGTCACTGACCAGCAATGTTTAGGATTTGTGGAACCTGTCTGTGATAGGTAAAGCCCAGCTATGGGGCATGTCACACAGCACCTCTGAAGCTCTATTCACTATGAAGAAGTGAGTGGGCACGTCTATACATGCAATTTCATAGATTTCATAGACATTAGGGCTGGAAGGGACCTTGGAAGATCATCTAGTTCAGCCCCCTGCCCCAGGGGCAGGAAGTCAGCTGAGGTCATAGAATCCCAGCAAGATAAACATCCAATTCCCTCTTGAAGGCGTTCAAAGTAGGTGCTTGAACCACCTCCGATGGCAGGCTGTTCCAGACCTTGGGGGCTCGGACAGTAAAGAAACTCTTCCTTATGTCCAGCCTGAAATGGTCTTGTAGGAGTTTGTAACTGTTTGACCTTGTTGTCCCTTGGGGTGCTCTGGTGAACAAACGTTCCTCCAGATCCTGGTGGACACCCCTGATAAACTTATAGGTGGCCAACAGATCACCCCTGAGCCTGTGGTTTTCCAGGCTGAAGAGTCCCGTAGCTCTCAGCCTGTTGTCGTAAGGTCTGTTTTCCTGACCTCTGCTCATGTGCGTGGCTCTTCTCTGGACTCTCTCAAGCTTCTCCACATCCTTTTTGAATTGTAGAGCCCAAAATTGGACGCAGTACTCCAGCTGCGGCCTCACTAAGGCTGAGTACATGGGAGAATGATGTCCCAGGATTTGCTTGAGAAGCATCTATGGATGCAAGCCAGCGTTTTGCTTGCTTTACTAGCTGCAGCATCACACTGAAAGCTCATGCTCATCTCGTGGTCAATCATGACCCCCAAGTCCCTTTCATCCATAGTGCTAGCCAGCGTAGCACTGCCGAGCCTATAAGGATGCTGCAGGTTTTTCCTCCCAAGGTGGAGAAACTTGCATTTTTCAGTGTTAAATACCCTCAGGTTCTCATCCACCCACTTCCTGAGCCTGTTGAGGTCAGCCTGGATCACCATCCTGTCCTCAGGTGTGGATGCTTTACCCCAAAGTTTGGTATCATCGGCGAACTTGGCCAGACCGCTTTTGACTCGTGTCCACATCATTAATGAAGATGTTGAACAATACAGGTCCAAGGACAGAGCCTTGAGGGACCCCACTGGTCACAGGGCACCATGATGACTGACTTCCGTCAACCGCCACCCTCTGGGTCCAACCACAGAGCCAATTCCCCAGCCAGCAGATCGTGGTGGACCCAAGGCTGAAGTTGGCCAGTTTTTCCAAGAGGTGATCATGGCACACCAGATCGAAGGCTTTTTAAAATTCAAGATATACAACATCAATCTCCTCTCCCTTGTCCAGGTGATAGGTCACCTGGTCATAAAAGGAAATAAGATTGGTCAAGCAAGACCTACCCGCAACAAACCTGTGCTGGCTATCCCTCAGGATAATTAATTAATTCATATGAATTTACTGCACAATAAATTCATGCTCAGTAAACTACCTACAGGCATGCTCGGGTTGGGAAAAAATTGCATTAGATAAGAACAATTTAGTCCAGCGCTGCTCATACCCTGCTTTAACTAACTACAGCAGACAGCGGGAGCTCCAAGCTCTAGCCACAGCTACCTGAGGGCTCAGCTCCGGGGAGTGCGGGGTGAGCTGGCCCCAGCTCTGGGGGTAGCTCTGGGTGGTGCAGAGCTCAGGCTTAGTCCTGAGCTCCAGGGGGCAGGAGGTGAGCTAGCCCTGGCTCCAGGGCCAGATCTGGGTGGTGCATTGCTTGGGGCTTGCTAAGCCAGTGCTAATCCCCGACCTCCCTCCACAACTAGCGCCAACACAGCTCCTCATCCCGTGGAGCTCAGGGCTGTCTAGGAGCTAAGGACAGCTTCTCCCCTGCCTTCTGAAGCTTAGGACTAAGCCAAGCAGGAGTTGTGGCCCCTTGCTGCCTGGACTGACCAGGAGCAATTTGCTCCTGGGCTAGCATCTACATGTTTGCTTAGGCACATTAATGTAAATCATCATCAGGTGGTACCTGTACCTGTCGGTACTACCCAGTGGCACTTTACATTAACCTACTGTGCATTAATAGTGGTGCATGTGTAGATGGTGATGCTTTACTGCAAATTAGATTAGTCTAATGTGCAGTAAAGTGCTGCACCCAGTATTTTTTTTCCTTTTGAACCCTGAGATGAAGCAGCAAAGAATTACTTGAATTGTTTACTTCTTGTTGTAGCTGCCTTGAACTTGCCTTTCAGTTCAAAAGACTTTACATCTTGTACAGTCTGGACAGACCTTTACAACTTGTACCACCACAACTACTAGGACTTTTGTGAAGACCTCAGGAGCTGTGAAAAGGCCCAAAGGAAGGGCATGTCTACATGTGCTATTCATGCTATAAAGGCTTATTGTGCAGTAAAATACTCTCCCAGCCCTGTGGACATGGGGACAAGCTCCTTGCACAGCAGGGCTTCCCCACTCACCCTGGGGTTGGCTGAGAGCTGTCCCACTTCTGGGAAGGGACAGTTTCTGGCCAGTCCTAAACTTGGGAAGCAGGGAGTTTCCAAGTCCCAGCACTGCTTGGCTCCTGGCTCCTGTAGAAAGCACTGAGACAGTGAGGGGCAAAGAGCTACCCCGTCCAGGCAGTGCTCCGCTCCCAGCTTCTGGGGGGAGTTGGGAGCTGAGTAGCATCAGAACCAGGGGAGTTTCCCATCTATTGTGGCCCCCTAGTGTTGGGGCTGACCAGGAGGAAATTTACTTCTTGTCAGCATCTATACACGTGCTACTGTGGTTAGCTTACTACCTGTATTTACAAATAGTAGCTAACTGCACAGTAGACTAATTTAGTGTGCAGTAAATGATGTGCATGTATAGATGCTGATGGTCTACTGCACAGTAAAGCATCTTGTGTTGAAACACCCAGTGTAACTTTCCTACCAGAAACTTGAGGCAATTCCTGCAGGTCAGGACATAAGCAATGAGACACTTGTTTTAGAAAAAGGCAGGCAAGCATTCTCAGTATTTCTCTCATTTAGTATATATTAATTAATGCTTATGTAGAACATTATTGAATGCACTAGTAATATACTAAAAATCTGGTACACTGTATTGACAAGCTAAAAATGGATTCATTATAAATCTCCAAAATATTACTGTGCAACCGACCAGAATCTGCAGAATGCTTGAAGGCAAGGGGACTTAGAAAATGATTTTCAACAAAGATAATTATCTTAAGTATCTAAATGGACAATTTATGACAGTCACTCAGCTACAATGAAAAATAGAAAGCAGAAATCGGATTCATTATAATACAAATAATAAAATGTACAAGAAAGATGCAGAGTGTAGCTAGTTGTTCCCCTACTAAAGATTGATCTTTTAAATGTAATAATAGCTGAGTATGTCTGCCAGGATATGACTTCATATATTTAAGTTGGTATTTTGTATTATATAGAAAAAATAGCAATGGTAAGAAACAGAAAACAGGCTGGGGCTTAATTTAAAAGACAGCCACTGCATTAATATAATTGCTTAAGGGTCAAGAAACTAAGGCTAAAAAATAAACATTAAATTAAAAATTAAATTAGATTAAAAAGTACCATAGTAAATAAAAATATTGGGACAAATAAAAATTGAGTTGCAGCTTTCCTCTCATTCCTGTGTCTGCGACTGGGCTATTTTTAGCCTATGACTTCTCTTCCTAGATCTGTGGTCCTCTGATCACCCTTGGGTACACTCATGGGTATTAGGTAAGTAGATAATAATTAGGGACATGCTTCCAGTCTTAGGAAACACTAAAACAGGGATTCAGTAGTGGACACCAAAGTTACATCTGTCTTTTACGCGCTATAATTAAGGATAGGCTTATGTTTTTAAAACATTTATCAAAACAATTTTTTAAAACATTATTAACAAATCCAACTTGACAAATAACAGATTTGACATTTAAAGATACATCCAATCCCCTAAATATTAAAATAATTTAAATTCACAAAGCACATGTGTAAAAACTAACTGAACCATTACTCCGGGAGCTTTGTAGGGAGAAGCCATAGTATATTTAAGCCTTGAATTCTTTAACTGGTGTATTATTGAATGTGATTATGCAGAATGATCTGGATCTATCTCATGCCTCTTGCTGCTGACACACCATAGTTGTGCTCCATCAGAGCACTCCTATATAGATTTCATTACTTGCTTTGAAGTTCACTGCCATTAAATTGTGCTGCAAGATCACTGAGACAATAGATTGGGAATACAGGGCAATTTAAGCAGTTACATTGAAAATAACTGGCCTGAGATGTAGTGCATATCTGCATAAGGGGTTATATAGCTCAAGAAAAAAATCAAAATTATTCGCGAAGTTTTGTTTTTAATCACCATAAACAATCGCTCTCACTTATAACAGGACCTTTTAATTTATGTTGTTTCTGCTGAGCTACATTCAACACAATTTAGCAAGTGTAATATAATGTGGAGGGAATATAAGAAAGATTACAGGAAACATTTCTGCTTCAATTCCTGTCTGCTCTTTGCAGAAGAGCACACTAGTGGCAAACTGAAGTTAAAGCAAAATACAGCAAACAGTTTCTAAATGAACTCTGTTCCAAAAATTCTCCAAATGAACATTCTTGAACAAAATTCTAAATTTCTTAACTGAGCTACCAATGGCATTAAGAAAATATTATTGATAGATTTACTGATGATTTTCTCTCTGTCACACTCATGTCATATTTACAAATAGAAAGAAGTCTCCCTGTGCCAGAAGATATTATGAAACATTCTGGCAAAATGGTTTCTTGTGAAGTTGAGCTTATACTAGGAATATGTATAGACTGCGCAGGATAATGAGATTCTATCCTAAATCCAGACTGTGTTCAAATAGAGTAACAACGGGTAAAAAAAAATAGATAACTTTGTTGCAAAAGATTGTTGTATTTTGTTAAACTGTATTTCTACATAAAACAAAGTTAACTTGCTGGTCACCGAAGTTGAGTCATATTATCCACATACATATTAACACCTGCCATTTTATCTCATGCCCCTTTTGCCTTACCAGTGTTTTCCAGTCTTGTCCCTTGTCCTAATTGCACAAGAAGAATAATGGGAAGTGCACGCTTCATACTCTTCAGTTTCCTTTCAGCTGTATTGGTCTTGAATATGAAGAGGAGGGGAAGGAGAAGATTTCCATGTAAGTGGACAATAAATATTGAAGAACACTAGTTATTGGTAAGCAATTTTGTTTTCTCCTTTGAGTAATTGTCTACATACACATTCTCACTTCTGGGTGATTCCAAAGCACTTTCCCTGTGGGTCTCTGGGTGACTCGAAAGCAGTGTCCACATACTTGTAGGTGGGGCTTCAAGTTCTCTTACATGAACAGTGATTGTGGGACTACTTTTCCCATCAGAAAATCTGTCTTGAAGGCTTCCAGAATGGCTTAATGCTTTCTGAAGGTGTTGATGGAACTCCAGGTGACTGCCTTGCAGATATTACTCATGGGGGTGCTACACTGCAATGCTACCGAAGTAGCCTGTGTGTTGGTAAAATATCCTTGTCAATGGTGGCAGATCGACCTTAGCACTCTCATACTAAGTTTTATATCTTGAGATCCAGTTTGACCACATCTGGTCAGGGAACCCAGAGCCCATTAATACAAAGAGCTGTATTCCTTAACAGTTTGGTCCTCTGAAATATGCCAACAGTATCAGCATTTAGCGAGGGGGGCAAAGTCTTTGCTTGTGAAGACCGAGGCTTCAGGAGTTGAAGAACAGGGTGCTAGCAAGTTATTTTGCTGCTTCAGGTCAACATCTGTGACAACCTTGGGTAGAAGCTTTGTGCAAAGCCTTAAAGTCACTTAATCTAAGAAGGAGGTGGTATAAAGGGGACCTGCTATTACAGCACACATTCCAAAACGCTTTTCACCAAAGTAATTACTACCAGAAAGACTGCTTTTATGAAAAGGTGTCAGACAGAGCAGGCTACCATGGGCTCAAAGGATCCTGTCATTACTCATGCTAGTATAATTAAAAATTGGTCCCACTGTGGAACTAGATTTACATGGAAAGTCTCGGGGGGCGGGAGGGGACAGGGATATGGAATCTGAAGGTTGTCAAGTGAGAAAATAACTGCTGATCATTGACTGATGTGCAAAAGGCTGAGACAGATGCCAGGCAAACCTTAACTAAGACGACAAGATCAATCTACTTGAAGTGCAATAGATAAACCAGTATTTCTGGTATGGTAGACCTGTCTGGGTTAATAGTCCTTGCCTGGCACTAAGATAAAAAACTGGTCTGTTTTGCCAGGTAAATAAACTTCACATAGCCCTTTCTAATCTGAATGAGAATGTCTCTGACCTGGATTGGACATTTTTGCTCTATTTGAGTGGATCATCCAGAATCTAGGCTGACATGCAGGGAATGGACCCCCAGGTGAAGAATCCTTCTTCCCTTCTAGGTTAGCAGGTCTGGAACTAATAGCACCATCCTGGATTCTTTCACCGATAGGAACAGGACAGCCTAGTACCTTGATACACAACATTTCAGACATGTGGGGATTATAAAGAGAAGGGCTTGGGTTCTGCCTCACTCTGCGCAGTGCTCATGGAATTAGAGGCATGGAAGGAACACATACAGTGAGGCCCCTGGACCACCTTATCAGCAATGTACCTGAGAGGCAGGTGGGAATGAACTCCTCTCCAGGGAACAAGGAGGGGCATTTCCTGTCCTGAACAGGTGCCTGGATAAATGGCCCCCATCCTGCAGATATGTCCATGACTACCAAATCTTTGATCTCCCATTCACAATTTATGGAGATGAATGTGTCCAAGCAACCTGCAGTGACATTCTTATGATTTAACAATCGTAGCACAGAAAGATTCATTTGTTGACTTAGGCACTAGGGCCATAAGGTGACAGCCTTTCTGCAATGGTGGAGAAGCCTGATACCATCCTGTATGTTGCTGTAAAATGTTGCAGTGGTGGTGTTCATCACGATTATGGCATGGCAACTTGAAATATAGCAAAGGGAGGCTTTCAGGTTTCCTGTACTGCTCTGAGTGTCAGCATGTTGAAAAATAGTTTCATTTCATACTTAGGCCAGAGCCTCTGAACTTAAAAACCTACTGAATGCACTTCCCAGACCCTCTGAGAGGTGCCATGCCAGCTGGAAGGGAGAGAAAGTGCAGGTGATATGGCCTTGGATGCAATGCCCAGGTCCTTCCACCTCATTCATGAGGAAAGTACTGACTCAGGTACTGTGATTGGAACGTCTAGCAAGTTTCACTTGGGGGTAAAAATTATATGCCGCCAGGCCTGAAGACCCCTGAGATGAAGTCTTGCATGTACTGTCACAAAGGTACAGAATACCCTCTGCTCAGGAAGGGATAAGAAAGTCCCTACTCTCCTCACCAGACAATGACAGCACAAAAATAAGCTCTGTAATTCTATGATTTGAAAGCAATTTTGCAGAAGGCAGGCCTTTGTCGATATGGATCACAGGTAAGCTCAGTGATCTGTGTTAGAACTAAATTTCAGTTCTGATTAACATAAAAACACCACATGGGATCAGACTATAGGACTACTGAGCCCAGTATGTTGTTTTTGCAGTGGCAGAGTTCCACAAGTTAACGACATACTGTGTAACTGACAAGTAGCCATGGGCCCCCTCTAGATGTGCAGGTAAAGGCATGATGGAATCTCATGCACAATTCACACAATTGCACTTCCTGCCATGCCACACATGCATGGCAGGAGGTGTGATAGTGGGATCACACATCAGATCTTATCATGCCTTACTGCTGGTGCAGGTGAAGCCTGGGATCATGATCTTGGACTTCCCCTGCACCAGCACGGAGCAAGCACCCACAGCTGATGGGGCTCCCAGCTGTGGGGTACACATGCTCCCAAGCCTGACTTTCAGGCTCTCACCTGCCAGGGTGCATGGTGCATTCCCATGGATGGGAGTCCCATCAGCTAATTCGGGCTCCCAGCCATGGGGGCAACCTTGGCCACAAATTCAATTAATGATTGACAGCAACCATCCACAAAGTGTTTTTTTTTGTAGAATACCTTTGTGGCTTATTCCTCATTTTATCACACCACTAATTGATTGCCCATGTGGCCAGGTCACAACCTACAATGTGATTAATTGATTAATCACTTCTTAAGTGTAATGTGTGGGAGGGACCACAGAGAATGGAAAAGGTTCACTGCTCTGAAGATTTTCTAACACTGTTGGCACTGGTGCATCTTAATAACAACTTGTAGAGATCAGGGTAAACTAGAATCCCCTACTTCTGGAGGTGCATTGCAACTACCAAGAGGAGCTTGGTTAGGGTTAGAGTAGTAGAGACACCAAAGAGTAGGACATTGAACTGGTAGTGGTCCTGAACTACCATCAGGAGTAACAGCATTGTAGTAAGAGTTCTGCAAATCAAGAAATGGAATCCAGTCCCTCTGCTGTAATGACAGTACTATTCTCACCAGAGTGGTCATCTTGAACTTGAAGATGAATGTACTGAGATTTAAGTTCAAGATTGGTCTCTGCCCTTTCTTTCTCTTTGGAATTAGGAAGTAACAGCTGTAAAATCCCTTTCCTCTAATATATGAAGGAATTCTTATTGCAAGCAAGGAGTGGGTCTCTCCCCACAGCAGACTGTCATGAGAAAGGACTCTAAAAAAGGATGGGAACAGGGGGCCACTGTGAGTGAGTAGCAACTTGAACTAAATATCCACTAGCTACCACATCTAGGATGCACTTATCTGAAGTAATATGGGCCCATGAAAGGTCAAATTGGGCCAAACACTTCTGGAAGGGCAAGCAACTTGCATCTCTCGACAGTGCCATCAAACATGTTACTGATGGACAGAAGATCTAGGCACACCCCAACTGAAAAACAGCCTGCAGCCTGGAGGTGGGTGTTGTGTGTTGAAACAGACGGAGGAGGGCCCACAGCCCATCTCCTGCACCTGAGCGAGTGCTCTAACCATTCAGCTACTGGAAAAGGAGGGAGGAAAGTAGCTCTTTTTTCCACCTGATCTCTGGATAGTTTCTAAAATCAAGGACTTAGGTGCCTAACCATCTAACTCCAGATGGTGGTTGTGACTCTTGAGTGAAAGGAGGTGGCTCCCTAAACCTTAGGTGTCTCTGGAGCCCTGGACATACTCCATTATCAACACTACCTATTGTTTATCTTCAACATCAGCTCAACATGGTCAGAAGTATTTTATGCATGGCTGTAGGAGTCTAGATAGCTAACTCAGGACTGTGGATTTTACTCTGATGCCTTGGTACTTAGGTCCATTTGTGTTTTTAGGTTACAATATAATTATATAATCACATACTTTTTCTTTCCAGACCTCTGCCTTACTGAATGCATAAAATGGTTAATGATAATGTAGTGAGCAGCTATTTAATAGTCTGCTTTATCCTCATCTGTACAATGCGTGGCCTCATGTCTTGTTTACTGCACACTATTCAAACTCTGTTCTCACAACAGAATTATGGATTTCCAGATGGACTCCTCCATGCCACTCGTCACCATATCAGCTACACTTTTATAAACAACAAATTATTTCCACAAATATCATGCAAAATGAGAGGTTATTATCCCCAGTTGACAGATGGAGAATAAATGCAGAGGGATTTTGATCAAACGTCTGCTCTAGCTTTAGATGCACAATTTGAAATACCTATGCCCTGAGTTTACAGAATACTTGGCATTACACAGCATTTGCTATGCTGAAAGCAGATGTGAACACACACAAATTTTGTAACCAGACTCCAGCATCTCAAGCTGGGCATGCATAAACTGAGGAACACAGCCGCCACATCTGAAAAATTTTGGGTGAGTGACTTGCCTAGCGTCATGTTGGAACTGTGGCGGACTGGTTCCCCAGGGCATCATTTGATTGCTTTAAATCATGAAGCCATAATCTTTCTTCTTTCAAAAGAAGAAAGAATTCTGTTCATGCTACACTTCGCAACATCTGCAACAAGAGGCAGAGGTCTAAGAGACCAAAAGTTTCAGTTATACAACTCTGACTGACCCCTAGATCAAACCTATGCAGTGAACAAACAGCAATCTTGTGGAAAACACTGCACACAATCATATAAAGACAATCGTAACAGATGCACATAAAAATGCCAAATTAAGGTTGAAGAGGCAACCTCAGTTCTTGTATTTTTTAACTTTTGAGTGAATGACTTTGTAACTTGAACACTGGTCAGACCATTTAGGTTTTGGGGCAAGATTTCATCAGTTTTTAAAAAGGTAAACCTAAAAAAACCCCAGTGATTGGCATGAGAATGACAACCACATGGCTCACTATCAGCAGGCTTTAACTTTCAGATGCACTTTATGGACCTCTGCCACTTCAATGGAGGAACTGATAACAGCATCTGGTTTTCATCTGCTGTGTGTACTAGCACTAGAGGGAGATGAGAAACACTTTGCCAGGGGTTTCAAAGAAACCTGTTGCAAGCAGAGCAGTATTGAGATTTCAGAATCTTTGGACCCATTCCAGGCGCTAGAGGAATGTGTCTAGTCCATAAAGTCATAGATTCATAGAAGTTAGGGTCGGAAGGGACCTCAATAGATCATCGAGTCCGACCCCCTGCATAGGCAGGAAAGAGTGCTGGGTCTAGATGACCCCAGATAGATGCATATCCAACCTCCTCTTGAAGACCCCCAGGGTAGGGGAGAGCACCACCTCCCTTGGTAGCCTATTCCAGACCTTGGCCACTTGAACTGTGAAGAAGTTCTTCCTAATGTCCAATCTAAATCTGCTCTCTGCTAGCTTGTGGCCATTATTTCTTGTAACCCCCGGGGGCGCCTTGGTGAATAAATACTCACCAATTCCCTTCTGTGCCCCCGTGATGAACTTATAGGCAGCCACAAGGTTGCCTCTCAACCTTCTCTTGTGGAGGCTGAAAAGGTCCAGTTTCTCTAGTCTCTCCTTGTAGGCTTGGTCTGCAGACCCTTAACCATATGAGTGGCCCTTCTCTGGACCCTCTCCAGGTTATCTGCATCCCTCTTGAAGTGCGGTGCCCAGAATTGCACGCAGTACTCCAACTGCGGTCTGACCAGTGCCCGATAGAGGGGAAGTATCACCTCCTTGGATCTATTCGTCATGCATCTGCTGATGCACGATAAAGTGCCATTGGCTTTTCTGATGGCTTCATCACACTGCCGACTCATGTTCATCTTGGAGTCCACTAGGACTCCAAGATCCCTTTCCACTTCCATGCCACCCTGCAGGTCATTCCCTAGGCTGTAGGTGTGCTGGACATTTTTCCTCCCTAGGTGCAGCACTTTGCATTTCTCCTTGTTGAACTGCATTCTGTTGTTTTCTGCCCACTTGTCCAACCTGTCCAGGTCTGCTTGCAGCTGTTCCCTGCCCTCCGGCGTGTCCACTTCTCCACATAGCTTTGTGTCATCTGCAAACTTGGACAGAATACATTCACTCCCTCGTCCAAGTCACTGATGAAGACATTAAAGAGTATCGGTCCAAGGACCAAGCCCTGCGGGACCCCACTGCCCACACCCTTCCAGGTCGAAACCGACCCATCCACCACGACTCTCTGGGTGCGACCCTCCAGCCAATTTGCTACCCACCGGACTGTGTAGTCATCCAAGTCACAGTCTCTTAACTTGTTCACCAGTATGGGGTGGGATACTGTATCGAAGGCCTTCCTGAAGTCTAAGTATACGACATCCACCCCTCCTCCTGTGTCTAGGCGTTTCATAACCTGGTCATAAAAAGAGACTAGATTGACTTAGACTTAGTTGACTTAGACCACTGATTCTCAACCAGGGCGTCATGGCACCATGCCTTGAGATCCTTTCAGGGGTGCTGCAGGATGCCACGTAATTTTAGCATTTTTAGTGTGCAGTCATGATTCGCAAGATAGACTTAGAGATTTCAAACCAGAATACATAGCATTAAAAAAATCTGACTGATTGTGTTCTCTGAATTCTTCAAAATTCAAAAATTGCTCTATTATTTTTCCATAGTCAAAAAATAAGTGAAACGTAAGAATTGGCATTTTCCAAGGGGTGCCTTGAGTCTACTGGGGGGGGGCTTGAATCTAAAACAATTGAAAACCACTGACTTCAAGTCTGCCTTTTCCCCCAAGCTTGACTTCTTCTACACCATTCCCCTTCAAAATGTTCCTGCCCAAGCTCCATCTTCTCCTTATCTTTGGCTGCTTTTCACAGTCTCAATCTCTCCACTCCCCCACTGCTCCATTTCTGAAATGTCTTCTTCCCTAAGCGCCTTATACAATCTTAGCCATCTTCTCCTTTCCCCTGCTTTTGGTCCCCCCCACCCTCCGTTGTCAGACAGTTCAAGTCTCCTCCATTCTCCCCAGCACCTCATGCAACCTCAGTGCCTTCAGTGTCTCTGCTTCTGTCGCAAGCCCCCATCTGGCTTCCAGTTCAAGACTCTTCCTTCCCCTGATAGGTCTTCAATTTTTCCTCCTTTCCCTCCAGTCCTAACCTATTTCTTTTCTTCCCTCAGCCTGGTTTTTATCCTCTAAATATTGATATTAATACCATATTTGCTTGAGTACAAGATCACCCTGACTATAAGATGACCCCCTAATAATTAGATTAAAACCAGGCGCTTTTATCATGAGCCATGGGATCCTCCAAAAATGTATATGCAGGTAAGGTGCACAGCACCCTCACCTGGCTTCACCTCATGGAGGGTGGAATTACACTAAACATATGTGACAGGCTGAGAGAGGGGACAGAGCAATACTGGGTAAACTGCTTGGGGTCCCGTTTGGTGATATCTACTAGACATTTAAGGCTGGTGAAGAAACAGGAATCACTGGAAATGGGAAAGAAAGGCACAGCTCACTGTGGGAGTGAAGAGTAAGTAAAAATATATTCAATGTAGTAGCTCACCATGACGTTAAAAAGAGTCAGCAATGTGGGGGACTGCGTTTAATGGGCAGTATACTTAATGGGCACTACACACCATGTATTTTATTCAAATAGGCTGCACACATGGGAACGGGTGCAGTTACTGTAATGGGTGTGCGGTTTTATTAAAGTGGTTTGGAAAAGAAAAGGTGCAATGGAAGTCTATGATAGAGGATGCATATATACCTAAATATATGCGGGAAGAGAGAGATTTTAATTAAAAAAAAAAAAAAAAAAAGGCTGTACTAACCTATCTTAGCTTGCTCCTGTGGCTGTTGGCTAAGGGTAAGTGAGACTCGGGGGCATCCAAACCCCAAATCATCCAGGCTTCAGCCTGCATGTATGATGCCTGCCAATAGATTTGGGAGCATATGAAGCCTCAGGCTGAAAAGTCTGGGGTGGAGGATACTTGCTGATTGTAGTGCCACATACGGTGTTTGAATGATTGAGTTTTATTCAGTCGAGACAATTTGGAACTGATTTGGCTAAACTGGAATACAAAAAAATTAGGTTCCCATCAGTATCTCTGCCTTTTGGCTAAGATCATTTTTGGCATAAAGGGGAAGATGTCAGGGCTGGTTCTGGCCCTCCTGGTGCTGGCCTGGTATTGCAGTACCTCTAGACCCAGTGTAGGGAACACCCACCCATTTTTTTAAGGACCAAAAAGGTTCCCATCAGCATTTTTGACATCAGGGAAGGGTGTTGGAGCTTGCTCTGGCCTCTCTGGGTGTCAGTCTAGTATTGCAAGTACTTCCAGGCCCGGTGCTTGTTCTCTCCCGAGGGAACACCTGCCTCGTTTTTTTTTTGTTTGCTTTTTAAAGGCCACACAAAAAAGGATGCCATCAGCATGTGGGCCACATGGTTTACAGTCATGCTCAGTATTGGTTGCATTTAATCAACTTCATAGTTGGTTTCCATTACTGAGCACATGCTGCTTTTGGCAGCACTTTAATGGTAAACAATGTTTTTAATGAGGTTTCCTTATATGCAAATGTAAGATGAGGGGCTTTCCTCCCCATGCTGATGGGAGAAAAAACCCCCTCATCTTGTATTTGAGCAAATATGGTATTAGCAATCAGATACTGTCCTTCTCTATGCTGCCTGCAGATCACTGGAAACATGAGATGCAGACTTCCTGCTCCCACTTCTAGCACTCAGCCTTTAGCTATAAATCAGGAAATGCTCACCTGCTCTGGGGGAATGGCATGCACACAGTTCAGCTGCATCCCTTCACGACTTAGTAACAGGTAGGCAATGATACCAGCGCTACCTACAACAGTCACTTACCAGAACCAAGCAGCTACTTCTGTATTCCAATTACTGCAACAACCAGTTACATCATGTTTTTCCATAAGTGCCAGAGATGCACAGAATACCAAAGAACATGAAGACTCCAAAGTAAAACTGAATGCATTTATTAAGAATTCATTTAATTTCTGCTTCACCATACAGAAAACTGAGGTAACTCTAACAGAAACAGAACCACCAAATAGTATAACACTTTATAAAGGGAGAAAAGACAGAGTCTAGCTTAAAAATAGTTGTGGGTATAATTATGTACTCCCATTTTCTTTGCTTTAAACAAGTTTATGCTCAATAGATTTTTCCAAAGTAGAGAAATTACTACAATTTTCAAATGAATATGTTTGGCAGCTCCACTTTAAAGTTATGTTCCAAGAGAGGTTAAGGCATTTTATCAGTAGAAAACCTACCTCTAAAAGGTCTTTATAAACCTAGTTGGAAATTCATAACAAAAAGGTGACCACACAATGTACAGTCCTCTCTAACCCTAGATATCATTCTTTTACACCCAAAACTACTTTTCCCTATCCTTGCTACCACAGGTGGAAGTTTCAGTACTCACAGTATCTGTCTGAAAGGACAAATCAAATGAATGAGACAACATTTTAAAATGAATCATGCTTTCTTTTGGGACTTCTACAGTCAGTGGAGACAATATGAACTAAGAGCTCGGACAAACTATTTATATTGCAGACAAGAACAAATGGAATGTCAGAAGGTTGTCAATAGTTTTTGAAACTGCTTTAAGCGCATTACTTTTATAGTAGCAACCATGATTAAACTAAATACATATAATATCATTCTTATCTGTTCCCTGTTGGCACTCATCTATGTATTTTCAGCTACAACAGAAATATTTGGCTTTGGTCATCCAAAACAGACATGATAGAACATTGCACTTCATAAGATATGGTCCTTTCAATGTGTGTGCAATTCCATTGCAGTAATAGGAATTCTACATGTACAATGAGATGATTGTCTCTTTATTTGGGTGAGTTAACATAAGAAATTTAAAGCTGCTAATAAAAGGCAACTGATGCCAAAATGCAAAAACTCTTCTTTTTGAAGACGTCCTTTCTTTCAGAACAGCTCAGAAACTTGCTAGCGTTGGCAATGTTATAAAATATTATAAAAATGCAGTACATAAGAGTTACCTCAGCTTTCCTCAACATTTCACTTCATTGAAACCACTTTCACGTTCCATTACGCATTATAATGCATTTGGAGAATGTATATAACTTAATTATATTTCCTTGTTTCAAGCTGCCAGGCACCAGTCAAATACCGTAGTCGTATAAAAAGAAGATCCCTGCCCATCTGCAGCCAGCTCCAAAAGGGAACCAGCTTAGAACCTATGATAAATGAAAGAGAAAAATCAGACACACAATAATAATAGGAAAAAGCATAAAAGTTAGCACTGACAATATAGCATTGAAATGGTTGTGACCATTCTCAGCTTATTCAGTATGATTTAGATCTTAGTTTCAATAAAAAAAACTTTAGTGGAAAAATTAGTGCTTCATTATATTTAATTTATATTTGCAATTATAGCAAGAGCAGGGCACAATTTTAGGTCAGAAATAGCAGAGTAACTCAGTCGAAGGTATAATAAAGTATGTATGCAATCTCACTGCTGACTCAGAGATAAAACTTTTTTCCAGCAAATACAAGCAAGTACCTCAGGAAAGACAGTGCGTGCATATCTTTCTCAAGAACTTTAGAGACTAACTTGTTTGGAGTGGTATAAGGTTTTGTAGGTGACAGCCATTCATAGCAGCTGGCAAAGTAGGCTGTCACCTATGAAAACACATGCCTGTCTGAATGAATTAATCTCTAAGGTGCCACTCTAGCCTGCCTGCTGCCTGATTTCAGACTTACATGGCTTAATATCTCTGTCTTAGGAGTACTATTACAAACCCATTAGTGTCTAAGTACGTTAAATTCCAAGTTTAACTAAAGCTTCCTTAGTAGGGATGGAAGTCATGCTAGGTAAAATGAGCTTAGTGTCTCAGAAGCAGTGACTCTGGTTTTCTTTGATAAAAAACCCAAAATCTGCAATTAAAATGAAACGCCATTATAGATACAGGTTTTGTTGAACACAATGTTTTATTGATATATTTACAATTTTAAAGCAATTTTGGAAGCCTACCATTGTCTCAATCACTATAATAAAATAAATTCTAAATGCATATAAAATTCGACATTTGATTTTGGGTTTATCGTGGAAAATCAGAGCTCCCCCTGCCCTCTTCACTCACCAGGATTCAGGTCCAGGCCCCTTACTCCCAAGTCACAGCCTCCCAACCATGCTGGTGTCCCTCACTCCCCACCTATAGCTCCCTGGCCCTGCTGGTGCCCTTCACTCAACACCCACAGCCCCCCCAGCAGCGCTGGAGGGGGTCCCCAGCCACCAGGGCTACGGGCAGGAACCTGGGTCTGCAGCCCCCTGCCCCCCAGCAGCAGCCTCCGAGCCCCAGCTGCTGCCCGTGGAAGGCAGCAGCTGCTGTGGCAGAGCAAAGCATGGAGCCTGGCTCCCTCTCCCCCACAGGTGGAACAATCAGAGCAGAGCCCGTGGAGGGGCAGGTGCAGGCTGCCTACTACGGGTTCACGCTCTCTGCCCTGCTGCCCTCTCCCAGGGCTTCTACAGCCTGGTGGGCAAGACTCAGCACAGCGCAGAGGAGGGCCAGGCGGGGAGGCTTGTGGCGCCACTGGGAACTCCGCACTGCCATAGTGAGGTGGCCCCCTACCTGCCTGGCAGCAGTAGGGGGCAATACTCCATGCTGCCATGCCTGCTGCCGTTGGGTGGGCAGTGTGGTGCTGTGGGGTTTGCGGCGGCAGCACTGAACTTCCCTGCTCCACTCTGCCCTTCTGTGCTGGGTCCCATCCACTGGGCTGCAGAGACCCCAGGGGGAGGACAGCAGGGCAGGGAGCCTGAGCCTGCAGGCAGCAGCCTGGCCCCATCTTGCCTGAGCACAAAACTAGGGGGCACGTGTCCATCATGCCTCTCCCGGGAGTCTATGCAGTGGCAGGGAGACAACCTCTCCCTCATCGCTGCCACCCCCAACCCCATCCCGCTCCTTGTCCAGGCCCTGCGGCCACATATGACCTCAGGTCGCAAGCCCCATGCACCACCCTGGCTGGGCAGCAGCCCCAGCCCTGCCTCCCTTCCTCCCTCCCTCCCTCTTGGGGCCTCAATTCCACCCCTCCCCACCCCTGGATTTACTTGTGTGCCATTTGCATGTATGCACATGCATATGGTACCCCTGCCTGACCACCCTCTTTCCATTCCCTCCAGCCTCTTGCAGGCTGGAAAACTGCCAGCCTGCAAGGGGAAACATACCATTTTCCACGTTTTTCTCCTTTACAGGAGAAAATTCAGGTTCTTCTCCTTAAAATTAGAAAATCCAGGTTTACTGCGTTTTTCCATGGTGAACGGAAAATCTGGAGCCAATGCTTATAACAGAGTGCTCCCTCCCCACAAAAAAAAAAAAAAAAAAAGGGCATTATAAGAAACCTGAAGCAAAGTGTAATGGGATGCCTGAGGTACAGCAAGAGCTTTGGAGCCATCGCAAGGAAAGAAGGTTGGAGGTGGGGCCTACTGCGAAGTTGGCCAGCTTTACATGCCTTCCTTCACAACTGGATGGTTGCGGGGTAGAATTTAAGAGACTAACTGGTTGAGAGAGGCATAAGCTTTCATAGACAACAGTGTAGATGTAAGAAGAAAGTTCAGTGAAAAAGGTTCTGCCCTTCAGTCTGGGTGAAGTATTTGATTTACAGAAGAATGATACCCAGGTATTCCTTTCTGGATCACACACCCATCAACACCTAGAGTGTCAAAAATGTACTTGCCTTCAATTTCAGTCCAGTTGACAGCAACTTCTGCTATAGGTATTTTCAAGCGCTGAGCAATGTAAAGAAGTTCCACATCAAATGCCCTGGAGTAGAAATAATAATAATAAAACCCTCCCACTGATATTCATTTTCAGAAGACAGACTGCCATGGCATTAATTTTTAGCCTGGTATAACTCAGTATACAGTTCTGAAGTCTATGCTGCTACACTCTGAAGGTCAGATGCAGATGAAAGGTCATGTAATTATATAGCTGAATGATTCAGGAACCAGCCAGGGTACAGATTACAATACTTCACTGCATCCTTTCTTTCAGTGTACATGTCAGACAATGCTCACACTAGCATAGACTTCCCATTTGGTCTCCATAAAGATTCAGACTTTTTTAAAGCCTGGAGCCATATAGTGTATGCAACAGAACCCTACATCTTTAATGCTTTCTCAGGTTTCCACTGTGCCTGAAACCCTTTATGCATTTCTTGATGCAACCTTATGCTGACTTGATACTCCCTCCCGGCTTTCTTCGAGTAAAAGCAAAATCAATGTTGAAGCATAGAAGTGATCTGAGGAAGCACAGAGAAATAGTGGGGACAGAGGAACAGCTGGGGGAGCATATTAACAACTGACTTACAGTTATCAAGTCTATAATTCTTCCCGGAAGGCTCTGCTCACAAGAAAACTAACATTAGAACAGCAGAGAAAATTGTAAGCCAGGAGGGTAGTTACTGGCCAAATTCACATAGTGCTTTATTTAGCAGTAATAAACCTCTTACTAAATATTTTAAAAACATCACTCATTTCTTCTTCCCATTTGGGCAACAAAATTAATCTGCTCAATTCCTCAGGCCTGATTTTCACTAGTGCCACATATCCATAGCTCTTATTGGTATCAATGAGCTCCATTAATCTCTCTTTTCAGTGATAATCTTAAGAGCTATATCTAGAAAGATCACCTCAGTGCCTATACATAAATCAATGCTTGATTTATAGATGCCTGGCCCCAAACCTCATCCTAAGCCTAGAGTGAGGCCCCTATCTTCCCTGTACAGGGCATGGTGAGAGTTAGGTGCCTCAAAAGGTTGATCAACAAAGCCTGCATACGAAACAGGAATCTGCCTAAAGGTAGACATTTAGAAATGCTGAACACAGGGCTGTGGTTCTCTCTGGAACTTCAGCATAGAAGACTGGACTAGAAGCACAAGCTTTCATACACTTATTAGGATATCAAGCCTAAAATCCTTTCCCTGAAAGGTATGTGACTACATATATTCTTTGAAAGGATTGACCAGGACTTGCTACCATGTTTTAAAGGCCGTGGGAAGAGGTGAGAGAGTAAACAAGAAGAAAGATGACTCTGTAGCCTACTGATGAGGGAACTATGGTAGAAGGCAGGGCGGTGAGGGGTCCTGAATTCTAGTCTTTGCTCCAAGGTTGGCTTATATATTTTATATTAAAACAGACCCTGGATGAAAACAGAAACAGTTTTGGAAACAAAAATTGGAATTCAGGTCCCTGCCTCCAAGGCTAGTGTGCTCATTGATATAGGCTGTAGAGATTTCCCTCTTAAAAATCACTCTTCTGGCTCCATAAAGCTTACATTCCTTTCTGCTTAAGGGCCCTGCCTAGTTTCTGAATCCCACTTGGATTTAGGCAGGAGCTGGACACGAAGCTGCAGTCATGGGCATATGCACAAGCAGAAATGTAAGTATCTACAGAACTTTCAGGTCAAACAGGGTTTGGGTTTAGGTGCCTCTAGGGCTAGATGGCATCTGTTCATCAGTGAGTGACAGCGGATATTGCAGCTATCCTACTAACGGGTGGTGCATTTTCTCTTGAGTCTGTAGAGACTGACGTCAGACTTGCAGGTACTGCCACAGTAGTCATAGGTATACATAGCATTAGGGGCTACTGTACTGACAGGCTGGTTGCTTCAGTCACATTTACTGTAATTTGAGTAATCATTTCTCATCGTGATGTTGTACTCCATAATTGAGAAGGGAGCGCCCACTTTGTCCTGTTTCCTGCTATGCCCTCTCAAAGATTTGGGTTGATTCCAAAAGCCTTCATGTCCTGCTTGCAGACATCTTTGAAGTACAGTTTTGGGTGCCCTACTCTTCTCTTTCAACCTGCAATTTGCCCATATAGGAGGTCTTTCAGGATGCACCTATCTTCCATCCTGTGGAGATGGGTAGGCCAGTTTACGCACCGCTGTTTAAGTAGTGCACTGATGGTTGGCAGGTTGTTTTGGCAATGACCTCTGTGGTGGTTGTTCTGTCTTGCCACTTGATGTCAAGGATGCACCATTGACAGGCTGGGTGGAAGTTGTTCAGCTTCTTTTCTTGATATGCATATGTTGATCATGTCTCACTGCTACACATTAGGACACTGAAGATGCAGCTTTGTACACAAGCAGCTTAGTTTTGATTTTAAGTTTTGTATTGTTCCAGACACATCTAAAGAGCTTAATGAAAGTGGTAGCAGCCTTTCCAATATGCACATTTAGTTTGGCATCTGATCTTGTGTGAAGGTATATGCCTTCCTTCAAGCTATCAAAAACACAGCTGAGCAGCATAAAAAAGATCCCAAAGAGTGTGGGTGCCTGAACACAATCCTGCTTCACTCCACTGTTTATCTCAAACCTGTCAGAAGTTGAAACATCACACTGAACTGTGGCCTGCATGCTTTCATGGAAGGAACGGATCATCCTGAGTAATGTGGGGGCAGGGGGGGGAATCCAATTTTTACCAGGATCTTGAACAAACCTGTTCTGCTAACCATGTCAAAGGCTTTTGTCAGGTCAACAAATGCTAATTACAGTGGCTTACTTTATTCTGCATTTGTCTTGCAGTTGGTGTAAGGAGAATAACATGTTCACTGTTGATCTCCCTGCTCTGAATCCACACTGTGATTCTGGGTAGACATGGTCAGCAAGTTGTTGCAAGCATTTCAGGATGTCTGGGAAAAAGCCTTGCCTGTGATACTGAGGAGAGAAATGTCCCTATAGCTGTTACAGTCACCCTCGTCTCCCTTGTTCTTGTAGAGAGTGATGATGCTTGCATCACACGTCCTGGAGTACATAACCATCCTTCCAGCAGCACACTAAGTGTTAATGAAGATGGGGTAGCAAGCTAGCCTTCCCATATTTGAGAATCTCACCTGGCATGTCATCCTTCCCTGGTGCTTTTCCACTTGCTAGAGTCTATGGCCTTGCTAAGTTCTTCAGCTGTAGTCTCTGTCTAGCTGTGCCAGTATACTTAGAGTTGGAAGTTGATCCAGTACATCTTCTGAAATGTCTGTTTCATGGGAGTAAAGCTCATAATGTTCGACCCAGCGTGACATCTGCTTGATCTTATCACTGATTTTTACTTTGCCATCTTGAGACTTGGAGGGGGGAGGGGGGGTGACGACTTTAGTGACAGTTGGGCCAAAGGCTTTCTTTAGGCCATCACACAACTCACAGGTTTCCTATGTCTGAAGCAAACTGCCTCTCTTGACATAGGTCAGTCCAGTACTGGTTTGCACAGTGTCTGGCTGTTTTCTGCACCATTGCCCTGGCATGCTTCAGCTTAGCCTTGGAATTTTCTGTTTGATTCTGATTGCGTTTCAGATAGGCTGCATTCTTGGCCTCAACAAGTGGTAGTATCTCTTCTGAGTGTGCCTCGAACCACTCTTTATTTATTTTTCCTAAATACTTCTGTGGCTGTTTCCTGGATGGCTGCTTTTAGCTCACTCCAAGTTCCGGCAGTATTTGCAGGTGTTGCTTTCATAGACATAGCTAGCTCAAAGGTCCTTTGAAAGTTGAGGCACTTGCTTTGAACTTTTGTGGTGTGTATATTAATTCTTGGTTGACTTTTGTGTTTGAGTTTATGCAGTTTTTTTGGTATTAATTTCACTTTGCTGACAATAACGGAGTGGTCTGTGTCACAAACTGTACCGTGAGACGTGTGGGTGTGTAGCACACTGGGAAGGTTTTTCCTCCTGGTGATCACAAGGTCTAATTGGTGCCAGTGGCCAGATCACAGGTGTCTTCATGATATTTTTTGAGGCTCTGCCCACAAAGTAGGTGTTAGTGATATACAGGTAGTTTAAGGTGCAGCGTTCAAGAAAACATTGGTCATTTTCATTCATTTTCCTGATGCCATGATGTCCCAGGCAGGTTGGACAAGAGTTGTGATCTGCATCCCTTGTCCCCTAGGAGAAGAAGCCTCTCGTTTGATGGTAAGCATTCAATGACTTGGTGCAAAGCATCACAGAAATTATCTTTATCATCTGAACTTGCCTGTAAAGTTGGTGCACAGGCACTAATGATGTTAACAAAACCATCAGCTGACTGTAGTCAGAGTGAGATGATGTGATCTGAAGTTCTAGTGGGGGGTCTCGATGGTTTTGACCAACCTGTTGCAGTTTTCAAATCCAACCCCATGTATCCAAGTATCTTTTGTGCTCCTCCCTTCACAGAAGAAGGTGTAGTAGGCCTCATGAATGGAGCCTAAATTGGCCAATCTTGTCTCCTGCAAGGATGAAATGTTGATGTTAAGTTTTTGCAGCTCTCAATCAATCAGTATGGTCTTCTGGACATTGTCCATCATCTGTAAATTGTTATTCACGCCAGGATACAAGGTCCTGACATTCCAGCTTCCCAGAAGGAAGGTTTTAAAGTTTCTTTTCTTGTTGCCTGGTACTTGATTTGCCTTCTGCTTATCAACTTTTGATCTAGCTCCACACATTAAATGAGACAGACAGAGTATGAAGCCTGGCTGCTCACAGTAGGCAGCAGGGAGGTGGCAAGCTGCTGCACTGAGGTCTGTGGAGCTCCAGACTGGCTCACTGATGGAGGCTGTTGCATGCATGCTTCTGGGCAGATGGTGGGGAAGGGGCCTGAGATGCACTACCACAACAAGGATCAGGCCCTTTGCTGCTCCTCTGCCATCTGCCTCTGGCACACCAACATCTTACAAGTTGAGGCTGGGATGTTTTTGGTACTCTGCTCAAAAATGTTGCCCACTCCTTATGCTGCTTGAAACCTCTTAAGGATTGGCTCCCACAACCATTCTTTAATAGTATAGAGCAAGACTTACTCATTTCCCTTAAAATGGGGAGAAGCAGTGGTGGTGGAGGGCAGGGGGTGAGGGGACCTTTATACAACAGGTTAGTGGTAAGAGCACTTATCTATCAAGTGAGACACATAGGTATCAGACCTTGGGGATCTAATTTTCCCACATTCCTAACCAGGCTATTTATTTTGTGATTGGCAGCATTCTTGCCACACCTACTGTTGAAGCTGCTCCTCTATGTTGCAAAATATACAAGATTAAATGACCCACAGAGGACAAGAAGATAACTGCAGCCTAATGGCTAGGATACTTGCTAAGCAGAACAGAGCAGAGCTGAGCTGAGCCCCAAGTTCCAGTCCCTGATCCCAAGACTGTTTCCTTACTTTATGTTAAAAAGTTATTGAATAAAACACAGAAACAATACTGGAACCCAGGAACCTACTGTACTGGTGAGTGCCCTAACCTTGACACTAGTTAAGCTCACTCTTGTTTTCTGTCTATGGCCCGGTTAATCTTGGGGAGTTCTTTCAGCACAACAGCATAACCACACAGGAAGATGGAGTGTACCTTGAGCCAAAATACTTTATGGTTTAGTGGTCAAAGCACTTTCCAAAGAAGTGGGAGACGGGGATTTAAAAAAGCTTAGGCAGAAGAGGGCATTGCACCCAGATCTTTCACTTCCTGGGCAAAGACTCCAAGAATGAGGCTATATCTATAAAAGGTGGGAACTCTCTCTTTTCTTGAAAAGCTCTACCCTGTCAGCGTTTGATAGAGGTGTTGGGAAACAGATGACTATATTAAGCACCTCAAGGGACCTGCTCTTTCCACTGTCTACTTTCTAGATCCTGGCTGGGCTCAGGCTAAGTGTCTGCCAAACTGGTATACTGTTGAGAACCTGCACATGAATATACTTCCAGGCAGAACAAGACCAAGTAGCAAGGCACTTCCACAATTAAGTGGTAGCTGAACAGGGCTTTTTGGGATCAATTTTGGATTTAGATGCTCAGGTCTGTAGGATTCCATCTTTAGCTGCCATAAATCTCTAATAAATTAATATTAAAACTTAGTATTATCTATCTATCTATCTATCTATCTATCTATCTAGCTAGCTAGCTAGCACCAAATTCAAAATATTCTGACTTCCCGTTTATGTAATTGAATTTTAATTCACCTGTAAACATTTAAGAAAAATTGATCAAGAACAAAAATATAAGCACTCAGCACTTAAGTCAACTGTTAATTTCTGTGTCATTCTAACAGACCAGCAGCATTTCTCTTCCAGCATGTAAAATATAGAGACCTACCTAAGTTGTGGTTTTTGCAGAGACTGCAAAAAACAGCATTGTCCATAATTGTTGGGAAATCCAACACTGGCTGCAATTTCAACAACAAAAAAAGTGGTAATGGTGTATACCGTGTGAAGGTGCCCTTGCCAATCAGCAGTGAGGGGCAGGGCAAAAAAAATGGTAGGGACAGACTGAGTGAAGGTGCCTTCTGCCAATCAGTGGTGAGGGGTGGGACAGCTGTGAAATGCCTACAAAATCAGCTGTGTGATGCGAGCAGGCTGCAAAAAATCCTTTGCTTTGCCACAATTTACATGGGTCCCTAGTAATATAACTAGCTTAAGTAACTTAAGAAAAAATGTAGCTATTTAGAACAGCATCACGTCTTCAGCTGTTCACGTCAGATGTACATTATCATTCTTTCATATCAAGTGCATTATTAAATTTAAATCTACACATGAATCTATATGAAGAAAGGGAAAAGACTGTTGAAGGTTTGGGGAAGGAATTAAATATGTAAGTAAGGACACTATTTTAAAGCATTGCTTTAAAATAGCATTACTTGAACTTTACTTGATCTTAGAGGTGATCAGGTCTCTAAAAACACACTTTGGCAAACCTCATCTTGTCATTTTTACTTAACATTTGGCATATGAAACTAATGAATGGTCTCACATGCTCCTGAGAAGATGGATATAAATCATATTTTATTTAAAATGCTGCTCTTTTCATTATGTACATATTGTTAATTCTTTAGTTTCCCTATTTCATAGCAGTAAACTGCTTAATGAGTGTTTTGCATTAATTTCTTTCTTAGTTAGACTGAGGCCCTCTCTAAGTTCTAAAACAGCTCAGAATCAGAAGAATACAGGTGCAACTTGAAGTCACTTGAAGCTTTCATTCACTGTGGGCTGCAAACGGAGCGTTATGCTTCTTAGAGGCACAGCCCAGAATGTTACCTCTGCTTCTTCTAGTATTTTCACAGCAGTTGGCAGAAGTGTGGCCAAGAACAAGTTAGAGGGACAGACCTTTGTAGGTTACCAGCTAAGTTGCAGAAGCTATTTCTCTCTTTCCATTCCAAATTACCCTCCCTTCAGAGAAAAGCCTACATGACTGAAATGTATTTTATAAAATTATACTTATTAACAAAATACTGGGACATATATATCCAGGTATAGACAGCTACTGTCCTTTAAAACCAAGGCATTCAGCACTGGTCCTTTGACTAAATACCCATCCTTTGCCTAATCCATGCACTAGAAGAGGACATTTAAACGTATGGTTCCCCCAGCAACTGTAACTCAGCTACCCTGTGCATACAGGTTGACATGGAGCTAATGATACCACCCTGTGCTGCAATAAAAAAAACAGAGGCAGTAGAGTTAAATTAACTATAAAAAACACTGGGTTACAATAATGTGTATAGTTTTTGGCTGTATAACTTAGATCCTCTTAATAATGCTATCTTTGGGGTAGGAAAACAAAATCTGTTGGGCTACCAGAAAAAGTTAAGACAGTAGAGGATTTTTTTTGTCTAAATGTGTCAAATTGGTTCCAAGTAACTTTGTTATTTTGTATGGTTTCATTAAAAAAAGCACTGGGTATTATTTTATTAAACCAATGTAATTACTTATTTAATAATTTCTTTTACTAAGATTTCACAAGTTTGCTGCTTACAGAAGCTTATGCTATGCACCTCTGATTTAGTCAGTCCATAAGATGCACATCTACCCTGCCTTCTGCCTGACTTGAGATTAACATGGCCAACTACCTCCCTCTTTTTTTTTTTTTTTTTACTAAAGCATTTATATTTGTATTACTTGGGGGTTTTTTCTGACATTTTAAATCTGCAAGCAAAAAAAGTTGTATTTACCCTTGATTAGCTCTGGACCTGATTTTTACTTCGGTATGTCATATAATACTAATCACTTGCTTAGTGGACTAAAAACTTTAAAGAGCCATGGAACATTTAAATGTCTGATGAATTTTACTGTAGTAGCAGGTCTAAAAATGGTATTCTGTAAATTAGATCAGCATAGTTAACAGAGTTCAATGATCATCTAAGAACTGTTGAAAATGTTATCACTCTATACAAAACAATTAATGAAATGTCAGCACATGCACATTGCTATCCAGCTTGAATGACAGTAAAAACATTTTGGGCAAATTCCAGTGATCAATGACATTGGCATGATTTGGGTAGAGATTATGCATGTTTCTAGACGTGACAATTAACAAGTTTGGACTTTGAAACACTCTCCTTCCCCTAGACCCTACCTCATTTTAAAGGAAAAGGATTTGTGTGGGAAATTGTTGCACTACTTTTCTCCTTTCTTATTCCATGTATGCACATGTCTACAACAAGACTTAATGAGCAAACTTGCATTTCAGCATGTTCAGTAATCCTGATACCACCCAGCTTTATATTCTAGACTCAGATATTGTAGTGGAACCCAGGGGCTTTCTGTAATCATAATTTATAAGGGTGAGTTAGCTGAGGCTTAACCTGGGCAAGACACATGACACTGGCAGTCTGGGGGAAGTAATCGAATGAGTTGGCAAGCACAATATGCACGCTCCTGGTTGACAGAATGCATCTATCATTTGGGACTAAGATTCACAACCTTGGAGCTTCATCAGAGCTGTGGCTGGCCTGAGAAGATCAAGTAGAAAACTACAGTTATGAACTGCATTGTAATGTGCTGACTAACCAAATCATACTATAGCAGGGCTGTCCAACTTCTAAGTGGCTGGGGGCCAAATGCCCTGCAGGCCATACCAGCAGGGGCTGCTTTCTCATGTGTTGTCAGGGTGAGTAATGGGCCCACACCATGCAAACACCCTCCCTGCTGCCACCTCCTTCCCCCCAACTATTGCACTGCAAGCCTCTCTGCCCCCCCCTCCCAATACTGTACCACACAGGCCACACTCATCTACAGCTCCCTGTGCTGTTCTGCATTGCCCTGTCCCCTGATGGGGGTGGGGGTGGGGGGGCTGTTGAGGGAGAGCAAGAAGCAGAAGCCAGGGCAGGGAGGGGGAGCCTGGAGGCTCCAGTTCCTGCTGCAACCACAGTGAAGCAGGGAGCAGTGGCCAAGCAGGAGCCTAGGGAGCTGCAACTTAACCCCTTGCAGGCTGCATGCAGTCCCTGGGCTGCTAGATGGACAGCCCTGCACTAGTATGGACAAGGGAAAACCACTTGCTTCTAGTCACATTTAATGTTAGGAATATTTGTTTCTTTGCCCATGCTACAGTTCAGGATCATGACAGTTAACATCCCTTACAGCCCAATTAAAAACAGGAGTGGGAAGAAGCCCCATGATTCAGCTTCCAACTCAAATGTGCCCAATTTACAAAATATTTATTCTGCAAACTTACTCTGGGTTTTGAAACTCCAGCTGGGAACTCTCCTGTTTGTGCAACTTCACCAGTGATTAATGTCCTCCAGGTTAAAATTATGCCCTCGGTTGCACTGAGAATACTAAGTGAAACTTAGGCCTTTTCTACACTAGATGGGATTACCGGGACACCTGTATCAGCAAATCCTTCATGGTGGAGACACAGCCTTTACTGGCAGAAGAGTTCCAAGAATCAAATGAGCTATCTTGGTCAGCAGTTTTTTTGCAGGTATAACTCCAATTACACTAGGATTTCTACTGGCACAACAATGTTAGCCGGTAGGGGTAATTCCATATTCCCCTCCTGCTGTAACTTTATTGTGAGCAAAATATGAAAGTGTAAACTAGGCCTTTGTCACCCATTATACTGAAAACAAAAAAAAGAGTCAAATCCAACTTATTCTCTTAATTCTGTTGGTCTCCGGTGCTAACAGGAGGGGAAAGAAGATAAAACCCGTAAAAAACCCTTTTGTCACTACGGTCTGCAGGTTTAGATCTGTAGAATGAAAAGGTATTATTTCCAGTTTTCTCAGGCAGATTCCCATACGTGAAGCTTAGTAACAAGCTGCAGAAACAAATACATACGCATTTTAACATGTTGTCCAGTTCAACATAACAACATGGAAAAATTTACTCCACGGTTTAAAGTGTCCTTTTTAGGCAAAATAATACACGCAGAATCTGTTATCCAGTCAGTCAGCTGGTAAGGTACTTAACAAATGTAAAATTTAACTAGAGAAGTACAGAGCACATCTTATCATGTCAATCAAGAGAGGAACAGAATTACATATGGAATTTCCCTCATCAGACTTGTGCTCTATCCGAGATAGGACCCATCACATAACAGCTGACATCTTTCATTTCCTCTACAGGGAAAGGAATCCAGGTTGTAAAAAGAGATTCCTTATAGCCTAAAGAGGCCAGTGTTGAAATTTTAGATTTGGAATATTCTGTCAGTACAACCATCGAATTTTGTTTTCCTTTAATGCTTTATAATTTAACTTTTTTAAAGTCAACTTTTAAATTAAGATAGTAGTTCTTGAAATCCCAGCTGTTTGCTATGCTTTTAACATGTTCTTTTACATTTTCCTGTAAGTTATTTTAAAAAAAGTGTGACCCATTCTGAGAAACAGATGAAAGAGTTTGATTAGATTCAGAGCTCAACACACAAAGCACATGCTCTTTGTTCAAAGGTTGATCTAGGTTTCAGGGAGATGCTGAACTCTATTTTTAGGAAGTAACTTTTAAAAATATTTGGTTTGAACTAAGATGCATGTAGAAGAAGCTGTCCAACAGACAGGTCTAAAAATAATCACCCCCAAAATCTCTCTCCTTTAATTTTAAACCAGATGCAAGGAGAACATTTATACTATAATTTAGGGCTGACAAATTATTAAAAAATGTAATCGCAATTACTTGTGAGATAAAAATAAATAGTCACAATTAATTGTAATTTTAATCGCACAGTCAAGCAATAGTCAGCATCCCCTACCCAACAGCCTGGAGCCTGTGCGCCCTATGGCTTTTCCTCGCCACCACCAGCAGCACACAGCTACAGCCCCAGCCCTGCCCCGGACTCACTGTGGCTGCAGTGGGCCAGCTGGAATCTGTGTGAACAGACCCACCCCCTGGCCCACCGTGCACCTGCTGCAGACTTACCCATGCTGAGCAGAGGCCAGGGAGACGCTGCTGTTCAGTGCAGAGGAAAAATGGCCCCTCCCCCTCACTGCTGCGGGGCCCTTCTTGTTGGGTGGCCTGGAGCCCTTGCCTGGGCTGCCCTGTGTCTCCTCTGCACTGCTACTGCTGCCCCGCTGGATGGCCCAGAGGCAGCAGAGAGGAGCCACAGGGCAGCCCAGGTGCTGGATCTGGGCGGCTGCAGCAAGAAGGGCCCAGCAGCAGTGAGGGCACTTTTCCCGTGCCAAGTAGCAGTTTTTGTCCGGCTGCTGCCACTGCTCGGCATGGGCAGGTGAGTGGAACAGGCATGGGGTGGGCCAGGGTCGGGGCTGCGCACATGGGTTCTGGCTGGTCTAGATCTGGTCTGCTCCACTGGTCAAAACGACATGCGTGATTAACGCGTTAATTTGTTTTTGGGTTAATTGTGTAAGTTAACTGCGATTAACTGACAGCCCTACTATAAAGCCAATAACAATACCTCGTTCCCTGGTCTGCAATTCTACATCTGTTGCTGATGGATTCCAAAGAATTGTATAAATGTTAATGCTAGTTTAGAAGTACCTGTGTGGGGAAACACAGGATGCTGTAGGAATTTCAGTGTCTCCTTCATCTACATAGTAGCCGAGTACCTAAAGCAGTCATCCAATGCTCCCCATTTAGTAGTAACCATGGATTAAAATACAAATATAGTAAAAAATTGCTTTCAGAGTATCAAGAGATTAAACATTAAGGTGACATGCTGGTTAATACCAGATGGAGTAGAAACAGACTGGTGGAAATCATGCAAACGATAAATGTGAAGAAATTTGATCAACTCTATTTTCCTCCCCTATCTCAATCCAGTTTTGGAAAACAAATCCAAATTTCACCAAAGGTAGTGTCTGACTCTAGCAACGATGGGCACCAGACCTTATGGAAGAGGATTTCTTGACAACCCTCCCCATTCCACGTTTGATAGAAGAAAACAGAAACAGAGGCTCTAGTTAAAAGGTGTTGGTGAAAAAATACTGAAAAGGCTGTAAACATCTCTTTTTGATGCCTTGCTAGTTATTTTACAAAGGGAAAAGTTTAAACCTTTCAATCACTCCAGCCTAGCAGCATGCTACCTACTCTGCTTACATTACCACACTTATTGTTACAGCAAAAAGTATGTGGCTGGGGGGCAGGGAGCAGAGTGAGAATGTGTTCCCAACACCCATTCTTTCAGTGAGGCATGTTAACAGGCTGCTGACAGAGACAAAAATAAAACTCAGCTATCTCTAGGATAACTGCTTCTCTCTCTTTAGGAGCAGCATTGACAAGGTCTAGTGTTCCAGAGTGAACTGCAGCACCCTCTCAGCCAACCCTGCTAATTCTGCACTTGCTCTCTTTAGCATGCCTAAAAGGATGTCGCTCCCTTTCTGCAAGTAGGAGAATTCCTGGGGCTTTGCCTGCAGGAGCAGCTGGCATCATCCACACACAAGAAGCTCAGCATGGAGTCACCTTCCAGGACAAAACTGGACATTGGTTCATTAGATCCTCCCCTCCCTCTATTCCTCTCAGGGCTTTGTGAACAGTTCATCTTTCTTGTTTTTGCTGCAACAGAAAGCCAAGCTCCAGTCAGATGTACACCATGCACTGCTGTATCTGGGCAAATGCTAATGGTATTAGAAACCTCAAACTTTTTAAAGGTTAATAAAATTACCTAGCTGTAACAGTTCACTGTACATGTTGTCAACTCAGCATACAAGGTAATAAATAAGAAAGAGGTTCCTTTACAGAAATACAGACTTTGATTACAAAAAAAGCTGTGTAATTGTCCATAGCATTATGAACTCAGGCTGAACTTATGGGTGTAAAGATTGACTTGCTTTAAAAACATTAATTTTGGGCCTGGCATATTTTGTGACCTGCCAAATGAAGATGCAAAATAACGGGAACAAAAAAAAATTACTGAAATCTAAAATCTACCCACACATTACATCTATACTTTCAGTTTGTTACTTTCTAGAATTTTTCTTATGTTTATTTCTTATGTAAATACTTTTCAATTACAAGCAAGAGACTCTATTTGCATAATCTAGTTGTAAGACGAAGAATGCTCAAGAGGTAGAACAGCAATAATACAGCGCATTAGGGCCCAATCCTACAAAGGAGGTAAAAGGGAGGTGAGAGAGCCTACCACACCTTGTAGGACTAGATTCCTTATATAATCTAACCCACCTCTAGAATAACAGAAATATTTAAAAACTAAGAAAGCGAAGGTTTAAAGGATTTCCTGTGGACAGACTTTTACTCTGCACGAATTACTGTGCTTATGTGCATGTGGTAATTAAGGGATTAGACCAGGGGTGTCAAACTCACCTTGTACTACAGGCTGGATTAGGACCACAGAGCTCCATGCTGGTTGGATCCAGCATGGGGCAAGATATGGCAGTTTGTGCTCCAACGTGGAGCACGTAATGGCAACACTGGCTTTGCCCCAAACCACACAGTGGTGGCAGAAACTCCAGCTCCAAGCTGAGCTATATGGAGGCAGCTACAGCCCCCGCTGCACGCCCTATGTTGGAACCAGAACTTTTGTTGCTGCTGCCACCACATACTCCAAGCCACATTGGCAGCTCCAGCCCTGACTCCTGCACAGGGGAAGCAGGGTCACAGCAGTGGCAACAGGAGGAGCAGACAGAGTGTCACCTCTTGCTCACCCTCCTGCCACCAACTGCCATGACCACTGGGGCCCAAGGGCCCTGGATTCTGCAGCAGGCCATGAACCAAATTCTGGTGGCCTGCTGATAATCTGGTAGGCTGGATGTATTTAACACAGGCTGTAAGTTTAACACCCCTGGAATAGACAATAATTCAGGTCTTGGAAAACAAAAAATAGCTGTAATACTGATTAGAATACTGATTATCCAAAATACAAGGTGAATAAATACACCATTTCCAAATTATTAGCCAATTTAAGGATTCATCCGAAAGGGTGAAACATCTTGTGAAAATGAGAAGGCAGAACTTAAAAAAAAAACCAAAACATGAATGCACAAAGCTGTACTTAATGTAAAAACTGCAACAATCTAACAAGAGAAAGACAATTCTAAGCGCAGACCAATTCCCATTCACAACAATGAGCGGTTAAGGACTGAATCCTTGATCCTTGTTATGGTGTAGTAATGGGCACATTAGCCCAGGGGTGGGCTATTATTTTGGCAGAAGGGCCACTTCATGAGTTTTGGTGAACTGCAGAAGGACACAAAGGTAGCCCCACCACTTGACAGATAACCCTCCCCTAGGTTGCCATCTTGGGACTGGAAGTCCTATCACTAAACCCTGACCTTTGTCACTAGAAGCCCCTGCCCTTGCCCCCCAAAATATTCATGTGCGTGTGCGCGCGTGCGTGTGTTGGAGGGGGGGAAGTTGCCATCTTGGAACCAGAAAAAAAAAATCATCTACTAAAAGTCATATACCTGCTATAACATATTTTAATTTTATTACAAAACTATTTTTGTCATTATTTGTGTAGTGTATATAGAGATGACTGCATAATAGCCCAATAATAACGTCTTAACTCTTGTATATACCACTTACATGCGTGCACAATCAGGGGGGCAAAGGGTATGTTGTGGGGGAGGGTATGTATGGGGGGTTGTGGGGGCAGGATGTGAGTGTGGGGACCCCCTCCCATTTCCCCCCCCATTATGCATAGCATCTGTTGGCGGTAGCAGCATCAGCAACAGGCAGGACCTTGGGGCACTCATGGCCTGCACATGTGCTGCTGTCCGGCAGTGTAATGCTCTGGCCAGAGCTGCACATGACAGCAAGGAGCACAGGCAGACTGTCCCACTTCTATCATGTGGGGCTCCCTGCGGCACACATGCAGCTCCCAGCACTCATGCGCCACCGGGGGGAAGCCCCATGTGATAAAGCTGGCTGCCCTCCCCGCTCCCTGTCACCATGGAAGCAGGGGGCAGGGCTCCCTGCCAGTTCCAGCGGAGTCCTGGAAGCTGCATATGGCAACAGGGAGTGGGGAAATCAGCCAGCTTCATCATGTGGGTCCTTCCCCCTCATGGCACACGAGCGCCAGGAGCTGCACGTGCGCTGCAGGGAGCCCTGTACGATAGTGGCGGGCTGGCCTGGCTGCACTCCTTGACACCACATGCAGCTCTGGCTGGAGCCAGGCACCACCTGCTGCTGAAGGCCCGCTGCCTGCTGCTGTTAGTGCCAGAGGCTGTGTACCATGCGCGGGGGGAGGGGAGGGAGCACAACCCCCCACCCTCCCTCACACCCAAACCCTGCCCACCCAAGCTCTGTGCTCTTGCCACCCATGGGCTCCACGTTCCTGACAGCCCCAGCCCTATGCTCCTTGCTTGCAGCAGGAAGACGAAGAGGAGCCTCTGGACACCGGGGATACAAAGCAGGTTCCCCAACAGCTGCAGCAGTGGCTGTAGCAGCCCTGCCCTGGAAGCTGCGTGCTGGCTGGGCCAGGCCCTTCCATGTATGAGGATGGGAGCAAGGTGTGCGAGCTGGGCAGGGTACAATTAAGTGGTGGGTGCCAGCAAGCTGGCTGAAATTGCCTGGCAGGCCAGATCTGGCCTGTGAACCATATTTTGCCCCTGCATTAGCTTGTTTCCTCTTCCGTAACTCAGGCCTTTGCTGACTTCCAAAAGATCTTGAAGCAGATCAGCTCAGCAGAGAGAAGGCATAATGAAGATCCTGCAAATGGGAAGTGCTCATATAAACATGCTCATATTTTTTTCTGAGCAGCTCTTCATGTGTTCTGCCCTTCTCTATTGAGCTGAGCTGATGGGTGGCATGTAGGGAGACCAAACAAGGCTATGACAATGATCCTTAGACAGACATGCCTCTGAAATAAGAAAATGAGGCACAGAGAAGTTAAATAACTTGGAAACCAACAGGAGATTCATTAATATAAATGTCAAAACCCACTGCTCAGGGTGGAAACAATTCTTCCTCTCTGAATAGCAACTTCCCTCCAATCCCCATCCAAATTAATTTATCAGACAGTGGTGCTACACTGTTCTCTCAGAGGGAGTGTTTCCCTTTCTGAAAAAACATTACTAATATATATTGTCTTCTTAATAGAAATGAGAGGCCTACTGGAATGTAATTGTTGATTTTGTTTCAATTCTTCAGAAGAAGCTGGGTTTCTTTCCTCTTCTTTTATCCCCACTCAGCCTCAGGATATGCACAGAACCTCCATGGCACTAGGCCAGACTGGATGCTCATCTCCAGTTATAGGCTGCAAATGTATCAGAATTCATATTTATCCAAAAGCAGCAGTGTCCAAGATTGTACTTCGTGAGAGCCTCACAATTTTACACAGGGATTCATGTGTATTAAATATAATTTATTGTTTCTAAGGGGAAAATTGATAAAACATATAATGATCTGATAAAACTATATACAGCGAAGCAAGGCACAGAAATATGCTGAAAGAGAACACTGGAATTATACTGAAAGAATAAACAAAAATATTCTCATTTTAGACAAAATTGCCTATTTTGTTTAAAGTGTTTCACGGAAAAAACATGAACTACTCTTCCCCCCCCCCCGCGCTAACAGAGTGCTCAGGGTTGCAGACAAGTTTTGGACACATCTTATTTACTCAAATGAAAAATGAGGTCCCCTCCCCTGCCATTCAATATAGAGAAAAAAGCCCCTGATACAAGCTGGGGGAGGGAATGGGGGTAGGTGACTGCTGAGGGTCCGGTTCTAGCCCCAACCTGGATTCAGGGTCAGGATCAAATTTGGAGTTGCTGCCGCCATGACATCTGCTTCCTACAGCCTCTCCACCCCCCCATTTACTCTTAGTCATAGCTCCAGCTCTGACCCCAGGCACACAGTGGCTCTGGCTCTCATCCCTCTAGGCAGCAGCAGCAGCAGTGACAGTAGCCCCAGCCCTGGCTCCAGCCCAGGCTGGGGCCAGAGCTGCTGTCACCACTGCAACCACAGCTGCCTGGCTGGGTGGGCCATAGACACTGTGCGCTCCAGCCTAGAGTTGTGATTAAGGAAGGGTAAGTGGTGGCTGGGAGGAATGAGGGGAGGGGGCAGAAGGGGAGGCCAGGAGGCGGTGGGACACAGGCAACAGAGGGTTAGGTGTGGGGTGGGGAAAGAGCAAGAGATGGAGGGCTGCTTGACTCCCCTGTCACTTTCTCCACTGTGGCAGTGATGGGAGTGGGGGTAGGGGAATGGCAGGGGTAGTGTCTAATACTTAATATTCTGCACATGGAAAATTATAACTTTATAAAATTTTCCATGTATAGAACCTAAAAATTGGACGGTTGTCTTAAATTCCAAGTCACTGTCTCAGGTAAATACAGTAAAATAAGAAAGCCTTATGGGTATGAATTCTACAGCAGAGGGTACACTTTGTAGTCATGCAAACAAGTACAACAAAGTTCACACATCAAACTGAAAGTAACATAACCCCAAACAGTTGGTGCCTTCTACAATTATATGTAGCACCTAAAATGTCTATTGTAGTAAAATCTTTCTGCTGTAGTCTAATATTTATCTCTATTCTCCCCCACACACTTCATTTTGTGTTACTGTTAGTTTACAGTGTTCGGTTATTTTTACACTCTTTCCTTTCTCTCATGCTGAATATTTTTTTAGAAGCAAAGCAGCAGCAAAATTCTTATTCATTTTTAAAGGATTTTTTAAAAATAATTCAGGATGTGATATTTAGAGGGTGCTAAGTTGGGAACTGGAATTATTTGAAATGCTTCTATTTCAAACAGAATAAGACTGATCGCTTCCATTTAAGGTCCTCCACAAGTGTACTTTGCAAAGACTACAAGTCAACTATATTTGTAGGTTTCCTCTTCCTTGGAGTACAGCTGTTGTGCCAACCCTCCTCGAGTAATAGACACTCATTAAAATCAAACAGACTGTCAGAAAAATAATACATTTTGAGAAATGTAGTGTAGGGCACTATATCCAGGCTCAATCAAGGGCACTGTCTAATAAGAATGGGAGGAATTAACAGAGAAATTCATATAATTTAATTTATGAAGCTTGGTTTTAGGGGCAAGATGAATGGTTTGGGCTTTAATATTAAACATTATATTTCTGGTTTTGTTATAATTTCTCTTTGGGACCCTGGGCAAATCACTCACCTAGGAAGATATCTTTGTTTGAGGCATCCACAATTCCAATTGAAGACAGTTGGAGCTGTGGGGCTCCATGCCTTTCAGAACTTGGTGCTTCCACTTTTCCATCTTAAAGAACATGAGAAGACTTAATGCCTGTGAAAAACTTTAAAATTCTGGGAAGATGCTATCAGATGGCTACGTACTTCCCTTCCAAGTCCCTGTCAGATTTGTTAAGCTCCTTCACCCCCACCTACCCATCTTTGCATCCCTATTCTAGAAGCAATACAGCTTTGCTACCACTGCTGGTAAAGCTGAGCTTAAAACAAGAAGTCCTGGCTTTGGTTAGGTAGGACTGTGCACACCCTGGAAACTTCTATGCTGTCCCTTTGCTCTAGTCTTGTGAATAATCTGGGTAAGGGAACACAAGTCTTTCTATGAGGCATTTTCCTAGTTGAAGACAGTAGTCTGAAAAGCCTAAATTATACTTAATTAAACCTGGGCCCTGTCAGCCTCAAATGCCTCCTTTTTAGCAATAGACATGGCATGTAAAATCTACAGAAATTATGACAGTTACGTAGAAAGAGCATTTCACTCTCTTAATAGCTGTCATCACTATGCCAGTCTTATCATAGAAATGCTATTGCCCTGTACAGAGTTAAATTACACTGAAAAGCAGCTCTAGAGCAACCCAAATGTCATTCATGGCTTTTTACTGCCTTTCTCCCAAATTAATGAAAGCCATCAACTGCCCACTTTTATTAAACAGTATAGCATAGAAACCAGAGTGCAACAGGAACATCCTTTGCATGTTAGTCTTACGCTAGTCATCTTTATAATAAATGCTTTTAAAGTTAAATACTTTATGGAAGTGATTTGAGAGAGTTTATTAGTCAGAAAAATGATGGCTTGTGAAGTCATACTGGATAGAAGCACAAGCTACCATGTCCCTCTTTTCAGAACATGGAATAAGGAGAGATTGCAAGGGTTTAACCATCATTAGTCCTCCATAGCTTTATCATTACAGTCACAAGAGTCTTCTTGTTATCTGTAATTCAGATACTACATGTAAATATCAAAACTCAACTAAAACATTCTACCACCTGGCATGCTATATGTCTCTTAAGTAAGTGGGAACAGAATGAGTTCAATTATGCAACAATTTTCTATAGGTTATCTTAGTAAGAGATAAAATTCCTTGCAAATACAAAACACTAATACAGAAAAATATGTAAAATGCCATAAAAGCATATGCTACTCCTGAATATAGCAGATTGAGTAGGTGTATTAATATGTATGCACCATATTATTTAATACAGTTACCATGTTGGAATTATTTCTGCACAAGGCTTATCCACTGTTGCAAAAAATTAAAAATACTAAATAAGCACAAGTGAACAGAAATAGCATACCAGCGGTCTATATGAAGAACTGAGAAGGTCTGTGAGGCAGCTTCTCTGGTTAGCAGTTTAAATCCACACTGTGTGTCCCGGATGTCTTTGACACAAAGGAACCATACGAGGAAGTGGAACCCATACATTAGAAGAGTTCGGAAATAAGAGCGCTGTGGACAACAGACAAGAAATTACATGTTTTCTTTTCTATTTCAAAAGGAGTGTTCAACAGAGCTGGCCAGAGGATAACACTTGTGTTTTACAGACTCCTGAAAAAGTGCATAATTTGTTTTCATTCCACACGGGAACAAAACCAAAATCTTTCAAACATTTTTGTGAAACAGAATTATGTGAAGGTACACTGTTTGGGACACTAGCAGAGGATGTAGAAAACCTGGATTCTCACTCCTGCTCTGACTTATTCTGGGAATTTTTTCATTCGCTAGGGCCTGGAATAATAGCAGCCTGGACCAGTCTAGCCCCCAAGCCAGGCCAATATCTTAACTGTTAGCTACACAGTCCTTCTTCCAACCCATAAAACTTCCCAATGAAATTTCTATGGAAACTGATATGTCTCTGCAACAATTATATGGCACCATCCAAGTATATGTTGTCAAAATGACATTTCTGCGTATTTCTGAGCAGTTCTGCACTTGAATCATTTAAAGCCCTATTACTCGGAATGAGATATTTTGTTGCAAATACAGGGTTTAAAGTTTTATTTCTAAGATACTAAATGTACGCAAATTTATATAGAGAGATCATATGAACTACAGATTTAATAAGTACAATTTTATGAACACATGGGTGTGTTTACACATGCATTAATGCGCTCTTCCTAATGCACATTACATTAATACCTCCAGTGTGAGGTACTAAATAAATGTGCATTAGGCTACCCTAGTGCGCAGTACCAAGACACACTTTTTTTAAGTGATGCTTAATGCAAAGTAGCCCATTTTACTGTGCATTAGCATGACTGCACAGGTTTTTACATGATGCTTTCATGTGCAGTAAAATAGGCTGCTGCACATTAGGGTGCAGGTGTAGACATGCCCTGTATGAGATTGTGTTTTACACACAGGACAGCTTTTGATTTTGAGGTAAAAAAAAACACAAAACTTTTTCTACAATTGGTTCTGAAAGGGTAGAATTTTAAAACTGAATCTAACCTAAGAGATATCATGGGGGTAAAGGGGAAGGAGAGGTACCATCCATCCTTCAAACCCTACATTTGTCCTTAGAGAATCCTGCTCTAATCCTTTATCCTATCAGGCAGGGTTTCTGAGAAGGAAACAACTATCAGGAGAGCATTCAGTGCTGCTGGAGACCACTCCCTGTGCTCTGTAAGCACCAGGCCCAACATTCTCTAAGATTGGATGCTCCAATGCAGGGCAAGCCTGGGTATACAGCAAGAATCTTCTGCATCCATAAATGGTAGAAAAGAGTGCAGGATTCAGATCCATTACTGAGAGACGTTAGGGGTTTCTTCTCCATTTCTGACAAAAGCATTCAACTAACTAATGCTTAACAGGAGCTCTGCCAAGTCCATAACACTCTGATAAGCCAGAGGGAAAAGATGAACTACTACCAGATTTAGAAAATTCTACTGCATCTTCTCTTGGGCTTTTGCAGCTATTTTAGTATCTTGTATACACCTTAGAATGATTTCAAGTATTACATATGCACATAAACAAAGCTTGTTCTAGAGAACATCCAACATGAGAGGTACATCTAATGATGCTAAAGAAATTACTCCAGCTATGTGTCTGCTGCAATACAAGTTCCATGCCTGCACTTTGTCAGACACTGCATGCCAACTCACCAGTAAACCAGATGTAAGATAAAACAGCATGACAATGCAACATTTTGTTGCACAGGAGTCAAATACTGAGCTCCTGCCTAATGCGCATTCAATATTTTATTCTCCTGCAGTTTCCTTATGTTGTTCATATTGGGCACGTCTACATGAGATACTAGAAACACAGCAGACTAAGTCTACACATTAGCACATCATGGTGAAAGCCATGTTAATGTGAAGCAGAATTAGTACACTGTACTTCAGTGTCACATAAAATACGTGCATTGGTGCTACTGTGCAGTAGTGCCAATTATGGCACATTCAGTACCTATTACAGGTACTAAACTTAATGCACCATAATTACAGCACATTAATGCATGTGTAGATGTGCCCACTGAATTTTATTTTCATATGGATTAACAATGTTTGCACAAAACCCCTGACAGTCTTCTCCCTGGGATCTCTTTGTTTGGAACTCATAATCACCACAGAACACAACACCAATTGCCTCAACACATCGACTCCATCAAAAGATGCAATATGCATATGTAGTCATCTACATATTATAATTTTCTGCCAAGAAGTGTCTTGGTCCCTCTGTTTTTGTTTTAATTTCTGAGTCTCCCAAGGCAGAAATGTATCAAAGAGTTTTAGTTAAAATAAAAAGAGAGAAGATTTTCCAAGGGAGTTTTTTGGAAATCTGAATTCCAAATTTGCATTTGCTGAGGACGTTTAGGTGGTAGCAACAACATCCTCCCCCTGGATATTTAAATTAAACATTTTCATTAGGATAACTGCAAGAGGACTATAATACTCTCAAACTATACCAGTCCTCATTACCACTCAGTCACAGCAGATCTTAAGATGAGCAGAGCAACAAGCTCTTAGACTGGAATGGCTGAGTGGGCTTCTGTCCATCTATGTGAATGGTACCTAAAGCTCTGCATATTATCCAAAATAAAACCAGAAAGGGCGTATACAGTAAACTCCTGGACTCATGCTACCTAATATGTCTGAGACCTATAGTTGCACCTCTGCAAGCTATTGTCTGTCAGGAACAATTGATATAAATCATTACAACTGAACTGACAGCTGAAATTGAGCTGATGCTAGATGGTGGCATCTGAGATGTAGGAGCAGAAAGGTGTTGGATGTGATTTAGCATATGTTCACAGCAAATAGATTTCCCCACTTCCAGTCTTTGTTCCTTTTACATGTCTTGATTTGTTCAATTAAAAACTTTGAGCATTAACACAGAATTACAGAAGCACTGCAGGACTAGTGTTTATTAGGAAAGAGAAATGTACCTGTGCTATTGAGTCCTTTTCCAAATGAGCACGAGAGCCACAAGATATAGCCATTTGGTCCTAAAGAAGAAAGTACAGTATACAAAAGAATTATCAGCTAACTACAACAAAACCAGTGTTTTCTGACACACAGGTTGCTTCTTATTTGTGGCTTTTAAGTGAAACCTAAAAGCATCACAACAGCCAAATTTTGGAAGTTAAATTTCTCCAAGTAACAGAAATTTTCAAGCCTGGTTGTTTCACATATATTACTGTTGGACTCTGTAGATCAAATAAGACTTCCCCACATTTCACAGTCTGCATATAGCTTGCTGTACCTTTTATTTGGAGTGTACTGACTGCAATTTTTCAAGGTCTGGTTCCAAACTAAGATTGTTCTGCTGAATTATTTAGACAGCACAATATTTTAATATGGCAGACACCATAAAAATATCCAAATCCCATTTAATCTGCACAGGCATTTTTGTCCTTAATATTGCAAAAGGGAAACATTAGAAGATAAAATACTTGATTTTGCCAATACTGCAACGTTTGGCGTGTGGGAAAACCTTCTGGCCTAAACTGAACCCAAAGAGGTGATTTCCAATGATATGTAATCCAATTATTCACACAGTACTACTAACATAAAATATACCATATTTGTACTTTGGAAAAATTCTCAAGAACTAATGCCAGATACTTTTTCAGTAGTACATAGGTAGTAGAGGCATCTCAATTAATTAGCGCCATCTACTGGTGCCAGAATAGTACCACATATAAGTAAATAGTTATGAGAATCATAATTTAGTGTATTGGTTTGTAGTCTGCTGGTAATTGCTCACAGCAAGGTACAGCCAAGGAAAGAAAAACAGCCAATTTAAAATGCTGCATATTGCCCCTCCACTCAAATGCACAGATACCACTAGAGGTGCCCCAATACATTGCTGATCCAATATCAGACCATCGATATAAAGAAAATTGACTGTATCGGAAGTCGGCTTTCTTTGCCTGATGTGACCAATAATATAGCCAATAAATGCCTTGTGCTTGCATGCAGCCTGGCAGCTTGGAGATCAACACTGGGCTGGTAGGTCTGTGGGGGGAAGGGGTGGAGGAAGGGAAAGGGTGTGGGGGGAGCAGATCATAGCCCTTGCGGTGAGGGAGGGAGTGGGGCTGGGCCTGGGGCAGGTGCTACCCAGCTAGGGTGGGGCGGGTGGGCCCCTGTGCGCAACCTGGGAGGGCATGGGGGGGTGTCTGCCCCCCCCCCCATTTGTACAGGGTGGGGTGGGTTGCCACTGTGGGCCCCTCATGCTTTCCTGGGGTGTGCACAGTGGCAGGAACTGCCCCCCTCCCCGTGCCCCCTGGACAAGCTGCTTGCGGCTCCATCCTGCTCTGGCCAGGCAGTGCCTGCCCCAGCCCCACTCCCTCCCTCACCGTAAGGGCCTTGATCTGCCCCCTCCCTATCCATCACAACAGACCTACCAGCCAGACACTGTTCTTCAAACTGCTGGGCTGCATATCTGAATTCGGATCAGTATTGGTCGATATACCTCCTTAAAAACCGGCTATCGGTATAGGCCCAAAATATCTCTATCGGTGCACCCCTAGGTACCACCTCACCCAAAATGTCTTTCACCACTATGTTACAGTCAGTAAGTATCCAAGAAGGCCTGATTATTTGACATGAGTTAACAGAAAAATTCCCCAAGATAAAAAGGTCTAGTCAGTCTTTGCTGATAATATTTAATTTGACTGAAAAGACAGCTGCTGGGCATAGGAAAGGAGTCATCCTTAAAGCTATACAGGATGAAATAAGGTTGAAAGCACAGTATAAAAAAAATCAAACGAGCAAAGCTAGGGAAAGCAAGTTTTTAAGTGAGTGGACAGTACAGTAAGCATTTACATCTAGTAGTCACTGAAAATGAAAAAGAACTAGAGCACCACAACATATGAATCTCACTTGAAAGAGCTGGACTGAAAGTAGAAAGGTTAAAGACTCAATTAGAGAGATATCACATGACAGTAAATACATGCAAACTCAGACCCCCATTCTGTGAAGACTTGCACACTTAACTTATCTGTGAGGAGTCTCACTGACTTAAGGCGGGGGGCTGGACTCCCCGCCTTTGGGCAGGGGGCTGGACTCGATGATCTTCTGAGGTGTCTTCCAGCCCTAATGCCTATGAAACCTATGAAACCTATGAAAGGTATGTTAAGCACATGAATAAACATTTGTAGAATCATGACCTGGAATTCACTCACTTAATGCACTAATGTATTAAGAGAAACATAACACTGAGTCCATATACAAAAAAAAGCGACAGGAACATGTACTTACTGGCCATGGCTGGAGATTACTAAGGCCCTCTTCTACTTTCTCAATATCTGCAAATTTTGTGGCTCCATCTGCATCAGCCATAAGAATTTTTTTCCCTCGAGAACTGAAGACGCCCTGCAAATTAGACGGTAAAAAAACATGCGCCATTATAAATCAATTCATATAATGAGAAACTAGCTGAAATGTAAAGGATCTGATTTTCTTAGATAAAGCAAATGCCTAAAAGAGTAATCTGAATGGAAATCTACAAAGGGATTAAACAGACATGAGTCTGCCGTTTTCCTACATTAACTCTTTTTGATAAGTAACATGTCTTTGCAGTTATTACTTTGCACTGCAGCTGTATCTATCAGCTTCACTCACTGCTCAGGTCCTCACTGCATTAGGCACTTTATAAATATAACAAAACTGACAGCCCTGCTCAAAAGAGTTTACAAGCTAAGATAAGAGACAACAAATGGATACAGACAGACAGGGGAAGCACAAGGAAACAATGAAGTACTATTAGTCAGTATGATAAGCAGCTGTTGCAGTGCACTAGCTGCCTGATTAAGGATGGCTTTTTCCTGTCACTCGATCCATTCTCCTTCGATAAAGCATTTAGCAGTGGTAGGGAGTGAGGCTCTCTCAGCCAATACATCTCCAAAAGCATGATCTTTCTTAACAGTTATTTGAGAAAGAAAGTACAATACCACTACAAATAGCATCTGGCATTAGCTGCAGCAAGCGTGGAGCTGATGGTACCAAAGTCTAGGGACTACACAATACACCTGCAAACACACATGTATGACTGTCTAGGCTGCAGTACTGCAGAGAAGGACTGGGGTTTTCAGTGAACCATAAGCTGAATATGAGCCAACAACATACTCTTGTTGCAAAAAAAGGCCAACAGTATTAAAAGAAGCATCACAAAACCAGGAAAGTGATTTTTTCACTCAATTTAGCATCGGTAAGGTCTCATCTGAAGTACTATGTCCAATCTTAGGCCCTGCACTTCGTGAAAGTTGCGGACAAAATAGAAAGAATCCAGCAGGGAAGGACAAAAATGATTTAGGGGCCTGAGAAACACTGATTTATGAGAACAGGCTTAAAGGCAGAGTGGATAAAAATCAACAATTTTTTAAAATAATATTCTTTAATATTTTTTATTTTTTTTGTTAAGATGCCTTTAAAAAATGAACATATAAAGATAGTTTTAATTTAAGGTATGTTAAAACTCAAAGGTATCATCACAGAACAGGGATTAAAATGTCTAATTATATACTATTTAAGACAATATATTTATGTAACCTTTTTAGAAGTTTTATAAATAGGTCACAAAGGCCATGGACCATATTAGGGGCCCAATTTTTGGGGTTCCCAGAGGCTCTTCTATAGATTAGTAAAGATTAACGAAAACCACTCTACCCAATGGGACTCAGTGCTCAGTCTAGAAGATCCCATTAAGCATCGCTGTGATGATTAGTTTTAGTTCTCAAACTGTGGATTTGTCTCCAGAGATCATAGGCAGACATGGTTCTTTGGGTAGATGTGCTATCTTTTATTATACAGATGCACCAGACCCCAGCCTTGGGAAGGTAGCGCTGAGGCTTAGGTGGCTACCTATCTCGCCAGGGATATGGAGCCACTAGACTTGTGACCCCTTGGCCTACTGGGCAACCTGCAGTCAGATGTGGCAGGATCTGGCCCTGGTTGCCCAGGAACACCTGTCCTGTCCACCGACAAGTGTTCTGAGTAAGAGGGTGTTCAGCATTGCTGGGGATGTAGTGACACCCCACTGTACCTGTTTGGATCCTGGTTTGGCAGAGCAGCTGGTGTTCCTCAAGGTGAACCTCCTGCTGCTGGGGTTCCCCAAGCTCCAGGTGCAGACGGAGTGAGTGTCACCCTCCTCACTCCATCTGCACCTATTTCTGTTTTATTTTTTTAAACCAGTTAATGCCCTGCTCTCAGCGCTGGAGGGGTCACTCACTGCATCACTAGCCAGCAGCGGAAGAACATGTCTCTGCTGAGCTCCCATGCCAGGACAAACTTAGAGGTATGGGCTGGGGCTATGGGGAAGGAGGAGGCCCCAGGTCCTGGGCATGACCACTAAAACTGCACTCTGCCAGGGACAGGGGCAGGGAGGCCTGGTGGGACTGCTGGTGGCATGGCAGCCCCAGGAAATGCCAGGACCGAGGATTCCCCTGGTGAAAGGCAGGTAGGAGGAGCCATAACCTCCAGCCACCACATGCACACACACAGTCCTGGCTGGGGAAAGCCCAGATCTATCATGTCTTTGACAGGCCTGAGGCTTGCTGGTTGCAGTGGAGTTGTGAGGCTCTAGGTGAGCTCAGCTTAGCTGCCTGGGATGCCAGCTTTCAGGTTGAAAAACCCTTTGTCAGGCTGAGGAAGCACCTGCGGTTGGTGTGTGTTGTTCCTAGATGGAAGGAATAGTAAAGAAGCCAGAGGCTGGCATGCAATGCAGGTAAGAAAGCCAGTCAGTGAAAATGGAAATGGAGGCGTCAGGCGTCATACTGAGTCCATGAGTTTCTGTATCTAGGAGGTTGATGAAGTGAAGTTCATAGGCTCATCTGTGAAAAATGGTTTGTAAATTCCCTTTCAGGATCAGGCCTGAGAGACTGGAGACAGTGGGTTTTCTGTGAGAAATGGGCCCCCACAGGTAGTTGGGTATTGCTGTCTTTGATAGATTCTGGTGTGCCATTTTGGGGGTACTGGAGATAGTTGGCAGGTTTTGTATTTTTGAGCTGTAGGAAGTTGGCTTCGGTTCTGGTGATGAGGTTAAGTTACCAAGGTTTGGTGGTTGCTTGAATTTACAAACCTCTTTTCACAGCCAGGCCTATGAACTGCACTTCATCAACCTCCTAGATACAGAAACTCATGGACTCAATATAGGCATGGATTTATGACACTACAACCTGCTGGACATCTGACTCCCCAGGTACCTCTCCACTTTTACCTGCGCTGCTACATCCCCCTCCCCCTCATCCCAGCCTGTCCCTCACCCCTTGACACCTCCATTTCCATTTTCACTAACTGGCTTTCTTGCCTGCATTGCATGCCAGCCTCTGGCTTCTTTACTATTCCTTCCATCCAGGAACAGCACACACACCAACTGCAGGTGCTTCCTCAGCCTGACGAAGGGTTTTTCAACCCTAAAGCTTGCTAAGACATATTTCTCTAACTATTCAGGTGGCCTATTAAAAGATACCAGATTGAGCCAAATAACCAGTGCCATGTCCTTAGACCAACACCCCTAGCACCTGTCCCATGTCAGCTGACCAGAAGGACACAGGGCTCTGGGCACATCTGTGCCCCAGGGCTGGGACTGGGAGGGATAGTTCTCTGGCAGCTGCTGGAGAAGAAGCTTCTGCAGGAGAGGAAAAAAAGGCTCTGTCACAGTTTGGCTGCCTGAGATGCTGGTGGTGCTACTGTGCTGCTGCTCACTAAGTTATTATTTTACCTGTTGTCATTTAAAGTGGCAGGCTGGACTGAGGCTGTAGGGGAGGACGAGACCACATTGGGGCACACTACCGTGTTGTGTAGAAGCCCCAGCACCAGTGAGGGCGTACATTAACATACACACACACACGGACACACGTCACGAGTTTTGCTTGTTAGCAGCCTGAAGTGAAGTTTCCCAGAAACCCTTGCAGCTACCCTGGCAGGCTTCCCAGAAACCCTGGCAGGCTTCATGGCCTCAGCAGGGGCTAGCATGCCTGCAGTTTTCACCCTGTTGTACCTTAACACACACATGAAACGAGTTTTGCTTGTCAGCAGCTTGAGGTGCAGTTTCCCAGACACCCCTTCACCTATCTCCTTGAAACCTGTCAGGCTTCATGCCCTCAGAAGGTGCTATCATCCCTGTGATTTGTATCCAAATCAGCCAAAAAATAACAAAGTTATAGGTATTTCAGTGATTTCCCATTATAGTTCATGGGTGAATCTCTGAATCTCTCCGAATTAACGCCAAATCTTCTGAAGTCAGTTTGGCCGAATTGATTCAGGACAGTGAATCTCCAAATTGAATCACTGTTCTCCGAATCGTCCGAATCCAAATCGAATACTTCCCTATTCGCACAGGGCCTAATGTGCATGTAACATGCATGTGGCACTCCCTGTCTCACTGCCTTCCTCCTGCTCCTTCCCAGCTCCCTGTAAGTTGGAACTCTGCCAGCTTTCAGGGAACTCGTTGCAAAATCTGTGGGCTTCCCTGGTAAAATGAGAAATCCACATTTGCCTCAGGTAAAAGGTAAAATACGTGGTTTACTCTGTTTTTCTGAGAGAAACAGAAAACCTGGATCCCTGGAGATGAGAGAAAACAGACCTGATTACCAGGGATCCTGGTTTTCCGTGATTAAAAAAATCACAAATTCGCTGATAAAAATCCCAAAATCTGTGGTTAAAATTAAATGCCCCCCACAGCCCTGCTGGTGTCCCTCACTCCCCCCCCCACAGCCCCCCAACCCTGCTTGTGTCCCTTGCCCCCCACCCACAACCCCTGCCCCCCAGCCCTGCTGGAGGGGGGCCCCCAGCTGTCAGGGCTATGGGGCTAGGGACCCAGGTCCGCAGCCCCCTGCCCCCAATGGAAGGCAGTGGCTGCTACAGCAGGAGCACAACCCGGCTCCTCCCCTGCTGCCTGCCTGAACCAGGTTTGGATGGGGCCGGGTCCCAGTGGCAGCATGAACTCCGGAAAGGCAGGGGTACAAGAACCCCCCAGATCTGTGTGGGGGCAGGGTGGGTGTGCACTGCCCCCGTGCACACAGAGGAAGTGCGGCCAGGGTAGCATGGAGCTTGCAGCGGCAGGCAGCTTTTGTGCGTAGCTCTGCTGCTGTGCCAGTTGCGCACACTGTGCTCTGGAGAGCCTGGGGGAGGGCAGCAGGGCAGGGAGCAGTGTTTGCAACCAAGGGTTTGCAGCTGGCTGGGCAGTCCGGCTGGGAGAGGGTTTGCAGCCTGTCTGCTCCCAGCCAGAGTGCTCAGCCAGCTGCAAACCTCTGCCACTCCTGGCCAGCTACAAGCCCCCACTCCCGGCCAGAGTGCCCAGCTGGGGAGTGTCCAAGCTGGCTAGGGGCTGAGGGAGCAGGGAGGTTTGTAGCTGGCTGGGAGCAGTGGCAGTTTCAAGCCAGCTGAGCACTCTGGTTGGGAGTGGGGAGGCTGCACACCCACTCCCAGCCAAAGTGCCTGGCTGGCTGCAAACTTCCTCGCTCCCTCAGCTCCTAGCCAGCTTCCTCCCCCAGCCATGCTCCACAACCCCCAAGACCCACATACCTCCAGCAAGAAGAACAAACCTGAAGCAGCCTCTGCTAAGTGTGAGTGTCGGGCCCTGCTCTTCCCCTCTCCTCACAGGGTTGAGGGTTTCCCTGCCCCTTCTGCAAACAGCTCTTGTAGGCTGAAACTCAGCCAACCTGCAGAGCTCTTTGCAAAAGGGGGAAATCCATGGGTTTCTCTTCTAAAAGGGAAAAATCTGTGTTTTGTCTGATAAAAATAGGAAATCTGTGGTTTTCTGTTTTTCTGTGGGAAACGGAAAACCAGGATCCCTGCTGATTCCCCACCCATCAGTCCTACTGTTTCTCTGCAAGTTTGGGTACACACAGGCAAGCTCTTCCCTTTCTCTAAAAGTGTACAGTTTCAACAAGCTAAATAAATAAAGGATATTAAACAACACAAATGCATTTTTTGTAGAAAACAATGATTAAATCAAGGCTTCCTGCCCAATGATTTCAATCAAATCCACCCTGCTTAAAGAACTAAGATTACTTAGTCTGAAGAAGACAGTACTGAGACAAGATTTGTTAACAGTTTTCAAATACCTGAAGGACAATTGTAAAAGAGAATGGATATAAAATATTTTCTGTGGCTGTATCAGGACTAGGAAAAATGCCCTCAAACTGCAGTAGAGGGAATTTAGGTTAGGAAGAACTTTCTATAAGAAAAGTTAAACACTGGAACAGGCTACATATACAGGCTGTGGAATTTCCAACCTTGGACATTTTTAAGAGCAGGTTAAGCAGATGGTTGACTGGGATGGTTTTGTCAGAGACAGTCCTTGCCTTGAGCAGAGGGGTGTTATTTCATGTGCTTGCAGTCACTATATAGATCTAATTCAAGGCAAAATATCTGCAGGCTCTTAAATACATATTTGGAATACAGAATCAATTTTCAATCCTAGATGCTGCATGCTTTAACTTAGTGAAAAAAACAAAGCACAAGACAAAACACAATCCCCACAGAAACTTCCATATTGACTAAAATTAAAGAGGGTTTGAGTGTTTTTTTCTTCTTTAACACAACTGCTTTTCAGATTTACTGACCTGACACTCATTTCTAAGCATCTTACACCTATGCCTTAGCATTGACAATTATTAAAAGAATGAAACCACTTTTCCCCTCAATTTTGACAGAAAATACAATGCTGATGTAGCTAGATTCTGGAGCAGTTATTTACCATTAACACGTTTCCTGTCTGTTAAAGAGCCACATAAATAAATGTCATATGCTACGCACAGAAAAATACTTTGTAAAGAAAGGGGGAGGTAGTAGGAAATGAGTACTTTTTAAGCTCTGCAATAAGTAAGATCCTGCACAAAGTTATGCCTTTTCACCTGGGATGAACTAAGCAAAAAAAGGACAAACTTTAATCTTGTGTATTAAATACTACAGTTATAAGCACTAAATAAAAGCCTTCAAGAAATACAGTACAGAGGAACCTTTACTGAGACAATCTTTGAAAAAATAATGAAGGAAGAAAAGATTTCAGAAACATTAACTATCACCTACACAAGGGAAAAAGAGTTTTCATTTTTTTACAATGACCTCTTATGTAGTTCATGATTGACAACACAGTATGATCCAAAAAGGAAGTGCAAATCACTCCACAAAACATGTTTCATTTCATATATGTGAATAAAGCAATTTATATAATCCAATACACACACTAGCATGCTCCCTTGTGAAAAAAATACCTAACTATAAGTTAATGATAGTTAGCATAATAGTAAACAATACACCCCTCTAAAATTATACACAGTTGACTAAGCATAAGTAGCTCCACTGCAGCTAAACAAAGACTTTTTAAATGTAGGTTTTAAAATTAAAACCATGAGCTTCAAAGAAACTTTTGTACTTACTAGTACCTTTTACTAGAGCTTGGTTTTAATCTTACAGGTTTTTGTAATAAGAATTCTAATCTAACTAACAGAAAAAATGCAGGTTGGGTTTAATAACTGATTGCACGCTGAATTCTTATATGAAAAAATAATTCTTCACTGTAAACCTAACAGATAGGTACTCAATGGGCATAGCTATATCAGGCGCAGCTGGTGAACTGTGAGACAGGTGGGGCAGGTGGAGCATCACACTGGGAGCAAGTCAATGTAGCTGAGGACAGAGGGGCTGTGCAGCTATTCCTCGCCACTTCTCGCCCCCTCCTTCCCTCCCCACCCCACTACCTTGGCGATGTGCCCCCTGAGCCTGCTGCTGCTTTGAGGACTGCAGCCCTGCACCACTTCCCTCACTGCAGCCCTGTGTGCAGGGAGCATGTTGCTGGGGCAGCAAGAAGCAGCGAGGAGGTTTTCTGCATGTCTCCACTCCCTGCAGTGCTGGGTCGTGGGGGAGAAGCAAGGCAGCATGGAACAGCAGTCCCCCTGCTCGTTGCTATTCCCTGCCACCCTGCTTCCCCACCACACGACCCAGTGCTGCAGGGAGCAGAGGAATCGCGGGGAAAACCTTCTTGCTGCTTCCTGACCCCCACTGCCCCAGCAACGCACCCCGTGTGCAGTGGCAGGTGCAGGGGGGCGCAACGCCAGGGCAGCAGGAGAGGGCGAGGGCTAGAACTGGCAAGGAATCCCCATGCAACCTCGCAGTCCCCAGCTATGCCTGCCAGCTCCAGGAGCCCCAGCAAAAGGAAGCAGGACAGGAACTTGAACCTGCAGCTTGTGCCGGGTACAGATCTGGGGGGCACGGGTCCCCTCTGTGCCCTGGGAGTGCACATGGCAGCGAGAAACCGGTCCTCCCCCTCCCCCATACGAGCCACCTGCAGCCCTGTCTTACTCCCCACTGGGGCCCTGCAGCCATGCGTTGCGGCTCCAGCCCCAAGCCCCACCTGGCTGGGCAGCAGCTCCCTCCCTAAAGGGGCCTCAATCCCCCTCTCCACTTACCTGCTGGAGCTGCTTTGCAGGCCGCCTGGGGCCACGTGCATTGCTCTGCAAGTGGTGCCCCCTATCTTTCCACCTTCCTCCCAACAGCTCTTTACCCACACTGGGGTGTCAATACAGGAGCGCCGCACCCTGCTTAAACAAGAGGTTATTGCAATCCATTCCAACTGTTGAAGTGTTTCTACTGCTCATGCACCACTTGGGCAGTAAGGAGATCGCCCCAAGGTGCTTACTGCGCATACTCAACTTTTTGTTATGTATGCGTACTGCATGAGCATAATCATAACACTGATCATGTCATTTTGAAATTGGTGGGGTGGCGCCCAAGCACCCCATATTGACTGGCTGCCACCTGTCTACAAGAGATACTACTGCACAGTGTTACTGCGCATTTATTTAGTACTTGTATTAGCAGAGGAACTGCAGAGTTAGTGTGCAGTAGTGCTGAACATCTTTTAAGTGATGCTACTGCACAGTAGTTTAATAATACTGCACAGTAGCGTATTAGCACCGTCTGTGATGCACTACTGAGCAGTATTATTAAGCTACTGTGCAGACAGCATCTCATGCAGACAGGCCTAATGTGCTTTTAAGGTCTTGCAGTGAGCTTTCTTTTTCTATAGATCTTTGTCTTGAAACTTTTTTTTGAAGAGCACACATTTCACTTTTCCATATAGCCATATTGCTCCACATCTTGAAGTTAAATTAAATTTTATCACAGTGGAACCATTTGTTTATTTTAGCTAGGTTGTAATTGGTTCAAAACAGGAAAAGAAAAATATTCATTACCATCCTGACAGCTCCACCTTTCCCACGATTTTTTACTAATGTAAGAACTCGCACTTTATCACTCCCATATTTCTTGCAGTACCTCAGTGCGACCTGTAAGACATATGAAACACAGAGTAAAACAACACTGGTAACCCAGGTGAAAGTTGGAGATTTCGTTCTCTCATCCCTTTTTAACTGAACAGGAGAGGGATGAAGAGTGCCCTGAACCCAGCCTGAGGAAACATTTGCAGTTGGTCTGTGCTCTTCTGATGGAATCCAGAAAGAGCACAGACCAACTGCAGATGTTTTCTCAGCTTGACAAAGGGTTTTTGTGTCCAAAAGCTTGCAAAGAAGAATTTTTTCTATTTGAGTTGGTCTAGTAAAAGATATCAGATTTGCCCAAAGAACCTTGTCTGCCTATGTCCTTAGACCAACATGGCTACAACCTATACCCCTGAAAGGTTAAATGATTAATTAACTGATAAGTGCAGTAGTAACTGGTTAGCTTACTGAAAAACCTTTAGGTCTGGTTGGGCACAATCTGGCAGGGAAAGGGAGAAGGGAAGCTGTGAACTGCCCTAAGCAGGCATTAGAAGACAGCAGGGCAGCCAGGAGGGAAGAGTGAGGAGGGGGAGGTGGGAGGAGAGAGGAGGACTAGTACCCATAGCTTAAGAGAAAAATAGCAGCAGCCTAATGACTCATCAATTAAGCAATTAGCTGATTATTCACAGCTACACCCTCCCTCCCAGGGTAGGGCTTTCCCTGGGCTATGTTGTCTGGCTGGGCTGACCTCCTCTCCCCTTACCACAAATCAAAGTGCTCTGGTCCCCTGAAGGGGTTCCCAGCATCAGCTTTGTTATTGGTTAATCATTTCACTGGTATAATAAGAGAAGGTTAAGTGAATTAACAATATTTACATCCCTAAAAGTAAGGATGCAACCAAAGGAAGAAGAGGAAGCAAACACTTGGCCTAGCTGCATCTTGTCATTGTTTTTTTTTTAATGTGTAGCTAGAAAATACAGTAATAGTACTGCATGCATGACAACAGCAGAATATGATGCTAGAAGTACTCCAGGAAGTATCAGAGACCAGAATTTAATTGCCTAATGGAAAAAATGTGAAAATAATAACAGCAGAAAGTATAAAACAAAAGATGAGGGTTTATGTTGTTTTATAAACACTGAAGCTGTGAGATATGTATTTTCTCCTCCCTCCTACCCCTAGCTGCTATGAGGGAAAACTAGTAAAGTTATTTTCTTACCTTTGTGGTTTGATCTTTGCTACCATCATCAACCACTATTACTTCATAAGTGAATGAAGGATCCTGTTCCTTAAAAATAAAAAAGGAAATTGCTTGTTTAACCTGATCTCTCCTTCATCCTTCTCACCCCCTTCACACATGGTTAAACTGCTCTCCCTATGTTCCACAACAGCCTTCTCTCTCAACAATATTATTTTGTTAATTTCCTAAAAAGACAATCATCCTTTGAGAGAGATTAGCTTGTTGCCAATATATGTAGTGTTAGGCTGTTAAATTAGATGTTTATTACACTACCATTATACTACCATTTTGTATTTTTTCAGCTACTACAAACAGCTGAAAGTCAAAACTCTTATGAAAATTAATACATTAAAGTTGTGAGTAGGTCTTATGTCAAAAATCAGTAAAGCGTTGCCTTATTTTCTGAAACATGCTGTCTGCTAGGAAGACAAGCAAATGAGAATAACAAAAGCTTCCAAGGATGTTGTGGGAATAAATGCAGACCAGGAGTACCACTCCTGGTACTTTCAGAGTGGAAGGGTAGATATAGCTCCTGGCATCTTGTCATCCAGCCCATGGAGGTACCCACAGGTTCATGGGGAGCCCCAGGGCCATGACCCTGTAAGCTAGGTCCAGTGCAAAGAGTGTCACAGAGCCAGTGCAGGGTCTCAGGGCCGTGATCCACACATGCAGGACCAAACTAAGGTGGCACAGGGTTCCAGGGCCCTGATCCTGACACACAGGACCAGGCAGAGGCAGCATGATCTGAATCTGGGCATGTGGCCCTGATTCTGTGGCACTGGGGTCCAATCCAGCCCACAAACCTGCTCTGTACCACTTATTTGGTCCACAGAGCCAAAATATTGAGTATCACTGACCCAGACCAAAGGTGTCAAACTCATTTGAGTTGATAGGCCAGATCTAGCTCATGCAGCTTCTTGCAGAAGCTGCGAGAGCCATTGGGTTGGTCCAGTCAACACAGTCAGCATGTGGGCAGTCAATGCCACTGCTGTTCCCTACCTTAGCCCCACATATACGCATGCCCCACAGAGATCACAAATCTTGGTACCAGGGTGAGTGGCATTAACCCCCCAGATGAGCCCAATGACAGAGCAGCCTAGCAGTTCCTGAGAAACCCCATAGGCCAGATAGGGGAAACAGGTCATCTTGAAACCCAGTGACCCACTTCCACGAGCCATGTCTGACACCTCTGACTCAGACTGTTTTTTCAGTTATGTCCTACTAATCTGTCTACTCTGGATACATACCAGAAAAGTAACATGCTTTTTTGAGGTATAATAATTAATCTTTATGTTTTGGTAAAAATTAAATTATCATCCATCATTCAGTCAAAAATTCTGTAAAGGGAATATGCCAGGATAGAATACATTGGTTTCAGTTCAGTAATTTTGCACTCCATCTAGCTAAACCTCAACAATCAAATGAGCAGGCTTTTTAGTTCTTAAATATTTATACAAACACTGTATTTTAAAATGAAAATATCACACCTGTCTTTTTTCCAGATAGTCTAATGCTTCATCCATCATAAGAGGTACTGAAAGCAGAAAAAAGTACATAATGAAAGCAAACTTAAAATGTTGTTGCATCATATTCTAGAAAAGTCAAGTCTCTGGGTAAAAATCCTGCAGAGTTGAAAACAGTTCTCCCCCTGCCCCCTCCTGCTTACAATTAGAAATTTAATTTCTGGTTCAACTAAAAGTTAAGTGGGCTTGGCTTTACTGCTAGCTCCTCTACCCAAATCACTATAGAACCTCAGACCTTACTTCTTTGTGTACCCATTTCCCTTCTCTTAGCAAATTATTTTTTCAGTTTTGCATAGACTGCACTTAGATATTAATGGGACAACTCTCACTGCATGAAATTAAGCATATATTGATGTCTTTGTGGAACTGAAATCTTTTCTATCTTTTGATGGAGGGACCACTTCTTTATGAATTTCTATGGGATCCCAATTCTGCTAAGAGGCTCTAGCTACTACCATAACATAAATACTTAATAATTATAAATTAAGAGTACAAGTATTACAGGATTTTAATTCTGATTTGACTAAGTACATTAGTGCTTACCACTGAGTATACCTTTTGATCATTAATATATTGGTTAAATATCAGCTATACAGTATCAGTGTAAAGAAATATGAATAATAAAAGCAAGGTAGGAGAGGCAAGAGGCTAAGCATAAAATACCATCTACATGAACCAACTAACAGTAACTAGTTGGCTAAGTAAAGTAAATGTTCTCAACCAGACTAGTGTTAACTTACAGAAACAGAGTAACTGCTCGTGACTACTGTCCCTGTCCAGGAAAGGCAAGATCTAGAGAACACCTGAGACTTCTTGCTAACAGGAGGTTGCAACATTTTCTCTAAGGAGGGAAATCATCTTCCTACCCCGAAATATGCAATAGCCCCACTAGTACTAAGATAAACCACTAGTCTTCATTAGTAATCACGCCACATATTAGAACTTTTCCTCCTCCTGCTCAACAAGCTATCAAAAGATACCAAAATACATCACTAGCACCATGTCAGATACTAGTATCCTGGAGCAACCTTAGAAAAGCTTCAAGCCAGGGTATCTGATTGAGATAGCACTTAAAGCTCTTCTAGCTGATCTATCCAGATGAGAAAAGCATATCCTCCCATCCAAGTGGATTGCCTTTGCATCATCTTATAAATTTCCCTACTTTCAGAGCTGGAAGGGTGAATCATCTCCTCTCTCAGGCCAAACCTAGAGAGTTATTCTAAATAACCTCCTCCCCACCAAAGCCCTCACCTGTAGAGTCCCAGCAGGCACAATCCTCCCACCCCTTATTCAACATCTCTATTATGCTGTTGAGACAGAGAGGAGACAACAGGGGCTGAAGCAGAGAGCATTAGGCTCTACTTATTATATGTTGCACTTCCAGTGAACAGCTCAGGGCAGTTTACAGAGGACAGCAAAACAATTTATATAGCAAGAGAAGAAAACAAACAACAGGTGAAAAAAACAACTTAAAAAGCCAAAATAAACTCTATAGCAAACCCCCTCTAAACCAGTGGTTCTCAATGTTGCAGCACCCTGGGGTGGTGCGATACCTTTTCAGGGGTGCCACTGCTGCCATGGTCAGGTGGGACTGTGCCATGTACACCTCTGCTAGATCCAAACTGAGAAGTGCCTGTGGCAGGAGTACCTGCTCTCACTGTAGCCCTTCCCAGTTCAAACCGATACAGGGTCTCCCAGAAACAGGCATAAGGGCAAGTAGAACTGTCCCTGGTGCCTGTTTCTAGGAGGAACATGGGGCTGGACCAAGAAGGGTGCAGTGACAGTGGATGGTTCATAGTTGGTAGGGTCAGAAGGGGCCTAAGCAGATCATCAAGTTTGATCCCCTGCCATGGTAGGAAAGAATGCTAGGGTCAAACAACCCCAACTAGGTGATTATCCAGCCTCCTTTTGAAGACCCCCCAAGGTAGAAGTGAGCACCACTTCCCTTGGAAGTTGGTTCCAGATCCTAGCCACCCTGACTGTGAAGTAGTGCCTCCTGATATCTAGCCTGAATCTACTCTCAGTCAACTTATGGCCGTTATTCCTTGTTACTCCCGGTAGCGCTCGGGGGAACAGGGACTCTCCCATAGCCTGCTGGTCCCCCTTGGCCAGTTTGTAGATGGCCACCAGATCCCCATAGCCTTCTCTTGTGGAAGCTGAACAAGTTCAGGTCCTGTAGCCTCCGCTAGTAGGGCCTGCCCTGCTGCCCCCTGATCATGTGAGTGGCCCTCCTCTGGACCCTCTCGATGCTGGCCACATCTCTCCTAAAGTGCGGCACCCAGAACTGGATGCAGTACTCCAACTGTGGCCTGACCAGCATCGCATAGAGGGGGAGGATCATCTCCTTGGCACTGCTTGAGATGCATCTGTGAATGCATGACAAGGTACGGTTGGCCTTACTGTGTCCTCACATTGGCGGCCCATGTTCATTTTGGAATCGATAATGACTCCAAGATCTCTTTCTGTCACTGTGCTTACAAGGGACTTCCCCAGCCTACAGGTATGCTGCTGGTTCTTACTGCCCAAGTGCAGTACTCTGCACTTGTCAGTATTGAATCCCATCCTATTCTCATTCGCCCACCCCTGTAACCTGTCCAGGTCCAGCTGTATCCTGTCTCTCCCTTCTAGCATGCCCACCTCGCCCCAGATCTTGGTGTTGTCAGTGAATTTGAACAGGGTGCTTTTCACTCCCTCGTCCAAGTTGCTAATAAAGAGACTGAACAGTGTGGACCTGAGGACTGAGCCCTGGGGGACTCCACTGCCCACATCCCTCCAGGTCAAATATGACCCATCCACCATCACTTTCTGGGCGTGGCCTGGCCTCTCTCTGGGTGTGCCAATATGCGACCCATCTGACTGTGTAGGCATCAATGCCACAGTCGCCTAGCTTTTTAACGAGAATGGGGTGGAATGACCAAGGTCCTTTTCTGTCTCTGTGCTGACGAGAAGGGAGTTCCCCAGCCTGCTGGTTCTTCCTCCTCAGGTGCAATACCTTGCACTTGTCAGTATTGAAACCCATCCTGTTCTTATCCACCCACCCCTGTAACCTGTCTGTATCTAGTTGCAGCCTGCCCCTCTCCTCCAGCGTGCCCAGAGGATGTTCTTGTCACAGCTGCTTCACAGTATGGTTCTCCAGGAGATGCCCAGAACAGTTGCACTTGGATGTAGTGGCAATCACAGCAGTATCCCAGTTGAGAGCCACTGCCCTAAAGATGGGAGAATCCATTGACATGCTGACAGAGCCCATGATAATTTTATGCTTATGTTAAAAAAAAAAAGTTCTTGTGCTTATTACAGCAAGTTCTTGTGCTTATTACAGTCTTGTCCCCCCCAGACTATTTGCCTTTTTGTCCTAAACTAAGATAAATCAGGTCAATTTATACCCCCTTTATTCCACTCACAAGAATCCCATTCATATCCATAGGAGTCCTTCATAGGGAGGGAAAGTAGAAGAGCATTTTATTTTATTTTGCTGTCTACACATCATTCCTATCTCAATTAATGTGGTGCAAATCAGGAGCAATTCCAATGCAACTAATTGAGAATTTCTTGTGTAAGTAACCAGGAAAATCAAACCTGGGGAAGTTTTCCTAAAATGAGTGGGATAGGAGCTAATGACTGCACTGCTGTCATCTTGTGCTATTGTGGGAAAAGGAAAATGTTAGGAGTTAGTAAACCCCTTACTGAATTGAAGAAGGAGTTACCTGGAAAGCTATGGCAGTACATCTGATTCTCAATCAGGGTGCCACCAAATTAAAAAAAAAAGTTAAGGAGGGGTGTCCTGACTCTCAAAAGATTGAGAACCAATGTCCTAAACAATATTCCAGCATGGTCTTGCCTGATAAATGCTTGCCCAAATAGGAAGATCGTGCAGCACTTCCAGATGTACAGATTTGTGCTTTGGGACACCTCAAGGGAGAGGGAGCTCCAAAGCTGAGGGGCTACTATTGAGAATGACCTCCCACATGCTTTTGCCAAATGAAATAGTCTATAGTTTAGCCCCCTTTACACCAAAAAGACCTTTACATATTAGTGATTTGCATAAGAAATACATAGAACAGGCAGCAATCAAACCTAAAAATGCTTCACAAAATCATTCTTCCTACCATACAGCTCATTTGCTGGCTGAAATCTCAAAAAAGACACACAAATAGTATGTCCAAGCTGCCCCGAGCAAGTCTGCATGGCAGCTGAGAAACAAACCCTCCACACGTGTACCCAAGCCCAGGTTTGCATGTTGTCAAGGCAGATGACTTGGAGCAGGCTTGAGTGTATGCCTCAGCAGAGAGAGGCACAACAATTTGCTGGAGTGCACCTGAAGGAGCAATCCAAGTCCTCTACTAGGCTAATTTGTGGGCCTAGGTTTATGTGGAGTGATGTGGTTTATTTCTCCTCAGTGCACCCAGACTCACTCAGAAGGCTATTTAAGCTCATTTTTATTCTGCTCCATGCTGACTCCAAGGCTATAAACAAACAGTACCTTGATTCTCAGATAAATCATTTTATCCCATGACGAAGTGCAATTGTTCAGACGTCCAAGTCTGTTGTCTCAGGATAAGTCTTAAAAAGGTTCAACGGATAAGAAGTACTGTTTATCCTGGAACACCAAAAAGTGCATCTGAACAGTTACCCTGGGAGTGCATCATTGAACCAATGGAAGAAAAGCTGCAGTGCACTCAGCCACTCATTAAACCCCGATCAGAAGGGTGATACAAGTAAAAGCCAATCCCGGGACACTTCTACTCTGGGACAAACGTAGGCATGACTTGTCCAGGGATACAGACAAGCTACAATTGCTCTCTAGGATGAAATCCCATTGATGTATGCTGTTTCACGAAAACCTGGGAGCAAGGTATGCAAAGCAGCTATATAACCTGCTCTGCAATGCTCTGTTGCTGACAACTGTTTACAACACAGACTTAAGTTTGGGTAGAATCTTACACCGGTCTTCCTCGTTGTATGAAGGCACAACAACAGAGAGCTCCTTTGTAGGTGGGTCATGTATGCTTGGTACAGAGTCCTTCTTGCCTTCAGCATTCACAAAGAACTTCTCCTCTTCATGTCGTTGAAAGCTTGGCATTTTTGTGGCAGTTACATGGGCAGTGATACACACCTGAAGAAAAAAAAAACAAGAAGAGTATTTATGACCAAATGCTTTAGTGACCTATCTACACTTATGGTTTGCATAATGGTATTTGGTAAACATCATGCAAGCTTCTCTCACTAGGTGAAATAAGAGATATGCATAGATGTAACCGTTATACTGGTATTACTCTATAGCCAAGATAAGTGCACCATCTCTCTGCTCTTATGCAAGGATAAACGGAGCTAAGACAATGTAAGGTCAAAGTTGAAAGAAATTAGTTCACTTACAGCGGTACAGAAGTGAACAGACTGAACTGTTAAATTGGAATGGCTGATATGCAATCCTAAGTCTCCCACTTTTGGTTTAAAGTTGCAACTGCCTACAACCAGGGATGAGCAAAGGTGATCCACTGGCAAAAAGTAATCCACAGTCATTCCTATTACAAATAAGGTGGAGTCATCTCTTGAGGAGCCCTCTCCTCTGTTGCCCAGATCAAAGAGGACCTACAGTCCTCATATGGCATTCATGGGTCCCATTTTACGCATACCACATTTGACCTTTGGATTGTAGTAGGTGGCCAACGTAATTTTGAAGTGGAATAGATGCTTTTGACTAAAGGACTGATCTAAGCTCCCACAAACTTGTTACGCTCAATGCTCTGCTGACTGCGAGCTGCACTGTATCTAAACCTTGTTATTATGTGTACTGCCGAAATAGCAGTGTTGCAACCATTATTGTTAGGGTCTAAAATATCAAGATCTTATTCTTGCCTGGGACTGCCTAGGTAAGGTAGACATGATGGTAAACTAGGAAGCAGAGCATAAAAGAACTTGTTTCCCATTTTGTTTAAACAAACTCCATGCATGCACATATGTGCGCATACACAAAGGGCTGCTTAAAAACACCAGGCAACGTGCAACCATTTTCAACACTTTTGTGATTTCATCACCACACACGCATGTATGTGCACAAACACATACTCCGAGTGGAGGAACAGCGCGGTCCACACGCTGGGAGGAGGATGCATGTAGCAACCAGTGATGGTTGATGCTTCAAGCGCTCCACGCCACAAAGCTTCAAAACAAAAGCTGATTTGCCAACGCTGATTTAGCCACATGACCTGTACATGCAGGCTGCTGCTTTGTTTCAACCTCTGTTTTCACATTAGTAAGTGTTACTAAGAGTTTTTACAAGTAAAAGGAGATGTCACAAGTGCACAAAGGGACTAAAAAATAGGTGTGGGGGGCGCATCTTACCAGCCCAGCCATGGGGCTGGGATACACTTTTGCAAGCTTCTGAACATGAAGCATTTTAGCAACAGGGTGCACGGCGCAAGTGAAGCAGCACCATCAGGCTGCCCTTATGCTCTGCTAGAACTTGTCATTGTAGAAAATGTGGGTTGGAGGGACCTCAGGAGGTCACAGCGAGTCCAGCAGGACCAGCCCCAACTGGATCATCCCAACCAAGGCTTCGGGTAACCAGCTCTTAAAATCCTCCAAGGTTTCCAAGCTTCCCAGCCCGCGCAACCTCGGGTCCCTTCTCTCCCGGTACACCTAGCACAGCGGTGCCCCCGCCCCAGCCTGGCCCGCGGGGGGCTCCAGAGGGCAGGGCGGCGGGGCCATATGACGCAGCGCTGGGGCCAGGGCCGTCCCTCCCCCCGGGGGCGCCGGGGGTGGCGCGACGCGGCCTCCCGGCCCCCGCTCCGTGACACAATTTGCGCCAGGCCCTGGCTCATGGCGCAGGCAGCGGGGCCCGGCCACACTCACCAAGCTGAGGGCGGCGGTCGCCAGAAGGCCCAGCGCCGCGGCCGCCACGACTAGCAGCGGCAGTGCCATGGGGCAGTGCCAGCGAGGCGGAAGCAGCTCTGCGAGACCCGGAAGAGAACTGCAGCGGGTAAGGAAAACTTCCGGGGTACAGCCCCAGCGCCGCCAACGGCGCAGGAGTGGGGGGATGACCCCGGATGTACATCCTTAAACCCGGAAGCGGGGCGGAAGTAGCACCATGGCGGCCGGATTCAAGTAAGGTTCTCGTCTATCCCGCGGGCTGCGGCAGGTCTCGCTGCGGCCGCACAGGTCTCGGGGGAAGGGGCTGGTGGAGCTCCCGCCGGCCGGGTCCGTTGGCGGCGGGCAGCCTCCAGCTGCCCGGGTCCCTGCGGCCGAGGCGGGGCGCAGCTTTTCCCAGGTTTTAAGTATGAAACTGTGGTATTACTAGCTCGAAATTATGGTATTTGTTGAAAATTTTTCGTACGCCGAATAATTGTGCAAATGAGAATGCAAAGACGTCTTCTCGCTTGCTGGCTGTTGCTCGCTGCTCGTTGTCAGTGAGTGAGTGAGAGAGACCTGGGCCACCAAAGTTGAAGCATTTATTTTGAGGCAGGCCGTAGTAAGGAAGTGCTGGCAGCAAGGCCAAAAGCGTGGTTAAGACCCTCCGAGGGAGATTTGGGTGTTGTGTATGCGGCATCAATTAACGCCCATAAAAATGATCTTATGTTTTGAACGCTTTTACTCTGATTGATTGTACATTGTATAATAGTTGAAATCATCGCACGAATATGATACTGTACACCAGGCAACACTGCCAGGGTGCGTCCCCTGAGGGAAGCTGCTGCTTCCCCCCCTCCCTTCCATACCTGGTTCAGCCCTGGGGCCGCAGGGCCGTCTCCCCTCCCAGCATCACTGGGAGCTGCCCAAGGGGTCCAGCCTCCACGCCTAGTTCTGAGCCTCCAAGCCTCACTCCTGCCTCCACGTTGCCTTCTTTCATCCCAGGAAACCAGGTGCTGCTTTCTCAGCGGCTGCCTCTGCTGAGGGAGTCTTGTAGCTCTGCTTGAGCAGGGCCCCAGTCCCTTGGAAGCCACCAGCTGGACCTGTGTCACACAGCTGTCAGAGCCTGCAAGGATGTCTCCCTGTCCCTGCTTTGTTCATGTCTCTGGGCAGCTTCATGGGCAGAGTCTGTTGGTTCCTTTGAGGGCCGGTGGGCACTGCCCTAGTGTGCTGTCCCCCCTCCATGTCCCCCTTCAGAGCACTTTTGTTAAACTCATGACCTCGCTCCCATCCCTGTTTTCTCTTTAGTTGTTCCCTAAACTCAGGTTCCCTCCCCTCCACCCCCATCTGTGTCCCATGGTGGCAGCCAGTGGATGCTGAAAGGGAGAGTGAACAGGGGCAGGGTTTTCCCTGTTGTTCCTCTCCTACTTGCAGGCTCCAGCATTTAAGGTTTGGTAAATTCAGATTCTGCTCAAGAGCTGTTGATGCCCCTTTCCTCTGAGTATTTGTCCAGTCCCTTTTGGAATCTGGTTACATGGGCAGCTTCCACAACATGGCATGAGAATTGATCTTTCCTCAGCTGAAGTATTTTGTGAGCTGTAGATCTTGGTGTAGCCAAGAAATAGCTAAGGGGGAAATTTAAAGCAACCAGGACCCTGTCTCAAGTCTTGGGTAGGCTGGAAGGGAGGGATCTGTTTGGAGCAAAAGAAGGTTAGGTCTTGAAGTGCTTGGACAAAGGGTGTGTTTCAAGGAATTTAGCCAAGGGAGGAATTGTACAGCCATCCAGCTTTCTTTCCCCCCCTCCCCTATGTCTCTTGTTCACCCTCAGTGAAGTGGGACATAGATCCTACAGCCTGAGCCAGTGGGAAGTCATACCTGTATTGATGCCAGTTAGGAGCTTCACAGGGTGACTTATTGGGAATTGCCTTTAAACTCGTTTTCCTGATTTGTGATGCCAAAATATGTATACAGAGAAACTAAATTAATTCTCAGGATTACTATACCTGTGGCTGTCTCCAAAAATACATGTTTGAACAAAACCTAAGAAAGCCTTGTACCGAGGTACATTCCTTTCCAGGAAATGCTGTGCTATTTTAATGGCAGTGTTACAGACTGCCATAGCTATTTTCAGGTATAGATTTGCTACTGATGATCATCTCCTTCTCCTCCACCTCTCTCAGTGTTGTTAGTTTGAAGAGATGTCCAATGTAATGGTATAAAATGAATGAATTGTACAAAAGACTGTTCTGTGGGTGATTGACAAAAAGTTCCATGTTTGCCAAACATTATTGTTTCTGAGCCCTTTCTTTTTTTCAGGGCCACCATCTTTCTAGAATCTGAATTCATGTCTCAAATCCATCACAAAAATCATGATAGAGTATTCTAGTATGTTGTTGGGAGTGCTGGCTAGCTTTCTGTCCAAACATAGTCAACAGACAGACAGGACTTGACTGTCAAACTTGGCTAAACCGCAAAGCACTAAGCTTCTTGCTAGGTTTTGACTAGCCAATTCAGTTTTGTGAAACAGCTTTTTCCATAAGAATTTTTCTGTTTTTTTCCAGAACTGTGGAACCTTTGGAGTATTACAGAAGATTTTTGGTGAGTAAAGCATTATACGTGTCTAAATTATGTAGACTGAAATTATTTTTTTCTTTTCTGTTGTTCTCTTTAACCCATATATACACCACAGTAGGGTTTTGGCAAGGTTGCACAACTCAAAAGTTTTCTGAGGGCCATTTGTAAAATACATTTTCCAATGGAAGCTGTCACTGGTAAGATTTGCTTTGATCAGATATAAGCCCTTAGCCATGTGTACAGCCAGGTAACTGGACTTCACATGCAGTCACATGCACACTTGAACAATCTGTTGTACAGGGAGGACAACAGGACTCACTATTAATTTTTCACATCCTTTTTCATTTAGTATAGTGGCTTAATAAAGAATTATGACAAATTACTGGGCTTGATCTGATGGACTATGTTGTACATCCCTACCTTTGGATTGTCCTTCAAACATATAATAGAAGAGATTGTTCAGATTCTTCTATTTTGCGGCTCTTACTCTGCATGCATTTAACTTGATATACAAATAGTACTATGGACTTCAAAGGGAGTCCTGATGTGTGCAAGGTTTAGACGTGTGCTTAAATTAGTACAGGGCATCAGCCTAACTTTGGCTTAATGGGATCTTGGGCAATAGTGGGGACCATGGGTGCTACAGCACAAATAGCAAGTAATACTATTAATTGTGCTTTGGACAAGTCAGACTTCAAATCTATATTAATAATGCACACCAAGCAAAGCTGTCTCTGATGCAACAAATCTTTTATGATAGTATGCAAAGTGGAACAGTTTTGGCAAGAGAGTGCTCTCAGCTGAGAATAGTTTGTACCTTGATGCTTACATTGAATCCCCTGAAACAGAAAAGGGACTGAACTCAGGCCTCCTAAATCCTGACTGAGTGCCTTTAACCCAGGGGTGGGCAATTATTTGGGCCCAAGGGTCACGTAGGGAATTTTGGTGAACTGTCATAGGCAAGGTCATAGCCCCCTTTGCCGCCCCCCCCCCCCCCCCCCCAATTCACCAAAACTCTCTATGAGGCTTTGGGTTGGTGGGGAACCTGGTTATCTCTGATTTAAAAAAAAAATTTAAAATGCAAATTCTCTGATAAAAATCCCAAAATCTGTGGTTAAATGCCCCCCACAGCCCTGCTGGTATCCCTCACTACCCCTGCCCGTCCCAGCCCACAGGCCATGCTTGTGCCCCTTGACCCCCACCCACAGTCCCTACCCCCCAGCCCTGTTGGAGGAGGCCCCCAGCTGCCAGGGCTATGGGGCCAGGGACCCAGGTCTGCAGCCCCCTGCCCCCAACGGAAGGCAGTGGCTGCTACAGCAGGAGCATGAGGTGGCTCCCCCCCCTCCCCCCTGCTGCCTGGTGCAGGCTTGGGTAGGGCCAGCTCCCAGTGGCAGCATGCACTCCTGGGGGGTAGGGGGGACCTGCACCCCCCAGATCTGTGTTGGGGGTGTGGGCAGGGTGGATGTGGACAGCCCCTGTGCATGCAAAGGAATTGTGGGCAGGGCAGTATGGAGCTTGCAGTGGCAGTCAGCTTTTGTGTGTGGCCCCGCTGTGCCCTGCCCTGCCGTTGCAGACACTGAGCTCTGGAGAGCCTGGGGGAGGGCAGCAGAGTGGGGAGCACAGTGTTTGTGACCCAGGGTTTGCAGCTGGCCAGGCACTCTGGGTGGGAGGGTGTTTGCAGCCTGCCTGCTCTAGCCACAGTGCTTGGCTGGCTGCAAACCCCACCTCCCGGCCGGAGTGCCTGGCCGGGGAGTGCCCAAGCTGGCTGGGGGCTGAGGGAGCAGTGGGGGTTTCCAGCCAGCTCAGCACTCCAGCCGGAGCGAGGAGGTTGCAAACCCCCTCCCGGCCAGAGTGTCTGGCTGGCTGCAAACCTCTCCACTCCCTCAGTCCCTAGCCAGCTTCCCCCCAGGGCCCCCCCAGCCCTGCCCAACCCCTAAGCCCCACTTATCACCAGCAAGAAGAGTGAGCCTGAAGCAGCCTTCAGTAAGTGAGAGTGTTGGGCCCTGCCCTTCACCCCTCCCTTCCCCTTCTGTCAGGGTTGAGGGTTTCCCCACCCCTTTACAAACAGCTCTTGTAGGCTGGAACTCTGCCACTCTGCAGAGCTCTTTGCAAAAAGGGGAAATCCATGGGTTTCTCTTCTAAAAGGGAAAATCTGTGTTTTCTCTGATAAAAATGGGAAATCCGTGCTTTTCTTTGTTTTTCCGTGGGAAACGGAAAACCAGGATCCCTGGTGTTCAGGAGTGGGACAGGTGTGATCCACTCCCTGCATGCCCTGCCCTGTGGCAGGGGGAGGGGAGGTCTGGGCTGTGGGCAGCAGAGCTTGTCCAGTTGGTGGCTGTCCCTGCAGCGTTCCACATGTGGCCAAGCCCTGCCTCATGGGGTTTGGATTAGATGGCCTCCTGAGGTTCCTTCCAAACCTAGTTTTCTATGATTCTGTGCTAGAAGCAGACTTTTGGGTGCTTGTAATACTTTAATGTCAGTAATTTGGCACGTGTGGACTTCAGGTGCTTTATGAGTGGGACTTTGAGGATTGCAGTTCTGAATTTAGGTGTGAAAAGCAGTCCCATTTCACTCCTGTTGTGGATCTGGTCTGCAGTACTTTGCCTTGAAGTGAAATCTTTGAGCTTATTTTAGAGAGCTTGTCTTGCAGTTCCAAGTTGATATTAGAAAATAAACTGGTATTTATATTTAGTATATTGATTGTACTATTTAACAAAAATGTTTTTAACTCAGACTCTTATCTTTTAGAAAGAGAACTGCCGTCCTGATGGAAGAGAGTTAGGTGAATTCAGAGCGACCACTGTCAACATAGGTAAGTGTTAGGACAGTGTTGGGGACAGCTTTTTAATTTAATTGGGTTTTACATTTGGAGCATATAATGAATAGCTAATCAGTTTTCCTGGTATTTGATATGAAAATATGAAGGGTTGTGTTTCAGTACTGAGGCTGTAATAGACAGTATATAATATGCAGTCCAGGAGTAGTTTTGAGTGATCTTTGCTTCCTGCTGCTCCTGGCTACTCAGCAGTGCTCTTTTTACTTAGTTACCCAGTTTAATTTAGAAAACATTGGCTGATAATTTAAGTAACAGCAACTTGCCAGACTGTCACAGCATTACTCAGAATCTCCACAGTGCTGCATTTTGTGGCCCCATCTCCAGTATGCCTCTCCTGATTTCCATTCCCAGTCAGGATTTGGTGGCCATGCTCAGAACATGGTTGTGTTCTTCATTTTCTGTTATGGGTATGTTCTTTCCTGACTGGATCCAGGGGATTTGGAACCCATGTTGCCTGCTTTTGCCATTTGCTTAGTGTGAAGGTGTCAGCTAGCACAACTTTGGTGACTACTAATGCAGAGGAAATGAATCCCTAAGTCCTTGCTAGTGAAAACAGAAGTATAACTAAGGCAGCAGTGAATTAAAACACAATCAGATAAAATGATTATGGAACTGGACTGAAAGGAAAATAGCACCATTGTCCTTCAAATAAGCAAACAAGATATTGGAAAATGCTGGTGTATGCATTTCAATTATGGTACAAATTCAAAAGTGTGCTATCTTACAAGAGTATCAAACAAAAATAGTTTACAGAGTAGATAGGAACAGTTTTTGATAGTCCTTTATACTTTTAACCTATGGTAGGGTCAGATTTCGCTCAATCCTAGAATTCCCCAGGATTTACAGCATTCTGTGAAACCTGTGCTGTTCTCTCTGAGTGAATGGTGAGGAAGCTAAGATGAGGAATTCTCATTGTGAAGTTGGATAGCGTGTTTGAGAACTTGCTTAAATAGACAACTTATATTATTTAACGTTTTCTTTCTTCAGGTTCCATTACTACTGCAGATGGCTCTGCCTTAGTGAAGCTGGGAAATACCACAGTAATATGTGGTATCAAAGCGGTATGTTTACTTTTATTTTAGACTGAGAAATAACAACAGTTAGTATTGTTTAGTGAATAAAATCTGTTTATTAGAATAAACAAGCTTGGGAAGTTTTAATGATCTGCTAATCAGAAACAGTGATATTTCTTCATATGGTTTATTTTCAGGTCTGAGAAATAACAGATAGTTAGAAATTATAATACAGAATAGAAAACAGGCTTTTATACATTTAATTGTTTGGTTCTTAAAGTAAACAAAGGCCTTTTTTGCCTTCCTAGTTATTTTGTTTTGCAGAGAGTATTGATTAATAAGCAAACTGCCCTCTTTCAGGAGATACGCAGTTCAGAAGAGATGTTATTGGGTTGAGTCTCTTCTTCTATTGGCTTGCCAGGTGACTTTGTGCAAGTCTGTGCCCTGTTTCCTCTCCTGTAAAATGCAGATAATGATATTTTTACCTTCCTCGTAAAGCACTTTAATATCTACTAATGAAAAAGTGCTATATAAGAACAAGGTGTTATTAAAAGATCTAGTTGTAATGCCTATAACATATATGCAACAAGGAATTCATTAAAGAAATTACTATAACTAAGTACAGGTTTACCTCGATTTATGCAGGTTTGGTTTATGCAAATTTGCTCTTGTGCAATGACCCTTTTGTACCCGAAATTCATTATACGCAAGGTAAGGTGGCATATATGCGATCGGGATAGGCCTGGAGAATGCTGCATAAATCAAATTCACATAAAGTGAATCTACTTTATACAGTAATGTAAGAAGTAGGAGTAGGTTCCCCTGTCAGCTGCTCCCAGGGCCGGCTGGGGTGAGCGCAGACAAGCAGAGCCCCAGGTGGTGCAGGGCACGGCACTCACCCCAGCCCTGGCTGCAGCGGCCCCGGGAGCTGCCGGCAGCCACTGGGATGCACTATGCCCTGAACACCCACAGGCCTCTGCCTGTCCCCACTCATCCCAGCTCCTTCTGCAGCTGTCCCAGGAGTGGCTGATGCCAGCTCCCTGTAGCTGCTGGGCTGCAGTTTGCCCTGGTGCAGGCAGCTGGTGCTGGCAGCTCTTGGGGCCGCTGCAGCCAGGGCTGGGGTGGAGACAGGCAGAGCACCAGGAAGAGCCTGGAGCCCCTGAGCCTGCAGCGGCTGCCAGCCTCAGCCTGGTCTCATCTGACTGCAGGCAGCTGCCCGCCCCGCTGCAGCCCTGGGAGCGGCGGATGCCGCCTGCTTGCAGCTGCTGGGCTCTGCTGCGCTGTGGGGTCTGGGGCACGGTGTCTGGGGGAAGTGGAGCTCCGGGGGTTTTGGGGCATGGCACAGCCCAATGACTGCAAGCAGGCAGCATCTGCTGCTACCAGGGCTGCAGCATGGGTGAGCAGGCGCCTGCTGCCAGACAAAAGCAGGCTGGGACTGGCCCAAGTCTGCAGTGGCCGCCGGCCCCAGGGCTGGGGCAAGTGCCGTGCCCTGCACTGCCCAGGGCTCTGCTTGTCTGCACTCACCCCAGCCAGCCCCGGGAGCAGCTGACAGAGGAACCTATCCCTATTTCTTACATTATAAAGTAGATTCGCTTTATGTGAATTCGATTTATGTGACGTTCTCCAGGAACGTATGAATCGCATAACTTGAGGGAAACCTGTAGTGTTAGGAAAATAAAATTTAATAAAAAAAAAAAAAAATCTGAGGATCCCTTCTAGAAATTGTACTTGTAAATTCTTTTCAGCATCTTTGCAAGAAATCTTTCCAAGATATTGCTCAGACATATGAAATTGTATCCCTGAGCTGCTGTTTTGATCTTTGCTTTATAGGAGTTTGCAGCACCTCCAGTTGATGCCACAAATAAGGGATACATTGGTAAGGCTTTTAATTTTGTTAGCTTTCTGCCTATTTTTCTTGAAACCACTAGTCATATTTAACAAAATAATTTTAATCACTAGGTGAAACCAATTTCAGTAGCACGTTTTTTTTGTTTTTTTTTTCAAACAATATTGGATTTAAAACATTGTAATAATATAGCACTCAGAATCAGTTTCAAGGTAGGTGACATGTTGTACAATGGCTTTTTTAAAATTTAGAGTTAGTTTGACAGATTGGATATGTGCTGCTAGTTTTGGTGTTCAGTTTCTAGCAGCAGCTGGGAGGACATGGAAGGATTAATTTTATCTTCTCCGTGTTAGAATGTCCACAAACTCTTTCAAGTTCCTCATACAAGCTACCTTGCCCCTTTTAATCTCAGTCTCTCCAAACAGCCAGGAAATGATGGGAACAGCAGATGTCTGGGGAGACGGGTAAGCAAACTGATGGCCAAAGTAGGTTATTGTAGGTTGGGGATTTACTAAAGGTACCTTCTTAGTGGAGAAATGTTTGACACCTTGGCAGAAGAGAAGTGTAATGGATGGAAAAGGGCTGCAATAAATTATATGGTTCCATGTGTTTTGATAATACCCAAGAAATAAATATTCTTCAGAAATATCAAGAGAAGTAATTATAAAAGTAGATCCAGCTCAGTGGGGTTTTTACTGATTTAGGCTCTGAGATTAGAGGGAAACACATGAGCAGACCGATATGGTTCAGACTGATTTACAGCACTTCAGTGTGTTATCTGTCCCTCAGTTTTTAGAGTACTTTAAAGCTACTTGGAGCACCACAGAGTCTTCACTTATTCTCATATGGAATTCCATTGAAATAAATAAGAATCTATTTGCTGTCATCCTTTTGTGAGGCAGGTCTTTTACTGAACTCAACTGTCTTTAACTAGGAATTTCCAAAATACAACATCTTAGAACAGTGATTCTTAACCTCTTTAGACTCCAGGCACATCTGGATAGACTTGAGAGATTTTTCTGTAGCCAAAATAGTGAAAACTAAGAGGAGGCATTTTCTAAAGAGTAATAGAGCATTTTTTTCTGTTGCAAAGAATTTGGAAACCACAGCTATGGATTTCTGTTTGAAATCTCTGGGTTTATTTTGTGGATCATGTTTGCTGTTGCTCTCTGACTGAGAATCAATGTTTTAAGAAAACTGGTTTATATCCTATATTTTCTGTGGATAAACTTCTTTTCTGTCCAGAACAGCAAATCATGATAGAAAATAGAAAGAATAGATAGTATCAGGCAACGGACATTCCAGTGAATTTTGTCATTTGGGAGTACTTTTTTGTAATAGCTTGTACTGTACATTCCATGGTTTAAAGTAAACTATTTAATTATGCCAAAAATATACAACTAATTCAGTAGAACACAGACTAATGGTTTTTGCCCTGAATAGTTGCCCTGTAATTTTGGAAGAAAAAGTATACAGATTTGAATGATCTGTAAACTTATGGCCTTGGCTTTTATTTGAAATGCCTGCAAAGCTGTACTGATCAAGGCCATAAATTGCTTATCTATAATGTTTATTATAATTATAATATTATAATTCTTTCTGTGTTAAGTTAATGACTAAACATTTTTTATTTCTAGTTCCTGATGTGGATCTCCCACCCCTCTGCTCAGCAAGATTTCGTCCTGGCCCTCCAGGGGAAGAGGCTCAGGCAGTTAGCCAGTTTATTGCAGATGTGATTGAAAAGTAAGAAATATTATAACATGCTTTAATTATACACAAACTGCAACAAGAATTTGATTTCCTGACTTACTCTTTCACTTTATTTTAGCTCACAGATAATAATGAAAGAAGATCTGTGTATTGTGAATGGCAAGGTAAGCAAAGTCTTGCTGCTAAAAGCAGTGTCTCAGAATGAGGAGGACTTATTGTTAGTGGGTTTAAGAAAAACTTTGGTACACTGAACTCTGATTTTTGTTTTGTGTTAATCTTGATACTTGTAGATTCCTTGTGGGTTGCATCTAAAATCTAATAATCATATTTGTTACATGACCTGAATACAAATCAATATCCATGGGGGAGGCTATTTACTTGAATCCAGGACAACTTTGAATTTATGATGACCCCCCAAAAATTAAATTCTATCCATGGAAAATTATATATTTCTTATAACAACTTCCCATGGACAGAATCTAAGCTTTGGAGGGTTAAATGACCTTAAATTCAAGCCCACAACCACTGCAGGAGGGCAAGCAGTGGGAGTCAAGTCTGGGGCTTGACCCCAGACCTATGCCTCCCCCTTTGGTGCCTGTACCTGCCCCTTCCCACCAACAGCCACTTGCCTCCACTGCTGCCTATCCCCTTGCTGTCTACCCCTACACAGTTGCATGATGTCCTTGTGCTGGGTCCTCCACTGTTCCCTGGTGCTGTGCTAATTCCCTTACCACTCCCTGGCTCAGCAGGGAGTCAGAGAGCAACGAAGGAATCTGTTCAGAGCCAGGGAGCAGTGAGGCAACTAGCAGAGCCAGAGAGCAGTGCAGGAACCAGCACTGATTCCTTTGCCATTATCTGGTTTCCCACTGGGTCCTGTGCTGATTTTTAGCTCCCAGTAGGGAATCAGTGTGAAGGCAGGGAGCAGTGTGGGATTTGGTACTGGGTCCTATGCTGCTCTCTGGCTGTGTTGATTGCCTCACCACTCCCTGGCTCAGCAGGGAGACAGAGCAGCACAGGACCCAGCAGAGTCAGAGAGTGGCAAAGTGCTGGGTCGTATGCTGCTCTCTGGCTCCTCTCTGATTCCTTTCCCACCCTCTAGCTCTGTGCTGCAGCCTGCACTGCTCCTTAGCTTGCAGTGAAGCTGGAAAATGTAGAAGGAATCAGCATAGAGCCAGAGAGCAGCACAGAACATGGGTGTTGAGTTTTTACTTGATGCTTAATTCTAAGATGAGGTTTGGTTTTCTCCATGTTGAATAGGGGAGGAAAAACTTTGTCTTAAAATCAAGTAAATAAGGTAGAGTGACTGCATTTAAAAAAAAATATTGTACTGTGATTAATATACATGCGTACTTTACACAGCTGGGGATACTGTTGAGTTCAAGCATTATAGTATCATAATAGTTACAACATTATAAGTCAATGTAAAAACAACTTTTGGAAGGGTTTAAACCAGTCTCCATCTACAAGGGATTAGACCTCTCTAGAGGGTAAACAGTGCTATAGTTGCCACTTCCTACCTATAAATAGAAAGGAAGCTGCTTCCGGTATACATCTCCCATGATGCACCATTGCTAACACAACACCACTGGAGATGAGATAATAGATTAGATAGACCGAGTCTAATAAAACATGGGGATTTCTATGGGTCTATAAAGAGTTAATATAAAATTACACTTGATTTTTGTCTTTCCTGCTTTTGTTATAGGAATCGGCAGGATTTTTTAAGGGAAGTGTATAAAGAACACATCACGGCAGGGGTACCTGCAAGCCTGATCATATGAGCTTATAACAAACCTATAGGGTTTGTTTTGGCTGCAATTTATGGATATGTTGTCAGAAGCTGTTAGCTCATGTAAATAAAAGTATACCAAAACCAGTGTAGACTTTTAAACACAGGCTAAACTGGTTGAGTTAAACCTTGCCCCCATGACTTCACTGAAAAAACATTTTTAATACAGAAATAACAACTAGATCTTCTTGATAATAAGATGTTCTAGCAATAATAGTGTCTTGAGATGTGGGACAAAGAAAGGGTCTGTGCTGCAACTTTTGATCCATCTATCTGTGGTTCAGACTTTTTGTACCCAAGCCATCTGTCAATTCACATGTCTCTTAAACTACATTGTAAGTATGTCCTGCTGTGCTCAAAGTTTCTACAATTTAGTGGTGTTTTTTTCAGGCAGGGTAGGTTTGCACCTTCAAACATGCACATTCACACCAATGTAGAATGAACAGACTATATTTGGTTTTTGGATTGTGTCTTAACAGCTGCAAGCGCGCGTGTTCATGTACACATTCATGCACATTTTTTAAATATTAAGTTGATTTCTTGCCCAAACTTTTCCAGTGGAGGTTGACATCAATCTCCATTGATGTTTGTCCACAATTCAGCAACAAGCAGTTTATTTGCAAATAGAACATTTTGTTTAGAACATCTGCAGTTTTTCTGAAGTAAATATATAATGTATAATTGCATGTAACTTTTGCTGCTGAAAGATCAGAGGATGGTTTGGTAGCTTAATGTGTGTTAGTATGTAGCCTGAGTTGGTGCGGTACCAAGGGTTCAAAGGCTACCCTTGTCTTAAATCTACAAACTTTGTTTCTTAGCTTGCTTGGGTGCTATACTGTGACATCATATGCTTGGACTACGATGGAAACATTTTAGATGCCTGCACATTTGCTTTGTTAGCAGCTTTAAACAATGGTAAGTGTAATATAAAGAAAAAAAAATCACAAGCTGATAATAATTTGGGGTTAAATGTTTAGTGATCATTTGACTTATGGTGAACAGTCAGTTGCTAGTTAATTATTTTTTCAAGAACTTCATGCTCGCTATTAAAACTCCTTTTCATTGGACTACTGAAACTATAAATACAGTAGAAAAAATAACACTAAATTAATGCCATTGATTTGTATAAATATAATTGATCAAACTATGGGCTGTCTTCATTATATGTGATTTTATGCCCGTTGTATTAATTTCGTACAGGACTGTTAATTAATGATATCTATGGACTTTTTCTTTATGCCTTAATTCTGGATCTTCCACCATTGGTCCTAAGTAAAAGTAGGACCATTAAAAATTCAGTACATTAGGGCTGTGCAAAGCTTCCGTCACTGATTCAATTGGGAGGAGATTCGGCTCAATTTTGGCAGCCGAATCTCCAAATCCGAATCGAATCAGGAGACCCATTAATCTCTCAGAATCGAATCGGAAGCCTCTGATTCGATTCAGAGAGATTCAGCGATTAGGTCATAGACACAGCTTTTATGTTTATAAGTACTTCCAGTCCACTTCCAGGTCTGCTGCGGAGCACACGGGTGACTCCTCTGCACTCCCATGGGATGCTCCATCTGGCCCTCCATCTCAGTGTTCACGAGTCGTGTCTGGTACCTCGAGGTATGTAGAAAAACCATACAAAGCTGTGTCTATGACTGAGTTGCTGATTCTCCGAATCAGAATCGAATCTTCAGATTCAGATTTGGCCAAATCGAATCAGGACAGTGATCCAAATCAGCGACTCAAATCACTGTCCCCCAAATTAGACCAAATCCGAATCAAATACTGCCCACTTTGCACACCCCTACAATACATACTAACAATGCAATACGTTCATTTTATATATTAAGTGTTGGCAAACTAAGGTTTTATTAAATAAGTTACATTTTGTGTTTAACTTTTTCGATTTAGGAAAAGTTGTGTATTATTAATAGAGAATTACATACGTGTATTGAAAACACAATGTATTCTTGGTTTTAGAAACTGAATAGACTTTTTTCAAAAGTTAAGTTGTTTTAAAATATGATCTGTTCTACAACGGGAACTCACTGAGGGAATAAAATGCTAAGGAATATACCTACTTTAGTATGATTAAATCTTCTCTTTAAGAATGATTAATCGGAAAAATAGTTACAAATAGAACCGTGTCCAAAGCGGTAATTTAAAGTAGAAAGATGCAAAAAAGGAATACATTTAGAATTAAAAAATATGGTCAGATTTGTAATCAAGTATTTTATGCTTTCTGATGTAAGTAATGTACTTGTGAAGTAGAGTGACTGAATTTTTTTCTGAAATTAATTTTTATACTAAAATAAGTGCCCAGACCTAAAGAAGGGCACTTGTGCTCAAAAGCTTGTCAAACATCTCTGCCAACTGTACAGTTGTTCAGTAAGAAAAAAAAATCCTTGTTTCCTTGCCTCATAACAGCAGAATTTCTAAATTTCTATAGAAAACAGATGTCCACTACTGATTAGTTTGGGGCCTGCCATCAGTAGGAGTTGCAGGTTCTCAGATTGGTGGATACTAGAATATAGGAGTTTATAAATAATTCCTTTTGTGTGTAAAATGTGAATTACAGCAGCCAAAATCTCTTTTCCAGTACAGTTACCAGCAGTTGCTATAAATGAAGAAACTGGTTTAGCAGAAGTTAACTTAAAACAGAAGACTCCTTTGAATATCAGGAAGTATCCAGTTGCTACATCGTTTGCTATATTTGATGAGTAAGTGGGTAACTCTTGGTAAAATGTATACTATGAAAAAAATTATGGAGTGGCAAATAGTGATGGAAAGCCAGATGATCTTGTTGAGAAGCTGCTGAAGAATCCATATGCAGTTTTGCCACTGAACCCATGCAAACTGACATTTATATCTGGCATTACATCTGTAACAAATTCTGGGCTATGTTAAACTCTTGCCTGATTTATAACAGCAGCAGATGTTCAGTAGAACTATCAAAGTTCTTCAGTTCTCTGAACCAGAATCTGGCTCCCTGGATTAAATGGATTCTGACTTCACAGGTTAATCACTCTGAAAGTATTCGAGTATTGAAATTTACTTAAATATTAGTTGTAATTTCACTGTTATAGTTATCTAATACTTTTCATCCCAAAAAGCTTTACCAATACAAACATTAATAAACACTACATCCACAACGAAAATGGAGCCAACTTTAGTGTAAAAGGTATAATTTTTTTCACTAGCTCATAGTACTAACAAACCGGAATTTCAGCAAGTTAAGAATATCTAAGAGTTGAGAGAGAGAATGCAGTAACTTGCTTGGAAATATGGCAAGCTATCCAAGTTAGCATCCTTACAGCTAAAATGGTCTGGCATTATCAAGCTCTTATTTGACTCTTTACTTGAAATCCTTCATTTGGGTCCCCTCCCCCCACTACAATTCATAGGAATTGAAAGCCATACTGATTTTTTTTTAATTTTTCTGAAACCCCACCCAGTGCATTTAAGTGCTGCTGATGTTGTGAACACTGTCTGCATGCCTATTTGTAGTGTTACTATCATTTTTAGCAGTATCCATTTAAAATGCAAAATGGCAAATTTATTTGTATGATATAAACTCAAATATACTGAAAAATTGGAATATTGATGTAAATGAGAAGATGGTTAGAGTAGCTTTGTAGAAAAACTTAGTGGGTACTTCTAGGGCCCTGGTACATATTACAAATATAGTGGCATGATCAATGTGTTAATTGTGGCATAAAAGGCAGTGGTGCTACACATGCACCCAGTTTTAAGGCACCTGGCAAACCAGGCATAAAAATGTTCCATATATATAATCCCACCAGGGTTGCTGAACCCTTGAGATCAGAAGCTCCTTGTGGGGGAAGCCAGGGAGTTTAAACCCCATGCCCAACAGCTCTCATGGTGCTGCTGGCTGGACTCATGATTCTTGGGGCTGGGGATCAGATGCTGTTGCACAATAATCTTAGCAATCAGCAGTCTTAGTCACACATTACTTTGGCAAACAGAGAAGAACACAGAATATGTAAGTTGCTGAATGAATGACAGTTATCAAAGGAAATCAGAAGATGTGGAAGTCAGTATCTTATCACATCAGTACTTTCTGGAATATTTTTGCTGTTTAATTGCCTTTGTAAATAAAATGGATAAATTAATTGGATCTCTGCACACTTAACATTCAACTGATTAATTGCAGTTGTACTAGCATATGAACAATATCTGAAAGACTTGATGTTGATTTTTCCAGTGGCAGTCAGGAACTCCATCCAAGCAGCTATGGTAAAATGCATCTACTTCCAAGAATTTTTATTTTGCATTAAACAGTCACGGGACTAAAAGAGCAAGTAATCCTGGAGGCAGGACCCAGGAGTCTCACATCTGAGCAGAAGGATTAATTATGAGGCAACTGTCAGACTTTTTTGCTTACACTCCTGGTCCTATGCCATACCATTCTTCACAGGGGTGCCTTCACCCAGGCAGGCTTATCCCAGGGTGTTAGGGCACTTTGCTGGGAAGTGGGTGATGTTGGTTTAAATAATCTTGGGCTGAGTGAGGAACTGAGCCCATGTTCCCGTTCCTGGGCAAGTGCTTTTACTGTGTTATTTATATATAAGATGGATTGTAGTAACCAGCCCCATCTGTGTTTTGAAAAGAAGGCATGACAGCAGTTTAGGAGGAGCCCAATCCGATTGGTGTGGTAGGTGTTGTAGCACATGTACCAGATTAGGCCTCTTAGGGGGACTTAGTTGTCACTTTGTCTAATTTCTGGATCTGCATGAGGTTTTGGGTAAGCACTGGAAAGCAGCAAGGAACAGAAGGGACACCCTTCTTCGTGCATTAGGGACTTGAGAAGGGTGGAATAAGATGATACTTGGGTACCTAATAGATGAAGGAGGATTGGCCTTGGGCACCTCCTGTGCAGAACAGGGGTCAAAAGAATCTTCAGTTCAAATAGGAAGGTACCAAATTGCTTGAGATGCTCCAGGATTAGGCCGTAGCTGAGTGGGTATTTTTTTTTAAATTTGTTTTTTTGCATCTCTTCTGCACTTAGGGTTCTGCATAGATCCTATTTTTAGGTGCCTAAGCCCCTTTTTGTATCTATCTTAAATTTCTAAATTCAATTATCAAAAGTTATTTATATTTAGTTGCTTAAATCACTAGATAATGGAAGCTGGAAGTTAAAGCACGTAGATACTTTTGCAAACTTTCTCCATAATGTAGAATAAACTCTTTGGCATGAAGGGCATGATTCTGATCCCACTGAAATCAATGGAAACAGAAGTGGGTTCATACATTTTCCTAATTATTTTTAACTAGGTGTGTACTGGTCCCCATGCTTTCAGTTCTGGAAATATGCCTATAGTTTTTCTTTACAGGTGTTTACCCTGGATAAATGTTTGTGAAGCCCAAAATTAAAGAGACTGTTTCTTTCCAACATATAAATGTAGAAATCTGTTCTGTTCATCAGGAGTTTGTCCAAATATGAAGTATTTATAGTGTGCTGGATTACTTCTCAGTATTTTCTTTTTCAACAGTAAACGGGCACTGTGCAGAGTTCATCATAATAAAACAGCAGGATGGTAAAGGTTCTAAAGCTACCTGTAAAGCAGTGTAAAATGTTTTTGTGTATACACAGCTTAACTGAACTTCAAATTTGCTTGTCCCCTTAGACATATTTATTACATGCAGCCTTTAAATACCAATGCTCAAAGCGTTTTAAGTACATTTTAGATAAAGGGTTTTATGTACATTGTACATAAGCAGTAAATAAGAAATCTTTGGATGGAAGGAATGCTGTGCAAAACGGCAATAATTTTGTTAGTGTTGTGTGAACACATCCATTGGCAGAGGAAAAGCTGACAGTGGAGGTGTGGAAGTAGCTGGTTACATCAAATTAATCTTTCCTCATTTCCTAACAATTGGCTCTCATGTATAATATGCTGCTGCTGTTTCGTTCTTAATTAGCTGGGACTAGCAGGTGCAAGGGATGGCAGTAGATGTTTTAATATTGCAAATAGCAGCTTCAAGACCATTTTGCTGGTTACTCAAGTTCTGACAACCTTTTATACTTTGGCAGTTTTAAGTGAAACAATCTAAGATGTAAACCTATTCTGGAGCTTAACATAGTTCTGTATTGGTCTGCATTTTCTGTTCCTTAAATGACTGTGTGTTTTGATGAGGGAACCGTGGATATTACAGTGCTTGCAGCAGTACTAAACTTGGCTATAATACATTTGGTTTAAAATATTTTTATAAAGCTAGCTGACGTAATTAAATTTACCATTGTCGTCTTTGTGAAAATCCAGTAATCTGCATACAAATAAGAAATTTCTGTTTTTTTTTTTTTCTTTTTAAAAGCACATTACTCATTGTTGATCCAACTGCAGAAGAGGAGGATCTGGCAACTGGAACTGTAACAATTGTAACTGATGAAGAAGGCAGGCTGTGTTCCGTTCATAAGCCAGGTACTTGGAAAAATTACTATGAGTGAATTGGATAGACAACATGTTTGTTTCCCCAAATACTTTGCACTCTATGCACAATCACATTCTGTATATGAATGGCTGTTTTCATAGTAACATTATGACCTTTTACACGCAGCTCCATCTTAATACTGGACCTATTAAGATAGATGCACTCTAAACAAATATCGTTTTTCTTCACGCACTTAATTCATTTTTTTTAAAACAAATTACTGACATATAGTTTAAATTCCTTTAAAAAAATATAGCAATACTGCTTGTGGTACATGGCTGCTGCTGCAGCAGCAAAAATATCTCGTCGTTTTCGTGGTATGTTTTAACACCTTTAGCACAGACGCAGGTTGCCTGCTACGGGTTGTTATTTAACTTAATGAAAAAATGTATTTTGAGAAGAAATTAGACACCAAGTCAGAAATAGTAACCTGCTAATTAGCAGGCATTAATATTTCCATTTAGCCAATGTTTTCAAGAAAACAAAATTGAAAAGCAAACTTCTTTCACTTTTTAGGTGGAAGTCCCCTGACTGGAGCAAAACTTCAGGACTGTATTACCCGGGCAATTACAAGACACAAAGAAGTGAAGCAGCTGATGGACAAAGTGATAAAAAGCGTAAAACCACAATAAATGCATGCCAATTTCTCTTCAAAATGGATTTGTAAAAATTGTATTTGTTACAGTGTTCACAAACCTTTTATACCAAATAAACAAATACCAATACTACATTTACAAAGTTCGTTTTTGCCCTAAAATGTCACATCACCCCTGAACTATGTACAATGTTGCTGAATGGTAAAAAATACAAGGCAAAACATTTTGTTAAAAATATTAAGTGACTTCCAGAAACCAAACCCTAGCTGCTCATTAGATGAAATTCCTATTTTCCATAGGGTTGGCTTCCAGATACAGTTTACACACTTCAGTGTAATTTGAAAAGTTCATGTTCTTACCAGCGGTGTAAAACGCTGATTTCTGAGCTTTCTTTCTTAAAAATAATTTGTTAAAAAAGCATTTTAAATCAAAAAGACCTTTTTTTTTTTTTAGATATAAAACTGCCAGGCTCAGGAGCTCGGAGGGGCTGGGGCACCTCTCTTCCTTTTACTTTTTGAGTGGCTGCCTGAATGTTGCTGATGTCGTAGGTGAGCTGCTTGTGCTGCTGCTGCTGCTGCCATAGCCGTTTGCTGCAAGAATCGCAACTGCTACCGTGAGGGAGAAGGGGAAGGAAAAAAAGGTTGTTATATTAAATTGAGAGCTACCTTTGAAACCTCAAGAAGAATGACAGGAAAAAACAAGATGAGATAATTAAACTGAAGAAGCACTGGGAATGAGATCAACAAAGGAATATACCACAGACTAGGAAAATGAGTACAGTCAAGCAGCACCAGTGGCACAGAAGCCTGCTGAGGGCACTTTTAACATTTCCCAAGTAAACTTGGACAACTGGATTCAGTTTTTTGCCCTCTATCTCTGTTGCAGTAACTGCAGTAACTCAGCAACTTCATTAAATGTCTTAGTTCACAAAAATACATGTTTTTCAGCTTAATATTCAATATGCAAAAAATATTGTCTTTTCCTCATCCATGCAACTATTTCTGTGCTAAAATGTTGCAATACCATACTCCACAAAAACATCTGGATATACAGCAATAGTTTATGAAAGGAATGCTTTGCCAGCGCTTCCTTCTTAACTCTACCTGTAGCTCTGCAGTTGGATTGAATTTAACTAGGTCCTTGGTACATGCTGTCACCTCAAATCCTAATGGCACCTGGCAGAGCTCATTTTAGTAACGTGCCACAAGCACTCCTTGAATGCTATCAAATCAGGAAAGTGATGGCTCAAACGTATACAAATAAATTCAGTGCTCCAAGTTGAGAGAGAAATCGGTTTTAGAACTTGCAGTATTCAGTTTGCCAAAATGCAGCACTTGTTTTTAAAACCCTTAAAGGTATTAGTAAAAATCTAAAGGGCAGCAGTTTTGGCTTTGGAGCTGAGAATTGTATTTTTAATGCAATCGGAGTGAAGTTGCTGGATTACTTGTATCTGTTGCTGCTGCTGCTGCAAGGCTTGCTGTTGTTGCTGTTGTAAGGCAGAGGAGAGCTGGAGTGTCTGCTGAGGAAGGCTTTGCCCAGGTCTGTTCACGGCAGAGCCAAGCTGAGACAACACTACGAAAAGGAGAAGAGGGAAAGCAGGCAGGTCAAAGAGGTTGGGTGAAGGTTTTTAGGGTTAGGAAAGAAAGACATAGGAACAGAATGCAACAGAAAGGGGATCAGTAGAATTAGTCTCAGAGTCAAATCAGAAACAGTGCAGAATAAAGTATACACAGTAAAGGCATTTGGTTAGTTAGAACATGCAATTAGATTATGAAGTGCTTGTGGACATGAAACATTGCTCATACTGGAGGTTAAAGCACAGATTAAACAGATGCTTCTTGATGAAGTTTGGTATAGAAGCTTTGTACTATTTTCACAATAATTGTCCTGAGATTTAAAGACAATATTTAATTCACTACACCTATCGCACAGCAAGACAAAGAAGCAAAGTGCATGCTTTAAACTTGCGAGTCAGATACACTGGCAACATTTCTTATGTAAGCCACATACTTTCAACACTAAGCGGGTTGTTTTAACTGATGCAAGGAAAAGCTTTATATTAAACACCAAACTTCATTTCAGTATGAAATTTATCAAACCACATACTTAATATATCCACAGAAGAAAGCTCAGCAAACATACCTGTTGCCTGAGGTTGCATAAAGTTCCCTACTCCAGTAAGATTAATGACAGCAGCTTGTTGCGCAGATAATGTCTGGTCTTGACTGCATGCACCTTGCTCAGACCCCTTGCAAAAATAAGTGTGATACATAAGAATACTTAATTTGGGTTTGCATGATGCTTAATATTCCTTGTGCTGTGTATTCAACAACAGGTCTCACTCAACTTTCAGTTATGAAGCCTGTTTTACAATGATAGAAGATATTTGCCAGGATATTACGATTAGATCTTTACATCCAAAAGAATGCTCTGGTTTCCTCACGGCAATTGGTAGAACCCAGTTTAAACTAGTGGGGGCCAACCTTTTTGGCAGGTGTCTCACATCCATTGCCCTTCCCTTGCCTGATCAGCTGCTCTGCTTTCTGCTCTCAGCCCAATTCTGCTACAGTGCTGTTTGTCCCCTTCCTGGATTGCTGCGTACCATACACACAGGTTGCTTGTGCTACTTATGACACATGTACTGCAGGTTGGCCACCCCTAGTTAAGAGCCAAGTAATTAGCTGTTTTAGTTTGAAGTCACGCAGAAGGAAGGGTAAAGATGCATACTGCAGACCAGTGATTCTCAACCTGGGCCTTTCAGGACCCTGGGTTGCCTTGAGATCCTTTCAGGAGTGTTAGCAGGGTTCCATGCAATATTAGCACTTGGGTATGCATATATGGTTCGCAAGATAAACCTAATGATTTCAAATAATCTATAGTGTTAAAAAAATCTGAACTGTTATGGTCTTTCTGAGTTCTTTGCAACAGAAAAATTCTACTATAGTAAAAAAAAAAAATGAAACCAAGCTGGTATTTTCTGAAGGGTCTAAAAAAAGTTGAAAACCACTGTTATAGACTAGCTGAATCAACATAAGCTTTAACAAACAACAGCTGACTTCATCAGATTTTGTCTGATATTTATAGATTAATGCTATCTGATGAAGTGAGTTCCTATGAAAGCTTATATATCTGATACAGTTAGTCTATAAGATGCATCTTTACCCTGCTTTCTGCTATAGTTTAGTGACACATAGAACTTTATCTTCTCTTAGTCTCCCAGAACTACAGCTTCAAGCCTGGGTAGCACATGAACTTGTGAATACCTGGCCCACACGTGCCATAATTAGTAAGCTTAATTACGGACAGATCATTAACAGTCAAAGAGAAATCTGACTGAAAAATCTGCTTAAATTTTAAAATTGTGTTGCACTCACTATCTTTAATTCATAACAAATAGTAATATTCTGTAAAGTTGTTTTTTTTTAAACAAAACAAATTAGCACATTTTGGATTATCCAATTATTATTCATTAGATTATTAAAGCCTGATCTGATGAACCTGCTTGAAGGTCTTCTACAGCATTCATGTGGCTTGTAGTGTCTTATATCAGCACAGCCATGTCATGTATAACATGGCATAAATAAGACTGGTTAAGTATATATTGCATGATTTGAACAAAGACCTATGAGACGTTTTATACAATAGAAAACCAACCAGGATTCCTGCTACAACTGTGGAGCCATTTGGAAAGAAGCCTTTTCTCTTTACCCCTGTTTTGGATTGCTCCTACAAAGGTCTACTTACTTGTTGTGAGGAAAAAGGGATACGTTGTTCCACATGTACATTACAATTGCTAAGAAAACCTCATCTTTGAATGGATATAGCTGTCTTTGAAGGCTTCCAAGATACTAATCTAGAGCTCTACAACATCCACCGTTCCAGTTTCTCACAATAAATTAATAATGCAGCTTACAACAAAGCTTTTCAGTGAACATAGTTTTAAATAAAATGGTATTAGCCTTAAATGCTAAACAAGAAATTAATTAGGACTTAAATGCATGAGAACCTGAAGTGTGAAAAGGTAATTACTTTTCAGTTATGCGTACTGAAAGCATTACTTATTTAAGATCAAATATCAGCATTCTAATAAAAACCCTGCTTGTTCTTGAAAAAAATTCTCTACAAAGATGAAAAACAAGAATTTTTAGGCGAAACAGACATTCCTGACACAGCCAAAAGGAGAGTTCAAAGTTCAATTTAGAATGGAATTTTTTTCACATTTCAATTCTGATTTATTTCAGTGAAGATTAGTGATTTCTTAAAATCCAAATGAGTTTTAAAGTCAGGGTTACCAATCCAAGAAAATTCTTTTTAATGATAATCTGCAAATTTTTTACAGACAGCCAATCTTTTTTAATAATATTTTTTACATAACATAAAGTGTGTGCAAAGTATAAAATTACAGATTACAAGTGCAGCTCACAGGCACAAAATACTTTAATCTCCTTCCCTACATCTCCAGAAGCCAGGGATTTTAAAAAAAATCACAGTATCGTTTAACACAGACCCGCTGCAGCAGCAAAGAGCTGCTGATCCTCTCCTCCCCACTGCTTCTGAAAACCTCTCTGCACAGGAGGCAGTGGAATGTGCAGAGGGTGTGTGTGTGCCCCACAAGTTTGGTGGGAGGGAGGGAGGGAGGGGGAAATCTGAGCACAGGCTGGGGACACTCCCAGCTCTGGAATCCCACCACCTTTGGACATATTCCCTGCCAACCAGGCGCACCCTTGTCTGCTCCTCTGCTGCCCAACTGCCTAAAAGCAAGTGAGGAGGAATCCCTTTTCCTGCACACGCAATAACAGAAACATTTCCAGAAATGCCCGGAAATCCCAGTAGGCAGCGTCAGGGAACCAGGGCTGCCAACCGTCTGCAAATTTTATAGACATCGAAGTATCTTCATGGATCTTATGGGCAATACTAGAGGTGCACTGATACATTACTCCGATATCGAATTGGTACCAATATAAAGAAAATTGACCGTATCAGAAATCGGCCTGATGTGGCCAATAATTTGGCTGATAAATGCCCATGCATGCGCACAGCCTCAGTGCAGCACATAGGCAGCAAGGAGCACAGCCCGGCAGCTTGGAGAGCTGTGTGCAGCTGGTAAGTCTGTTGCAGTGGAACGGGAGGGAGGAGGGAAGAGGGATGGGGGAGCAGATCAAGGCCCCCATGGTGAGGGAGGGAGTGGGGCTGGGGCAGGCGGTGCCCAGCCAGGGCAGGGCGGGGCAATGAATGGAGCTGCAGCTCATCAGACGGGTGCAGGGAAGTGGGGGATGGTTCCCACCATTGCATGCACCCCAGGAGGGTACTGGGGGGGGGCGTGTGCCCCTGGATCTGTGTGAGGCACAAGCAGGGTGGGCTGCAGCTGTGGGCTGCGTCAGGCTCTTCCCAGCACACGGGGCGAGGATTGAGCCAGGCATGTGCTCAAGACAGGCAGCAGGAGCGCTGGGAGGGGGCTGAGGGGGGCTATAGTGAATTTTGGGGTGTCTGCCGCCCCCCACAGCCCTCCTCCCAGTGCCACCACTGCCTGCCCCAAGCGAGTCTGGCCCAGCCCCAGCCTGCTCCGTGCAGATCCAGGGCAACAAAGCCCCCCGTGTCCTCCAGGGGTGCATGCAGCAGTGAGAGACGTGCCTCCCAGACAAGCTATGGCTCTATCCCATGCCTGGCCTGCCCTGGCTGGACAGTGCCTGCCCCAGCCCCTGCCCCACCCCCACTCCCTCCCTCACCGCAGAGGCCTTGATCTGCGCCCCCTCTTCTTCCACCACAACAGACTTAGCAGCTGGACACTGATCTTCAAACTGCCAGGCTGCGTATCGGAAATTGACTGGTATCGGCCGATATGCCTCCTAAAAAATTGGCTATCGGTGCACACCTAGACAAAACCCATTTTTTTACAAAAGATTGGCAACCCTGGTTATATTGTTCAATAAATGTGCAGATGAAATGAACCACAAGGTTGTAACTCTACTTTTTTTGGTTTATTCCTAATTAAGACACAGTGGGTCTCTTCACAAGATGCTTTACTGCACACTAGAATAATCTAATGTGTAGTAAAGTGCCACTATCTATACATGCACAGCAATTACTGCACAGTATATTGGTTTAATATGCAATTTTCTAGTACCTGTAAAGAGGTACTAGAAAAATGGTGTATTAACTAATGTACCATACTGTACATGTAGACAGTTCTCCCAGCCATGTGGAGATTGGGACAGGCCCCAATTTCTACGTGGCTGGGAGGCAGATGCCTGCCCAGCAGGGACAGCTCCCTCCACACCAGCTAGACTAATCGTCCCCCAGTTAGGATGGAGCTGCCCACTGAGCTGAGACTAGGGTGGTTTTGTTTTATACCGGATCATCCTATTTTAAAACCCTTTGACCCCTGTCTATTTCTAAACGAGGAACGGACTGCAAAAAGTCCTGTTTTTCAGTTCATTGGTAGAAATACATCAGTCATTTGTCCTTGCGATTCTATTGGCTATGCCAATAGAAGTAGGTGGTATGCATCCAGGAGGAGCAGGGTTCGAGCCAGCCAGGGAGGAAAGGAAGATGGGAGGGTGTGGCTTTTTGTGGTAGCCTCACCCCTTGCTGCTGATTGGCTAAGGGACCTGGTGGCCTCACCCCTCACTGCTGATTGACTAAGGTGGCGGTGGACCCACCCCCATTGCTGATTGGCTGAGGGGGCCAATGATCTCTTCCCCCTCTCAAGGGGATATCCTTTATTCTGCAGATGTCAGTGGCCACCCTAGCTGGGACAGCTCTACCCCCACCCTCTGGACCTCAGGGCTAAGTCCCTGTGCTCCTTGCCAGCCTGGAGCTGGCACTGAGGGATGCCTGGGTCTTCCCCTGGCTGCTGCAGGGGAGCAGAGCAGGCCTGGAGCAGCCCTGGACTGGGCTGCTCCTGTCAGGCTCAATTAGCTCCCGATGAGGGCACACGTATCAGTGTATGCTGCGAAACACTTTAATGAGCCTGAATTTTCTGTGCAGAAAATTCAGGCACAGTAATTGCACATGTGGATGTGCCCAGTAAGTCTTACTGGAGCTCTTAGGATCAAAGCAGAGTGTAATATTTTATCTCAGTATCATCACGATTCCAAAATTTCCTTTCATAGTCATAGTGAATTAAGAAATTAGTTTCTTCTAGTCCTCTGTCAATTAAAGTGAGCTACAAACTAAGTACTTAGTGAAGAAAATGTCAAATGTTATCATTACTTTATGTGATATTTAAGTAAAGTGTAATATGTAATTATGTAATATTTAAGTTAAAATCTGATGTTGGTCAGGCAGAGGGTCTTTATAGGCCTGAAAGGCCCTTGGCATAATGAAGTAACACAAATTCTTTTTACAAGATCTAGGAATAGAAAGGAAAACGATAAATTACTTTCATGCACTCCAAAAATCACATACCCTGGACAGTTAGTAGATCAGTATTATTCCTTCTCCCTTCCTTTAAACAACTACTCCAACAGACCCTATATCTGAATAGTGTCATCATCATGCAGAGTAAACTGTATTATTTGACACCCTTTCAAAGGACATATACAATTGTTCAGACAGCAGTTAGGACACACCTGTTCTCCCTGTTGTTGAGGACTAGAGGTGGTAGGCTGTTGCGACTGCTGCTGTGGAGAAAACTGTGATAGCTGCTGTTGCTGCTGCTGCTGGAGTGGGTTGAAAATAAGTGAGCCACCTGGAAGCTGTTAAAGATTAAAAGAAAAGGCATAATTCAAACACTGACAATCTTGATATTCTCTCTGAATGAAGACAAATATAGATATAGGCATCATGTACTATTTGTAGATACTAAAGAATAAACAATAATGAATCCTGTGTACAAATTGCTACTGCTTTCTTTTAGACAGGAATGTGTGTGTTCATTCTACCATTTAAATAAAATCAGGCAGGTTTTACATATCTCTAAAAATGTGGTGTAACAAATACACTTAAAATTGAAATATTTTATTAATTTCATGTTTAAAACAGTATATTTCATGTGGCTATGGCTTTCCTATGAGTAATCTATAACATTTGATACAAGAAGTATTAATAATATATGGGGCCCGATATTTTTCAATTATATAATTTTACACGATTTAGTATAGTGACTTCAACCAAGTTATGCTTGAATTATACTAATTTGAGAGGAGATTCAAAACCATAACCTAAGATTAGATTGGGGTATTGGAAATATAAGCATTTTACCAATATTCTGATAACTTTGTATCCATATGTACACACACACACTGCAAAATTATTATAATACAAAGCATTTACAATTAAACTCCTAAGAAAGACAAGAAATGTAAAAAAATAGCATTCCAAAAAGTAGCCTCTGTTTTCATGGTTTTTGTGGATTGGTTTTACTGCAGGTACAAAGTCTCATATGGTTTGTAATTTAGGTATTACAGCAGAAGAGCAGTAAGCTACAAAACTAATTAAAATGGGAAGAGTAAATATATCCCATATGAAATTGTTAATATTATGTTCAGACACTCGACTTCTGCACATGCGAAGTGCACTGCATATAACTGTGCAACTACTATATAATAATACTTTTTAAAAAATTTAACTTATTGGACCAGACTCCTCTGGTTTGCTAACTCTACTGCACTAAGTGGCACAAAGTGGTCTTAAAATGGGTACCAGAGTTAGTGAAAAATTCATATACATGGGGGAAATTCTGGGGCAGAAGCCACACCACCATGTTCCTGGTGTGGAAAGAGTACCGGATTAGAAAAAGAAGCAACCTAGAGGTGATGGGAGTGTGTGTGTGGGTGGGTGTATGAGCATGTGCATGCATGCGTTCATGTGTTGGACCATGTGACTTAGGATGTGGGAACCAGAATTAGCCCCCTGATGGCCCTTCCTCTTTGCATCTAACTTGAGCTCTGGATTTCTATTTTTTGTTTAAAATAAAGTATCTAGTTATTCAGGGGCTGCCAACCCCTTGCTTGGATGAACTTCCACTCTTGCACAGTTTGTTAGTTCTGCTAGCTGAGCTTGTAAGTCCCCTGAACCAACTGCACTAAGATGCGTGAGCACTGCAACTTCCTTAGTACTGCATCTGTAAGTGGAAGAAAGATTTCTACCCCTTGTTTATTTTGCAATTTTCCTAGAGTCATAATTTAAAAAAAAGCATTTTCAATGAAAGGAAAGGTGAATTCTTAAAAAAATAGAAGTCTTTGCTATTGTACTTAGCCACTTGGCTTCCTCTTTCCAGCATTCTTATAGTTTGCTTTGTCATTAAAAATACCTGATTTGTTGTTAATTAAAGAAGCACTGATTTTATTGATTTTTGAGGCACCCATTTTATTAGCATATCCAACTGTTTGTGTTAAATATTCAAATTAAAAGATGATACGTTGCACTAAATGGCCTATCTCTGAACCACTGGCTCCATGATACTGGGGGTCTCTGTGACCAAAACCACTAATCAACATATATATATAGAATAATATGCAGAATTATTTATATTAGCATGTTCAGTTACCTGTAGTAGATTTAAAGGCCGAAGACTGGAAGTATTTTTTAAACCAAAAGTGCTGCCTGTTAAAAACAAGTCTTTTGATTAATAGTCATTCATTACTTAGTTACATACATTAAATATAACAAGCTAACTGAATTATTTCTGAACATTCAAACCTACAAAATGGCAAGATTAGAGTGTTTCATTTTCCCCACAGAATTGAACATTTCATAGTTCTCCCCATTTTGAGACATGACTAAACAGAAAAAAAACAGCGTTAAACCTGATATCGTGAAAACACTGTAAATACTTTATGGGTATTTACATGTCACCATATGCAGCACACGGTTAGATTTTGCTGCTACGTTGCCATAGAGGTGTGCTATACTGGGGGAGCATGCCACTACGGCAATGTAGCTGGCTATCACATGTAGATTCACGTGATCACTACATTGCCGTAGCACACCATACAGCAACTTAGTACATTGCTACGTCACCATAGGGCAATGTGCACACATGCCCTATATGAATAATAGAAGAAAGAATGTAGACAGTATCAGTGTATGTTCTGCAGTTCTTCCTGTGTTTTAAATACCATTCCAGTTTGCACAGAACTTACCAAAATGTCTGAAGTCCCACTGAAACAGCAACTACTGATAGCTACTTTAGAGAGGGGAAATATTAAAATACTGCAAATTATAATGCTTTTTTTGAGGATACGAAGTTCAAATGCACTTTCAATAGGAAAGATTTTTATATTATTTTTGATACTGTCCCACACAAAATTCTTATATAGGCAAACCAAGAAAATATGGTCTATATGAAATCAGTATATGGTAGATACTTTAAGGTTCAAAAACCAAAGTGATTACCAATGGTTTGCTTTGAAACTGGGAAGGTATTTCAAATACAATATTGCAGGGGTCTGACCCAGACCCACTTCTCTGCAACTGTTTCTTAAAAAAATTACTTGGACAACAGATTTGTGAGGACACTGATGGATAATGCCATGCCAGGAGAGATTGAAAGCACTTTGGGAGACTGTATTGAGTTCTGTTCCAGTCTTGATAAACTGAAGAAAAGATCCCAAATCATTAAGAGAGACAGTGCAAAGTAATACAAATCAAATAAACAGATATAAGATGGTGAATATTTGGTTAGGCAGCAACAAATCTCTAGGGGTTAACAGCAGGTCACAAACTAAACCTGAGTCATCACTGTGATGCTTTTGTAAAAAAAGGCAGAACTCATTTTGGGATGTTTTGATAGGAATGTGGAATGTAAGATGCAGGATTTGTCTTGCTGTACTCAATGCTGGTGAAGCCTCAATTGGAGCACCATGTCCAGTTTTAGGCAGCCCACTTTAAGAAAGATGTGGCCAAATTAGATATGGTACAGAGGTAAGCAATGAGAATGAAAAGAGGTTTGGAAAATATAATCTGTGAGGAAAAGTTGAATGAACTGGGTTTAGTTCAAAAGACAGGACACAGTAGGGCGCTTTGACAAGACAAGAGAAAAGCAGTTTAACTTGGAGCAAGGCAGATTTCAGTTAGACATGAGGAAAAACTTTCCGAGTATAAGGCAGTAGAGCACTGGAACAGGCTTGCTAGGGAGGCTGTAGACTCCTGTTCAGTGGAACTTTAAAAAAAAACAGTTCGGCCAATGTCTGCTTAGGGATGACCTATGTATATGTAAACCTGTCTCGGTGTAGATGATTGGACTAAATCTCTGGATGCCCCTTTTAGCCAGACATTTCTACGACCCTGAGATCAAACAGATATTTTCAAACAAAACGGTTTTGTTTTATCTTGTGAATAAAAGGTTCAGACACTAAAAATTCAGGGGATGCTTTAATGCAGGGTTTCGCAGCCTATGGCCAGCAGGGTGGACTCAGTCCACAGAGCCATTATATCTGGCCTATGGACATGGGGCTTTGGAGGCATTCAGTGGCAGGAAGTTTGGCTGTGGTCACTTTCCCCATGCTGCAGCAGGAAGAAGCAGTGACTGCAGGATCTCTCCACATGCTGCTGCAACTAGATGTGGCGGCAGCAGCAGTGGCCATGTCCCAGTGTCCACTTGCCTGCCTGCCTCAAACCCGAGCTGGATCCTTCGGGCCTGCAGCCTGAAAAGGTTGCCAACTACTGCTCTAATGAATAGCAAAGCATGTTGATTTTTACAGTAATCTTTTATGGCACCACTGAGCTAACGTATTATAATGAGACAATGCACAGTGAAAGATTCAAAACCTTAGGAAGCCAAGTGTGGATCCTCTTCCTTACATTTTGGGATTCCTTTTCATTTAGTAGTCATGACCACTATAGTTGCTGTTGAGATTGGAAAGCTGACTTCATAAACTCTCTTGCTAGGTGTTAAACATGCATAACCAGGCATACATTTCCCTAACCTACACTTCCAAGATTACCTGACCTAAGGAATAAGAATATAGATATAATTCCCAAATCCAAGTCACTGAATGTCAGGTCTGTCCATCCACTGCTCCAACCAAATACATGTGTCCACTGTTTTCATATTATGGTTTCACAGCTGTCGCTATCTAATTGATTCATACTAACCTGCTTGAGAGGCAGACTGCATTGCAGCTGGCAGCGCATTTGGTACCAGACCTCCTGATGGTAATATGCCACTCAGATTTATACCTGCAGGGGCTATGGCACCAGTATTACATCCCAGCATGGTGTTTGAGCCACTCATCAATGTCTGTGCTCCGCTGCAGAATAGGAAAGAACACACATCAAATCCAAGTGACACAAAGGAGAATGCAATCCACCTTGTGACAAAAGAGCTCAACTTAACAGTTCACTCTAAGTGAGCTAGCATTCAAAATGACTGATCAGAATTACATTAATAACCATTCTGTTTAGTAACCCATCAAAAACTACATGACATTTACACTTTAAAAATAAAATTAAATGAAATCCATTGTTTAGTGTGAAGTATGGCATATATTCTCTAATACCCAGATATAAAGGCACCTTAAAATACATAAGGGCCATTCTGAAGTGCTCAAGGCTTGAAGAACACGTGTCCAGGATATACTCCTGTTCTTTGCACACAACTTTCACTGATATTGATGTTCAAGGGGAGAATAAAAAGTGCATGTTCTTTTACTGTTTGCATTGTCTCTTAAGAGTAACACAACCACAAGCAAAGCTTTACTGTCCTAACACATAAAAAGAGCAAGCTCATGTTTTCCTTTAGTCAATTTAATGTGTTTGTAGTAATCCTAGTTGTTGCTAAATAGTTTGGGTGGAAAATCCATATTCCTTAAACTGCAATGACACATTCTGAGCATATTTAAAACTTAGAAATATAAAAATGTTTACTGGAATTAGCCATAAATCAGATAAAACTTTTTACATATTTTATATAGACAGAAAATGAATGCCTTTTACTCATATTTTTTTACTCAGAATTTTCTTTCATTTTTCTTTTTGTGCTGTTTGCATAGTTCATGTTTTCTCACATAAGGATGGATAAAAAGACAATTTTCACATGAGGAAGTATAAAAACAAAACCTTAAGAGCTACAATTTTATCAGCACTATTGTAATTAAACAGTGGATCTAAAAAGTAGAGTTTACTGAAGAAAGGTCTTAATTTTTTTTTCCTTTTCCTTTGATATTCTAATAATAGGTTTATTATATTTTAAGAAACATAAAATTGTAGTTGTGGTAACTTCAGAGGTGAAATGATACAAAATCTCGTTTAATGAATATTCCTGTAAATTAACATAAAATATGTTACCAAATCATTGTAATAAACGGAACTCACCAAACAGAGCCCACTACATTGATGAAGTTAAGTCCTGCAGAGTTTGCCATGACCTGGGTGGAGGCTGTTCCTGTAGTAATGGATGTTACCATGGTGGAAAGAGGAATGGTCATTACAGGCAATGCCTGGCTCAGTGACATTTGCTGCTGAGCAAATGGGGTTAACAAAGTGGGCTGAGGGGTGAAGCCTGAATCTTGGGGAGTAGGGGTGGCAGAAGGGGTAATAGGAGTTGAGCTCTGAGCATCAGGAGGGTGTGGGGTCGATGAAGGGGTGTTGGTTGGAGTAGGAGTAGATGGTTTAGGAGTTCCAGACCCTGCTCATTGAGAAAAATAAAAAGCGCTAGTTTGTTATAAAAGGCCAGCCAGTCCTTTTGTAAAATAAGGTTAATGGAATCTTATTTAGCACTGACAATTTGTTCCATTTTTTTAAACTGCAAGTGTTAATTTCTACACATGACACATGAGTGTGGCAGCACTCGCTCATTATTAAGGATGCAGTATATCACACAGAAACCCCATCGCCATGCTTAACTCTTCAAATAGGACACAAATTTGTATTTTCCATTAAAGTTTTGAAAATTTACCGAACACTAAATCATGACACTATTGGAAATATTTAAGTCAAGATAGAGAAATTTTTCCAAGTGACCATTTTAACCCAATTAATTGTTACAATGTCAAACATGTATGTACTACCTGCATAATAGCACCATGTCAAAAACATATCATGGAAAGCAACAGATTCGACAAAGAACAGATACTATTTTCAGGAATCAAATGGGGTCAATGGCTACCACCTAAATTTTGTCAAGTAGATACCTAAAACTAATTTGTCAGATTTTAGTCTAATCAAAAAAAGAGAAAACAAACTCAATGCTTTTGCAGGAGATAATACTGCATCTTTAAAAATTACTGTGTAATTCCTTTGGTTTAAATGTAGAATGTATAGCTAAACTTGTTGTGAATGCAGTATGCACAGTTTATCAATAGAAGAAACAAAAAAAAACCAGAAAAAAACCCAAAAGCTCTTGAGGTGTGTTCTTTTTTAGCTTTCATGTCCTGCAGAAAGAAAGGAAAGAAATGTGAATGTCCAGATGCTGTGACCAGAGCCTTATTTATAGTAACAACTGTGTGCAGTAGATTTACATACTCCATATCAGCAACATAAAAGGTGTGTATAAAACTGATAAAAAAATTATTAAAATTTTCTTATGTTTTTCTTTGTGCAAAACAAGAAGGCAGAAAAATTACACCTTTTGAGCTATCCATATTTAAAACTAATGCAAAAACCACATTATAATACTGTGCAGCATACTGAACGCTCAGTATACAATTATTAATAAAAACCCCGTGAAAAACTATAGCTGTGGTTTCTCTCCCTGTACAAATCTTTTCATGAAATATCTTGAGACACACAAGTATTTTTAAAATTGTTCATGATCTATGCCTGTAATTATATTCTGTCATTGTTAAAAATCAAACATGGATGTCACTCATTTAGAAAACTACATTTTAGCACCATATATTATGGTGCTATAATCATCAGCAGCATCATCACCACCACCACCACACTTGTAATCAGCAATGATTTGTAAAACAGTGTAGGAGTGTTTTAAAAAATCATCTTAGAGTTTATTGTATCACCACCTTGGGACTGATCAGGTTATATACATACACAGAGATACAACTGCACCAGCTCCTATGACATTTAAAAAAAACAGATGCTTAAAGTATGTAAATGCAAATTGATCTAATGTACTATTTTTACACTGGAGGAAAGAACTACACTTTGGAATTTTATCTTGTCACATTAGCTATCAGGCTTTTATAAAAGAGAAAATCATACTGGTTGCATAAAATGTATTAAAACGTATACACAAAGGGTGCATACATATATATATATACAGAAAAACAAACACAATTACAATAAACAGAAAGTACATACAATCAACAAGAGACCTGCCTGAAGCTCTGCACAACTTATACAGTTTAGAGTACACTGTACATTTAAGTTTCACCATTCCATGGGTTAAGAAGTTATCTCAAGAAGCATTTATGCAAAAGCCTAAGATTTAATGGAGAATTTAGGTCGTGACTCACTTTGTGAAGAACTTGCAGGAGACATGGCAGCTGGAGAAAGCATGCTAACTTGACTAAGATCCATAGATTGTTTCCGAGAGAGACTGGGAGGCTTAGAAGGAGGAAGAGGAGGAGGAGGAGTTGGGGACTTTAGGTGGCCACTTGACTGCTGTGGACTAAAAATATTACCTGAAAAAAGCACAATTAGCATGTGTTACAGTTCTATGGAGAGAGGCTAATTAGAACATTATACAAATCTTAGAACAATGCTTTCTAATCAAAAAGCAGTAAGAGCAGCTTTGAAAATACCCCATCAATTACAGGAAGACGATGTTTCGCTTTTTTAACTAAGATTTTGCTGAAGTAATAAGGTCTCATACTTTAAAAGAGGGGAAACACAAAGACCAAAAGTCAGGGGCTAAAAGCTAAAAAATATTTACCTGAAGAGCTACTTCCTGAACTTGAAGGTAATTTGATCGGGGGAGGTCGGTGCTTCACACCCTTTCCCAATACTGAAGACTGAACAGAACCTGACAAACTTTCTGGCTGCTAGGAGTAAAAAAGAAATTCAGCAAGTATCAGCACAATCTGAGATTGCATATATTTGACAAAAATAATTAAATCAGTACACTTGTTAGAAGTCTCAAGATCATGACAAAAGAGGCAGTTCTTCAGGATACAGTCTTGTTTTAGGGTCAGACATTAAAGCATGAGTTTTGAGGCTCTGCAGATAAAGCTTTCAAGCACAAAAGGCCTCCAAGACTGGGGTCAAAATTAAAACAAAGTTAAAAAGAATTGGACATTTTATTCCTTTCTTTTCAGTCTTAAATTTGCTCTTTGCTACTTCTCATAAGTGCAAAAACTGCAGTTATGCTCTTGAAAGAAAGGAAAACTTGCTTTTACCTCTAAAATTATTTCATTTTTTTCATCTGTCAATCCTGATCCCCTCTGGACTTGCGGTACAGAGCCAGATTTCTTGATTTTGGGTACAGGACCCAAAATTCTTTGGTGAATTCTGGCTTGATAAGAGTATTTCCATTAATTCATCAATCAGGATTTCACCATCACATTTGAAAGAAAGATGGTCTGTCTTTTGTTTCATAAAATACTCTGAGTTTCTTTTTATGATGAATTAATGAAGTTGAAATACTGCCTTACATTTATTTATATGTATAGTTCTCCTTTACAGTTGGCAACGTTTCTAGAAGTCAGCTGTAAATGCCATTAAAAACAAACCCTACTAGTTCCAATTGTTTTAGGGAAAATAAATTTACAGGCATAGCTAAAAACTTATTTTACTTGCATGAAGTATACATTCAGAATATATGTTATATCATAAACAAAATGTCTCTTTTTTCAAATTCTCAACAATCCTAAGACTCACAGAATGGAATGCCAGATAACCTTTTTTTTTAAAGTTCCATTTACCTTTTACTTGTTTCCATTATATTTAATTACAATTCTTTTCCTCATTTTTAAGGAAGTCAAAAGAAAATTAAATCTACCTTCTTCAGTAATGACACAAAACAACTTGTGAGCTGTGACAATAACATGAACCCAACATTCAGGATTGTAAAGCAATACAAATATTTGCAGTTATAAACATAAAAACCTTAGAATAACATGTCCACCATGTCTCAAAATGTTCTGACAAAAATCAACTTATAAAAGATTTTCATAAAAAAATTGTAGAAGACCCCCTCGAAAGTTTTTGAGCTGATTTATTGTTCATTTGAAGTTCTTTTCAAACTGAATAGACATGCTGAGAGCTCATGCTTCGCTCTTTTTGTCTATATTACAAAGTAGGGGTGTGCAAAACAGGCTGTATTCAATTCGGATTTGGCCCAAATTGGTGACAGTGATTCAATTAGTTAATTTGGATCACTGTTTTGATTTGATTCAACCGAATCCGAATCTGAAGCAGTGATTCGGCCATAGACAGCTTTAAATGTTTTTTCTACATATGTCAAGGTACCAGGCCTGGCTCATGAATACTGCAATGGTGGGGTGGATGGAGCGTCCCACAGGAGCGCAGGGGGCCCCCCCGCATGCTCAGCAGCTAACCATGAAGTGGACCCTGGTTCACTTCCAGGTTCGCCATCAAATGCACAGGGACCCCCCGGCGCAGAAATTGGCTGCGGGGGACCCCAGGTACCCCTCCAGACCCAGGAGGCACCTGTCACTGAGCCAGGGGGCAGGGGAAGGTCTCCTGCACACTCCCTGGCAGATCTGGAAGTTGACTGGAAGTGCTTCTGGTCGACTTCTGGGTCTGCGGCCAAGCATGCTGGGGACCCCACCGTGCTCCCATGAGATGCTCCATCCGCCCCAACATCTCAGCATTCATGAGCTGCCTGGTACTTGAGGTATGTAGAAAAAACACTTAAAGCTGTGGCTATGTCTAAATCACCGAATCTTTCCGAATCTCTCCAAAGGGGAGGGTTCCAATTTGATTCAGAGAGATTAAAGGGTCTCCTGATTTGATTTGGATTCAGAGATTTGGCCACCAAACTAGGCCACATCTCCGCCAAATCGAATCAGCGACCGAAGCTATAGAGTACACAATGCTGCAGGATCACAATTCATAGCACAGCTTAAAACCTTAAAGACTCTGGGAACCTAAAGACAGACACCGTACAGCCACATGTAGTCCCTCTATGGTATACAATTGTGTCAGAAGAAAGGTGTGGAAAGAGCACAAACACAGCTGTGTTGGCACAACCCCTGGTGTGGATGCAGTTTTGCTACTGGAAGGTGGCTTGTGTTGGCAGAGCTGCTCTTCAGGAAACCAAAATAAATCTAAGAAAAAAAACCCCTCCTTCAGCAGTCTATACTGTGTCTACACCAGGGGACTCTAGTGCTATAATTAAAGTATCAGCCCCTCTGTAATACAGAAAACCCTCATCTTCTTCCTTAAAAAAATCCCTCCAGACAGTGTTGAATGATAACACCAATTTTAGCAGAAATTCTAAACTGCTAGCTGGCACAAAAAAAAGGAGGCCATTGGTATGCTGGGATCAATCTAAAACTCTCAGAGGATATAACCTAACGCTAAATTTTGGGCCATCAGAACTACTGATATTCATAGTAGAGGTGCACTGATACATCGGTCCAATATTGGATCGGTATCGATATAAAGAAAATTGGCTGTATCAGAAACTGGCCTGAAGTGGTGGATAATTTGGCCGGTAAATGCTTGTGCATGTGTGCAGCCACAGCAAAGCACGCAGGCAGTGAGAAGCAGAGCCCAGCAATGTGCAGCTGGTAAGTCTGTTGTGGTGGAAAGGAAGGGGGGAGGGAAGGGGTGTGGGGGGTGCAGATCAATGGCCCCTGTGGTGAGGGTGCCCAGCCGGGGTGGGGCGAGCGTGGGACAGAGCCACGGCTTGTTGGGTGGAGGGGTGGTTCTTGCTGATCCACGCACCCCAGGAGGGCACGGGGGGGGGGGGGGGCGTGTGCCCCTGGATCTGCACGGAGCAGGTGGGCTGCAGCTGCAACTGCACCGGGCTCTTCTTGGCAGGGGCTGGGCTCAGGGCGGGCGATGGCAGCGCTAAGAGAGGGCCTATGGAGGGGGCTGTAGACACCCCAACTTTTGCTGTAGGCCCACTACCAGTGCCTCTGTTGCTGCCCGCGCAGTGCAGCCCCAGCTCTTCCCAGCACGTGGGGGGAGGCAGAGGTTGAGCCAGGGCTGTGCTGGACAGGCAGCGGTGGCACTGGGTGTGGGGCTACAGTGAAATTTGGTGTGGCTGCAGCCCCCTCCTAGCACTGCCACCACCCACCCCCTGTCAAGAAGAGCCTGACGCAACCCTGGCTCCAGCTCACAGCTGCAGCCTGCCCACCCCATGCGAATCTGGGGGAACAGCCACGCCCCTCCTTCCCCCCGTGCCATACCAGAGTGCGCACAGGGGCGGGAGCTGCCCACCCCCCCCAACGAGCCATGGCTCCGTCTGGTTCTTGCTCCACCCTGGCTGGGCAGCACCTGCCACTACCCCCTCCCTCCCTCCCTCCCTCCCTCCCTCCCCACAGGGGCGTTTATCTGCGCGCCCCCCCCCCCCCCCCCGATGCCCCTTCCCTCTCCCCTTTCATCACAACAGACTTACCAGCTGCATGCAGCTGTATCGGAAATCAGATTGGTATTGGCCGATATGCCTCCTTAAATGTCGGCTATTGGTATCGGCCCCCAAAATCTCTATTGGTATACCCCTAATTCATACACATAGGAGCACAATCCTCTAAGAGCAGATATCTCTTGAAGGGTGGTTGCAATTTAGAAATCTAGTAATAGACAGATTTCAAAGAGTTCAAAGTAAGTTCAGCTACTACACCTCTGTGAGATCCCTGGATTTTTTTTGTGATTTTAGAACTGTATTTTACTACTGTTTGTCTCTGATCTGCTGCTGCATAGACTAACTACAGGTAGGAGAATAGGGCAGAAACCCTCAGTGTTGCTGCAATGGAGGTGGGGGTGTGCCTCACCCTCCCTCTCATCCCGGCATTTTGCATCTTCTTTGAGATGGCTCTAGCAGCCAGGGTACAGAAACAGCTGAGGAGTTAGCACCTGTGAGAGCTTTGCTTCTGGGAAGCTGTTGCTGCAAGGGGAGGTACCAGTGTAGCTAGGAACCAGGTGGTTCATCTCCATTTTTCACCATCAAATTTCAGCTTTTCAATTGCCACACTGCATACATTACTGCAGTGCTGACCCTCACAGGAGCCTGCCCTGGGCACAAACTCTTATGAGAGTTTTTTCCTCTGTCAACACTGACCCCCCTCTGGACTGGTCCCTATGCAAACCTATGCAGACAAAATTGACTACAATGAATCACTGAAACTAAATATACATAGGGTTAGCAAGGACATAAAATTAAAACAATGAAAGACTAAGAAAGACATTTTTTTCTAATGTCTTCCCATTACTGAGTTACTACTTTAACAACAGTACGCTTAAGAATCATATAGAAATGTGAATTTAGATATACTGGTAATTTTCCCTTTAAAGATAGATGCCATTTGAGAATTCCAACTTTAAATATAAGAATGGAGCACTGCACAAACTCACTTCCATTTCCTTCCCTGGAGAAAGATGACTCAGATTAACTGATCCGCCTGAATTATGAAACATCTTCACAGGACATTTAGCTTCATTTTGAACTAGCTCTTGGTATTGGTTTACGACCCTGAAAAAAACCAACAGAGGCTTCATTATAGGATTTGAAAAACATTTTTAATTTTTTTCATAAGCAAGGCTTTCTTTTTTGTGATTTTTTTTTTGGACTAACTGTATATTTGGGAGATATGTTAAGTAAGCTTTCAAAAACAAAATGAACTTCCTCAGGTCTATTTTTTTTTGCATTTTTTAATATTTTACCTTTTTGTTTTGTATTTTTTTGTTCTGGAAGAATTTTATTTGTCTATTTAATTTTTTTGACATGCAGAAGGCAGTGCAGGGTGATACCTAAGAGACCTTTTGACAGGGGAACCACAAATACTTAAAATGTTTGAGTTGTGATTCAGTTTTATGTTAACATCAATACATTGATTTGCAATATATAACATTTTATATACATATAAATGGTCTTATATAGAGAGGTACAGCATATTTAAACATGTTCTGTCTTTATCTCACTGGGGCTTGAGTCATCAGAGACAAAGAAGGTTGAGAAGCAGTGAAAACAACATTAAAGCCTAAAGCAAAGGAAATCTCATTCCTACACACATTATCATCCAAAACCATGCATTCCATTTATAGGATTTCCCTGTTATCATTGACAGGTTGTTTTTAACCTTTACAGTAAATGTAAGGGGATTCTGACTTTTTAAAAACTTTGGGTAACAGGCTTTTGATCTACAAACCATGTATGACAGAGAAGGGTTGACTGCTCCACTATAACTGTGGAGTCCACTGCAAGTGCACAAGTGTAAGCTAAGAATCTCTTGAAAAGCTGTGTCCACTGCACCTGCATGTGCATCTTGTGTTTTTCATGCTTCCAAATGAAAGAGCATATATAGTGACATGGTCACAACCCTTGCAACATGAAGTCTGTGTTAGATGAAGACTCTGAAACCAGAGGTATGCTGAAGGCTTCACACTGACTACATCTCAAAGTACAGTCACTGCAGTGCAACAACAGTGGTGCACAGACCAGCACTGGTCACTGCACTGCTGACAGCACAGTCAGCTACCTGCAGCAGAAGTGCTATTTTTGTGCCCCCTCCCCAGACACACTAATACTATTCTTTCTTCTTTTAGCATCAGTATGGGATCCACTATACGTGACTGGCTATCCTCTGGAAGGGCCAGAACGAGTAACACCATCTGAACCACTTGAACAGGCACTGATCTCTCAAATCAAGTACTGGACTCACTGACATAGCCAGTTCCTGTTGTCTTATGAACATAAGCAGACTTACAGATTTCAGATGTTGCAACATTTTAGAGACAGACCAAATATGCTGCTTGAGGTCTGGCAGAGTAAGCCGTGATTGACTGGTAAGGAGGTACACCTACCAGCTGGCAGCTAAGCGTAACACTAAGTTATCCATTTAGACAGTCTTTGCAATGAAATGGCTTGGCCCTTGGAGTGAGTTCATAGCGCCACATACAGATTTGAGGAAAATCTGAAAGATATAGTCCTATCACTGTTGTGCACAATGCTGAATTATAGCATGCTGACTTCTTCCCCTGTGAATACTGAATATGCAAGATGTAAAGAAGTCCTTAATATCACTGCAGGAAGAAGAATCTGGTAGCGAACGTGAGCTCACATCTCTTCTGAAGCAGAAGTTAACACACTTCACATGATCTCTTACAGCATTCCATGGAGTAAGTATTGGGGTTAGAAGTCTTTGTCTTGTAATTCTCATGGGACTTCTCAAAGGGTCTTTCTAGAAGGTTATAGGGCAAGAGAAGGAATAAGATAGGGTAGCCATGTGCAGTATACCTGTTTGTCACTAAGACAATCTGCTAAAGTTAATGGAAGGAGACAAAACAGGTGCCAAACCTGGTTGCTGTATACCTTTTTTGGGACTTGACTTATGTCAGATTTGTTGACACTGGGATGGAGACTGCTGGATGACAAATGATGTCAAGGACAGTAATTTTATTAAGTAGCAAAGATAATTGGATTTGTGGGCTCTCTGGACGGCTTGCAGGATGGAGTCTCTTGCCTGTCTCTTACCTAAAAGACCTATGGTATAGGAATGCACTTTGGATTTCTAGAGATTTTAGTATGGTTCGAAGGAATTGGCTAGAGCCACAGAACTGGCTGGAGCTTCATCAATTGTGATGCTGAAAAGTACATTTCCTAAAAAGAGTAGATTTTCAATGGTTGTCTAGACATGGCTAGAGAGAACAGATGCCTGCAGCCAAGAATCTTGACATAAGATGATCTTGGCACATGATGACGACCCTCACCATGACACTGGTGGCCACATGCAATTTGTCTTTCACTGCTTGCAGAGCACTGCTGGCCATGATCTGACCTCCTCTTGCTACAGGTATCAGTTCCTCTCTATGTTCTGCAGTGAGCTTGGAAGCAGTAAGATCCTTCCCACAAAAATGTTGTATTTTGTGGATAAAGTTTGATATCTTGCAATCCTAGCTTGTAGGAAAACCTAAAAGAAAATACCAATGATCCTGCTAGTAGATGGGTGTAAAATTGCTTAGAACTCTTTGAATGGGCTTGGTATTGCTTTTCTACCGTCTTTTAATGTAGAGGTAGCTGAGACTAGTGTGAACCAAAGGTTGTTTGCTAAGTTACATAAAGCCCTTGGTTCCATACAACCTGTTGGCATTGAAAAGCTCAATATATCCAAGTGTTTTTCCAAGTCAGGGTACTTTCCTGGTATCTGAGGTGAAGGGATCCAGCTTCTTCTGTCCAGAAGCTGATGTTAAGGATGGTGATGCTGGAGGCTCTGGTGCTGACTTTGCCAATTTTTTTGGTCATCACTGCTCACTAGAACTACAGGAGTGTCCAATGGCAGGGTTGTTCACAGATTATAATTCTGCTGTTGTAAACTTGCCACGGCTTCTTTCCGGGGGTCTCAGCCTACCTTTATCAACTGCTACTACAGCTATTATACTTAAATAAATGCTGACTGGGTTGGACAGACTCAAAATTGCTGTGGCATGGGGGAAATGAGGCATGGTTGTGTCAGTCCTGTCACTTTACATCCTCACACGATAGCACAAGGAAGTACACGGCACAGGATCAGCCTTTCCAGACACAGCTATTCAAAAGATTCTGAATTCACACACATGCAGTGCATGTGTACCTACAGTGGGATCCATGCAAACCCGTACTTGAAGAAAAAGTTTATGTTTTCATTCAATGAACCACAATCAATAACCCTACATCTCCTACAGTTAAACTATAACAAAGGCCTAAATTCTTCTTACTTCTGAAGTGAAAGGACGGCTTTTCTCACAATGCTAAACCAACATTGTCTGAACATATTCAACTGATTACTAAAAGAAGCTGTATACTGAAGTTAAGTTCAAAAGAATAACACTTCTTAGAGACAGATTTGATAGAAAATTGACTTGTACAAAATCTCACAATCAAATTCTACTCCTGAACGTTCCTGCAATGCTACCATTGTTAGGTGAATCAAAAGGCATTACCTGATCCTTGGACTTCCCTAGCAAATGGGACAAGGTGTATGTGCTTCTCACTGCCCCTACGGATAGATTGTTTCTACCTATTTTTCTTCCCAATAAGTCCCCCAGAATTAATTTCTGGGTCATGTAATCTAGATACATTCTGGCCAAAAGGGACAAATGGGTGCAGTGGTAACAAAGTAAAATAAAATATGAACTAATTAACTTACCTTTCAGCATCAGTCTTGGAGCCAATCAGAAACCTAAAATGTCAAACACAGATATTCATTTTTAAACTGAAATTCAGCAACTTGCCTCAAGGATGCAAAACTCTGGAAGAATAGCAAAAGGAAAATCTCTATTTTGATACTTCCTGTCAACTGAGAAGAGCTAAAGCAGTTTGAGAATAGAGAACAATCTGCTGTAGTGTAAAAAGCAAAATGCAAACCTCTACATATCTAAAAAAGAAAGCAATGGTTTGACATATATATTAAAACTAGTAGTATATCTTATAAACAAATGTAACAATCTGCTTCCACAGAAGAACTGTGAGTGCTCTAACAATCATAACGATCTATTGGAAGTTGCTGCCAGGTTTTAGTACACCTATTCTTAATAAAGTAGGATTTATTTTGAAGTACATATATTTTACAAATATGACACGGAATCTAATCCACTAATATCATTTATGATGTAATGTCAACGCTCCTTATAGGAAGTATCTTTGGTCCAATTCAAACCAATTTAGAAAGTTGGTATAGACATTATAACCTTTACAGATTAAGGACTGAAGTACTACGAGGTCTATTGCTTTTTCTAGTATTCTAGTGTCTTTTTCTACAGCGCAACTGGGAAACACAACCAATCCATAGATTTTCCCAGCACCAGACTACAATCTCAGGGTTTAGGGAATTCCATTATTAAATAAGAGAATGATATAGTTGTATGTAAAAAAAAAGTCATGTACTAAAAGGTTAAGAAATGTTTAAATTCTTTGATTTCTTTTATGATGTAGCGTTTCCAAATTCAAATTCTTCATGTTTTGTCACAAACGACAGCCTGTCATCCCACTTAAATCTGAAGTGTACCCTGAGAACACACTGAGGTTATAACAGAATTATCCAGGTTGTTTCCATGGATCAAAAATGTTTTTTTTAATTTAAATATGGAGAACTCCCACTACCACTTTTTTATTGTATCCCTGACTTTCTAGGCTGGGATTTTCAAAGCAAACAAAGGAAACTGGAGAGCCAAATCCCACTGAGTTAGATTCATAGATTGTAAGGGGCTGGAAGGGACCTTGCAAGATCATTGGGTCCAGCCCCTCTGCACTAGGAAGGAAAGACAACTACGGTCAAGTGCGCCCAGCAAGGTGACTGTCCAGTCTCCTCTTGAAGATTTCTAGGGTAGGTGATTGCACCACCTCTGGAGGGAGTTTATTCCACAGTCTGGACACCCTGACTGGGAAGAAGTTTTTCCTAGTGTTAAGCCTGAAACGGTCTTCCAGGAGTTTGTGCCGATTACTCCTGGTTTTTCCCAAGGGTGCTTTGGTGAACAGTTGTTTGCCGAGCCCTTGATGTATTCCTGATATAGCGGTAAGCTGCTACCAAGTCCTCTCTCAGCCTGCTCTTTTTACAGCTGAACATATCCAAGTCCCTCAGCCTTTCCTCATATGGTTTGCCTTGCAAGTCTCTGATCGTATGGGTGGCTCTTCTCTGGACTCTCTCAAGTTTTTCCGTCCTTGTTGAAGTGCAGCACCCAGAACTGGACCCAGTACTCCAGCTGCAGTCTCACCAATGATGAGTAAAGTGGAAGAATCACTCCCTTGGTTTTTCCTGAGTGTATTGGTTGATGCATGTCAGAGTATTGTTTGCCCTGATGGCTACAGCATCACACTGATGGCTCATGTCCATACTATAGTTCATTATTAACCCTAGGTCCCTTTCAGTCACGGTGCTAGTCAGTTTGGCGCCACCGAGCCTGTATGCTGGGGACTGTTTGTCCACAGATGGATCACTTTACACTTCTCAGTGTTGAACTTTATCTGGTTGTGCTCAACTTGCTAGCCTGTCTAGGTCCACCTGTATCTGCAGCCTATTTTCAAGGGTGACCATGCTCCCCCATAACTTGGTGTTGTCTGTGAACTTGGCCAGTGAGCTCTTCACCCCCACATCCAAATCACTGATAAAGATGTTGAAAAGCACTGGACCAAGCAAGGACCCCTGAAGAACACCACTGGCCACTTCTTGCCAGGACAAAACAGATCCATTCACTAGAACACCTTGGGTCCTATCCCGCAGCCAGCTTCCTACCCACCTGTCAAGCAGTTAACCCCACAATCCTCCAATTTTCCCATGAGAACATCATGGGATACCAGATCAAGGCCTTTTGGAAGTCTAGGTATACAATGTCAACCTCCTCTCTCTTATCCAGGTGGCGAGTTATCTGGTCATAGAAGGAGATGAGATTGGTAAGACAAGACCTGCCCGCGACAAAACCAGGCTGGATGTCATTCAAAATCCTACCTTCTGTAAGCATATTGCACATATACTCCTTGATTAGTTCTTCCAGGATTTTCCCTGGGATAGAAGTTAGGCTAATTGGCCTATAATTGCCCGGATCTTCTCTCCTCCCCTTCTTTTAGATAGGCACAATACTGGCCCTCTTCCAGTCTTCAGGGATCTCTCCTGAACACCATGAGTTTTGGAAGAGTTTCACCAGAGGTCCTGTGATGACTTTGGCCAGCTCCTTCAGCACTCTCAGATGAAGTTCATCCAGTCCTGCTGACTTATAAATGTCTAACTTTTCGAACTGATTACACACCAGCTCAGTGTCAACAGTAGGAAGGCAGTCATTCCCACCATGTCTATTCTGAATCTTATCTAGTATGATTTTCCCCTTAGTCCAGTTAAGTACTGAAGCAAAAGTCATTCATGAGTTGAGTTTTCTCCAAAATGTCAGTAACCAGCTGTCCTGAGTTAAGCAATGGCCCCACACTTCTATTTGTTTTCCTCCTGTTCCCTACATACCTAAAGAAGGACTTCTTATTGTCCTTGATTTCTGTTGCTATTTTAAATTAAGTCGCTGTCTTAGCCTTTCTAATCTGCTCCCTACAAGTGCATGCCATTGTTGTATAGTCCTCCTTGGGGACTGTCTCAACCTTCCATTGTTTGTATGCCTCTTTCTTCTTTTTCAAGAGGACCACGATATCCCTATTAAGCCAAGAGGGCTTACTAGCTCTTCTGCTACCACTCTTCCGCATAGGAATAAACTTCTTTTGTGCTTCAAGGATTGTATCCTTGAGCAACAACCACTCTTCATGCACTCCTTTCACCTTCAGTCCCTGATCCTGCAGCGCTTCCCCTACTATTGCCCTGAGCCGGTTGAAATTCATTTTTCTGAAGTCCAAAACTTCAACCGTGATAGCTGATTTGCCTGCCTTGAGAGAGACAGTGAATGCTTTGGTTTTGTGGTCACTGTTGCCCAGGCTACCCTCTACATTCAAGTTGCTCACCAAATCATCTCCTTTGGCCAAGACCAAGTCTAGGAGAGCATTACCTCTGGTTGGCCCATGCACTTCCTGAGTCAGGTAGAGCTCTTCGATACAGGTCAGGAATCAATGCCATCAATGCGACTTAGCTGAGTGTTCCTACCAAGAGATGTATGGGTGGCCTCTGCCAGTACTTGAGAGAACTCCAGATCAAGCTCCTCCCTGTGGTTTGGTGGTCTGTACTATATACCTACAGTTAGGTCTCTCTCATGCACCCTTCCCCCCCACCCTGTAGTTTAATCCAGAGGGTTTCAAGCCACTCTTCTTTGGAGCTGATGTCATCCTCCAACGAGGTGTACTTCTCCCTCACATAGAGAGCTACGCCTCCACTTTTCTCCTCTACTTGGTCCCTTCTGTGCAGGGTGTAGCCCTCAATGGCTACATTCCAATCATGTGAGGAGTCCCACCAGGTCTCCGTAATCCCTACTAGATCATAATGCCCACTGGACTGTAGGAAGGCTAGCTCCTCCTGCTTGTTCCCCATGCTCCTGGCATTAGTGCACACTGTACAGGTACCGAGTTCCACAAGTAATGATGTGAAAGGCTGTACAATATGGTTTGGATTTTCAAGTAAACGTGAGCTCCCCAACTTCCATAGACTTCTTTGAAAATCCCAGGCCTAGGACACAATCTCAAGTCACTACTAGCTTTCTAAGTCAATTTATTTGAAGTGATAAAAGCAGATAATCAGCAATTGGGGCCAGGGTAAAAAATAACTAAAAATGACAGCTTGAAATGATTAACATTAAAAAATAACAGTTAGGATAACATGCTGAGAAGCAATAATACATAATGTCAGTTAAGAAAACTAGCTACTTTCTGTGACCAGGCACATCCTTGTGTCTCACTGAATAGGAGCCATGCAGAGAACCTTGTAATATTAGGGCCAGAATGGAATTAACCCTGTCCAGATAAGTCAAAGAATCACTAGGCAGCTATGCTATAATGTAAAAAGCAAAACTGAGCAATACATGCCAGCAATAATCTTTGTGCTCTCCTTCTCTCCTAACTGTTGTTTTGTCTTTTAAGACTGTTAAATTCTTCAGATCAGGGGTTATGTCTTTTTACATGTTTGACATCACTAGCACATTTTTAGTGCTCTATCACAGATACCAATAATAGGAATAATGTTGAAAAAAATATCTTGGAAAGGTCCCCAACTGTTTCAACAAATTGAGATTTCATTCTATCCTAATTTTAATAGGGGAGAATGTGTGATTCTGAAGGTGACAAATTAATTTATGCATCACACAAATGCAAATAATCTATTTACTGCTTTTATACTAGAAGACACTGATGTGTAAAAGGTTAGACTCTTTGTTTTCTCCTCAAATACCATAAAATGGTACACTTTCAATATATATATGACTTACTGTGATGGAGTTACTAGGCTCTCATTCTCCTCATCACCTTTGAGTGTCTGTATTTTACCATAGTACAGAGGATTACCAAGAGACTGAAAAATGGTCAGTTTTGTTTTCTGAAGTTGATTACCAACTTCACATTCAAATACATAATCATCTTTTATCTCCTAAAAAACAGAAGAACACTATTAATTAAAGCATATAAAAAACAACAGATAATAGAAAAAACTGATAAAGATATGTCAGGAGATTACAAAAAAGTTGGGAATAACACACTTCAAGTAATCCCTAAAACTCGCTGTGCCTTGGCAAAAAAAAAAGAAAAAGGTTACTAGAGAAATTCTCCAACTAACAAGAGGGGACGGGAAAAAAAATCAGTATTACTAATAAATTCGAACTACAGTAAATATGTAAATAAACATGACAGATATTGGCATTGTTCAGCACAGAAACGCATTTAAAAGTTATTTAAGTTAAACAAATTTAAAAACATACTTAAAAATAACTGTATATAACACAGAACAACAACTGAACAAGATGTCACAGAGATCTAAATTAAGTACTGCAGGGAAAAGCATACCATCAATACAATAGGTCAGGAAAAAAAAGTAAAGACACTGTGGTGAACGCTAACGATAAAGAGCTGGTCATTTATTTTATTAGAAAATATTTTGGGCTTTTTATAATTACATTTATCATTCCCTTTGCACCAGATCATGCAGTTTGCAGCTAAATTAAAGTTTGACTGAGAAAGTGTACAAAAATACCTGTGAAGAAATCTGCGTTAGAAAGTATTTCATTTTACATGATCTCCTAAAATTTACCATTATAATACCGTAAATATAGCTCTCATGAAACAGCTCCTAAATGAATATTCAAGGGAACAGATTTGTCACAAAAGATAACACTACTGCTCCCTATAAAACCCTACATTTTCTTTACTACTGAATTGGCAGCACAGGCTGCTTAAAAAATTCAAGCTGCATCAGTGGCTTTATGATACTATACAAGGAAACTACAGTAATTTGGCCACTTAATTATTCCAGTAGGTAGGTGCTGCATGCCTGGTTAAAGGCACATTGTATTGTGCCCCTAGAACAAAATGAAGATTAGACAATAAGTTATTTTTACTATTTTGCATTCCAGTGAGTAATAATTTCTAGTTATTTCTTTTAGTTGAAAAGCACCCCAATGTGTGAAATTATCTCTCCCATGATGATCTGCTTTCCAAATTTCTATTAAAAAAATATTAAATAGAAAAAAAATGTTCCTTATGATTTCAAAGGAACATCATCAATCAAGGATGATTTTTAAATTTTGTTCAAATTAGAACCTTCTCAACTAAAGAAAGGAAAGTTTGGCCAAAGGTCTAAATTACTCACATGTGCTGGCCAGACAGTTGGTTGTGAGTCATCAGGTTTGATAGACTTTTCCACTTTGGCATATTTTTCCACCTTAAATAAAAAGCAGATATTATAATACACTTTTAACAAGGAGTATATAGAAAAGCCTTAATGATCTGATACTTACTTCGCATATATATTTTTACTAAGGAATTTTCATAAACTTTAAATAAATTTGGCAAATTGTGGAAATACAGGTTAAGACTGTGTCAGGTATCCAGGTTGTAGCCATATTGGTCTAGAGGTAAAAGGAATCAGGACTTGTGGTAGAGGTGATATCTTTTATTAGATCAACTAGATTTTTGCAAAAAGGATTCTTTAGTTGCAAGCTTTCGGGTACAAACACCCTTCTTCAGACATAGCAGAAAAGACTGTAAAAGTTCTCCTGGGTAGACTTTGCCTCTAGACCAATATGGCTACAACTTGGATACCTGACACAGTCTTAAAACTGTGCTTTGCTCAGATAGCAAAGCTGACTTGGCAAGGAGAAAATGGCACACATGTTGCATGTTAAAGGATGCAGCAAAGTCATTTAGGTTTTCTCCCTACTGTCCCTCCTTAGGGCACCAACTCCCTTGCTGGCATGGTACTGAGGTGGTATAGACTTGTAAGAGTACAGGAATGTTTCTGTGCCTAGCTCCTGTAGAAAGACGGGGAAACAAAGTTCTCCCACATCTTGCACACTATGCATACGCTAGCTCCAAATTAGCAATTTTTTGTATTAACAGTTGAATAGTTTTCAGAACTTTGTAAATTGTAATTATGGTTGTAGCCATGTTAAAAATTGAAATGTTCCATAGGTCATGTCCAGACATTCCATTTGTGCCAGGAGTAAGTTGGTCTCTGGGTCTGATCCAAACTGGCCCTGGATTCAGCATGCAGGGCCAGCCTGGTGTAGGTGCTGCACGCAGCTCCAGTGATTGCCCCAGACAGCTCCATGTCCTGTATGCAGCATGTGCCAGATCCAGCCCATCCTCTGTGTGCAGCCCATGCCAGGTGGGCTCCACATGCTACATGCAGCACATGGGGCCAGGGCCAAGGCCAGTGTGTGCTGCATGCAGCGAGCTGGTCCAAGAACCACAGGCAACACTGAGGCCAGATGACAGGGCTTTGCAGGCTGGAATCCAGCCTGTGAGCTGCATCTTTGGCACCCCTGCCACAGTTAAATAATAGTGCAGTGTAACTGAAGGCAGCTTTCGGTTTTATAACTCATTCACAGAATGCTACATAATCAGCTATGCTTTAGTTTGAATTTTACACCTTTCAGTGCAGCAAAAAATTGTAAAGATTATCCTATTCATTTTAAACTATTACTTGATAATGTACACTGCTATTTTTTAATTCAAAACAGAAGATAAAAGCAATGAAAGATGAAGTTCTTAAAATGTCTTAACTCCCCATTCTTAAATTATGTTGTATCAGAGACAATCATTACTTACTGCTTTGTCATTTATCTTCCTTTTTGACTTAAAGAAAGTTGAACAAACATGTTTTTTTGCCTGACACTAATGTGGTTGGGAACAAGTGAACTTACATCCACTTCAGAAGGAGCAGTCAAGCAGCAAGGATTCTGTTTCCACATATCTACACACTGCAAAGAGAAGGAAGAACACAGCACTGTGTTTAGGGATATTATGACTAAATACAAAAATAGATTAAATGCAAAAATGGTTTAAATACAAACATTGATTAAATATTCACCCATCCAACCTGGAATGTACTTACATTTCCAGCTTTAGAAATTTTGAGATCATATTGTTGGGCTCCTTTCCTTTCCTTTCTTTTAGGTAAGTAGTCAAGTATTCTCAGTTGAGGTGGAGTCGGACAATGAGCCACATCCTGCTGCCTATTCAGAGACGACCTGGAGTATCTCTTAAAGCACCTGTAACAATTGAGAGATAAGCTCATAAAATACCTACCCATGGAAATACCCTATCATGTACATGCAAACACATACACAGGAAGAAGCCATTAACACTGCAGCTAAAAGATATATTGGGCAATACTGAAAAAAAATGATTTATTTTACTGTAATATAAAGCAAACTATTAATGCTATTGTTACTAGAAAAAGTCTGTGGAAGATATTGTCAGAGTGAGAGGTATGATGGAAGTATTTAATGAATGTTAACAATCGTTTAAAAGTAACCAACATGTCATGGTCCCACCAAAATTCCTGTGTACTGCTGATACATTTTTAAAAAGCAAATATGGTACAAATGTAATGAAATTTTCTCTCTGTCCTAGATAAGATTATTTGTTTCATAGCATCTGATGAAGTAGGCTGTCTCCTACAAAAGCCTTTTGGAATGAGTTAAGTTGTTCCACACTACCCCGCTTTGTATTTAATAGACAATTTACTCAGTTCCCACTAGTACAAACATACTGATATTAGCATCTGAATTCATCTGATGGTAAAGGAGGCATAATTCTCCCAAAGACCAGTGGATTTCCAGAGATAATGGGACTACAGTCTCTGGTGACTTTTATTTATAGAGTACCATAGACTGTACACGAGTATAACACTGAAGTACCCAAGAACAATATTTACATCTATTCTACTTTTAACGGGTGATTTATACTTTTGCATCATACTGAGTAAACAATTCTTAGTAAAATAATTGTGAACCATTTCAGGTGACTGAAACAGCAGGGAATGCATCTATATGTAAGAATGAAGCTACTCTAACATTTTGTATAATAGTTTGAGTGCTACACTGCTTGGAAAATCATTAACCCTTCTCCAAACAGTTATGGATATACTCAACTTTAAACATACAGAGATGACTCTACTGATTTTCAAGCTAAAATTAAGTTTGTCTATCAAAACACTTAAGCAACAGAAAACAGATTTTTGCTGGATTTTGTCCAGTTCTAGTTCAATGGTTCATATATTAAAATCTGGCAATGAAAATAACATCCCACAGTCACAGAATTAGAGATGAAATACTCTCGAGGTAAACTGCAGCCCTCATATCTTTTTTTGGCATAGGCACGTTGAAGATGAAACATTTTTAATACCATATAAATATACTAACATTATTCAAAGCTGCTCTCTGCCTCAGCTCACATTTTGATTCTGAGCCATGGCAAAATTAGATACGACTGTAAGGTAGCAATACAATTTGATATTCATCATAAAATGGTATATAATAATATATACATACACAAATAAATATTTCTTTTATTTTTATATATTGTCAACTGAAATTTATTATAGTTTACGACTTATTAGGTCTTACAGAACTTTCTAGGTGGAAGAGGTTGCTAAATTACACAGAACACATATGCAATAATATTCCGATTAAATGTAGCAATTGATACTGCTGGTGTGCTAAACTTTTAACCTTAAAAACAGCAGAAATTTGTTCTAAGACCCCTTATTAAAACTTTAATTGTTTAAAAATATAATTAAAACCTCTGCAATTCCCATTTAATAAAAAATAAATTTGAGTATAGAATGTGTATATAAAACATACTATTTTCTTCTTATTTTTTAAAGATATCTAGAGGTTTCTTCATGGCCTGACATATCAGAGACTAACAATTACCGTTTCATTGGTCGAGTATTCATCTTCTGCTTGTTATAGAGGAGTCTATTTGCTGTGCAGGTTACTGCTATTGAAGGATCAAGACACAGAGGCTCTGCTGTAGCTAAAATAAGCTGGCTTTCAAGTAGAAGTTTATCCTCCTGTAGTAGAGAAAGTGCATACATATTAAAAATATGACATTTCATATACTTGACTGGGATTTTATTTCATGCTCTTCCCCATGTTATTGTCATTGTGTATATATATGTGCATGTACATATATTACTTCAAATAATTTGAAGAAAAATTGCTTTGCACTTTAACCCAGCAAAATATAATACTTATAGTTTATGACTCTTGATATATTACTTATACCATGGAGCTTTTACTTTTTCTACAGGAAAGAAAAAAGACCATTACTGAGAAGTAATATTTTTTTACAGAGTAAAACCATAAATATAGTCTAGTCTATCAAGAACCTATCTTGATGGCATGCCAGTTTCTCCTTTATCAGAAATTATAAACATTAGATAACATGCATTGACTTGAATGTGAATGTACGCATAAAGACACACACTTTGCCAGACTTTACTTTTGATGTTTTAGCTAAATAAAAATGTACTCAAGTTTGCTCTTCTGTCAATACAAGTGAGAAAATGCTGCCAAACAGAAGGGTAGTGTCATTTGACTCATTCAGATGCCAGATACGATTTATATTTGATGAGGATGGAAGGGAGAAGAGTCAACTGATTAAACTAATTCTAATTTTATCATACTACACGGACAAGGATTAAGAACCTGATTCTGCAAAGTGCTAAGCATCTCCCTAGGATACCGAATGCCAAAACCATTCTAGGTTCAAGATATGCTTTGCTTTAGTACAGCATATTTTGCTAAATTATTCTATTGTATCTGTTATCTGTTATATCACTAAACAATTTAAAAATACACCCAAACTCACTTGTGTCCATTTGTGGTTGTCACTGGTTATAGAATGAACATCACATATTAAAGTCTGGTGAAAAAAGACAAAGCTTTAATTATTTGAATATAAGTGCTATAATGCTAAATGTATAATAGAAATCAAAGAAATGTGATGGCCAATACCAACTACGTCATTTATCATAAACAGTGAAGATAAAGGAAGGCTACTTACAGTAAATTAAAGATTTCAATTTGATGCACTTACTTGCATTGTTGGACGCAAAAGAATGTGCTTGCTTTGGTATGTTGGTGATTTCATGTTACCAGACTGTCTGTAGTCACGAATTTCTGCTATGACACACCCACAATGAAAAATATTAACCTGTTTGAAAAAAAAATTGTGAATGCATATGTGCACACATATATAAATAGATGTATGTGTGTGAATGTTTATGTGCATATATATACACATCTATATGTTCAGACTCAAAATAAATATAAATATAAACATTTTATATGTATAAAGATAAACACATTATAACATAAATATGATATATACATATATTTATAATGTAATATAACTTTTACTGCTTATACATTCTATCTTATATTTACTATTATATTTGCATTTACATTTTTATATTTTATCAGTTATGTTCATGATTATAATGATCAATACATAAACATAATATCTATACATATATAATATTAATATAGATATAACAATATGTATGTAAGTTGTTATACTTATTTTGTGTATTGTATACATGCAATAGACTGTATGGACTAACAGCATTTTGCAGTTAGTTCCTGTCAGTGGCATAACTAGGGCGGGGTGACTGGGGCACCCACCCCAGGCAGACTTGGGGAGGGAGGAAAAGGAAGGGTGAAAAAAACAGCTGTTGCTGCAACAACACAGTTGCACCAGTGGGGTGGAAGCAACCAAAAGTTGCTGCTACCCCTGCATGTAGCAGCTGCCCTGGGCACCTGACCACACTGCTAGCAGCATTCTCTCTAAGCTGTGCAGTGTGCGCGGCTCCGCAGGCACGCCTAGCAGTGTGACATGAGCGTGCCTGCAGTCATGCATACTGCGCATCTTAGAGGGAATGCTGACTGTTACGCCTCTGATTACTGGCATGTAAATTCTTTTTAACTAGTAAGCCACTCATGCCATTCACAGAGTCATTCTATAATTTATGTTTGTTACATTGTATTTATTTGCATATATGCAAGTCCTAGTTATAAAACTTCAAACAAAATTTAACCCCAATACAAGAGTGTAATTTCTGCTAAAGTCAATTTGAGTGTTGCTGTTAAATCACTTGCTACTAATTATTATTATGGCTGAAGCAGTTCAGTATTCTACATCACTAGGCACCCTCAAGTGTGAGCCCCTATCCACCCAGATCCTACATTACGTTGCAAAAGACGCCTTTTCATGTGCAAAAAGCACAACCAAACCTAAAGGATAAGAAAGAAAAAGCTCTGACTTACTAAATTCATCAAGTTTTAGCTCAAACATTTCATTGAGATGTTCTTTGCCAGACTAAACCACAAAACACCCTAAACATACATGAATTATTATGGATGCCAGGAAGATAGTTTTTTTAGACACTAAATATTATGAGCCTGATGCTGCAAACTGTTTACTGAAGGTGCTCTAAACCAGTGCTTCTCAAACTATCTGGTGTGGCGGACCGACAATTTTTTTTCCAGTGGGCTAGGGACTGGTGCCCGGTTCAACCGGTGGCAGCAACTGCGCGTAACGGCACTACACAAATGCGCGACTGGCTGTTTCTTTCTCTTTCCTCACCTCGCACGATGTGATGTCACCTGGAGTGTTGGAATGTACAAACTGTGGTGCTATGACATATCAACGTTATGCTTCTGAAAATATATTTCTTTCTTTCCTGGCAACTCGCTGTGGACTGGCGAATATATTTCTTTCTTTCCTGGCAACTTGCTGCAGACCGGCGACCGGTGGCTCGCGAACCAGCACCGGTCCACAGACCGCCACTCTGAGAAGCACTGCTCTAAACCACCCACTTATCAGTGTTTATCAGATCAGAAATGATAAACCTTCTGTGAAGATTTGCAAACCTGAGATTTTTCCAAAAGGTCAACCAAAATAGGTGGTAGCTCCTCTGCATCCAAATATTCAAGCAATTCTCCTTCTTCATAAGGCAGTCGAATGGTCTCAGAATCTGAATTTAAACAAAGAATATAATACTTTATTTTTCCTTTTCCACTACCACTTTAAAAACATATTTAAAAATAAATCATCAAAATCACTAAAACCAAGTGAAAACTAAATTAACAAGTGAAACTAAAAACTAAAAAAAAATTAAGCTGGACTAGTAAAAACGGACCAGAGTCCCAATTTTGTTTGCGCAGTGACCTTTTTCATGCTTTTGATTGAATTTCCAAGCCATTTAAACATGGATGCTGTTTTACTGTAGAAATGACCAAGCTCCTATCCATCTCATTTGGAATATACACAGATGCCAAAAGGCTTTTCAATAAATTTAATTTACAGTGGCACAGGGAGGCTTTTTCAACGTTAAAAAGAAAAAATCAACTGGCAGTAAATGATGGAAATAATTAAAAAATATGCTACTGTCAGCAGGTGTAAAGTATGCTGCTTAATCAGCACAGAAGTAAAGTAATCCTATTGACTTTAATGCGACTACTCAGATGCATAAGGATAAGTATGTGTATAAATTTTTGAAGGAATAAAGCCTACATGTTCTATGAATGCTAATTCCTTAAAATTATTCCTATGAGGGGACACCCAGAATCATGCTCTTTTACATTTCTATTTCTAGTTTCAGAGTAGAATTACAGAAGAGATTACGTTATAGTAGAAGCAAATACAAAGTCATGAAATGCAAGCAGCTAATATGTCTCATGTTGATTGATTAATGTTTGCAAAAACACTTCAAAGATTAAAAGAGTTAAGTAGCAATAATATTACCTGAGCCATTTTTTCCCCTGAGCATAAGTGAATATCCCTCATTTCCTGGATAGAGGTTCACAACTAGACATGACAATGTCTCCTGCATAACCAGCTTCTCAAGTAAATTCACATTTCGCCTCAGCTTCTGCTTTAAAAGTAGACAGTGCTCATGAAAACAATAATATCAATTAATAATGTTGTAGTTAACTAAAAAACATAATCAACCAGAAGATAAAATTATTAGAGAACATTTAGCATGGTGTATATCAATGTTAAAGAACACATTCAATCAAATCTTGTTCATAAAATACACATATATAGGTCTTTTAAGAAAAATCACTCACTTCTAAAATCTTTTTAAATTCATAGTTAATCTGAGTAACTATGTCACTTATCTATAACCTAGTAAAATCTATTCTGTCCATTTATTTTATAAATCATTAAATTTGGCCAATTGGCACTTTTTGATCATAGAATGAAAAATCCTGTGTCTTCAAAAATTCCTAACAGCAAAAGTAAAGTTTCCTTCTAAGCTTACAATATGACTATAGACCCTGGAACCGATCCTAGCTGCACTGCCTTGCCTTGCCTAAATTTGCTGAAATCTGGTCTAACAGCCACATCAGTCTTTTCACTGTTATTTCTAAGAAGGATCTTGTTCACTAGTAATAGATATTAAGTGCATCCAACCTGTTTTCTTCCCCAAAAACATTTTTAAATGTTTAATGTTTAGCAATAAAAATAGAGTTTGTTTTCTATGCTTGAGATCTCTTTTTTTCATTGCCTTTCTTTACTTTACAACTGAAGGTCAGGGTTAATAAGTGGAGATGCTGCTCTGATAGCATACAGAATAAATCGTTCCAGAGAACAAACAGAACCCAATGATTAACCTAATACACTCTCAATGATGAGTGCTATTGTACTAACTCCCCCTTCTCTTCTAAGGAGAGGGCAATTAGAATACAGGAAGATAAATTAAAGAATACCAAAGTACTCTGCTTCTGTGAAGAACAAGGACAAGCAGATCAAGGAAGCCAGGATGTCATTTTAACGTATCTGAAGGAAGAGTGGGGGAGGGGCAGGACTCAGGGACTTGTGCTATTAACTAGCCTTGGGCCCAGTGCGAGGAACTAGCTTTTTCCCACAATGCTTTAATTCACAAATGACAACAAGAACTGCATGCTTTATTATTTAATACAGAGATACATACTACTAAAAGGAAAGGAGCAAGTGCAATATACAATGTTATTATTACATGGGATCAAGGTAGGGAAGAAACTAACTCCTGGCAATAAGCAAGATCCAGTGCTGTTGAGACGATGCAACTCCTTGGAGACTCTGTAGATGCAAAACATTCATGCTTCTACACCTGAACACAGTTCTATTTCAACTGCGCTTAAGATCAGCAGCTTGCACGTGAACTAAGTCCTGTTGAGGAGCAAGTAATTCTAATCAGAGTTACTCTTGCAAGTAAGAGCTTCACTCTTGGCTCCTTAAATTAGACATTTGGGAATTCAAAAAGCTGTGCACTAAATCTTGAGCAAAAACTTCAGTTTTAACTGAAAAGAAAAATTCAGCCAGAATGAAGTGCAAAGATAACTTCCCTATCTCACTGCTTTGTCACATGACCCTCTTTTTAGATTTCCTCTATTGGCCCTCCTGCATCCAATATAGGCTACTTGTCTTCAATTTCATGGCCAGTCATGGCTAAAGCTGCAGTCTCATTACAGGGGATCATGGCAGGGGGTCGGACTTGATGATCTGCTCAGGTCCCTTCCGACCCTACCAACTAGAAAACTATGAAACTGCTTCCAAAGAACCTTGCCACTCTCTGGACTCAATATGCAGCTGCTGAACCTTTAGCTAGGCTATGAGTCACGGAGTTAGGAACTTTTAAGCACAAGAACTCCTATTCTAAAGTAGAAAATGGCTTAAGTAGTTTGGCAAGGTTCTTTGGGTAGATGTAATATCTTTTATTAAACCAACTGAGTAGTTGGAAAAAAGTTCTTGGCAAGCTTTCGGGCGCAGTCACCCTTTGTCAGGCACAGGGAGTCTTTGCTGGTCTGAGTCTATGGAGTCAGGGTGACTGTACCCAAAAGCCTGCTAAGAATTTTTTTCCAGCTACTCAGCTGGTCTAATAAAAGATATCACATCTACCCAAAGAACCTTGCCTTCCTATGTCCTTAGAGCAACATGGCTACAACCAAAAACTTAAGTAGTTTTGCAACCCGTTTTAAGCAGGAAGTGGACACTTCAGAGGAAATGTAATACATCCCAGTTATACTCCCATCCAGGCACAAGCAATTTAAGGAAGGCCCCTTTTTTTTTTGCAATGACTATCCCACAAACAAGCTAAAACTGCTTTTGTCCGGGAAAAATTCTGACAAAATATTCTTCTCTTCTTCTCATGGAAGGACTCTAATTTCAGAATTAAATAACCAGGTAATTGTCATCATTGGGTATACTACAGATCAAGATTTCCACAGTTATAACTAGACATTTTAATTTGGAATCATTCAGGAATTCTTCAGGAGGCTCAAAACAGCTACTCCTGTTATGTAACAGAGGATAACAACATTAAAGGAACAGACCCTTTTTAGACTCAAGGCACCCCTTGGAAGCTGCCAACTCTTAGTTTTCATTCATTTTTTGACTACAGAAAAACAATTAAACATTTTTTCTGGTGCAGAGAACTCAGAAAGAGCACAACAGGTCAGACTGTTTTTAACACTGTGAATTCTTACTGGAAATCTCTGGGTTTATCTTGTGGTTTGTGTTTGCACATGTACCAGAGGTAACATTTTGCTGCACCTTTACAAGAGTCTTACAAGAGTCTCAAGGCACCCTAGGATGCCATGGCACCCTGGTTGAGAATCACTGGAACAGAATTATAACTCTTTCTAATTCCATTTTAGTGTGTAAATACCAGAAAGCTGCAGTGATCATTCATCTAATTCAGGGCTGTCCATGGGAGAGATTCAAGGGGTTCATGAACTGCCTACAGAGCGGAAGAGCCACACATCACTGATACAGCCCACATGGTAGAGGGTGGGGGTCGGCAGCTCCCCTCTTCAGATGATGCAGACCCTTGGCCATGCCACAGTGTGACAGTTCTTATTTGATGACAGGAATTATTCAGTGTTAAGTATGGACAAGGAATATCTCCATCAAGTGACCAAGGCAGATGTTGAAAATCTGCACAAGTGGCACAGGTGGCCTCTGTACATGGTATAGGGCAGATCAGTGAAGGGACAGACAGCACTGCAGCAGATAGGGTAGGAAGCAGAAAACAAAGCAGCAGATGAGGCAGGAGAATCAATTCAGACACTCTGGGAAGGCAAGCATTTAATTTGGAGTGCACCTTTCAAAAGGATGACTCCCACTGCGTACATCTATACGTGCACTTTACTGTGGAGTAGACTAATTAACTTTGCAGTAAAGCATCACCAACTACACATGCACTGGTATTAGGGCACAGTAAATTCATAGATTCATAGACTGTAGTGTCGGAAGGGACCACAATGGATCATCGTGTCCGACCCCCTACCCCTGGCAGGAAAGAGGACCGACAGCCAGGTGACTGTCTAGCCTCCTCTTGAAGACCTCCAAGCTACATGATAGCACCACCTCTCCTGGAAGCCCATTCCAGATCCTGCCCACCCTTACTGTAAAAAATGTCTTCCTAATATCTAACCTAAATCCACTCTCAACTAGTTTACACCCGTTATTCTTAGTCACTCCCTGGGGTGTCCTACTAAACAGCGCTTCCCCTATTCCCTGTTGACCTCCCCTAATAAATTTATAGGCGGCCACAAGATCTACCCTCAGCCGTCTCTTGTGAAGGATGAAGAGATTCAGCTCTCTCAACCTCCCCACCGTAGGGTTTATCATGAAGGCCACTAATCGAGTGGCCCTCCTCTGGACCCTCTCGAGATTCCCCGCGTCCCTCTTGAAGTGCAGTGCCCAAAACTGGACACAGTACTCCAACTTCAGCCTGCTGCATAGAGGGGGAGCATCACCTCCTTTGTTCTATTAGTCATGCACCTGCTAATGCATGACAAGGTGTGATTGGCCTTGTTGAAGGCCTCGTTACACTGCTGCCTCATGTTCATCTTGGAGTCAATTATGACTCCAAGATCCCTCTCTGCCTCTGAGCTGCTGAGGACACTCCCTAACCTATAGGTGTGCTGGGGGTTCCTCCTTCCTAGGTGGAGTATCTTACATTTATCTTTATTAAATTGCATCCTATTTCTCTCTGCCCATTGATCCAACTTGTCCAGGCTAGCCTGAATCTGCTCCCTGCCCTCTGGTGTACTAACTTTGCCCCATAACTTGGTATCATCGGCAAACTTGGAGAGGGTGCTCTCCATGCCCTCGTCCAAATTGCTGATGAAGATATTGAATATTGGTCCGAGGACCGAACCCTGTGGGACCCCGCTGCCCACCTCCCTCCAGGTCAAGAAGGAACCATCCACCACCACTCTCTGGGTGCGGTCCCTAAGCCAGTTGGCCACCCACCTGACCGTGTAGGTGTCCACTCCACAGTCTGCTAGCTTCCCAATGAGGATAGGGTGCGAAACTGTGTCGAAGAACTGTGTTCCTAAAGTCCAGGAAGACGACATCAGCCTCGGCTCCCACGTCCGGGCAGTGTGTGACCTGGTCATAGAAGGCTGCAAGGTTTGTCAGGCAGGATCTACCTGTGACAAACCCATGCTGGTTTCCCCTCAGCACTGTTTCCCCTGCTGGGCCTTCACAAATGTATTCTTTGATTATTTTCTCTAGCATTTTCCCAGGAATAGAGGCAAGACTGACTGGTCTAAAGTTACCCAGCTCATCCCTTCTCCCTTTCTTGAATATGGGCACCGCATTGGCCCTTCCCCAGTCCTCAGGGACCTGGATGGAGCACCAGGCCAGGTCCCTGAGTTAAATAAATTAACTTTGTTGTAAGATTGTACTGCCCTGGACAGCATTATCTTATGGTGCAGTTATTTACTCTGCTGAAACACAAGCGTAGACAGTGACAGGGACTGGCTGGGGCAAAAGGGTGCTAAAGCGCGGTGGCTGCCTGCTGTCTAGCCTTGCACTTTAGTACCCACATGGTCCATCTAGCCCCTCCACTGCCCGAAGCTGCCACCTGGAGCCCAGGGCTCACCCTGTTCCCCCCCCCCAAAAACTGTCGTGCTTAGTACATGTGCAGATGCAGCTCCCAAGAGCAGATGACTCTGGTGCAAACTGAGCTGGAGTTTATTTCTTTGCCTTAATAGCACATGTAGATGCACCCACTGTTTTCCAGAATGACCAACTAAACTGAGAATTAAAGATCCACAACTCATTTCAGAATTTCTGACCCACAGAAATATGGATGACAGACTTTTATATTTCTATAGGATGCTGTTTTTCCTTAACAATGAGTGAGCAAAAGAAATTATAACTATAATCTAATTGTAAACCTAATTCAGATAAGGACACCATTCTACAGTTTTACTGTGTTCAGTGATGATAAATCTATTTTTCTGCAATATATCGTGCCAGTCAGAGGCAAGGTTCCCTCTAAGGTGCGCACGTGCGTGGCCGCGCACAACTAAAAGTGGGACTGCGCACAGCCTTTTCAAGGCTGTGCACCAGGACAGGCTGGGGCGGGAACCTGGCACGGACTCCGCCAGCTCCAGGGAAGTGCTCCGCTCCCCATGCCAGCCGTCCACCCCAGCCTCCATCCCTGCCTTGCCTCACCTCAGGGAGGAGCCGCTGCCTGCCCCGAGCGAGGCTCCGCGACACTGCTCCGATCCCCTGCATCGCCTCAGGGGGCTTTGCCTGCAGCGTCCCGGAGCCGGCGGAGCCTCACTCGGGGCAGGCAGTGGCTCCTCCCCGAGGTGAGGCAAGGCAGGGATGGAGGCTGGGGTGGGGGGCTGGTGCGGGCTCTGTGGAAGTGCTCCACTCCCCGGCCCTGCAGGAGAGCGGGAGCACTTCCCCAGAGCCGGCGGAGCCTGTACCAGGCTTCCGCCCCAGCCCCCGGCCTCTTGGATCTAGCCTCCAGCTCCAGCCTCTGGCCCCAGCCCCCAGCCTCTCAGCTCCAGCCCCCGGTCCCCAGCCCCCTTCAATAAACATCCTATGCCAGACCGAGGCGGCGCGCTCATCGACTGCTACTCCTTAGAGGAAACATTAGTCAGGGGTAGGTTAGTTTAGTATCTTTTTTTGGTCCTCTGCCCTGAAATGAAAAGAAACATGTTTTCTATATCAAGATGATCCAATCTGGATGTATCTACAGTACAATTCCATTTTAATGAACACCTGTGGGCTCAGGAGAAAAGATAATTAAAAGATGACGTTTACTATAATAGGTTTAGTTGTGTCATCATAATGAAAAAAAAATGTCTGCTGCTGGGATTGTTAACCATGGGCATTTGTTATAGAGGTTGTTCTGTATTTTCAGATGCACTTTAATAAGCATCTTCGCAGTATGCCTTAGTGCTATATGTATATTATTTCAGGAAATGTGGAAAAATATGACACTTTTATTTACAATAAAAACATCACTCTTCGTTGTCAAACCAACTCTGAGTAGAAATAGTTCGAAGGTATGGGGCAATGGGTATTCTGACAAGCAAGGCTGTGGAGAACAGATTTGAAGTTGCAGAGGCACTGATTTTCCCTGCTTACTCTCACTTGACACTCAACAAGAGAAGAGTATTGAGATCGGGGTATGAGGGTCATCAACAACAACAGTTAGACAGCATGTGCTGCTCCTTCTTTTCCCTCTGCCAACTTCTACTGGTGACCAACTGCTACGTACCACAATTTGAAACCTTTCCCACATCTATCTCAAACCAAATCTCTGAGAAGTGGTTTTAGGCACCATGTTATTTCTTATTCTATTGCTGTGTAACAGTAAAGCACAAATTCTAATATTTTATTACCTCAAGAAACATAACTAGATCTGTCTCCACATGATGTTAATTCCAATACTACATATATTACCCTAATTCAGGACTCGCTTAAAAAAAGTTTAAATTAAATATTCAGAGTCTGTCTTTATGACTGGTCATCTACAATAGTATGGAAAAAAGGAGGTGGGTGTCTCACAAACAGCTTACATGGTTCACCATAGGTCAAGCCATCTGTGGCATGCAAGAATAGAAAATAACTGTTGCCGTATAACTGACAGAGGAAATATTTCATTCATTCAGGCATTATTTTATGATAGTTAGAGGCTACTTTTGTAAGTGTGAGTCTGTTAACACAAAAGCCTACCAAAATAATATTAAATGTTTTTTTAGAATAATAAAAAAGGGCCAGATTTTTTCAGCTGGATTTTGTAAAATACCGAACTTAATCAACTTCCACCATGAATGTATTTTTAGTTCAGCAGTGGGTTTTCTAATAACTGATTGCGAGAGGATTTATCATAGAGTATAAGTCTTTATTTAAAACTTGGGAAACTCATGCTTTACCTACAGAAAGTACAACTAGCAATGAATTTCCCTGATTAGATGTGTAAATCAGTCAGTCTTCAGGAAAACCACAATTTGAGCCATATTGCTTTTCCAGCACATAGCCTTAAAGACTAATTTTCTCTGCTATCAAGAACCACCTGCAGTGGTACACTGATGACCTACTCTGTTCTAAAAGTGAAACAGGAAAGTAAAAGAAGAGAGGAAGAGGAAGAAATTGCATAGTTTTGAACAATTCATTTTATAATTACTGTACACAGTTTCAGAAGGACATCATTTTTGAGCAACAATACTCTTCCTCCTCCTGGCTCCTATGTTTCTTCTATACTGAAATATAATCCCAAGCATCCACTTATAACATTTTATGTAAGACTTAATGTATACATGATTTTACAATCTTTTTTCCTCTTCTGTCTCTACACAAAATTAAACCATTTCGTTAAACACACTTGTGCTCGTTTATTGTCCTTTGCAAGGTATTTCATTGTACATGTGCCTTCAAGCAGTAGGCATGCCCAAGGCACAGATGGGTGAACCAACGGTATAGCCCCACTTCTTCATTAGTTCCTTGGAGCATCCAATTCCGATATGTAGGCAGCTGAGACTTTGCCACCTTTGCCACGGTCCATCAGCCCCTGATGGTAAGGATGTGGCTACAGGAATGGCCATTTTTCCACCGTCAGGTATTTTCTTCAGCCTCTTATTCCACATCTGTAGTCATGTCTCCTTGGGAGCACATTCCAATAATGAGAACTGTAACTCCCATAAGGTATGAAATGCTGCCATAATTGGTTGTCACAAGGCTCGTCATCTATAGTGTTTGAGGTGACAAGCCTGGCTGGGTGTAAGGCTAGGTAGTGGTGCTCCTGGGACTGAACTATATTCATGAGTTGTAAGCTTTGATGTTCCTGCCCCTGTACAATTGTATCCCAGCAGTCCACTGTCAAAAGTGATGCCAAAACTAACATTCCATTTACAATTCTTATAGGATCCAGATAAAGGAATGTTATAGGCAGGTGTCCTTTCAGTGCACCCATTTCTCCATGTCATACATATAACAGAGATATCCCATGAGAAAGGCAGATCTCTTATGAAATATTATTGGTGCCTAAGCAGCAGTAATAGGCCCAAAAGTTGTACAAATAACAGGAGACTGCCTTGCTTCAAGCAGTATTCAATTAAAAGGAAACAACACAAAATAATAGACAAACAGAACGGAGGCAAACAATACAAGGGAATAATCGTTGCAACTACATGACTGTATAGCCTTAGCAGTACTGCAGCCAAATATTACAATAATCAGGGTGAAACACACCATAAGCACAAACCTCATCATTTCTAAGCCATAAAATGATTGGTTTAGAGCCATTTTCTGCTATACAGGAGGTACAACATGTACAGGGCTAAAAGCAGGAAAAAAAAGTGGGTTGTCTTGGGATAATCTGTATTTTTCCAGATTTGGTGGTCTACAAAGGAAGCACAACTGAATTTCTGAACCCATGATATTAATTGTACCCTCATCATAAAAACACCAACAGAGCTAGAACTATTACTTATTACTAAGTTTGCCCAACACTTCCACTTTTAAGACTATTCTGTTAGTTATAAAATTTCAGCAAACTTGCACCATTAAGGATGATGCCAGGTGTCTGCCTTAAACCAAGTTATTTTGCAAAACTGCAGTCAAAACTAGTCAGTCATTTCTGAGAACATCTTTTGTCTGAAATACTTTTGTCCTTTCTAGAAGCGTGGGATGTGTTGCAGAGACCTGAAATTTGACACGAGTGGGGAGCCTCTGTGTTGTGGATGTGCTTTTGGTTGTCCCATAAAAACTTTCTCAAGTTTGGCCCAACTACGTGCCTCTGAAGCAAAGTGCAATTTATACATGTTAAGCCTCTGATTTTAGCAGTTAAAAATATAAGCTGCTGCTTTCACCAACTCTTTTCTCTCCTTCCCCTTGCCCCCCGGCTTCTCCCCAGATCTGGTCCCAGTCTGCTTGTCCAGCCAAACCAGTAGGTTTCTCGCATCTTCCTCCAATCCCAGTGTTAGACTCCATGACCAGGACTGCAGACAGGGGTTGAGAGAAAACTTTTTGGCAGCATAATGAAACTGGAATCAGCTGGGTGAAGGGACAGTGGCAGAGCCAGAAGGAAGGGCTCTTTGACCTGGGCCTCAAAGTCCTCATGAATTTACCATTTTCAGAACTTATTTTCAGAACATTTACGCTTGTGAAGTAAACCAATAATATAGTGGTGGGCATCATATAATAAGGGGGAAACTATTCATTTTGGGTTTGAATAGCATACACTAAAAAGCACCATGGAACTGAACCAACTGTTCAAATACTTCCATCCCATGCACTGAGCAAGGCAGCTGTCAAAGAGCACACCTATACTTAAAGGAACCAATTTAAGTTTCAAAAGTAACCTAGTTCTGGAATTTCCTAACTTCCTAGTATTTAACTTTGCAGACCTAATATTCTTTAAATGTGAGTTTAGAGTACAAAAGAGCACGCATGGGGACAGTAAAGCAGCACAGGAAGAGGTAAATTGGAAAAATTATCTGGAAGATAATTCAGGAGACACAAGGGAAGCTTTGTGCCTCCTAGACATGTCCATTTGGCAATGCCTAATGGATTTTAAAAAGAGGAATTAGGTTTTAAAATGAAGTTTGTTTGTCCAGACCAGAGTACTGATTTCTCCAACAGGCTACATGCGAGGTAAAAAAAATTCAAAATAGAAAGATAAAAAGTTTATTCCAGATTAAGAGGCAGGAAGGGGGGTGGGGCATGCAAGGGACTCAGACCCACTAATAATTTCACTTACTTTAGGACTACAACTGTCTCATAAATCGAGCATGGGATCCCACACCTCCTGATGTTGAGCATCCAACCCTTCATGACTATATGCAAAAAGAGTCTGCCTCCAAAGGTACTTAATACATACAGCCTCAAGCCTTTACCACTTGAATGGCAACACTGACACATCCATACCCCTCAGGAGCTTTTAGTTCCATGCAAGACTACTGCAGTGTTGCAAGAGGACTAACCTGAAGTCCAATTCATTTTCTTATGACACTACTCAGTTCTGCCAAAACATTAAGATCATATTACTAACTTGGTTTATCTTTCTTTAATATCTGCACCCCTCACACAGGTGAAATGGCAGGAGTCGAAAAGTAAGGATGGTTTCAGTGAGTAGAAGTATCTCCTAACAGTCCACCTCAAGGTAAGTGACCTCCCCACATCAAGGATACCCATTAAGTGAAAAGAATGTCAGGCTATTTAGAGATACCTAGTGTTTTATTTTAGCAAATTAGGAAACTAAACATGATTCCTGCTACAAGCGCAAACTCTTCCAGGGTTTTAGAAAATGTATATTTTAGTCAATCAATGTTAAGTTGGTTCTTAGTCTTACATATCAGGATGTTGTAAGGTTATTCCTGGTCTCACTTTAATCTTGTCACAAATTGTGGTAGTACAATTGTGTAAAGTTTGTTTTTATGTTCAGCTTTCATTATATAGTTGAGCCCTCAATGCCAAGTCAGTTTACTGAACATTACCCGTCTCAAAATATCCTTCCTAACCCTCTCCCTGCTATAAAACCCACTCAATGATCTCCTCCTCCTTCACACATCACACACACAAAATTAAGAAGCAGAGGGATGCTTCTGTTCTCTGCTGTCCATCCAATCCCTTCCACTATCAGGGAATCACAGAACAGTAGAAATGGAAGGAACCTCAGGAGTGATATAGTCTAGCTGCCTGCAGGATCACCCCTGACTAAACCATCCTAAAGCCAAGCCAACAGGGTCTTAAAAATGTCTAAGGATGGAGGTTCCACAAGCAAGTTCTTCTTAATATTCAACCTAAATTTCCCATGCTGCAGTTTAAGACCATTTCTTTTTGTCCTGTCCCCTACAGCCAGAGAAAAATCTATCTTAGTTTCATAATCGTAGGGTCGGAAAGGACCTGAGTAGATCATCAAGTCTGACCCCCTGCCATGGCAGGAAAGAGTACTGGGGTCAAACGACCCCGGCAAGGTGTTCATCCAGCCTCCTCTTAAAGACCCCCAGGGTAGGAACCAGCACTACTTCTCTTGGAAGTTGGTTCCAGATCCTAGCTGTCCTGACAGTAAAGTAGCGCCTCCTGATGTCTAGCTTGAATCTACCTTCTGCCAGCTTGTGACCATTATTTCTAGTCACTCCTGTTAGCACTCGGGGGAACAGGGACTCCCCCACTGTCTGCTGGTCCCCCCTGACTAGTTTGTAAACAGCCACTAGATCTCCCCTCAGCCTTCTCTTGTGGAGGCTGAACAGGTTCAGATCCCGTAGCCTCTCCTTGTAGGGCCTGCCCTGCTGCCCCCTGATCATGCGGGTGACCCTCCTCTGGACCCTCTCTATGTTGTCCACATCCCTCCTGAAGTGCAGCACCCAGAACTGGACGCAGTACTCCAACTGCGGCCTGACCAGTGTCGCACAGATGGGGAGGATCACCTCCTTGGACCTGCTTGAGATGCATCTGTGGATGCATGACAAGGTACGGCTGGCCTTCCTGACCGTGTCCCCACACTGTCGGCCCATGTTCATTTTTACATCAATAATGACTCCAAGATCCTTTTCTGCCTCTGCACTGACAAGAAGGGAGTTCCCCAGCCTGTAGGTATGCTGCTGGTTCTTCCCCCCCCAGGTGCAGTACCTTGCACTTGTCAGTGTAGAAAACCATCCCGATTTCATCCGCCCACCCCTGTAACCTGTCTAGGTCCGATTGCAGCCTATTCCTCCCTTCTAGCGTGCCCGCTTCCCCCCACATCTTAGTATCGTCTGCGAATTTGAACAGGGTGCTTTTTACCCCCTCGTTCAAGTCGCTGATGAAGATGTTGAACAGTCAAATACCTACATTTCACTTGAAGACTTATCAAATCCCCCCATAGTTTTCTCTTCTCTTCTCCAAACTCAAGTAACTCTAGTTCTTTCAGCTTGTCCTCCTAAGTTACGTTTCTCAGACTCTACTAAACTCTCAGTTTGTCCCTATCTTTGTTGAAATGCATGACCCAAAACTGGACACAGTACTCCAGTTGAGGCCTCATCAGTGCCAAATATAGTGGGAGAACCACTTCCCTTGACTTGCAAGTGATGCTTCTATTAATACAGGCCATTATGCTGTTGTCTGTTTTTGAAGTAAAAACATGCTGCTGTCTTGTATTCAGCTTATGATCTGCTGTAACTCCTAGGTCCTTTTCTGCAGTACTGTAGCCTAGTTAATCCTCCCCCAGTCTGTATTTGCTTATGCAATTATGCCATCACTAAGTGCACAACTTTGAAGCTGTCCTTGTTGAATTCCTTTCAATTGATTTTGGGCCATTTCTCCAGTTTACCAAGGTCATTCTGAATCCTAACCCTACCCTCCAGAATGTCTGCAACTCCACCCAACTTGGATCATCTGAAAATATCTTAACTAAGTACTTAATCCCATCCTCCAAATTGATTATGAAAACATTAAACAATACTGGACCCAGGAAAGACCCTTGAGGAACCCCTCAATACCTTCTCCCAAGTAGACATTGAGCCACTGATGGCTACTTGTTGAGCTCTGTGACCCAACCACTTGTGTATCCATCTTAGAGTACTTTGACCTAGTCCTTATTTCCTTAGCTTATGAAACAGAGTGTCATGGGAAACAATGTAGAACAATTTACTCAAGTTAAGGTAAGTCACATCTACTGCTCTTTCACTATCTACTGAGCCTACCACCTTGTCATAGAAGGAAATCAAGCTGGTCAGGCATAGAATCATAGAAAGTTAGGGTTGGAAAAGACCTCAGGAGGTTATCTAGTCCAACCCCCTGCTCAAAGCAGGACCATCCGCAACTAGATCATGCCAGCCAAAACTCTGCCTAGCTGGGATCTGAAAACCTCCAAGGACGGGTAATCTGTTCCAGTGTTTTACTACCCTTCTAGTGAAAAAATTCTTCCTAATATCTAACCTAAACTTCCCTTGCTGCAATTTGAGACCATTGTTCCTTGTTCTTTCATCTGCCACCACTGCAAACAGTCTAGCTCCATCCTCTTTTAAACCCCACTTCAGATAGTTGAAGGCTGCTACTAAGTCCCCTCTCAGGCTTCTCATCTTTAGACTAAATACACCCAGTTCCCTTAGTCTTTCCTCACAAGTCATGTCCCCCAGTCCCTTTACCATTTTTGTCACCCTCTGCCAGACTCTCTCCAATTTGTCCACATCCCTTCTGTAGTGAGGAGCCCAAAACTGAACACAGTACTCCAAATGTAGCCTCACCAGTGCTGAATAGAGGGGAAGAATCACTTCCTGTGACCTACTGGCAACATACCTACCAAGGCAGCCCAGTATGCCATTAGCCTTCTTTGCAGTAAGGGCACACTGTTGGCTCTTATTCAGCTTATTGTTCACTATAACTGCCAGGTCCTTTTCTGCAGACCAGCTGCCCAGCCAGTGAGCCCCCAGTCTGTACCAAGGCAAGGGATTGTTCTGTCCTCAGGACTTTGCTCTTGTCCTTGTTGAACCTCAAGAGACCCCTTTTGGCACAATCTTCTAATTTGTCTAGGTCACTCTGGATCCTAGCACTACCCTCCAGTGTATCTACTACTCCCCCCAGCTTGGTGTCATTTGCAAATTTGCTGAGGGTACATTCTATGCCATCTTCCAGGTTCTTGATGAAGACACTGAACAAAACCAGCCCCAGGACCAACCCCTGGGGCACTCCATTTGATACAAGCTGCCAACCAGACACACCAAGCCATTGATTACTACTCTCTGAGCCTGATGCTCCAGCCAGTTTTCTATTCACCTGACAGTCCATTCATCCAGCCCATACTTCCTCAGTTTCCCTGCAAGAATGTTCTAGGAGACCATACCAAAAACCTTGCTGAAATCAAGGAACATCACATCCACCAGTCTCCCCACATCCACAGAGCCAGTCATCTCATCATAGAAGGCAAATAGGTTGGTTAGGCATGACTTGCCCTTGGTGAATACATGCTGACTATTCCTGATCACGTTTTCCTCCTCCAAGTGTTTAGAAATAGATTCCTTCAGGATCTGCTCCATGATTTTTCCAGGGACTGAGGTGAGGCTGACTGGTCTGTCAGCCTCTGTTATTCTCCTTTTTCCCTTTCTTAAATTTCAGCGCTATGTTTGCCTTTTTCCAATCATCTGGGACCTCTCCTGATTGCCATGAATTTCCAAAGATGATGGGCAATGGCTCTGCAATCACAGCACCCAGCACCCTTGGGTGCATTTCATCTGCTCCATGGACAGCTTTTCTAAGTAGTTCCTAACCCGTTCTTTTACCACCGAGGTCTGCTCACCATCTCCCCAAACTGTGCTTCCTGGGAGCTGACCTTGCCTGTGAAGACTGAGGCAAAAAAGGCATTGAGCATTTTAGCCTTTTCCGCATCCTCTGTCACAAGGTTGCCTCCCACATTCAGCAAGGGACCCACACTTTCCCTGATCCTCCTCTTGCTACCAACATACTTGTAGAAACCTTTCTTGTTACCCTTCACGTCCCTTACTAGCTGCAACTCCAATTGCATGTTTTTGATAAACTGAGGCTAGCAGTTCCTGATCACTTTGTGCTCCTCGGCATATTTAGAAAGATGACCAGCTCCATAATCTTTCATAGTATTGTCAGACTAACTAGTCTATAATTCATAGTTCCTCCTTTTTTCCATGTCTTAAAGATGAGCATTATATTCGCCTGTTCTCCAGTCATCTGGGACCTCACCTAAACTCCATGAGTTCTCAAAGATGACCGTCAATGGATTTAAAACTGCTTCAGCCAAATTATCCATTATGCTAAGAAGGCATCCTGTCTGGCTCTGTCAACTTGAAAACCTCCAACCTCTCCAATCCCTAACCTGTTCTTTCACTACTCAAAGCTATTTATCTCTTCCCCCATCCTGGCTGTCTACTACACTCATTTTCTGGTAGCCAATGTCATCAATGAAGACTAAAGTAAAATATGCAATTACTTTAGCCTTCTCCATTACTAGATTGTCTTCTGCATTCAGTAAGGGACCTGCACATTCCTTAGCCTTCCTTTTACTTCTGACTGATTTATAGAATCCTTGCTAGTTACATTGCAAACCATCCTGATTTTCTTCCTGTGTGCCTAGTAATATGGCTAAATTTCCACTTTTTGATGGTCAGCGGCTGAGGTAACACAATTAAGAACTATGACTGAAACCTTCACACACACATTTGTGATGGAAAGACAGTATCAACTACAACAAAGTACATGAAAAACAGCACAAAGCAGAACAACTACCACTAAAAAACACAAAACGGGTGCTCTGTGATCACAAAATCCCAGTCCTGTAGCTCTTCCTTCACCGCATTCTGCCTACTCCATGGGTGCAGTAATGCAGTTCCCTCCGCATTTCCCTGCAAAACTACAAGGCTTCTGATTTAGTGGACTGACAGTTAAACTCACTGGTTATAAATTGATTTTTATCGTATATACTATATTAAAATAAAAAGGCCTGAATGAGAATCTTTGCTTGGTTTAGAAAAGTGCTTCACATAGCCGGGGTTCAAATTACACTCAGACTCTTTTTTTTTTTTGGGGGGGGGGGGGGGGAGGGGGGGGAGGTGTCTGCGGTGGTAGCAACTGGAAGCCAGAAGAAGCCATTGCCGCTGCCACCTGAGCTGCTTAGAAAGGAGTGGAACGAGGCAGGCCGGGGACTCTCATCCCTGTATTTCAAACCCTGCACATAGCACCATCTAACAACAATGCAATGTGCTAATTATTTCAGGAACAAAAATGATAATTTAATACAGAACAGGGTCAAAGATGGATAAGTCTATTTCTTTACTGACAGCGGAGCAAAGCTAGTCAGTTTCAGGGCTGCCAGTATCTCAGCACTGACAATGCTGTGAACCTGCTAAGCACCAACTGTTTATATTAAATTCAAGCAACTGCATAACCTTTTAAAGCCCTAAGCTTACACCATTGAACAGAGTATGATGTACTTTACTGCACAGCAGAGTGGTTCATTTGCTATTAAAAATAGGTGCACAACAGCACAACTGTTTTCTTGTTGGAATTCTACTCTGTCTTCTTAAAAAATAAACTAAGGTAACTAATTAGTTCCTAGCCTAGTCTCATTAATTTCTATTTCATGTTGAACTGCACTATGTTTGTGGGTTACAAACTTACCCTTTGTAAGTCTTTTTTTCAGTGCTATTCACTCCCTCAGAAGTAACAGAACCTTAACTAGGAGGTGCACCAATATATCAGTCCCATATCAGATTGGCACCAATATAGGGAAAATTGACAGCACTGGACATCGCCTTTTTTTGCCTGATATGGCCGATAATATGGCTGATAAATGCCCCGTGCATGTGCACAGCCGCAGTACGTACGTGCCGAGGAATGCAGCCTGGCAGTTTGGAGAGCAGCATCTGGCTGGTAAGTCTGGTGGGGGGTGGGGAGGGGTGGCAGACTGAGGACCCTGCGGTGAGGGAGGGAGTGGGGCAGGGACAGATGCTGCACGGCTGGGGCAGGGTGCATGAAGGAGCCGTAACCATATTGTCTGAGGGATGCAGGGGGTGGCTCTCACTGCTTTGCGCACCCCAGGAGGGCAGGGGAGGGGGTCCCTGGATTTGTGCACAGGTGGGCTACACTACGGTGAATTTTGGTGTGGCTGCAGCCCCACCCCACACCCCCCTGCAGCCCTCTCCTAGCACCACCACCCGCCCTGAGCTCAGCCAGGCCCAGCCCCCCCACCGGGAACAGCCTGGCGCTCTTGGCTCCAGCCTGCAGCAGCAGCCTGCCCTCACCCCACATGCAGATCTGGGGGCACATGCCCCTCCCCATGCCCTCCCAGGGTGCATGCAGGGTAGAAGACCCCCTCCACCTCCCCCCCGCCACACGACCCAGACGAGCTACTCAGGGCTCTGTCCCGTGTCCTGCCCCGCCCTGACTGTGCACCACCTGCCCCAGCCCCACTCCCTTCCTCATCACAGGGCCTTGATCTGCCACCCAAACACCCCTTGCCCCCTTTTCCCACACCAGACTTACCAGCCTGACGCTGGTCTCTAAGCTGCCTGGCTGCATATCGGAATTGGACTGGTATTGGCCAATTTGGCACCTTAAAAAATTAGCCATTGGTATCGGCCCAAAAAATCTGTCGGTGCACCTCTAGATTTAACTACTGTTCTCAGTGGTGGCAGATGACAGAACAAGGAGCAACTGTCTCAAGTTGCAGCAAGGGAAGTTTAGATATGATAGTCGAAAGAATTTTCTCACTTGGAGGGTAGTAAAATGTTGGAATAGGTTACCCAGAGATGTGGTGCAATCTCCATCACGAGAGGTTTTCAAGACCCAGCTAGACAAAGCTTTGGCTGGAATGATATAGGTGGAGATGGTCCTGCTCTGAGTAGGGGGTTGAACTAGATGACCTCCTGAGGTCCCTTCCAACCCTAATTTTCTATGATTTGCTGCCTGCCCCTTGCTTCAAAACAATTTGCTAAGCCTACTCATTTGTAAAGCTCTGAATGGCGGCTTAACAAGTAAATTCCACTTACCTTTATCTCAGGCTCTTTTTCACATTCTTCTATATACAGATCATACAGCTTTTGAAACACAGATTTTCTGAAATTAAGAAAGATATTAACATAAAAAGCAGGTTAAATAAACGTTAAATAGATTTATGTTAAATAAAGATATATATTGAAAAATTACTACCTTCCACTGGATAAATATTTTCGTTTGGGAGGTCTCTGACGGGCACTTTCAATGATATACTGTATGAGAAAAACAAGAGGATTTTTTTTTTGTACAGTGACTTGTACACTGAAGGGCCTTTCTATCACTAAAACGAACTTAGAATATTACAGGAGTTGTTTTATACTGCACACCTAACAAGAGACTCAAAATATAGTTTTTCAAATGGACAAATTTTTCTTGTTACAAAACAGTCTATGTGGGAGGTATTTACTTAGATACATTACTCCCTCTATTAGCTACAAGTTAAGCAGTAGCTTTCATTCCAACTAAAATGAAGTGCTACAGTTCATAATAACTTTCATGACTTGGTTAAAAAATTCAGAAATCATGTCCAACAACATATATCTATGGTACTATGACTTCAAGTGAAATTTAAAAACTTTCTTTTAACCATTCTTTCCTTCATAACCAATTGCAAGTGCAACAACTTGCAACTTTTACAACTTAGTCCCTATGAGTACAACCATCTTTATTTACTTTTAAAAAAGGTGGGGGGAGGACTTCTTCTGTTTTTGCTTCACCCATGTGAAGCTAATAATAAAGCAAAAAATAACTGCAAACATACAGCAGCTTTAATTAATAGAAGTGACTGATTAAATACTGCCCTTGTTTTGTAGGAGTTCATTAGGTAAAAAATAAAATCCGACATCTAGTGCCCTGGAAACTAAATTATCAAACAACATGTAATTTTAGTGGAGACAAGATCCCTTCCACTCCCACCCCCTATTCCTTGGTATAGTCAAGCTCAACACTGCATTTTATGTTAGTGCTGATGTGAAAATATGAACTGCTTGCTTTGTTGGTTTTCATTTCGTATGATCTCAATAGCTACTCAAGGTTTTGTTACACATTCCTGTAGACTCTTAAGATTTGCAGCCCATAAAGGTCTGTTAGTTCAAGGCATATAATTTTGTTTTCAGAAAAGAGGAACTAAAGCCTGACCTGTTTTCATCATGGGGAACAACAGAAAAGTTGGTTTTGTGCCCGATTTCAAAACTGTAGTGGCAATTTTGCAACTCTACTGTCATAGGTTTTATTTATAAAAATGTACTTTTATACAAATAAATGCACAAAATGCTATAAACAGCCATTTCTTAAAGGATAACATATTGTTTTCATGGTAACAGACAACTTAGCTGCTCCTTACCTCTGCACGGTCCAATGCCAGTTCTAAAGCTTGTTGCTGTAAGAATTAAAATAACTTCCTTAAAGCATGTTAAATGACAAAGTTACCATTCAGAACTTTCACACAGATTCAGAACCTCATTTGACTTCATTAACAATAATTAATTCCACGACAGAACGTTTCTACAGTAGTTTAGATTTAACTGATTTATGCAGTCCATTGGTAAATAGAGTATGCAGAAGCTTTAACTCAAACCAACTGAATATACCAAGTAGAAAAGAATATTCTCTGCTTTCACGCTGGCTGATGATACTTAGAACATCTCCTACATCACTGCACGTTTTTATCTGCTGTATCACAGATGAGCAGTAACAGGGAGAAAGTGGGGCTGTCTGATTGCAACCAGGGGTTAAGTAGAATGCCCTGTGAGGAAGAAAGCAATCAAAACAAAAGCCACTGCTATTGAAGAGAAGCTATTAAATAGATTATCATGCCAAGATATGAAGACCACAAGACGAACATGAGCCTTCAATGCGATGCTGCGGCTAGTAAAGCGAGCAAAATGCTGGCTTGCATCCATAGATGCTTCTCAAGCAAATCCCGGGATGTCATTCTCCCATTGTACTCGGCCCTGGTGAGGCCGCAGCTGGAGTACTGCATCCAGTTTTGGGCTCCACAATTCAAAAAAGGATGTGGAGAAGCTTGAGAGAGTCCAGACAAGAGCCACATGCATAATCAGAGGTCAGGAAAACAGAACGTACGATGACAGGCTGAGAGCTATGGGGCTCTTTAGCCTGGAAAAGTGCAGGCTCAGGGGTGATCTGATGGCCACCTATAAGTTTATCAGAGGTGACCACCAGTATCTGGGGGAACGTTTGTTCACCAGAGCGCCCCAAGGGATGACAAGGTCGAACGTTTATAAACTACTGCAAGACTGTTTCAGGCTGGACATAAGGAAGAATTTCTTTACTGTCCAAGCCCCCCAGGTCTGGAATAGCCTGCCACCGGAGGTGGTTCAAGCACCTACATTGAATGCCTTCAAGGGAAATTTGGATGCTTATCTTGCTGGGATCCTATGACCCCGGCTGACTTTCTGCCCCTGGGGCAGGGGGCTAGACTCGATGATCTTCCGAGGTCCCTTCCAGCCCTAATGTCTGTGAAATCTATGATGACGACCTCAACTTTCCCCACGTTATTTTTTTCTGATCAACATGGAGCCACTTAGGCACTTCAAATCACTCCTTTCTCAGACATAAAAGCAGCGTGGAGGCCAAGAACTGAGCTCAGGCAAAATTCAGCCCACCATTCAAGATTCCCAAACTGGGCTGAGATATATGTCAAATCCATGACCCTATACTGAACTCCAAAAACCTGAAACTTGTTTACAATATCCCACAGCCCCGGAGCCTGGGAAACAAGGAGGAAGAATTGGAAGTCCTCGCACAGTCACAGAACTATGACATGATTGGAATAACAGAGACTTAGTGGGATAACTTCCATGACTGGAGCACTGTCATGGATGGGTATATAAACTGTTCAGAAAGAAAAGACAAGGGAGAAAAGGAGGAGTTGCACTTTATGTAAAAAAGCCATACGAGCTCCAGTATGAAACTGGAGATAGGCCTGTTGAAAGTCTCTGGGTTAGGGTCAGAGCAGAGGTGATCACAACAAAGGTGATGTTGTGGTAGGGGTCTGCCATGGACCATCAGATCAGGAGGAAGTGGATGAGGCTTTCTTCAAACATCCGGTGGAAGTTTCACAGGTCCTGGTTCTCACTGGGAACTTCAATCACCCTGTCATCTGCTAGGAGAACAATACAGCAGTACACAGGCAATCCAGGAAGTTTCTGGAGAGTGCTGGGGACAGCTTCATGGTGGAAGTGATGGAGTGGCCAACTAGGGGCTGTGCTCTTCTTGACCTGCTGCTTGCAAACAGGAAAGAAGTGGTGGGGAATATAGTAATGGATGGCAATATGGGCAGCAGTGACCACGAGATGATTGAATTCAGCATCCTGAAGAAAGAAAGGAAGGAAGGAGAGCAGAAGAGTAAGACTCTGGACTTCAGAAAAGCAGACTTTGATTGGCTTCCCAGGCAATCCTGTCCTGAGCAAGTCTGATGGGGAGAGTTGTCCAGGAGAGCTGGCTGTACTTTAAATAAGCCTTACTGAGAGCATATGAACAAACCATCCCAATGTGCAAGAAGACTGGCAAGTATGACAGAAGACTATCTTGGCTTAGCAGGAAACTCTTCAGTGAGCTTAATCACAAAAAGGAAGCTTACAAGAAGTGGAAACTTGAACAAACAACTAGAGAGGAGTATAAAAGTATTGCTTAGGCATGCAGGGATGAAGTCAGGAAGGCCAAAGTGCAATTGGAGTTGCAGTTAGCAAGGGATGTGAAGGGTAACAAGAAGGGTTTCTATAAGTATGTCAGTAACAAGAGGAGGACCAGGGACAGTGCGGATCCCTTACTGAATGGGGGAGGCAATCTAGTGACGGAAGATGCAGAAAAGGCTGAAGTGCTCAACACCTTTTTCACCTCAGTCTTCAGAGACAAGGCCAGTTCCCAGACTACTGCACCTGGCAGCAAAGTTTGGGGAGAAGATGAGCAGCCAACAGTGGAAAAAGAACAGGCTAGGGGCTATTTAAAAAGGCTGGACATATAGAAATCCATGGGGCTGGACAAGATGAACCTGAGAATGCTAAGAGAGTGGTCAATGTGGTTGCAGAGCCACTGGCCATCATCTTTGAAAACTCATGGCAATTAGGAGAGGTCCCAGACAACTGAAAAAGGGCAAACATAGTGCCCATGTTTAAGACTGTGAAAAAGGAGGATCCAGGGTATTACAGAACAGTCAGCTTCACCTAAGCTGCTGGAGAAGTCATGGAGCAGGTCCTCAAGGAATGAATTTCTAAGCAGTTGGAGGAGAAGAAGGTGATTAGGAACAGTCAGCATAAATTCACCAAGGGTAAGTCAGCCCAGACCACCCTGATTGACTTCTATGATAAAATACTGGCTCTATGGATGACGGGAGAGCCGCAGATGTGATATACCTGGACTTTAGCACGGCTTTTGATACAGTCTTCCACCACGTTCTTGCAAGCAAACTAAGAAAGTATGGGTTGAATGAATGAACTGTAAGATGAATGGAAAACTGGCTGGTTCAGTGGGTAGTAGTCAATGGCTTGATGTCTAGTTAACAGCTGGTATCAAACGGAGTGCCCCAGGGGCCAGTTCTGGGGCCAGTTTTGTTCAATATCTTCATCAATGACCTGGAAGACAGCATAAAGTGCACCCTCACCAAGTCTGCAGATTCATAGATGACACCAAGCTGGGGGGAATACTAGGGTTAGGATTCAGAGAGACCTAAACAAATTGGAGGATTGGACCAAAAGAAATCTCATGAGGTTCAATAAGGACAACTGTAAAGTCCTGCACTTAGGATGCAACAATCCAATGCAGCAGTACAGGCTGGGGGCTGACTGGTTAGGCAACAGCCCTGAAGAAAAGGACCCGGGGGTTATAGTGGATAATAAGCTGAATAAGAACCAACAGCATGCCCTTGTTGCCAAGAATGTTAATGACATACTGGGCTGCATTGGTAGGAGTATTGCCAGTAGGTCAAGGAAAGTGATTATTCCCCTTTATTCACCACTGGTGCGGCCACATCTGGAGTACTGTGTCCCACTTCGGGCCTCTCACTACAGAAAGGATGTGGACAAACTGAGAGCAGAGAGCAATGACAATGGTTAGGGGGCTGGGGCATATGACTTATGAGCAGGGATCCTGGTTTTCTCTTGATTTAAAGAAGTCCCCTATTTTCAGTTTTTAAAAAGTAACCTCAAGTTCAGGGGGGTACTCGTGAGCCAGATGACCCACCCCTGGCAGTGAGGCAGCATAGATTCATAGATTGTCGAGTCAGAAGGCACCATGAAGGATCATCATGTCTGACCCCCTGCCCCAGGCAGGAAAGAGGACCAACGCCAGACGACCCCAGCCAGGTGTCTACCTACCCTCCTCTTGATGACCTCCAAGTTGGGTGATAGTACCACCTCTCTTAGCAGCCCGTTCCAGATTCTGTCCACCCTTACTGTGAAAAATTTCTTCCTAATGTCTAACCTGAATCTACTCTCCACTAGTTTGTACCCATTACTGCCAGTTACTCCTCGGGGTGCCCTAGTAAATAGCACATCTCCAATTTTCTGTTGTCCTCCCTTGGTAAACTTATAGGCAGCTACAAGGTCTCCCCTCAGATGTCTCTTGTGAAGGCTGAAGACATCCAGATCCCTCAACCTCCCCTCGTAGGGTCTTGCATGGAGGCCACTAATCATATGAGTGGCCCTCCTTTGAACCCTCTCCAGATTCTCTGCATCCCTCTTGAAGTGTGGCGCCCAAAACTGGACACAGTACTCCAACTATGGTCTGACCAATGCTGCATAGAGGGGGAGCATCACCTCCCTTGATCTGTTGGTCATGCATCTGCTAATACATGATAAGGTGTGATTGGCTTTGTTGATGGCTTTGTTAAACTGTCGGCTCATGTTCGTCTTGGAGTCAACTATGACTCCAAGATCCCTTTCAGTTTGTTGATGTGGCTGCCAGAATCACTGTACTGGCATCCGCTGGAATCCAGTGGGTGAATGCTGCTGCCATTCTTCCCCCCATTTTCCCTGCCACTTATTTTAGTCAACAGTAAATGAAGTCCTCAAATTCAACAGGGGGCCAAGTAGCAGCAGCATTCATTCTCTGGGTTCTGAAAGCCATGCCACTGCAACAACTTTGGCAGCCATGCCAACAATCCCTGTGGGCTGAAAGTAACCACTCACAGGCTGCCAGCTGGAAAGCCCTGCCTTAAAGGATCTATTTTCACTTCAGTGCACCTGAGACTTCTGTCAATGCTACTCCAGAACAACGAGAGAAGATGCTCACCAGCCATACTATAAGAGTGATCAACCTCTTGGAAATAGGAAGTTTGATAAGAGGAAGAGTATTTTTTTGCCACACAAGAGACTCAAGAATGAAGAATGAAGTCTTAGGCTGCTAAGGATTGGGGTTCCACAGAAGCAAAACACCAAGGGCCGTAACTCCCACTAAAATTAATGAAAAAGACTTTCTTCCTCTGTCAATAATCATAAAAGTTCTAAATAGACTCCTATTGTCTCTTGATAAATCTCATCTCTAAAGTTGCAGTTTCCTCATTATCAACTAGGTTCCTTCTACATGTTACAGGTAATTCACAATTAACTGATTAACTGCACAACTACCTGGAGACCAACTACACCTTGTGGCAGGATACAGGAAGAGAAATTGATTATGGCAAGAGAGTTATACAATACACAGAAGGAGATAAGTTACTTCTTCCTGTCCTTAATCTTTCACCTAAAGTAACATTTGTAATTACGTGCAATAATAAGTGTTAAAGCTTTTAGATAAGAAACTGACTTTCAAGTCAATGCTGTGCCATTAGCCTGCAGAACCCATTGGTATGAAAAAAACATTTTTTTAAACTAAGGTAGACTTGAACAGAATTCAACAGAGCCAGCATGACTAATCATAAGAATTTATATTTTTGAGATAAGACCACAAGCAATATGAACCCATGTGCTTTTAGATGTAGCCCACTGCAACAGGGCCCTCTTCAGTCCTCACTTTAAGGAAGAAATGGAAGGTCTCTTTAGAGGGATAAAACAGACTGGGAGGCCTTTCCCTTAAAGGATAAAAATGAAAGGCTGTAAAGGGAAAGCAGTGTAAACAGTGCTGCAGTGGTAGAGAACAGTAGCCCTGTAACAGAAAACCAGGCCAAAGTACCGGACACAGTGAGTAGGCTTGGGGAAAGGGTGGAAGAAGAGATGCATGAACTAGGCCCAAGCATGCCAGAAGAAAGGCTGGGACTAGTTCAAGTTTATCTGAAGGATTAAAGGAGAGACTAGTGCTAGGAATGAGTTTTGCGACACCATGTAGCAAACCTTAAAGGACACCGCAAAAGGGAAGAACTAGCTGTAGGGGACTGCAGGCTAAGACACCCCAAAGAGTTTTGGTTGTGAGAGGTGCAGTGTCCTGGTAAACAAGGCTCTCTACCCCAGGAACCTGCCCAGTGATTTAATGTGAATGGTGGGTAAGTCATGTAAGAAAACTGGGAGAGAGGGGAAGACATGATTTGCATGCACCCTACTTGGAAAAGGGGGCAGCAGTGGGCAGTCACAGCCACCCATCAAGAAGAACCCTCCGGACATGTAAGGGCTCCATTGGATGTGTAGAATTTACTCATTCCTCTGAGTCACTTTCTGCTTGCCACTGTCGAAGATAGAATACAGGCAAGTTTGTGTTCTTCTTGTGTTCTGTTCATACTACCTTGTGAATATCAATTCTAGGACAAACTCCAAAAGTATCTGCCCACCTCCCTCCCCCCCCCCCATGGAAGACAACAACAACAAGAAGTGTTTAAAAAAAACCAAACTTCTGAAGATGTCAGAAACAAAGAATTTTTTTGTTTTTGTCTCTCATACATCAAACAGTCTACAGGCAAAACAATACATGACTTGAACCGTCTCTTACCATTGTAGTGAGACCAGATGTCCAAGTAGCAGATTAAATATTCAGGAAACTTGGGGCTGTCTGCAAAAAAGTCGTATTTGAATGGTCACAACTGAGGTACTGAAAGCCAGAGGGAACGGGGGGAGGGGAAGTCAATCCAAAAAAAGAGAGTTAAACAAGTATTACAATTATGAAAGCGGGAGGCTTTAAGGCCAATTACATGACATCTTTTTATTTGTAAGGGCATTTTTTCTCCCTGCAAGAGATGTGCGTGTGTCACCAGTCCCGTGAGTGGCACATAGTCTTTGCTGCCTCCTTGGATTCATTTGAGGGCCAGTGGGCGCTGTCTGGTGTGCTCTGCTTGGTGTTCCCACATGGTACTTTTGTTACAGACCTCTGACCTCCACTCCTGTCCCTGTTTTCGTTAATATTTGCCCAAAGAAATCTGTAACAGATCACTAGTGACCCCTCAATACCAAAGGGGGGTTATAGTTTCCGTGGTGGGCCTGGCCCATGACTTCCCCTAACGTGTTAAAAGTCCCGCACATTAATCTTACCACAGACCATAGTCACTTTGCAAATCAAACATGGGCACTGACCACAAACACCAGCAGCCAGTCAAAAACAGAAATAAAGGTGGTTACTGCTATGGAACAAGGTGAATGAAGTTACCTTAGAGGCCTGCAAGCTGGATCAGGCCCATGGTGGGCTTTATTTCCCAGCAGCTCTCACTCACACCACTGCAGCTGGTTTCCATGGAGACCCAGGAGCAGCAGCACCATGACAGCACAGGTCAAGGTTTCCATGGAGACCAGCCCCAGCAATATTGGGAGGGCACGCAGCAGGGCAGGGAGCTGCTCCAGGGCTGGGATGTTATGGCAGTGCGGAGCCCTGACCTAGCTCGAGCTACAAGCCGGCCAACAATTTCACGGCCGGCGCCTGGCATCCCCGCGGAGTCCTCCCGCCACCTCCCCCGGGGGCCGGCACCGCTGCTCCCCGCCCCTCCCACAGCGGCGCCGGCGGGAGACAGCGGCGGGGGCCCACAAGGCAGCTGGTGCGGAGCCGCGGGCCGCGCGATGCCGGGGCAGGGCTCCCCGGCGGAGCCGGCACCGCGGCGCAGCGGGCCGCTGCCCGGAAGCGACGGGCTGGGAAGACGCGCAGAGGAGCCCCGGCCGCGCCCCCTTACCTAGCGGGCTCCGGCCGGGCCCTGCCCCCCGTGCTGTTGCCCCCGCGGCCTCGCATCCGCCCTGCCTGCCCCGGGCGCTGCGCTCCGCCCACTTCCGGCTGGCCACTTCCGCCCGGAAGGGGCGGGAGGAGTCGCCGTAGAGACGGGGAGGAGAGCCGTTGCTATAGAGACCGAGGCCTCTGAGCCTGGGGAGCTCTTGTGGGTGTTATTTCCCCTAAATGATTACTGTTGACTGAAAGATTCGGTGCTGGTGGCAGAATGAAAGTCTTGTAGCTGACTGGGACAATAATACTGGACAGATTTCAGGGTGCATTATAATTCTGCTGATTGTTAATGTACAAAGGTTGTTTTTTTCAGTTTGGTTACTTAAAAGTATGTTGCGAGGTCAACAAAGATGCTCAAAAATATTGCTACACGATAGATTAATTCAGTATAAGTGTGTTCCTGTGCATATTTTAAAATTCCATGAATTACAGAATTAATATGATAACAGTAATGAGATCAGACTACAAACCAACCAAATGAATAATACTTTTACAGTTCAGTAAATATGTACTAGGATTAGATGATAAAGTAATAAAGTATGGAAAGAGTGAAACAACTCCCTACTGCCTACATGATTTATTTACTAATCAAGCAAACAGTTTTGGGTAGGAATAGTACTGCTGGAAGCATATGAATTCTGCAGAATATTTTCAACTCATCTTAATAAAAGTGTAGTATTGATTAATGGTAGCAATTTTGTGAGCATCTGGCTAAGGAAACATGTTATAGTACACATTAAAAGAATTATTCACTTAATGTGTTAATATTTCCATTTCAGTCTTTGTCTATATGTGTTTTTTTCCATTTTCTAGTACTGAAAGTTATGTCAAGCAGCCAGTAACTTGTGATAATTGCCAAAAGCAATAGCTTAAGGTCCTATCTTGTGAGATCTTGAACACATCTTGCAAGCTGCTGATCTTCCTCATTTCTCGTTAAAGTAAAATGAAATTGAAGACCTTGTATTAAGTAGTTTTGAAATAATAGAGTCATAAGGAGCCTATAAACATTGAAAATGTAAAAATATTTTCTTTTGGATTGCTAAATGAGAATATGTATCTTTTCTTGTATAGTCCTTGCCTTACAGAGTCACAACTATCTCTCTTTTCCTAAAATTTTGTCTTTTATCAGCAAAACAAAATATAGAGGAGGCGGCTAAAAACTGAGCTAGCTCCAACCTTAACTATGGATTGACCATTGTTTCATAATATGCAGTCAATAGAATTGTACCAAAACCTCCAGTTTTTCTCTCTCTTTTTTTTAAATGCATTCCCTCCCCTTCCTCAACCATTTCTGACTTTCTCTCTGCCCTCTCTAACCCTTATAAGTGATTACACGTACTAGGTAAGCTAAGTTCTTATGCTCCCACATTGTAATAAGCCCCTTTTTTATATTGTAAATAGTGTTCTGTTATATTTGTATTGATTTTTACTGTTTTATATTGTATTATATTGTATTCCTAACATTTATGCATTGATTTTTATTGTTTCATATTAACATTGTATGATTTAGGCCTGCAATGTGGGTTGGCATGAGTGATATCAAGTATCCATTTTGTCTGTTAGGTTCCCATTTTGTTCCCATCTTGTCCCCATGCCCTGTTGTGCAAGTATGTTGTAACCCAGGGGTCAGCAACTCCTGGCACGTGTGCCGAGCATGGCTCGCAAAACCATTTTGCTCAGCACACCACCGCCAGCCCGGGCTCCAAGCAGCTGGGAGCCACGGAGCCCAGGCTGCTCCCAGCAGGCAGCTGGGAGGCTGCAAGCCCTGCTGCAAGCAGACTGGCCTCCATGGGCTGGCTGCAGCCAGGAGGCTGCAAACATCTGCTCCAAGCTCCAACATGTCAGTACTCCGGCACCTTGCAAGGTAGACGTGTTTTTTTCGGCACTCTGGCCAAAAAACGTTGCCTACCCCTGTTGTAACCTATGACTCATACCTACCCCTCCTATGTAACTTGCTTCCTGAATGAATGGGGGTGAATGAGGGTGCTTGAGAGACAATGACAGTAAGTCTAAAAATAGCTCCCTCTGAATGACCGAACCATCAAAAGCAATGCCTGGACCAACGACCCAGCCCTTGGAACCACCCTCAGCATTCAAGAAACAAAAGATGAGGCAACCCACCATTGTGCCAAGGCTGCACATGCTCAGTAAGAACACCTGGAACCCTCTGGAACAGGACTGACATTGCCTGGATATGCCCTCCCCAGAGAAAAAAAGAGGTAGTCTGCCCCATAAAAAGGGGTAGTGAAAACTGACGCCTTGGGACGACCTCTCCATCTGAAACAGCACCATGCCACACCACCTATCCACCGAGAGGTCCTGCTGGCGACCCTCCTCGGGACAGCACCTGCTGGACAAAGACCCCTTTCCAGCCTGGATAGGTAGCTATCACCCCCACCTTCCCTTCAACCAAGGACTTGGACTCTGTTTCTCTTCCCTGCCTGGACTCCAGCCCTTCCACCGAGTCTCTTTCTCCTGCTGCCACTGTGAGTGCTTGTGTGTGGGAACCAATAACTTCATGGTGCTGTGTAGTGTGTTGTCTGTTTAATAACCCTGTTATTTTGAAACCCCAAGTTGGGTTTTTGTTGGTTTCCTGAATGTTTCCCCCTTGCCACCACTTATCTGCCTCCTGATCTCCCAGCTGTCTGCCTCAGTTTCCAGCCCCGAGCTCCCAGGTTTCTGCCTCGGTTTTCAGCCCCGAGGTCCCAGCTTTCTGCCTCTCTGTTTTTCCTGGCTGTCTCCTCCTTGCCACCGGGCTTTTCCCCTTGCCCCAGTGACCTTGAGTAACCCTGCAGCCACTTGACCTTAAGTAATCCCAAGCCTCAGTTCGTCAACCAGCTTCTCTCTTGTCTACCGGTTCTAATCCCGGTTCCGGCAACTTTCACTCCATACACTTTCTCTCTCACCTTAACCTTCCCCCAGGTATCCCAGTACCCCAAACACACACAGTCACACCGTACCATCCAAGTTAGGAACTCACCTGTATGTATGTGTAAATGGGTGGTTTGTGTGCGAACTAGTGAATATACATATATATGTCATTGTGTGCATGATATACAAATTAGTGATCCATATATGTGTACTGAGTGTGTGGGTATTGACAACTGATTGTTGTCTAATTTTCAGTGTGTATAGTGTGTATGAGCTTGAATTGGTAATAGGTGTGTATGTGCCTCGGCTGGTAATTTTGGATGTGTATGTGCCTGAGTTGGTAGTGCGTGTGTGCGTGTGCGCCTGGTGGAGGTGTATGCACCTAGAGTGTGTGTGCGCACCGGATTGATTTTTGTGTGTGTGTATGTGCAATTGTACACTATGGCCTCCTGTCAACAGCGCGATATTGAGATCCTGAGGGTTGGCCTGACTCCACAGGGCAACAGAATAATAAATGCACAGATATTTATCACGTAACTAGAGCTTTGCAAATGTTAAACAAGCTTTCTGACGTGCTTATGAGATAGGAAAGTAGTATTTCTATTTTACAATGGAGGCTGGTTTGTGATAGCACTAAGGTATCTATAAGTTCCCAAGAGACATGGCTTCTGGAGGATATCCTTTCTCTCACTTTCCCCCATGGAGAATAGCAATAAGGGATAGTTTGAGAGTGCAGACACACACCCTTTAATTAAGTAACTTGACTTTACTATGTAGTGAAAGTAGAGCAGTAGACACATGACACACAGCCGTTCTACAAAGTAAATCACTCAAGTCCATGGTAAAATTATGCCTTGAAAAATGTGCAGTGACTTTTTACTGTGTGGGAATTTACTGGGTAGGATGTATTGTGAGTTTGCTCTCATTGGGCATTTGTACATGACACGGGGGTTTAATTCTCCCTAAATTGAAGCGGTGTTTTTTTTAAAACACCGCTTCAATTTAAGGCGAAATAAACCCCTGTGTTGTGAACACCTGTGTCGAAGTTTAATCCTTACCTGCCTCTCCAGCGGCAGGGAGGGGAGGGCGAGCTGCTGGTGGGCAGATTGGTCCCTGAGCTATGGGGGAGGGGGATTGGTGCTTCTCTTCGCAGCAGTGGCAGCCTCCCCTTAGGCGATACCTGCGCATAGGCACCCAGCTTGGGCAGTCCCAGGGGGCACTGCAGCCAGGAAGGGAAAACCAGGGCCCTGCACAGCTCAGGCAGGAAAGCAGGCTCTGGGGAAGGAGATCAGGCTCCCTGCTTTTTTTTTTTTTTTCCCCTTCTGTGGAGCCTGCCTGCATGGTCTGCTGCCGGGCTGCCGGTACGGTCTGCCTGCACAGCCTCTAAGCCACATGGAGCCGAGTGCTTCCCTCCGCAGCTGTAGGGTAGGAAACTAAAACTCCTTGGAGGTGTTTTACTTTGCAGCACCCCAAAATTATTTCCTGTGTCCCAAAGTTATTTAAGGTGCAGTATGCCACCAAATGTGCAAACAGCAATGCCATTAAAACAGTGAAAAAGGCATTTAACCCACTTTAAAGTGTCATCTACAAACACCCCTAGTTTCATCCTAGGGGAGCCTTTTGCTCAATGCAAACTGGCTTATGCCACCTAGTGGCCAGGCGTTGTAATAATGCCTACTACAGGCAGGCACCTCGGGGGGTTCTGGTCATGTGTCCACAATTTATAATGGAATAAATGTATTCCCGAGTAAAATCTGGGATGCATTATCTTGGAGTAAATCTGTTGAGTGTATGCAGTTTAAGGCTGAGTTTTGATAACCAGTCAAGAGGGCTGTACAAATTTTGTTAATCCTCATTTTATTCAGGAAAGAAACATATTGAACACCCATTTACTAGATGTTCAATTGTCTGAAGTTTGATACATTCATATTCTAGAGTTGCTTTAAGTCAACACTTAAACATCAGGTTTGCACATCTACTGTTTGATACTCTGATATGATTAATGATCGCCCACTGCTTCTGTGGAAGAGAGAAACCTGGAACCTCAGCTGCAGGGAAACTAAAAGGAGCTTTATTTTTATTTCCACATTTGTCCATTGCTTTTGCCAGCTTTCTTCTGCATTTGTATTGGTTGTCATTAACGTTTCAGCCACAATCTGTTGCTGTAAGGGAGCTTCCAGCACCACTCTACAGCTGTTGGAGCAACCCTTTCTTCAGTCCTGCTCCTAAACTCAGAGAAATAAGATGTCAGAGTCAGCATATCTGAGGACAGAAAAAGGGGATGTGCTAGAGCAGGGGTGTCAAAGATCCAGCTTGCAGAGCCATTCATTCAGCCCAATAAGCTCCTACAGGTAGTGAGAATTCAGGGGTGGGCAAGTAGGGACAGAGCCTGCTGCTGAATTCCCAGCTATGGAGCCCCATTGGAGGCAGAGGGGTGAGCAATAGCTGCAAAAACTCCCACCACTCCTTGGTCCAGATTTGGCCTGGGGGACTGGGATGAGTTTGACCCCCCACCCCATGCTCATTGAGACCTCTAAGGTTGCTCTGCAGCCAAGGGCCACAGCAGCCCTCTCAATGATCCCAGAGGTACAAAAGTAGTTTGATACTTAAACACAAGCAAAAGCCTTGAGCAACTAATTAGTGAATCAGACATGGAAGGTTACGTGTACTTGAATAAAGGATTCTATGTTAAAATACTGCTTAATGCTGAGCTTGGAAGTGTGTTAAGCTTTCTAAAAAGAAACTTGGCCATTTTGGAATCACAGCTGGCTTTTCATATTTTTTAAATGTACTGTTTCTGTATTATATCTTTTTGCCTCCTACTAAAGAAAGTTTAATAATATGTCCTCTGTCATGCACAGCTGGGACAAATGATGAACATATGGCAGTCTTTCATGTTGTGATTAAAATTATAAGAAATATTCTTTTTATGGTCTTTTGAACATTTGCCATTGTCTGTTTGGAAAACGAGACTAGTATAGTCATTTTATCTTCCTTTGTTTGACTTGGCATATGTTAATTGTATGTGCTGTATTGGAAGTTAGTCTTTTCACTGGGGATAATTTGTCATCGGAGCTAGCCTAAATGATCAGGTACATGACACTCAATAAAATAGTCTGAGATGACTGAAGCCCAGAGGCGTTATAATGTGTCTGTGTAATGCCGTCAAATAAGAATTTTACTTAGATTGTGGCACATTCATTTGGTTTTACTGCAAAAAGATTTTAGAGCCTGGCACATGAAGAAGAAAACTCTGTCTTTGAATATGTTGACAGCATAGCTTTGATGCTCTGGTTTCTAACTTGTAATATAGTAGGTGTCAAAGAATGTGCCTGTGGGGAGATCAGCATTACCTCAGTTACTCCACGTGCCCTGAGAATGTCTATTTAATGTAATGCACTGCATTTTGCATGATAAGATGTCACTGCTCAGCCTGGGCTTTGGAGCTCTTCTGAGGGATGGATCCAAGAACCACTCCAGTGAACACAACTCTTCTTTTCTGTTTCCACACCATTTGATACTGTCATTGACTTTATGTTCAGGTGTAATTGCATTGGAAAGAAGTGGCAAGTATGAGAGAATCCTCATCCCCTGGTAATTACACTGGAGTCCCCTTCCTGTTTACAGCCACTGCAGAATCAATATGTGCTCCAAAAGCCACATGGTTGGCAAGGCAACAGTTGGCCTGCATCATGGTTATATGTTTTGTTTAGCATTGAAAGTTAAGTGAGGCACTTGCAGTTAGCAACTGAGCCTGCTTCAAACATTGTTAGCCTTCTTTAGATAATGATTGTTAAAAATTAGTTACTGTCATCTTTCATCTCTAGAGCCTACCTGTTTTAGCTCCTTCAGCTATGACTTTGTCTTGGGGCACTTTTACATGTGACAGGGTTTTAGTCCTTAGGGTTGCATTCTATACCTCCTCAATTGAAATGGCAAATTTTTAATTGAAATGGTGGGTTTTATTTTTCCATCACTGTGTATATGCTATTGTCCTGTGACAGAAGTGGTAAGGGGCCCGATCTTTTTTTTTTTTTTTTTTTTTTTTTTTTTTTTTTTTTTGGCGGAGACTGCCTGCCTCTCTCATGGCCAAGGGGTCATTAATCTGTCAGCTCACCACCCCACAGCTGTGGGAGGAGACAGGCAGGCTCTGCAGAAAAAAAAGATCTGGCCCTTCACCGCTTCTGCCTCCAGCAGACTCCTATGCCCAGTAGGACGTCTGGGACTGCCGGGAGTGGGCTGACTTGCCCCTGGGCCAGTGCAGGGAGGCAGCTGGGTGTGCTGGCAGCCGGAGAAGGAGGCAGGGATGGTGCACAGGGCCTCCCAGGCAGGTTGCTAGCTTTCCCAAGCCCACCCAGGCTTCCAGCTCCCCATGCACCATCCCTGTCACCTTCTCCAGACACCAATACACTCAGCTGCCCTCCTGCTCTCCACACTGTCTCAGGGGCAAGCCAACCCATTCCCAGGCAGCCCCAGGCATCCTGTCAGCCACAGGAGCCTTTTAAAGGCAGAAATAGTGAAGGGCCCAATCCTTTTTTTTTTTTTTTTGCAGAACCTGCCCACGGCTCCCCCACAGCCAGGGGGTGAGCTGACTAATGGCTGCTATGTTCGAAGTTACAACATTGCAAAGTAAACTACAGCGGGATGTAGTTTAGTTTGCAATGATGCAAACTCATTTAACATCCCCCTGCTCCAAATGTGCATACATGTAATATGTGACACCATTAAGCAACACAAAGGGAAATTTTCATCACATCACTGTGACACTGTCACTTGTACAAGCACCCTTGTTGTCTAGATTAAGTCCTATTTAGAATGCATCTCTGGTATCCCTTCTTTAGGGCAGTGCATCTCAACCTTTTTAGACTGAAGGCACCCCTTGAAAAATGGTAGTTTTTAGTTTTCATTTGGTTCTTGACCACAAAAAAATAATACAGCAATTCTTCTGTTGCAAAGAACTCAGAAAGACCACAACAGATTGGAATGTTTTTGACACTGTGGATTCCTGTTTGAAATCTCTGTGTTTGTCTTTTGAATCATATGTAGGGTTTTGCCCGCTTAACAATGCTAATATTATGCAGCATCCCATGGCACACTTAAAAATCTCTCTCAGCAGCCCAGGTTAAGGATCACTGCTTTAGAGATTCCATCTGCATTCTGATCCAAGACAAGCTGTAAGATTTATAGCCATGGGTTTTGTGGAAGAGACTGGAAATGGAGATAAGAAAAATCCTTCAGGCATTTCTTATTCTTGCCAACCACAAAATACTTGAACAGGGAAAAATAAAAAAGATTATTGCTAAGGGATTAATTTGGGAACTCCCAAAAGAGACCCTTAAATGTTTCTAAGTATATTCCTTAAGCATCCATTCTCCATACGAAACCCCTCAGCCTACCTGCTTCTGAAGCATTCAAACTAGTGGGCATGCTATACAGCATCCAAGTGACTACTTCCTCCAACTTATGTTTTGAAACACTTTGGGCTAATTAGGTGTCCCATGGAAAGATACTAAGGCATTGGTTCCCAAATTAGGGAATACAGTAGTAACAAATGGGATCACAAGCGGCACAGAGCCCTTAATTTCCCCAGGCTCACAATTACCTGTTAAAGGGGTAGAGTTTTACAGTACCTCAGCTGCTCCATTCCCTGGTAATTGCAGACACGCATGATAATTGTTGTTCTGCTCGCAACTGTCCTGCAGTACAGCTGTTCTGCAGTAACTGCCTCTGTGACTGCTCTTACCCTACAGTAAGTGAAAGGAGGCACATAAACAGTCTCTGTGCCCACAGTTAACTTGAGAGAAACTTCCGTTGCCTCAGCTGCTCCATGGTCACTCTTCATGGAGTCCACTTCTTCTCCATAGTAAGTGAAAGTTTAACTAGGGCAATTTATCCTTTTTTTTTCCTAGGTTAAGTTCCCTGATTTAGCTCTTATTTACCACAGGTTAAGTGTGGACACAGGGACAGTTAACATACAGTAAATAAGATATAGCACAGGGGCAGGCAAAATATGGTCCACAGGCCAGATCCGGCCTGCTGGGCACTTTAATCCAGCCTGTGGCACCCACCAACGAATTGTACCCTGCCCAGCCCTTTCACCCATGAGGGTGGGAGAGAAGCACCCACGTATACACACATACCCTATTATGCCACCAGGGGACCTGTTCAACTTCCCTGGCATCCCGCTGGGGGGGTGGGGGTGGGGATGATCCCCACATAAGAACAGTTATCACTTGTGTCTGCAATTACCAGGGAATGGAGCAGCTGAGGCACTGTAAAACTCCATCCCTTTAACAGGCAGTCATGAGCCTGGGGAAATTGGGGGCTCTGTGCTGCTTGTGATCTCCCATGGTGCACAGCCCTGGCAAGCAGCAGCAGCAGCAGCAGCAGCAGCAGGCAGGGGCGCTCGGGGTGCTTGTGCTGGGTGCAGGTACTGGCGTCTGGCTGTGCACACTTCAGCCAGTGCTGCACATTGTGGCAAGGAGCACAGCCCCTGCCAGACCTTCTCTATCGCTGGCGCTCCCTGCCCACACATGCAGCCCCTGCACTCGTGGCACAAGAGGAAGCCCCACAGGGGGTGGGGAAGGCAGCTGGTTCCAGTGCATAAGGCTTCCCTCCTGTGGCGCGAGTGCGGGGGCTGCACATGCGCGGCAGGGAGCACCAACAATAGAGACAGCCTGGTGGGGGCTGCACTCCTCACTGCGATGTGCAGTGCTGGCCGGAGCTGTGTGCCATGGGAAATCAGTGCTCTGAGCACCCCGCCTGCTGCTGCACCATGGAGGGAGAGTAGGGGGCCCCCACAACCCCCTCCTACCCCGCAAATGCCACATACCACCACCCTGTCCCCACACCCCCCACATATACACCCCAACATACCCCATGCACCCCACACACACAGCCACACCCCCTCATAATCCCCCACACACACCCCATCATACACTCCCCCACATCCCCCCACACCCCACCATACATCCACCCCACACAAGATGACAACCCCCCTTCTCAAAAGGAGTATTTCTGGGGGGGAAAGGGGACGGACTTCAGGTGGCAAAGGTCAGTGGTTACTGGTGGGCCTTCTGGTCCCAAGACGGCAAACAGAGGGCAGGGCAACTGTCAAAGGGCGGGGCTACTCATGCAGCTGTCCAAACTCATTAAGCGGCCCTCCACCCAAAATATTTGCTCGCCCCTGATGTAGGGAGACTGCAGGCTAATCTGGTCCTCCAGCACTATCTGAAGTTCTGTCTGGGCTCAAGCTTGTCTGTCTTCTCTCTACTCTTGCACTGCACTGTTTTAACCTCATGTTTGTCTGTTGTACTTCCACAACTTTTGAACAGAGGTGCTGTCCATTAGAGCATGTTTTTAATAGTTCTGTGGTTACTTATGCAGAGCATTGTGCTCATGTCACTGCCTCAGACAGCAGCTGTATGCTAGGTGAGAGAGAGCACTTGCCACAAATATCATCCTAAGGATTCCCCAGTTTAATGTACTGCATCGAGCCATGGAATATCCCACCTAAAACCTCATCCCAACCCACAAGCTATCTGTGGACTTCATCACAATAAACCAATATAGTGTCCCTGTTTGGTCTTCTCACATTATGAGGCAAGCTCATTTCACCCCATCTCTGCTATTCATTGCCATTCTCTGCCTGGTGGCTCAGGTGTCATTCATTCCAGCTCAGCCTCTACTAAACTCCCCTCTCTCAGATAGTTTCTCTCTTTTCAGTAACCTCCCTGCTGGGTGTTGGTAGGGAATGTAGGCCCACCTAATCCTTTGGGTTTTAGCCCAGGGGTCCTGCATAAAGCAGCTAAAGCTCAGCCTCTCCCTCCTTCCTATCAAACCTTTTTTGAAAATGCTTTCTCTCACTTGTGCTTTGTGCTTCTCTTTCCCTCTTGCCTGGGCAGGTCCCCTACAGCCTGTAAGCTTCCATAGGCAACAGCCTACATCATAGTATCTGACAAAGTAGGCTCTTATTTATGAAAACATATACCTTTCTGAACCAGACCTCTAAAGTACTATCCTACCCTGCCTTCTACTTGGGCAAGTGTGTGGCACTTTATACCTGCCAACCTAGAATGCAGCTACTGAGCATGCTCAGGAGCCTAATGGATGCTTGCACATTCACACTGCACCTGGAATAGGATTGCCATCTTAACACACTGTGACATAGCATGTTTGACTACACTCAACAGCACTTGGGATTCCAAGGTGGCTGGCAGTAGTGAGGGCCAGTATTACTTAGCTTCCAAAAAATCAAATAATAAGCTCATTCAATCCAGCAGAGCTGTGTTCAGAAACAAATAATAGTCCAAGAATCTTCAGATTGTAGGTTTTCTTCCAGTAGGCTTTTCCCTAACTACTTAGCTCCTATTGTATTCCTTTTTATTCTAGAACTCCAAGTGAGTTATGAAGGATGTAAGTATTATTATTTCCAATTTACAGATTAATTAGAGCACAGATGCCCTCAATTGTTCATCTTTTTATTCATACAATTAACATTTGCCTATTGTTTCACTTTTATTTTTTAACAACTGCTGTTTTCCCATTAAAGTCAAGTCATTTGAGATGTAAATAAATATGTTTTTCTCAAAGACAGAATTGTATACAGAACTGGGTTTTTGGGGAGTAATTAGAAATCAGTAACTGTTACCCCCGGATCAGAGACAATGAGCCAGCAAATTGTCCTGTCCCTAAATTTCTTCAGGTTGAAAGCCTGGAGGTGAAAGATTGGATGTTCAAAAAAAAAAAAAAAAAAAAGAAGAAGAAAAAAGTTAATCATGTTAATCAAAGTGCCATTTTTTAAACTCTTTAGTGGATTCAGGTATTCTGCATTCTGGTCCAAATTTGGTCTGGTTATTTTGTGTAAATTAAGTTGCTATCCTTTAACAACAACTAATTTTAGATCATGCTCATTATTTATGTACAAACTTATATTTAATATGTTGGACATATACAGTAGGGAAAGAAAGTCAGTGTTGTGCAGCCATACTGATTTGTCCTATACAAAATCACAAAAGTGTTCTTTATTTCTCTGGGTTATTAAAAAAACCCCAATTCATTGCTTTTCAACTGGTGTGCCACAGCAAATATCATCTGTGCTCTGGACTCCTTGCCTACCCTCTCATGCCAGCAACCATACACCACATCTGAAAATCTGTAACAAGTGTGCCATGGAAAACATTTTATTAATGCAAGTGTACCTTGGGCTGGAAAATGTTGGGAAACACTGAACTAATTGATAAAAGGAATATTTTATTTTGAGACATTCTTACATTTCCAAAGGGTTAGTCAGGCTGGGATACTGATTCAAGAATCTTCCCCCTCATTGATGTATATATGCAAGTGAAAATGAGAGCATCCTCATGAGTAGAAAATTATATATTCAATTCAGCCAGAATGCAGACTTGTGAATTAAACAGAGGGACAAGAATCAGGAACTCTTATCTTCTAATCCCATCGGTTTTGTTGACTTGCTCTTTGGTCTCTGGCAAATCCCCATGAGCAAAATTTGCTAACTTGGATACCTGCAACTACATTTGTAACCCAAATAAAAATGATCTAATTTGCAGAGATGCTGAACACCCACAGCTTCCACTAATGTTCACTTCAGTGAATCTTGTCAAACACAGCTAAATAGGGTTTTTTTCGTATTTTTGGTTTTAGTTTTTTGGGTGAGCAGAGATTTATGTAGTTTGGGTACTGGATGAAGGATTTACCAACAATAAAAGAGAACATGCACAGCCTTCTACTAGTCTTAGATTCCATTTTGGTGTCCCAAGCTGTTACTTATTTTCACAAAACACTTTCTGAACAGCACCAGAAGAATCTGCCTTTCCATATGTTCTTGCATATAATACACCACCCGAATGTAACACAAATTTGTTTTTGAAAGGCAGAATAAATACATGAAATATTTCTCCAGAATTATGGTTGCATAGAGCAGGGACAGAGCCTGATCTTCAGGTGATTCACCCTCCCTTTCCTGTTTAAGTAATGCTGAACCCCTGGCTGCTCTTAAAGCCTGGTTTTCATGGGTTGATCTATGATTTTGAATAGAGCTGAAGACTCTCCAGGGCTGTGAAATAGGCAAAGAGCAACCAGGAGCAATTAACAGGCAGCAAAATTGCCCTAAGAAGGGTTAGTTTGATTAGTCGAATGACAAGGCCATTAAAAAGGAGAGATGTTTGTTAACACCTATGGAGTGAAGAAAAATTAACCTTTCTTTAAGTCAGGGGTGTCCAACCTTTTTGAATGTGGGGCTGGATCACAAACTTTTTATCACCCAGTGGGCCGGTGAGCCATATTCAAAGACCTCACCGGAAGTGGTATCACATCAGGAAGTGATGTCACGTGACCTTTGATACCAATGAAGTTGCAGGAAGTGACAATGAAATGGGTCTAACCAGTTCAAAACTCTCCCTCTAAAGCATCTACCTCTGCCACTGTTCGGGACAGGATACTGAGCTGATGGACCATTGGGCTGACCAAGCACAGCACTTTTTATGCTTTTATGTTCTTTGTCTGAGCTTCCAAACCATGTCCGAGATTTGCAAAGAGGGGTAGATAGGCATGTTAAAAAGTTGTCATAAAAGATTTAGAGCCCTCTAAATCCCATTCATTTTAATGGAAATTGGCCTTTTGACTCAGCTTTGAAAAATCTCAGCCCAAGGTGCCAACCAAATAAGTCAAAATATATTTTGCATTTCTATGCAGTGCATCTATGTGGGGCTCTCCAAGCATTTTACAAACATTAAATGAACCTCAGGACATCCCTGCTTTTCAGAAGAAATGTGGTGGTGAGGACATTCTGGGAACATCTCTCACTCTCTGTGTGTGATCTGCTTCTACTGTCCTTGAACCACCCTAGAAGGGCCCTCACTGCCTCATTTCCAGGTCAGAGCAGGTAAAGTATAAGTGGGTAGGAAGGGCTTATTTTTTGGCAGCAGGTTTGAGTGGCTTGAAGCTAGTGAAGATGTACCCACAATTAGTCACTGACCAGAGTGGGAACACAGTTGTCCTCACTTAACATGGCTCCAAGGCCCTGCACTGTCTCTGCCTACATGTTGCTCTCATGTCTTCTTGCTTTCCTAAATCTCATGAGAGTAGAGGATTCCCATCATGCCTACTGGACTGCCATCATCGGATAGCTGTCCTGGTTTTAAGGTTGTGCTTCTGACTCTTTCATGGCCTCTTTTAGGGTGCACACTTAGAACACTGGCTTTTCCTTCCCGCCCATTTTGCTGAATTGTGATTATTCCCACGGGGCATGAATTTAGTTCAGTGGCTATGATTCTGCTTTCTCATACAGAGGCAATGACTCTCACAAAGTATGGCATATTTTAGTAGGATAAAAACATTTTGAAGGCCACACAGGAAGCAATAAGCAGTCTTTACTCACATGAGCTTACCAGGTATCAACCACCTGCTACTTGGGTTCCTGGCAGGTACAGACACAAGTTTATTAGCATGTTGTTCCAGAGTGAGTCTCTGTGCCATAGCCTACATCAGGTCTCAGATCTAGGGCCCCTCCCCAGCCATAGGCTTGTCACGTTATACCAATCTACTGGCTGGTGCAGATCCGGCCGGACTCCTCCCGTCCCCAGCAGCATGTGGGAAGCCAGCTTCAGCTACATGCCACTTTTCCTGCCCAGTGCTGACCCAGCTGAGTCTGTCCCATCCAGAGCATTATGCGGCTGAAGCCGGCTTCCCATGAGCTGCTGGGGATGGGAGAAGCCCGGCAGGGTCTGCACTGGCCAGCAGAAGTGGTGGTGGAGCCATGTGCCACTCAGGATGGGACAAGCCCAGCCAGAGCGGCAGGGGCTGAGCTGCATTTTCCGCCTACCTGCACCGGTCAGTCCCAAGTGGCACACGGCTCCACCACTGCTTCTGCTGGCCGGTGCCCGGCCGGGCTCCTCCCATCCCCAGCAGCATGTGGGAATCCGGTTTCAGCTGCATGCTGCTCCGGATCGGACAGACCCGCCTGGGTCGGCACCAGCCAGCAGAGGCGGCGGCGGAGCCGTGTGCCGCTCGGGACTGACCAGTGCAGGTAGGGGGAAAGTGCAGCTGAGCCCCTGCTGCTCCAGTTGGGCTCATCCTGTCCCGAGAGGCACACGGCTACTCCTCTTCCCACATTCACCGCGTCGGCAACATCAAGCTGATGCGGTGCACGTGGGAACCTTGTCCCTTCCCCAGCCCTTAAGCAGCCATTAGGAATCTGCTGAGGGGTTGGGGGAGGGACAAGGGGTGGGAATGAAAGTAAACAGTGTTTACTTTCATTTCCCGTCGCAGGACCTCTGGCCTCAGAAAATGGCTTGGCAGGCCGCATGGTGGCCTGCGGGCCATATGTTGGACAAGCCTGCTCTAAGTCAACCAAGTCCCTCACCTGTTGGACTCTGGATCAGGAATCATAGCAGAGTGCTTCGAACCCAATCAGAAAATCTGCTTCCCTCATTAGCACACGCAGCTCAATTTGGGGGAGAAGAGTGCATGATGTATGTGATAACATGTATATTTTAAATAGACATGAACCAGCCATCACACAATCTGGCTTAAATAAAATCTTTCAGATGTCACTACTGTAACCCGGGTGGTGGCCCAATAGTTGCCACCTCTGCACAATATCAGGGATGGTGTGGTGAGAGTGGGGCAGGGCTTCTGGCCAGCACCAATTTACTTTCCAGCCAGCCCCTGTTCCCCACAGAGCAGCCCGCAGTCCCAAGAAGGTCCAACACTTAACTGCTTTAACTATTTACACGTTATTTACAAAACAAGAATAATAGGAATGGTTATTTAAAAGTGAACTTAAATGGCAAAACAAACCAGAATGCATTAGCCAACCCTTGACTCAAGAACCACAGGTGGGGTAACTGGCAGCTTTCAGCCACTGCTGAGATGCTACAGCAAGGAAGCAAGGCAGTCATTCCCAGCAGCTCCAACAGGCTTCCCAATAAGCAACAGACTGCAACAGGTTAAGCTCTTCTGGTCTGCAGCAATCAAATTGTATCAAACCCCAACCCTGCAAAAAGGCTGAAGGGTTACCCTGTGTGGCAAACAAAAAGCAAGCACAACCAACTTATTTGGCTCCTCCAGCAATCAGCATGACCCAAGCACAAAGCTCAGGGACTCCATCTGATGACAATCAGCTAGAGAATAAGGGACAGGACTGAGTCCCCTCTGGGGCAGTCAGTGGTAGAGGGTCAGCAGCACAGGCAGCTCCCAGGGGTCGCTGCTCTAAACCCCTGCTCCAGAAAACTGGTTGGGCACCTCACATGCCTTGTGGCTCACCAGTCCCACTCCGAGCGCCGGCCTGCGCCCCAAGCTCCCAGGGACCCTTGTCCTGGCGCTCTGCTGCTCCTCAGGATCCCAGTGCCTTGCCTGCTGCTGTCCTGCTTCCCCAGGGAAGGTAAGGAGTTTCCTCAACTCACTGGCCCAGCTCCCTGCTCTGGCTAAGGATGCTGCCTGCACTCCAAGCTGCTGCTGCTTCTCCGCAGTGGAGTGGGGGGGCCGACTGCCACCCCTAGCCTCCAGGATGCCCGGCACATCCAGCACACTGCAATGGGGCCTTGGGGCACCAGCTCTCTGCCCCAAGCCCTAGCCGCTGCTCCCTCTCTGTTGCAGGGCTGGAGGCACAGCCGACTGCCACTGCCTTCTTCTCCCAGGGCCTTCGAGGCTCTTCAGAGGGGTCTCTGGCAAACTGGCCAAGCAGGGCTCAGGGTGGCTGGCCCACAACCCCAGCCATCCCCCTTCCATGCCAATGAGGGGATTGAAAACCCCTTCTTTAGATTGGCTTCTCCTTTTCCACAGGGCAGGGCTCCCCTGCTCTACCCTTGGGGTCGCTCAGAGTTCACCTGCACTGTTTCTAGCCCAGGGTAAGTATCTCAAGCCAATCTGGTGAGCCTACATTGGCAGTCTGTTACATCACTAATGCCTCTGTTTTTAGATGTAAGGTAAGAAACACCTCAAGAAGTCCCAATTTTCAGAATGCCCCAAGTACCTGTTCTAGATCTTAAAGGCATCTCAAACTGAGCAGTACATTTAAGAGACAAATAATTGCTAGCCATTCCTGAAAATTTAAATCCTATGCCTCTTCTTCTGGTCTAAAAGAGCAATATGTCCACCTTACCTACTTATAAAACACAAACCCAGAGCTGTTACAAAAAAATTACAACAATTACCAATTTCCTCAGCAAAGGGGAAGAGCAACTAATGTTATCTTGAAAATATGAACAGCTACAATGAATTGTGAAGCAATTTCCAAATAATGCATCACTTATATATGGAAGGTAGAGGGTCAACTTTGCCTTCTATTTATTTTTTTTTTCAACAAGGGATTGCAGCTACTTAGTTGCTCTTCAGCAATGTATGTAGAATTTTAACATGACTATACTACTATATTTGTCAAGTGACCTGCAGCGTGCTGGCTGATGAAAGGTGGTTGAATTGAAACCTTCTTACTATCTGAGATGTTTCAGGGCAGGGAACCTAATCTTCAGGTATTTTTTGTGTTAGTCAGCTTAGTTTTACTAAACAGCAAGGTTGCCATGGTAAACCATAAAGGGAACAATACTGTTATGCCTCAGCTCTGTATTCTTGGGCAACCCTGGCACAGGATGCAGTCTGTCTGACTCACAAAGGACTCACCCCCCCCCCCCCCCCGCTACCTAAACGAAACTGATTAAGATGCAGTGAGAGACACACCTAAAACTCTCCAGATAAGGGTGACAAGAGTGAACAACTGCCCTAGGTCTCATTTACATCCGAGATGGAACCAGATGACCATTCATTTACATGAGAGATGGAAAACAGAAAGCCTGAAGCAGAGACTGCAGTGAATTCTGGGACCAGAGAAGCAGGAGAGCACTGCATGATGGGGAATCTGTGCTTCAAATGTTAATCAACCCATGCTCACACACACCCACCTCAGCATTTATCAGACCAGTTCTAATCTGGATTTACTAAGGACTTTTCCCCCCCCAGACACACACACACAGCTCTAAGTTTAATAGGCATCTTGGGCCGTACATTCCCCGGTCCCACTATGGGAGGCCTATTTAAACTTGATTGACTAAAACTCGGTTGCTGGGTTAGGGAATGCTGAGGCAAGAGACCGAGTCAGAGGGGGTATGGGCAACATTTGAACAATGGTTAAGGGTTCATCACAGCATCCAGCCTGCTGGAGCCCTAATCCCAGGTGTTGTCATATCCTTCCGGAGACAACTGGTGGGAGTCCTCTCCACAAAAGGTTATGAGCACCCCATTAATTGTCTTAAGTCTGTTAAAAGACTATAGTAAGATCTGGAAAAGTCATGCTAAGCTGAGGCTTGTGCACAACAAGTAAAAATCCAAAATCCTGATGCTGCAAGCTATCTATTGTTCCTGAAGAAACCATGAGATATCCCATCAGTATATCTGCCATCCATAGGAATTTCAAGCTGGCTCCCAAGTATTTGGGTTACTCCCTAATCTTAAGTGTTTCTTGATTATCAATCAGTTTCCTGAGATGGTCCAAACCAGATAACCCCTTGTCAATAGAAAAGACAATGATTTACACTACTGAGGGTGCTTTGAAGCAGCTGAACTGAGGGTATAAAAATCTGTAAGTGTGTGTGCTGCAAAAAAAAAAGAAGAAGCAGAAGGAAAGGAGAAGAAGAAAGAAGAAGAAAACTCCTGTGCTGACACCATCCCCTGTCGTTCTTGGGACTCTGGAAAAACAGATCATCTCTCTCTTCAAGGATTGTGCTATGGACTGTGCCTGTCAGCTTTGCAGCCTGAGTACCTTGGACTAGGTGAGATCCCAGTGCTCGCTCTCTCTCTCTTCTCTCCAGGCATAAACTTCTGAACCTGAACTGTATCAGTTAAGCTTGAGCTAAGTTTCCCCAAATACTTAGTGAAACCAGGGTAGTATTGTCATTGTTTGTGTTTGTTTTTCTTTTGCATGTCTATTACTACTAGTACTATTATATATTTCATATGCTTAGCAATAAATAACTTTTATAGTCAAACTGTAATTTGGGCAGTAATTGGGTATATTTTTCCTTCTCTGCTTCTTTTTCCTCCCGTGCTCTGCAGCAACGCTTCTTTTACCTAAGCTAAAGATCCCTGTGAAGCCCAAATTATTGTGGGGTCTGCTCATCAAGAGGCCAAAGATTGGGACGTGCTGAGTTTGAAACACATAAGGGGATCAGCTTGTACAGGCTGATTGACCCAGCTTGACTCAGATGTGCCCTTATGAACTTAATGCTGGCCCATGAGGGTGTCAACTGGACACCCAGCGGGATTCAGAGGGATTCTGTTTACCTGTGTGCTTGTGTCTGACTGCAGTTTATTGTTGCTCTTATGAACTGATTCTTGGCATATGAGGGTGTCAGCCTGTCCATGCTGATCAGCCCGGCCAGGTCAGGCGTGTCATGTTAATTTGTGTGTGTTTGTGTGTATGACTGATTTGGTGACTGGAGGAACCCAGTCCCATTGAGATTGAGTCCTGCAAGATAGCTCCACTGGGGGTGAGGGCTGGCAGAAGGGAGAAATACAGCTCCGTATAGTAACACAAGCAGCACATTGACAGAATCACCAAGACCCTAGAAACTATCCCTAATAAATGAGCACATCCCAAAGTAATGGGCAAATTTGGTAACAATACCTGTGAACAAATTAAATGAGACTAACAATAAATCATGACCCTTGGTTAAGGTCATGATCTCCGAATGCAAAACTTCTCTCAATAACAACATTTAATAGAGCCTCAGGAATCCCTGAAATCTGTCAAATTGTACACCAACTAGCAAAATTCATTGCTGTATTTTTATTTTTTATTAAAATTATTAATTATAAAGCAATTCTTGGAAAACCAAATTGCATCTCTTATTAAACCACCTTTTGTAAAATGTAAGGCAAATACATTTATAATTTTTTTTCCTACATAATTAATTTTTCCTTTGGCAGAGGTTCCTAGATTCATAAGCAACAGATTTGTTGGGCTCTATTGAGATCCACAAAATCTGGAAAGTATATCTGCATAGTTGCATGCTAACAAGATACAGATGAAATGGAAGTAGAATACATCTGTGAATTTCTTATGTTTTGTTTGTAAATGATACACTCATATTCTAGAGGTGAAATAAAGAAGTTAATAGAGAAATTTCATGACAGCTGGCAATTCCGCTTTTTAATTCTCCCCCTACCTCCTTTTGTGTCCACCTCTGCAGTCTACCTTGGAGCCTCTTGGTCTCACTCCCCTCTCAGGTACATAAGAATAAATCAGAAAAATGTCATTGGCATCAGTGGAGTTATACTGTTGTGAGTAATGAAGATTAACCCCATGGCTGCTTTCATTACAGTGGTGAGGTGGAGACTATATACCAGGTTTTTATGCACCTGAACATTATCATTTCCACAGGGTGAAGTACACATCTGTAACTGAGTCAAGATCCAGGGACAGCTACGACGCCCCTGGTGGCCCCATAACCCTTTCCCTGCTTGGCCTCTAGGGTACCTTTCCCTTCTTCTCATCTGCCACACCTTGATGTACTTATTGGATTGAAAGGGAAGCTGCCTAAGAGTCCTAGAGTGAGTCTTACTCTGTCTAATAGCCAGCAGGTCACTTCTGAACACTGCTGGCCTTGATCCTGCCCTTAAGCTACATGGACAATGTCAGCCAGCCTGTGCCCCAAAGTACCTATAAGCCTTCAGGGCTGATTACGTGGCTCCATCTGCCCCTTATACCATGCTTATGCCTCATAAGTAGTATCAATCAGTCATTTGTAGGGATCTTGGCATACTTGGCCTCTGCCCCTCCTCTCTTGAAGGGCTATTTAGCTTAGGATCCACTGTGTTAGATGTGACTTTTGAGCTTCATCCTGTTGTCTTGCCTTCTTGGGCTCTAGCTTAGCCCCTCAAGGGCTTCAGGCCCTTGGTCCCTGTCTCTGCCCTGCTTTGGCCGCTGGGCCCTCTGGCCCCAAATGTTGCCCTGCTCCAAGATATTTGCTCTGAGCATGCCTTGAGTCTGGCCCCATCAAGGCTCATGGCAATTATGTGCCCAGACAGTACTAATGGAAACTCCAGAGACCACCCCTCATAGTCCCACCCAAACTACCAGTCTAGGCCATAACCAGGAGGTAAGCCCCCTGGCTGTAACACAAACTCTCCCTTCTGGGCCAACAAGCATCAACAAGAAGGAAAAACAGCACACTGCCACTTTAAAAGGGAAAGCCTGCCTCCTACCTCAGGACAGACAAACAAACACTCAGGACAGCCCTCACTGGGTACCCAGCTCTCGGTTATGTCCCCATAAACTCCCAGAATCTTACTGGCAGTCCCACGGCAGTCCATCAGGCATGCCCTTGCAGCATTCCTAGACAGGAGCTCCTTCCTGTGCAGGTTGGGAGCACTTTCTTCTTCAGCCTCCAGGGCCACTACCCTCCTCTGGCTCAGGCCTTGGTTTATATTCCCCTGGGCCCTGCCCCTTTCTGGTCAGATGACTCCATTGGGTTGGCTGCAGATGCTCTCTGTTTAGGCTCACTACCTGGTCTCCATGGCAGTGCCTTGTCTTCCCTGTAGGGCTCTAGCCTGCAGTAGGCTTCCTACTCCTCATGTAGGCATCGTCCTATTGTACTACTACAGAGCAACTAGCAGAATAGGAACTATGTGTACTTGTGCCCCAGGTTGGCCACTCCTGCTCTAGGTCACAGGTCAGCAAACCGAATCTGAGAATTACAGAAAATTAGGGTTGAAAGGGACCTCAGGAGTTCATCAAGTCCAATCCCTGCTCCAACAGAACCTTCCCCTACTATATCATCCCAGCCAAGGCTTTGTCTACCTCTAAGGATGGAGAATCCACAGCCTCTCTGTATAGCCTGTTCCAGTGCTTTACTACCTTCTTAGTGAGAATATTTGTCCTAATATCTAACCTAAATAACTCTTGCTGCAACTTAGAATCATAGAATAATAGATGATTAGGTTTGGAAGGATCTCAGGAAGTCATCTAGTCTAACCCCCTGCTCAAAGCAGGACAATCCCCAACTAGATCATCCCAGCCAAGTCTCTGTCAAACCAGGCCTTAAAAACCTCCAAGGATGGAGATTCCTCACCCTCTTTAGGTAACCCGTTCCAGTGCTTCACCACCCTCCTAGTGAGAAAGTTTTTCCTAATATCCAACCTAAACCTCCCTTGCTGCAACTTGAGACCATTGCTCCTTGTTCTGTCATCTGTCACCACTGAGAATAGTCTAGCTCAGTGACAGGCAATTATTTTGGGCAGAGAGCTGCTTAACAAGGTTTGGTGAGCTGTTGAGGGCTGCTTGGGTAGCCCTGCTCCTTGACAATGGCCCCACCCCCCGGTCGCCATCTTGGGACCAGAAGTCCCACCCCTAACCCTTGACTTTTGCCACTGGAAGTTCCTCCCCTTGCCCGACTGGAAATCCTCCTTTTGGAAGGGGCGGGGGGGGGGGGTGCCATCTTAGAACCAGAAAAAAACAAATCATGCATTAAAAGTCAAACACCTACTATAGCATATTTTAATTTTATTACAAAAAATATTTTTGTCATGATTTGTGTTTCTGTACTGTATACAGAAGTGATTGCATAATAACTCAAAAATAAATTCTTAGTCTTTTATATTGTGTAGGGGGTGTGGTTGGGAGGATGTGGTTGGTGGAAGGTGTTTTTGTGTACGGTGAGTGTGTGTGTGCGTGTGTGTGTATGGTGGTGTATATATGTAAGTGGAGGTGTGTATGGTGGTGGTATGTGTATGGTGCAGTGTGGGTGTGTGTGTGTTTATGGTGGGGAGGGGGGGTGTATGGTAAGATGTGTGTGTGGTGGGGTGTGGAGGGAGTTTGTGAGGGGGTGTGGCTGTGTGTTGGGGCCTAGGGTATGTTGGTGGGGTTCTATGGCGTTTGTGGGGTGTGGGTGTGTGGCTCTAGAACATGCTGGTCTCTGGAACACATGGTCCTCTCCTGCAGTCAACGCAGGCAGCACTGTGTGTGTGTGTGTGTGTGTGTGTATGTGGCATTTGTAGAGTATAAGGGAGGGTGGGAGGGGTGTAGAGACCCCACTCCTCCCATGGCACAGCAGCAGGTGCGGGTGTTGGTGCCTGGCTCTGGCCAGCGCTGCACATCGCAGCAAGGAGTGCAACTCCTGCTGGGCCATCTCTATTGCCAGCACTCCCCGCACTTGCATTACATTGGAGGGAAGCCCCAGGCATGAGAGGGACACCCTAGGCACTGAAGTCAGCTGATTTCTCTGCCCCAGCTCGGGGCAGGGGCTGTTCTCCTCGCTGCAATGTGCAGCACTGGCTGGAGCTAGGCACCAGAGCTGAGCACGAATGCCCCCCTTGCTGCTGCTGGTGCTTCCCTTGCTGCCTGGCAGGGCTGTGCACCATGGAGGGAGTGTGGAAGGAGTCCCCACATCCATAATCGTTCCTCACACCCACACCCTGTCCAGCTGACCTCTGTACTGCTCTGTCCCTTGGGTGCAGGCTCTGCAGTGCAGCTAGCCCTAGCCCCAAGCTCCCACCCAGCTGCAGCCTGCCCCCTTCCCCTTCCCACGACTTCCATAGCTGCTGCCCAGAATGAGCGGGATGCTGGGGAAGCCTGCAGCAGCAGCCTTGCCTAGTGTTAGTGCTGCCAGGTCCTTCCACCCACAAGGGTGGGAGTGAGACATAATAGGCAGATGTAGGCGCCTCGCTGCTCCCCTCTTGGGCGGAAGGGCTGAGTGGGGTACAATTCATTGGGGGTGCTGCGGGCTGGATGAAAGTGCTTGGTGGGCCATATTTTGCCCACCCCTGGTCTAGCTCCATCCTCTTTGCAACCACCTTTGAGGTAGCTGAAGGCTGCTATTAAATCCCCCCTCAGTTTTTTCTTCTGCAGACTAAATAAGTCAGTTCCCCCAGCTTCTCCTCATAAGTCATGTGCCCCAGCCCCCAAACCATTTTCACTGCCCTCTGTGGGACTGTCTCCAATTTGTCCACATCCTTTCTATAGGGTGGGGGCCCAAAACTGGACACAGTACTCCAGATATGGCTTTACCAGTGCAGAACAGAGATGACTAATTACTTCCCTTGATCTGTTGGCAGTGCTCATACTAATGCAGCCTGGTATGCTGTTATTCTTCATGGCAACAAAGGCATTTTGGGCACATCTATACAAGATGCGCTACTGTACCATTGCCTAATTTACTGCACAGTAAGCGCACATGTCTACATATGCGTGTGCTTACTGAGAAGTAAATTCCCTTAACTGCTACCTGCTCTGCAGGTAGCAAGTGTAAGTGTGATTAGTTAATGTGCAGTAGTGCACATGTAGATACGAACCAGCAGCAAGTTTGCTGCTGAGTCTGCCCAGACACTAGGGGCCGACCTGAGACCAGCCCCAGGGCTAGTGGCTGGGAGCCTCTCCTGCTCCAGGGCTGGGCTGCCTCACTATCAGCCCCTGTCTGCAGGCTATGAAAGCCAGCAGCCATTTTTTGCCTTAGGACACACAACACAGGAGCCCAGGGGCACTGCAAACCCTGTTTGTCCACCTGGGCAGGCCACAGTTCTGCTGTGCCTGCCTCCCAACATCCCAGCAGTGCTGCTTAGCCTGTGGATGCTGGCTGGGGAGCTTTTTGCTGCTGGCTGGGGGGGCGGGGTTTGCTAGTGACTGTCCAGCCTGTGGCTACTGGCCCAGAGAGCCGGTGTGGGACATGTAGGAGCATGGGAAACAAGCAGGATGAACTAGCGCTCCTGCTTGCACAAAACACCTATGACTTAGTGGGGCTAACGGAAACCTGGTGGGATTCGTCCCACGACTGGGCGGTACATATTGAGGGTTATAGATTGTACAGAAAGGACAGGGTGGGGAAAAAAGGGGGAGGGGTTGCGCTCCTTGTCAATGAGCAATATACGTCAACCCTCATCAAGATGGAATCCAAGGATGAGGAAGTAGAAGGATTGTGGGTTAGGCTACATGGGGGGCAAGGAGAAAGGGATTTGGTGGTAGGGGTCTGCTACAGACCCCCATATCAAGGGGAAGAAATAGATGCGGGGCTCCTGAGGCAGCTCACGGAAAAGCTAAAGAGGCGGTAGTCATGGGGGACCTAAACTACCCAGACATCTGCTGGGAGACACAGACGGCAAAGTCCCACTGCTCACGCAGGTTTCTAACCTGTGTACAGGACCTCCACCTGACACAGGAGGTACACGGTCCCACTAGGGGGAATGCCATACTGGATCTAGTATTGGCAATGGGGGATGACATGGTAGGGGACCTACAGATTGGTTGCCATCTGGGGGACAGTGATCACCTAATAATAGAATTCACCATAAGATGTCGAGTGGGTAAGGTAACTAGTAGGGTGAAAGTACTAGACTTTAGGAAAGCTGATTTAAATGAACTCAGGCGATTAGTCAAGGACGCACTGCAGAGTAGGAGTTTTGAAATGATGGGAGCCCAAGAAGGGTGGCTGTGCCTTAAGGAAATGATCCTTCGGGCACAAAGCAAGACGATCCCCATGCGGGTAAAAAGAGGGAAAGGGGCCACGAGGCTTCCCTGGCTGACTGCAGAAATCCAGGGCAGCCTAAGGGCCAAAAGGGGAGCACATAAAAAGTGGAAACAGGGAGAGATCACCAAAGACGAATATACCTCCTCTGCTCGTGCTTGTAGGGAGGCAGTTAGACGGGCCAAAGCTACCATGGAGCTGAGGATGGCATCCCAAGTAAAGGACAACAAGAAATTGTTTTTTAGATATATAGGGAGTAAAAGGAAGGCCCAGGGAGGAATAGGACCCTTGCTAAATGGGCAGAAACAATTGGTGACGGACAGGGGGGACAAGGCTGAACTCCTCAACGAGTTCTTTGCCTCAGTGTTCCTAAGCGAGGGGCACGACAAGTCTCTCACTGGGGTTGTAGAGAGGAAACAGCAAGGCGCCAGACTTCCATGCGTAGACCCTGAGATGGTGCAGAGTCACTTGGAAGAACTGGATGCCTTTGAGTCGGCAGGCCTGGATGAGCTCCATCTGAGGGTGCTGAAGGCACTGGCTGACATCATTGCAGAGCCACTGGCGGGAATATTTGAACGCTTGTGGCACACGGGCCAAGTCCCGGAGGACTGGAAAAGGGCCAATGTGGTCCCCATTTTCAAGAAGGGGAGGAAGGAGGACCTGGACAACTATAGGCCAGTCAGTCTCACCTCCATCCTTGGCAAAGTCTTTGAAAAAATTATCAAGGCTCACATATGTGAGAGCCCGGCAGGTCAAATTATGCTGAGGGGAAACCAGCACGGGTTCGTGGCAGACAGATCGTGCCTGACGAATCTAGTCTCTTTTTATGACCAGGTTATGAAATGCCTGGACACAGGAGGAGGGGTGGATGTCGTATATTTAGACTTCAGGAAGGCCTTCAATACAGTATCCCACCCCATACTGGTGAACAAGTTAAGAGGCTGTGACTTGGATGACTACACAGTCCGGTGGGTGGCGAATTGGCTGGAGGGTCGCACCCATAGAGTCGTGGTGGATGGGTCGGCTTCGACCTGGAAGGGTGTGGGCAGTGGGGTCCCGCAGGGCTCGGTCCTTGGACCGATACTCTTTAATGTCTTCATCAGCGACTTGGACGAGGGAGTGAAATGTACTCTGTCCAAGTTTGCAGATGACACAAAGCTATGGGGAGAAGTGGACACGCCGGAGGGCAGGGAACAGCTGCAAGCAGACCTGGACAGGTTAGACAAGTGGGCAGAAAACAAAAGGATGCAGTTCAACAAGGAGAAATGCAAAGTGCTGCACCTAGGGAGGAAAAATGTCCAGCACACCTACAGACTAGGGAATGACCTGCTGGGTGGCACGGAAGTGGAAAGGGATCTTGGAGTCCTAGTGGACTCCAAGATGAACATGAGTCGGCAGTGTGATGAAGCCATCAAAAAAGCCAATGGCACTTTATCGTGCATCAGCAGATGCATGACGAATAGGTCCAAGGAGGTGATACTTCCCTTCTATCGGGCGCTGGTCAGACCGCAGTTGGAGTACTGCGTGCAATTCTGGGCACCGCACTTCAAGAGGGATGCGGATAACCTGGAGAGGGTCCAGAGAAGGGCAACTCGTATGGTTAAGGGCCTGCAGACCAAGCCCTACGAGGAGAGACTAGAGAAACTGGACCTTTTCAGCCTTCGCAAGAGAAGGTTGAAAGGCAACCTTGTGGCTGCCTATAAGTTCATCACAGGGGCACAGAAGGGAATTGGTGAGGTTTTATTCACCAAGGCGCCCCCGGGGGTTACAAGAAATAAGGCCACAAGCTAGCAGAGAGCAGATTTAGATTGGACATTAGGAAGAACTTCTTCACAGTTCGAGTGGCCAAGGTCTGGAATGGGCTCCCAAGGGAGGTGGTGCTCTCCCCTACCCTGGGGGTCTTCAAGAGGAGGTTAGATAACCATCTAGCTGGGGTCATCTAGACCCAGCACTCTTTCCTGCCTATGCAGGGGGTCAGACTTGATGATCTATTGAGGTCCCTTCCGACCCTAACATCTATGAATCTATGTGACCGACCAGGTCCTCCTCATACTTCTTTTCTGGGCCTATTCTCATCTGCATGTCCATGTCTGTGCCAGCCACTTAGGGCCCCACCTGGAGCCAGAAGGAGATGATGACCTCATGGTGCTTTGGGGCAATGCAGAGGTGCAGAGGCATTTTGAATGGGGCACGTGCTTGAATGCCGACATTTATGAGGCCCTGTCAGATAGGCTGTGGGAGTGCGGGCACTCCTGGTTTGCACGGCAGTGCTGCATCAAGGTCAGAGTCTTGCAGGCACAGTAAGTGGTGGTGACCAACCACAATCATTGGTCCAGTTGTATCCGCAAGACCATGCCCTTTATGTAGCAGCTGACCCATATTTTGGTGCCCTGGAACCCAGGCCTCAGCTGTGCAATTTACACCAGCACAGGCAGCCTGCCCAAACCCCCACCCTCCCCTGACCCCTCCGGTGACACATCACTAGAGAAGGGACCCTCAGGCATTGAGTGTCCTGCTCTGCCCAGCTCCCTGGATGCTCAGGAAGCCCTGGCCAGCTGCTGCTTTGCCAGTTCTGCAGCCCCAGAGCTTGGCACAAGGAGCAGCCAGCCATGACACCAGTGGCTGCCAAGAGCAGCAGCTCCTCCCTTGGGGGGACCCGCAGCTGGGCACTGGCACACCATGCATCACAGGCTGAGAACACTGGGTGCAGCTGAACACCTTCACTGATGAGGAGGAACACCTTGAGCCACCAGGCTCTCCAGCCCCAGACACGTGGTAAGCCAAGCTCCTGTCCTCCTTCCCTGTCTGGCTTGCCTGCACTCCCCTGGCCCAGGGTTCCTCCCACAGCATGCAAAGAGGTAGGACACAGTGCAAAACTTTATTGTGCAGCCCATGCCTCTGGAGCTGGGTGGGCATGGGCCTCTCACATGCTGAGGAAGGCATCAATGCTAGTGGTGATGTCCTCCACAGTGGGGAGCAGGGGCATGTAGCGCTGCCACAGGTAGCTATCAAGGTGGCAGTGGAGGTTGTGGGGCAGACCAGGCTTGCCCCCCACACCGTCATAACTTATGGTCCAGTACCAAGTGAACAATTCATTTTGGGTACCAGGAGGATCATCATCAGCAGAACATAGTGGGTTGGGCACCCCTCTGTCTGCACAAACAGTTCATTGTGCACTGCCTGGGGCACATGCAGTAGGGGCACGCTCAGCGCACAACAGCAGTGTGGGAGGGGGGCTGGCCTGGTATGCCTCCTGGGAGAAGACCCCTGTGGGAAGGGTGGGGGCACAGCCAGCTCCTGGGGTGGGGGCACAGCCAGGAGGGAAATGGCAGTCCCGGTGATGAGCTCCTGAAGCCCCTCATCAGAGTCACTGGAGGCAGCAGCTGTATGGCAGCAGGGGCCCTGGGAGGGTGTACAACGGGCTGGCAGGCAGGTAGTTGCTGCGTGTGGAGGAGCTGGGCAGGGCGAGGCAGCTGTGGGCCAGCCATTGGTTAGTGCAGCAGGCCAGCAGAGTGACCAAGGTAGCCAGCAGGATTGAGGGACCCTGTTCCTCACTGCCAGGGCCAGGTGCTGGGGCAGCCGTAGCTCAGGGATGCGGAGGAGGAACAAACACAGCCACCACGTGCTGCCCTTGCATGTGCTGTGCTGCTCCTCTGTGCATAGGAGCTGGTTGCTCAGAAAGCACAGAGCAGGGCTGCATTTTAAAGATGGCTACCAAGTACTGGCAGCTGTGGCTGGATTCAAACATGGCTTCCAGGTGCTGGCGGCTGGGGCCAGAGCCTGTAGCTCCCCCTACTATGATATAGTAGGAGTGCATCCACATCCACAGAACCAGTTGCGTGGTCATAGTAGGCAATCAGGTTGGTAAGGCCTGACTTGCCTTTGGTGAATCCATGCTGACTATTCCTAATCAAGTCCTTCTCTTCCAAGTGTTTAGAAGTGGATTCCTTGAGGACCTGCTCCATGATTTTTTCCAGGATCTGAGGTAAGGGTGACCAGTCTGTACTTCCCTGGATTTTCCTTCTTCCCTTTCTTAAAGATGGGCACTATATTTGCCCTTTTCCAATCATCTGGGACCTCTCTCAATCTCCATGAGTTTTCAAAGAAAAGACCAGTGGCTCTACAATCACTTTGGCCAACTGTCTCAGCACCCTCAGGTTCGCTGTGTCCAGGCCCATGGACTTATACATATTCCATTTTTCTAAACAGTCCTTAACCTGTTGGCTGTAGTACTCTAGGAACTGACCTTGCCTGTGAAGACTGAGGTAAAAAAGGCATTGAGTACTTCAGCCTTTTCTTCATCCTCTGTCAGTAGGTTGCCTCCCTCATTCACTAAGAGACCTGCACTTTACCTGATCTTTCTGTTGTTGCTGACATACTTGTGAAAAACCTTCTTGTTACCCTTTACATCCCTTACTAGCTGCAACTCCAATTGTCCTTTTGCTGTCCTAATTTCATCCCTGCCTGCGTGAGCAATACTCTGATACTCCTCCCTAATTGTTTGTCCAAGTTTCCACTTCTTCTAAGCTTCCTTGTTGTGTTTCAGCTCATTGAAGAGATCCTTGGTAAGCCAAGCTGGTCCTCTGCCATACTTGTTATTCTTCCTGTGTGTTGGGATGGTTTGTTCTTGTGCCCTTAGCAAGGCTTCTTTAAATACAACCAGCTCTCCTAGACTGCTTTCCCCCTCAGACCGGCCTCCCAGGGAATCCTGCCTGTTAGTTCCCTGAGACAAAGTCTCTTTTTCTGAAGTCCAGGGTCCTTCTGCTGCAGCTATTCTTCCTTACCTCAGGATCTTGAATTCAATCACCTTATGTCACTGCTGCCCAAGTTGTCATCCACTTCTGTATTCCCCGCCAATTATTCCCTGTTTGTGAGCAACTAGGGTCAAGAAGAGCATAGCCTCTAGTTCACCAGTTCAACACTTGAACCAGGAAGTTGCCCCCAACACTCTCCAAAAACTTCCTGAATTGCCTGCTCGCTGCTGTGTTGTTGGGGATTTATTTTTAATTAGAGAAAACCAGGATCCCTGGTGATCAGGAAACTCCACTAGCTGTTTGAAGAAAGCCTTCTCTACCTCAGTTTCATCCTGTACCTCTGAGCCATCACACAGCTTTTACCTAAAGAGCATCTCCTCCCTCTCTTCTCCCCTGCCTGTCCTTCCTGAACTGTACTCCAGTCACGAGAGCTATTCCACCACGTCTCTGTTATTGCAATCATGTCATAGTTCCATGACTGCGAGAGGACTTCCAGTTCTTTCTGCTTGCTTCCCAGCCTCCATGCATTCATGTACAAACATCTGAGGTAACTACTTTCTCAGGAAGAATGAGCAGTCTTTCCCTGTTACTACCTCTAGGTCATCTGCTTAGCAGACTCCCTCTGACAGCTGCCTGAAGGAGGATTTGAAATCACAGCACACAGGTATAGCTCAAGTTCAAGCATCCCAGCATGTCACCTGGAGCCACCATACCAGTACTTATAGTGCAGAAAGCAAAAGGAGTGATGAGTCTACTACTTCATGCACAAGAGGAATGAGCATTCATTTATTGATTCTTAAAAAACACCTCATCAATAAGCTAGATCATTGGCGATGCGTAGGGGGTACATGCAAGTGCACGTGCACCCCCTGAGCTTGGCGGTGCACCCCCTGCAAAAAATGCCACTGACGCTGCCAGTGGCACCTGCAGGCAGTTGCCGCTCACCATACCCCTCCTTGCTGCCAACACTGCCGGCGGCGTCTCTGGGTGGTTACTGACCACCAGTCGGCACTCACCACCTCCATCCCTGCCGCCACCACCACTGTGGTCATCTGCGGGAACTCACCACTTGCTGCTGCCACGCTTCTGCCATCGCCTGCGGGAGCTTGCCGTGCCCCGCCAGCCTCCGAAGGCATGTGGCATTCATGACCTAGATGTCATAAAGCTCAGGCAGTAATGCTGGTTGGTCTGTAATTTATTGTAATTCATTTAATTTAGCTGTCAAATAATTCTTGACTCCTGACTTACATGTTTGGGACTTCTGTATTTTGAGTCTGGACTGCAAGAATCCTATCTAACATTCTACTATTGTTGTTCTGGCTCACTTATTCAGGTAGAAGGCAGGGTAGATTTGCATCTTACAGACTAACCAAAGTAGATATATAGCACAAGTTTTTATTAGCAAAAATCAAAAGCTTGTGCTATATCTAATTTGGTTAGTCCATAATGTGAATATCTATCCTGCCTTCTACTTGACTTCAGGCTAACACAGCTAACTACATCTCTTAATTATTCAACCCACTAGAGGTCAGGGCTGTACTGCTAAGGTAATACAGTTGGCCACCAATTAGCATTCATTCTTCTAAGAAGCTGCCATAAGTCATAATTTTATCAGTAGCTTATGTATTTAGAGACAAGTGGAAATGTTTTAAAATATTGAATAAATCCTTGTTACTATAATGCAGTGAATGAAAAAAAAAAAAATAAAAAGCCTACTGCATTCATGTGTAAGAACATTTTTTCCATTATTTCATATAGAAAGTGTCATATAGAATTGAACAGAAAAAATATATCCTCTCTATTGTTTAAAACCCATTTTGTGGTTAGTAGAGAATTATATTATTAGCTGAGGGGGGATCTTGAGGCCGTTTATAAACTAGTCAGGAGGGACCAACAGGCATTGGGGGAGTCCCTGTTCCCCCAAGTGCTACCAGGAGTGACTAGAAATAATGGTCACAAGCTGGCTGAGGGTAGATTCAGGGTAGACATCAGGAGCCACTACTTCACAGTCAGGGCAACTAGGATCTGGAACCAACTTCCAAGAGAAGTGGTGCTGGTTCCTACCCTGGGGGGTCTTTAAGAGGAGGCTAGATGAACACCTTGCTGGGGTCGTTTGACCCCAGTACTTTTTCCTGCCATGGCAGAGGGTCGGACTTGATGATCTGCTCAGGTCCCTTCTGACCCTACCAACTACAAAAACTATACTATACTATATCCTTGCTGTAAAATTACTGGCATGGAGAATTTTTTAAAAACTCTAAAGAGGTTATGAATCTAACATTTTTCAAGTATCTATTGTCCCTGTTGGGCCCTGTTTCATTCCTATTGAAACTTACTGATTTCTTCCTATGATTAAATTTTGTAGTTCTTTACTTGAAGTATTTGTTTAAAAAAAAAAAGATCCATGACAAGTTTCAGAGAGACTACTTAATTCCAGTGAGCAAGGGATTAACTCAATTTCCTCTGCCATTTGCAGCAGTGCTGAGAAGGAGGGTGAGCTGTGGCTACTCAGAATGTAAAGGGTGGATAAACATTGAGAAAGTAAGGTTCCTGACTCAGGGAATGAAGTCTGATTGAATCCTGATCTATGCAGTGACACAGGTAGCTCCCTGATGATAAGAATTGATTTTTCTTTTTTGTTAAAATGAATAAAATACCAGCAAGATTGCAACTGGGGTTCTGCTAAGGTTGTGTCATTGCATCATATTCTTCTACTAAAATTCACACATGTTATTCTAAAGGAAACAATGAACCATAAAGTAAATTGAAACAGGATGGGGAGCTTTGATCATAGCTTCCACGAAGGGGTAAGTACTGTGAAGACCACAATTTATCCAAGCCAAGGGAAGGTGGGGCAGCTGCCAGCAAAAGACTGTGACTTCCTGAAACTTCTTGCTGGGATGGCCCCACTTCATGACAGGAGAAAGAAGCCCAAAGCATTACAAAATTAATACTGAGCAGTATAGACTCATGTTGGTTCTGTTGCATTTGCCATCTACTGAGCCATTGCAAATCACCATTAATCTTTAAAATTTCCCAGCTTTTTAATGTTAATTAAATGTTAAAAAATTAGTGTGATATTATACCACCTTATACCCATGCCAACAAAATTACTTATTTCCATGATCATTGCTTTAATTAGTCTTGTAGATATCCCATATTGATGTAATATTATGCTAGATGTTGTGACTATGTTATAGGCAGCTTTGATAGTAATACTTTGGGAGCTGAAATGTTATTTAGTGGACTTGCAAATTTAGTAGCACACCCTAGAATGCAAAATCATTATGTCCTTCTGAGGAGATATCACCATCACTTTATTACTCTCTTACTATGGGACAGAAACTGAGAGTAGTAATAGGGAGACTTTTAAATTCCCCACAGGATTGTCAGTAGTACAGTATGAACAATACAGATCATCATAATGGAAGCCACTTTGGATAACTACCACAAGTTTTACAGCACAGCCATTGAAATATAAATGAGTCTGTGAAGAATTGAGGCAGTGTTTTCACTGGAAATTGACCTTTCAGCTCCTGGATGACCTTGTATTCAACTAGATTGGGTGGTTGGTGGTTGGACTGTAGCTCAGGTGCTTTATAGTACAAGATCCAGAAGCAATGGCTACATACGATACTCTTGCCAGCCAATAGAACCTTTTATTGCACTTGCTGATTTGTTGAATTCTCCCCACCAGCAAGAGGATACTAGTGCATTACCCATCAGTTGGTGACTTTGGGTAGATCCATGCCTGCTGTCAGGCACACCCTGCTTACCTGCTCCCACTCTCAAGTGCTAAGCCTGGAAAAGCAACAGCAGGGCTTTGACAAAGGTGTCTTGCTCAGCTGCTCTTAAGCACACTGGAGACAGATATTAAGAGTGGCTGCTGGGGATGCCTCAAGAGCAGTCTCCGTGCTGCATTTATAGATATGATGCATGTGAGTGGAAATGGGTAGGCAGGGTATGCTTGGCACTTCTACCAGTGCCACACACTGTAGACATACCCTTTGTCTCACAAACTTCATTGGACTTTCATCATAACGCTGTGGCAGAGGAGGCCCAGTTTTCTTTCGCGCAGCAGGATCAATTATTTTTCTATACTTCTTGGTATGACCCACTGGTTTTCAAATTGAAAGTCAACCTTGAACCAAAGCCAGAATCAGGACTGAAATTAGAAGCAGAGAGCCAATGAGAGAAAGTGAGGAAGCACACAAAAGTCTCAAACAAGTACCTCAGTCTTTGCCCAGACAGGGTCCTGCAGGCTGAGTTTAACTTTTAAAGGCTGGAGTGGGTGGAAATTTGCCTTTGGCCTCAGGGGATTAGATGCCCTGATTACTTCATTAGGACCAGCTGCACCCCAGTCACTGGTCTGGGCTCCTTGCAGATGGTTTCTGTTTCCCTGCAGTCTCAGTGGATGAACTGCCCCCTGCTTCTTTGCCAGGGGCTCTGATTTGAGTTCATCACACCTAGAACAGAGGGATAATGCCCACTAGTCTATGCTCTGTCTTCTTGCTTCCTGACTATTTAATTAGTGCATGCAAGGTAGACTACCTTCAACAGGAGCACACACCCTGATGCCCTCAACACACTCCAGAATATCCTATACTCATATGGCTCATTGGTTATGGGACTATCTGAGAAAGAGGGGGCATGGATTCAAATCCCTCCCTCTCATTGTAAATGAGTGTCTGAATCACTGAGCATTTGGGTAAGAGAGAGATAATGCTCTGCTCTGTTTTGTGTAGAGCTCAATCTTTTATGGCTGCTTGAAGCACATCTGAACGGTTGTGCCCAGCTGGCAAGGAAGGAAAATCATGTATTTTAGGAATATTGATGGAGTTTATGCCAAGAACTTGATGTCCGGAAGCAGAATTTTTAGAGGCTGGGAAGCCAGAAACCTGAGCATCCACAGATCTTAGGCCTGTCTGTGGTTAGTCAGCAACTGAGCAGCAATTTTGGGGATCTAAATTTTGGGTTTAAGCATTTAATGTAGCAGTTAGGGATAAATGTTCAAATATGCCTAGAGACTGCAGACATCACACATTATTAATATGAGAGAAAGGAAGCTCTGAATCCCATTTAAAACTGAACTAGAACAGGGTTCAACAGTGGTGGATATTAAAACCCCAACAGTGGTGGATATTAAAACCCCCAAACATCTTGAGCCAAGACCTTTGTTTTTATTCTCAAAATGCATCCAGAGCCCCAAACCTTTGTATTCTACAATGTTTAAAAATGTTGGATGTGCCTGTTGGATGCATTGGTGCAAAACATACTCAGTATGAATAACATTTTATTTTTATGAACAAATTAAAGCAACTCTGAAATGAATAGATAACATATTGCTACGGGGCAAAGCATGGAAAAAGTCATATAGTAAAAAGGCAAGAAGTCCAAGTACCTTTGTCATATATATCAGGTTATAATTCTCCTTTAGATTTTTTTTGACTCCTTACAGCTGTTGGCAGCTTCCTCTTTTCAGCTTTAATGGACCTCAAGTGTGTTTTCAAAGAAAAGCATTGATTCAGAGCCATTTGCTCTGTGGTACTTTTCAGGCAGAATTCAACTGCTGCATCCTTCTATCCTGTAGGGCAGAGGTGGGCAAAATGTGGCCGGGGGGGGGCCGGATGTGGCCTGCCAGGCCATTCTATCTGGCCCATGGGGCCCCTAAAAAATTTAGAAAATTAATATTTATCTGCCCCTGGCTGCCTGTCATGTGGCCCTCGATGGCTTGCCACAACTCAGTAAATGGCCCTCTGCCCGAAATAATTGCCCACCCCTGTTGTAGGGGATCCAGACAACATTCCAAATGGGGATTAGCTTCCTTTTAATTTTGAGTTTATCTGTCTCTTCTCTAATATTATTTTTCTGCAGTGTGTATGCTAAATAGGAAATAAAACCACACCCTTGACCTTATTCTGACATCAGATATCCATGACACTGTCTCACATAAATCTACACCATTTTTTTAACCATGATGCTCAAAAGAAGAGTGTTTGTAGTCTGTGTTAATGTGTAAATATAAACACCTTGTCCGCACTTACCTTTAGCTACTGTTAGCCTTCTTGTTTATGGGGGGAGGAGAGGGGAAGCTTCAGTGAACATGCCTCAGCTGCTTCATCCACACTTCCAATCATCATTAATGATTTATTGTCAAATCTTGCTCCTCCTCCCCATTGATCAAGTCCCAAAAGTCTCACCACCATCTCAGAGTATCATCAGTAGACTCAGTCTTTAGTAACCTCCTCCACTAGGAGTTTCAGCTCAGGGACCCTTATAAAACAACTGAGGTCAAATATCCTCACTCCCTCACTGTTTCCTAATTCCCCTCTTTGTGAAAGCATACTTCCTTATTGATCCCACACTTCTCTTCTCCAGTCAGCCTGGGCAGCTCCCCTGAAACTGGCCAGAAGGAACAGCCTCTAGCAGAGGTGGATCCAGAGGGGGTGCAGTGGCATAGCTGCACTGCTCTCCCCCACTTTTGGATTGGAGTCCACCTCAGGAGCCTTCAGGGACTTTAAGTCCCTAGAGCAGGTGAAAATCCCCCTGCCCTTCCCCTTCTTGCTCAAAGGCATTTCCCCGTCCCTCCCCTTGCACCCCTCCTCCACCTGTCATTGCTGCTTTCCTGTCCCAGGGGCACGGGATGTCCCAAAGTCACTTCTGCTCACCCCAGCCAGGCTGCACATGGGTTGGGCTCACCTGGGGATGGGGACAGTGGCAATAGTGTGGTGGGAGAGTAGTTTTCCTCTCCCCTCCTTATCCAGAGGCTCCCATGGTGCCTGAATTGGTGGGGGGAAGGAGGGGAACTGGGGTGGGGTGCAGTCACCCCTGCAGTGAGGGTTGCTGCTCCTGCACCCCTTTTTGAAAAATCCTGGATCCACACCTGGCCTCCAGCACCAAGTCCTGGCATCTAGTCAACACAACGACTTCTACCTAGGTTATCTGGGCAGTTGACATGACTATATTTCACTGTAGTGTTTTTGAAGATGTACCCAAACTAGTTGCAACTTAATTACTTTTGATACTAATAATAGTACAGCAGCACAGAGCCAAGCAAGGGCTGAAAAGTCCACACAAGATGGTGGTTAAGTACTGCTGCAGCCAGGACATGCTAAGCTGTTGTCTGCCATGGCTAGAGGGCTATCAGTGCCATAAAAGCTGGTTTAAAACGACCTCAGGTATGTTTACACTACACTGCAGTCATAGAAGTAACTGTACTGTTGGCACACATACAAATCTTGATTTGTCAGACCACTTACTGCTCATACAATAGACCTGTTTACCTTCCTCTTTAGCTAACCCAGAACTGGCTAGCTAGCACCATGTCCAAAAGGAACCTGGGGGTCATAATGGACCATAAAAAAAAACAAGTGAATATGAGCCACCAATGTGATGCGACAGTTAGCAGAACAAATAATATGCTGGCATGCATCAACTGATGCATCTCAAGCAAAACTAAGGAAGTTATTTTCCCGCTCTACTCAGCATTGGTGAGGCCGTAGCTGGAGTACTGTATCCAGTTCTGGGCACTGCACTTCAACAAGGATGTGGAGAAGCTTGAGAGAGTCCAGAGAAGAGCCACTCTCATGATTACAGGCCTGAAGAGCAAGCCATATGAGGAAAGGCTGACAGATATGGGACTGTTTAGCCTAGAAAAGAGAAGACTTCAGGGGATTTGGTGGCAGCTTACAAATATACCAGGGGTGAGCATCGGGGCGAGGCGAACAATTATTCACCAATGCACCCCAGGGGAAAACCAGGAGAAATAGTCATAAACTCCTAGAAGAAGGTTTCAGACTGGATATAAGGAAAAACTTCTTCACAGTTCATGTGACCAGACTCTGGAATAGACTCCCAGTGGAGGTGGTGCACACACCTACCCTGGAGATCTTCAAAAGGAGACTGGACGCACACCTTGCTGGGGTTATTTGAGCCCATCAGTCTTTCCCACCCAGAGCAGGGGGCCTGGACTTGATGATCTCACGAAGTCCCTTCCAGCCCTAAACTTCTGTTAATCTGTGAAGAGCTTTATGCTTTTGAGTTGTCAGTACAGGTACAGTGGTCATGGTTAATTAACATGGTTAATCTCCAGGCCTCTAAAACCTTAAAGGAACAGGCAGAACTGTTGTGCACCTTTAAAATGTAAGCAGTTATATTTGCCTCTGGTTTCTCAAATGTAGGTTCTTTCTATATATGTCCCTTCTGAAACAAGGGTCAACAAACTACAGCCTGTGGGCCAGATCTAACTCATGAAAAGACTGGATCTGGTATGTGGCAGAATCCCTTACGTTCAGTGGGGGCTCATGGGGTCATGGGGTCATGTCCCAGTAGCCCCAGTCCCCTCAGACAGCTTTAATTGTTTTTTCTACATACCTTGAGGTACCAGGCATGGCTCATGAACACTACAATGGTGGGGCGGATGGAGTGTCCCACAGGAGTACGGGGAGGCTCCCCCATGTATTCAGCTGCGAACCTGGAAGTGGACCGGAAGTACTTCCAGTCCACTTCTGGGTGCATGGCCAAGCATGCAGAGGACCCCCTCCCTGTGTCCCCCAGGCTCAGCGATCAGCTGCGGGGGGACCCCAGGTGCCCCCCCAGACCCAGGAGGCACCAGTCACTGAGCTAGGGGGTGAGGGGAGGTTCCTCTGCGTATTCCCTGGTGGACCCAGAAGTGGACTAGAAGTGCTTCTGGTCCACTTCTGGGTCTGCTGCTGAGTGTGCTGGGGACCCCCATGCTCCAGTGGGACACTCCATCTGCCCCAGCATCTCAGCATTCACAAGCCGTCTGGTACCTTGAGGTATGTAGAAAAAACATCTAAAGCTGTGTCTATCATTGAATCTTTCCAAATCGATTTAGAGGGTTCCACTTCTATTCAGAGAGATTAAAGGGTCTCCTGATTCGATTTGGATTCGGAGATTTGGCTGCTGAATTGGGATGGATCTCTACTGAACCAAACCAGCGACCGAAGCTTCGCACAGCCCTAATAGATAACCACTTAGCAAACAATAACAAGCTTGTTAATCTTGATGTCCAGGGCATGTTACCATTTGGGGAACTGCAATCTGTTTTACTAAATGTTACTGTTTATTTAGGTTGTGCATAGCACTCCACTATATTCAGATCACTTCACCTAAAATCGCCTTGTAGTTTCAGAAGGATATGGTATTCCAGTCATGCTATACTTTTATATGTTGTATAAATGTGCATATATATGTCCATATATATACATACTATACTCTTGCATATGCTATCAAATAGCCATGCGAGTATATAGGCAGGTCCCTTATTGTTCCTCATGTCTCTCTGTAGCTCACTGCCTATCCCCTTCAGTTTTTGGGTCATATCCAACATTTTGGTTCCAGTTTTGCCCAGATTTTTAGGCATGTGCTTAATTTGATGTACTATGAGTAACCCCTTTTCAAGGCAATAAAAAGTTAAGCATACACGTAGATTTTCCTTCGTGAACCCTTGTCAGAAAGGACTGTATCATTTTGTGTCTTCTTCTCTGAAGTGCCTTGCACACCTTTGAATTATATTAATATGTCACATTTTATCCTAATCTGAATTTCAGTTGTGTGTGAAGTGATTTTTTAATAAAAAACCTGAAAAACTTAGTGGGCATGTCAACACGTGTGCGTTTAATACACATTAGCCCAATTTAAGGTGCAGTAAGGCCGTGTGTCTGCACATGTGTGCCCTTAATGCTCCTTAAAAACTGTGATTTAAGGCTATTAGAGCCTAAATGTGATACCTGCATAAGCAGGTACCAAGTTTATGCCTGAATAGTTAAATCACATTATAGTTTCATAGTTTGTAGGGTCGGAAGGGACCTTGACAGATCATCAAGTCTGACCCCCTGCCATGGCAGGAAAGAGCACTGGGGTCAAACGACCCCAGCAAGGTGTTCATCCAGCCTCCTCTTAAAGACCCCCAGGGTAGGAGCCAGCATCACTTCTCTTGGAAGTTGTTTCCAGATCCTAGCCGCCCTGACTGTGAAGTAGCGCCTCCTCATGTCTAGTCTAAATCTACCCTCTGCCATCTTCTGACAGTTATTTCTAGTCACTCCAGGTAGTGCTCGGGGGAACCGGGACTCCCCAATGCCTGCTGGTCCCCCCTGACTAGTTTGTAACAGGCCATTAGATCCCCTGCTCAACTTTCTCTTGTGGAGGCTGAACTGGTGTTCAGGTCCTGTAGCCTCTCCTCCTAGGACCTGCCCTGCTGCCCCCTGATCTGCGGGTGGCCCTCCTCTGGACCCTCTCCATGCTGTCAACATTCCTCCTGAAGTGTGGAGCCCAGAACTGGATGCAGTACTCCAACCAGTGTCACATAGATGGGGAAGATCACCTCCTAGAGTGAACATGTAGACACTAATACACATTAATGCAATGTGTGTCCATTGACTCGGGACTAACTCTAGCCCCAGTTGGTCCACACACCTGTGCTAATATGCATTAGCATGTGCACATGTGGATTCACACTTAAATCACCCTTAATGCACATTAAGTTTAGGCATGCATAAAAGCACGTGTAGACACACCCACTAATGACTAAGGGCATTTATACACATACTGTTTTGTCCCGTGATGCGCTGGAGATCCACTGCTCTGGAGCAGACTTGATTAATTGAGTCTGCTCCGCATGTGAGCTGATGACCACTGCACTGCATCAAATGCAGTTGTACAAGTGGCAAAATGCATGTCAGTGCACAGAAAGTGGCAGTGGTGCACTTTTGAACTAAAGCACCTTCTTTGTGTTTTAGTTCAAAACCATACCACCGCCATTTGCTCAGCACCGATGCGCATTTCTCCACTTATACAACTACAAGTATTGCAGCGCATGTGTAAAAATGTCCTAAGATATTAATGACTTAGTAACTTGGGGTCTTTCTAAAATCTGTATTTGTTACTTTAATAAAAATAGAGTTTTAGCAAAACGTGATTCTTCAAATGCTATAGGGCTCATAAATATTACATGGACCTTCTCTTATTACTGAGTTAATCTTCTCAGGCTTTCCAACAAAAATTCATCTGTATCTAGTAACTATTCAGGTCTGCAAGTTTTGTGAACAGACTTAATTATAAAACCTATCTCTTCTGCCCAGCAAATGTTGTACTGGATTACTAAAATAAAAATTCAGTGTTTGAAGTTAGTCCATCTGTAAGCTAAAGAAGTGTCTGATATAGTCCCTTAGCATTCCTGTCTGAAATTAATGCCCTCTCCAATAACTAACTTTTATATAGTCTCAAGCATCACAGCACAGCAATTGCTTATGCGTTGAAACGCAGCATTTATTTTACAGTCCATGAAAACAACACAGTCATTTATGATAAAAGAATGAAGCATCCACTTGAAATAGTCAGGAATTTTGCTAGGGAGAATGTCATTACTTCAAACTGAATTTAATTTAGACAGCTCTAAGTTCTTAAGTACTGCAATAAAAGGGCCAAGTGGTTAGGTTTTGATAGCATTTGGAACATGGTACCTTCAGAACCACAACAGTCACAATCATTTTCCTGAACCATTAGTTCAATATTGACTCACTAGCCTCATTTCCTGTATGATACTGGGATTTTGTCTCCCAGCCAGATACTGTCTGTGTCCAGTTGTGCTTAGTTACTGGGGAATTAGTACATCAGTTTATGAGACTTGACAAGATTACAGGGGAGTTTGGAGGACTGGGAAAAGGATGATTTTGTAGTTAAGATACTAGACTTGGACCCAGAAAGCATGGAGTCCCTTCATAGACAAAGCGTCAGAATTTGTCAGTGCATTAGCTTCCATCTGTAAAACAGTTTTAAGAATATGCCTTTTCTCCCATCTGGTTAAAGTTGTCTAGAATAATTTGGGTGTTAATAATTAGTGTTAATGGAGAGTGCTGGACAGCCTTCATAATAGGTTGTGCTACAAGTTCATTATAGGTTGTGCTACAAGTGGTACAAGGAAGGTGTCCTGAAAGAGTTTTGGAGCATTTTTCCTTGGTGTCCTTCACGTCCATCTCTGGGTGGAGCATCACTGGGCAGTAGCCACCGGCACTCTGGCTGAGTCTGAGTGTCAGTGGGTGCTGTCCAGTGTGCTTTGCTCGGTGCCCCCCCCAGGGAGCACTTGTTTTGGCCCTATGACCTGCACATGCACACCCTGTTTTTTTATGATTTGTCCCCAGTAATTAGTTGAATTTTTAAGGCTCTGGCTGCCCAATCAGTGGCAGCCCACAGTTGTTAAGTGGGCTAGGCCCACAGTCTTTTTAATTCAAATAGGCCTGAAAGAGTTTTGGCATCAACCCAGAGTTTTGGCATCGACCTACCTGTGTACCCATGCAACTGAGCCTCCACCCCACTCCTCACTCTTTCCTCTCTCTTCTTCCTCCTTTTTCACCTCTTTCTCCCTTTCTCATTTTTTCCTTCCTTTTTCTTTCTCACTTCCTTTCTCTTTCTCCCCCCATACCCTCCTTCTGGATGTGGTCATCTTCACTTGCGAAGGATTAACAACACAAGGTTCATATATAGTGTCCTTTGTCCCAAAAGTATTGTTCTTGTAATGAGCTATAGAACCAACTCAGAAGGGATCCTCTTCTAAACTTAGGCAGACCAATGCATCCTGTTACAGTTGCCAGGATACATGTATATAAACCAGTAGTTCTCAACCTTTTTAGACTCAAGGCACCCCTTGTTAGACTCCAGGAATCCCATGGAAAAAGGCCAGCTCTTAGCCCTCGCCTGTTTTTTGACTAGAGAAACATAATAGCAATTCTTTTAATGCAAATAACTCCGAAAGACGACAGCATGTTAGAATGGTTTAACACTATGGAGTCCTATATTTGAAATCTCTTGAGTTTATCTTTTGAATCATATTTCCGTACCTAACAAAGCGAACACTGCTTGACATCCCAAAGCACTCTGATTGAGAATCTCATATATAAAGTGACTAAAATGCACCTTTCACATAGGTCTAGATTCTGACTTAAAAGTGTTGCATGCTTTCATAGATTTCAAAGATTTCTAGGGTCAGAAGGGATCTATTAGATCATCGAGTCTGACTCCCTGCTCTGGGCAGGAAAGTGCGCTGGGGTTAAGTAACCCCAGCCAGATGCTTGTCTAATTGCCTTTTGAACACCTCCAAGGTAGGGGACAGCACCACCTCCCTTGGAAGCCCATTCCATATTTTGGCAACCCTCACTGTAAAGAATGTTTTCCTGATGTCCAATGTAAATCTGCTGTCCTTCAGTTTATGGCTGTTGTTTCTAGTAACCCCAAGGGGTGCCTTGGTAAACAGAGTATCCCCTGTTCCCTGCTGACCTCCCTGATGAGTTTGTAGACAGTCACAAGATCATCTCTCAGCCTTCTCTTGCTTTGCTAGAGATCACTTATTTTCTTTCCAAATTTCCCTATGTTCCACACCCATTTTGTGGCTTGTCAAAAATGATTTACATTAGGAAAAAAAATAATGAAACTGTTATGGATATTTTATGTCCTGAAGGAACGATTCTCACTGTATTTTGAAGGTTCTTGCAAGAATATATTTTTTTTGTTCTTCGTTTTGGATATGTTATGCTTTGCCTCCCGTGTTTTGGTTTTGTTAGGTTGAAAGTTATGTTTAAGTTGTCCTTAAACAACAAAGAATGAGGAAGAGATGTTTTTAATAAAAGAGTTTTATTTATGCAGTTCAAGAGTTGAAAGCAATACTCTCACAAGGCAATACATGAAAAATAAAAGGTTTATGATTACAGCTACTGACTAATGGTACAAAAATATATCATTAGGTGGAATGTGTCAGTGTTTCTCTCTGTATGCTTTAGTTTTTACTCTAACCATTTTTTAATTGTTCTTATTACCCTGAGAGTCAAAATGCCTGTTGTAAAGCATTTTAAAATAGATCCTACAGGGCATAATTGTGTCATATTTCCAGCTGTTATCTTGGGAAAATCTACTTGCCAGTCAGGTCCCCTTTGAGAAAAACCACCACTGCCATCAGCTTAGGGAAAATTTAAAGTCAGCTCAGAAGTGAAGTGGAAAATTAAAATGACAGGAAAGAAGGGGAAAGGTTACAATATAAAGAAAGCCATGTTGTTTCTTCGTTGTATTTTTTGATTTTGCTTCTGAGAGTTTTCCCTTTTCTGGCCCACATAAAGTACAGTAACATGTGGCTTGCATTGCCAATATAGTAGATATACAGCAGAAAGATAGTGATAAAAACCACATCAATTGGGAGACTGACTACATATATAGTCTTGAAGTAAATAACTTTTCAGTTCTGGTAGGGCATGGACTAAATGGTTTTATGTTTTCATTTTCCCCCTTTTCTCCTTCTTTTCTTTTCTTTTCTTTTCTTTTCTTTGTCTGAGAGTCTATGCATACAATCTGGGGCTGTTTTTATTCCACTTTGTCTGTGAGTCTATGAATGCAGTTTAGGGCTGTTAATTTTCCGTATGCTTTCATTTTTATTTCCCATTTTTTACTTATGCTATTCTTATATTTTAACTTTTCAAAAACTCCCTTTCTGACAAAGTAACAAAATGGGAAAAGAGGAAATGGGGGAAAGAGAAAGAAGAAAGGTGAGGAGAAAAACTGTGGTTTTCATTCATCTTATTGTATTCAGAAGGCAAAAGAAAAGGGAAAGGGGAAAACATTCATAAAACTATTTTTTAAATGAAAAATTATTTCTTAATCTGAGAAATGAAATCAACCTTGATATTTTTCACCAAGCTGTTTCTCCATTTTCTGACTAGCATTGTTCCTTAGCAGTATCTTTGTCCTTTCCCCCCATCCTTAATTTCTATGCCTTCCTCTAAATATGGTTTTCTCTGGGGATGCTCCAGCTTTTATATACAGTATATTGTGTGTCAATACTTGCTTTAACTAACTCTGTTTCCCTGCATTCCTTTTACATATCTCTTTTCAGCTCCTTGTAAAAAATTGCCTCATGGCTGAAATATCAATGTTTTCTTCATTGTTTATTTTCAGTGGGAAGGTAAGATTGTTTGCAACCCACACTTTTGACAAAATTTCTTTTTTCATTTGTTCCCAGAGAGACCCAGAAAAATTTACTGTCAATTATCCCTGTGTATATCTGACTCAGAGCCACCTGTGTCTTTCTCCTCTCACTCCTGTCACTGTGAGTCACTTCAGTTTTCAAACCGCCTCTGTATCTCTGAGTGGGAGACTATTTTGGCTGATATTAAATCACTATAGGCAGTACTGTTCAGTTCCTTCCGGCGTCTATGCATACTCGGTGGTGAGGAAACAGGATGTAGTGGCAAAAAGCAGCAGAAAGAGAAAATTAAGAAAATCTTTTTAATGAATGAAAAAAAACACACATTAAATAGCAGCACTTCAAATTAACCCCTTCCTCTTAGGTCCTAGCATGTTCTGTCTTCTCCGATTTTGTCCCTTAGATGATAGACTCCCTTCAGTTTAGTACAATCTTGTACAGTGGCAGGCACATTTACTGGATCTTAGGTAATTATACATAAGAATAAGGCCCTTATTATTATGGTATTTATAGTCCCAACAGCATGTGGGCTTAACAGTTCATCTACTCTCAGTCCCACTTTAAGCCTCAAGGCCTAAATCTTAATTTGCCTTCAAAAATCTGCCTGCCAAAATTGCAGCCATTGGCGGTTTCATGTGGGCACATATGCAAGAGCTGTTTGGGAAGGATTTACGGCTCTTACCCTCCAGGAGACAAAATGACTCTGAGAAGAACTCCAGATGTCAGTGAACTTGACCGAGGGGGAAGGCAAAGACTGAAAGTCCCTGAAAAAGAGGCATAACTTGTGCCTCTAAATTAAAAATGCCTAAAGCAGCTAGTCAAGGTTCTTTGAGTAGATGTGATATCTTTTATTAGACCTACTGAGTAGTTGGAAAAAAAGTTCTTAGCAAGCTTTCAGGCATAGTAACCCATAAAGCAGCTAATGAAGCTTGTGGGAACAGCTGGTCAAACTTCTGTACCATCCACTTAGGTATACTCTGAAAGAGTCAAATAGAGCTTGGCTACCCTGCCTCTTGTGCTAAGAAATATTAAGTCAAACAGATAGGATCTTGGCCACTTATCTGGTGGCCTTAGTGACCAATCTTCAATCAGTACTGACTTGCAAACAGTGGCTTCAAGCCATTAGTACTCCTCCTTGCAATGCATCTCACTCACACCTGTCCTCCCATCTTCTGGGCTGTGCTGAATCTTCCACTCTTCTACTTCACATGCCTAGGAGATTGGATGTCTTATGGGGCTCGACATGCAGGCCCAGTTACTGAGGGTGGGACATGGGAGACATCTAGGTATAGGTTCCATTTTGTCACTTCATATTTGTAAGGATCAACATCTGGTGGGGAATCAAGTGGCCCTGGCCCAGCCTGCTCTTACCCAGAAATAGCTGAACTTAGTTCTGCCATGCTGTTTCTCCAAGGCTGTTAAGGAAGTGAGAATTCTGGGTGTTAGCATACTGAACCTGACCTTTGTAACAGCAGAATGGTGAGCTTTTTCCCCCTCAAGATGCTAATGCTTCTTCAGTGGAGGGGTCAAGCCCTGCTTGGGGCCTGAGGACTCACAGTGTTCTTCACAGGACACCCCAAGACTCAAGATATCCTGAGCTAGTCCAATGCAGGCTTCCCACCAAGACACAGCTGTGGCAATGGAGACTGAAATCATTGTGATTCACATGATCATTTTGATGTTCTCATTGCCTGCAATGTGGGCATGGTGCAGGTTATTGGTGCTCTACAGAGGGGGCAGATTTTGGCAGTGCACTTGGGAGGTGGGTCCCCTCCTTGTCTATATCAGTCATAGACTGTATCTCTTCCTTGTCCACTTCAGCCTGTATTGTCTTCCTCTCCCTAGTCTTCATCCTTTTCCCTTGCTATCTAGACCCTCAGGCAAAGGAATGCCACTTTGTACAACTATGTTGTGCAGAATGCAGCAAATCATGAAAATCCTATTGGCTTTCAATGGGCTATACTGTAATGTGCTACCAGGTGTAGGGAGACAACGTCACTGCTCAGAGCTCTCTCTCTGACTGACCTGGTAATTCTATGAGTATCGTTGTACTGCTGCTCTGCATTATTCATGGTGCATGCTAGTTTTAATCTGTATAGTCTGACTTTCACTTCAACTCGAATCCATAATAACTAGATATCTTAGTAGGACTTGTGGTTTGAGCAGGGAGATGTACACGTGGATGGCTAAATCTAATTAATAGGCAGCATTTACTTCTCTTTCAATTGCCTACCATTTAAAGTTCATACTCAGGATATGTGGGTTCCAGATACCCTCAACCACAGAGGTATCCCAACAGAATACCCTAACCATCAAGCTATAGGGCAAGCCTGTATATAAGTACACTTCTGTTCAAGCTAGACTACTGGGCAGCCAAGAGCAAACAAGTCATGAGGCTAGAAGCAGAGCAAGCAAGAGGGGAGTTCACTGAGTTCTGGCTCTTGTTCTTCAGACAGTTTATGCATTTTACCCAATGAATTTTTAATGCCAAATCTATCACTTACACTGATGTTAAACTGAACTAATGTCATATTCTGGATAGCACTTTAGTAGCAGTGGATGGGATCTGGCTCAGTAGAGTCACATCAATGCAAGTGAGAAAGAACTTTGGCCTGCACTGCGAAGGAGATTGCCAATACTTTATTACCAATAATTAGTATGCCTACTCTACCCTGCAGTGTTTGGTTGATACATGTTGAGAGGTGCCACAAGAGAAATGTGATTTCAGGAGAAATTTGACAGTGGTGAAAGTGGGTTGGTATTCCAAAAAGTGGGGTGAGTGAGTGCCAAGGGCTGGAAAATACTGAGCATTTGTCATGGATTCATCTCAAAACCAAGTTGCGTTTGGGGTTCACCATGTGGCATGCTTGGATATTTTCCCAAATGAGATTTACTTGTGTGGTGTTTAGTTTTTATTTATAGTGAGTGTGATGATGGGTTCAGTTTTGCCATTTACACACCTATACTATTTGATATAAATTTACTTTTGTAATTTCATGATGTAACTGGAAGATAATCAAATGAGGTATTTAGCACATACCCAAGGCATAGTGTGCCTGCAAAGGGAAATCAACTCCTCTGTAGAAAAAGCATCTGAGGGAAATGGCCCTCCAGTCAGTGTGTGCCAGGTATCTCAGAGAGACCAGAAATTTTTGGAGGATTTTGGTGAATCATGACAGGACTGAAGCCAAGAGAGGTGGACCTGAGTCACTGAGCCAGGGCTGAAATCTGGTAGCCGAAGAAAAGAGAAGCTGATGCTGAAAGGGCTGACACCTCTACAAGGGACAGAACAATATTGAGTAAAACTGGTGAGGCATGGGCATGGCTGCAGGGGAGGTTGGAGAACATGAACAGCCCATACAACAACAGGTGTCTGAGGCATGTATAGGCCAGAAGTGCCCATCTGGCAAAGGACAGGATTTGGGCTAGCGGGGTCTGAGAGAGGAGCTGCTGGTAAAAGTAGGATGAAGGTATACTCTAGGAATCTTGGGCAGCTTCCCTTTGAAAAATCAACCATTATATGAAAGCATAGCAGGAAAGAGTAAAGGGAGGGTACCTACAGCTAGCGCAGGGCAGTAGCTTTTGGGTCACCAGGGAATGTTACGGGTGCCCATGGGGCCCAGTCCTGCTACACTTGGGACAAGAGGCAGTACAGTGTGCAGAAAATTGAGATTTTCGAGGTCTTTCATGAACAGATTTATGACAGGCAATATTGTATACATTCAGGCTTTATTTTTCTGAAAGGAAAGAGAGACCTTGTGGTTTGCTACTAACAGTCCACCACACTTCGTTTTCGTCTGTCCAAACACACATACCTATTCCTTCCTGGAAGGAAGTCTGTATAATGTCTTTCAACACCCCTAAAAGAGATTTGGCCTGCCCTTGAATGTTGTGAAGATGAAGGTTCTCCACCAACCCTCCCCAGGCCAGCTGAACATCCCTTGCACTATCTACATAGATGGGGAGGCTCTGGAGCACATGGAGCACTTTCCGTATCTCAGAAGCCACCTCTCTCAACAGACTACCATCAAGGAAGAAGTCCAGCACTGGGTCAACTGTGCCAGTGCTCCCTTCTTCAAGTTGGGACAACATGTCTTTGAAAATAGAGACCTTTGGAAGTCGACAAAAGTTCTGGTTTACAAGGCTGTAGTCCTGACCACCCTCTTCTACTGCAGGGAAACCTGGACCATCTACCAATGCTACATTAAGACCCTCGAGAGCTTTCAGTAGCGGTGCTTGTGTCGATTCCTGCGGATAAAATGGGAGGACTGTCAGACCAGTGCAAGCATTCTCCATGAAGCTGCGTCCACCAGCATCGAAGCCTTGCTCTTGAGGAATCAATTCTGATAGATGGGCTACTGCGTCTGGATGTCCAAGAACCACCTTCCTCACCAAGTTCTCTTTTCTCAGCTCTCCATTGGCCAATGCTCAATGGGTAGCCAAAGGAAACAGTACAAAGACACACTCAAGGTTGCCTTCAAGCATTGGTGCATTGACACCAATGGCTGGCAGGAGCAAGCTGCTGACTGTTTGGTGTGGCACCACCTGGTTTACCAAGGCGTGCACCACTTTGAGGCCCAATGACTCAATACTGAGGTGGAATGGCAGAAGAAGGAGAAGCGGACCAACCCAGAGCTGCGAATCGCATTCCCCAATGCAACAACATGCCCTCATTGCCAAAGAACGTTTGTATCCCGAATCAGACTCTTCAGTCACCTGAGGACGCATCAAGCCTGACGGATATCATCCTTGATTTCGAGGGACTGCCAGTGATGACCTGCATGAGGTACTATAATGAGGACTAAAAACCTTTTCAAATAGTAGAGTACAGGCATATATTCCAGCCTCCCTGAGAGGCAGTTTCAAGCAGGTAGAATATCATGCGAAGAAGTTTGTTGCCTGCCTATAGTGCTGTTTAATGCTTCCCCCCTTCTCCCCCTGCAATGATTCCATGTTACAGAATACACCAATAACCCTGGAAGCATACGTTCACTGTCCCCTGCCAGTGCCCTGTCCATCTCCTTGGGCTAGAGAATTGGGCTCCCATTTGTGTGTTCTCCTTCTGGTCCCATGACTCTTTCCTGTAACCTGGCTTCATCAAGAGGGTACTTTCAGTCCTGCTTAGCCTGTGGCTTTATGTTTGGAATACTGCTCTGTAATGCAGAAGCTCAGAATTTAAATCTGCAAAGAAGATGATGGGTCTAGAACCTAGATTTCCCTAGTCCTGTACTGTTGCCTCAACTACTGGGTAGATGACACTACCCATTATACTGTGTCAAACAGTTGCTGGTTATGGCTTTTGGCCAGCTCTGTTACCGGGGGTTTGTGCATCATTTCTATACCTCACTGGCAAAATGGAATTGCAGTAAAACATAAGTAGAATCAACACCTCTTTAGCCATACTGAGTTGCTTCCCTGCATGAGCAGGAAGGCAAGCTTAATTGCATAGGGTGAGAATGCAGATACATATGAAATGTAGACATCTTAGTGTAATTCAGGCCCTTATGCAGCATAAAGTATAATGTAGTTTCATGATATAAATGCTTAAACAAAGTGTGGTAGTGCTACCTAGACATCTTAGTGGTGAAGTAGAATTTCATCCTTTGGTACAAAGGATTGATTCAGGGATTCAAGGGGGATGCAGAAAATGCATTGGGAGGCTATAATTGACTTAAGTATCCTTAATGTACTTTATAAGGCAAACAGGGTTTGTACCCAACAGATAACCTAATTAATTTAGATAGTGTGAACTGAGCCATAAACCTGCTATCCTCTTTTCCTTTACAGCTTTCCCTGAGAAGACCAGCTGCTCAACACCTCTTTGCTTCTGTCATCACCAAAAAAGGTAAATTGTGAACAGATGGTTAGCAAAATTAATGAAAACAAAGAGTGGGAGGGGAGACAGATTCATAGATTCATAGATTCATAGATGTTAGGGTCGGAAGGGACCTCAATAGATCATCAAGTCCGACCCCCTGCATAAGCAGGAAAGAGTGCTGGGTCTAGATGACCCCAGCTAGATACTTGTCTAACCTCCTCTTGAAGACCCCCAGGGTAGGGGAGAGCACCACCTCCCTTGGGAGCCCGTTCCAGACCTTGGCCACTCTAACTGTGAAGAAGTTCTTCCTTATGTCTAGTCTAAATCTGCTCTCTGCTAGCTTGTGGCCATTGTTTCTTGTAACCCCCGGGGGCACCTTGGTGAATAAATCCTCATCAATTCCCTTCTGTGCCCCTGTGATGAACTTATAGGCAGCCACAAGGTCGCCTCTCAACCTTCTCTTGCGGAGGGTGAAAAGGTCCAGTTTCTCTAGTCTCTCCTCGTAGGGCTTGGTCTGCAGGCCCTTGACCATACGAGTGGCCCTTCTCTGGACCCTCTCCAGGTTATCCGCATCCTTCTTGAAGTGTGGCCCCCAGAATTGCACACAGTACTCCAACTGCGGTCTGACCAACGCCCTATAGAGGGGAAGTATCACCTCCCTGGACCTATTTGTCATGCATCTGCTGATGCACGATAAAGTGCCATTGGCTTTTCTGATGGCTTCGTCACACTGCCGGCTCATGTTCAACTTGGAGTCCACTAGGACTCCAAGATCCCTTTCCACCTCTGTGCCACCCAGCAGGTCATTCCCTAGGCTGTAGGTGTGCTGGACATTTTTCCTCCCTAGGTGCAGCACTTTGCATTTCTCCTTGTTGAACTGCATCCTGTTGTTTTCTGCCCACTTGTGCAACCTATCCAGGTCTGCTTGCAGCTGTTCCCTGCCCTCCTGCGTGTCCACTTCTCCCCATAGCTTTGTGTCATCTGCAAACTTGGACAGAGTACATTTCACTCCCTCGTCCAAGTCGCTGATGAAGACATTAAAGAGTATCGGTCCAAGGACCGAACCCTGCGGGACCCCACTGCCCACACCCTTCCAGGTCGAGACCGACCCATCCACCACGACTCTTTGGGTGCGACCCTCTAGCCAATTCGCCACCCACCGGATCCAGATAAGGAAAGAGGACATCAAAGACTATTTGAATGTTTTGAATGAATTCAAGTCAGCAGTGCCTGATGAAATAGATCGTAAGATGTTGAAATAATTACTTGATGAGTTCTCAAAGCCATTAGCAAATTGTCACAGAGCATTTAGGTGCCCTGCTCCTAAGAAGGGAAAACTGCTAGGGAAGGGACCCTAGCAGTGAGTGAATAAGAAGCCCAGCTGTTGGTTGCCTGGGCAACCGAGCTAACAAGCAATCACACCTGCCAGCGGTCAGCTGACTATAAGGGGCAGGGCCTGGCCCTTATAAACCCTAGGGGCGGAGGCCAGAGGGGGTTCCCTTATAAACCCTAGGGGCGGAGGCCAGAGGGGGTTCCCTGCCAGCAGCCAAGGAGGAAGGAGCTCTCTGTCAGGGAAGAGAGAAGAAACCTGATGAAGGAGCAGTGTCTGACAGCGGAGAGATGAAGAATCCCCGGGTAGGCTTGAATGTTGTTATGGCCAAGCGGCTTCCATTTAAGTTATAGCCGGAAGGCTTGTGTTTGCGTTGCTATTTGTTAAACCGGTGGTTTGGGTGAGGCTATTAGGGGTTGGAGGAGGCCTCATAGGGGACCCACAGCAGTGTGGGGATCCCAGCACCAGTGAGGGCGCAGCATTCGGCGTACATTGACCCCAGCCCCAGAGAGGGGCAGTTGAGAAGCCCCAGAGAAGGGTCATTGCTGAGAAGCCCCAGTGCGGGTGTGGTGAGCCCTGGAGAAGGGGGCAGCATTGTGGTGAGCCCCAGGGAAGGGGGCAGCACTTGAGAAGGCCCCCAGAGAAGGGGCAGCATTACTGAGAGGCCTCAGAGAAGGGGGCATTGTTGAGAAGCCCCAGTGTGGGCATGGTGTTCCCAGAGAGAGGGCAGCATTTATTGAGAGGGACCCTGAGAGGGGCGGCGTTACTATGGAACCCCGGAAAGGGGGCACTGCTGAGAAGCCCCAGTGCGGGTGCGGTGAGCCCCGGTGAGAGGGTGGCATTACTGAGGAGCCCTGGAGAGGGGGACTACTGAGAAGCCCCAATGTGGGCGTGGTGAGCCCAGAGAGAGGGTGGCATTATGGAAGAGGCCCCAGAGGAGGGCGGCATTATGGAGGAGGCCCTGAGAGAGGGCATGGAGAGACACAGGGCTGCGGAGAGCCCGAGCGCCAGAGAGGGCGCGGAGACAGAGAGAGACAGAACAATGTCTGTTACACCTGTGAGGCTTGGGGCGTGGTACAAGGGTGGTAGGAGCCATGCATAGCCCATAAGCCTGGGGTGTACGGAACACCCGAGACAGGGGAACCGTGGCCAAGAAGACAGAAGGCAGCCTCCCTATAGATAGATATAAAAATCAAAGTCGTGGCAGGAGAGAATTAGAGGGTGCAAGTCGGCAGCTTGGCACGGTAAAGGAGGCGGCAGGGGAGAGCACGACGACCCTGACCGCCCTCCTGTCACTTTAATGTGCAGTGGCCTATTTTACTGCGCATCAAAGCATCATATAAAAAAGTGCTATTATGCTAATGCACGGTAAAATAGGCTACTGCACATTAAGCATAATTTAAAAACCATGCACATTTGTTACTGTACATTAAGGCAGCCTAATGCACATTTATTTAGTACCTCACATTGGAGGTACTAAATTTAATGCATATTAGGAAAAGCATCTTCATGCACGTGTAGACATGCCCATTGAGTGGAGTCCTGGAAGAATTAGTTTGGGGTCTAGTACTTTGGGGTTGGTCAACATTGTTATTTATTATTTCAATGAAGGTGTGATGTGTGTACTCACCAGATTTGCAGAATACATAACTGGGTGTGATAGCAATTACTTACAAAATAGAATTAAAACCTGAAATAATCTCACTAAATTGAAGAGCTGGGTCATGAGTAGTACAATGGAACACAACAAGGACAAACATAAGGTATTTCACATAGGAGAAAGAAACCAAATACACTAATACAAATCAGGGGACAGCTGGCTGGGCATAGCACTGCCAAGAAGGATCAGGGTGTTATAGAGGCTGACAAAATGAACATGAACCAGCAATTTGATGCTGTTGCAGAAAATGCAAATGTCATCCTTGATTATATTAACATAAACATCTTGCCTTGGAGCTGATGTATACTGATTAGAGAGGAATCAGTGGGGAGCGACAAATGTGAAGAGTGGTTTGGAAAGTGAGCAGTGTGCAGAGAAGTTGAAAGAAATGGGAACATTTAGACTGGAGAAAAGATTAAGGGGTAACATCACAACATTTTTCAAATATTTGAAAGGTCATCCGAAAGAAGATGATAAACAGTTGTTTTCCCTAATTGCTGAGGGTATGACTAAAAGAAGTGGGTTTAAACTATAGAAAGGCAGATTCAGGTTAAATCTCATGACAAACTTCCTAAATGTCAGAACACTTAGTTATTGGATCAAACTGTCTAGGAAAACCAGAGAACCTCCTTCACTGGAAATTAAAAAAAAAAGAGACTGGATAGGCAAAGGGATTCATAGATTGTTAGGGGCTTGAAGGGACCTTGTAGATCATCGGGTCCAGTCCCTCTGCACTAGGGAGGAAAAGACAACTGGGGTCAAGTGACCACAGCAAGGTACTCCAGGTGCGGTCTCACCAGTACGGAGTACAGTGGGAATATCACTTCCTTAGTTTTGCATGAGATGCAACAGTCAATGCATACCAGCGTGTTGTTTGCCCTGCTGGCCACAGCATTGCACTGCTGGCTCATGTTCATATGATGGTTGATCTCTACCCCTAGGTCCCTTTCGGCCATGGTGCAAGTCAAATTGTCATCACCAAGCCTGTAGGTATGTTGCGGATTGTTTGCCCCCCCAGATGGAGCACCTTACACTTCTGAGTGTTGAACTTCATCTGGTTCCAGTCTGCCCAACTCTTCAGCCTGCCCAGGTTTGCCTGTATCTGTAGCCTATCTTCTGGCATGGCCACACTCACCCATAACTTGGTGTCATCCACAAACCTGGACAGTGAGCTTTTTACCCCCACATCCAAATCATTGATAAAGTTGTTGAAAAGCACTGGTCCAAGCACGGACCGCTGAGGAACACCACTGGCCACTTCTTGCCAGGATGGATTACCTGACTCTTGTGGTCTCTTCCTTTCTATGATTCTATGATGAACAAAAACTAAGAGGAAGGATAATTCATTGGACCAAATTTTCTGTTGGTGTAAATGAGCTAAGGCCCATTAACTCCAAGAGATCTTTGCTTATTTATGCTAGTGAAGAATTGATTCCTTTTGCTTCCTGTGATTCCAGACTTTTCAATTTAATTTTATTTAGCATTTTCTTTTGTTTTTCCTTCCTTCCAGCATTAAAAAATTATTATTGTTTTAATGAGAAGTTAATTTTGTTTTAGTAAAAATTTGCAACTTTGAAATTATCTTTGTCATTGTCAGTGATCCCTTATGATTGAGGATGATCTTACCAGGGATCCTGGTTTTCTCTGATACAAAAATCCCCATTTTTGATTAAAAAAAGTAACCCAAAATCCACATTTTTCCGTGATTAAAATGAAACACAATGGTGTGTGTGTGTGTGTGTGTGTGTGTATATGTATATAGAAAGTGGTGTTTCATTTTAATCAAGGAAAAATATGGATTTTAGGTTACTTTTTTTAATTTGAAAATTGTGGATTTTTTTTTATCAGAAAATCAGGATCCCTGAATCAGTGATCACTCCCCCAGGTCAAGTAAAGGGTTGTAGATAAGTCTGTTGATGGCTAAGAAGGCTGATGCTAGAGCTGCAGGCTCTCTGGCAGATGTCACAGGTGGTTGTTAAAAGGAGGGTTGGACCACAGATTTCTCGGTCTTTTATTTCCTTTCCTTCTGTCATTTTTCTGCCTCCAGGGTGAAACAGTTTTCTTCAAAACCTTTTCTCACAAGGCTAGTTTTTCCCAACTTGTGGTGTCAATGCCACACTTCTTAATGGTCATCTTGAGGGTGTCTTTGAAATGTTTCCTCTTGGCCCCATATGTCCTTTGTTCTTGGTTGAGTTGGGAGCCTAGCAGTTGTTTTGGTAAATGTACATTAGGCATATGCACACAATGCCGTGTCCACTGCAGCTGATGTTGGATAATCAATGCTCCCATACTGATGGTATTAGCATTGGTGAAGATATTAGCATTTATACGATGATCCTCCCACTTTATGCCAAGAATCTTCTGGAGGTGGTGCTGGTGATGTCGTTTGAGGCTTTTCAGGTCATCTTTGTAGTGTACCCAAGCTTTACAGCTGGAGAGAAGATGAAGAACAACAAAGCATCTGGACCTGATTGCTGACTATGAAAGCTTGGACCAGATTAAAATGGGTTTGGACAGTGCCTCTTGCACAAAAATGCAAGACAGTGTCTGAGGCAAGACTGGGCTGTGGTAACAAGCCTGCCACAAAGAAAATCAAACTCCACTAATGGCTTGCAACCCATTAGGCGTAAGAAAGAGTGGAGCTTGCAGTACCCAATACCAGACTCAGGCCATAAGTTAATAACTGTCATGATAACAGTCCTCAACCTTCTACCACGCCTGAGCCAAAAAAATATAAGTATCCAATGGCCTCTGATCTTCATTCTCTCCATAAGCCATTTGACACAGCTATTTATTAAACTCCAGTGTTAAAATAACTATTGAAAAATAGTATTCTGTGATTGACTTCCTAAAGGTACCTCATTCAATCAATACCCATATCCCATTTGATTCTAAACTGATCAAAAGCTTGCAACCTTCACAAACATACAAACAAAATACAATTGTAATATGTTAATTCTGTCCTTGTCTGCTTTGTTTGGACTTTGGTTAACTAAATATCAAGAGGGAATGCTTTGAAGCTATACAATTAAAACAGTATAAAAAGCAAGACAGAACTGCCAGCGAGGTGTGTGCAATCCAGGGAAGATCAAGAAGCTGTCTTGCTGCCACCCAGCCCACGAATGAAGGATCCATGCTCTATAAAGCTGTACAAGACCTGCTTCCTGCTTGCTTGGGTAACAGCTCTTGCAGCTAAGATAATACAAGGACTAACAGCTCACTTACTGAATATTAAGGAAAAATCTTCTGTTTCTTTCATTTAATTTTATAGTTTGTTGGTAGTTATTAAAGTAAGTCTATCTGCTGTTAATCAACTGATCATTGTATCAATTTTTAAAGTATTAGGTTTAGAAATTTGGTTTCTAAGTGCAACACTGATAGCATACCAGTTGAGGTCTTCAAAGTTGGTGGGAAAACTATGACCAACAAGCTCCACACAGTTTCTTAAAACTTGGAACACTGAGGAAATCCCTGCTGCCAACATTGTCACCATTTTTAAAAAGGGAGATAAGTCTAACTGTGGAAACTTTGAAATAATGTGGTCCTGACTTATTAAGGGCCTTAAATTAGCACTAATTCTTCAGCTGGTGCAGAAGTACGTGGGCTGCTTTCAGAGTGTATTGGCATTTCTTCACTTAATAAATGAATATCTGTATACCAAGTGGGTTGTCTAGGAGGCAGTCATATTTAGCTCCAGTGCAAGTGAGTTGCAGTACTGTAACACAGAGTGTATGTGTGCATGGCAAGCATCTCATCCAAGATGAAAAGTTAGATTCCCCTGACTAGCCCAAGTCTGAAGAAGACTTTCCTTGTTTCTACTGAAAAGTGTACATTTGGCAGCAATGAGGAATCCATTTGACCCCTCGACTTTCTGCTACTTTGATGGCGGGACATTAGAGACTTTTGATTGATGATGAGATCAGTGTATCAGCCAGCTCCTGTAAGTGCTTCCCTACTTATACCAGCACATCTGGTTTTCCTGTATTAAATCTAAGCCAACAATTTTTTTTTTTTTTTTATCCATCTGCTTGTTTCGTCCAGGAACTGGGACATTTTGGTAATGGCCAAGGTTGCGCTCCACCTCCAGCTGCCAGGCTGAGCTCCACGAGACTCTGCAGCTGTGCTCTGATCAGCTCTGCCAGCCCCACGGAGCTCTGCCCAGCAGTGGGAGGCAGGCAGAGCCAGGGCTGCACTTTGCTCCCCACTGGCCGGACTGAGCTCCATGGGGCTGTGGAGCCACTTGGAGCACAGCCTGGTGGCGGGAGGCGAGGAGAGCCAGGGCTGCGCTCTGCCTTCTGCCGCTGGGCTGAGCTCCATGGAGCTGCAGAGCCACTCGGAACACAGCCTTGGTTCTCCCCTGCCTCCCACCACTGGGCTGCTTTGAAAATCAAAATGTTTCGAGTGCCCTCATTTTGTTTCAAAGCTGTTTCAAACCCCGAGTTCCTCTGCCAGCCGAGGCTGCTCTGACTGGGCTTTATGTGCTGTGCATGAATTAACTTTGAAGCAATATGCTCTGGAGTTTTTTGCTCCTGAGTGCATGTTCAAACAGTGCGCCCAAGAGCAAAAAACTTTGGAGAAATAAGCTCCTGAATTTTTTTGTGCACAATAACATTAATTGAATGTGTAGATGTGTAGATGCCCACTATGTCTGAAGTTGGTCTTTCATCTACAGTAAGTCTATTGTGTAGTAATTACTCAGGCTTATTGTGTTGCATTTTGTGTGGCTTAATATCTGATATAATAAAACAAAAATCAGTTGGAAAAAAGGCCCATTTTATTTCTATTCTGAAGAAAACATTTTCAGTCTTTCTCACTACTTGCATAAATCGAAATAAATTTATCTTTGTCCTCAATTTGTCTTACACTCAGAAGAAAAGCCCTTAAAAGGCAGGCCTGCCTATCTGGAATAATGGATGCTGAATAACTAGTGAGTCGATGTAGTTTTGAATGCAACCATTTTCAAAAGTTACCACTCCTGATAGCAGTATGACTGGAAGGCATAATGTGGTGGACAGTGCAGTGGTGCCATTCCAGAATGAGAACATTTCTGTGGTGGCACTTCCTGAAAAGATATCACTGCTCATGTAGGAGGTGCCTCTGTCAGGTAAGTTAGGTATTTTTGTGACAAATGTATAAGCAAAAATATGTTTGGATATTTCACTGTGTATGTGGGGCCCTGTATAGACATTAGACTTTTACCAGTATAAGTAATTGGAAACTGGTCTATACCAGTAACAGAACAGAAGTTCAACACACACAGACTGGTTTAAAAATGGCAGAACCCAGTCTAAGATTTTCCCCCTTTCCCTACACCAAAGGGTGAATGTGCGTGTACAGGCAGTCCTTGACTTAAAACATTTCGAGTTACAAGTCCTTCCAAATCAATATACTTGCTATTTACAATATAAATACATTAATGTAGCTATATTACTCATCTATAATTGATTGGGTACAAAATTCTGGGGTATTTTTGGTGAAAATAGGGTATCAGGCCTTGGTTCAGGAACCAATCCCCCATTTATAACCTTGTTTCTTATGAGAAAATTGGTTCTGAGTTACAACATTTTGACTTAAGACCCAGTTTCCAGGAACCAATTTTGTCGTAAGTCCGAGGACAGCCTGTATTCTGTTCATTACGCTGCTTAAAAAACCCTCATGTAACTTGGATCGATTCTACCTCAGGCTTTTTGAATGTCTGTACCTAGCCCAGATATCTATTTTTTTCAGGGGAGGGGAATAGTGAGGTAAATATTTTTATATTTGCCTTTTATTTCTCCCTTTTCTCTTCATCTAGTGCTCAAAGATAAACAAACCAGGTCCTCTGGGGACTCAGTCCTCTGTTTTTCTGAAGCTCAAGCCCTTTTGGGCTCTTATCATTCTACAGGCTCTCTCTTTTCCTCTACTTGTACTTAGATCACAGAATAAAATGCAGTAAGGTCAGATCTTCAGCTGGTATAAATTGACACCTCAACACTGAAGTCAGTGGAATCATGCTGGTTTACAGCAGCTGAGAACGTGGCCTAATGTGTTTTTATTATGAATTAATGATCTCTACTCAGCAGGATACCACATCGGTTCTATAACAACGTTGGCTCCTGTTTCTGCAGGAGTTTGTTTCCTGGCAAATCGATGGTTAGAATTAGGGCTGGGCTAGTTCTATGCTCATATTTACCTGCTTGTTAAACAGTAGTATACTCAGGATGGAAGGTCTGAGAGGTCTGAAGCTCTCATTAGCTGTATTTGGATCACTTGTGAGCAGGCCATTTCTTTCAGGGTTAAGTTTAGTTTCAAGCAATATTGTTTGAGAAAGTAGCTGCACATCATTAAACTGAATTGTGGAGCCATACAGCTGTTTTGTATTACGGATTCCAGATAATTCTTTTGTAGTGCATGCTTATTGGCTTTGTGTAAATATTTCTATGGAAGAAGCTTAACAATCTGCCTTGGCATCACCTGCCTTTTTCTGTGCTCACTAGAATGAAGTCACTGACATATGGAAATATTTAGATAATTGCACTTAACAAACTAGACTGGAAATAACAGACATATCCAACAAGCGAAATATTCAAAGCAGTGACACGTGAATGTTCTTTTAGAACCCCAGTTGAGCATAATTGATGAAGCTGTTAGGGCAAATAACAACAAAAATGACTATATTAAAGAATTACTAAGGTCTGATACTATCAGAAGACAGTGTTTTGGGGAATGATGTTATTATTTTATGCATAAAGGGCAGTTTTTACACTACATTTTCATTTGTGACAATTAAAACTTTACTAATTATTATTATATTGACTATTGTATTTTCTCAGTGCCCCTAAAATGTTTTGATTAGGTTTTTGAAGGTGCAGCATTTACAATCCATCCAGTCACATCTGCTTATCACCCACTTTGAAGGATGTATTACTGGGTATTGTTCTGAGTAGAAGACCGTTTGAACCACTGTGCTATAGAATAGGCTCGGTGGTGGAACCTTCCACTGCGTTTTGGAAACTGGGCATCCAAAAATTTGAGACACGGGGCTATAGAGAGATGGGGGAAAGACCCACTCAAGCATGCCCTGCCAAACTGCTCCTGCTTGCAAGTTTTAGGCCCAGAGATGCAGTGGTGAAACTGCTTTGAGAATGTCCTTCTATAGCCACTTCTAAGAACAGGCTTCTGGGGTTCTTTAGAGCAGACCAAGGATGCTCTGGGAGCAGCTTTCCTGCCACATTTCTGGGTTGGCACAAGCAAGTAGTCAAGGTAGCCTGAGAGCATCCATTCCTAGTCATGCTGGGAGACAGCTTAACTTTCTCCATTCTTTATATATGGAGCCAGGGTACTTACATCCCTCAGTTGCCTGTATTAAGAATTAAGAACCCTGATCTGGGTTCTTATTTTTTTAGATATTGTAATGCCTAAGTAGAAGCTCCTGTGTAACCAATCAAAGAACCTCAAGCTCTTTGGAGCAGGGCCTTACTCTACTTTGTAATTGTATAAGACCTTTCATGGTGGGACCCATAACTAATCTGGGATTCTAGCAACTATTTTAACAAAAATAATGTTAATTAACTAGTTAATAACTATAGAGGGCTGTGGCAAAATACTATGTAATCTAATTCTTATTAACAGATTCTATTAGCCTATTTTCAGAAGAACCAGAACTGTAGGCTTTAGGAGTGGTCTTTTCTCTCTGGAGCTGACTCTCTTCCTCACTTGATTTGAGGTATGTCCCTGTATGGTGGGATGTCTCCCAAGCATTACATTTCCAGTTCTTTACAAATAAAAGAGAGAAATCAATCCTAGCGGCATTAGATCTTGTTCTGGGCTTTAAATCTAAAATCATCCTATTTTGGTCGTCTCCACAGGATTCTAAGCTTTCCATGGTGTGACCTCAGGATTCATTGTTAATCTATACTGTATTATTTTTATGATAAAAAATAAAGAAGGGTAGATCACTAAGTTCATGTAGACTTACTACAGATGACAACTGCAGCTGGTTGTATTAAAATTCTAACAAATTCTAGGATATATGGTCTCTGGGTAAGAAATGAATATGGTCTGTAGATGTGATAGTCTGACTTCCTTATGATAGGAAAAGGAGGAGTATACAATAAAATATTTACCGGTGGGAATACTACAATTTGACTGTCCAGACCTTTTCAAAGCAGTCTGAGTCATCCTGGTAGTGTATTAGTTTTTCCTCACATGATTTCTTTTGTACTGTTTGACCTTGAATATAATTCCAACTAGTAAAAGCATATGTCTGAATTTTTATAATATTTATCTGCCTATGTAATAAACCTTATTAAAAGAGAGAAAACATTTTAGCTCCAGATTCTAGCTTCATTTGCTGTTTTGCAGCTGAAAAAATACAGGTCACTCAGGATGATCAGCATTTAGTCAGACTGCAGCCTCTTTTGGGAAATGGAGAAGACAGTCAAATGAGGAAGGAAAGTGGGAGTGAACAATTATCTGCATAAGAGTGGATCATTGTTAGTTAAATGCCAAGGTCAATCCAGATGTCATTTTTTCTGAACATAAAACCATATGTTCAGTAAAATAGGATTCTCTAGAAGACTAAGTAAATTGATTCCTAATTATAAAATTATCATTTGTCTCTTTTAGTATGACATCAGCTTGTCTGGGTTTGCCCAGATAATAGGAATGAATCTTTTATAAAAGGTTCCTTGATTTTAAGCTTTTATATTGGGCATCTAAACTACCATACTGCTGAAGACTTTAAAAAATGTAGCATATAAAGCATTGAAAAATGTATACAGAGAAGAGCAAAAACATACATTACTATGGCTTTGATCTTCTTTGTCATCTTTTATCCTAACAGTCCATGAGACAGTATAGGGGAATACAGTAAAATCTATGTTATCTGGGACATGAGAGGAATGTTGGGTTCCGGTTATGTAAAAATTCCAGATATCTAAAAATACCGGAGGGGGCGGGGCTTGCAGTGGTGGTATGGGGTGGTGGATGGCAGTGGAAGCATGGGGTGGTGGTATGGGGCTTGCACACTGTGGCAGCAGTGGTGGTGGCATGAGGTGGTGATTGGCAGTGGTGTAGTGACGGTGCGGCGGTGATGCAGTACGGGTTAATAGAGTATTCTGGCTAGTAGAATGCCGGATAACAGGGACTTTACTGTAATATTAAAATTGTGTTATGGAGAAATTAAGGACAAATTTAGATGTCTAACTCTACACTGGTATTTAAATATATAATTAGTTTTGAAAAATAGTTTGCATATGCAACTCTGGTTGAAGTCATGGACATTAATGGGAGATATTCAGCTCCCCTTTGCAAACAAAGCCACAATTTTAAGTGTCTATGTATAAACTTAGGTACCTAATTCAAGGCTCCCAAATTTGAGAATTTTGGCACACATGATTTTTCAAGGTCAAAAAGGGTTCTTGGGAAAGCCAGAAATAGAACCCAGATCATTCTTCAGAAAAAAAACTAAAGTCTTTTCCATCTCTACTAACTTCTTTGATTCTGTGCCTTAATTGGTTTATATCTATTTTATACCCATTTCTTCTGGTTATACCATTTATTAACACCAGTTAGGAACCAGGGAATTGAATAACCTATTGTATGTGATGAGATTAAAAGGGTTTGGCCTGTTTTACTTAGAAATAATGAAGGTAAAACAGGGACATGATTACTCTATCAATATATTTACAGGTGTCAGCACGGTATAGGATAGGGTCGTGGGGCCCACTGGCTCTGCACCTGATGAGACTGTGGTGTGGGGATGTGAGCTCACCCAGTCTTTATGCTCAGCCTTGATTACCCAATTCTCTCCTGCCATGTCTTGGTGTTGTATTTGTTTTCGTCAGGAGATGGTCTACTTCCCACTGTGTCAGTGAGTTTCCCCTCTCTATGAACTTGGAGGGTTTTTTTTCTTATTTCTTTACAACACGGTGACTATCAGAAATGAGAACAAGTAATTTAAGTTCAAGAACAGTTCTGGCTCAAGAACAAATTTAGACTCTAAATTATAAGAAGGTTTTTAATGACTGGAGGAGTGATGTTTTATTTTTTCAAACAATAAAGTGCAGGTAAAAATTATGAGTTATTTCAAGATGGCACTTAACAAATTTATGGAATGGATAGCATAATAGGACAAGAGTGTTCATGGATTTGTAATCTGTGGATGTGACATTTGGATTCAGATATTTGTTATCCCTGCATGAGAACTGAAATGTAACTATCTCCACATGGGAGATGTCTGGTAACCCCATGTTTAGGTTTTCTCCTAGTGTCCGTATGAGCCACAAATAAATGCTTTGTTGGTTTGTTTTGTTTTTTCCTCCTTTCTGCTAAGGATTGGGTGCTGACAAAACAAGAAGTGGGAGATTTAACTCAGGTTCACCGGTGCTCTTGTTAGAACTCTAAGTTACCAGGATGAGGGTCTTGGTCTTCCCCTCAATGCCAAATCAGTCATTAGATTTGGATGCAGGAAAGAATTTTTCTGCTAGGTCAAATTTAGCAAAGACTGTGGGGTGATTTGCCTTCTTGTGTAGCTTGGGCATGGTCCTTTTCCTATCATCATCAACATATTAACCTAATAATGCCCTACCACTGCAATGGCAGAGAAGTTAACAGCCCTCTTATTTTCCTTGCTATCTTCCTGTGAAGTGTCGTACAGTGTTATTATTTGGCTGTTGGATATGTGAGGGGTTGGGTTGGATAATTTTTAGGGCTCTCTGGATAAATTATTGCCTGTAAATGCACGGGACTAGACCTGATGACCCAAGAGGCCCCTTTAAGTTCTATGTCCCTATGAATTCTGCCCACTGGTCTGTTTTCAGTCAAAAAACCTCTAAAGTCAAAGTTGAGTTCAGTTATCTCGGAAAGTTTCTTGCAGTTTCAGAGTTCAAGCAGTTTTGTGTCCTTGTCTAAGGCAGGTTTGAGAGAGAGCTTCTTAAATTGTACCTAGCCCTAAGTTAGGTATAAGAAATCATTTAGGAAGACCTCTCTTTCACCTGGCATAAAGAATAACTGAAAGCAGAAAAGGGGGAAAAACAGATGAGTAATTTAAAAAAAGAGTAAAGCCTATTTGCAAGCTTGATGTACATCTACAGCTATTGGCTTATAATGCTAGTAAATCATGCCAGGTACAAATATAAAACAAATTCATTGCTTGCATGTGACTCTGTAAGCTCCATATGTTAAATTAATGAGCTGCTGATAACTTATCACATTTTTTGTCTAGACAGCAGCTCGGACATATGAGAGCATTTTCATGTGATTTTTTTTTTTCCTTTAGGATCGTCCCCCTCTAACTCTACAAGCATTATTCTTTTCCCCTCTCCTTCTTCTGTGATTCCACTCCATTGTAAAAAATAAAAATATATAACTGGTAGAGGGGTAATGAAAACCAAACATCATCAAAACATAACAGACAAACTAAAAATATCAAAAATCTCTCATGACTAACCAAGTACTGTGAAGCTTCAGGAAGCAGTGAGATGATACATGTTGATTTGAAAGTAGAGTCCCTTTAAATGATTTTTCTTCTATTCTGTATGAGATAAATTACTACGCCCGCCTTTGCTCTATAAGGAGCTCCCGAGAGGCTTTTGTTCAGGTAGTTGATCGTGTTTGCCCTGGGCCTGCGAGTGGACCCCTGAAGGTCCCTCAGTTGATGTCAGCAGACCCCCTTAACTCACCTGCCATGGCTTTGGATGGATCCTCAGTGGAGGGGGTCCCCTTCGAGGGAGCCTCCAGGGTTGTCATGCCTCTCGGCAGGCACTCACGGGGCTCCAACCTCCCCTACACCCTGGCCAAACGCCATGTTCTGCCGTGGGTCTTCAAGCCTAGATTTATCCCTAATCCCTGCTGATTGCTTCTCCTGGACTTCCTGTTGTTCCCCAGCGGCGGGACCTGGTATCCTGGGCTGGGCTCTTCCGTGAAGGCTATGAGGCCCTTAATTTCCACTGCCCTCACCCTTATTCCAACCCTGCTGTGCCACCACATGAGATACCCACCACCGTGACTGCCAGAGGGGTGCAACCATCAAGCGGGAAGAAGCCTAGAGGAAACGAAGAGTGACCCTGCCCTCGGGGCCCTGTGCTTCCCAGGTGCCTCAGTGTTCCCCAGCCAGGGTGCTTGTCCCTGCTCGGGGCTCCTCTCCCAGGTCCAGCTTCTATCCAGAGAGGTTGCTATAGTTGCTTGAGGCCCTATAGCCATGGTTGGTTCCTCTTGGTGATGCTGTGGGTCTTCCTGCTGACCCTGAACTCCACTGAGCTTCCCAGTTTGTGATTTTCCTGCCGCCTCTGCCGCAGCTATCCCAGATGTGGTTCCTACCAGACTCGTTCCCGTCGCTCTCATACTTCGCCATCCCTCGGCTCTGGGCTCGCCTGGGGCTGATCCAGCCTCCCCACCACTCGCTGTCTTCCCCGCTTTCGCTGCTCCCTCTGCTCTCGCCACTCACACTGGCTTCTCTGCCGGTTCCTCTACCAGCTTCTCTGTCAGCTCCTTTGCCAGTTTTCACACCGGCTCCTCTGCCGGCTTCTTCACCGGCTTCTTTGCCAGCTCTTTTGCCGGTTCCTCCACCGGCTCCTCCGCCAGTTGCTTCACCGGCTCCTTTGCCGGCACCACCAACCGGATTCCCCGCCAGTTCCTCTGCTGCTGCGGCTTTCGCCGCTGCTGCAGCAGCAGCTGCCCTTGCCGTCTCGGGCTGCTGGACACCGCGGGTACGTGTTGCTGTCTTCGGGTTTCCCTGCTGGTTCCCGGGTATCCTCTCTTCCCCTTGCACCTTCGGGGCTGCTCTTTATTTCCTCCAGGTGTTGTCTCTTGCTGACGTCACCTGGCCCCAGCTGAATATGAGCACGACTAATGAACCGCGCGAGCGGTTTTCCGGCACGCGCTTTCCTGATCCTTCCAGCCCCTGTGAATGGTAAGTAGGGGCTTTTTGCCCCTTCTATTTTGGCCTGGGGGTCCCCTGTAGCCCCGGCACCACCCTCTTCTAAACCGGGGTCCCGGGGACAATTAAATTTCTATAAGCACATCTAGATAGCAGCTTGAGAACCTAGAGCAGTGGTTTTCAACCTTTTTTCATGTGCACATCCCTAAAATTTTTTTAATGGAGGTGTCGACAGATCCCTTTGGATCATAAATTCATGATATTCGCATACTTTAGATTGGTTGTAGTCATCTTTCGTGGACCCCTTAGACAGTCTATAGGCCCCCAGTGGTCCATGGACTGCAGGTTGAAAACCATTGACCTAGAACATTCCATTCTTGTTTTCCATCTGTTTTATGTCACCTGGATTGTACATGGGTTATCAGATAGGAACAGAAATTCTTCTAGTCTGAAAATAGATTTTTAACAGTTTGGTTTCATATCAAGAGGAAGTTCCTCAACTCAGATTTATTCAGTAATTTTAAAGGCTGCCATAACTCTTCCTAAAAGTGAAAATTCTTCTAAAACAATAAAAAACCCACACCAAAGCAAAAAAACCCAACAACAACAAAATAAAACCCTACCTTGATGGCCAACCTTACAAAAGAAAACTCCATTAACCATCCAGCCAACAGAGAAATCCCACCTTGGATGTCAGTTCAAGTGGTCAGTTTTCCATTTCTGAGTAGAAAAGCTAGCCAAAGGCCAATTACAAGCTCATATAACTGAAGCCAATATTTCAGTACAGTACAAGTGAGATTTAGGTCAGGACGTGAAAAGACACTGCCTTCAAGGCACTGAGCAGAGACGAGTGGACATGAGGATGACATTTTGCTGTCTCATGTCCTGGAGGCCAGGGTCCAGAGGAATGCACTAAAATGGCTGGAGTTCATCCTGGGGGAATGAATTCAATGAGCTGTGGTAACAAGTGGCACCTCCACAACTAGACTCCACTATCCTGGATTTGTAGAACTCCATAAGGAGAAGTTCTCTCCATCTGTTTCTTTTACATACCTATATGTAGTCACTAGGTGAACCATTCAAGGCACATCTACATGAGACATTACATTGCCATAGCAATGATCTATGGTGACATAGCTTGTTGCTACGGTGACAGTGTTGGTGGGCACAAACCATGATGCTGATGCTATTCCGTAGTAACTCATTGTTACTGTGCAGTAGGATCATAAACAACCTCTGCATTATCATAACTGCGCAATAACGGTGGTTACTGTGAACTTGGAGGCACATGTAGACTCACCCTCAGCCAACAAGACTCAGGTGCCCTCAGTATGTCAATAGCATGGAGCTTTACCTGCTCCACACCACATATGATCACAGCAAAGGTGGTCCAGTGCTTGGATCAGCTCATGGGTGACAAGCTTCAGGCTAGAGCTGAACTTGGGTAAGACAGGTCATGTTGAGGGGCAGGGCAAAGCATCTTGAAAATTTCACAACAATGAAACACTCCTGTTTGGCTGAAGGTACAGGCATTCCGCATCTTACACAGGGGTTACGTTCTAAAGGCAGCGTGTAAAGGTGAAAATCTAATATAGTGAAATTACATATTACCGTGCCAGCAGTGACTGCCTCTGCCTTCAAAACCTCCCGCCGCCGCTGCAGAGCTGCGCTTAGAGCTGTGCGGCCAGCAGCAGCTGCACAGCACGGGGTGGTGGTGGGGAAGGCTGCATGCCACCTGGCCACCACCATGCCTGGCGGCTGACCACACAGCTCCGGGCATAGCTCCATGGCGGCGGTGGGAGGTTTTGGAGGCAGAGGCAGTCACTGCTGGCAGCATGGTGGTGGCCGGGCCTCCAGGTAAGCGGCAGCGCTGCGTGCAGACTCAAGCCCTGCCCCCCCCCCCCCAAGTATAGTTGAATTCGTGCAAGCTAAATGCGCGTAAGATGCGGGACGCCTGTACACGTAATCAGGTGATCAATTCAGTCCATAGTTTAGCAGTCTTGGACTTTTCACTGATAGTAAGGCTCAAATCCTAAAGTACTTCCAAATGTTTTCCACCCGAGTGTTGTGTGTCCTGCTATGGAGTGTGATCTAAATCTATCTACAGAGATGAATAGCCTCCTGTTCTCTCAATAGGCAACCTAATGTGCCCCCTGAGCCCGATCCCAACCTACACTGTAAAATGCATAATTGTAAAATGCTGTAAAATGCATGTAAAATGCATAGCCCATGTACAATTTATTCTTCAAATTCAGACACCATGGTTTTTATGCCCTTTAAGGTGCATTTATGGTAACATACAACTTAGAACTCAGTAGACCTACCTAAGGTTTTATCAGGCTGCCTATCAGTGCACTCCTGGAATTCTTTCCAGAGAAAAGATAAACAAAACAAGTCAATTTTTCATTCTTCCAGCCTTATTAGAATGGAACAACCTTACATTATTGTACCAGATAGCCAGATAGAGAGACATGGCATAAAGTAAATAGAACTGCACTGATTTACACCAGCTGAGGATGTAGTCCATTGTTGAGGTTTTGAAGAAACCCATCGGCTTCATATTGGGTTTCCTGGAGGATAAAATTAAGTTTTGTTTTTTTTTTAATTACTTTTTATTCTTGTTAACATGGAGGAACCAAAGTGCCTCTGGGAGTGAGAGCTGGGGCCTATATAGGCTCAGGCATCAACAGCAACGTTCTTCAATTCCTTCCAGCCTCATCTTTTTCTTTCTAGTTATGATCTGTGAATAAGAGAGAATCTAGCTTGACTTACACCACAGTGTACTCTCTATAGTTGCTTGCAATGCTGGTAGCTAGAAAAATATATATATTTTTCAAATTATTTCAACATACTTGGCCAGGAACTCACTGAAACATTAAATACAGAAGCCCATGATATTAATTAGGATAACTTTCTCAGAATGTAACCACACTTTGAGAACAGTGACTTGTCAAGGAACATACAATCAATGTCTCACTTTTCTTTTTGCCTCTTGGCTAATTTGTAAAGGAATAAACCTATGCAGTAGCGCTCTAGCCTTTTTCCAGTGCCTTCCCCTTTCATTTTCTTTCCTCTAACACAGTACCCTAACTCCTGCCAGGGTTCTGTTAGATATATGTATTACAGAAATCTGATTTTGAAAACAGTAGTCAAAATCTTGATTTTAACACTGATTTATAGTCACACATCTCAGTCATTGCTTTAATTTATTTGAGATAAGAATTGCCTGGGTGTATCTACACATTTATTCATGCTAGAGGTGCACTGACACACTGATCTGATATCAAATCAGTACTAATATAAAGAAAATTGGCTGTATTGGAAATTGGCCTGAAGCGGCCAATAATTTGGCCAATAAATGCTCACATGTGTGTGCAGTCTCTGCTGAGAAGAGCCCAGAGCAGTCCTGGCTCTAGCCTGCACCTGCCCCATCCTGTGCAGATCCAGGGGCACACCTTACCCTGTGCCCTCCCAGGGTGCAAGCAGCAGAGGGAGCAGTCCCCCCGATGAGCTACGGCTCTGTCTTGTGCTCTGTTCCGCCCCACTCCAGCTAAGCAGTGCCTGCCCCTGCCCTCTCCCTCACCACAGGGGATTGATTTGCCCCTCACTCCCCTTTCTTCCCCTTCCACCACAATGGACTTACCAGCTGTATCGGCTATCAATGTCAGCCCCCAAAATCTCAATTAGTGCACCCCTAATTAATACACTATGATAATGGCATGTTAACAGGTACTAAATGCACTGTAATTGGTGCTACTGTGGATTAGTGTAGATTAATGTTTTTTACATGAAGCTAATGAACATTTGACTAAGTCGATAAGCATTAGCACAGTTTTTGCCAGTTGTGCTAATGCACAGTAGGATTAGTTTAATGCACATTAAACATCTCATGTAGAAGAGCCCACCAAGGCCTGTTTCAGTCATTCTTTGTGCTTGAAATAGAGAGCTGAATGTCTTCTTGGGTTAGTGCTGTGAAAGTCAGTTTTGCTTTTATTGCTTTTGCCAACATGGTAAAGACATTTTACAAGAAGTGTCACTCATTGACTTGGAAACAGATTGAAAGAGCTTGAAATAATTTCATGTCTGAGCTAAGCACAGTTTGAAATTTGTGGTTGACACCATGGCCTCTGGCAGACATTACATTTATTGTGCAACTAACAAGTTAATCATGTGATAAATATGCAACATGCCACCTACTTAGTTATGAACCTCTTGACACATTCTGAACTGGGTTCAGTGCTTGTAGTTTTTGCCAGGAGTTTAAAAACTTAGATTTAATTCAAGATAGTGCATTGCTTACCATAAACTCCTAGTCTGCATCTGTTTGATCTCTAACAGCCAATAGTGATTTCAAGATGGAGGTCAATGAGATGTTAGACTTGCAAATTCAGCTGTATGTGGACATTTCTGGTCTATAGTTTCATATATTCCACTCTGCTCTCAGGAGAAATACATTTTTGATAGAATTTCATTAGGAAATATATACTCTTGGATAATTTGCCATTAACACCATAAAACTATCTAATTGTCTTGTTGTATGATGATGACAGAGCTATGGTAAATGCACCATTAAAACATGTTTAATAAACTAGTATAATTAATTAATAAAAGCATTTGGATACACTTTGATTATATGGTTGAAGTGTCCATAAAGTAAAGTAGGGTTTGAGAATTGATGATGTGGAAGAATTTTCTTTAAGATAGATTTATGCCAGCTTCCAAAGGAACAGGGATTGAACCCCCAACTCTTCAACTTCTTAACCCAATGCTCTAACAACTAAACTACAATCTAGATGCAATTCAGAGAAGCCTTTATAAAGTGCCAGGGGGTGTGCCTACACATCTGTTTTAATGTACAGTAGCCTATTCTACTGCGCATTAAAGTGGCACATAAAAAACATGCTAATGCACAGTAGAAAAGGCTACTGTGCATTAAGCATCACTTAAAAAGCATGCACTTGCACTACTGTGCATCAGCACAGCCTAATGTGTATTTATTTAGTACCTCATATTGGAGGGTACCTATACATGAGTGCAAAGGCTGCTCTGATACACTGGAATTCTAGAGCATCAGAGCAGACTCGATTGAGTCTGCTGGAGTGTGGCAATTGTTGCACTCCAGCAGCCTCCTGCATCTCATGTATCAGCATCCCTGCACTTAATGGCAGTGGGGGCACTTTAACTAAAGATCATCAAACGAGCTTTAGTTCAAGCACCCCCACTACCATTTTCAAGATACAGGAGACATAGTGGCACTTTAATTAGAGAGGATCTTGGACCACTCTAACTAAAGTGCCACCCTGCCACCCCCAAAGCATGTGTGAAAATGCCTGGACACACTAAATTTAATATGCATTAGGAAAAGCGCATAATGCACGTGCAATTGTGCCCAGGAAGAAGAAAGATAGTTGGAGGTTGTGTGGCTGTGAAAGAGAAAAGGCCTATTTGTTATGTAGTGTCAAAAAGTGAACCTATGTCCACTAAGGAAACAGTGGGGCTCCTTTAGGGACGCAAATGAATGCACAACAACAAAGTACTGGGGACAGCTAATGAGATAACAGGGACAGGAGTGCGGGTCAGAGGTTCATAACAAGCAGGGATCCTGGTTTTCCCTGATTAAAAAAAAAAAAAATCACAAATTCTCTGCTAAATCCCCCCAAATCTGTGATTAAAATTAAAGGTCCCCCCACCACCCCCAGCCCTGCTGGTACCCCTCACTCCTCACCCACAGCCCCCAGGCTGTGCGCAGGAGGCACATCTCCCGGCATGGCAGGAAGCAGAGTAGCTGCGCAGAAAACCTGTGTGCTGCTTCTTGCCCCCCTGCTGCCCTGGTGATGTGTCTCCTGGATGCGGGACTGCAGTGAGGGCAGCAGCACGGGGCTTCACCCCTCAAAGCAGTGGCAGGCTCTGGGGGCATATCATCAGGGCAGCGGGGGGACCTCACAGTGGTGACAAATCCCTGTGAGGCCCCACTGTCCCCAACTGCTCTGGGTCATGCCTGCCATCTCCAGAGTCCCCAGTGGAGGGAAGCAGGGTGGGAACTTGAGCCTGGTGCAGATCTTGGGGGCACGGGTCTCCCCCAGAGGAGGAGCATGCCCTCCCCCCTCCCCCAGATGAGCCACCTGTGAGCCACCTGTGGCCCCATCCTGCTCCCACGTGTTGCAGCCCCAAGCCCCAAGCTCCACCCAGCTGGACAGCAACCCCAGCCTTGCCCAGCTCCCTCCCTACAGGGTCCTCCATCCCCCTCCCCCCCCCACACTTGCCTGCTGGAGCTGCTCTGCAGGCTGCCTGGGGACACATGCCCCCTGTCTTTCTGCCTTCCTCCCACTCCCTCCCAGCTCCCTGCAGGCTGGAACTCTGCCAGCCTGTAGGGAGCTCATTACAAAATGGCAAATCCATGGGTTTCTCTGGTAAAATGAGAAATCCACATTTACAGATTTTGCCTTTTACCAGAGGCAATTTATTCTGTTTTTCCATGGGAAAAGGAAAACCTGGATCCCTGATAATGAGCGCTCCAAAAGGGGACACAGAACAGAGCATACCAGCCAGCACCAACTGGCTCTTGAATGAGTCCAAGGAGCCAGTGGAAACTGCTTAGTGAAAATTGTCATGCGTGAAACTCGCTTTTTTTATAGGTATAAAACCTGATTTGTATTCAACTGTTTTAAAAGGAGTAAAATTAATTGTTTCAGTTTTTGTCAGACCTAGCTCAAAACATGGACTCTAAGACTGACCTTCCGTGAACTCTGTTTTGGTGGTAGAGCTTCATTTGTGTGGAGAACACTGAAGAATTAAGACTTTAGAAGCATGGAGAAAGGGGCCTTTATGTTTTAACTTAGCGATTAAGACACTTTCCCCAGGAAGCGGGAGATAAAAATTCTAGGCCTTCTCACCCAGAAGGGGTTTGATCTTGCACTTTTACTTTCTGGCAATTATTGGATGAAATTATTGGATGAAAAGCAGCCAGGAGAAAGAATCCAGGCTAAAACCCATAGCTGTTCCTTTTCAGCCCCTAGAGCTCCTAGCCAGCATCGAGAGATGGGCACTGAGGCTCTTTTGGCCAGGATGGCACTAGGTCTCTGCAGGTGTCCTGAGCCTCCCCTTGCATGGTGCTGGTAGCCAGGCAGAATGGTGCCTGATAGGACACATCTTCCTCTGCTTCCTCCATTGTCTCTGATATGACCTAGCAGTTCTTCTACTGGTAAGACACCCCTCTCCCCGATCCCCACCTCCCCACCCCCACCCCCAACCATACGAGGCCTCTGCAACCTTCTTAGGGCCTGGAGGCTAATATCTACCTCCAGGACCCCAAAACAGGTTACCCAGGGCACAGACCTCCTAGCCATGCCCCTCCTGAAAAGCCCACATTTGCAACAATGGAGATGCTCTGGGTGTGATGATCCTGGCCAACATCACCCATATCGGGGACCTCCTGTACAACGCCAGGCAACGGTTGGCAAATCCCTCTGTGCTGGCATAGCACATGGAGCACACATACTGTATGTACCCTGCCACTTACTCCAGGAAGACAAAGCCACCCTGCCAGACACTGCCCATGCCTATATTCAACAGGTCCTGTGTGAGGGCAGTTCCTGCCCCTAGAGTTTATTTAAGTCCTCTGCTTCAGCAGGCCTCACAGCACTCCCCACCACACCTATTTAGCAAGCTGCGGGGGCATCTTTACAAGTGCTTCAGGGTGAGGAGGAGCGGTGGTTTATTTAAAGCAGCTCTTGGGAGTAACTCTAATTAAAGCACGCACAGCATCTCATGTATTCAGTGTCCCTGCACTTCAAAATGGCAGCAAGGGTGCTTTAACTAAAGCTCATCAAATGAACTTTAGATAAAGCACTCCTGCCACCATATTGAAGCATGAGGATGCTGAATACATGTAAGACTGTGGCGGCTGGAGCATGTTAATTATCATGCTCCAGCATACTCCATCAAGTCTGCTCTGACGTGTCAATTGGCATGCGACGGACTGGGCTTCAGGTATGTGTATAGGTGCCCCTGGATATCAAAACAGTCAGTTGCCAACAGCTCTATATGTTCATGCTCTGAATAGTCTATCCCATTCTCACATTGTGCCCAGACACCAAGTGGCAGGACACTGTCAGGGTCAGCAAGGGTCCCTGGTGGACAAGCCTGTATTCCATCCTTATCCCAAGCACCACTGGGAACCTCGGCTGGCAGCTCCTACATGGATCTATCTCTTCAGGCTTGTATCTGGTGTGTTTCAAGGACAGCCCCAACACCCGCCCTTTCTTTTAGGAGAGGAAGACCCTGATGTACACATACCTCCAGTACACCAGGTTCAACCACCTCCTCAAGAACCTCTTGCTGAGTTACTGGCTGCACTACTCCCTACACCGTTTCATTTATCCACTTCCCATCCATGGCTTCACAAGTCCTGGGACCTCCTGGTCAACCTCCTCCTGGCCTTAGCTAATCTGGCCACCTACCTTAAGCAGGAAGAAGGATCTGGCCAGGGGGACCCCCGGTGACTGTGAGGCCATCTTCCAGGCCCTCATCTGCTCGTGTCTCCAGGCAGAGTTTCACTTTCTCCATGTTTCTAAAGTCTTAATTCTTCAGTGTTCTCCACACAAATGAAGCTCTACCAAAACAGAGTTCACGGAAGGTCAGTCTTAGAGTCCATGTTTTGAGTTAGGTCTGACAAAAACTGAAACAATTAATTTGACTCGTTTGAAAACAGTTGAATACAAATCAGGTTTTATACCTATAAAAAAGCAAGTTTCACACGTGACAATTTTGCCATTCACATTACTTTGTGTCAAAAAGATCAATACAATATTGATCATTTTTGCAAAGCAAAACCAGAATACATTTCTAACCTTCACACAAGTGCCCAACCTGCCAAACCTATGCTGTTATGCAAAGCTTTAGGTGATGTGTGAATTCTTCATAAACAAAGACGACAGCTGAGACAGAGACAGTTGTCTTATTTCAAGGAACCTCAGCATATCATTTTTCAGCAAACCTTAACAGGAAACAGAATTCACTTTATATGAAACTTTGACTTGTTTTTTTAGAAACTTGAGAAGTATTTGAGTTGCCTGTAATAAATGGTGGCTACAAAAGTGAATGAGAAAATGAATCTAAAAATTAAGTGTTTCTTCTTCTCCTTTACAATTAATAAAATCATTGTAAATAATTTATTAGTAATTGATTAGTTAAAATTGCTACTACAACTACCACTAATTTATAGTGAAGTAACACATCTGAACCCAAGTCAGGGAATCTGACTCCTTTTGTATTGAGCAATGTGCAGATGTATAGCAAAGGGATTCACTAACTCAAAAAGTTTTCAGTTTTGATTAAACTGTTAACACATCAGGAACAGAAATTCTCTAACCAGATCAGGAGGGCTTATTTAAGAAGGTAAAAGTTCAGATCTCATGAGCAACCCACCACATATTTATGGGGGTCAATTGAAAGTACAAGAATAACAAAACAGGGTTTTGGGGGGCTTACATAGCTTCTGTGCCTTGGGGAAAATGAGGAGCACACAGTGAAGGAGGTACACTTCATTCACTCAATCTCATTCATTCATTCACTGGTGCTAGGGAAGTTTAGCATTTAAGGTCCCTCTGAATCCCAGAAGGCCCAGCAGGGTAGATTTGTTAAGTCACACTAGCTTCTTGAGCCAGTGATGCACAAGGGAGAGGTGACAGCAGCATAAGACTGACTTTGGCTCCTCAGTCCAAATGAGCAAAGTACCCTTTTACAGCTGGGTTGACCAGGGGCAGCCTTTAACATGAGTTTGGTGGGAGGTTTTAACTCCTATCACTTGCTATGTAGTAAGGCAGATTTTCTGGTACTAAACTCCTCAGTAACAATTTCAGAGTTATAAAATTCTTCCCCAAAATGCATCCAGATACAGGTGCTTGTCATGTTTCATCTGCCTTGATTTCCTCAAGCTGAAGTGATTTACTTAGCATATTTTGCTCCTGTGCATTCAGGTTAGGAACACTTATTTGATGCAATTTTGCTTCTATTACTATCCATTCAATCTGTTCTATACAGGATTTTTATTGAAAGGGCTCTACTCAGCCCAGCAGGACAAGGTTCACTTGACTGAAATCCCTAAGGATATCATTCATTTAATTACTTTGACTCATAAACCATTTTCCCTTTCTCTGCAATGTTGTTTGAATCCCATTAAGAACCATCCTAAAAATGCAACAGAAATTGCCACATTCTTCTGGAAATGTACTAGGCCAAATCCTTAGCTGATGTAAACTCTTGTACCTGTTGGAGTTAGAGCTGTGCTGATTTACACTTGAGGAAGATGTATACTGTTAATTTCACCAGTTATTTGTGATCTTGCTGAATGGGAAAATGAATTAGCAACAATTTCTATTTACCATTCCAAACCAACTTGTAAATAAATGTCCATGAAAATATCAAGTAGGCTGTTTTCCTGTAAAATATAATCTAAAAGTTAATAAAAACAGTATATGTCTTAAACTCATTGTTTGACACAGTCAAACAAGCAATGTCGTGCAGTAGCAGTTTGTTTTTATCACTTTTTATCATCACTTTCCTTCTGATCTGTCAGCCATCAGAGCTGGAAAATATTTCATTTCAGACAAGTTCCTTGGGCAGCTGTGAATGTTAGTGAATTGGCCTTGCCTTTGTTTTTTCTCCATAGCAAAGGTGATTTTTGTTGCTGTTGTAACATGTCTGCTCTTCTTTGGAGATGCCTTTTTTTGTATTCTTTCTTGAGAGAGATTGTACAATTTATAATGTTCTTTATGCTGCACAAAGTGTTTCTTCTTTCCTAGGAAAAAGGCACTTATCAAAAGTAACACACTGTCATTAGCTGATCTCATTGTAGCACACATTGTACATTTGTAGGGGAAAAAATCCAGCTTCTCTCAAGTGACTACTTAATTATGTTTTTCCTCCTCTCACAAATCCGTACTACTTGAGAGACAATTGGTTCTCTCCGAGATGTGTTATGGTTTAGAATCATTGGGTGCTTTGTCTAGAAAATAAGCAGAGTTGATTCACAAGAAAGGTACACACCATTTTTGTTTTTTGCACTGAATCATAAATGTGTATAATCTACTAAATGACTAAAACATTTGTTTTTGAATTGAACCATATCTTATTTGGAGCAAGAATCTTTTAGATCTTCCCAGCTGGGAAGGGATATCAAAGGCAATGACATGTTGTGCTGAGCTAGTCAGTGTAGTTTAAAAAGACCCCTGCAGATGGCCTCCTTGCAATACATTAGCTTTTCTGCTACAGAAATGTGGGAAACAGCTTCTCCCTTCCCCTTATTTCACAGGGTCTTTACATACTTTTGTCTGAAAAGGCTACTGATTAACATTAAATATTCTAGATTTTGATCTAGTATTTTTTTTTAATATGGAAAACTCCATATTTAAAAAAATATTTTTTTAAATACTGGAAAAAAACCTCTTTCCTTCTTGGGCAGTTTCTTTTGTACACAAATCATCTGTTCTCAAGGGATCTAGTTGAAGACCCAAGGTGTTGCTACAGACTGTGGCCATACATATAGGCAGTGAAAATCATAATTATGCTGTAGTTTCAGTTTTAAACTTATTGATACCATTTAATGAATTAGGCAACTTCATTTAGTTTATGAATTACTGTATTGTCACTGCGCTGTGATACTAAAGTCTTGGCCAGTCTCCCAGTAGCCTCCATGGCTATTCTTGATGAGGTTATGAAGTGCTAATAAACTCTGACTGTCATTTTGTCAGTCAAGAGAGCAAGTACATGTACTGGCTACTCTGTGCCATTCAGCTTGGGAAGCCCCAGTTAAGGTTGAGCCAGCTATGAGAGAGAAGGAATACTCTTTTATTAGCAACCAAGTCTCATCTTATTGACCCTTTCTAACAACAACTCAGCTGAATATACTCAGAAGCCTAAAAACAAAGAGCTACCTGGAATTTCTAGCTTAGAAATACCTCCCCTACAAAAATTAATCTCACATGGACTTTTGTCCACTTTTACTGTATTTTTTCACCCCAGGAGAAAGTAGGAAGCTTGGTAAGAAATTCATAACTTGGATACTTATATATGCCTAGCTTTCTGTTGAAGCACTGATTTTTTTAGTACAATGCTAATAAAGTCCATTTGGATTGTGCAAATAATTTATTACAAAAGAATTAAGAAACAAGGTCCTGCATTTAGGGTGAGACAACCGCATGCATAAATACAGAACAGGGGATGACTGGCTAAGCTGCAATACTGCCAAAAAGATCTGGAGGTTACAGTGGATCATAAGATGTTTGGAATTCCTTTTAACCACCTTAGAAGGAACTGGAGGCTACTTCACCTTAGGGTCTGGAGGCTTAATCCACTCTGGTGATTAAGCAATGAGGAAGGGCTGTTGTGGATTGCTCTTTTGCACTTAGGTGTCTAAATTCCATTTAAGTTGGTCTTTTAGCACCTAAGTCAATTTTTGGAGCTGGTCCTTAGGTTTGTGAATGCCAATCCTGGAGCCAGGTCCTTAAAAGGTAAGTAGGGTGACCAGAGAGATATTAATTGTCAAACCTTTTGTTCATCCAAGCCTCAGTTTCTGTGCATCTCAGTTCCTTATCTATTAAATGGGAACATTAATACTTTCCTACCTCACAAAGAGGTCTGAGAAGATAAATAAATTAGATCAGACTCTGAGTGAGGTTATGTAAATGCCTTAGGTAGCCCCACACAAGACATTTTGGTTTGGTGGGTCCTGTCCTGATCCACCACATCAAGATGAATTTCAGCACATTTATATTCATCCTTTTGCTTTAGAGACTCTGTAAATGAGCTTTTCTTTCTTTCTTCCTTTCAAAATAGCCTCTGACAGGAGTGTTTGCTCAGAGCTCTGAAAGCTTCTCCCTGTTTTGTGAGTCTTTGTTCTTCTCTTGTTTTGTTTTCCCTCCCCTAGACAGTCTGACCCCTTTCCCACTGTAGTCCCCCACTTTTCATTACATTTTTCCTACCTTTTTCCCCTTTTCTCAGCCCTTTCTCCTGTAGTCATCCTCTGCCCTTTCCCTTCCCCTCCCTCAGGTTGTTTTTTGTCTTCCCTCCCTCTCTCTGCAGCTTTTCTGTTGGTTATTGTTTTTCCTTCCCTGCCCTGCCACATTGCTTACCTTTCTCCTCTCTCCTGGGGTTAGTTTGTTTCCAGTTTCTTTGTTCCCTTCCCTACCCCCTCTGGTTTCTTGTGGGGTTAACCCTTTTGCTTGAATGACTGAAGACAGCTCCCAGCAGTTCACTGCTGGGGTTTCAACCCCTCTGGACTGGAGCTTTAGTGTCTGGCTTCATGCCCCTTCCTCCATTGGAGTGGAGAAGTGTGCTGCTGCTGTGGGGGCACTCATAGGCTGCAGACATGTCCTCTGCTTCCCGGGAGAGTTCAGTCCCCATCATTTTCCTCAACTCCCCTACTTTAGTGAGTGAGGTTGTGGTAGCAGGTGTGTTGGTCAGGGGTGTTTTTTGCCTTGCAGTGCCTCTAGACAAACTGACTGTTCATGTAGTAGCCTTCAACATGCCTCTATTTCTCTTGGACAATGACCTCACTAACCACCTGCACCCTTATGGCATAGTTACAGGGCCAGCCCAGAGACTGCTGCTTGGCAGCAAGGTCGCTGAGCTCTGGCATGTCCTGTCCTTTTAAAAGACAGCTCTTTATGCTGCTTAACAGTGAGGGTCGTGGTTTGCCTCAGTCCATGTCCTTCATGATTGATGGGCAGCAGTACGAGGTCTACCTCACAACTGGGGACACCTCATGTTTCTCCTGTGGTAGCAGGTCCCACCTGGTTACCCAGTGCCCAAAGAAGAAGCTGGCCATGGTGGAGTCCCCTGTGGCTTTCCCCAATGGTAATTCATCTGGCTCTGGTGAGGCAGCCCCACTGGGTGGTGGGGAAGGACCTTCTTCCCAGTCACTCCCTGTCTTATCTGAGTCAGCTAGCTCTGTGGCAGTGGACCCAGCTCTCCCTTTGCCTCCCACCTCAGGGGTGGATTTAGCCCCTCCAGCTGGGAAGGACAAATCCCCCAAAACAGGGTCTTCTAAAAAGACCTTGTTATCCCCTCAACACCTCCCCACCACTTCAAGGGAAGATGATGGAAGCAGGCCCCACCCCTTTTTGCCTGCCTCCTCAGCATCCTCCCCAGACCCTGTGGAACTTGGGGGTGACCTGGGGGTGGAGTCTAACAGCCCTCCCCCCACCTCTCAGCTCCTTGAGGATGACGAGGTTGATATGGAGGTTGGACCCCCTGGGAGCAAGAGTGCCTGACCCATGAGAGCGCCCCACCCAAGAGATCAGGGACTTATGTCCCTTTCCCCCTCTCCTCCCCCTCCCCACCCGGGCTGCTTGGAGGACACTGCTCCCACAGAGTCTGATGCTGAGGATCCTGGTGAGGGGACAAGTGCTCCTCCTGGGACTCGGCAGCTCTCAGTGCCTAATGTGTACAGCACCTTCTCCTTGGGGTCGGATTTTGACTCTGTCTCTGTGGATGAATTAACTGAAGTCCTGCCTCAGGAGATGGCATCCTCTGATTCAGCTAAGGTACCCCACTCAATAGGGAGCATCCCCACCCTGGAGGTGGAACCTGTTCCTGCTTCTGAGGAAACTTCCTGTGTCAGTTACTCGGTTGAAAGCCTTATTAAGTTTCTTGACGTGACAATGCACCACTGGAGGGTTGCACAACATATACAGAAATGGCTCCCAGATCTGAAGATGTTTGTGGTGTCTGTGTAGCAGCAGTGCTGAACTCCACTGTGGGGATGCAGCAATATATTTTTTGCCTAAGCAAGATTGTGGGTGATGTTGGGTGCCTGTTGTGAGCAGCGCTGGCTGGCAAGCTGTAGGCCTGGTGTTTTTTCCCTGTCCTGCATGCTTGTTCCTCTCTGCTGTTCCTCTGTTCCCTTGGCTTTGCCTGTCCCCTTTTTCTACACCCTTCACACATGGCTGGCATAACCTTTGGTTCACTTAACGCTAACAGCTGCAGAGACCCTGTAAAGTGGACGGCACTCTTTGATTTCCTGCACCAAAAAAAAGCTGGATGTCACCTTTCTGCAAGAAACTCATACTGATGCAGCTAGTCAAGCTGACTGGCATGCTGCCTGGAAGGGCCATATGTTCCTGAGTCATGGAACCTCTCTCAGCACAGGAGTCACAATCCTCTTATCGCTGCAGCTGACACCTGATTTGGTGGTAACCCAACAGGTCATCTCTGGCCTCCTGCTAAGTGCTTGAATCACATTAGCGCAACATTGCCTCCTCCTAACTAAAATCTATGTGCCCACTGCCGGGTGACAACAGACAGCCTTCTTTGAGACCTTTGATGACTTTTTGAGGAGTGCAGCTGATGATGATGACCTTCTCCTCCTGGGAGGAGACTTTAATTGCTCGCTCAATGAACAGCATAACTGGAATGGGCCAGAACCCCGTCTGTCCTCAGCCTGGCAGTTGTGGACAGCCTTGGAGTCAGGGGACCTTGTGGACATCTGGGGCCATTTTCATACTGATGCAAGGCAGTACACTTGGATAAAAGCAACCATTGGTGGGATTGCCATGGCATTCCTTGACTGCTTGTACATTGCCAAGCATTGCCTGCTAGTCCTGCATGGCAGCTGCATTATTCCATCCAGACTCTCAGATCACAGTCTTATTTGTTGTGAGCTGTGAATGCATTCCCGGGCACCCTACTGGTGTTTTAACACCAGCTTTCTGCCAGGTACTCACATCTGTGAATGCTTTGTCTATTTCTGGTGCACATGGGAGACTGTGAGAACCATCTTTTCCTCCTTGAAGCAGTGGTGGGATATGGGGAAGGCACAGATCAGAGCTTTCTGTCAGCAATACACACAGCTGGCAATGAGCAAGCTCTGCCGCTGTGCCTGGGGGTTGGAAAAGGATGTAGCAAAGCTCAAGGCAGCCCTATGTGATGCTAACAGAGACACAGGACTACTTATGAACCTTAAGCTTCAGAAGAAGCACCTGTGGGAGCTGGCGGAGGATGCAGCTCATGGTATGAGGATCTGTGCCCACTGCCAAAAGCTGGCAGAGCCTGATATCCCAACCTAGTCCTTTTTCAACTTGGAAAAGTGACGGGCCCTGGAGAAAATCACTGACCATCTCAAGACTCTGGATGGCTGGCAGAATCCTGTTTAAAATCCACCATCACACTGTAGCCTTCTATCAAGACCTGTATGCGGCTGAACCTGTCTGCCTGGAGTCCACTAAACACTTACACAATGGCCTTCCCAAGCTGTGCCCAATGGTGGTCAATGAACTTGAGTGAGAGCTGTCCCTGGAGGAACTCATGGTTGCAGTGGGGAGCCTCACCGTGAGAAAAGCCCCAGGGCTCAATGGGCTGACGGCCAAGTTTTATAAGACCTTCTGGCCCCTTCATGGCCCCTGCCATTTGCACATGTTTCATGAGAGCCTCACTGATAAAATCCTGCCTGTCAGCTGTCACCAGGTGGTTCTCACCCTGTTACCAAAGATGGGGCCTTGGCTGCATTAAGAACTGGTGGCCGGTATCCCTTCTGTGTGCCAACTACAAGGTTCTGGCCAAAGCATTAGCCAATTGATTGTGTACTGTCATTGCCTCAGTCATCAGTCCTGAACAGAGCTACTGTTTGCTGGGCAGGACCATCCAGGAAAATCTGTTTCTGCTTCACGACCTGGTGACAGCCACAGACCTCTTTGGACTGAATGTTGGGCTCATCTCCTTGGACCAGGAGAAAGCCTTTGATAGGGTTAGCCACAACTACCTTTTTCAGACCCTGGAGGCTTTTGGTTTTGGATCGGTCTTCACCTCCGGCCTCTGGGTACTGTACCAAGACATCTCCAATCTTTTTTGAAAGTGAACAAAGTGCTCTGTGCTCCACTCCTGGCTCACAAGGGCATCCACCAGGGCTGCCCCCTCTCAGGAATGCTGTACACTCTGGCCATTGAGCCCCTGCTTCACACACTACGATAGTGCCTGACTGGCCTCATTCTTCCATTGATCTTTAGTTTGGTTGGTGACCTGCTGCTTAGGCTGATGGTGTATGCAGATAATCTGACCATTCTCCTTAGCACCCAGAGTGATGTTCAGTTGCTGATGGACTGTCGGCATGCTTATGAGTATGCTTCCTCAGCTTGTGTTAACTGGCCTAAGAGTAATGCCCTACTCCTCGGTGCATGGACCAGTCATCCCCTGCCCCAGACCTGCCCAGGGGTCTCACTTGGCAGCACGAGGGCCTTAAAGCTCAGGGAGTGTTCCCCAGTCCATCAGTCTTCCCAGCCCAGAATTGGGAAGGCTTCAGCGAGAAGATGGAGACACATCTGAGGTAGTGGTGCTGGTGCTTGCCCAGCCTCTCTTACTGTGGGTGGGTCCTCATTGTGAACAATTTGGCAGCTGCAACATTAGGGCACTCGTGTGCCATGTTGGACCTCCCGCTGGAATTACTTGAACAGCTTCAAAGACCGCTGGTGGACTTTTTCTGGGACGGATGCCATTGGCTCCCCTGAGCTGTTCTCTGTCTGCCTATGGATGAGGGAAGTCAAGGTTTGGTTGACCTGTTGTCCTATGGGGCCAGGCCAACTCTCAGGATCTCAAAATTGCACTGTTAAATGGGAGTGTGTGGCACAATCGCACATATACACACAAAAATTAATTAGGTGCATACACACACCCCAGGCACATACATCCCCCCAGGTGCACACACACTACCAACTCAGGCACGTACACATCTAAGATTGACAGTCTAAGCATATGCACACCTATCACCAATTCAAGCACATACACACTATACACACTGAAATTAGACAAAATCAGCTGTCAATACCCACACACCCAATACACATACACGGATCACTAATTCGCATGCAATGATATATATAGTACACTACACACCTACACATACACATAGGTGAGTTCCTAAGTTGGGTGGTGTGGTATGTATGTGTGTGCTTAGGGTACTTGGGATACCTAGGGTGCTTGGTAACTATGGGAGGGGGAGTGAAGGGTCAAAGATTTCCAGAAGGAGGGGAAGAAGGGATATGGCTGGGGGTTAAGATGAGAGAGGGGAAAGTAAGAGAGTGAAAGTTGCCCTGGCTGGGATCAGAACCAGCAGACTGGAGGGAACTGGGGTTACTTGAGGTTAATGTGCCCTGGCAGTACTCAGAGTCACGTGGTGCCAGCATGGAAGCAAGGGAAAAAGCCCAGTGGCAAGGAGGAGACAGCCAGGAAACAGAGGGGCAGAAAGCTGGGAGATAGCTGGGAAATCAAGGAGGAGGGTCGGGAGGTCAATAAGATAAGAACCCAATTCGGGGTTTCAAAATAATAGGTTTATTAAACAGACAACACACTACACAGCCCCACAAAGTTATTTGTTTCCCCCACTCCCCTCCAATACAATGGTAGCAGGAGAGAAAAAGCCTTAGTGAAGGGACTGAAGTCAAGGTGTATAGGGACAGAGTCCTGGTCCTTTGCTTGGGGAAGGAAGGTGGGTAATAGCTATCTATCCTGGGCTGTGAGTTGATCCTCGATGGCCAGTTGGGGTCTTCTCCAGCAAGGTGTTGTCCAGAGGGAGTCACTGGCAGGGCCTCTGGGTAGATAGGTGGTGTGGTATAGTGCTGGTCCAGATGGAGAGGGTGTCCCAGTGGGTCTGTCTTCACTACCGCTTTTTATAGGTGCAGACCTTCTATGACCCTAGTGGCAGGGGCATGCCCAGGCAAAGGTCACCCCGGTGTACTGAGCATGTGTACTCCAGGCAAGGACATGCAGTTCCAGTTGCCTGTTTTGCAGTAGTGGGGTGGCTGATCCCTGTAGGGTCTTTGTCTTTCAAATGCTGGGTCCCTGGTTCCTGGGTGAGTCAATGGAAGGCAATAGTCCGGTCATTGAGCTGATGGTCCAGTCATTGAGTAGAGTAGAGGCCTGCTACCATTGTATCTCAAGCACCCTCATTCATCCCCATTCATTCAGGAACCAGTTTACATAGGAGGGGTAGGTATGAGTCACAGTTGCAACATATTGTATAGGGCAGGTGACACAAGATGGAGGCTTGACATTACATTACAGACACAGGCCTAAACCATACAATATTAATATGAAACAATAAAAATAAATGCAAAAATGATAGGAATACAATATAATACAATGTAAAACTCAATACAAACATAACAGAATACTATTTACAATATAAAAAGGGGCTTATTACAATATTAGCATACAAGAACTTAGCTTACTTAGTACTAGTTGTAATCACTGATAAGGGCAGAGAGAAAGTCAGAAATGGTTGGGGAAGGGGAGGGAATGCATTTTAAAATTTAAAAAAAGAAAAAGAAAAAGAAAAATGGGGTTTTGCTACAGACCTGGTAAGTAGAGTGGCTGCTTTCCGCCTGCAGGCTCTCTAGAGACTCCTTTATTGTGAAGACCACCCTCCCTGGCAGCAGCTGGCCTGGGAGGGTGGCCTGCACCGGGTAGGGAACCTCGGGTTTGATCAACAACTTTTTCTCCTGGAACCTGCCCTCCTGACCTGAGGCACCCTCCCACCCTTCTACCGCAGGTGTGGGCCTGGCAGACTACCTTCCACTTCCAACCCCAGGCCAGATGTCTGCAATTTCCACAGCTGCTGCAGGAACCACTTGTCTACAACCCGGCCCTGCAGCACAGACCGTCCAGCCTCAGGTCTGATAGCCTCACTGATTCTCTCATCCAGTCACATACAGTCCAGCTAGGCCACCTTCTTGATCTGGACCAGTCGGACTGGCTCTCAGCCAAGGCTCTGGCTGCCGGGTTGGGCATGCATTCAGTCTGCTGTGCCGCCCATCTCTTGAGGGACGTGCAGACCACCCTCCCAGTGGAGGCAGTGGCTGCCATCGAGCATTACCTCTGAGCATGGTGGGACATCCCTCCTGGAGATGTCTCTGGAGAGCCCTTTCCACCACTACCCATTGTCCTGGCTGTGGATAGCAATCTGGGTGGGTAAGGCCTGGCACCTTATTGACTCTTTCTGTGCCTCCTGACAGCGATGCCGCTGTGATGTGCTTCCCTGGAAAGCCCTGTATGCATGGGTGGTTTGTGTCTGCCATGCTCATATCCTTGCCACTCAACCTGACACAACGTGGAAGTGGCACCTAGTAGCACCGGCACTCACACCAGCTTGCCCTTCATGGTGCACATTTTATAAACTACCCATTGCCAAATGGACTGGAGACCTCCAGTGACAGTTGCTGCGTGGGATACTGGCCACCAGCACTCTCATCCTGCACATGGGCCTGACTGCATCAGCAGCCTGTCCTTTTTGCCCAGGGGAGGTAGAAGAGGATTTATTCCACGTGTTCCTCGGGTGCCCCTGACTGCTGCCACTCTTTGCTGCACTTGGCACCTTGTTTGAGGCACTAGACTTGGACCTCTCGGAGACCACCTATTTGTTTTCCTTCCCATGCTGGGTGGCAGAGGGGAGTGTTATCTGCCTGTCCAACTTTTTGCTTGGTCAAGCTAAGATGGTCATCCTCAAGAGCCGCAGGAACCACCTCGTTGGGACCGGCTCTGATGATGCCCTGAGACTCTTTCAGTTCTTGGTCAGGGCATGCCTGACACTGGAATTTGAAAATTCAGTCCTCCAGTGGACAGTACCCACCTTCCAGGCACATTGGGCCATTCAGGGAGTGCTCTGCAGCACTGAGGGTATTCGCTTAGTCCTTGCACTGTGCTACTGCTTGCTCTTTCCTGGGCTACCAGCAGGGTTATGAGCAGACTGTTGTTGGACCAGCTGTTTTTGTATTTTTAGACTGTGAGGGAAGAGCTTGCAGGCCATAGCTTTAGGTTCTGTCTGTTATACCTGGGCCCCTGTGTGTACAGCTTTTTATTTGTTTGTTGGATTTTTACCCCCATTTCCCCTTAAAAAAACCTTTATAAAAAGTCAAAGTCTTTCTTTCTTGCTTTCTTTCAAGATGGTGGTGGCCAGGTGAAGCCCCTATGAGCTCCTCCAGCTCAGGTCAAGCTGGGCAGGACAAGGCTCTCACTGGGATTGTAGAGAGGCAGCAGCAGGACGCCACACTACCAAGCATAGACCCTGAGGTGGTGCAGAGTCACTTGGAGGAACTGGATGCCTTTAAGTCGGCAGGCCCAGACGAGCTCCATCCGAGGGTACTGAAGGCACTGGCTGACGTCATTGCACAGCCACTGGTGGTAATATTTGAACACTCATGGGGCACGGGCCAGGTCCCAGAGGACTGGAAAAGGGCCAGTGTGGGCCCCATTTTCACGAAGGGGAGGAAGGAGGACCCAGGCAACTACAGACCAGTCAGTCTCACCTCCATCCTAGGCAAAGTCTTCGAAAAAATTATCAAGGTTCACATTTGTGAGAGCCTGGCAGGACAAATTATGCTGAGGGGAAACCAGCACAGGTTCGTAGCAGGTAGATCATGCCTGACTAATCTAGTCTCTTTTTATAACCAGGTTACAAAACGCCTGGACGCAGGAGTAGGGGTTGATGTCATATACATAGAATTCAGGAAGACTTTTGATATGGTATCCCACACCATACTGGTAAACAAGTTAAGAGGCTGTGACTTGGATGACTACACAGTCCGGCGGGTGGCGAATTGGCTAGAGGGTCGCACCCAGAGAGTCATAGTGGATGGGTTGGTCTTGACCTGGAAGGGTGTGGGCAGTGGGGTCCCGCAGGGCTCGGTCCTTGGACCGATACTCTTCAATATCTTCATCAGCGACTTGGACAAGGGAGTGAAATGTACTCTGTCTAAGTTTGCAGATGACACAAAACTGTGGGGAGTAGTGGACACGCCGGAGGGCAGGGAACAACTACAAGCAGACCTGGACAGGTTGGACATATGGGCGAAAAACAACAGGATGCAGTTCAACAAGGAGAAATACAAAGTGCTGCACCTAGGGAGGAAAAATGTGCAGCATACCTACTGCCTAGGGAATGACCTGCTTGGTGGAATGGAAGTGGAAAGGGATCTTGGAGTCCCAGTGGACTCCAAGATGAACATGAGTCGGCAGTGTGATGAAGCCATCAGAAAAGCTAATGGCACTTTATCGTGCATCAGCAGATGCATGACAAACAGATCCAAGGAGGTGCTACTTCCCCTCTATCGGGCGCTGGTCAGACCACAGTTGGAATACTGCATGCGGTTTTGGGCACCACACTTTAAGAGGGATATGGATAACCTGGAGAGGGTCCAGAGAAGGGCCACTCGTATGTTTAAGGGCTTGCAGGCCAAGCCCTATGAGGAGAGACTGGGGCACCTAGACCTCTTCAGCTTCTGCAAGAGTAGCTTGAGAGGCGACCTTGTGGCTGCTTATAAGTTCATCACAGGGGCACAGAAGGGAATTGGTGAGGTTTTATTCACCAAGGCGCCCCCGGGGGTTACAAGAAATAAGGCCACAAGCTAGCAGAGAGCAGATTTAGATTGGACATTAGGAAGAACTTCTTCACAGTTTGAGTGGCCAAGGTCTGGAATGGGCTCCCAAGGGAGATGGTGCTCTCCCCTACCCTGGGGGTCTTCAAGAGGAGGTAAGATAAGCATCTGGCTGGGGTCATCTAGAACCACCACTCTTTCCTGCCTATGCAGGGGGTCGGACTCGATGATCTATTGAGGTCCCTTCCGACCCTAACATCTATGAATCTATGAACCCAGCACTCTTTCCTGCCTATGCAGGGGGTCAGACTCGATGATCTATTGAGGTCCCTTCTGACCCTAGCATCTATGAATCCCTCCCACTTGGCACCCATGCAGCAGCTGTCCCATGGTGCGGGTGCAGCATGGTTTGGCAGGGCACTGAGTACTGCCTGAGAGCTGGGGCAGCTCTATGTGTCAGCTAGAGCCCAGCACCACTCAGCCCCAGTGGCCCAAGCTCCCAGACAGTGCACAAAGCCTTGCCGATCCACTCTGCACCTGTGTGATGCAACAGCTGTCGCATGGTTGCCAAACAGGAGGGGGTGATCCCTGCTGTCACCTGCTGCACCACGCTGCATTGGGTGGTGGGGTGGGGGGGGTTGTCTGCCATGAGTGCCCAGAGGCCCTAATTACCTCTTTTGTAGCCAGTGAATATGGGGCTCCAGAGCCCCCACAGCTCCTGCTAGAGCCAGTGAGTATGGGGCTTTTTTTTTTAAAGTACTGGGACTAGGCTGGGGTCAGGTGGGGGGATGGGGCCAGGCAAGCAGCCATGGAGGCTTCTCCTGCAGCTCCCCGCAACTGGGGAGAGGCAGGCACAGCTGGAGGAGCCACAGGGGAACCTGCAGTCCCCCAGCTGTACCCCCGGCTGATCTGAATCAACACATCTCTCTGAATCAGCACTGAATCTTCCAAAGCTGATTCAGCCAAATCAATTCAGGACAGTGATCTGAATCTCTGAATTGAATCACTGTCCTCCAAATTGGCTGAATCTGAATCCGAATTGAATACTTCCCTATTCTCACAGGTCCACTAATTAGGGACTGCTTAATTGTGTGACTTCATGATACAGAGGTCTCACAAAGATTACAGTTGGACCCTAATTTAACACTCTGGAAGGCTATCACGCAGGCTCACCAATAAGAACTAGTTAAACAGCAGCAAAGGGAAATCAAGAGTGATTCTCAGTCCTGTCAGGCATTAATTAATATGGATTCAATGCACACTGTAAAGAAACTACAAACAAATACAGATAGAACTGACAGGCACAACAAACACAGGGAGTGGTCCCACCAGCACCCAGAGTGGCAAACAAGTGGGAAAGGAGGCCAGTGCCACAGGTGTGGACAGACTCTAGGATATAGTTGTGCTTAATATCCTGCTATGGAGGAGATATGTCGGCGATGCAAAAAGAAAGGTCATTATGCTTCTGTGTGTCACTCCATCACTGGAGTCTGTGAAGTCACAGAACAGCATGGAGAGGTTTGCACAGTACTTTTAGATGAAGTTACAGAGTCTTCATCAGATCCAGGAGTCTGGATGACAGAAATTGAGCTCAATGTACAGTCAATACCATTTAAAATAGATACAGGAGCAGCAGTCTCAGCTATCCTTGATTCTTACCATAGCCCACACAGGGATGGAATTCTCCTTAACCCTACTAAACAGCTACAGGGACCAGGAGACACTCCCCTCAAAGTAATGGGATCCTTTAATGCAAAGATGACACTGAAGTGGAGATATATAGACCAGGAAGTCTATGTGATTGGTAATTTTGCTGTGCCTTTACTTGGTTTATCGGCTATGCAGGCACTACAACTTGTTCATTGACTAGATGAAATAGTAGACCAGAAATCCTTGGAACAACACTATAGAACCAAATGCCAACCAGTCTTTTCTGGTCTGGGAAAAATGTCAGGTAAATATCAGATATGCCTTAAAGCTGATGCTGTTCCATATGCATTAAGTACTCTAAAATGGTTACCACTGCCAATAATGGACAAAGTTAAAGAAGAGCTAACATGCATGGAGGAAATGGAAGTAATTACAAAGATTGAAAAACCTACTCCTTGGTGCTCTGGGATGGTGGTTGTGGAAAACCTAATGGTAAGATTAGGATGTGTTGCCCTCACAGCTGAACAAGTGCATGTGCAGAGAAAGACGCATTCTTCCTTCTGTGGAACACACCTTGGTTCAACTTGCAGGAGCCAAAGTTTTCACAAAATTGGATGCTTGGGCAGGGTTCTGGGAGATTCTTCTAGCCACTGAATCATCCAAGCTAACAACTGTTATTACTCCATTTGGGCGCTACTGGTTTAAACAGCTACCTTTTGGAATCTCATCAGCTCCTGAATTCTTTCAGTTTCAAATGTCACAGATATTGGATGACCTAGAAGACGTTCTTTGCCATGCCAATGATATTTTGATTTTTGGGACCACCAAGGCACAACAAGATGCAAGAGTGGATGCAACACTAAGAAAACTCCATGGAGCTGGAGATGTATTTAATGAAAAGTGCACCTTTGCTACTTTGCAACTCATGTTTGTGGGGAATTGGATTACACCACATGGAATCTAGCCAGATCCATCAAAAGTTGCAGCCATCAAGGAGTTCCCAGAACTCAAAGATGTCCCCAAATTATGTAGATTTCTAGACATGGCTACATACTTGGGTCATTTTGTGCCAAACTTGGCAACAATAACAAAGCCTTTAAGAGACCTCTTAAGTGATAAGAACATATGGTTCTGGGGACCGCTACAGCAGTCAGCCTTCAATTAAATCAAATCTATACTCAGTTCATGCCTGATACTGGCCCAATATGATCCAACACAAGAAACTTGTATTGCATCAGATACTTCATCGTATGGGATTGGAGGAGTGTTACAACAACATCAGGAAGCGGGCCACTGGGCCTCTATTGCTTTTGTGTCAAGAACACTTTCTCCATCTGAAAGTTGATATGCACAAATAGAAAAAGAAGAACTAGCAATTACATGGACATGCGAGTGATTCATAATTTTCCTTGTGGGCCTGACTTTTACTTTACAAACTGATCACAAGCCTCTTGTGTCTCTGTTAGGAAACAAACCCCTCAATGAGAAACTGAGAATCCAGCGATATCATCTCAGAATCCTGAAATTCACCTATAGTACGTATAACCTGGGTACACCCAAGGGTTTGCCCTATTCTCAATAGGATGGGATGGGTAGGCAGGAGGGAGTGCTGTGAGAGGGATGCCAGAATTTTGAGCAGATCCCTCTTTCCTCTATAGAGTTAGCCCAAGCCCAAAGTTCTTAACTATATACAATTTATTGAGTTATACATAAACATAAAACTAAATATCATATACATATATTTACACAGTGAACACTAACCACTAACCAAGGTCAAACCCTAAATAACACTATTTACAACATCACAATACACCATTTCAATTACAAAATATAAGGCGTAAACATGAACAATCTTAATAACAGTTATCCCTTAATATAGTCCCCAATCCATGGCAAGAGATAGTCTTCCTTCCAATGGGGTCCCCTGGGGAGTGTCCAGGAAGCACCAGGGGCCCCTCCCCTTAGGGCCTTGACTAGGTGGGGGGCGGCTCACTCAGCCCCTTCTCTGGGTTTGCCCGCCCCAAGTGTTTTTCTCCTGTGGGACTCAGGGAGGGACCCAATGACTCACACTCCCTCAGGTGGCGGTGGTCAGGGTGCAGCTCGATGGGGCCTCCTCTGCTGGAGCACCTCTGCAGGCCTTCCCTGCACCGCTGGGTTCCTCCTCACCCTGTGCCCCGCTCTGGGCACCAAGGGCTCAGCTCATCTAAGCTGCTGGCTCCTGGGCCTCATGCTGCAGCAGTACCATTTCCCCATGCCCTGACTCAGCACTGAGGACTCTCTTAGCACAGGCTGGGCCCTTCAGGCTCCGCCATCCTCACACTGGGTGGCTAACCTAAGCAGCCTCCGCTGCTCCCTGGCTCCCAAGGCTTGGGTCTGTGTGCTGCCCTATGCACCATGGGACTTGGCCGCTTGCCAGGAGGTGGGACCTAAGCTGCCTTACTGCAGCCCCTAAGGTCTTGCTGGGGTAGCAGGCTCAAGCTGCCGCTTGCAGCTCCCAAAGCTTGGGCTTCATGCACTGAACCATGCACTGTGATGGGCCTGAGCAGCCTCACACCACTCCCAGGGCCGGGTCTCTGCACACCGTCCGTGTGTGCCATCAGCAGCCCTAGCAGTCTCGCACCGCTGCCAAGGCTGCTCCTCCAGTGGCAGCTTAAGGAGCCTTGGGCCTATTGCCCACTGAAGGAATGCTCCCTAGCTTTTCTTGGCTCCGCTCTTCTTGAGCCCCTTGCAGCATCTCCTCTTGTGCTAGGCACGCAGCTCATTTTATACACTCCAGGGCTCTGCCCCTGAAGTCTTCCAGACCTGACAGTTAACAAGTCTTCAATCAGGTCTGGGGAGCTCTTCTCCCCCTCCCTTCAGGAAAGGGATGTGACTTTATTTCTCCTGCTGCCTCCTGATTGGTGGATGGGCTCCACCAATCAAAACAGCAGGATCTCAAGCCTGGGACGCAATCCAAGCTCTGAAAGGTGAGCCTGCTACATACGTATCCCAGGAAAAGAGTTACAAACAGCCGATACTCTTTCTAGGGCACCATTACAGACTCCACTGTCTCCAGAGGAACTCCACCAGGAGCTAGATATTATGGTTTACCTGGACGTTACTGTAGATGGGATACCCATATCTGCTTCACTACAAAGAAGAATTCAGGAAGCTCAAGAAACTGATTCCTTTTGCCAATATATAAATAAATACTGCTTGGAAGGATGGCTTCAAGTAAGATTCAAGGACTGTGAACTAGCAAAGTACCAACAAGAAAGACTCAATCTCCAGGTTGTCAGAGACTTATTCATGTTCCATGACAGAGTACTGATACCTTCAGCACTATGCCAGGAAATCCTAGAGAAGACTCATGATGATCACCAGGGCATTACAAAATGCCAGGTTCCCTGATATATCTGAGACACAGACATACACACCTATATACATTGGATATATGGGTTCTTCCAGGATTCTCTACTCCAGCTCATTGACAGCACTGCTCCATTGTAGCTGTACTTCCTTTGGAACTTACTACTCTAACAGCCTGTAAGTAGGTTTCTTACCCTGCTGGCTCCTGAAGCCTGACTTTTCCCCCTGAAAAACCCCTTGGACAGTCCTTCCAATAAAAACAATCTTTGCACACCAAACAAACATATAAATCAACAAACAAAACCCTTGGGCCCTGTTCTGGGCATTAGGAGGGGCCCTTTGGCTCTGGTCCCAGCATAGTAGCATGGCTCCTTCAGGGTAGCAAGCTTGCTTGAATTACAGTTTGTCTCCTTCTTGCAAACTGCTCCTTCACCCAGTTTGCCTCCCTCTAGATTTTGATCTTCTAGTGGGACATTCATTCCCACATTACCTAAAAGTTCACAGTTGGGCTTCTTGAAGAGGGTGGCCAGCTCCCTCTTAAACGGCCAGATCACCTTGTTGCAGAGACCAAATGGTGGGATGGCAAGAAGATCTCCTCTGTATAGAGAGGCTTCATTGAAAAGCCTGGAGTTAGGTTACCTTTTCCAGGACATCACCGTAGGGTTCATGTAGATGCTGTTTGCAGTTCCCTTTGCTTGTAGAAAAGCTGATCTCCTGGATTCCCCAGAGGTTCCCAGTAAGTAGAAGTGCTCCTGTAGATGTAGATACTCTTTCCAACACACTTACTATGGGAATCTATGTGAACAGGTCTAGGGGACCCAGCCTGGGTCATGTTGATTGGCACAGTATTTTTATGGATTAGAGCTATGTGTGATACTGGACGCATCTACACAAGATGCTATGTTGCCATAGCAACATGCTATGGCAATGTAGCTTTGGTGAGCACACACCAAGCTGTGGCAACTATTTTGCTGTAGCGATGGACTCCCTCACTATAGCATGTCACTACGGCAATGCAGTGGCTAAAAATAACCGTGAGCCACTGGCACAATGCAGTTACTGAGCCTAAAGGAAATACTAAATGATGGCTCAGTAACAATGGCGCCATAGAGGCACGTGTAGATGCACCCACAGTAATTCAGTAGTCTCAGATCACTGAATGTGTTGTCACCAGAGATCCTGGTTTTCTCTGATAAAAAAAAATCTCCAATTTTTGGTTTAAAAAAAGTAACCTAAAATCCACATTTTCCGTGATTAAAATGAAACACATCTATCTATCTATCTATCTATCTATCTATCTATCTATCTATCTATCTATCTATCTATCTATCTATCTATCTAGTGGTGTTTCACTTTAATCATAGACAGTGTGGAGAGTAGAGGAAGATAGTAGAGTTCCTTAGCTGGAGGGAATATTTTTTGTTGTAGTGAAATAGCAGCTTTTTGTAATGCAGCAATGCAGAGTTATTGAACACATACCCCAAGATTAAAAAGCTGCACAAAAATCACACACTATTGAAAATGCAGAAATAAGGATCCTCCTGCCACCCGGAAAAGATCAGCAAAGAGAATCTAAAGGTTGGGAATAAAAATGAAAGCAGTAGGGAGATGGTGCAACTCATTCCAACATGGTGTCTTCACTACTTATTTATGCTGCTAGCTGAACAGAGACTGTATAGCACAAAGTATCCAAATTGGATGGAAAATTTAGGGAACAGTTCATTGCAAGCTGAGAACTGGCTTTATTTTACTTGCCTCAACTCTTAGGACTAGTGATAGAACTTGCTTGACATTCACTTTCTTTGCACTCTAGTTGTGAATGCCTTTCCTTTCTCCCCACTACTTTGCCAGTGTGAGGTTTTAGTGCATTAATGGCACTAAAGGACTGTAGTGCTTTAAATTAACATTTCCCTTGCTCTCTAGTAATACTGTTGTCCTGACAGCCAACTATAAATCATATCCCATTGTACTCATTTTCCTTTGGCCTTCTGCTTTCATCCCTCCTGCAGTTTTTGAAAACTTCTTCAAAACAACTTGTTTTGGGAATGTGTTGTTGGCACTATTTGCTTGAGCTCCTCTAAGGGATAGCAGCCATACATATACAGATACCTAACTCTTATCTGATCCAAATTTTTTTTTGTTCTATCTGTACTAATAGTAGCTTATGTTATTGGTGACCACATCCTTTTCAGTTCCAGGCTCTGGCTCCTCTGAGATGTATAAACTTGGCATTTTGATTGTTTGTGTAATGAAAACATTCTTTACCTATTGTTGGACCATTCTGTTATTTTCGTTCTAAAAGATCATTTGGAAGCCAAGCATCCCAATTATATAGAAACACAGTTTTCCAAGACCATATTTCAATGCTGAACAACTTTAAAAAGTAGTTCCCTAAAGGAGCTTTGACCTTCAAGTTGCTGCACGGTAAGTTCAGTGTGACTAAATATTAGGCATAGACCCAAGTTGCAAAATTTGATTCACTTTTTATTTTGAACATCCTCCATTTTTGGAGATGTTCAGATCAGGAACATTGGTTCAGCTCAGCACAAAGATATGGGTCATTTGCAAAATTTGGATCTGAACTTAGTTTCCAACTAACCTAATTTGGGAGTGGTCTAAACCAGGGGTTTTGGTTTGGGCTCATCTCCAATATGCAGAAACACCTGTCTACTCTTCTCTTTTTCCTTGACCTCAGACAAGCCTGTATTTCAACAGAGTACCACTTTTGCAACATGCTTCTATTCCTTGGGGGCACCTGAATTGTTTCATGGTTTCAACTTTTTCAACTTTCAACTACAAACAAATCTCTCTGATTCTTCCCACATCAACTTATGGTGGAAACTATTTCAGACTGAGCCTACAAAAATTTACATAACTTCTGCCTCTGTGATGTGGAACCCTCACCATAAAGGACTCCAGAGACAGCTGGCAGATTGGGAAGCCTTAGAAAGCATGACTTCTTCAGAAACCATACTGTCCACGGGTGAGACTATAGAATGCTGGAAGGTTGTCGGGGGATGAGGGAGATTAGGCAATAGTGTATAAGCAAATAGTTTTTGTGTGAAGTGCAGCTTGTATCTAAAAACTATCTGCAATCTCCAGAGATGGCAGGGAAGTCCAGTTTTATCCTTATGAGGAGGTCAAACGTGTGATTCATTCAGTCTGGGGTCTGGTCCCAGACAGTGTCTAATATTAAGTATTTCAGGAAAGGGACAAGTAATGCCATGTATATAATTATGGAAAAATCTGGCTGTTGGAGAAGTTTCTTCCTAACATTTGACTTTTAATAGTTGTAGGGATTAAATTTTATACATATTGGGTGCATCTACATGAGATGCTTTACTGTGCTATAGAACAGCTTACTGTACAGTAAGTGCCACTGTCTACATGTGCAGATGCTTACTGCACAGTAAATTGTCCTACTCTGTGCATAGGTGGTGGAAGGCTGGAGATAAGGGGGCTCAGCCCCCCCAAATGTGGGACAGGGGGTAGCCCAGCTGAAGGCTCCAGGCAGCTGCAACAGGTATGGGGAGGGGTGTGCACGCAGCCAGGATCACAGCCAGGATCTCAGTGTGGATAACTGGCTGCCCAGCATGGCAGGAATGTATCAATCTATTCTGTGAAGGGGAAGGGGCTCAGGGGGGACAGATTGAGGCCCCCACCATGAGGGAGTGAGTGAGGTAGAGGCAGAGGCAGAGGCAGGGGCTGGGGTGAATGGAGCCTTAGCCAGACTGGGTGGTGGGACAATTGGAGCCCAGGCTGCTCATCCAGGGATGTGGTGGGGTGGGGGGGGGGGCTCCCGCCACTGTGTATGCTCCAGGGGAGGCCCAGGGGCATGTGCCTCTTTGATCTGCGCATGGGGTGGAGGTGGTTGCCACTGCACACTGCACTTTGTGTCCAGCTGCAGTTGACCCAGGAGTGGTGTGATGCCACATGCCTGCAGCTGCTGGGCTGTGCTATGCCCCCTGCCCACCTGGCAGTGGGACACATGTGGCATTGCGTGGGTCCAGAGGCAGCAGGGTGCGAAGTGCAGTGTGCAGCAGCAGTGACCTCTGCCCACACACAGATTGGGCCTCCCCCCAGGCCTACCCCATGGTGTGCACAAAGATGCAAGCCCCCTGTGCCCCTGGACGAGCCACCCAGGCTCCGATTGTCTCACCACCTGCCCCTGCCCCATTCCGTCCCTCACCATGGGGGCTTCAATCTGCCCCCCATGCCCTTTTTCTCTCTGCCCACCCCTTCTCCCATAGAATTGCCTGCTGAGTAGGAGGGGATGGGAGCAGCGCATACACACCCCAAGTAGTCAGCCCCCCAAATAATTTTTTCTCCCTCTGCCTATGATTCCATGGTTAATTTGCTACCTGCAAATGCAGGTAGCAAATTAACTTCAGAATAGTTACTGCACAGCAACACATGTGTAGACAGCCAACTAGAAGCAAATTTGCTCCTGTCAGCCAGGCAGCAGGAAGCGGGAGATTGCTGCCTGCCCCTGGGAGCTGCCTACTGGGGTAGGCTCCAAGCTTGGAGCTCAGGCCAGGAAAATGTCCTCTTGCCCTGACAGCAGGCAGCTCCTGACCCTGGATCCATGATTGGAGTCGGGGCCAGGAGATTGCTCCCTGCCCACGGAAGTGACCTGCTGCTGAGTTGGGCTCTGAGCTGGGATTCCCTGCCCAGCTGAAGGATCACTGCTACCTGCCAAATGCGCAATTGGGGCACAGGGCTGGGAAACAGCTGCAGGGGAGGGGCACAGACTGGATTTGGCTGTGCCAACTGCAGGGAAGCCATGCTCGGGACAGATCTTGTTCCCACGTGCACAGGGTAAGAAAACTCTGCACATCAGGACCCCTCATGATGTGCACAGGGCCAGGAGATAGCTGTCTCCCAGCCCTGTGCTCCCCGCCAGCCCCTGGGCTAACATTCAGGGAGAGCCTGGAGCTCCCCTTGGTTGCTGCTCAGGGACAGAGCAGGGTGGGAGTATGTCTGCTCCCAAGAGAGAGTTCCCCTGCAGGCTTATTGCAGTATTTTTACTGTGCAGTAAGCCTAATTTAAGTTAATTGAACATGTAGACATGCCCTTTATCTTCTCAAGTGCAACTGTGGCTGTTCTCATTGACCATATAAATGCCTACTCTTGTTTTCAATCCAGATAAGCAAATGAACTAAAGAATATCTTTTTGGCAATGAGTTCCACAGGTTTAAGTATATATTACAAAAAACGTTTCAGTTTGTAAATTTGCTGCCTCTTAGTGTCATAGTGTGTCCCTTCATATTATGTGACAGAGTAAAGGAGAACTCTTTAATTGAGACTTTATTTAAATTGGATGTCTTTGAAGGGGCCAATTTTTGAAAAAACTCTTTGAAGAATTCTAAAATTAATTAATCTTGTAACATTACATTATGCAGCAAATGGCGCACAGACTACAAAAATATTCCTTTCTTTTGTGGTAATTACTTCCATATACATTTCCATTATAAACAGGGGGGAAACAAAGAAAATAAATACAGTTTGACTAGGTTGCTCATAACACAAAATTAAATATAATTACTTGGCTTAGGAAGACCTTTAGTTGAATATTAGTTTTTTTTTTCCTTTCTGTTGCTTTTTTCTAGTTAGTTAGATGGCCTAGACCAGCAGTTAGCAAGGTTTTCTGGTGGTGGGCTGGAATAACTTAGTTTGATCCAAGGGGGACTCTATGCTATGACCCAGCCACCACTTTTCCCCACTGCCTGGCTGTGGCATAGACAAAGACCACTCACTGCTAGAACACCACCAAAGCCCTATGACTCTGTAGACTTGATCTGGCCCATGGACCATACATAGGTTGCTGACCCCTGTCTTAGACCAAGCAAATTTTAACACATAGAACTGCACATGAATTTTAAGCTCCCTATTTTTTTACAATTTAAAAATCTGGGGGAGTGGGGTGCCTAGTTGCCTTTCATACCTTTGTACTCTGCCCGTCAATAGCTACTGTGCAGTGCCTTGTAATATTTTAAGATCATAGGGAAGTAGGGCTGGAAGGGACCTCATAAGGTCATCTAGTCCAGTCCCTTCCTCAAGGCAGGATCATTCCTGACTAAACCATCCCAACCAAGTATCTATCTAACCTGCTTTTGAAAGTTTACAAGCTTGGAGAATCCACAACTCTTTAGGTAGCCTGTTCTAATGCCTGATTACCCTCACAGTTAAAAAATTCCTTCTAATCGCCAGCCTGAAGTTTCCCAGTTGCAACTTGAGGCTGTTGCTAGTCCTGTCCTCTACAGTCATAGAAGAAAGCCCATTTCCATCCAATGAGGCTTCTGGCTTTTTTTGCAGCAGGAGCACTCAAGTTGGCTCATATTCAACTTATGATCCACTGTAACCCCCACACTCTTCTCTGTGGTACTGCAGCCTAGCCAGTCATTTCCCAATCTGTGCATGTGGTTATTCCATCCCATGTGCAGAATTCTGTGTTTATCCTTGCTGAATTTCATTTGATGGATTGTGAATCCTCTCCTCTATGTGCTTCACAGTGGGTTCCTTGAGGACCTGCTTCATGATCTTTCTGGATGTTGAGTTTAGGCTGACTTGTCTGTAGTTTTCTGGATCCTCTTTCCTCTTCTTAAAGAGGGGTATTATATTTGCCCTTTTCCAGGCATCTGGGACCTCACAGGACTTGCATGTATTCTCAAAAAGAATAGCCAGTGGCTCTGAAATTATCTCAGCCAATTCCTCGAGTACCATTGGGTGCACCCCATCCAGCCCTGCCAACTTGAAAGCATCAAGCTTTTATAAAGTAATCCCTAAGCTGTTCTGCTGTTTGTCTCTTTCCCTATCTCCGCTGCCAATTGCACTCATCATCTGGTAGCTTCCCCTTTTTGTGAAGACTGAAGTAAAAAAGGCATTAAATACTTCACCCTTCTGGATGCCATCAGTGAGGCTTGGGCTGTAGTGTAGGGAAGGAACAGAGCTGCAGATAACACCCCCTGGCATTGAGGCAAGAAATGGGCAGCCTCCCACTTAATTAACTTCAATTAATTAATTAACAACAAGGCATGGTGGGCGAGAAGGCGGGCAATTAGCTCAGAAACAGGTGGGCGGGCCAAAGGCAAAATTGGTGCCAAGAAGGCCCCCTGTTACAGTCTCCTTATGGTTTCTGTATTTGTTGGTGACCATTGCCATGTGCAGACTCTGAAATAATGACAGCAATACTTGCTTAATTTAACAAAAAAAAATGCTGATTTTTTTTTTTTCCTGGAAGAGACTACCTAGGCCATTCCTCAGTCTGTTTTTCTCCATGAGGCAGAACCATATGAGATGAAAACTGGAGTGAAACAAGCTTGCATCATCGCTCCAACTTTGTTTTCCCTCTTCATCTCCACCATAATGCACCTTGTCGACAGAAAGCTCCCACTTGGAATTGAAACTGTGTATAGGATGGACGGAAGACTCTTCAACCTCAACAGACTCAAGTCCAAAATAAAGACCACGACAACATCCATAATGGAGCTCCAGTATGCGGTTGACAATGCTGTCATTGCTCATTCTGAAACAGATCTCCAAACCATTCTTAATGTTTTCTCAGAAGTCTACGAGAGTATTGGCCTAACTCTAAACATCAGGAAAATGCAAGTCCTTTCCCAACCTGCTCCAAATGGAGAAACAACTCCCCCCCCCCCCCCCCGCCATTCAAATCAATGGAGAATTGCTGGAGAATGTAGATCACTTTACCTATCTTGGAAGCCATTTTTCATCCAAGGCAGACATCAATGCAGAAATACAAAACTGCTTGAAATGTGCGAGTGCAGTCTTTGGATGTCTGAGTAAGAGTCTTAAATCATGACATACTTGCTGAACCGAAGCTCTTGGTTTATCGGGCCATTGTCATTCCAACTTTGCTATATGGCTTGGAAACTTCGACCACACACAGAAGACATCTTAAGACCTTGGAAAAGTACCACCAGCAGTGCCTTCACAAGATCCTTCAGATTAGCTGGGAGGATAGACGCACAAACATCAGCATCTTGGCAGAAGCAAATTCCAACAGCATTGAGGCCATGATCATCCAAAATCAACTTCACTGGACAGGTCATGTTGTTTGCATGCCTGACTCCTGCCTTCCAAAGAGAATCTTTTTCTCACAGCTGAAAGAAGGTCAGCAAAGTAGAGGGGGGCAAAGAAAGTGCTTCAAAGACACCCTGAAGGCAAACTTGAAGAGGTATAACATCAATATCAACACTTGGGGGACCCTTGTTCAGGACTGACCAAAATGGAGGAAGACTCTGTGGGAGGGACCTCAATACTTTGAAACAGCTTGTTGACAGGCAGAAGAGGAAAAGAAGAACAGGCAAAAAAAGCATCAGAACATCCAACGTATCAGCACCAGCACCCATCCCTACTGGAAACACCTGTTCTCACTGCAACAAGACATGTGAATCTAGAATCGGACTATGGAGTCACCTGCAGACTCACTGTTAAGATCCTTGGAAGACCATCTTACTTGTTCACGGGCGATTGCCCATCACATCGCAATCCCATATGGGTTCTGAGAAAAAAACAGAAGTCTTCTTAACAAAAATTAGTCTGATAAAACTTTTTAACTTGGATTTTTTATTTTAGTGGACTAGAAAAAAAAGTTTTTAAACCTGTGCAAATACAAGGAAATGATTGAATTAGGGTAAGGGTTAGAGCACCAGGCCAGGACTTGGAAGGCCTGGATTCTTTCAGAAACTTACTGACCTTGGGCAACACCACTCTAAGAAAATACAACAATGAAGGCTGAAAGATCCCTGTAGCCCACTGAGATGCCAGCTTCCCATAAGAGGCTACCTCTGCATCTAGGCTTACAGATGTCAGTTAAGCCTCACTGCTAATGTGCATAGCTGTTAGGTAAGGACTGTGGCACTTTGATGATGAAAGGATAAGTGCTAAGTATTAGTGATATCAGGAATCCAGGTAGGACTGTTCACTGTAGAGACTTCTACCTGGTCCTAGTCTGTCACTGTGGAGACTGCAGCTTGCAGGTTCCCTCGTGACAGCCAGGTGGCAGAGTGCCTGCAATGTGAATGCTACCTCCTGGTGGTGTCCTTCAGGGAGCAGGCAAGAGAGTTACATGAGGAGGTGGCAAGGCTCTGAAGCATCCTCCACCATGAGAACTTCATCAATTCTATGTTGGAGGAGACCTCTAGGACTGTGGAGGAAGGACTGCCAGAGGCAGGGCTAGAGAAGGAAGAGGACATAGATTCATAGATTCATAGATGTTAGGGTCGGAAGGGACCTCAATAGATCATCAAGTCCGACCCCCTGCATAAGCAGGAAAGAGTGCTGGGTCTAGATGACCCCAGCTAGATACTTGTCTAACCTCCTCTTGAAGACCCCCAGGGTAGGGGAGAGCACCACCTCCCTTGGGAGCCTGTTCCAGACCTTGGCCACTCGAACTGTGAAGAAGTTCTTCCTTATGTCCAGTCTAAATCTGCTCTCTACTAGCTTGTGGCCATTGTTTCTTGTAACCCCCGGGGGCGCCTTGGTGAATAAATCCTCACCAATTCCCTTCTGTGCCCCCGTGATGAACTTATAGGCAGCTACAAGGTCGCCTCTCAACCTTCTCTTGCGGAGGCTGAAAAGGTCCAGTTTCTCTAGTCTCTCCTCGTAGGGCTTGGTCTGCAGGCCCTTGACCATACGAGTTGCCCTTCGCTGTACCCTCTCCAGGTTATCCGCATCCTTCTTGAAGTGTGGCGCCCAGAATTGCACGCAGTACTCCAACTGCGGTCTGACCAACGCCCTATAGAGGGGAAGTATCACCTCCCTGGACCTATTTGTCATGCATCTGCTGATGCATGATAAAGTGCCATTGGCTTTTCTGATGGCTTCGTCACACTGCCGGCTCATGTTCAACTTGGAGTCCACTAGGACTCCAAGATCCCTTTCCACCTCTGTGCCACCCAGCAGGTCATTCCCTAGGCTGTAGGTGTGCTGGACATTTTTCCTCCCTAGGTGCAGCACTTTGCTTTTCTCCTTGTTGAACTGCATCCTGTTGTTTTCTGCCCACTTGTCCAGCCTATCCAGGTCTGCCTGCAGCTGTTCCCTGCCCTCCGGCGTGTCCACTTCTCCCCATAGCTTTGTGTCATCTGCAAACTTGGACAGAGTACATTTCACTCCCACGTCCAAGTCGCTGATGAAGACATTAAAGAGTATCGGTCCAAGGACCGAACCCTGCGGGACCCCACTGCCCACACCCTTCCAGGTCGAGACCGACCCATCTACCACGACTCTTTGAGTGCGACCCTCTAGCCAATTCGCCACCCACCGGACTGTGCAGTCATCCACATCACAGCCTCTTAACTTGTTCACCAGTATGGGGTGGGATACCGTATCGAAGGCCTTCCTGAAGTCCAAGTATACGACATCCACCCCTCCTCCTGTGTCCAGGCGTTTCGTAACCTGGTCATAGAAAGAGACTAGGTTGGTCAGGCACGATCTGCCCGCCACAAACCCATGCTGGTTTCCCCTCAGCATAATTTGTCCTGCCAGGCTCTCACAGATGTGAGCCTTGATAATTTTTTCAAATACTTTACCAAGGATGGAGGTGAGACTGACCGGTCTATAGTTGCCCGGGTCCTCCTTCCTCCCCTTTTTGAAAATGGGGGCCACGTTAGCCCTTTTCCAGTCCTCCGGGACTTGGCCTGTGCGCCACGAGCATTCGAATATTCCCGCCAGTGGCTCTGCAATGACGTCGGCCAGTGCCTTCAGCACCCTCGGATGGAGCCCATCCGGGCCTGCCGACTTAAAGGCATCCAGTTCTTCCAAGTGACTCTGCACCACCTCAGGATCTACGCATGGAAGTCTGGCGCCTTGCTGCTGCCTCTCTATAACCCCAGTGAGAGACTTGTCGTGCCCCTCGCTTAGGAACACTGAGGCAAAGAACTCGTTGAGGAGTTCAGCCTTGTCCCCCCTGTCTGTCACCAATTGCTTCTGACATGGAAGGTGGAAGCTTGTGACCTCTGGCAGCAAACAGAAATCTTCATCCCCACCTGCACCATTTTTTCTGGAGAACAGATATGGAGCCCCAGCAACAGAGGAGGAGGATCATGTTCCATTAGTGGAGGAGGCCAGGCCAGGCAACCCCAGGGTTGGGAGGAGGCCAGGCCAGGCAAACCTCCCGGGAGGATTGAGACCAAGTCCCTAAGAGGAAGTGACAGGTGGTGGTGGTTGGAGACTCCCTTCTGCAGGGGACAGAGGCATCCATCTGCTGGCCTGACCTGGTCTTGGGAGTTCTTCTGCTTGCCCAGAGCCTGGATCTGAGATGTCACAGGGGGATTACTGAGACTTATCTGTTCCTCTGACTATACCCTGTGCTGCTCATCCATGTGGACACCAATGATACTGCTAGGGGTGACCCTTGGCAGATAAAAAATGACTCCAGGGCTCTGGACGCAAGGGTGAAAGGGACAGGGGCTCAGGTGGTATTCTCCTCAATCCTTCTGATCAATGGGGAGGGTCCAGGCAGGAGCAGAGGCATTCTGCAGATCAATGCATGCCTGAATAGATGGTGTTGCCAGAAGGGCTTTGGCTTTGGGTTTGCCAGAAGGGCTTTGGCTTCTTTGACCATGGGATGTTCTTCCAAGAAGAATTGCTGGGAAGAGACAGGATCCACCTGACAAAGATAGGCTCACTAACCTAGTTAGTGAGCTCACTAACCTAGTGAGAAGGGCTTTAAACTAGGTTCACCATGGTATGGAGACTAAAGCTCTGAGGTAAGTGGGGAAACTGGGAGGAAGCAGCAGGGGGCAACAGTGGAGGCCTTGTCATTTTTCCTGACAAAGTAGGACAATTGGCTAATTACCTTACGTCTCTGTACACAAAAACACATAGCATGGGAAACAAGCAGGAAGAATTAGAAATCCTCATAGTCACAGAATTATGACTTGGTGGGATAGCTCACATGACTGGAGTACTGTCATGGCTGGGTATACACTGTTCAGGAAGGACAGGTAGAGGAGAAGAGGAAGAGGAGTTGCACTTTTGTAAAAAAGAATGAGGATCCAAGAAGGGAGACTCAGGGAACTACAGACCAATCCACCTCAGCTCTGTCTCTATATATATCATGGAGCAAGTCCTCAAAGAGTCTGTTTCTAAGCACTTGGAGGAGAAAGTGGTGATTAGGCACAGGCATCATGGATTCAGCAAGGGCAAGTCATGTCTGACCAACCTGACTGCTCTGTGGATGAGGGGAGAGCAGTAGATGTGATCGACCTTGACTTTAGCAAGGCTTTTGATATAGTCTTCCCCAACATTCTCATATAGGCAAGCTAAGGAACTAGGGGTTGGATGAATGGACTGTAAGGTGGACAGGAAAATGGCTGGATCATCAGGTTCAGAGGGTAGTAGGCAATGGCTTGATGTCTAGTTGACAGCTGGTATCAAGTGAAGTGCCCCAGGGGTCAGCCCTGGACCTGGTTTTGTTCAATATTTTCATTAATGACTTGGAAGATGGCATAGAGTGCATCCTCAGCAAGTTTGTATATGACACCAAGCTGGGGGGGAGTAGTAGATACGCTGGAGGGTAGGGCTAGGATTCAGAGTGACCGAGACAAATTGGAGGATTGGACCAAAAGAAATTGCATGAGTTTCAATAAGGAAAAGGGCAGGACAGAACAATCCCATGCACCAGTACAGCCTGGGGACTGACTGGCTAATCAGCAGCTTGGCATAAAAGGACCTGGGGGTTATAGTGGACAAGAAGCTATGTATAAGCCAACAGTGTGCCCTTGTTGCGAAGAAGGCTAACAACATACTGGGCTGCATTGGTAGGAATGTTGCCAGGCAGTTTGAGGGAAGTGATTTTTTCCCCTCTATTCTGCACTGGTGAGGCTACATCTGGAGGACTGTGTCCAGTTTTGGGCATGTACTACAGAAAGGATGTGGACAAACTGGAGAGAGTCCAGCAGAGGGCAAAGAAAATGATGAGGGGGCCAGGGCTCATAATTTCTGAGGAGAGGCTGAAGGAACTGGGTTTATTTAGTCTGTAGAAGAGAAAACTGAGTGGGGATTTAATTTGCAGCCTTCAACTACCTGAAGGGTGGTCGAAAGAGGATGGAGCTGGACTGTTCTCAGTGGTGGCAGAGGACAGAACAAGGAGCAATGGTTTCAAGTTGCAGCAAGGGAAATTTAGGTTATATATTAGCAAAAACTTTCTAAGAGGGTTGTAAAACTGGAACCGGTTACCCAGAGAGGTGGTGGAATCACCATTTTGGAGGTTTTTAGGACAGGCTAGACAAAGCCTTGCCTGGAATGATATAGTTGAGGCTGGTTCTGCTTTGCATAGGGGGTTGGACTAGATGAGCCCATGAGGTCCTTTCCAACCTTAATTTCCTATGATTCCTTACTTGAGAACTGTGGTACCAGTCTGCCCTGCCTGTTTCTGCTGTGGTTGGTTGGTTTTCATGCTCAGCAGTCACATTCCTGTTGGCTGGAGATTAATTATTGAAAGGGGCAATTTGCCTGCTCTCTTCCCCTGCATCTGTACAGAGATGGAACAGAACTGGAGAGATTAGATGAAGGGAGCTGACAAGCCACATGGCGTGTCTCTTTGCTCTTGGATTTGGTGGGGGTAACTAGATACCAGGAGAGGGGAGAGAACTTTTTTTTTTTTTCTGTTCAGAAATTAATAATGTTTGGGCTGAGAGCTTGACTGCACAAGAGTCAGAACAATCTGCGTCAAAGGTCCCAGAGGCAATTGATTTTTCTCCTTTTAGGGAAATTTTGCATTCACTCTGCCCTTTTCTTTGTGGTAGAGTGAAATCCTAGACAAACCCCAGCAGAAAGGCTGTAATGGGAAGGGCAAGACCTCAGTACAAAGGACAAAAACACAGACAGTCTATGCAAGGGGACCCCATACATAAGCTTGTATTTGTTCTCATGTAGTTGATGGATGAAACCAACATTTTGGATTAGGGTTAAAGGGAAACTGCAGCCTTTTGAGAATGGGTTGACAGTGACTGAACACTCCAGCAGGGGCTCCTGGCTGGTATCAGAGGTCCGTGGAGTGCAAACTCCAGAGGGGAATCTGCTGGCCCTAGGAAGATGAGGGAAGGACAGTGGCACCCCTGTTTATGTTTACCCAGTACTTGTTCATGCTGTGCACATCAGACAGAGCTATAAACACTCCTTCAGTGCCTTCAGTGTATAACTGCCCCTGCACACTCTTATCACACATGGCACACTTCACTGACTAATCTCAGGCACTCCTTTTTTTTTTTTTTTTTACAAGTTCCCAATTATTAGGCTGGAAATAGCACCATACAAAGTCCAGACATTCATTTCCATTCTAGCACATCACGCACCATTGTACATCACAACACAAAAAATGCCCGGGGAGGCTCCAGAAGGAGATTGGGTTTCAGAATGTGGTGCTTTCAAAGAAGGAATTTCCTAAGGATGACCTGCTTGTAGAGCTGCATCCAAAATCAGTTTTGACCCACAACAAGCCTGGGAAAGAAAATGGGAACTGGAGTTTTTTTGTGGAGAATGGGAATCTGTTTTAAAAGAATATCAGTGGCCTGAGGAGTCAACTAGTTCGCCCCAGTGAATTCTGTTCAGCCTGACAAGGCCAGCTTTATGGTTACTGCTGTCAGGATGTAAATCCCCTTGGCTCTTAATGAGTGCAGTTAAGGAAGAAAGGGCAATGGTGGAAATCAGCTCCCACCTAAACAATGTGATCTCTTGCATATTCTCGATTCTGTTCTGCATCAGTCATTCAAACAATGGGTTTCACAATGGAAATATCAAGAGGCAAGTGACTGAACAAAACTACCAAGTTTCCCAGGCCATGTCCATCAGGAGCTACACACTCATCTATGTACCATGACCATGGTCCAGAAAAAAGCAGTACTGGAGCAAAAGGAGGAGGACTAAGTAAACCTCAGTTTACCTGGGGTGCATATACCCCAGCCTGTGCCTGCACATCAGGAATCCAGGGAAAGGAGCCCAAGACAGTACTGTGCAATGAAAACAGTTTTCTCCAAAGGAAGAACATATCTTCACAACTGAAACCAACAATAAGAAGCTGTGTAATTTTTCCAGATGGAGTGTATTGAATATCTGTGGTCTGCTAAGCAGATCCAACAACCCAAGGCAGTGTTTGTTGCCATCAGTTGCCCAAAGCACCCACACCCAAACTGAGCCTTTTAGAGTACCAGTGTCTGCCATATGAACAGCACATCAGAAGAAGAGGTACATATTGAGGGTTATAGGCTGTACAGAAAGGACAGGGTGAGGAAGAAAGGGGGAGGGGTTGCGTTCTATGTCAATGAGCAATATACATCGACCCTCATCAAGACAGAATCGAAGGAGGAGAAAGTAGAAGGATTGTGGGTTAAGTTACACGGTGGGCAAGGAGAAAGGGGTTTGATGGTGGGGGTCTGCTACAGACCACCACACCAAGGGGAAGAACAAGATTTGGGGCTCCTGAGGCAGCTCTCAGAGACCATAAAAACTAAGGAGGTGGTAGTCATGGGGGACCTAAACTACCCAGATATCTGCTGGGAGACACAGACAGCAAAGTCCCACCGTTCATGCACGTTCCTATCCTGCATACAGGACCTCCACCTGATGCAGGAGGTACCCGGTCCCACTAGGGGGAATGCCTTACTGGACCTGGTATTGCCAACGGGGGATGATATGGTAGGGGACCTACAGATTGGTAGTCACCTGGGGGACAGTGATCACCAAATAATAGAATTCACTATAAGACGTCGAGTGGGTAAGGTAACTAGTAGGGTGAAAGTGCTAGACTTTAGGAAAGCTGATTTTAATGAACTCAGGAGATTAGTCAAGGACGCACTGCAGAGTAGGAGTTTTGAAGAGATGGGAGCCCAGGAAGGGTGGCTGCGCCTTAAGGAAATGATCCTTCGGGCACAGAGGGAGATGATCCCGATGCGAGGAAAAAGAGGGAAAGGGGCCAGGAGGCTTCCCTGGCTGACCAGAGAAATCCAGGGCAGCCTATGGACTAAAAGGGGAGCATATAAAAAGTGGAAATGGGGCGAGATTACCAAAGAGGAGTATGCCTCCTCTGCTCGCACTTGTAGGGAGGCAGTTAGACGGCCCAAAGCTACCATGGAGCTGAGGATGGCAACCCAAGTAAAGGATAACAAAAAATTGTTTTTTAGATATATAGGGAGTAAAAGGAAGGCCCAGGGTGGAATAGGACCCCTACTAAATGGGCAGAAGCAATTGGTGACAGACAGGGGGGACAAGGCTGAACTCCTCAACGAGTTCTTTACCTCAGTTTTCCTAAGTGAGGGGTAGGACAAGGCTCTCACTGGGATTGTAGAGAGGCAGCAGCAAGGCACCAGACTGCCATGCGTAGACCCTGAGATGGTGCAGAGTCACTTGGAGGAACTGGATGCCTTTAAGTCGGCAGGCCCGGATGAGCTCCATCTGAGGGTACTGAAGGCACTGGCCGACATCATTGTAGAGCCACTGGCGGTAATATTTGAACACTCGTGGCACATGGGCCAGGTCCCAGAGGACTGGAAAAGGGCCAATGTGGTCCCCATTTTCAAGAAGGGGAGGAAGGAGGACCCAGACAACTATAGGCCACTCAGTCTCACCTCCATCCTTGGCAAAGTCTTTGAAAAAATTATCAAGGCTCACATTTGTGAGAGCCTGGCAGGACAAATTATGCTGAGGGGAAACCAGCACGGGTTCATAGCAGGGAGATCATGCTTGACTAATATAGTCTCTTTTTATGACCAGGTTACAAAATGCCTGGACGCAGGAGTAGGGGTTGATGTCGTATACTTCGACTTCAGGAAGGCCTTCGATATGGTATCCCACCCCATACTGGTGAACAAGTTAAGAGGCTGTGACTTGGATGACTAGGCAGTCCAGTGGGTGGTGAATTGGCTAGAGGGTCGCACCCAGAGAGTCGTAGTGGATGGGTCGTCATCGACCTGAAAGGGTGTGGACAGTGGGGTCCCGCAGGTCTCGGTCCTTGGACCGATACTCTTCAATATCTTCATCAGCTCTTGGATGAGGGAGTGAAGTGTACTCTGTCCAAGTTTGTGGATGACACAAAACTGTGGGAAGAAGTGGACACGCCGGGGGGCAGGGAACAACTACAAGCAGACCTGGACAGGTTGGACATATGGGCGGAAAACAACAGAATGCAGTTCAACAAGGAGAAATGCAAAGTGCTGCATCTAGGGAGGAAAAATGTCCAGCATACCTACTGCCTAGGAAATGACCTGCTTGGTGGAATGGAAGCGGAATGGGATCTTGGAGTCCTAGTGGACTCCAAGATGAACATGAGTCAGCAGTGTGACGAAGCGATCAGAAAAGCTAATGGCACTTTATCGTGCATCAGCAGATGCATGACGAACAGATCCAAGGAGGTGATACTTCCCCTCTATCAGGCGCTGGTCAGACCGCAGTTGGAGTACTGCATGCAGTTTTGGGCACCACACTTCAAGAGGGATGTGGATAACCTGGAGAGGGTCCAGAGAAGGGCCACTCGTATGGTTAGGGGCTTGCAGGGCAAGCCCTATGAGGAGAGACTGGGGCACCTGGACCTCTTCAGCCTCCTCAAGAGAAAGTTGAGAGGCGACCTTGTGGCTGCCTATAAGTTCATCACAGGGGCACAGATGGGAATTGGTGAGGTTTTATTCTCCAAGGCGTCCCCGGGGGTTACAAGAAATAATGGCCACAAGCTAGCAGAGAGCAGATTTAGACTGGACATTAGGAAGAACTTCTTCACAGTTCGAGTGGCCAAGGTCTGGAATGGGCTCCCAAGGGAGGTGGTGCTCTCCCCTACCCTGGGGGTCTTCAAGAGGAGGTTAGATACACATCTAGCTGGGGTCATCTGAACCCAGCACTCTCTCCTGCCTATGCAGGGGGTCGGACTCGATGATCTATTGCGGTCCCTTCTGACCCTAACATCTATGAATCTATGAACAGGAGCAAGATGAGACAGCAGGAGCTTCTTTTCCTCTTCTTACTGGTAATACTCAAGTGCAACATGAATCTGATTATCAAGCCACAGGTCATTTGTTTTCAGAGCTCCTGGATAAATATTGTTTGGGGAGATTTTAGCATATTTCAGGATTTTATGTGTCCTTGTGATGTCAGACACAACAACAGATAAGCCAGCTTTATTGTATGAACAAAAGAACTGAAGGCTTCCAAGCAATGCAGCAAGCAGCAGCTGGAGATAAACTCCATGCAGACATGCCCCCTACTGAAAGAACACCATAAAATATATGCTTGTCATATGTAACAGATTGTCCTTTCATTAGGTGGACAAAGGTTAGCATTCTTTGACTGGTGAACCACAGAACCCATGGGCCAGTATCTGCTCTCAACTATGGAAGTGGAAATCAGGAGTAACTCAACTGAAGTTGACTGATCCACACGGATTCATGAGTAGCATAACTGACAATGCATTTGGTCCTGTGCTACTTTTACTGTTGTCTTGCCCTTGTAGCAAAGTTATCTTAAGATGGAGCATTAATACACAGAGCAGATGTTATGACTGTTTTTCCAGGGAAATGTTTTGCAATTCATTTATTTCTTTTTTGTGCTTGCTTTTGTAGCTATTTCACTTAGCTGAGTTGGCCTCGTAGGATGAAGGTATGGCATGCTGCATGCTAAGACAGAACCAGATGTTTTCAGAGAGAGCCTGATTTAATATCACATCCAGAGAGTCAAGACTAGCAGTCACCCCTGCAGGGGGAGATCAGACTTAGAACTGATTTTTACAAAACTTACAGAAGGCTAAGATAAAGGTAGTCATAGTTTCATAGTAGCTAGGATCAGGAGGGACCTTAACAGATCATCTAGCCTGACCCCCTGCCACAGGCAGGAATGAATGCTGGGTTCACAAGATCCCAGACAGGTGACCATCCAACCTCCTCTTGAATTTGCCCAAGGTAGGGGCGAGGACCATTTCCCTGGGCAGTTGGTTCCAGATTTTGGCCACCCTAACTGTAAAATATTGCCTTCTGATCTCTAACCTAAACCTATTCTCTACCAGCTTATTACCATTGTTCCTTGTCACCCCAGGTGGTACTGGGGAGAAAAGGGCTCTACTTATTTGCTGTTGATCTCTCCTGATGAGCTTGTAGGCAGCCACCAGGTCCCCCCTTAGCCTTTTCTTGCTGAGGCTGAACAGGTTCAGGTCCCTCAGTATCTCCTTGTAAGACCTGTCCTGCTGCGCTCTCACCAAGTGGGTGGCCCTCCTCTGAACCCTCTCCAGGCTGGCCACATCCCTTTTGAAGTGTGGCGCCCAGTACCGGATGCAGTACTCCAACTGTGGCCTGACCAAAGTTGCATAGAGGGGGAGTATCACCTCTCTGGACTGGTCTGAGATGCATCTTTGGATGCATGGTATGGCTGGCCTTGCTGGCTGTGGTCTGGCATTGGCGGCTCATGTTCATCTTGGAGTCAATAATGACTCCAAGATCCCTTTCCGCCTCTGTGCTTTCAAGAAGGGAACTCCGCAGCCTGTATGTATGCTGTGGATTCCTTCTCCCAAGGTGCAGCACCCTGCATTTGTCTACATTGAACCCCATCCTATTCTCTTCTGCCCACTTTTGTAGTCTGTCTAAATCTAGTTGCAGCCTCTTTCTCCCTTCAAGTGTGTCCACCTCGCCCCACATCTTAGTGTCATCAGCAAATTTGAACAGCGTGCTTTCCACCCTCTCGTCCAAGTCGCTGATGAAGATGTTAAACAGTGTGGGCCTGAGGACCAAGCCCTGGGGTACCCCATTGCTCATATCTCACCAGGTTGAGTACAACCCATCCACCACTACTCTCTGGGTGTGCCCCATCAGCCAATTTTTTACCCATCCAATTGTGCAGGCATCAATGCCACAGTCGCTTAATTTATTGATGAGGATGGGGTGAGAGACAGTGTCAAAGGCCTTCTTAAAGTCTAGAAAGACCATGTCCACAGTGACACCATCATCCAAGAATTTAGTTACTTGGTCATAAAAGGCAATCAGGTTGGTCAGGCAGGACCTGCCTTTGATGAACCCATGCTGATTGCCCCTGAGCATGATCTCCCCTGCTGGCCCCCCACAGACGTACTCCTTGATGATTCTCTCCAAGAGCTTCCCGAGCACCGAGGTGAGAATTACAGGCCTATAGTTACTTGGGTTCTCCTTCCTCCCCTTCCTGAAAACTGGGACCAAGTCTTGACTGTAATAGAAACTATTCTTGAAAGTATTAGTATAATAGAAACTATTCTTGAAAGTATTAGTCAAAAATGATTTTTTTAGTTAATTATGGAGCATGCTTTCTGAGAGGTGCTGTATACAGGCATAATATGCAAGTATCCTTTACTCTTATTGATTTACTGGGAGTTAGCTTTGCCACGGCCATACAACTTATCCTTGTGCAGTTTGCAATCCATGTTTCTATTTAAGCGCTTGTAAAGTCAACATCAAAGGCTTCCTTCAGCCTAATGTCCCATTAAGCTGGCATCGTAAGGGCACACTAATTTCTAGATCCAACAGCAAATGCGAAAGTGATATTGTTAGCAGCTGGTTTGCCTTTGACTCTTCAGTCTGAGTGACCAGGGATGCACTTACAGCTGGATCCCACTTAGGAACTCACTCCTCTGGAAGCAGCATGTAACCCCAGTCACTTTCTGGCCCCTCCCTGAGACATTTCTTCTGCTGTGATATACAGTGGCAGGTGACATGTTAGAAATTAATGTCCCAATTTTGCATGATGCTGGTTACTCACGGTATTTGCTCAAAACACTTGAGGCTAAATACTGCATGTATTAACATGTAGAAGTAATGCTTGAGACTAGTCAGTGAAATGCATCATGAGTGATGAGTGTGCCGGGGCATTTACATGCTGAAGGAGTGTCTATCCCTGGGGCTAGGGACAGACATTACACATAAACCAGTTTAAGTGATCAGAAACTGGTTTAAACCTATAACAGGACAGATGTTCAGTGCACATAAACCAGTTTGAAAATGGCTGAAACTGGTTTGTGATAAACCTGGTTGAATGTAGTATCTGACTTAAATGATTTGGGTCAAACCAGTTCATGCAATGGCTGTCCCAGACCCCTTGCTGGTTCAAGTTAAACCAGACTCTCCCAGCATCCTGGCATGCTGTCTGGGCAGGGCGGTGTTCTGTACTCCATAGTAGGGCTGGCACCTCCCCTTTGCTCCCTGGCTGCAGCTCTGGCAGAGACTGCAGGCATCTGCTTGCTCCCCCACCATCACCACTCCCTGCTAAGGCAGAGGGGATTTCCCCATCCCCTCTGTCTTACACAGACACACAGCATTAGCTGGCAGACCACATGCTGGCTACAGTCTGTGCTGGGGTAGACAGGGCAAAGGCAGAATCAATTGGTAGCTGGTAATGTCCCTCTGTTTTCTTAATGGGGTGATAAACACTGAGGGGTGATAAACACTGTGTTATAAATTCCCTACTGGGCTGGAGAGACGGGTGGGGGAGTTAAACCGTTTCCTAATCAGAGCATCCTGCTGGGGCCTGGCCACACCCCCACCTCAGCTCAGCAGTGTGGAAGGGAAGGGAGGGCTGCTGTAGTGCCCCCCAGCTTCTAGCCTGAGCCACTGCAGGCATGTACCTGCATTTCTTCAGTCCAGAGGGGATGCCTGTACTGTTACAGACTGGTTTAGCCTAGCCAGGTTAGACTAACCTGCAAAGATTGAATCAATTCAGGCTCAGGCTTTTTGAATGTCTGTTTGTGGCAGAGCACTTGTAGTGCTTGCCACTTTTAAAGGGCTGAGTCAAGCAGCCAGCAGGTGCTTGATTACAGCAGCCATTTTAAAACACTGGCTACCTACATAAAAACAGCAGTTTGCTGCTGGCAGCGGAGGCAGAAACATCACCTAGCTGAGCTGTAGCAGGAACAACCTGGAGATAAGGGCACGAGCTTGTGGGGATGGATAGGAGGCTCTTGGTCCTGGGCATGACCTAAAACTGCACCCTGCTGGGGATGGATCATGTGGTGAGGCTGCTAGTGGTGTGGGAGCCCCCGGGAAATACCAGGCCAGTTACCACCTTGGTGAAAGGCGGGCCAGGGCACCTTAACTCCTAGCCTCCAGAACACCATGGGTACAAGGGGGCCAGGCATGGCTGCAGCCACCTGAGCCTCCACAGGGGAGGGAAACCCTGGAGTCCTGAAGGAGGGGGTACATGTGTAAACCCCAGAGAGGGGGCAGTAGTGAGGGCCTGGAAGAGAGTTGAGTAGGGCTGAGGGTCAGTCTGAAGGGCAGCCCAAGGGGATGTGCTGAGTAGGGCTGTGGGACAGCCTGAAGGGCAGCATATGGGCCAACCCCTGGAGAGCATGTTGAGGGAAGTGTGGAGCCCCAGAGAGGGGGATCAGAGGGCTGGGAGCCCAGTGCATGACGCCAGGGGCCCAGAGTGTGTTACAGAGGTCTGGGAGCCCAGTTTGTGGGGCTGGGTTCCCAGCATGTGTTTTATGTATGTTTATGTAAAGCTGCCCCGGGAAAGGACAGGGCAAGCTTGGCCCAGGTCAGAAATTTGGCTGGCCAATACCCAGGTGAAGGTCATGGGAGAAGCCCAAAAGGCTGTACATCTGCCCCCCAAGGTGTGATCTGGATAAAACCTATGGCCTACGGGAGCCACTCCAACAGGTAGCAGGGCAGGACGTGTTGTCCAAGTGAGAAAGAGACCCTGTGAGAGGGGGTGGAATGCGAGAGGCCCTAGTGAGAGGAGGGTGGAGTGAATGTGCATGTGAAAGAGGCCTGACAGTGAGGGCTAAACTTAGCCTGGCTTTAGGCTGGGAGCATAATGACACCATGGATGCCATCAACAAGGCATGGGCTGCAGTGCAGGGGAGGTTTGGAGCTCCAGATAGTCCCCCCTGGCATAGGGGCATGTAATGGGCAGTCTCCCGTATTTTACCACGTGTTTTGAGAACAGCCAAGTCATGGCAGGTGAGACTGGGTGGACTGCCCGATAGACAGGTGGGTGGGCCAGCATGAAACCTTGAGAACAGCCTCCTGTCACACTGTCCCTAGCCTGTGTGATGTTCACAGTATGGACAAACCACTCAGTAAACATAAACAAGGGTGTCATTGTCCCCCTCAAATTTCCCTAGGGCAAGCAGACTCCCCTGTGTACCAGCCTCTGGAGTCTGCATTCCTTGGATCTCTGATACAGGCCCAGAGCTCCTGTTGGGGTATTCAGTCACTGTCAACCCATCCTCCAAAGGCTCCAATGTGCTTATAAAGAAAACAGAGAGCTTTGCATTAGCCCTCTACTCTTCTAAGTAATGTACAATAGGCTTTGTACAAGAGCTTTACTGCTAGCTGGCCAGAAAATGCTGTTTCCCTTTAACCCAAAATATTGGGGCTTCATGCATCAACTACATGATGACAAATTCAAGATCATGCATGGGATCCCCTTGCATAGGCTGTCCATATCCTGAGGTCTTGCCCTTCCCACTACTGACTTTCTTCTGGGATTCCATACTGTCACAAGGAAGAGGGTAGAGTGGATGCAGAATTTCCCTAAAAGGATAGAAATCCATTTCCTCTGGGAATGTTGATGCAGATTGTTTTGACACTTGTATAGTCATGCTTTCAGCCCAAATATTAAATTAATATCTGAACATAAAACACAGTTTTCTCCTCTCTCCTGGATTCCATTTATCCCTCAAATTCAAGAACGAAGAGACATGCTATGTGGTTTGTAAGCCCCCTTCATCTAATCTGTCCAATTCTGTTCCTTCTTTGTACAGATGCAGAGGAAGAATGCAGGCAAAAAAACACCTTAACTACACAAGCCACGGCTAACAGGAATGTAACTGCTGAGCATGAACCAACCAACCATAGCAGAAACAGGCAGGCCAGACTGGTACCACAGTAAGAAGCTTCTCCTCAAGTGAGAAGTCCTGATATCACAAATACTTAGCACTTATCTTTTCATCATAAAGGTGCCATAGTCCTTGCCTAATAGCTGTAAATATTAGCTGTGAGGATTAACTGACAGCTGCATGGCTAGATGCAGAGGTAGCCTTTATAGGAGACTGGCACCTCTGTAGGCTACAGGGATCTTTCATCCCTCACTGTTGTATCTGTTAAGAGCTGTCTAAAGGCAGAGTCATTTTTAACAGAGTTCTTGATGACTACTAAGTACAGAACAACAGTACCTGGAAGTCCCAACTGACTGGGCCCAGTCATGCTAGGTGCTGTGTGACAGCATCATCTTAGGTCAGGGGCGGGCAAAACATTGCCTGTGGGCTGCAACCGGCCCGTCAGCCCATTCTATCCAGCCCGCGGGGCACCTAAAAAGTTTAGAAGATTAATATTTATCTGCTCCTGGCTGCCTGTCAAAGATGATCCAGGGGAAGCCAGGAGTACTCACCAGCAAGGCCAGCCCAGCCCTGCCCCACCCCAAACCCCCTTCTACCCCTGGACCCCCAAACAGGAAGTCTCTGCCTGCTGCAGCTTTCTCTGCACTGGGCTGCTGCAGCACCACATGGCCCCTGACTGCATTGCCTGACTGCAGGGCTGCACAAGTACCCTGGGGCCAGGAGCAGGAGGGGGCAGGTGTGTGTGTGTGTGTGTGTGTGTGTGTGTGTGTGTGTGTGTGTGTAGTGAGAGAGGTACACAGTGAGTGTCTGTCCGTCCATGCAAAGAGGGAGGGAGAGACTGTGTGTGTGTCCATGCAATGAGGAAGGGGGAGAGATCAATGAGGGAAGCAGAGTGTGTGTGTGTGTGTGTGTGTGTGTGTGTGTGTGTGTGGTGAGGTGTAAGGAAAAGTTACCAGGAGAAGGGGAGAGGTGGTAGGATGCCGCACTGGCAGCTGTTTGCGGTGAAAGTAAAACCGCAGCGGCTGGAGCTGCTGTGGTCAAAGATCAAAGAAAAAGTCTGCAGCGGAGCCAGGAGGAGCCAGGAATGGCTTCCGCGTCTGCCTGGACATGCTTTATAAAGGCGTGCCAAGGGTGATTGGCTGGGCAGGCAGCTGGAGCCAGCAGAAAAGGCTCACCCAGAAGGGAGCCGGGGGGACCTGAAGGAGCATCCCTGGCTGGCCCAGAAGCATTAGAGCAGCTGGACGGCGTGGAGCCGGAGGAGGCTTGGTGGCTCCCTCAGAAAGGGAGCATGGAGGGAATACGGGGCCAGCGTGGGCCCAAGGAGCTGCCAGTGGACCTGTCGTGGGCCAGAGCCAGTAGCCCCAGTGACTGGAACGGCGACAGATACAGTGAGGACAGGACCCTGAATCGAACAACCAGCAGCAGGTACCGAACTCAGGGAAGCAGCGACATGTCAAGGAAGGTGGCAGTCCAGGTAGAACCCAGCTCCACATAGACCAGAGAGCATAGAGGGGCAGCGGAGAGCGCTTGGCACTAGCTACACCAGTGGTCAACAACTGCAGCCCCAAGGGACTGAATGCCAGGGAGGGCCCGAACATTGGCCCCGCCAACCAACATCAAGGTTGGTGTTAGGCAGGGTGTAGGGGAGGTGGAGCCCCAAGAAAAGGCAATCATCTGGAAGGCTAGGGGAAAGAACCAGAGGGACAGGACCAGGCATTGTCCTCCTGATTTAAAACCTCTTATTATCAAAGACGTGGCAGGAGAGACCCCTGGGGATCCGACCCGAGGCCACTCCTACTAGCCTACCCGTGCAGCCCAACAAGCCATGGCGAGATTCTTAAAGAGTCCAAACGTGTGACACTCGGGAAAAAGGCATGGGAAGTTACATGAGGGAAGCAGAGTGTGTGTGTGTGTGTGTGTGTGTGTGTGTGTGTGTAGTGAGGGAGGGAGGGAGAGGAAGAATGTGTGTATTCATAGGGAGTCCCACAAGCACACCACACCATATACATACACCCACAGCCCCCTTGCACTGCCATACATGCCGATCTGCATACACAGCCCCCCTCAAACGCTATATCCATCCACACCCCACACATACACACACACCCCCACATGCTCCCTCACCCCACCCCAACCCCCATACCTATCCACCCTCCCCCATATACCCATACACCCACAGTCCCCCACAAACCAATACCCACCCCCATGCCCTCCACACCCCCACAGTATACAAGAGTAAGGCTTCATTTTAAGCTGTTGTGTATTCACCTCTGTGTATGCTATACTAACACATGTAAATCAGGACAAAAATGTTTTTTGAAAGCAAATTAATGAATGCTGTAGATGTTCATTTTTTAGAATGAAATTTGGGATTTTTCTGGTTCTGAGATGGCAAAACCCCTTTCTGAAAGGAGTATTTCTGGGGGCAAGGGGAGGGACTTCTGGTGGCAAAGGGCAGGGGTTAGGGGGCAACACTTCCAGTCCCAAGATGGTGACCAGGGGGCGGGGCACCTATCAATGGGCGGGTCTACCCATGCTGCCCTTGACAGTTTGCCAAAACTCGGTAAGCGTCCTTGGCCTGAAATAATTGCCTGCCCCTGTATTAGGCCTTGCTTGGAATGCTTACTGGCTAGGTATAGACCAGGGGTCACCTCCTTTTTCCAGGCTGGAATAACCCACCCTAGGTCAGAGGTGGGCAGATAGGCAGATACCAGGCCTGGGCTACCACCACAATGGGAAGAGGATCTACAGCTGGTGCTTCTTGCCCAAGCACTACCAAAGTGCTGCTGGTCCGGGGGCCAGGTTCAATGGTTCCATGAACTGGACCTGGCCTGCATGCCAGAGGTTGCTGTCCCTTGCTATAGACCAAAAATGACAAAGGACACAGATGCTCAGAGCTGTGTTGAACAAGGTGTCATGGTAGATCACAGGCAAAAACCAGAAGTTGAGAGTCCTGGTCCATTGATCGAAACACCAGATAACATGGCCCCATCTACCATCCATTTTTCTTGGGTCTGAGTCTTTAATGCTGCACTGAAAATGCAGAATTTGAAAATGGACTAAAAATGTTTGATTTGTTTTTTCAATGTATTAGAGTGGATTTGATATTATTTCTTTAGTACAGTGAAACCAAAAGCCAATGAATGGCTTGCAAAAGGTTTTAGGAAACACATTACTTACTGGATTTCAGTAGGAGCCTTAATCAATTAAGTACCCCTGGGATTTCATTGGATTAGTATGATGGATGAATACTGCTCTTTAAAGTAAGGCTTTTCAGGATCAGGCTCTTAAAGTACCAACCGTATTTGCAATAGGTGAGTTTCCAACATGAAGAAAGAGCAAGTGTGCCATACCCCAGATGCAGCTCATTTCTGAGCCACTTAATTTTAAAACCCCATTTGTTTTGTGTTATCAAACAAAGGAGCATTATACACAGTCACTATTTCCATTCCTTTATTTTCAGATCCTCAGGTAATGTGCTATGCCCAGGGACTACAGCTTGGCTTAGGCTGGACACTGAGCCTATTAGTTGGAAAACTCATACTTTTCTATGGATTGCAAATGAGCTCATCTAGTGTAAGCATTTATTTTCTTGTAAAATAAATAAGCATAATATTAAAATAAATGAATCTGGTGAGATTGTCAACAGCAGGTTATGTGAGTTGTTTATTGGAGAACAGGCATCTGTGGAGAGTCATCCGCAGAACTCTCCGTCCTTTCAGAACGTCATCCTGCATTCAGGATATGCACTACAAATCTCAGAAACTGCAGGGAGGGGAATGAAACTTTTGTAGCACAAATAGCCGTCTGACTACCTAAAGGTCTGTTAGCTTCATCACAGATGCGTCTTGTTTGTGTTGTCACTTACTGTGCCATATATGATGTTATCAAGGGCACAATATGCTTACATATCATCCCCAATGGCTGGATTATATCCAGGTTAAGGTATATTTCATACTTGTGACCTTAGTTTGCTAGCAAGAAATAGTTTAACCAAAAGCAGTTAGACATAGTCAGACATCAAAGCATGTTCTTCTGTTTGCTAAAGAGAAATGAACTAGGGAAAGCAATAGCTAGTGACCTTTGGCTGAAGTAACTTTTGCACTCAAACTTCTTCCTTTGCAGAGAAATCAAGGACCATTCAGTTATAAAAAATGTTTTTAAATACCTTTTGGCCAAGTCAAAGATCCAGATGCAAAACTGAGTGCTATAGATATCACAGTAGTTTATGATTATTCAGACCATGGTGTTCTTCAAACAAATGTACTGTATAAATTCAGTAGTCTAATTTAGCAGAGATCCCCTAAATCAAACTATACAGGTTTACACAACCAATTATACAGTAAAAGGAGTTCTATAAATCATTTTGGCATGGAAATATCTGTTATTTTGCCCAGGCATTTAGTTCACATACTTGCTTAGTGCGTGCAAGGTCACCATTGTAAGTCCAGCATTTTACTTCTTTACCTTTTACTGCCTCTGGCTTCTCTTTTAGTGCTAGCATCATTGTTTCTAGCACTACTGACTTGTGCACTTGTGCCTAACTTAAAATTAAGACATATGCCATTTCATGGTAATTCACTCATCTTCCGCCATAAAGATGTCCATCGCCCCATGAAGAATTATTTTGAGCTCATCATGCAGTTGTCTCTCTTTTGCTATTGCTTTTCACAGTCTGCTGGCATTGGTAAGCTCTTGAAAAGTGATGTAATCAATGGCAGTTTTTATACCTTTTTTCCAAATGCTGGATGCAGTCCTGGCATATGCCATTTCCCACAGCATGTGTAGCTCAGTGTACTGTATTTTGTGGACTCCAACATTAAATCCTTATGATGTCTCTTTTCTTGAAGGATTTCAGAGTCTCTATCGTGTTCTAGCACCTGGGTGCTGCTCTGCCTTCACCAGCACAATTTGCCCTGGCTGACTACCTTTGATGCAAATCCTAATTTTTGTCAAGGACTAATTTTGGGTCTCCCAATAGACTCACTCTGATTGCCGCTTTAGATCCCAATCCTTTTTTTTTACTGGGGAGTCAGGTAGCCCCCAGAATTGCCAGATTCTTTCTATAGCATGAAATCATTCCCACAATCTTTTTGTCCTCTCTGTTTAAAAAGGAATTACTTCTATGTTTCCTTTTTATATGTATTGCAGGATTCCAATTTTTCTACCACAATTTTGTATGTAGCCGCCTGTGCCTGAGTTAAATGAAAACTATTAAAAACAGCAAGAGCTTCAGAACTTGAGAAGCCGACTTCAGAAGTTGCTTGCAGTCCCAGAATGCCATGTTATTTGAACTTCTCTAGTTGTCATACATGTATATAAGAAATTTGTCTTCTGGTGGAGCTAATCCTGCTCAATTCTTCATACATCTTATTCTCAGCATCATGAACTGTTTCTAATCACCTAGGAATCTAATGGAAGTCTTCTCTGTTTGGCAATAGAGTTCTAACTGATTGGTATCATGTAACACGAGCATCCACAGATCATTTCTGTTTCCAACTAACTTTCACAGGAACCATTTAAATATACAGTTTCTCACAAACCTCACCACCAGGGCTGTCAAACTGGTGGCCCATGGGTCACATGAAACCTGTGAAGGATTAATGTGTGGCCTCTGAGCTCTCACCTGTCCACTGCTCCCCCATTGCTTTGGTGGCAACAGAAGCTGGAGTCTCCAGGCTCCCATTTCCTCCTCCAATTGCTGCTCCCTGCCTTTTCTCTAGGGGTTGGAGCAGTGTAGCAGTGCAGGGAGCTGATGGAGAGTCCAGGGCTGTGTGAGGGATTGTGTCCACGTGGTACAATGGTGATCAGCTGCCTGTGTGGGCACATGTTGCAGTAGGGGTGTGTGGGAAGGAGCATCTGCATGGTGCACCTAGTGCAGCCCACACAACTGTAGCCCCCAAGTCATGTGGTCCCCAGGGGCTTAGAAGCTGGACAGCCCTGCCCTACATTATTCTATCTGAGAAAACTTGGTATTTTCAGCTTTCAGCTCTCAGATATTTGCTTGGAGTCAAGTATGACAGGTCTTACTGCAACTGGTTCTAATGAAAATGAACTAATTCCCTTCTGATCTCACTTTGACTTTTTCAGTTAAGGAATGACTCAGAGTACCCACATGGTCATACAGGCTTATGTTTTCCTTTTGTTGTTGCCAGAAAACATTTCTTAAAAGGAAACACAAATCCCCCAACCATTTGAAAGTTATTTTTTCAATCCCCTTTTTGTTTGCTTGTTTATTTTCAAAGAATTTAGAATAAAAGATTACCAGGTCTCTGTGTGTGCCAACAAATGGGGAACATGTCCCATTAGAAACCAGGTTATTTCTTAGAAGGATTGGAATAAACCAGTTCTACTTTGTCTGTTGCAAGCCTTCTTTGGGGGTGGGAGAACAATGACCTCCATCTACACATGGGAATACAACATATGACTGACAAAACTGGAAACAAAATAATCCAGTTTGTTTACTTGTAAACTAGTTATTAATTCTTACCATCTGAGCAATAGAATGGTGAAAATGCTATTTTCACCTCACAATCTCTCCTGGAAAATGATGGCCATCTCAAGGTAGCCATAGGGGGCAAGCCTGTCCTCGCTTATATATATGCATCTCCCAGCTTCAAGCAATGTCTTTCCAGCAACAGAGTACCTAACTCTTAATTCTCATGAAGCCCCTAGGCCCTGCTACAGGTCCAGATGCCAGCTTTGCCCCCTCATAAACACACACACCATCACCAGATCAAACAATATGAAATATACCACCCATGGTTCATTCACCTGCTCCTCTACTAATGTCATATACACCATCACTTGCTTACAGTGACCGTCTGCTGACTACAGCAGCCAGACATGGAAAGCCCTACCTCTTCTGAGTAGATTCATGAATTGCTTGTTCCCTAGCACATGGGTACTTTGCAGTATTGTAATAAGTGATGTGGCTAACATCTTTCTCTTGTGATTCATTCTTTTTCTTTTCTATCACCCAGGGACAAATTGTGTGTGCAATGGGATGTTGTGTATGCAATGACATGTTTTGTTTTAGCATGATTTTGCTGTTTATTTATATTTTCCTCGTTTGCTCCATCTGTAACTCTTTCCTTAATCTCTTCCTTCATCACTACTTTCCTTCTCCTTTGTCTTTTCCCAGGGTCTTGCCAGTCAGTCACACTGCTTCAGTAATTACTGTCTGTCCACAAAGAAGGTTATGGGATCTCTCGAATAAGAGTGTTAATGGACCCCATCATAAGGTGACCATAATTCTTTAATCATTATATTGGTCCCTTGGTAGAAAACCTGGGAAAATTCCTGGTCCCTTATAAGCTGCTTCGGATGGTGGTGCATCCCAGCCCAGCTGTTCCCCAGCAAGCAGTTGCTATCCACACACATCTGTTCCCACACTCCAACCCTGGAAATATGCTGGTGACATCCTCAGGAATAATTCCCATTGGCTGCTGTCAAGTATGCCAGAGACAGAGAGGGGATGCCCCTAGAGCATTCTGCCACTGATCAGCCCCTTTCCGAGGAAGCTCTGCCTCAGGACTTACCAAAAAGAAGGCTTTTCTGGCTTCTCTCTCCTGAAGGATCCCTGGAAGCCAGCCCATAAAATTACACCCCTATTTATGCTATTCTGTACTATCATTGCCAATGCTACCTGACCTATAATATTGAGTCATAAAATCTGCATCAATATATATTAAATATGAGTTAATCTATATGCTAATACATTAAGGAGATGTTCTAAAAACATTCTAAGGATTTTGCGCTTGCTGCATACTCTAAAGCTTATAGATGATAGGTTTGAACAAAATTAAAAAATACCAAAAAATTCCCCAAAAGAGAAACATGAATAAAAATGTGCCCATTGAAAAAGCACTACACAATCAGTATGCATACATGCTACCTACTCTTAAGCAACGTGACAAGCAGTACCTAGCTTCAGTTCACTGTGAGACAATGCAATATACAAAGCCAGATATTCTCAGTCATTTTGGGGAATATAATAACACACACATTTGGAAGCCACATCAAAGAGGAGGTAATAAGGTAATTGAATGCATGTACACAGCGTTTCCAGCAGAACCCAAGAGATACTACTTAATGATGCTTCTGCTTCATATAAGAGGAGCTACATCTTTCTCAGAGTTGTGCGCAGTTAATGAAGTACAATGCACAACATTTAAAAAGGCAGCCCAAGAGCTGGGATTGCTTGATGATGATACAGAATGGGAACGTAGCTTAGCTGAAGCATCATTATTCCAGATGCTCCTTCAGCTCAAGCATCTCTTTGTATCTGTAAGTGCATTTGAACAGCCAGAAAATTGAAAGTAACTTCATGAGCAGTTTAAGTGCAGTTTATGAGAACAATTGGGGCTTTTGCATGTGCCACAAAACTGTCCTCTAAAGCGGCATACATGTCCTTTTGCACAGCTTTAATGGTGCAGCTGTTTACACTGTCAGAGGCATATTGCGCGATAAATGACATTGGGACGTAGCAAAATAAAACACCTCCAAGGTGTTTTAGTTTGCTACCTAACAAAGTGTAACAGCTGCGGGGGGAAGCACAGGTCCCCGTGCAGTTCAGGGGCTGTGCAGGCAGCCCGTGCAGGCAGCTCAGCAGCAGCCCGTGCATGCAGGCTCCACTGAAGAAAAAAACCCCCAAAACAGTGAGCCTGATCTTTTTTTTCCCTCCCTGGAGCCTGCCTGCCTGCCTGAGCTTTGCAGGGGCCCAGTTCTTCCCTCTACGGCTGCAAGGGGGCTGGTACTTCCCTGTGTCGCTGTGGTGCCCCCTGGGACAGCCCAGGCTGCGTGCCTCTGGGCAGGTGCTGCCTGGGCGCTCCCTCGTAGCTCAGGGACTGCTTGGCCTGCCAGCAGCTCGTCCTCCCTCTTCCCCTCCCCCTCTCCCTCTCTCTCTCCCCAGATGCTGGAGAATCAGGTAAGGATCGGGCCGGATCCTCGTGTACATGCCATGGGGGTTTACTTCGGTTTAATTCTCCCTAAATTGAAGTGGTGTTTTTAAAAACCCACTGCTTCAATGTAGGGAGAATTAAACCCAAGTAAACTCCCATGGGTGTACAAGCAGCCCTAATGAGCAAGAAAGCAGAGAAGATGTGGGAAAGCCCTGCAGTCTTGGAGCACAGGAGAAAGGTGGAGGGGAGAGGGGGGGAGGACAGGGTATGGGGAGGGAGAAGAGGAGGGGGCAAAGGCACGGAAGAGGGGAGGGCAGGGCTGCTCCCAGCAGAAGGTGCCCCTACCCTTCCCCTTGTACTCTCACCTTTGTTTCAGACCTTACCTGAATTCCTGGACATTCAGCCAACGGTGGTGGAGGGAGGAGATGGCTATCAGCATACAGCATGAATGAGGTGTGAGGTAAGTAGGAAGAGGCTCAGTTGCACTTGATCTTTCATGGAGGCACAAGGTAGAGAGAAGGCTCAATGACCTACTTCTTGTGGACCTATCCAAGATCCAGTCACCATGGTAGTCCTTTTACTCTCCTATGGGGAAAAGATTGGCACTTTACATGTGGCAAGGTAGGGTGTTCCTGATGTTGTGCCTGGCACTGTGCCTACTAGTTGTGTGAGAGGGTTGTTCATGCAGTTTTAGGAATAGGTACACAAATACTTTTATAACATGTTTTAGATGGGGATGATCCTGCCTCGAGCATGGAGTAGCACTAGATATTCTCCAGAAATTCCTTCCAGCCCTATTTCTCCTTGTTTCTATGAAGGTCCATAGCTCCACCTCCCCATCTCTGCCTCATTCTCACTAATATGCAGAGCCAGATATGCATAGGGTAAGCAAGTGCTGTGATTCTTTCCAAGGACACCAGAGAAGTAATTTTTCCTTCTGTTTCAGAGGCACTATGCCTGCCTGAGGTCAGCTCTATCAGAAGATGTTTTTCTTATTAACTGATGTATGCCAGACTCAAAACTTTCATTCTTTCCAACATATCAACAACCACATCAGAGAATCATTCTGCTTTTTTGTATGAACATAATTTATCTTGAAAACAAAGTTTAAAACAAAGTGCATCCCCCAAAACATGTTTTTATTTTTTTCTATTGCAGAATTGGGAGACTTAAACTGCAATTAGCATATTTAGGAGGAAAATAATTGTTTACTCCTCTGCAGCTATTGTTATTTAGCCCAAGTACCCTTGTGATACTGTAATTTAAATTACAACAAATGAAGAGGATATAAAGCATGCGTTCCAGTGAAAGAAACCTGTGGAAGACATAGAAAGTTGCAACACCTATAAATCAGACTAAGAGTATGTCTATACTGCAGTCAACTACCTTGACTACCTATACAGAAGCTCGGTAAATACTTGGCTAGTTTGCTCACATCGGGCACTCTACATGAGATGCTAACTGTGCAGTACCTAATTCTGCTGCACATTAGTTTGCAGGGCAAAAACCATGCTAATACGCTAACTCCGGAGTTTTCAACCAGGGGTGTGCATACCCCTAGGGGTACTTTGGAAGGTACTTCTGGTTTTGACAGCAGCACTCCCGGGTTCGCTGCCGTGTGCTGTCAACCAGCTGCTGGGGGACACCCCTCTCTAAGCTCGTGGATTGGCCGCCCGCCAGGGGACTCCCCACCTCTTGACCAGCTAACAGGGGTACCCCAACCAAAAAAGGTTGAAAACCCCTGCGCTAATGCAAAAGTAGTACTAAGCTACTGCACAGTTAGTATCACTAAAAAGCACTGTGTGCCAGTTACTGCACATTGATTTATTACTTGGTTATACTAAAGTATGAAAACTGTTACTACTTTTTTGTACTAAAAACACTGTTTTGTTTAAAACTGGTTTGGGATTATCTGCAGTATAAACATATTCTGAGGGTTTATTTTCACAATACCTGCAGTTACCTCAAGTTATTCCATTTAAGGCAGTCTGACTTGAATGAGAGTGACCACATTGTGAAGGAAAAATAGCTTTATGCAGAGTGATTTGATTAGCAGCACAAACTGGCTGGATTAGGAACATGATGGAATTAGCACTGATGAGCTGTTATGACACAAGATCCTGCATTCCCTCTGTATGACTAGCTCTAGGCCTTTTCCCTTCCTCAGCTACTCATGGCCCAGCCAGCTGAGGCTAAAGGTATCACTTAAAATGGCTTAGTAGCTCTGTGTCTGGCTTGGTGGCTCTGTGGTGCAATAGATAGCATGATGGCTTTCTATAGTGAAATGTTATTGAAAAGTTGTGGGTTCAAATCCCACCTGAGTCAAAACATTCTCATGCTAGGCATCAGGAGGTGCTACTTTGCTGTCAGAGCGGCTAGGATATGGAACCAACTTCTGAGAGAAATGTTACTGGCTCCTACCCTGGGGGTATATGAATTTAGGAATGCCAACTTCACTTTATGAGCAATCTGTATGATTACCTCTTGTTAGGACCTTCCAATTTTGTATTGCCTTGCACTTCTTTCTCTGAGAAGACATAAGCATTATGTTGGCATGGATATCCACAAATTGGTCAATTATTAAAGACCACAAACCACTGAATGGATCTTACCTGTGAGAAACAACAGAGTAACTGCATCCTAAAAATAGCCACTTTACTCCAGTGTCTCTGAAGGGTGCTCAAGGTTAAAGAATGGAAACCCCCCAGAGGGGAGAGCAAATGGGGACATTCTTTTTCCCTTTGGTCATCTAAGTAGCTAACAAGTCTCATGGCCACTTTGATGACCAAATGGAAATAGAAAGGTAATAGGAAAAAAATGGCAATAGAACGTCACCAAAAGAGCTCAAGTGTTACAAGTAGATTTTGAAGTATGAATAAACACAGGTAAACTGTGACAAGACCTACAGAAGAACCAAAGTGCAGCGTGTCAGGCTCCAACAGGAAGCAGGCTGTGTTCAGTTGTCACAAATCCAAATGGATTCTCAGTTTCCTGGTTTTGCCCAATACACTGTAGGGTTGCTTCGACAACACAATGTAGGTGCTCAGTGGAGGGTGTCCAGAAGCTTCTGAATTGGCCAGATTCAGGACTCTGGGTGTAGGGTGTCTAGAAGATGCTCAAGCCCTGGTGGCATTTTGTGTGGGTCAACCTTGAAAAGTTCCCAAGAATCACCAGACAACTAAAGGAAGATGGCACCATTTTCAAATGTCAAGGTCTTTGAGAGGAGGCTGGATGAACACCTTGCTGGGGTTGTTTGACCTCAGTACTCTTTCCTGACATGACAGGGGGTCAGACTTGATGATCTGCTCAGGTCCCTTCTTACCCTATCCTACTAACTATGAGAGATTGTGGTTGGATGGAAGCTGAGACTTGTTGCAACTTATGCTTAGAACATGTTCATTATACTTCAAACACAAACATCTGTGAATTCAAGCAGTAAAACACATAGTAAGTATGACTGTATTGTAGCAAAGTTAGCAGCTTTCACGGAAGGAGTATCTCCAAATCATGTTAACAAACATGTGTCCAGCTATTGTTAGACCACTCCATGGAGATAACAGAAGCACAGATCAGCTGCTTGTTGGTCCTAGCATCCACACTGCACCAAAGTCTTGAACTGGATCTGGCATCTCTCTCTGTGTAAGGAAAGGCCTGTCTTACCCCACAGATACAGAAGCAGGAGCAGCACCCTCATTCAGGCTTGGTGCTCTGTGTCTCCCTCTACCTGCCACTAGTGGCAGACAGGGCCAGCCCATCCTTTCCTGTGGAACCTGCAGCTGCAGGGGGACCCGCAGCCAAGGGGCTGTGCCCCTTTTGCCCCCTGCCACCTGCACCATGTTTAAAGGGCTTGATGCAGGCAGGGAGCCCATTCCCGGCTGAGCAGGGGAGGAGTTCCCAGCTCTGCCCTGGTCCTGGCCCCGGGGAGGGAACACAGGCATCCCCAGCACGTGCTGCCTCCACCCTGTACCCCTCACAGTGCAGCCCACGTGCATGCAGCCCAGCCCTGACTATTTTACTTCAGTGAGTTTATACTGCAATTAACCGTAATTTTGCTTTTTCGATGGATCAGAGCACCCCAAAACTATATCTGGGAGGGGACCACAAAAAATTGTGGGCTGGCCTGAGCAGAGACCTGGCTTGCTTTGGCATGTCAGGAGTGGGGAGGGCACAACCAGTTTTAGCCCTAAAAAAAGATTATAGTAAATATTACTGGGTGAATATGTCTCAGAACATATTCTAACTTTTAATGCAACCATAGTGCTCACTATGTCTCACATACAACACATGCTAAGTGCTCCGCACAACAGGATTCTTAGAGGTAACTCTTAAGTTATTACTTGAGAAAGCAATGCAGTGAAGACAAACCTTAAGAGGTTTTTAAGCAAGGTAAAAATGTTAAATAATAAAACTGCATATGAGCTTGGGGTTAGGAAGTCATGGTAAGAAATAATATTAGCTGTGGGAGGAAGTGGTTAAAACCCTGGCCTAGGACGGAGGAGAACTTCTTTTCCTGGCTCTGTCATATCCTTGCCTGGCTATGGGGAAAGCTCTTTATTTCTCTATTCCCCACCTGTTAATTGAGAGAATGTTTCCCTAATCCAGAGAGGTGCTGCTGGAATTATAGTGGTGAAATGCTGAGACAGAAAGTAATGAGGATTACAGAAATAAATATTATGGCTCCACTTGTCCAATAGACTCCATGCAAGCAAAGTGATCTGCCTTTGTACAGTCAGTTACAGAGTGAGAGCTTGCATTTGGAAATGCTTCTTAACAATGCAAATTCTTCCGTGCTCACCTTTGTGGTATGAAATTGCATGACACACAGGATAAAGACTTAGACATGACACTGCTCTGAAAAAATCCCCCACAAAGAACATGAAACCCCAAGGGGTGGTGTTAACCCCTTAACTTTCACTAGTTCCTATCACCACAATAGATTTATGATGTGCTACATTTTTTTTTGCTTATGGTAAATGAATATTCTGTTCCCAGTCAGGGTCCAAGGAGTACTGCCTGGGGGACATTTGTTACTACAAAAAGAACACATCGAACTCTTTCAATGTTCTTTTCCCAAAATGGTGCCCATTGAACAATAAGTACAATTTTGCTTTTCTTTTAATAGAAAACATTTGGTCCTGATTTAGATGGAAGTAGACACACAGATGACTTAATGTACCATCATTATCATTGCCATTGAAAAGTTCACTGATAACATCAAAAGTGGTAACAGTGGGCACTCTTTGAATGTAAAGTTTTGTAGAATTCAGGCTAAGGACTATGCAATTCATCTTCTACCAAGGAACAATTTGTAGAGGGCACTGTTTCCTGAGTATTTTTTCTTTCCCTCATGAGTTGTATGGCAATGTAGCTTTAATTCGCCTCACTCCTGAAAATGCCCAACAGTGTGGTGCAAGCATGACATTTGCATCCCTGATCTTTGAGTAACAAAAATGATACAGAGACTCTAAGGGGAAATTCTCCAGGCTACCCTGACAATGGGAGCTGCCAACCCTGGGGAGGAAAGAAAGGAGGGAATGAGACTATGAAAGGTTAAATCTCCCTTGTTTATGTTCTCTTGGTAGAGATCTGCAAGTTTTTGTCCCATCTGATGAGAATGTGAGAAAAATAGAAACATCAAATCATAGAAAATTAGGGTTGGAAGGGACCTCAAGAGGTTATCTAGTGCAACCCCCTGCACAAAGCAGGACCATTTCCAACTAGATCATCCCAGGCAAGACTTTGTCTAGCTCGGTCTTAAAAAACTCTAAGGATGGAGATTCCACAATTCTGCTGGGTAGCCTCTTCCACTGCTTTAATACCCTCCTTGTGAGAGCTTTTTTTTCTAGTATCTAACCTCAGTTTCCCTTACTGCAACTTGAGGCCACTATTCCTTGTTGTGTCATCTGCCACCACTGAAAACAATCAAGATCCATCCTTTTTGGAACCACTCTTCAGGTAGTTGAAGGCTATTATTAAATCCCATTTTAGTCTTCTCTTCTCCAGACTAAATTAGCCCAGTTCCCTCAGCCTCTCCTCAGAAATCGTGTACCCCAGTCCTCTAATGATTTTCATTGTCCTCTGCTGGGCTCTCTCCAATTTGTCCACATCCTTTGTGTAGAGGAGGCCCAAGCCTGGACACAGTACTCCAGATGTGGCCAAACCAGTGTCAAATAGAGGGGAAGAATCACTTCCCTTGGTCTGCTGGCAACCCTCCTATTAATGCAGCCCAGTATGCTGTTAGCCTTCTCAACCCGGGCACACTGCTGGCTCATATTCAGCTTCTTGTCCACTGTAACCCTCAGGTCCTTTTCTTCAGAGCTGTTGCTTAGGTAGTTGGTCCTCAGCCTGTACCAGTGCATGGGATTGTTTTGTCCTAAGTGCAGGATTTTTCATTTGCCTTTATTGAACTTTGTGGCTATGTCCACATGAGCATGGACTTGTGGTTCCATGGGGACAACTAGCAGAGGCACACCTTGTGCCGCCAGTAGTTGTACCTGGGGAACGCCTGTGCCCCAGGCCCTCTGGTGTGCGGCAGGTTACTCCAGGTGGGGTAGGGGAGGCTGGGGCCAGCAGCCTTACCTGGGGTTCTGGGGGCCTCCTGTTATGGTTATCTTGTTGCTTAGAGCCTGGTCAGTAGCCAGAGTATGGCTCCGGCCAGCCAGGCTCTAGTTGTGAGCAGCGTGCGCTGCCCCTGTGTGTGCTGCTCCACCTTTTTTTTGCACAGGTTTTTTTGAGGATCAACCCCCCCTTCCTCCCCCGTCCACCCCCCAGTTGCTTCCTTGCAGCATGGAAAACAGATGAGTGTGCAGCAGCACCACATACGGCATGGTTGCACTCATCTGGACATGGTCCATGAGATTTCTTTTGCTCCAATCCTCCAATTTGTCTAGGCTTCTCTGAATCCTAGCCCTACCCTCCAGCATATCTACTACACCCCACAGCTTGGTTTCATCTGCAAACTTACCCAGGGTGCACTCTATGCCGTCTTCCGATGAAGATACTGAACAAAACCGGGCCCAGTTCCAATCCTTGGGGCACTCCACTTGATACTGGCTGCCAACTAAACATCAAGCCATTGACTACTACTCTCTAAGCCTGACAGTTCAGCCAGTTTTCTATCCACTTTACAGTCCATTCATCCAACTTGTACTTCCTTTGCTTGCTTGAGAGAGTGATGTGGGAGACTGTATCAAAAGATATCATATTGATGGTATATTTTTGTTTAGAGATTTAGAGAAATTCTTATTATGACTTCCAAAAAGTGAAACTGTTTTATTCCCTCCAGGGGTCATTTGTTTTATCTCCTTCACTTTATTTCTGATATTTCTTCAGTGATCTCATTATTTCTGTAATGGTACAACTTGTCCATTATAAAGACCATAATTTAGAATAGCTATTACTTTTATTTAAGGAAGAGCAAAAATTGCTATATTGCTGTTCTGTGCTATGTTTAAACATAAATTAGAAATGAATGGAGATGTATTACTTCCTATTTTCTAGCTTCAGATCACACAAGATCATTCCCCTTGTTGTGTGCCTTTATTTGCAGAGCTAGGAAGAAATCAGAGCTAATACTATTTGTTGAAATATGACTTTCCAACAAAAATTCTCACACTTCCCCTCTGCTCCAATTTGAATATTTTTAACATTTTGCACAAGACTTTTATCACTTTTTTATAGAAAATGTTATCAAGATTGATACTGATAATTTTATTTATTTGGGTATGTTTTGAAACAGGACCAGAATTTGACCTGAGAAATAAGGATCTAATACACTAAGTGAAAGACTGCAGTGGACTTCAGTAGGTTTTGGATGTCACTAAATGTTCATCTGTTAGGCCTAGATGTCAAAATACTTAAGGACATACTTAATTTTAAACACACGAATAATCCCTTTGACCCCAGCAGACTTCCTGCCTAAGGCAGGGGAGCTGGACTCGATAATCTTGTGAGGTCTTTTCCAGTCCCAAATGTCTATGAATCTATAAATGGGTGTGTAAATGTTTTGCTGGATTAACTCCCATGTTATCCTGATATGAGAATGAAAAGCCATTAAAAATCTGTTTTCTGTTCTGAACAAAGAAATCAACAAATTGTTAGGGGATGGGAACATGTTGGAAGTAAAAGCTTAACAAGAAAGAGTTGTGTTGCATAATTTCTGGGGAAGTGGGGTCAGGCATAATGTCCTGATGATGATTGGGAGTGATACTCTTTAACAATTTTCCCAAATGTTTAAAGTTATGAGTGATGCTTACTTTTGTGGACTGGGGAGGTTTCCTCAGAAATAACACAGCTATTCAGATTTTTATATAATATAATTGGCCCAGTGGAAATTTCACTCCTTTTGTATGTGTTAGCTTGGCATCTGAGATGGGATATAGAGGATGCTAAATTATTGATGGTTATTTACTAGTACTATGTATAAAAAATAAAAACAAGTGGTCTGAAAATGTACAGTTTGAAATGGTATCTGTTAAAATTTGCTGCTTGGTAGGATTATGGGATCTAATAGTTTCTCCCTCCTTTCTTACTTGCTTATTTCTCCTCTCTTTCCATTTCTCTCCATATTTTCCTTCCCTATTTTTCTTCTGATTATCGTCTTCCTCCACCTTTTCTTCCCTCTTTTTTACAGGGTTTAGTTAATCTTAATTCTCTCTTCTTTTTCAAAGCCTCCATACCTACTGCTTTCCTTTCTTACTCCTCTGATGTTCATGCCTTGTCAAAGACAATGGTCCCTGACTATATCCCTTTTGACTTTTAAAATAGCTAGTCCATATGGTTAGAAAAAAACCCAACCACTGATATTTACGTTAGTGCCTCTGCCATTTCTTCTACTGAGTAATAGTAATAGGAAGATTAGTTTAAACACTCAAGGCATGTCTATACTACTTCTGGGCCACGCTTAGGAGTATTGCTCTAGCTCTGTGCGTTCCCTTTTCTGTCAATGAGGTGGTATAGCTGACATAGAGTAGGACTGAGTGCCTGCCCAGTCTTGTAGCTCTCTGTATCAGATTTGCTTACTGGCACATATTCTGGACCACTCTACAGAGGTTATATTTTCTCACTTCCAGGGTTTAGTGTGAGCAAAGTGGGAGTGAGTTGGTGGATATGTTTCAAGGCAGTGCACTTGGTCTGGCACAGAGGAGGTACAGACCTGTCCTTAGTGACAAGTTCCCTCCTTTTCTTTTTCATACAGAGAGGTGAAACTTTTGTTTAATCTCTGAAATAAGGATAAAAAGTTGCAGTGAAAACCCTTGTACTGTTAGGCCCCAGCTCAAGTCTGGGTTCGTGCCCGGTATGCAAAGGCCAATAAAGATACCAGGGGTGAAAGTATAAAAAAGATTTATTGCTAGCAATAAAAGGTGCAAGCGGAATAATTTCACAAAACAAGCACCCCAGATATTCAATACTAAGCCCCTTATATACAGGGATTTGAACCTTCATAAGCATCCTTGTTTGCTAATTGGCTATAAAGGAGTGATGCAAGGAGTTCTTTACTGAGCATGTCTCTATACCTGTGTTTTAGCTATGTATCTCATTAACATACATATATGTTTCATTAGCATATTTCTTCCCCACCTAGGGGTGTGATTTTTAATATTTTAATGAGCTCTTTGTCCCAGTATTCTGATTCTGTTTTTGTTTTCAAGCCTCCTCTATCTAAGACTGTCTGCTCCTTATCATTGCAGATGGGCATTCGTCACATAACATTCACTTTTGCTTAGGCTTTGCATAGTAGTTTCTAGGTCGAACCTCACATTACCATAGATTTCTTGGTTCATTGCAGGGATATGGCAAAATATTTAGTGTTCACAATTAAGACATCTTTCAGGAGTATAAGGAAATGCTTTATCTAATAGAATTGCATTTATTTTCTGTGTTTATAGCTCATTTTTATTACTTTTAAGTTAAGGTTGTGACATCTTTCTTAACTATACAAGCTGGCCCAATAAAAGATATAACATCACCTCATGAACCTTGCTTCTCTCTTGTCCCTGGACCATCATGACTACTGTACAACTATACATACATTATATAGCAGTTTCAGCTACATAGTCATTTTATGATGTTATCTATGAACAAACACTGAAAGTTATTAATAAAATGATTCAAAACACAAGTAGGAGCTTGTCAAGTTATTGGTGGGTTTAGCTTGGGGTTTTTCTGAAAAGGAAAATTAAGTAATGTAAAATGTGCAGAAAGAAAAGTGAAGGAAGAGGGAAAGGAATACATTTTAGTAAATTCAAGATATATTCTCCATATTTCAACTACTGCAAAAAACAAGTCCCAAATATTTTCATCCGCCCCACCACCCACACTTATTTTGTTGTTGTAGTTTTGTCTCTTACAGGAAGCATCCTCTGTCAGCATTATGATACATTCTCTCTGAAGTGGTTTTATGTCTGCTTTCCAATAGCTACATGTATTTTTGGAATCCCAGTACTTCTGGTAATCCATCTGGTGTTTGCTTTGGCTCTATTTTGAAACCAAGATACCTAAAGTAAAAATCAGATTTTAGGGTTTAGAGATCCAGGATCTGGAGGCTGGTTCAGGTTCTTTGTTCCCCAGTATTTTTCTCCAGTGTTATACTTTGGAGAGTCAGAAGTGCTCTTGGTCTCTGGAAACTATAATTGCAGGTCTCTATATTTGAGAAACGGTAGAAAAAAATGTATAGGAGATGGGATAGCATTATACATTAGGGATGAGTTTAGCTGCAAAGAGGTATGAAGGAATTACATGAATGAAACAAAATCTGTTTAAGTCAAAACTACTTTGGGGAAGGTTAATAAAATAAGTTCTAGTGGGGAAGTGCTGGTGGCCTGCCTATTGGCCCCCCTACCATTGGACAGGAATCTGGATAGAGATATATAGTGCTATCAGAAAAGCAAATACTATTTGAGCATCTGTAATTATGGGAAACGTTCACTTTCTAGATCTAGAAGACTGGAGAAGAAATGCTACTAGGGATGGTGAGGCCCAGGTATCACTGGTTCTGATAGGCAACACATTTCTTCACCAAACAGAGCAGGCTAAAGAAGAGATGGCAATTATTAGTGAGGTAACCAGAAGTATCAGGCCTGAGGGATGTTCATAGGTTCATAGATAGATTCATAGATACTGGGGTCAGAAGGTGTGGTGGGTCAGTAGGGGGCGCTCCTGCATTGAGCCGCCCACCTCACTGCTCCCGACCACCTTCCAGGCTCCGAGTGCCCTCCCTGGGATGCCTCACGTCCGGCCGACCCCTTCCCTGGAGCAAGCCCATTAGCCTGGGGTTTCCGCTGCCACCATCCAAGGCTCTGGACTCAATTCTGGCTCTGTGCACCTTGGAAAACGCATCCCTGATCATCCAATGGGTACTAGCCCCAATACAGGCACTTGGGGCACTTCCCCAAGTCAGGGGCTTATTAGGGAAGCCTCCCTTAGTCCACAGACCTAAGGGGCCTCCTAGGCATAATTTAGACCCACCCCTCAATAAGTCTCCCACACCGGTCACAAAAGATAACTTTATTGATTACAGGGGGTAGGGCAAAAACAGGGTAAAAGGTAGAACAATATCAGAGGAATGTCAGAGGAATCCCATAGAGCAAACTAGAATGGCTGAGGTAGCCGTTTAAACACGCATCTGAGTTACTGTAAGCTAAATATCTAGTCTGATCTTGAGTAGCTTACTCACACGCATCATCCAGAGGTGGTTGGAGTTTTTCTCTGGAGGCAGGTCACTCTTGGAGCATGCGGTTATGAGGAGAGAGCCTGTTTCAGATTCACATGGATGACCGCATGGCTAATGGCTGCCTTCTTCCTGGACCGGGCCTTTTTATCCCCTCACTGACCTCAGCCGCCCAGTCCAATCGAAGCTGCCAGTGCTGGCCACAAGCCAACCAATCTACAAAAGCATCACTGGCTACCTGGGCCTGTGCGCAGGGCCGGGCTTTTTTCCCCCCTGCCCAGGTGATCAGAGCATTTGTCATGCAGACAAGGGAGGGAGATCCCCGTCCTGAGGAATTCAACACCAGCCTCTCATGCTGGCAGAGACAGATGTCTGGAGAGGGACACAGATGGTGGCATTTCTGCCACAGAAGGGACCTCAAAAGATGAAGTCTGACCCCCTGCCCTGGGCAGGAAAGAGTGCTGGGGTCAGATGACCCCAGCCAGATGCCTATCCAGCCTTCTCTTGAAGACCCCCAAAGTGGGAGAGAGCACCACTTCCCTTGGAAGTCCATTCCAAGTTTTGACTACCCTTATCATGGATAAGTTTTTCATGGTATCTAGCCTAAATCTTCTCTCTGTCAGTTTGTGATGATTGCTCCTTGTCACCCCAAGAGGTACCCTAGTGAACAGAGCACCTCTGGTTCCTTGCTGCTCCCCCATAGTGAATTTGTAGGTGACCACAAGATCACCTCTCAGCCATCTCTTGCAGAGGCTGAAGAGGTCCAGGTCCCTTTGTCTCTCCTCATAGGGGTAGGCCTATAAAACCTTAAAATATTTTGACTCTGGTGGGATTTGAACCCAAAACCTTTGAATGACATTCTATTATAGAAGTCCAACATGCTATCCATTGCACCACAGAGCCAGGTTGTTTTTATTATCACTGGAGTTCCTTAGAGATCAATTTTGGGGAAAGATCCAATTTTTTATTTCCATTAATGACTCAGTCCAGAAGAGGATAGGGATATCCAACTAAAAGAACTGGTGAAGGAAGGAGAGGAAGGGGAGAGGGAGGGAAGGTGTAGCCCTCTTCTTTCAATGTTTCTAGCATTTTTTAACAACTTTTACAGCAGTAGGACATTGACTGCTGTGGTGCCCCTGCCTTACCAGGTCATTCAAAAAATGTTGTTGGAGTACACCCTCATATTCAAGTGAAATGAAACAGTGGAACCTGAGATACTACTCAAGCCATATGGAAGAAGATGCTCAAACAATCCTGGGAGAATTGGACCTACTCACAAAAGCTAATAGTACTGCTTTTTAATGAAAATTTTCCAGTAGAGGATATAGAAAAAGAAGTAGAATGACTAGATGGGCCTGATTAATAAACTTGTAAATATTCTGTTAAAATTGTTTTGTGGAAAACTGCTGGCTTTACAAGTAACTCATCCTGTGATTGGGATTTGAGGAATTACTGATTTTAGTTTCATCCAAGTTTACCTCCAAGAAATGCAAGAAAGTTGGCTTTCTAAGGATGAATCATTTTATTTACAAGACTTTGAATCTTCTTTAAAAGGGAATATTAATCCTGCAAAGAGGGTCAGATCAGCAAATTTGGCCATTCTTGTTTCTACTAAACTAAGTATCATAACTAGCAGATTCACCTTCAGTGACATTTATTTTAAAGGTTACAGCATTATTTTCCCAGATAAATGTATACTTTAGCACTGAATGTCTGTACCATTTGAACACCCATTTCTATGAGTCTTTGATGAACACATTTGAATCTCTCATTGATCTCTTTTATGTAAAAATTTCCTATCCAGTGTGTATGATCTATATATGCATGTACATACTCTATGGGCGCGTCCACACATGCAAGCATGTGTGCTTGCAGCAGCTCAAATAGAAGTAGTGCAAATTTGAGCCAGGGCTTTTTGACTCAGTGCATGTGCTCAGACATGCACTTTATTGTGGAGCAAATTGTGCCACTTGGGGCAAAATAAACCTGCCTGGTTCCTTCTGGATCTGCAGCCAGGGGGAGCTAGAGCCCAGGGCCAGCACCTTTGCTGTCCTCAGCAGTATAAAAAGCTGCCCTGTCCTGGCCCCAGCAGTACAAAAAGCTGCCCTGGCAAGTAGTTCTGGGCTACTCACTCTCAGGAGCATCTGGGGCCAGCCAATTGGTACCTGGGGACACTACCCCTTGTGCCAGCTGGATTGCTGAAGCAGCCCTGAGAGTTGCCTGCACCCTCTACCCACTGCAGCAGTCTGGCAGTGGGGGCTGCTGCCTGGCTGTGACCTGCTGCGCACCTGTCAGACCCGGATGGGGACTGCACAGCCAGTAGAGGCATCTGCCCCTCTGGGCCAGCTGCCAGTGGGCTGTGGCTACAGGGTTGGCCACTGTGCAGCACTACTGCCGTGCGTGCCCCCTGCCTGGCCACCTGGGCAGCTATTGCCCAGAATATGTTCTGGGTGTGGTGGCCTCCTTTGAGCTGTCAAAGCATGTTCTCCTGGCCCCATTTGGTCAGGAGATCAGCCACAGCCTGCTGGGTCCAAGGTGCCAGCTTTGAGCAGGCAGGGTCCTGCCACTGGCCTCCCTAGCAGGAATTCTGGTGTTCCCTATTGGAAAACTGATAAATCCCTGATTAAAAAAATCCCAGTCACTCTGTAAAATACCCCCAAATCCATGTTCCTCCACAAGTAAAACAAAAGACCACTATAAAGAGAGAGAGAGAGTGAGACAGAGAGACAGTGACCAGTTAGACAATGTTTTATTGATATATCTACAGTGTTAAAGCACTGGCAGTTGGGGGGCTACAGCCAAACAGGGGTTATGGCCCCCACACAAGGGCTGTGGCCCCCCAACTGGGGTACAGCCCCCCAACAGGGGCCAAATGGCCCCTGCAGGGACTACAACCCCCCAGCAGGGGTTATGGCCCCCCTCCAACCCCTTACTCACAGCACTGGAGCCCTGGTGCCGGACACACAGCCATGTGTTCCACACCAGGACAAGGGGCCAACCATAGATACCCTCTGGCAACCACAGAGTCTCCATGGAGGACTCAGCCTCCAGTTGCCTCAGTCAGTTGGGTTGCCTCAGGGGTTGGGTTGCCCCACTTTTTTTAACTTCATTTTTTTAGATTTTCTCCCTGTGCTGCAAACTTGTCTGGATGCACCCTCTCTGGGTAATGGAGGGTAACAGAAATGCATACGTGTGAAATAGGCTATTCATGCTGCTAGAAAACTTTCTTTTTGGTACACAAAGTGAAATTGAATTCCATCCTCTGTCTGTTGACCCTTTCCAAAATTGCTTTTAATCTCCACCACTGAGTTAGAATTCTAATAAATCAACAGCACCATAATCATGCTTCTGGGGATTTTATCCCAGAAGAAAGTTATTGGTAGGGGGTCTACCAAATTTGAGGCAGCTTCTAGCCAATTTTGCAGGCAGACCACGAGATGGGCAGCCATTTCCATGGGCTGAGTGCAGCAGGTTCCCCCATGCCTCTGGCCGAGAGGTCCCAGTAGTCCTGCCCCTGCCTGCAGATTGCCACATGGCCCCAAACCACAGCTTAATTACCCTGTTTAAGCCTGAGGAAGCCATTAATCCACACATTAGTAAACTGAGTGATTCCCAAAGTGGGTGGGTGGAACATGGATGGGATTATACAAATGATGGAAGGACAGGCAGGGAAGGGATTGGGAGGGTGAGTTTGGAGGTGGGGTTATGCAAAATGTCAGGGAATAGAATGGAGGTGGGAGGCGGGGGGCAGGGGGGGACACAGGGTGGATGCAGCCCTGCCCCCCTGCCTCTTTTCCTGGACTGAGCCTACATCAGGGCCTCAGCCTCTGATATGCTCCCTCTCTCCCCACCTCTCCCTCCCCCCATTCTTAAGGATGCAAGGGCTTCCTGCCCTTTTCCCTACTTGCAGCTTTTCTTTTCCCCTCAAACCCACTCTGTAATTTGACACTTTTTTGTAAGGCCTGCACTTTTCATGGAGACCACCTGACATTGCAGTTTCTGTGAAAATCATGAGATCAGAATTTTGGTAGGTCCCTAGTTATTGGATCAACAAGGACTGATGTGTCTCTAGATAAGCAACAAAGTATTCATGAATGTAAACAAGACAAAGATTTTCCCTCAGGTCAAATCACCGGTATTATTTTTCACTCTATAAAAGTAGGTGACGAATGATTCTGAGGATTAATAACAAATTCAAGTCTTAAAGGTAGCTTCTGATGTTTACCTAGGTACTTCCTGGGATAACAGAGGTCTAGCTACAGATCTGTAATTTATTTGTCAAGGAAGAACCACTTTCAGGAATAATCATCCCATTATCATTGATAACTGTTTTGTGCATTTGATTTATAACTATAATTCCACCCAGAGTGAAAAGTTCATGAAGGTCTAAATTGGAATTGACTTTTGACTTCATCTAATGTCAGAAGTTGTCTCCAAGGGATACTTGCAAGGGCCGGTAGAAATTTTAGCCTACCTTCTTTCAAAAACCAAGTATATTCAAGGGGTGGCTGGCATGAAGTCAGTTTAACTAACCCTATTTCCATTACAAAGTGGATTTTTAATTCTTCCTATTTTCATTTCTATATTAACAAAGCCATGGAAGTTTTAGATGAGGTCCAGTATTCAGTCCCTCACCCGCCAAAAAAAAAATTCTGGTTGGTTCTTCATCATGTAGTGACATTGTTTTGTAATCTCATCCTCACCCTGCGCTTGAAGCATACATTATAGAAGGTTCATTCTTTTGGCTACCAGAATAAATAAACTACCAGAAAATGAAAATAATGTTTTTTTAGCTATGGACAAATACAATAGGATACTGGGCAGGCATGCTATTTCCCTTAAAGTGCATGAGTCACTAGTTTACTGGAAATGTTTGATTAGAAGATATTCTAGGATGCATCAAATTTGGCATGAACTGTGCTGATATTGTCTAATGGCCACTCTGTAACAGCATCTCTAAATCCCCTTTAATGTTGTTTTTGTAATAGGGTTGGTATTGTCAAATTTGGCCAATGCAGGCTACAGGAATAAAAGGAACAAAACTATTAATTGTTCACAGTTCCCCCATACTTTTAATGTTTTATTGAGAACATTATTCTACACAGATACCCTTTTTTTTTGTGTGTGAAATATTTTTTATTAGTTATCACTGCTTCTTATCTATTGGGTTAACTTCGTATGTCTTGTCTGCACTGATGTTTTACTGAAACTGGTACTGCTCCAAGAGGGTTGGTAGTTGTGGAAACACTAATGTCAATCAGCCCCATGTTATCTGCACCTACTCTGAGTAGAGTAAGTGACTCAATAGCAAAAATGTCAGACTGGCTGATCCATGCTATTGCTTCCACTTCTGATAACATCACTGGAGCTGTACCAGTGCTTGAGCAACAGTTAAGGATTTTCAGAATACTCTGTGCAGCCACAGCATGGATGTCTTAGTTTCTAGAGCCACAATTCTGCAGTTGGATATGACCAGAGCTCCCATCTACCTGGATGGAAGCTGTACTTCTCAATAAAGACTGAACCACCTTTTGCTATAGCTGCTTGCACTCCTCTACAAACATTTTTTTTCTACCCCTACCAACTTTAAAAAAATTAATCATAGAATCACAGAAAATTAGGGTTGGAAGGGACCTCAGGAGGTCATCTAGTCCAACCCCCTGCTCAAAGCAAGACCAGCCCCAACTAGATCATTCCAGCCTGGGCATTGTTGAGTCAGACCTTTCTAGATGACAACCTCTCTGGATAACCTGTTCCAGTGCTTTACTGCTCTTCTAGTGAGAAAGTCTTTTCCCCTAATATCCAGCCTAAATCTCTCTTGCTGCAACTTGAGACCATTACTCCTTGTTCTGTCATCTGTCACCACTGAGAATGAAATGTTTTGCATCTCAGTTCTGGCTACATTTTAAATATATGGGCTGAATCCTGCCTTTTATAGTAACCTCAGGTTGGTCAGTAAAATTCAACAACAAAGCTGACGAAAGCTACCCCAAACTCTCCCTTTTTTAGGGAAATTTCTGTATTGCATAGGCCACCTCTTCCCAACTTCTCTAGCAAGGGGCTGCTCAGGAAAGGAGGTATAGTTAAAGTGTTACTGCACGTTGAGGGTCCATGGCTTGCAGGTAGGCATATTCATAGATTCATAGATATTAGGGTCGGAAGAGACCTCAATAGATCATCGAGTCTGACCCCCTGCACAGGCAGGAAAGAGTGCTGGGTCTAGATGACCCCAGCTAGATGCATATCCAACCTCCTCTTGAAGACCCCCAGGATAGGGGAGAGCACCACCTCCCTTGGGAGTTCTTTCCAGACCTTGGCCACTCTAACTGTGAAGAAGTTCTTCCTAATGTCCAATCTAAATCTGCTCTCTGCTAGCTTGTGGCCATTATTTCTTGTAACCCCTGGGGGCGCCTTGGTGAATAAATACTCACCAATTCCCTTCTGTGCCCCCGTGATGAACTTATAGGCAGCCACAAGGTCGCCTCTCAACCTTCTCTTGCGGAGGCTGAAAAGGTCCAGGTTTTCTAGTCTCTCCTTGTAGGGCTTGGCCTGCAAGCCCTTAACCATACGAGTGGCCCTTCTCTGGACCCTTTCCAGGTTATCCACATCCCTCTTGAAGTGCTGTGCCCAGAATTGCACGCAGTACTCCAATTGCGGTCTGACCAGTGCCTGCTAGAGGGGAAGTATCACCTCTTTGGATCTATTTGTCATACACCTGCTGATGCACGATAAAGTGCCATTAGCTTTTCTGATGGCTTCGTCATACTGCCGACTCATGTTCATCTTAGAGTCCACTAGGACTCCAAGATCCCTTTCCACTTCCGTGCTACCCAGCTGGTCATTTCCTAGGCAGTAGGTGTGCTGGACATTTTTCCTCCCTAGGTGCAGCACTTTGCATGTCTCCTTGTTGAACTGCATTCTGTTGTTTTCTGCCCACTTGTCCAACCTGTCCAGGTCTGCTTGCAGCTGTTCCCTGCCCTCCGGCGTGTCCACTTCTCCCCATAGCTTTGTGTCATCTGCAAACTTGGACAGAGTACACTTCACTCCCTCATCCATATATTAAGGTAACCTTGTACTGCAGGCCATACTGTCTCCCTGCATCTTGGGAAAAGGTAACATAGGATATCACCTTCTTCCCCCACCAAACCTTTTGCTGAGCCAAGTTAGTTGGATGTGAGAACAGATCTCCTAAGTGTGATTTAGCTTATTTTTATCCCTTTTCAGTCAACTTTGTGGCTACAGTTGTTGTGATCTTCTTGAAACTCCCTGTTAAGCATGTCCACCAGGTCCAGTTGGTAAGAAATATAGATTGGTGTTGGGGATAAAATTCAAAAGCAAAATGAACCTTATAAATCATTACAAAACAAAAGTCCAGGGAACACTCAGAGTTGTGGTATGGTACTGATTGAAATGCAAATGACGTGCAAAAATACCTCATGCTCTGAATGCTAATATCATTGATATAACTGCCACAGAACCGTGATAGTAGTCACTGAGCACATCTACATGAGATGCTTTACTGCACAGTGGACTAATTTGCTGTACACTAAAACATCACTATCTACACATGCGCAGCACTTAGGGGGTGGTAGACTAACTTACTGTGTTGCTGGATAGTCCCATCAGATACAAGTGGTATCTGGCAGTGCAGTAAAGTATTGCACATAAACCACTTGTAGATAGCAACGTTGGGATTAGTTTACTCTGGAGCTGGAGTATATTCAGTTGCATTAATTGCACGTCTATATGCGTCCACTGTGTATACAGATTAGTGCTGGCTGAAAACAACAATTCTGCTTTGTGAACATTTTCAAGGTTTCTATATTTGTCACTGTTAAAATACAGTTGCCAGAAAAAGGGAATAGGGTGTCCCCTGTTACATGATAGTCATGTTCAGAGCAGTTACCCAGGAAGTAGGAAACCTCACTTCCTCCTGAGGCTGATGAAGTTCAAAGTCACATCTCCCACCTCCTGGGAGGAAGCCCTCACCACCAAGCAATTAATTAGTCTGGGTGGGGACCACTCGTTTCCCCATTTGTTGAAGCTGGGCCACGGTGGAGAAAAAAATTCAATATAAGTTGGTTTGGTGGGAGGCAGAGTAAGAGGGAGAAGAATTCTGTAAGCTACTGATAGGGCATTCACTTGTATGTGAATGGGGGGTTTGGTCCCTTCTCCCAGGCTTATTTATGCATTATGGTCAAATCCTGTTTGAATATGCAAAAACAGATAAGATGAAGAAAGAGTCCTATGAGGGGGACAATAACTTGTGTCTCTCTCTCTCCTGAATGAGAAATACCCCAATCATTAAGTTACAGCATCTTCTTCTCTTCATTTCCTAGTAAACTAATGAAAAGCTTGATTTTGATGAAGTGGCATTATTCCACAAAGTCATAATTTTGCTGAAACATTTTCCCTCAGCTCTGACAGGTAGTTTACTTTCTGGCAAATAAAAGTATTTAATATATTGTATTTCTGGAATTATTCACCAACTTCTGTTTATACATTCACCAGTGGAACACTGTTTTCATTGAAATGCTAAGTAATGTGGCTCTTACGGACAAATCATATTTTAGATGCATGTAGATTGAGCTTTTATTCATGATATATAAAAAGTGGCCTATACATATTCATGTATAGACTGTACAAAGTGTGTGCTATTCATAGGAAGAAGTATCGCTTTGGGCAGTAGCAGAAAACACAGTGGCTCACCAGTACCTATCTCCGATAACTTTCCTGTTGTATTACAGGGTACAAGAGGGATTTTTGTAACCACTGCATAGGCTGTAATATATCTCTTCCATAAATCCAACTAACTGATAATTGGGAGCCAGATAATGTGGGCCCACATGTGTGGAACTAAGGCATGAGCTAGTTAAGGTCAAAAGTCAGGGAATAAGTGAAGAAGTAAGGGCTCATGTTAGGAGTCAAGATTCAGGTCAGGGGTCAAATCAACGTCAGAAACTGGAACCAGGATACAAAGCCAAGAACCAGTAGTCTTGGTTTAAGGTCACACCAGGAATGCAGAACCTGGGGCAGAAGTCAGGGATCAGGACAGGAGTGGGGGCCATGATAAACAAAGGGACCACATCAGGAGCCAAGGCCTAGGCAGCGCAGAACATTTTTACACATGTAAGTACTGCAGTGCTGGGCACTTTGAAAAGTGCCTGGTGGTGGTGCCTGGTGGTGGTGCCTGGCTTACAGTTGTGTAAGTGTCAAAATGCACGTCAGCACTGAGAAAATGGCAGCGGTGCGCTTTTAAACTAGAATACATAGAAGGTGTTTTAGTTCAAAAGTGCACCGCTGCCATTTTCTATGCAGTGACGCACATTTTGCCACTTATACAACTGCATGCGGCGCAGGACAGCTTGCATCAGCTCACGTGTGGAGTCTGCTCTGAAGCGGTGAATCCCCAGCACATTGCTGGACAAAAAAGTGTATAAATGCCCACAGAGATCAGCACAATAGAGGTGACAAAACTGGGCTTCTATCCTGAGGCCTTCCCTCTTGTAGCCAGTCATATAACGAGGCACAGCTAGATGCAGTGAGGTAGCTCTATGGCAGATCTTGGGCATGGTGCAAGCCCTTCACCTTGACACACACGGCAGTAGCATGATTTTAGTCTGACCACCTCCTCTTTACTCTGTTCTGCTTACATCTCCTGTACTCTCCCAAACAACAGAGCTGAAATGTAGGTAATAATACAGCCCATGACAGAGGTGGGAATCCTCACAGCTCCTAATTCCTAGCATGGCCATGTTCAGTTCAGAAAATTATTACTAATGAACATGTTCATGTAGTACCTAAACAAGCCACTGAATACTTAAAATCTGAAGAAAGGCATAGGAAGCCTTGCTCGCCTCCATGACAGGAAGACCTGTGCTCCGAAGACTGCTACCACCTGATGCTCTCATAGTCACAAATCACCATAACTGAAGGGCAGAGATAGGATGGTGATGGTTTTCGAACTCATTTCTCCTCCATCCAGGCCTGCAGGTAAGCTTAATCAACTATCAGGGAGTTAACACTGGCTGTGTCTACATGACTGTTGTTACTGCACAGTCACTTAGTACTTGTATGCCCAAGTACTCAATGACTGTACAGTAACTACTGTGTAGTCGTGTCCCCGTATGGCTTCATAGTGATGCCGACTGTGCAATAGCTTGTTACTACTGTGCAGTAGCTGGTTACTGCTGCACAATAGTGTCACATCACAGTTTATGCCCCACAATGCTAATGCACAGTACTAATGAGCTACTGTGAGTAGTAACAAGCTACTGTGCAGTAAGTGTCTCGTGTAGATGCAGCCACTGAAGAGCAAGCTCAGAAATTGGCAGGTAAATAAGCTTCTTTGAGGGCACTCAAGGCCCTAGCATGACTTATCGAGATCCCAGTTCTCTTGAGAGCAGAGCCAAGAGTGTGGGAATAAGGAAAATATTTACCAATTATAGAGCTATTGGTTTGGGTTCTGGTGTAAATCAGGAGTAACTTCATTTAAATCAATAAAATTACACAGACAACACTTGCACCACGGCATCTTTCCTGCAGAATCTTCACAGCATGACTTTAACCCAGAAGGGAGGCATTTATACTAGAGTAAAGCACTATGTCATTTGTTTTGTTCCTTGTTTACACCAATGAAAAGACTGATTTCACCAGTGCACAAGTGTCCTATGTCCAAGCCCGTAGTCTGATTGTTTCTGTCAGTAGGAACACTAAGATAGCACGGTATTTGGCCAAGTGTGAAAAAATTTTTCTAGAAGCTCATGAAAGAGCAATATAATATCTTAAAATCAAATCTTCAATTTTGCAGAAATGGATGAGGTCATCAAAAGTGGACTTCTATATTTATATCTATATGCTGTCTCAGTCCAACCCCTACCACTACTATAATAATTTAAAAGCAACAGATGGCACTGTCTGTCTTCTCTTAGTGTGAATCCTACTGTGTGTCCCAAGGGTTTCTACTGAATGTCAGTCTCCTATTGTCTCTTAACAAGGTCCTTCCAGGCACCTTTACTTCCTGGGGCGGGGAAGGGGAAAGGGGGCTACTCTATGTGCGTGCGTGCATGTGTGTGTGTGTGTATTTGCACTCACATGCAATGTGCTATTCTTGTGAATTGTTTTCTTCATATTAGTTATCTTTGTCTCCCATATCGTGACATTTTTTCTTATTTGATTTCCTTTTTTTCAACCCTTTGTTTCCTCACATACGTATATCTAATTGGAGTAAGCAATGCTTACTGAATAGTTAGTTTTAACTCTCTTCTCATTTCCAGCACACTAAATACCTCAAATGTTCTCTCTATTCAGAAGGAGAAAATGAATATCCTCCTACTGCAGAAGTTACTCTGGCTTTCCTTTTTCCTCACATCAAAGAACAACGTTTTCATATCTTCTCTGTCCTAAGGATCTTTATAAAGCTTCCATTTTCATCCTTTAACTTATTGCACTGCAGGTATCTTATCTAACGTGCCTAACCATACTCCTTGGAATTGCTGATCTGATTGATGTTCCTTAGCTTGTGTGTTATCTTTTCATACAGGGATGCATTTCCTGTGATCCTTTTTCTTGAAATTTTAGTGGCTAGGAAATGGTTTTGGGGTTAGAATTTTCCTCTTTCATAATATGGTTGGATGCATATTCAGTTTTTAAACCTCTGGGCTGCATTCAGCTTTGGTTGCTGCTAGAGAAACTCTGCTGAACTCCAGGATCCACTGTGCTGTTCTGGAGTGGCAATCATTAGATAACTGAAGAGAAAAAGGAAAGAACCAAGTAAAAAAGATATAGTATGGAAATGTATTTGCTGTTCAACCATTGTTAAGTGGACATTAAGTTCATGGATCTGTGCCAATTGTGTTTTCATCTGTATAACTGAAAAAAAGTTGATTCTTCCAAGCTATCTTGACTTATTTCTTGAAATCCGCTAGTTTTGGAATGAGTGTCTTAAAAATTCCCTGAGTTAGAAAACTGGTTCAAAGAAATGAAATAGTCTTGGAAACAATCCTTACAGCACTGAAGGGGAGAACAGCTGAGTGCAAGGATAAAGTCACCTTTTCACTATGCAGACCTAGGAAAAATTATGATTTCTTTTTAACAAATGCAGTTGGAAAATGCATTTTCCTATGATATTTATGTACCATAAAAATGCTGTTGGAGCCCTGTGCAAAAGGCTAATGGTAGCTGATGGTTGACCTGCGTAAGACAAAGATTGGACTAGGTGCTGCGGAATGACTCAGCAGCATAACGTTCTGTAAATATACCCTGCAGAAGTCAGGGATGAAATTAGCAAAGTTCAGTGAAGGGAATGATATTCCCATCTCATCATCACCACATTAGGCTGTTTCATTGTGGGTAACAGTGCACTGAAGCCAAACTGACTGATGAGGATAAGTGAATTTTAAAGAAAACCAAGATTAAGGATGGAGAAATCATTTTAAAAGTGCTTCAGATTTATTAACTTGGGGACCCTACAACTCCCAACCTCTAGTGATTATTTAAGCGGATCTCAGGATTAATCAGCCCCCTGCTGACATTATTCTGATTTCTGGCCAGCTACAGTTGGAGAGAGAATAACGGTTTTGAGGGAAATGTAGCCTGCTTAATACTTTCTGCAAAGTACAGCCCTTATATTCTACACGTGCTGCAAGATATTGAACAAATATAAATGAAGCCTTGCTTTATGTTACAATGAATTTTAGTAGTGTCAAATAAGTTTGCCATAGGTATCTAGTTCCAAAAAATAATCATAAACTGAGCGAAGGCCATATCTTGGGGAACTCATGTGCCCCTCGCTCCAAGGTAAGAAGGCATTTTGTTGAACCAAAATTCAGGGCCTGTCCTGTTCTAAGGCATTTTGTTTTACAGGAAGTAAGCTCCCCCTGGCCAGCCCCTGATTTTATGAGTGCACATGTAAAGAAGCGTGTATAATCAAACATTTTTAGACAAAGTCAGCTGTGACGTCTTTTCTCACCAGTTAATCAGGGCTGAGCCCACCTAATACTCCGAGCTGAGACCTTCAGGGAATGTGCTGCAGGAAGCAACATGGCCCACTTCCTTCCAAATAGGATATTAATATCTTTTCACCAAAGGAAAAGTGGCTCCTTGTAGCTTAAATATAAAACTGAGATCCTGATTTCTCAGGCTCAGTAAAGATCTTAGGACAATTTTTGGTAATTTTGAAGACATTTACTCTTGTGTTATTGTCTCATTTTGATGGGGATCAAATAGATTCTGCCTTTTACAGTTAAGGTTCACCATTGCTTTAATAGAAGGGGCTGTTGTTTTAACCTCAAGTACCTGCACCGCTGTCACTTTGCTCCTCAGAAATGGCTTGCCATAGCATAGACAGTAGGTGAAATAGACTCACTGTTACCTGTATAGGCATACACATGTAACTACATGTAGACTGTATGCACATATAGATGTGCCCTGTTTAAACTAAGCTAACGTTATAGTAATAGTGAAATAAATGTCTCAACACAGTGTTTTACATCAGCATAAAAGTAAATGTAGGTTAATCCAGTACAACTTTTTGTGTGCAGACAAGGCCTTACTGCTATTAGAAAAGGCTTGTGTTTGTTGCCATCTTATGTGCCAATATGAATCTACCTGCAACACCTCAGTAAAGAAGTCATATAACTTCTGGTTCAGCAGGTAATGCATGAGAAACAGCATAGTTTGCTGTTTCAGCACAGTGCTGCCTGGCATGACATGTGTCCCTTGTAACTGCAGTGCACTGCAGTATGGGGTCTGTCCTGGGCCTGGTGCCAATCAATGTATCTGTTAACAATTTAGATGCTGGCATAAAAAGCTTGTGGACGATGTGAAACTGGGAAGGGTTGTGAATACATTGGAGGGTGCAAGCGCAATTCAGAAGGATCTCAACAGATGGGGAAGTTGGACTAGAGCTAGCAGGATGAAGTTCAAAATGGATGTGTGAGGTGTTACAAACCCAACTACAAAATGGGTGACCTCTGCCTGGATGGAAGCACTATGGAAAAAGTCTTGGTAGACCACCGACTCTACATTAGACTGTAGTGTGATGCAGCCACACAAAAGGCAAATGCAGTTTTGGTCTGCATCAATAGAAGCATTAGGTGGAAGGCACAGGAGGTGAGAGTGCCTCTTTACTCAACACTGGTTAAGTATCATCTGGAGTACTGTATGCACTTCTGGGCTCCACATTTGAAAAAAGACCTGGAGAAATTAGAGAGGGTCTAGAAGTAGGCAACAAAGATGATCAATGGCTTGGAAGGCAAGTTATACAAGGAGAGACTGAAGGATCTAGGCATGTTCAGCCTGTGGAAAAGGTACTTAAGAGGAGACATGACACCAGTCTTCAAAAATTTGAAGGGCTGCCATAAAGAAGAGAGAAAACTCTTTTTTTTTCTTGCTGCAGAGAGGAGGGTGCAGACCAATGCCTTGATGTTGCAGCAAAGTAAATTCAGACTGGAAATCTGGAAAAAAAAGTCTTCACTGTAAGTATAGTGAGGCAATGGCAAAGACCACCTAGGGAAGTTGTGGACACTTCATCACTGGAAATGCTCAAGAACAGGTTGGACAACCACTGGTTGGGGATGATCTAGGCATAGATATTTCCCATGCTTCTGGGTTTTGCTAGTTGCTCTCCCTTCCCCCACTCCCTTTTTCTGCTATATGTTTTTGTGTGTTTTTAAGTCTCCCCAGAGGCATTGGGTGTTCACTACAGCTAAGGCTGGGGACCTTGGCTGAGGTATACCAATTCTCTTGCTAGAAACAAAGCAGGAGGTTCCTGGCTAGAGGGTCTTGCCCCTCTGCTCAGGGTCAGACCAATCAGCATATTTGGGGGCAGGAAGGAATGCTACCCCATGGTTAGATTAGTACACTGTTGAGGTTTTTGCCTTACGCTGTAGAGGGAGATGCGATTCTCTGACCAGGACCTCTTGAGTGTATATTGACAATATTTTATAGAAGCAGCATGTTGGCTGCCAGGGTTCCCCTGCTTTACCTGTGGCAGGCTAGAGTGTTAGGCCTGTGCTGTGGCAGGATTGAGGGTAGTCTTGTGTAGAGTTTAGATTATGGTTGTATGGGATGGTTCGGATAGGGATGATTCTGCCTCAGACTACTTCTCTATGACTAGATGACAATGAATCATGAACAATACTGCAAATATATTAAGCACTCAGGGCTGAATGATACTATATAAATTAAATGCCTTTTTCATCTTAGAAAAAAAGGGCCTTATTATTGTGAAAGAAACCAGATTTCCATGTGGTAAAAAGTTAACAGGTGCTGATATTGATTCAAATCACTATTTACTTTTAAAAATGTGATGCTTTTTCTCAAGTGCCTAACACAATTGCAGCAGGCAGTGATAGATACAACAGTCATTGCCAGAGAGGTAAGAAGTTGAGGCTCACACGTGTCTTCAAGTCTTACTGCAAAGGAAGGAAGGAAGACAAAGTTGCCAAAAGAGTTGTGGCTTGAGATGAAATATGTGTTCACTAGGTGACAATGAATATCATCATCACTACAAAAAGGCAAGAAATACAGAAACCATGGATCTCAGACGAAGAGTTGCAGCATATGGAAAAGCAAAGAGAGATCAAGGTAAGGAAACTCTGCAAGCAGACAGCCTGGAGGGAATATGCATTGATGAACAGACATCTTTAAAGGTTGGTGAGATATAAGAAATTGGCTTTCTTCAACTGGAGAGATGAGGTGTCTCAGAAAGATACCCAAGAGACTTTTCTTTTAATACTTTGGCAACATTTATGCAACAAGTAGGGCCAATAAAGTATTAGGGAATTGTAAGTTCAGTGGAAAATTGAAAAGAAGCAGTACAGCACATCTGCCAAACCAAAAATGGATATCCCTGACTAAAGTAAAAGTCCTGACTGAGGGAGAAAAGGAAGAATGCATTTTGACCCATTGCAACATGGGATGTGGCCTATTGGACTTGCTCTTCAGAAAGACATTGTAACTACTGCTGGATACAGCAAAAGTTAAAAGGGGAAGGATCCTGGATGGGATGACCTAGCACTGCTGGAGATCAGTGTACTGCATGAGCCGTTAGTGTGGAGCAGATGGCTGGTGCCATGTCGAAAAAAAAGCCTTAGCTCAGTTCCTTTGTGAGAAACAATCCAGGCACACATGCAAAGCAACACAACTGCATCATCTGAGTCACTTCCACAGAAAGGGAACCCCCCCCCCGAAGGGAATAGAAATTAAAATGAATATAGAAATTAACCCACGCAGATTAAATGTTATACTGTGAAACACCCCCAATCTGCACTCCTGAGGCATCATACTAATATTTCATTCAAATTTAAAAATAGAGCATCGTACTGAGGATGTGAGTTCTGGCTCCCCTGCAGGGGCTTTCCAACCTTTATTGCTGTCCCCCAAGTAAAGTCTTCTACTATGGATACCAGGACTCTGTGACCACTCCTGTTGACAGAAGACCAGGGCAACAATTCACATGAAAGAGAACACAGAGAAAGAGGGTGGCTCAGTGTTTAAGGTACAAGCCAGCCTTAAACCTAGGGACTCAGGAGACCTGGTTTTAATTTTATGCTCTGCTCTGGACTTCATGGGTAACTTAGGAAAAGTCATTTAGGTTAGGTCTATAGGCCATAAGGTGAACTATAGACCCACATTTGCTATATCCATCTGCATAGTAAATCCCTTCATTTTAACCTGGATGTGAGGCCCTGTCCCCACTGATCTCCTCCATCACATCGTCCCTACAATGTGTTTGGAACTGATCTGTGCACTGCAGGAAGCCTGACAGTAGCAATCTCACAGCTCCCTGCTCCTGGCTTCTGATGATATGGACTGAAAAGGGCAGCTTACGGGGCTGAGGCTGATTGAGAGCAACCCTATATATCAGTGTAGACATATCCTTAGTTTCCCTGTGCTTGGCTCCCCATACGTAGAAGGGGCTAAAAGTGTCTTTGTACCTTACAGGGATGTTATGAGGGAAAAAGGTAATAAGGATAGTACATTATGCAGGCACAGTGGTAGTGGAGGCTGTCTAAAAGATCTGACTGCCCAATTCCTGTGATAGCAGCTTTGAAAACTGCAGCTTAATGCTACTAAAAGCAGTAATATTGAAATGAAATCTTTAATAAGAAATATACAGAGTCAAGGAGAAGAGAAAGTATCAGTGGAGTAGAATTTCTGTCAGAAAGTAATAGAAAGGCACCCATGCCCCCCAGGAAGAGCTGGGGGAATGATCAGAAATCTGGGGGAGGCAATCAGAGAGCTGTGGAACTGAACCGGGAGCTGGACATTCCCCCAGTTCCCGGTTCAATTCCCTATACCCTGATATTTCCCCCAGCTCTCTGATTGCTTTCCCTAGCTCTTCCCTGGGGGCATGGGCCCTTGGATGATGTGAGATGACAGCAGGCTGCTGCTCCCAGCTGGGGAATGGCAGTGGCTCAGGGCTATTTCCCCAGATGACAGCAGCAGCCTGCTGAAATCCTGCACTCAGATCTGGGGGTTGTGCCCCCCGGGAAGAGCTGGGGGAATGATCAGAGAGCTGGGGAATTGACCTAGGAGCTCTGACTGACACGTGGAGCCACCCCAGCTCCGGGACAGTGCGTAGCGCCCTGCTGAGCTGTGCTGCACCTGCGCAATGGTATAGCTGCCACATGGGTGCCAGGTGGGAGAGCAATCCTCACTACCCCATGCTGCATGGAGGGAGGGAGGGGGCTCTGCCATGAGTGCCCAGAGGTCCCAATCACCACTGCCAGAGCCGGTGAGTGTGAGGCTTTTTTTTTAAAGCTCTGCACTCACCAGTTGGAGAGCATGTGGATGACAGCAGGATGCTGCTGCCAGCTGGGGCCAGTGCCAGCACCTGAGTCTGCCTGGCGCAGCCCATACTGAGCGCTGGGAAGAACCCAGTGCTGGCACTGGCCCCAACCAGCAGCAGCAGCCTGCTGTCATCCTGCACACAGATCCCAGGGGTGTGCCCCCTAGGAGGGCTGTATGGCTGTGCCAGACTCCCCCCAGGGGGAGCGGGCCCCCAGATCTGTGTGTGGGATGACAGCATGCTGCCACTGCCAGCAAGTGATACCTATTTTTACTTTGAATAGTTTGAGGTGCAGTTTCCCAGAAACTCCTGCACCTATCTCCTTGAAACTTGACAGACTGCTGCCCTCAGAAGGGGCTAGCATTCCTGCAATTTTCATCTGAATCAGGGATGCAATGACAAAGTTATAGGCATTTTTGTGATTCCCCATTATAGCCTATGGGCAAAATGTCGAAACGCGTCAAAACGTCGAAACAATTAAACAGTTTCAACGAAAAGAAACAGAACAGTGCTTCAAAACAGTGGAACAAAACACTGTCCCTTTGAAATGGCAAAATGGAAGACAAAACAAAATGGTGCTGTTTCACACAGCCCTAGAAACTCATTGCACTACAGAGAGCATCACTTGCATGGCAAGTTTAACAACTCTAATCAACTCTTTATGAGTTCTCTTGGTGGAAATGAGTATGGCAATCATTTTTACAGTGGGAGAAATATTTCTTTCATTCTCAAACTTTCCAAAAAAAGTCCACTATCAGGTGAAACATAATGTTACAGGAGTGCTGTTATGTTTTACTCTATTATATTTCCCTATTTCCTGCTTTTCACACTAAATTTTTTGTTGAAGAACACAGTCTGTTTAGGATTTAAGAAAAATTACTTGGTTGAACCTCCAAATGTGAGTTTATTCAAAATTTTAAGAAATAGTTTTGGTTGCATATAATCTACAAATAGGTTTTGAAATATTTGTGAAAACTTTTTCTTAAATAATTATTAGGCTTTTCAATTAGACTTTTCCCACACAAACTTCACCAGAAGACTGCTGATTTAAAGGTTCAATGCAAGGTTATCTTAGCACACCCATGAATCCTTCCCCCCCCCCACTTTGCAGTCAACACAGTGTAGTGTAAAGACCATATACATCCCCTGAGCCCTTCAGAGTAAGATAAGAATGGCAGTTCCTTTATTTCCCCTACAAACTTTTCTGAATCTCTCCATCAAATATAAATCAAAGATCTCCACAGTCAGCAGTGATTTCTATCTTGGAGTCACAGGTGCCCACTTTTATTTTTGTTGGGGGGGTCGGGGGGCAAGGGCTAAGAAGATCTCCCTCCTTCTGGTGGCATGGCCAGAGCAAAGCCTGTAGAGGGGTAGGGGCAGATGCAGGCTGCCTGCTGTGGGCTCAAGGCTTCCCACCCAGTTACCCTGCCCCCAGGAGCCCCATTCTAGCCATGCAGCCATAGGGAGGTGCCCCCTGCTTTCCTGGCAGCAGTGGGGGGCACAACTCCATGCCACTGCTCCCACTACTGTCGGGTGGGCAGGAAGCACTTTGCCATGGCAGTGTGGCTGACATGGGGCTCCCTGTGTGGAAGGCAGCAGGGCAGGGAGTCCAAAGGCCGCAGCAGGCAGCCTGCTCCCTCTCCATGCACAAATCTGATGGACATGTGTCTTCCCATGTCCCCCTCCCCAGGAGTGCATGCAGCAGCAGGAAGCTGGCCCCTCACCACCTCCTGGATGGGCCACCCATAGCTCTGTCCCTCTCCCTGCCCTGGTCCCAGGCCTCATGCACTGTCCTGGCTAGGCAGCGCCACCAGGCCCAGCTCCTGCCCCACTCCCTCACTATGGGGCTCTCAATCTGCCCCCCCCTCCCCCATAGACTTACCTGCAGGTAGCTGGGGGAGCTGCTCTCCACTGCTGCCTGGGGCTTTATTCCTGGCCATGTTCATGTGTACGCATGCAAATCATGCACATGGCACCCCCTGCTTCCTGTTCCTAGCCTACAAGGGGAAACCCGGATCCATGTTTTCTGCATTTTTCTGCAGTGAACAGGAAACCAGGATCCCTGCATGATACTGGGAATTGGAGACAAATACTGTCCTGGAGTCATGTAGCCTGGGACCAGGAATTTGATGTTCCCATTTTGGGACTGTCGTACCCAATTAGGGATGGGTTCCCAAGGGGGGGCCAGGGTCCTTGATCCCCTACATACTCAGTGTCTATGCCTGGAGTCAATTTTGGCCTCTCCTCAGCTTCTAGATTTAATATCTTGACAAGCAAACTTGGTTTTGTGATATGACCTTTATTCAGAACTGAAAGCATAAAAAATGAAGGTAACAAAAGTTTCTGCTAATCACCAGTTGTAGCCTGTGACCATCTACTGCTCTACACATCTTTGCTTTCACTTCAGTGCCTCACTGGAACTACAGAAAGACCGCCTACAGAGAAGTATGACCTCTATACATCTTTGGCAACTGTGAGCAGAATTCTGTTTTTCCTATGCTCTAAAATGGCAGTTTTCTAGCCATGTAAGTGTCATTTTTGGCATCTGTGCACAGGTTATGATTCTGTTACCATTGTGTTGAGGTTGCATATGCATGTGTGCATAACTGAACATGCACAGTAGGCTACACACTGATTGGGCAGGTAAAATGCACCCATTCAGGATTTTTAAGTCATGAAAACTTAGCTAGCCAGAACCACATGACTAATATATGTTAGATGGAGGAGGAGGCTCCCATATTTTATGTTTAATAGATGAGTGGTTGGTACACTTGCCCAGAAGCAGGAGAGCCATATTCTAGGCCCTAATCATTCATGTGGAGTTAGAACAGGAGTGGGCAATTATTTCAGCTGGAGGGCTGCTAAAGGAGTTTTAGCGAGCTGTCCAGGGCCCCACACATAAAATCTTTCAGAAGATATCATTTAAAGAAATTATAGATAAAAGCAAATTATATACTAAAAATCAAACATCTATTATAATATATTTTAATTATATTTAAAAAAAATATTTTGGTCCTGATTTGTTTTTTGGGGTAGTGTATATAGAGGCAATTGCATAATAGCTCAAAATAGAGTCTTACTCTTGCATATTGTCTGTGAGTGGGGTGGGGAGTGGGGGGTGTGGGGTGGTTTGTGGATGGGTGTGTGCATGTGTATGGAGGGCGATGCCTGCATGATAGGTTCTAGGAACTGGCCAGGTGAAACAAACTGGAACTGGCCAAGAAAACAAACTGGCACTGTTGCTCTATAACATCCCTTTCATTTTTAGGTCCATTTCTAAATGGAGGGAGGGAAGGGGCTACATGCATCAGAGCTCACCTGGGCAGTATGGTGCAGGTGCGGCACCCTGCATGGGGCTGAGACCTACCTATTCCCACCTGGGGAAGCCTGAACTACGTTCCTACTTGCACACACCCCATGCCCACCAGACAGTGCCACCCCAGCCCCATCCAGCATGTGCAACTTGCCAGTGGGGCTGCTGCTGCAGCTGCCCAGGTACTGCTTGGGTCTCCCCACCTCCAGTGGTTCATCCTCCTCCTCATGCCCCTCTGAGCAGCAGGCAGCATGGAGAGGCTATGGGAATGGAAACCACACGCCCAACCAGGTGGGTGGGAAGCTGCAGCTGGGTGGCTCCTGCCCCAGTATGCAGGGCTCCAGCTTCAGCTTTTGGCCACCTGGAATCCTGTGCATTGGAGCAAGAGCTGCATGGCTGCAGCTTCCCTCCTGCCTAGCTGGGCATCTGCTGCCTGGCACACATCCCCATGGCTTCCCTGTACTGCCTGATGCCTGCAGTGGTGTGCAACAGGAGGAGAAGGAACCCCTGGAGGTGGGGAGAGCTGAGCAGTCCCACCAGGAGCAGCCCCACAGGGAAGCTGTGTGGGCTGGCCAGGGCTGGGGTGGGTGACAACGCAGCACGGGATACTTTGGGCAGGAGCAGGCAGGGCCCAGCCCCATGCAGAGTACCACAGGCTGAATAAAATGAATTGGTGGGCTGGATCCCATCAGTTGGAGGGCTAGATCTGGCCCATGGGCCACATTTTGTCTATTCTTGAGTTAGAACCTGCATCTAGCTCTAATTTCCCAACATAGTTCGCTAATCACTTTACCACCACTTAGGCATTGTCCAGTCACCTCTCCAGTGGTCCTTTTGAAGCTGGCCCACAGAGCAGCTCAGAGAGGGACGTATGTGAGGAAAGGAAGAAAACAGCAACCATGAGGGACTGTGGTTCAGTGAAATGGCTGTTGCTTTCAGAAGGATGGGGCCCTAGGTTCCAGCCTGGACTCTTACTGCCAGTATGGCAGAAACTTCCTGAGCATGTTGCTCTGTGTCCAATAACTATTATTACATACAAGGGTTCATCTTCAGAAAGAGGGCTGACAAACGAAGTTGAATAGTGTCTAACTTGTAGGGTAGTAGATGCACTTTGCTAGGAGGTCAGAGAGATAAGTTCAAACCCCCTTTGGGGTAGGAGGCCCTTGGACTTGAGACTCTGATTTCCAGGGCATGCACTTTGTCTATTCAGCTACTGGGCATAAAATGTGATAGGGTCTTTCCCAGACAAACTCAGGTATGTCTATTGGATATTATGCAGGCTCAGTCTATATGTCCATGCTTATTCATCTACAGGGCATAGATGAGTGCCAAAAATGGCACTTATGTTGCTAGTAAACTGTGTATATTTAGGTACTCAAAAGAAAACAAACTGGCACTGTTGCTGTATAACATCCCTTTCATTTTTAGGTCCATTTCTAAATTCTCTATTATTGGTTTAACAACCCTTCAGGTCACTAATGCAACCTTGATCAATCTGTCACTTTAGCAATCTTCCTGATCTGCTCTATTGCAATGGCAATTCCCTATTTGTCACAGACTGTTCAGTCTCATCGTCAATAATAGGATCAGTCTATGAATGATTTTCAACTTGTACTTATAGATCTTGAGCAGATGCTTAAAATCCTTTATAAGATTTACCTTTTACTGTCAATTGCTAAGTGTGAGGGAGGGGGTTATCTTTAATCAGGGTAGTTTTGACTAGTTAGTTTCAATCTTGTCAAATTCTTATGCATGCTTTGTTTTAACCATGGTCTTATTCCTTTGTTCTAATATTCCCTGTTTATACATTCCCAGACTTATTCTCACTCTTCTAGACTCTTCTGTTTTTGTTCCAAATTTTAATTGAGTAGTTATATATTAACTGTACAGGAGGTGACTTTCCACTTTCCAGCAGGGGAGCTCAGTATTTGAGCTGTGCTAAATATAGACCTGTGTTGTCATCCACTCTTTTTTTGAGCAAATTCTTCACCATATGTGCTACACATTCAACTAATCTTGAGAGGATAGCTAGAACTAGATGTCTCATGATGATAGTCATAAACCCTTTGCCTTTTTCTCAGACTTTTATTCATGTTTCTGTTTGTTTTTCTGCTTGGTGTATTCATATTGCCTTTTCAAGTGTCAGATCTATTTCTTCTAGTAATCACTGAGGGACATTTTTATTGTTAAACTGCTGGGCAATTGCATCTAGTTCTGTAATATTCCATAAAGTCTTTTAAGATTTCATATTCAAAAGACTGACTTTTTCATTTTAAATCTGTTATAAAAGACTTCATGTTTCTTTTTCATTCCATGTTTTCCTGAACAGCTATTTTTTCAAAAGCAACACTTTTTTTCTAGGCATGACAGTCCCTAAAGAGAAGTCATTCCTTACCAACGTATCAGAGATCTTTGAGGGCATCAACAAACATGAAACCCAGGGTGATGTAAACTTCATTGTATATTTGGACTTTCAAAAAGTCTTTGACAAAGTTTGGCAACAAAGGATGATAATAAAATTAGGTTGTCATGGCATTAGAGTCCACTTGTGGATCAGAAACTGGCTTCAGGCTAGAAAACAGAGTGGGTATAAATGGCAAGTTCTAAGAACGGAAAGAAGTAAACAGTGGAGTCCTTCAAGGACCTGTGTTGGGACTGGTAGTGTTTAATGTTTTTAAATGTGATCTGAAAAGATGGTTGAGTAGTGAGGTGGCAAAGTTCAGATGGCATGAAATTACTCAGAGGGGTAAAAATGGAAGTGGATTGTGGACTGCAAAGAGCTGCAGGGATGTAAAGCATATAGCTTTGCAGGCTGGATCTGGCCCTTGGAGGCATTTCATTGGCCTATGGGGCTCCTGGAGGAACTGGGAATTTGGGGCAGGGCCCACCACCAAATTCTGGGGTATGGAGCCCTGCTGGGGACTTGCTTTGGTGACAGCATGATGAGCAACAGGTGACTTAACCCCTCTTCCTAAGCCCCCTTCCTGGCTCCCAGAGCTGACACAGCACTGCTGCTGCTGGCCATGCTGCTGAAAGTGTGTCCAAATTTAACCTGAGGAGCCCCATGGGTTGGATCTGGGCCAGGAGGCCAAACAAGTTTGACACCCTTGTTGTATAGCAGTGGTTTTCAAACTTTGGTTTGGGGACCCCTGGGGATCCACAGACTATGCTTAAGAGGTCCATGAAAGATGAGTATGATCAATCAAAAGTATGTGAATGGTCATACTTACTCCATTCAAAATTGTTTAGGGGTCAGCAAATGAAAAAGGTTGAAAACCATTGTTATATAGCTTATCAAGGAAGGAGTCTGTAGTGTGCATCCAATCTAGCTCAGGCTCTGAAACATAGCTTTCATAGTGCACACATCTATGTTTTTCATTGTTCAGTCACACGGCTGTTTCCAACTCTTCCTACTTATAACCTTTCCCCACTGGGCTCTGATTGGCTCAGTTACAGATAGTGAATATATAGAACCTAGACTGATTGCCTTTAATGAGAAAAAAAATGACATCTTCAGAGACAACTACTAAGAGTGCCCAGTGATTATCAAAACTCCTCTTCTAGATGTTTTTGGCTTCTTCTAAACTCCCTACCCTGTTGTCCTTGCATGGACAGGGACAGAGGATCCAACAAAAACTCCTGTTTCTGCTCCCCCAGCTTTCCTTTAGATTAAAAAAATAAAATCAGTTGCTGCAATACAAGCATGTGGATGACAATGGCATAGAAAAATGTTAGCTTCAACAGGTTTTTTTTCTTGGGAAGTTAGACACAAGAAAGGATGTACACTAAAAGTGATACTCCTTTGTACAGATAAGTAGTAGGCATAAATAGTAATCCAAATGGCTTTTCTTAATGTAAGTACAGAACGTTTACAAGGGCTTGGCAAGAAAGACATTAAATACATAACACTTTATTAGCTGGGGCTGCAAAAAGAAAGTGACTAGGAACATAAGGGAGTCATCATTTGCTCTAAAGTTGGCATTGTCTGGTTTGCATTAGTGACCTCCTGACATTATCTTTTCCCGTTGTTTGTTTGTTTATTTAATCTGTATCAATATTCAGCATCCTCTTACCACCATGTAGGGAAAATGTCTTTCTCCTTTCTATGAGAAAGATTTGAGCTTGATATGCTGTTTAATCTATCCCATACAGCTATTAATAATTATAATAATTAATGACAGTCAGCATGTGTTCCAGTTGGGCCAAATCCTGAGGTCTTTATTCAGCCAGACTCCCAATGAGTTCCAGATTTAGCTGTGTTTGTTTTGCTATGCATAGCACACCTGTAAAGCAGGTAGAGACCTCTCTAGAATGTTATTTCTATTTCATTATGTTCTCTGTACTGTGGTATACAATGTTCCTTGGGTAAATCTGATAACTTTTATTCGACCAACTAATTGGTCGAATAAAAGTTATCAGATTTACCCAAGGAACCTTTTTTGTCTATGTCCTTAGACCAACATGGCTACAACCAACAACCTTGTACTGTGGTATTCACTCACATAAGGGTGAATGGATTGCACAGGCAGAGAGTACTTTGAGACATCTGTCTATATAGGAAGATGGTGAAGCAGAAAGAATGGGAAAAGAATATGTAGTGTTCTTCATCTCCTCCGGTGAAGGTATAGCATGTGTTGCTTCTCTCCCCCCAGCTAAAGAAAGACTGGGAGTAGGAAGTTGGTTACTCCCCTTTGAGACATGGAGGGCACTTGTACACGTGCATTTAAGCATTACTAAATGTAATGCTCATTAAGCTAATGCACATTAAGTGATTTTTGGCAGGTGACTACATGTGCACGGACTTGGGACTAATTTTGCCACGTGCCTCTGTGGCCAATGTGGGGAACTCCAGCCTCTAGCCACATGGCTGTTAGCACTTGGCAGCCATGTTGAAGCCAGAGCCAGCTGCCAGCATCTGGGAAGCTTTGGCAGCCATCTGGGAAACTTTGATCCCTGGCCAGTTCCTTCCCTGCCCAGGAGCCATGTGCCCAGTTCAGGAGCAGCATGTGGCAGCTCCTTCCTTGCCCACCCTGCCTCTCCATGCTAGAGCTGCTCCAGCTCCTGCCCTGCCCCTGCCAACAATACCTAGCACCCTGCTTCTCCAGCCCAGCCCCTGCCAGCAACAACCAGTGCCCCGTGCTCCTGCTGGTCCCCAGCAGGCCACCCCCCACCCCACCCAGGTCCCAGGACAGCCATGCAACCACCAGCAGGGCCAGGGCACTGGCTGCATGAGGCCCTGCCTGACCCACTCCTTCTGCATTCCCTGCTCCAGCCTGCCTGCCCACTACCCACACTCCCTACTACCCCTGCCCACCCCCAGCACCACTCTCAGGACATGCACATGGGTGAAACAGAAAAAATGTAGCCTGGGTATACACAGGTTTGTACTTCCCTCTCCAGTTGAGGGAATTATTGGCAGGGCAGTGTGCTGCAGAGGGACACAACAGCCCAGTGGCCGCCTCCATCCCCTATAGAGTCAGGTCCAGTCAATCAATTACTTAATTATATACAGATTTATTATTACAACAAAACCATCAAAGGGTAAGGACATATACATATACACATATATAATCTACATTTACAAAAAAATAAACCCTATAATATATATATACAGATATGCACACACCCAGTTATCATTTAAAATACAGATGAACAATATAACAAACCAGACCAAAGGATGCTGATTGGGCAACCTTATAACTCTATTCATATACAAACGATTGCTTCAAATTATTCACTAAACTGTAACACACAGTCCACAAATATAATCAGTAGTCCTTAGACTACCTGGGTGCCCTCCAGGGCAGGGCCCCTACTCCCAAGGTACCACTACAGGAAAGGAGGTGGGGGGAAAGAAAAAGGAGAGGAAGACCCAGAGACTCCTAAGCACTGCAGTTCCCAGTGGCTTCAAAGTTAGATATATGCTAAAGCACGTTGCTGAGTCAGGCAATAGGTTCTAGTGTTACAATGAACTCCATGTGGATTCAGGTGTCTGCTTTTCTAGAGATCTTTAGAAGTTCAGTGTCAGACTTTTTTTATGTTGTATTGTAGCCTAGTACAATGGTTTTTAACCTTTTATTCATTTGTGGACCCCTACAAAGATTCAAATGGAAGTGTAAGTCCCTTTGGAAATGTCAAATGTAGGTGCAGAGCCCTTTGAATTGTAAGTGTGGGTATACACATACTTTTGTTTTATCATAGTTATCTTTCACAGATCCCTTACACATAGTCTGCAGAACTCCAGGGGTCCGCAGACCACAGGTTGAAAACCACTGGCCTAGTATAAAAGCAACAGCTGGATATTTTTCAGAAGCTGCTGAAATAGATCATTTCATTCAGATTCCTTTTTAACTTAAGAAAAAAGATTTATTTCCTAAATAAATCTTTCTATGAACACTTGCATCTTTTTTCCTTAAAATTACAAACAAGATTTATCTAAACCTGATTTTTTTCACAATCTCTTTATTGTGCATTTTATAGGCCTTTTCTAACAGCACATTAACAAACAGAAACAGCTTGGCAGTAGGTCCATTCACTGGAAAGTACTAATGATATTTGTTAATTTCATTACCTTTCTTTTTTTCCTATGAATATCTGCTGCCCTGAGTGATAGCAGCAATGCCCATTCTGCTCTGAAGAACTGGAGATTTCTGTATTCCTGTTTTTTATCATTTGTGGTAATCTTTCCTTCCATGTGTATGTGCATAACTCCAACAACTCAGCAGGAATACAGAGCTTTAAAAAAACCCAAATGGTTCACTTTAAGTCCTGAGAAAATAAAGCCTTATTTTTCTTGTGCCCTTTCTGATCTTAGTGGCAAAGTTAAGATTTTAAGCCCCCTCTACATGTGCAGGTAAAGGCGTGATTGGATATAATGTCTGATCAAGCCAGTTGTCCCTCTTGTCATGCTACATTTGTGTGGTAGGAGGTGTGTTTGAGGAACCGTGCATTACATCCAGTTATGCCTTATTACCAGTGTAGGGGGAGCCCAATCCTGGGCTCCCCCTGCATTGGAAAGAAGCAGGCTCCCATGGTGGCTGGTGTGGGAATTCTGGGTTGTGGCTGCCCATATGGTGCCAGGACCCAGACCCGTGTGGTGCCAGACCTAGACCTGGCTATCCACTGGCAGGCAGGATCAATAGCTCTATCAGCTACAGGACTCTCAACCCTACATAGCCATGGGGTGCTGTTGCAGCTTCCCAGCTGTGGGCGGGCATGGAGTGCCCCACAGCTGGGATATCAGAATGGCTGGGAGACCAACAGCAGCTGCAGTCTCTCATCTGCAGACTGCCTACATGTACAAATTGAAGCTGGATAGAAACCAGCCATAAAGTTATTACACATTTTTAAGCAATAACTTTATAGCTGGTTGGAACTTTAGATACAATAGTTAATTTGCATGTGTAGCCAGTCTAAATTTATTGTGAAATTAACAAGGTAATTGCACAATAGATATAACATGCAGAGGCGGCCTTAGGACCCTAAACTGCAAAGGGAGTGAACTGCACTATGTTTTCCTTGGGACAGGTGAAGCTGGAAATTTTGGCATTGATTTGCTGCATGACAGTGCTAGTATTCCACCATGATGTCCAATATGAATGAGGGATGCCAGCTGCATTCTTGGACAAGGTAGTGATTTCAACCCAAGTCAAAACATATTGTCAATGACCAGCATTCTGATGAAAGGATTTAAGTGATTATGTGACACTTTGAATCCCTATTGAAATATATTATATATTATGCATTCATATTTAGAGCTTTCAGCTTGACCTTAATAAGTTATTGGGGTTCCATATATTATGGCAGAGGTGGCCAAACCGTGGTTCGTGAGCCTCATGTGGCTTGCCAGCATGGTACTTGTGGCTTGCCCACTTCTCCCGGGACTGCCAGCTCAGGCACCAGGCTGCTCAGGTTGGGGTTGCAGCCGTGCTGCTCACCCTGGGGTGTGCTGCCCATGGAGAAGGCCAGAGCAGCTCGATGTGGTGGGCAGGGAAGTGGTCATGTCCACTCCAGGTCACTCAGCACCCCGCTCCTCCTGCTCCCCCCGCCCGTCTCTTGAACTTCTGTGGAGAATCGGATGTCACTCCCAGGGTGAGTAACTGGACACCCCTGTACTATGGAGGAGGTCAAATGGGCCACAGAGCATGTACAGAGCTGCTTGCTTCACTTAAACCTAATGGTTGATATTTTCTTTGTTAGTAGTATTGTTGTTGTGCCTGGGAGACCAGTCACAGATCAGGACCCCATTGTGTTAGGCACACTACAAATAAAGTATATATAAGAAATGTATCTTCCCCAAGAAGCTTATAATCTAAGCATGAGACAGATGGATACAGAACCATAGGGAAGTACAAGGAGATAGCGGACAATGTTGTTTAACACAATGAGCTTCTGTGTGGGCAGAAGACAAGAGTTTTCATGCAGTGCCAGATCGGTCTCTGGCCTATCCCCATTTCTTCCCTCCCATGTTCTGCAATGATCTGAACCCCCTTCACCCAGTCAAGCCTGGTTGATTCATCATTTTTCACAGAAATCTTTTACCTCTGTACTCTCAGAAGATTAATTTACCCCTTTGAGTTCAGAGGATCCTGGGACAACAATTGAAGTTCTCAGCTGTAAAAACCATTAAAAAAGTTTTCCTTTGTATATTAATCAGAAACATGTATGCTGGTGAGGGCCTCCAGTCACAGCAGAACAGAAGCCAGGGAGTGAGTGGGCCACAATGACCTCTCTGACTAGCTCCTACCAGGTCGCAAAAGGGCTACCTATGAGTACTACATTCAAGCCCCCTTCCCCCATGTGACCTCTCACCACTAGGCATGCCACTGCTGTGAGACGGAGATTAGTGGTGCAGGAATCTATAGAATTATCTACCTTAAAGGCAGCAGCATTTGCCAGTAACCTTGGCAGCCAGAACAAGGTAAAACCTGCCCACAGCAATTTTAAGTCCAGCTCAAGGCTCAAAATTGGACTTATATCTTGGTCTTAATCTTGCTAGTTGCTCGCTTGTCCCCTGCCCTACAGTTCCCTTTCACTCCCATCGTGCAACTTGGCTTCTCTCATAGCTGTGGTTATGAGAACATTTTCTGCACCCTCTGTCTCTATCTTTCTCTACCTGTATGATTAGAGGCATGGAGGGTAGGCCCTATGAGGAGAGGTTCCAGGATCTGGGTTTATTCAATCTGATTAAGAGAAGGCTGAGACGTGACTTGATAGCCACCTACAAGTACATCAGGGGTGAGCATCAAGATCCAGGGGAGCAACTCTTTAGGGAGGCACCTGAAGGGAGGATGAGGACCAAATGGGCATAAGCTAATAGAGGGTAAATTCAGGCTGGACATAAGAAAAAACTTCTTCTCTGTGTCACCAGAATCTGGAACACACTCCCAGCAGAGGTGGTGCAGTCACCATCCTTGGAGGTGTTCAAGATGAGGCTGGACAAGCACCTTGTTAAGCTCATCTGAGCCCAATAACTTCCTGCCCATGGAAAGGGATTGGACTTGATGATCCGGCAGGTCCCTTCTGGTCCTTTGATTCTATGATTCTATATCATTCCTATTTTCTTTCTCATTGTTCCATTTTTATTTCTGAGCCCACCCTTGTGAAAGACAAAATACTTTAGCTCCTGAAATATAATTTAAAAACTCCATGCCAAACCAAAGTAACTTCATTCTCTTCTGTGTAAGTTTGTGTTCCCAGACTGCACATTTGCTATTTTCTCTCATCTAAGAGCTGGGGAATACATGTAGGGCCTTGCCTATATTAGGTTGCTTCTGCCATCAGAAGTTCTGGCAGCAGACAGCAGCTGCCTCAGGGAATCTGCCAGAGCATGCATGTACAGAAGTGTCTTGCCACATGTTAAAATTTGCAATCCTTATGACTGGAGAGCCACACACCTTCTTGGTAACAGATGTGGAGTCTGGAGGTTTTAAGTGTTCTCCTTTGAAATGGATGGGAGAACTGTGCAGTTGCAGGGGGAAGTAGAAACTGCCTCTGGGGGAGCATGAGCTGTGTGTCTGGGCTTTGCCAGCCACTATACATGAAACATGTAGGACTAAATCCTTGCATTAAATATTAATTGTGTAAAACAAATAAACAACAATTGGAGAGCTTCTGCTCCACTGCCAGGAGAGCACCTACCTTACTGAGACATACTCCTTATGATTTGCTCATTTTTTCCTCCTGACTTTGCATTTTTTTCCTGCCCGTGGAAGTGGGAAATGCTGGTTCAAAACTCCTCTGGGTAAGAGGCCTAGAAGCAGGGGATCCTGCTCTATGTTTAGACACTAGAGATTCCCATCTAAAAGCCGCTGGGCTAGAAGATGGCAAGGACCTTCTCTTGTGGTGTTAAACACTTGACAGACACAGCCTCTTTTCATCTAAACTTTTGGGACTTACATGGCATTATAGGCAGTCCTGAGCAATTTTATTTTTCCTCAGAGCCTACTTGGCCAGAGTGTAACCTTCTCAGCATGCTCAGAAAGGAAGCACAGGGCAAGCATATGTATACAGATGCAAAACGAATCCAAACTGTGTGTACATGCCAAAAAATGCACTTATGTGGCCATGCAAATGCCACCTAGCCATGTTAAGTTGAAAGAGAATTTAGCCTTAAATCTTTCTTTGCTGCTGCAATGTGGGGTCTAGACACCCTTTAACAATACATAAAAATGTTTAGTCACAGATTCCATTTCAGGATGGGAATTTTGGCCTATGAACTATTTGAGGAGGGACCTGTTTCTCTTGAGAGCATCTAGAACATTTTAGATACTGCTGTGATTCAAGCATGGGGCCAAATTCTCTGCAGATATAATACATTAGCTGCATACAGTGCAGTTCTGGTCATCTATAACAGTGGTTCTCAACATTTTTAGACTAATGGCATCCTCAAAAGACTTGAAGTACCCCTTGGAAAATACCAGCTCTTAGTTTTCCCTCTTTTGTTTAACTACAGAAAAATACCAGAGCAATTCTTCTGTTGCAAATAACTCAGAAAGACCACAATAGGGAAGAATGGATTCCTATTTGAAAATCCTGGGTTTATCTTATGAATCATGTTTGCACATATAACAGTGCTAACATTGCATGGCAACCTGCAGTACCCTTGATAGGATCTTAAGACACCCCAGGTGCCATGGCACCATGGTTGAGAATCACTCATCTAGACTTTAATCCTCAAGATTTGCTCAATCCCTGGCCTGTGGGACAGATCCAGCCCATGACACTATATCATGCAGCCCACAGAGCTCCTCATGGGTCTAGAAATTTGATGGCAGGGAACTAGTGGCACCACTTCCCTACTTCCAAATTTCCAAACCTACAGGGAGCCCTGGGCAATGTGTGCTTGATTGACACCTGATTTCAGTATGCAGGGCTGGGCAGGGACAGTGTCAGAACCCAGAGTCCAATCCTGGTGCATGGGAGTGGGAGGGGCTGGTGCTGGGGCCCAATCCTGGTGGGAAGGGGCAGCATCAGCTCCCCCCACAGCTCAATCCCAGTGAATCGGGGTAGGAGGGGGCAGTGTTGGTCCCATGGGGCCCAATCCTGATGGCCAGGGGTGGGAGAGGGCAGTGCTGTCCCCCTAGGCCCAATCCCAGTGGGAAGAGGTGGTGCTGGCTTCCTGGGGCCCAATCCTGGTGTACAGGGCAAGGAGGGTACAGTGCTGGTCCCCAGCACCCATTTTGAGCTTGATTTAACCCATGGACTGGCACTGTGCCTCTCATCTGGCTCATAGGGCCAAGAGTTTGAGCACCATTGATCAAGACCAGTTGTTCTCAACCCGTAGCCCATAGTCCACATGCGGCCCAATCAGTACACTGCTGCAGCCCATGTGACATCCTGTTAAAAAAAAGTAAAGGCATTTGACAGAAATGAGAGGTATTACAGAAAATTGATTTGTATTTCATTCTCCCTCTCCTTCACATGATTTAGGATTACAGCATTCATACAACATTCATAGATTAATATGTAAATTTGATAGCCGTTTGACTGCTTCATGGGTAGCTGAATGGATTGATTTTAGATTGCCATTAAATGATCTAATCGGGCAATCATTCACAAGGTGTTGCACCATCTGAAAAAATCGCACCCCAGTCACAACCTGGACTCTCTTTGATTCTCCATTTATGGAGTAGGTATCCACATTTTCCATGAAATGTCTGGATGCGATTCAGGGAGGACCAAATCTTTCTCAGTAGGTCAAATCCTGGCTGGGGGATTGCAGGGCTGCTAACAATGTATTTGTGTGGCAGGTTATTTGCCCAGACTTCCCTCCATTGGTCTTTAATGCTCTTGTTATAACAGATACAAAACATTTTTAAATGGATACATAGGAAGTAAGTTGCGACCCACATCACTCATTGAGAGCTTCAGGTGTGGACCACTCTGGCAAATAGGTTGAGAACCATTGATCTAGAGCAACAGAAATAATAAAATACTCAAGTTAATGCTGCGTGTTTCATACCCCCCTAAGTTTCATGTCAAATGTTTGATTTCTCTGACTTTTCCTTAGCAAGTCAAAATCTCAGGTAGAGTAGAGGGATTTGTGTACCCACTGCATTGGAATAAGTGTAACTTAAAGGCAAGTAAATCATAACAGGCAAAGGGGATGATGAAACTACATATCTCTTAGCACTGTTTATCTAATAGTGCTGCATGAAGTTAATGGGTATTTCCATGGCAATTGAACCATATACTATTGCTCAACTGAAGCAATATAAAATGTAACAATGAACAAAGACAATTCATATGCTTTCTCAAAGCAGCTAATGATCAAGTTATTTAAAAAAGAATACAAAACATATTGTCAGAATAAATTATTATAATGATTCTTATAGTACAATTTCAGCTAGGCATGTGAGGCAGAAATTCAGAGTTGTGTGTGGAGTATGATGATATAGGTATTACACTTACCAGTGGTTACAGATTTGGTCAAACTTCACTTGTTTGGCTATTTCCAGGCTGCTCTCTTAAGTGAGAACACATTTGGCAAAATGCACTGTTGACATTATTTCATGTTTAAATTATTTGAACAGATCTCAAAGTTAATCCTAGACCTTAGAACTGCCCTATTCATGGTACTATGCTTGTAGTGTCATATAATTAAAAGAAATGCAATAGCCAGAATTTGTGTTCTTTAAAAACAGATATCCATAAGAAATTCCTGGAAATATTGCCTTTAATGTATGTTCACATAGTAGAATTTGGGGCAAAATTATTCTTGGTATAACTCAGTGGTATTTGTGAACAATTCCACAAGGGAATTCTTTATGCACTAGATTTAGGGGAGGAGGGGAGCCTGAGAGGCAAACAATTATATTCTAAATTATTGAAGAATTTCACATAAGATGAAAATATATTTTTGCAAATAGAACAATGCCATGGATAATGTAAATATTTATCACAAAACTTGGGAATATAGCCATGTGGATGATTAAATCAATGGCTTGTATTGGATCATGATGTGATTCTTCATGGGCCAACTGCTGCTAAAGCTCCCCTATTTAGACACTATTAGGCTGCTGGGTTGAGTCACAAGCTCTATTGCCTTCACTGAGGCTCTGCCCATCTTGAGCAATAGAAAATTTGTCCCCATAAAAATAATAAACTTCTGAGACACATATCCCTACCTATCTAAAAATCAGGCCCTTTTAGGGATTCTCAAAACTTAAAATTCCAAAAACGTTTCATAGATTTCATAGACATTAGGGCTGGAAGGGACCTCGGAAGATCTTCGAGTCCAGCCCCCCGCACCAGGGGCAGGAAGTCAGCAGGGGTCAAAGGATCCCAGCAAGATAAATGTCCAAATGTCTCTTAAAAGAGTCCAGAGTAGATGCTTACACCACCTCCGAAGGCAGTCTGTTCCAGGCCTTTGGGGCTTGGACAGTAAAGAATTTCTTCCTTATGTCTAGCCTGAAATGGTCTTGGAGGGGTTTGCGACCATTTGAACTTGTCATCCCTTAGGGTGCTCTGGTTCCCACATATCCTGATGCATACCCTTTATGTACTTATAGGAAGCCACCAGGTCCCCCTGAGCCCGCACTTTTCCAGGCTGAAGAGTCCCACAGCTTTCAGCCTCTCATCATAAGGCCTGTTCTACTGCCTTCCGATCATGCCAATCATGCGTGCGGCTCTCCTTTGGACTCTCTCAAACTTCTCCACATCCTTTTTAAATTGTGGAGCCCAGAATTGGACGCAGTACTCCAGCTGCAGCCTCACCAAGGCCAAGTACAGCGGGAGGATGACATCCTGGGATTTGCCTGAGAAGCATCTATGGATGCAAGCCAGAGTTTTGCTTGTTTTACCAACTGTGACATCGCATTGGTGGCTCATGCTCATCTTGTCAATCATGACCCCCCAAGTCCCTTTCGGCTGTAGTGCTAGCAAGCACTGCCAAGCCTATGAGCATGCTGCAGGTTTTTCCTCCCAAGGTGGAGTACCTTGCATTTTTTGGTGTCTGATTCCATCAGATTTTCATCCATCCATTTTCTGAGCCTGTCAAAGTCAGTCGGGATCACCATCTTGTCCTTGGGTGTGGACACTTTACCCCAAAGTTTGGTTTTATCAGCAAACTTGGCCTGTCTGCTTCTGACACCAATGTCCACATCATTAACAAAGATGTTGAAAAGGACAGGCCCAAGGACAGAACCCTGGGGGACCCCACTGGTCATGGCACACTACAATGATTTACTTCCATCAACTACCACTCTCTGGGTCCAACCTCAGAGCCAATTCCCCAGCCATTGGACTGTGATGGAGCCGAGGCCGCAGTTGGCCAGATTTTCTATGATTTTCTGGGATACCAGATTGAAAGCTTTTTTAAAAATCAAGATATATGACATCAATATCGTCTCCCTTGTCCAGGTGATATGTCACCTGGCCATAGAAGGGGATGAGATTGGTCAGGCAAGACCTACCCACAACAAACCCATGCTGGCTATCCCTCAGGATGTTGCCATCAGCCAGTTTGCCAAGAATGGTCTGTTTGATAATTTTTTCCAAGATCTTCCCCAGGATAGAAGTCAGGCTGATGGGCTGTAGTTCCCCGGATCTACTTTTCTCCCTTTCTTGAAAATAGGCACCACATTGGCCTTCTTCCAATCTTCAGGCACTTTGTCTGAGCACCACAAGTTCTCGAATATCCATGCCAGTGGCTGAGCTATGATGCAGGCCAGCTCCTTGAGTACTCTGGGGTGCAAATTGTCAGGGCCGGCTGACTCAAAGGTGTCCAGCCTCTCAAGGTGTTCCTTCATGAGATCAGCACTGATGAAGGGTAACAATTCTCCCTCACCTTGGCTGTCTCATACCATACTGAGTAGGGCTGTTGCTTGGGGCTGGTGAAAAAACAATGCTGGTGTTGGTTGTCAGTTGTCCCATATGGTCCCATATAGTTTAGCAGGGGTCCAATGTTACCCCTGCTTTTCCTCTGGCTCCCCACATGTCTAAAAAAGGACTTCTTATTGTCTTTGATATGTGTAGCCAGTTGGAGTTCAGTCACAGCCTTGGCTTTCCTGGTTTGCTCCCTACAGGTCCAGACCAGTGCAGAATACTCCTCTTTTGAGGTGGATCCAGTCTTCCATCTTTTATAGGTCTTTCTTTTTAGACACAGGAGGTCCACTAGTTCCCTGCAGAGCCAAGGCAGCTGCTGTGTCCTTTTGCTGCCTTTTCCTTGGAGACAGGATGGACATTGCTTGTACTTCCAGGATCACTCCCTTGAGGAGCAACCACTCACCCTGAACTCCCTTCCCCTTCAGATTGTGGTCCCTTAGGGCCTCTCCAACAAGCCTGCTGAGCTTGTCAAAGTCAGCTTTCCTGAAGTTGAGGACTTTTGCATTGTTGACTGACTTGCCAGCTTTACAGCGGATGGTGAAGATGATCAGCTCATGGTCGCTGTCTCCCAACTTCCCTTTGATTGTTCAGTCACTGATTAAGTCATCCCCCATTTCCAGTACCAGGTCAAACAGTGCTTTGCCCTTGTCAGTCCATAGACTTCTTGAGTCAGATAGAGCTCATCCACACACATAAGGAACCTTTGCAATCATTTGGATTTGGCCAAGTGCCCTTCCCACAAGATGTCTGCCCATAGCCTGAAACCAGGAGAATTGAGGAAAACACCATCTGTCCCCCAACCCCTTAAGCCTCACTCCCAAAGCCCTGTAGCATCTCATGACCTGCCTGGGATTGCTCCGAGCCATGTCATTTGTGCCCACATGGATAAGGAACATAGGGTAGTGGCCAGTGGGCCGGATGAGTTTTGGGATCCTCTTGACTCTGTCCTGGATACGGGCTTCCGGGAAGCAGCAGACCTCCCAGTCTAAGGGGCTGGGGTGGCAGATCGCACCTTCAGTCCCCCTCAAGAGGGAGTCTCTCATGACGACCACCCTATGAGAGGCCTTAGGTAGAGCAGGGATGGTAGCTGTGGGTGAGCCTACATTGCCTACAGAAGCTGGCAGCTCTGCAGGCTCTACTGGGGCTGCAAGAGGTTCATACCTGTTGCAAAGCTCCAGAGGGGAGGGAATCCTGGTGCAGTGGGCCTTGGGGCCATTGACCACCTTGGTCCAACCCCCTGGCTGGACAGTATGTGAGATCCTCAAATCCTCCCTTGTCCTGGAAGGTGGCCTTGGTCTACCCTCCACCTCCAGGGGGTGAAGGGCCTGGCAGTAGGAGCCTATCTCCTGCTCACCATCCCTGATGGCACGCAGTCTCTGGGCAGTGGCCTGGAGCTCCTCTATTTGGTGCCCCAGAGACTCCACAGTCGAGCAAATCTTGCAAGGGGAGGTGGCCATGCTCCTGGTCCCACATGCCTGGAAAGGTGCCAGGCAGCCCCTGCAGCTGAGAGCCAGAGGCTCCATTGGCATGGAGCCCAGAACCATGGGTTCCATCTGGGTGGAGACCTCTGAGATGCCAGAAGGGGAGGCCTCAGACTCCAAGGGGACCCTTGGGGTCCAGTGTGTGCCCATCTGTGTTGTGCTGCTGGTAGTCTGGCTACTGATGGGACTACCTTCCCTAAGGCTCACTGGCAGGGCCTTGGGCCCTACTGCTCACCCCCCTATGCTAAACTCCCACTCTAAACTCCCATGCCAGGCCCAGAAGTTCACCTGTTTGTGCAACCTGTTCACAAGGCTCCAGTTGCATGGCTCCCTGGGGGGCTGGGCAAAGTAGGAGCTGGGGCGGGGGTGTGATCCTCCTTCGCTCCACTCGGCTGCCCCACAGCTGGGCTATGTCCCTCCCATCACAGGCCCCTGCTTATCTCCAGGTAGGCCAGGGCTCATTGGGGATCCTGGGGTCCACTTGGGGGGTCCTGGGGGTCCTTGGGCTCATGGGGGCACAACGGGCTTCTGCCTGTGTGTCTCTCACCAGAGCCAGGGCCTGAATTTGGCTTCTGCCATTGCCAGGCCCTTTTTAAACTGCATGCATGTGCAGAAGGGCCCGCCAGTGCTGCACGACACTTGTGGGGCTAGGGGGCCCCTCCCTCCACTGAAGGAGGAGACAGGTAAGTGCCCCCCCTTCCCTGTCTCATGCACCGGGTGGCTCCAGTTGCATGGCTCCCTGGGGGGCTGGGCCAAGTAGGAGCTGTGGGGGGCCATGACACTCCTCGGCTTCTCTCAGCTGTCCCATAGCTGGGCTACATCCCTTCTACCATGGGCCCCTGCGTACCTGTGGGTAGGCCAGGGCTCATCAGGGATCTAGGGGTCCACTTGGGGAGTCTTGGGGGTCCCTGGGCTCAAGGGGCCAAGGCCTGAATGTTGTTGGCTTTTGAAAATATTGACTTAAAACTCTTGGTGTATTACACCAAGAGCCTCCACACTTTCCTATACGGTTAAGTATAGAAGCTTTTCAAGCACTAATATCTAATTCTTTAAATGACCGTCTATTTTCTTTTAGCTCTCTTATTTCTTTTATCTCTACTCCACTTCTTAGAGAACTAAGTCTTATATTTGGAGAACTAAGTCTTATTTTCAGTAACAACATTTCTGAACACTTGAATGTTTTATTAAAACTCAGTTTGTTTCTGGAAATGTGTGTAGTTCAAGTCTGTCATGGGATGGGGTCCCCAGGGATGGCCATGATGCCCCTAGGGCTCTGTGACCTTGCCAATCTTGCCCAATGGGCACTCTTTTTCTCACCTGCCATGTCTTGATGTAATTATAATAAACAGGGAGGCTGCTCTTGAGTTTACGTTGGACACGGTACTGATGAACCTGTGGGTTCTTGGACCACTTTTGGGTCCTGCACAAAATGGTTGCCTCATGGGGCACCCTTAGCCTTATGGCCTAGATGTGTGGCTTCAAAACCTCCCCTTTACCATGCCCCAGGACTTGCAGATGGCATTCATACCTTGTCTCTCTCTGTGCCCCCTGGCGCTGCGCTCTCCACAGCCCCGTCTCTGCACCCCCTGGTGCTGGGCTCTTCACAGCCCCTTGTCACTGCACCCTCTCTGGTGCTGGGGTCTGCTCACCCCTTTGTCGCTGCACCCTCTCTGGTGCTGGGGTCTCCACACTGTAGCGGGCCCCCCAGTGAGGCCTGCTTCTTCCCCAGTAGCCTCAGCCCGATCCATCAATAAAACAGCAACTAAAATATGAGCCACCGGGCTATAACATAATATAAACAGTTCAGGGTGCGCTCTGTCCCTTTAAAATGTCAAGCTTCCCCCAGCACTAAGTGCCTTCTAGGCCAGGGTACCTGTTGAGCTCCTGGAGCCCCATTAGCCCTAAGTGCAATATATCAAGCAGTTGCAACATCTCTGGGTGATTCCTCCTCGGAGGCTCCTTCCCCTGTGGCTGCTGACAGAGAAGTAACTCTTGCTGGTCTTAGCCCTGGGGTTTATATGTGCCCAGGGCCCTGCCTTCTTCCAGTCAGCTGACCAAGTGCAGGTGCAGGCTAATTCACTCATTAGCCTGTTGCCATATTAACCTGTACCTGTGGGGCTTCTGCCTGGGTCTTTGGGCCCTCTCCCTAGGCAGTTTCTGCTCTTAAAGTGTTGAGAGCAAATTACCATGCTCATGGCTGGCTCTTGTTAGGTTATGGGACCAGGACAGTTTGAGTTAGTAAGGTCATTCACAGGTGAGACTGTAAGTAGGACGAATGATATCATGCTGGTCCTAAGTTTGGTAATTTTCCATATGACACCCTTAGATATAATGAATAGAGTGCTGTGCGCACACCCATGCTGTGTGCAGAGCCCTGGCATGCTGGGTGCACTACCCCTATAAAGGGCTTTGATTGACAGAAACTGAGTGAGTGAATGGGGCTTGGTGTGTGTGTGTGGCTTGTGTTCTGTGTGTTGGTGAGGATACACTTGTGAGAGGGCCTGTAAGGACTGAGAGAGAGAGAATGATTGAGGAGACCGAGAGAGAGTGATAGCTTGTGTGAGTGGGTATAGATCCTCTGCAGAATCTGGGTCTTCTGCGAGGAGCAAGAATCCCTGGAGCAGCTGGAGACCACTCCTCAGCACACCACTATACTCAGTTGGCATCCTGATGTTTTTCCCGCCAGGTGCATAAGGCCTTTGGTAGTAGCCTCCCTGAGTAGTTGGTGAGTATTCCCCCTTACCTTGGGAGGGGAAACTTTCGTGGGTTATCTTTCTGTCATATACCCTTGTAAAAGACCAGTGACCAGTAATAGGGTAAGGTAAGCTTTGGCACTGGGTCTGAAGAGGCAGACAGAGCCGACGACAGTGGTGATCCACTAAATATCTCTCGTGATTGCTGTCCCCTTGTCCTGGTTATAGGATTTATAAAATTTATACTTAGCGTTAATTGTTATTGCTGTTACTGTTGTTCTTCATCTGTTTATTACTAACAAAGTAGCGGCTGTTTTGTGTTTCTTTAATAAACCATTTCATTTGTGTACCACAAGCCTTTCTCTTAGTGATTTTTAATTAAACCAGTGACAGATACGGACAGGGCCAAGATCCACCTTACCTTTTGGGAAGAAATCTGAGGAGAAGCGGTTGTTTAGGCCAGCTTCAAGATTTGTTTTAAAAATGCACAATTTTTCCCCAACAAAAGGAGCAGGCACCTTAGTGCCCTGAGACAAAGTCATTTAGTGATTAATTGTTCTAAGCCACAATCTTAACAGAAATGTCCATAGAAGATGAACAATTTTTGTCTGACAAGAATCCACTTAGGAGTGTAAGATACACTGACGGCCAAGACAGAATACCTGTTGGAATAAATGGCCACTTGCACAGTTTTTATACAAGGTCAAGTTCACAGTACCAAGTATGGGTGGATTTAGGATTTTGGAAAGAGGGGTACAGATGGTGTGGAGCACAACTGCATAAAACATAACACACATTGTCTCCAGGTAAAAAGAAACTAGAAGCTTTAGTAATATGCTAGGGCTATATCATTCAGCTTAAGATTGAAAAAAATATATAACTTTATTGAAGTGTGCATTAATTTGCCATATCATACATTTTGCATTAAAAATACAATAAGTAAGGCACAAATAATCAAAAGATGTTGTTTCTCTAGTCCTGTAGTTATTACAATGAAATGTACATCTGTTTCAGATTCATAAAACACAACCTAGCCTTCTTGAGCATCTGGAAAGTACATCCAGTTCTTCACTGAAAGTTATTTCCATGCCGAATTTAATGTTTACTTTTGTTAATGTTTCCACACCTGAGTTATTGCTTTTAGCTAGAGTTAAAAACAATCTGCATGGCTGTGAAATCAGAGCTTCATTACTGCAAGCAGCTAACTGATAGCAGAATTGCAGAAGAAAGGACAGTTTGATTAGTGGAACATTAAGGCCATTAAAAAGGGAGAATGTTGTGAACACCCCGGTGGAAAGAAGAGCTTAGAAGGAATCAGGTAGGCTGTAATGAGCCATGAAAGCAAGAGACTCCCCTCACTGCTGCTTGAATAAAGCAGCTGCCACTGCCAGGTTTTAAATTGAGGGTGGACCAGGAATCAAAGTAGAGTGCAACTGTACCACTGCATCCCTCTTCAATTTGTCCCAAGCAACACACATGCATTTGGTCTTATCTATACAGATAAGTAAGTGAGAATGAAAACGAGGTTATGTCAGTTTGTCTCCCATATTTTAAAACTAGCATTCAGAACATTCTTTCAGGGAAGCAGTGTTTCTAGCACTGAAGGATCCAGAGATTCCTATTTTCCTTGCTAAGCCTTGGATCCAACTGCAAGGGCACCACTTTTCATTTGTTATGGGTGGATGCAAAATGACTGGCTGGCCAGAAGAGAGCTTGATTTAAAACATTGTTGCACATATGGAACTAACAGAATAACAGGAATGAGTAAAGCAAATATAATTTAGACGGCTTTTTGAATAGAAACATCTCATGTGTTTTTACCTTTTGCTGACAGTTCTTCAGGTTACGAACATAACTAATTTGTATTAATTTTGAAAATAAGTTTTTATGAGTTAATGGTCTCAGGTTCTTTATATGTTCTGGGCTCTCTTTCCTGTTTCAAGCTATCCCTTTAGGTGTTTAGCATCTCCCAAAATATCTGGAAACAAAGAAGCCTAGTGAAGCTACATCTACTAAGGCAGTGGTTCCCAATGTATTCAGACTCAAGAACACCTGGATAGATTTGAGGCTCCCCTTGGAAAATTCCAGCTCTTAGTAGTCACTCTTTTTTGCCTGTAGATAAATGGAACAGTTTTTCTGTTGCAAAGAACTCAGGAAGAACCACAACAATGGATTTCTATCTGAAATCTCTGGGCTTATTTTGTGAATTGTGTTTGAAAACCTAATACTACTAACATTGTGTGGCACCCTGTAGCACCCCTGAAAGGATCTCAAAGTACCCCAGGATGCTGTGGCACCCTGGCTGAGAATCAAATTGGCAATAAGTGGAGAAAAGCAAGAACTACCAGCACAAGAAGAATGTCTGGAGGGACACGGAGGAACAAGTAGCTGGCTGGCATGCCAAAGCTTTGGAAACCAAACAACAGAGAAGTATGTGTGTGGAGTGAGGAGAACCAAGGGGGATAGGAGGAGCAGGGGAATCAGGTTGTAAAGATGTGTGTGGAAGGAGAGAAAGGGAGAGAGAAAATGGAAGGGGAAGGGGTAGGACATGAGCAGCTGTGAATAACTTTTTATAAAAAGGACTGAAAACATCCCATTCAAAAAGATAATTATGTAATAGTTACTTAGCATAATTTTTCGCACTGTACAAATTGCAGCTGCAAGCAGGGAGGACTGGTATTCAAGATACCCTCTGTCTCTCTCTTAAGGTTGAGCCACACAGTGAAAATGTTTGAGGTCCTCCCCATCCCTTGAGGTATTTGGTGGTTCCCCAACTTGTTACTGTATTTACTTGAATATAAGATGACCCTGGTTATAAGATGACCCCCCGCCCCCAGTAATTATACTTTATATTTGGAAAATTTTAAAATTTGATATAATTTTCCAGGTATATAATTTAATTAGTGGAGTGTTGCCCTGGGGGGATCAGGCCAACTCTCAGGATCTCAGTATTGCACTGTTAGACAGGAGGGTGTGACACAATTGCTCATATACAAAACACACGCAAATCAATTAGGTGCATACACACACACACTACCAGCTCAGGCACATACACATCCAAACCAGCCTAGGCACATGCATACTTATCACCATTCAAGCACATACACTATACATCCCAAAAGTTAGACACACATCACTAATTCGTATATCATGCACACAATGCCATACACACACACACACACACACACACTCACTCTAGCAACTCAGATACACACATGTTCAAAATAACCAGTCTAGGTTCATGCACACCTATCACCAGTTTAAGCCCATACATGCTACACACACCAAATTTAGACAGAATCAGTTACCAGTTACCAACACCTGCACATCCAATACACATACGTGGTTTACTAATTCATATACCTCACTCACACACAATGATATCTATGTATGTATATATATGTGTATTCACTAATTCACACACATACCACCCACCTACACATACACACAGGTGAGTTCCTAAGTTGGGTGTTGTGATGTGTATGTATGTATGTGCTTGGTGTACTTGGGATACCTGGGGAAAGGTTAAGGTAAGAAAGTAGAAGTGTAGGGAGTTAAAGTTACCAGGACTGGGATTAGAACCAGTAGAGTACAGGGCCCTAGGCTGAAGAACTGAGGCTCAGGGGTAACTTTAGGTTAATTGATCTTAATTGATTAAAAGTCAAAACCCAAAGCCTGAAGAACAGGGAAGCATGCGGGCACAGAGTCTGGGACTGGAGCCAGAGCTACAGGGGAGCTGAAAAGGTAGGTAGGGAGAGGGAAAAATGGGACTAAGGGAATGTGTGGGTGTTAAAGAGGGGCTCTGGGTGTGGAGAGCCAGAGGATGGCTCTGGGGCAGCTAGATAAGTTGCAGGGAGTGGCAGTAGGTGCTGGAAGCTAGAGAAAGGCTCCAGCTGCTGAAGAAAACTGCAGGACAGCTAAGAGGAGCTGGGAAGCTGTGGGGGGTGGGGGGAGGATTACAGAAAGTGTGGGGGAAGCCTGAAAACAGAGAGACGGACAGCAGAAAATCACAGGAAAAGCAGCAGGCAGCAGGAAAGCAGAGAAAGGCAGCAGAAAGTCACAGGGAAAAGGCAGTAGGAGCAGGGGAAACTGAGATGTGGCAGAAAAGGGGAGATGGAATTGGGAGGAGATCAGGAAAGTAGCAGAAAAGGTGGGGACCGGAGCTGACAAAGAAAGAGAGAGAGAGAGAGAGAGAACAAGGCTGGAATTTAACATAGGGAAAGGACTGGGATTCAGTAAAACATGACCCAACTCCGGGTTGCAAATGACCATGGTTTTATTAACAGGGGAGATGGTGACACAATGTCAGATTGGTTCCCTTGCACCCATACACACACACACAATGGCAGCAGGGGTTAAAGAGGCTTGGTGCAGGGGCTGAAGTCCACTGAAATCCAGGAGGAGAGAGAGACAGAGAGAGAGAGAGTCCAAATTGTAGGAACAGGTATGCAGGTAATATCTACCTATCCCTGACTGGAAGTTGATCCTCAATGGCCAGTTGGGGTCTCCTTCAGCTCGGTGTTGTCTAGAGGGGGTCACCAGCAGGGCCTCTGGGGTGGATAGGTGATGTGAAGCTGGTCTGGTCCAGATGGAAATGGCATTCCACTGGATTTGTCTTCACTGCCTCTTTTTATAGGGGCAGACCTTGTGTGACCCTAGTGACAGGAGGCATGCCCAGGCAAGAGTCAGCTCCTGGCGTACTGAGCATGTGTGCTCCATGTGTAAGGTTTGACCTAGAAACTACTATGCAAAGCCTAAGCAAAAGTGAATGTTATGTGTCGAATGCCCATCTGCAATGATAAGGAGCAGACAGTCTTAGATAGAGGAAACCTGAAAACAAAAAAACAGAATCAGAGGTACTGGAACAAAGGGCTCATTATAATACTAAAAATCACACCCCGAGGCGGGGAAGATATATGCTAATGGAACATATATGTACGTTAATGAGATACATAGCTAAAACACAGGTATAGAGACATGCTCAGTAAAGAACTCCTTGCGTCATTCCTTTATAACCAATTAGCAAACAAGGATGCTTATGAAGATTCAACCTCTGGTATATAAGGGGCTCAGTATTGAATGTGCTGGTGCTTGTCTTGTGAAATTATTCCGCTTGCACCTTTTATTGCTAGCAATAAATCTTTTTTATACTTTCACCCCTGGTATCTTTATTGGCCTTTGCATACCGGGCACGAACCCAGACTTGAGCTGGGGCCTAACACATGCAGGGATGTGCAGTTTCGGGTGTCTGTAATGGTGAGAGTTGCTGGTTTTGCAGTGTCTTTTGTCTTTTAAATGCTGGTCTTGTCTCTGTTCCTGGGTAAGGTCCATGGTTCCTGGATGAATCAATGCGAGGTGATGGCCCAGTCATTATAGGCCATTCAGTAGAGGTCTGCTACCATTGTATTTCAAACATTCCCAATCACACTCATTCATCCAGGAACCAATTTACATGGGAGGGGTACATGATTTATACAGTTGTGACATAGGGGATGCCCAGGCAGAGGACAGAAGATGGAGGCTTGACATATAAAATGGAAACTTGACATGACTTTGGTTCACTTACAGACACAGTCCTAAACCATACAATATCCATATGAAACAATAAAAATCAATATGAAAATGATAATAATACAATATACAACACTAAGAATCAATACAAACCTAATTATAATACAATATAAAACAGTGGATATCCAAAACCAAAAACTTGCTACTAAAATAAAAATGTTTAAAGCTTATCCTAAGTTTGAGCTCACTTATACTTATCTATAGGGAATAGAGAGGGAGAGAAAAGGTCAGAAATGGTTAGGGAAGGGGTGGGAATGCATTTTAAAATAAGTTAAAAAAAAAAGAAAAACTGGGTGTTTTGCTACAGAAGGTTTATCTTGGATTTGTCAAGCTTCCATCGCTACAGAAGGGAAAATAAATCTGGAGGCTTAGGTAGTCCCTTGGCCCTCCTCCGCCCTCCCTCCTGCTTCTTCCCTTGGCTGCCCCTGCTCCCCTTTTTCCTATCAGATCCTGCCCTCCCTAAACACAAAGAAGTGAGGAACAAATTTGAAAAAAAAAATCTGCCCTTAAAATAAACATAGCTGTAGCAATTTGCAAATAGCACTTAGAGACTTAGTTCACCTAGAAATAATGCATTTTACCTTTTTTGAAACTGCTGCAAGTTTTAGCACAGGTACTCCACTTTTAAGTAGCACTTTAGCACCTATTTAGAGTACAAGCCATGCATCGCATTAGTCCAAAGCCAAAAGGCTCATGATTTACCATATAGTTCATAGGGCTGGACCCCAGCAGAGTCAACAGCGTTTCAAGCCATGGTGACCCCACAGCTCACTACTATTCAGTATGTATGTGTACAGATCCCCCTCCACTCATGACTGGAACTGGATGTTCTTGTCATGAGTCTTGGGATCCCCCCCAAATTTATATGCAGATGTGGCATAGGGCAACCTAGTCTGGCTTTAACTCATGGAGGGCGGGGCCACACTACTCATATATGACAGGTGAAGAGAGGGGCCAACAGAAGGATCCTGGGTTAAGTGTTTAAGGCCACATTTGGTGATTTTTGCCAGACATTTAAGGCTGCTGAAGAGACAGGAATCATTGAAAAGAAAGAAGGTGCAGCTCAGCTGTGGGAGTGAAAAGAAAGTCATCAGCATGTTTACCCTGTATGGGCCATACACTTTATAGTCATGCTCAGCGTTGGCTGTATTTAATCAACTTCAGTTTGATTTCTATTACTGAAAACATGTTGCTCTTAGCAGCAGTTCAAAAATAGATGATGTATTTAATGAGGTTTTCTTGTATGCGAATATAAGATGAATGGCTTCCTTCCCCCTCACCCCCCATTGGACCTGGACTTACTGACTTAATTAACACCTGATCAAGGCCACCTAATTAGTGGCTGACTCCTCAGCCCAATATACAAATAGTGTGGTTTTTGACTCCGGGTCCTGCTAACGAGCTAATCCAGGCAGATCTATTCACCGCCCAATTAACCTGGCAATGGTTTGGGACTTAACTAATAAAGACACTCACTCCAAAATATAACTGACTTGGATAAATGGTTTACCAAGAAGAAATAACACAGGTAAGTAACCACACATACACACACACTACTAATTGGTAACCAGTTTTACCCAAATCTATCCTATAACATCTATATAGATATTTAAATTCTATACTAATTTATTAGTCTAACAGAATTAACTCCAATAGGTACAAAGCTTTATTAGGGAAAGAGAACACTCAGGACAGATTTAATTTAACTTGTCTCTGGTCCTGGTCTGTGCCTTAGATGATTACTCTGGGTCTCCACTGGCTGAGCTGGGAATATGGCACCCAGTATCAGAGGAGGGAGGATCGGGTAATACTCATCCCAAGAAGTAGAGGACTGCTCTTTATGTGCAGAGCGTACCCAGAGGATAACACAGCCTGGGAGCCAACCCTGACTACCTCTACTGAGGAACTGCAGTTGAGGGAGAGACTGGGCAGATGGAGCTCCACAGACCACAGGAGTCTGATCCAGCAGACACCTCAATGGTGGGCCAATCAAACCAACAAGCTACTCCACCACAGCTCTTGTATCTTTCACTCAATTTCTCTATCCATTCCACACAGTGATCCTCAGATCCACATTCACGGACCCTTCCAAATGCATCTAGTCACATCCATAGTCTCACAGGCAAAAAAACTCAGCCACCTCAAGCAGACACCTCAGACACACCCATCGCACACACCAAGTGCCCCCATACCCACAAACTGTCAGTCACAGCCCTTTTATACATGTGGTGCGCTCGGTCACTGAAGTACTGCACATGGCCCTTAGGTCTGCACACGACACTTCCTAGGGTTTCTGCAGAAGGGTTACCTCATCCTTATCTGAGGTGGGTCAGGCGAAGGTCACTGACTGACTTCCTTAACATAAGACCAGACAGGAGATCAGGTTGCCATGACTTCAGGCCTGAATTTCTCTCCCAACACCCCTTCCCCATGTTGATTGGGAGGAAAAAACTCATCTTATATTTGAGTAAATATGGCATTATCCTAGAGTTTTAAGTCATACTGACTTGATTTTCACAATTACTCTTCATCTCATTTTTGCAGTTTGCTTTGCTTGTCTCTCCAACCTCCCTGGACTTCCCTTGCTTTCAGATGTTTTACAAATGGTCAACAGTTTAATACATTCACAGTCCCTTTGCTGTCCTGGATGCAGGCCATTGAGCCTCCCTGATTATCAGGTCTTCACATTTTCCAAGCATTTCCCCACCTATTGCTAATAAATAACCGTTTTTACAATTAATGCATTTTTTTTACTAATTGTACAAACCCTTGTCCTTTATTTTCTTGATAAAAACAAGAGGTCAGTAAAAAGGGATCAGTATCTCAGTCATTTTGAGTCATCATTAGATTTCATCTTTTCCTACTATACTAATGAGCCTACCATACTTTCTTTTTTGTACTTCCTATCCAGTAACAAATTAATAAAAGCCTTCTCATTTCACTTATCTCCTTTGGCTAACTCCAATTCCTTCTGAATGTTTGCTTCTTCATATTTTTCTCTACAGGACTTTAATTTCATTTAAAAATCTCACAGTTGGACTATACATGTGCTCAAAAAGCAGTATCGATATACTGTATAGCTAAGCCAGGAATAAAGATCTTAGTAACCAAGGTGTTTCCGAAAGACTGAAATTCAAATGAAGCATTAGCCTGATTTATATTTTATATAGAGCTAGCAATCCAAGATCTGATAAAATTCAGCCAGATTTTTAAGTGCCTGCTGTGCTTGGATATATTTTACATATTATTTCTGACTGACTGACTCGTATCAATGAAGATTTATAGGAGGTTTAGAATATTAATCTCCCTTGTATGACTCTAATAATGCATACAATTATATGACTTAGATCCAGCTGAGCTTTATATTTAATATAATCAAATAAAAAGAACTTTAAGCTCAAAGGACTTTATAAAACCTCCTCTTCAAAAGTCAGTGTTAATTGCTTTATGAATGAGCAATTCTAAATAGCCACCCTAGTGAGATAAACACATCTGATCTTCCAGTTACAGCCTTTTAAGGCTTGAAAGTCCCAGAGGAAAGTTGTTCATAAAACCACTAAAGAAGCTTTTAAACGTTTGTTTTTAATTTTCCAATTTTTCTGTCACTTTCACTGCAAGGTTTATGTTTTGTAATTGGAATTGTATTTTAAAAGTTTAAATTGTTCCCTTCAGAAAGGAAGCAGTCCTGGAGACGGATTCTGGAAAATTCATATACTTGTAAACAAGCAATTTTCCCATTTAAAGGGATGAGTTCTCTGTTTTTTTCTCCTACTCTGGTCAAACAAACATCAATGACCTAATTGTGAAAACCAGGTAGATTATATGATATGAATCCATAAATGGTATTTCCAGAGCCCTGTCAGGGGAACACATGATAAAAAAAAAAAAATCCAGTCAAAGCTTGACATAAAAAACACTAGCTAGAATATAAGATTCTGTTCACTTGATAATATAGAATCAAATGCTGACTTTTGTTTAAAAATACACCTCCTACCTTGAGAAGCTATAGCAGGGAACTAACTATTGTGTTCAAAACTGTGTTCCCTCCAAACCTGCAGAGTTTATTCTCCATAGGGCTTTTGTTGCCCTGGCTCATTTTAGGGTGCAATTCAGGGATCTTTTAAACAGATTTCAATCCAGCCTGAAGAGTTCATATTGAGGAAATTGTACCTATTTTCTCTGTAACAAAAGAAACCACAAGTTGATTTGACAGCAGGTTTTGTAATTATGGACAAGTCCATGCCAATGATTTCTAAGCAGAACTCTCCCAGAAAGATTGTTTAAACATCAATAGCATTATATGACACTAAGAATAGGAGAGACATTCTTAACACTTGTATTTCACAAATGTGCAAAAGAATTTAAAATTGGGAAAACTAAAGAGAGAGAGAAAACTGAGGCAGAATGTTACTGCTTCATGTAAAGGTTAATAAACATTTGGAATAAGCATTATTACAGGTTGCATATTAACAGCCACCCTTAACTTTAGATAGTTGTGAGGAATATTTAAGCACCTGTATAGAACCAGAGAGTTGAAACAATAGCAACTTTCACTTCTAACACAGGCACACCTCACTGCCATGAATAAAAGTACTGGTGGGGGGGGTCACAAAACTTGGTCTTGTTTGGGGAGAGTCGATGTGTCTATGAAAAAGAGGCAGGGCAGTGGAAAAACGATGAGAAGGCAACAAATAAATCAATAAGCAGCAGATATAGAGTAATGTTCTGAAAAACAGAAGGAGAGGTTGTTGGGCTGAATGTTGATTTGCAAGCTGTGAGCTAAGAAGCCACTCCTTGGTGCTTGAATCTCTGTTCAGGAGAACAAGACTTTGTACAGTCTTTGTAAATAAACAGGATTATATCAAACACACCTGACTCCATCACCAGTTCCTCCTAACAGAAACTTCCTGCAGGGTCCCAGCTTTGGCTAATTGTTTGGTTTTAAAATGGGTAACAAAAGTGTGAGACATGGGATCCAATTTCCAATGACAGACACTATGAGCAGGTATTCCTTTAACCTCACGACTTTAATGTGGGCAAAAAAATTAAAACAAAACCTAAACAAAAACAAACAAACAAACAAAAAAGGCAGGAAAAATTGCAAAATACATTAAAATGTGACTTAGAATAAGAACTGGCAGTTTCACAAAAGGAGCTAATGCAGCTTCTAAAGGTTTTTCAGAAATGGCTTAGAGGCAACTTGAGGGTAAAGATTAAATCTTTCTTGGGGCAGCAACTACAAATTTGGAGATTTTAGTGTGGTGAGACCAGCAACCTGAATACCATGGACTAAAAGGTTTTCACTGCAAAAGGGGAAGCCAAGAATCTTTGATCAACTTGGAACTTGCGACAGAACTGAACTGCAGCACATATTGAAGAAAGTAGGAAATCATTTGGGAAGGAAATGAAAGGGTCAAAGAGACTTTGGAAATCTACCATCTGGATGAGGAAAAGGGTTAGTCAGAGAACCTGGGTGAGATAAAATATACACAATTTTTATCCTACATATTACCCAGAGGGAAAAGGTTATATTGTTCCAGCACAAGTGACACAAAGCCCGTTGTTTTTGAGGGAAGACCTCTGGATCTGTTGGGACACAAAAGGGATGTATTCTTGTTGAAGCACTTGAGGCTTTGCCTGAGAATGAGGCTAGCAATCAATTTCTGCTGGTAAGATAATTTGTGTCCTGAAGCTTCAAGATGCAAAATGTTGTGATGGTAGCAGAGGATCTAAGAAATTTTTCACCATGTCTAGGGACCCATGTGAGTTACATACAGATAAAGGGAAAACATTTTTAATCCAGAGTATTTTAGAAACTCAGTGAGATTGCCTATGACCCAGTCCTTACAATGGCTGTCTTGATGAACTCAAGTACCTGAGGAGGAGGATCCACACCAAAAACTAAGGCTGCACAGGAAGGTCAGAACCAGTGCATCCAAGTCAAAATCCTACTCAGCAAGCAAGTTCCACATCCACGGTCTAGGTAGTGGCAAAAGTCTGGAGACAGGGAATCCAGGACATCAAAACACTAAGCAGGAGTGAAGAACCAGGCAGGAGCCAGGCTGAAGGGGTAACGTGGATGCAGGCTGTGAAACATTGAACAGCCAAAGCCCAAGTGAAGGGGCTTATATATTACACCCAGCTTGCTCTGCAGCCAATGAGCTTGACTCTAGCAGCTGGTGCCACTCTGAAACCAGGTTGCTCTGATGAGAGCGTAGTGTGTCTTCTAACAGCCATTGCCCTGGAAGGAAGGGAACCCTGGGTTCTTGATCCTTTCCCCAATTCAGTCCACTGCTGTTTATGAATTTAATACCAATGACTATCTTGCAAAATGCAGAAATATCACTGGGGGCAGGAGTAGGAGCCAAAATCCAGGGCTCCTGCCTTTCTAGACCAGCATACATCTCATTGAACCACACAAGATGGATGTACTTATGGTCCCATATATCTTCTTCCCTCAGCTGCCCAATGGGCGAGATTCAACAGGAGGGATGGAGGGAGTTACTGACTGCTTAGCCCACAATCTGGTGGTTAGGGTATTTTGCTAAAAAGTGAGAGATCTAGGCTCAAAATTCTCTGGCTAAGAGAGACCTAAAAATTGGATGTCATACTAAGCAAGTACCCCAAACTTTAGGCTATTGGGCCAAAAAGTGGGATGGCCACCCTCCTTATCCAGCATCAAAGTTTCTAGTCATGGTTTCTGCATGAGTAACATTACAGAGTTGATAGATGATGCACTTACACTACATTACAATGACAGCTTGAGTCCAAGGTAGGTTGGCACAAGGACCTGGCCAGCAGCATCATTTCTCCATGCTGGGCTTCTGCTTACTACCTAGATAAGGTGTGACATGGACAAAGCTTCCCACTACCCAGCCACAGTGTGATGCGATGTGGACAAGGTCCCTTGTCACCAAATACTGCTGAGGCCCCCTAGCTCCTTGGGCTGGATCCAATGGTTCTGCAGGCAGGATCCAGCCTGCAGACCATAGATTGCTGACCCCTGCTTCAGATCATCCTAACAACCTTTCTTTGTGCTTGTTCCAGTTTGTATCAGTCTTTTGAACGTGGTTGAGCAAAACTGTGCATGGTATCCCAGATAAGGATTCACCGAAGGCATTAATATCTCTTGTCTTTACTGGAAAAAATCTTGCTTGATGCCTCTTAGGGTTGCCTTTGTCTTTTTTGTAGCTGTATTGCATTTATAACTCGTAGTCATCCTATGAGTGACTAATATGACCACATCTTTTTCTCATTTGTTGTTTCCCCAGGAAATCCTTAAGCTTAAACCCTTCCTGCATGACTTTGCACTGTTAAATTTCATACCTATTATTCTTCCCTATGGAATCCATCTCTATTAATCCAGATAAATTATGTCTTTTTTCTACCAGAGATGGGTTGTTTAGGGTGTTGCAGTTTTAGGATCTATCAAGATTTTGGCAGTTATAAACAGACGTTGTTGTTATGAGCTGGGTATAACTACAATTCTTTGTTTAAGAAGTTGTAGGAAACAGGTAAGCTTTTTTAATGGAACCAGACAATTGAACGGAAAGGTCCTAGAAAAGTTTATTAAAGAGGCCATCCTTAATGGACTGGCCAATGCCAACCCAGCACGGGTTCGTGGCAGGCAGATCGTGCCTGACCAATCTAGTCTCTTTTTATGACCAGGTTACGAAACGCCTGGACACAGGAGGAGGGGTGGATGTCGTATACTTAGACTTCAGGAAGGCCTTCGATACGGTATCCCACCCCATACTGGTGAACAAGTTAAGAGGCTGTGACTTAGATGACTACACAGTCCGGTGGGTGGCGAATTGGCTGGAGGGTCGCACCCAGAGAGTCGTGGTGGATGGGTCGGTTTCGACCTGGAAGGGTGTGGGCAGTGGGGTCCCGCAGGGCTCGATCCTTGGACCGATACTCTTTAATGTCTTCATCAGTGACTTGGACGAGGGAGTGAAATGTACTCTGTCCAAGTTTGCAGATGACACAAAGCTATGGGGAGATGTGGACATGCCGGAGGGCAGGGAACAGCTGCAGGCAGACCTGGACAGGTTGGACAAGTGGGCAGAAAATAACAGAATGCAGTTCAACAAGGAGAAATGCAAAGTGCTGCACCTAGGGAGGAAAAATGTCCAGCACACCTACAGCCTAGGAAATGACCTGCTGGGTGGCACAGAGGTGGAAAGGGATCTTGGTGTCCTAGTGGACTCCAAGATGAACATGAGTCAGCAGTGTGACGAAGCCATAAAAAAGGCAATGGCACTTTATCGTGCATCAGCAGATACATGACGAATAGGTCCAAGAGGTGATACTTCCCCTCTATCAGGCACTGGTCAGACCGCAGTTGGAGTACTGCGTGCAATTCTGGGCACCGCACTTCAAGAAGGATGCGGATAACCTGGAGAGGGTCCAGAGAAGGGCCACTCGTATGGTTAAAGGCCTGCAGACCAAGCCCTATGAGGAGAGACTAGAGAAACTGGACCTTTTCAGCCTCTGCAAGAGAAGGTTGAGAGGCGACCTTGTGGCTGCCTATAAGTTCATCATGGGGGCACAGAAGGGAATTGGTGAGTATTTATTCACCAAGGCGCCCCCGGGGGTTACAAGAAACAATGGCCACAAGCTAGTAGAGAGCAGATTTACATTGGACGTTAGGAAGAACTTCTTCACAGTTCGAGTGGCCAAGGTCTGGAACGGGCTCCCAAGGGAGGTGGTGCTCTCCCCTACCCTGGGGGTCTTCAAGAAGAGGTTAGATGAGTATCAAGCTGGGGTCATCTAGACCCAGCACTCTTTCCTGCTTATGCAGGGGGTCGGACTTGATGATCTATTGAGGTCCCTTCCGACCCTAACATCTATGAAACATCCGGAGAGATAGCCAGTATGGGTTTGTTGTGGGTAGGTCTTGCTTGACCAATCTCATTTCCTTTTACGACCAGGTGATCTATCACCTGGACAAGGGAGAAGACATTGATGTCACATATCTTGACTTCAAAAAAGCCTTCAATCTGATATCCCATGATCACCTCTTGGCAAAACTTGGGTCAACCATGATCCACTGGCTGGGAAACTGGCTCTGTGGTTGGACCCAGAGGGTGGTAATTGACAGAAGTCAATCGTCATGGTGCCCTGTGACCAGTGGGGTCCCCCAAGGCTCTGTCTTTGAACCCATATTGTTCAACATCTTCATTAATGATGTGGACATTGGAGTCAGAAGCAGACTGACCAAGTTCACTGATGACACCAAACTTTGGGGCAAAGCATCAACACCTGAAGACAAGAGGGTGATCCAGGCTGACCTGGACAGGCTCAGCAAATGGGCAGACGAGAACCTGATGGTGTTTAACACTGAAAAATGCAAGGTTCTCCACCTTGGGAGGAAAAACCTGCAGCATCCTTATAGGCTTGACAATGCTACGCTGGCTAGCACTATGGAAGAAAAAGACTTGGGGGTCATCATTGACCGCAAGATGAACATGAGCCTTCAATGCGATGCTGCGGCTAGTAAAGCAAGCAAAACGCTGGCTTGCATCCATAGATGCTTCTCAAGCAAATCCTGGGATGTCATTCTCCCGTTGTACTCGGCCTTGGTGAGGCCGCAGCTGGAGTACTGTGTCCAGTTTTGGGCCCTGCAATTCAAAAAGGATGTGGAGAAGCTTGAGAGAGTCCAGAGGAGAGCCATGTGCATGATCAGAGGTCAGGAAAACAGACCTTATGATGACAGGCTGAGAGCTATGGGGCTCTTTAGCCTGGAAAAGCACAGGCTCAGGGGTGATCTGGTGGCCACCTATAAGTTTATCAGGGGTGACCACCAGTATCTGGGGGAAAGTTTGTTCACCAGAGCGCCCCAAGGGATGACGAGGTCAAACGGTTATAAACTACTGCAAGACCATTTCAGGCTGGACATAAGGAAGAATTCCTTTACTGTCCGAGCCCCCAAGGTCTGGAATAGCCTGCCATCGGAGGTGGTTCAAGCACCTACATTGAACACCTTCAAGAGGAAATTGGATGCTTATCTTGCCGGGATCCTATGACCCCAGCTGACTTCCTGCCCCTGGGGCAGGGGGCTGGACTGGATGATCTTCCGAGGTCCCTTCCCGCCCTAATGTCTATGAAATCTATGAACCCTCAATCTGCTTCCCACAGGATTGGGAGCTCTCAATCTGCTCCTCAATAGGGCTGGGATCCCATAACCCACAAACAGAAAAACACCGTGCACTCTTCCCTGAAAGTTTTCAACAGCATCCCATTGCTTCTTTCAACTGTCTCCTGCCTCATGGTAAGAATCCTAAGGCTAGGAGCCACTCTTGTTCATATTAAACAAATACATAAACAGTTCCCCAGAGGGAGCATCTACATGAGACACGTTAATGTGCATTAGTCTAAGTGAATGCGCATTACTGGCATGTGTCTACACATGTGCACCCTTAATGTGCCTTAACTTAGGCTAATCATGCCTAAATTTGATACCTGCAAATGTGCACATTACATTTAGGTACGATTAGTTAATGCACATTAACACATGTGTAGACATGACCTGGAACTTACTTTAGTGCCAGGTCTGCCCTGCCACTAAGGGGCCAGCCTGATCCCAGCCCTAGGGAAAATCCAGGAGCTGAGGTCCTGGGCACATGCCCCTAACCCCCCCCTCCCCCCCACACTCCCCCAGCCCCTCACTCTGGTCTTGAAGACCCAAAATATTGTCAGTAGTTTTACCCTTGTATGTAGTTTCCCCTTTGTTTATAGTTTCCCATTATAAACAGGTTTTTATTGCTGGTGTGTGGGGAGGGTGGTGGAGGGGCACTGTTGGTTGAAGGGGAAGGGGTCCTGCTTGTTGAGGGGGATGGATGGGGTGAGTATTGTGAGGGTAATAAAGGGTTTTTTTCCACTTATGTGCATGTCCTGAGAGTGGTGCTGGGAGTGGGCAGGGGGTAGAGGGTGTGTGGGTGGTAGGGCAGGTAGGCTGGAGTGGGGAGTGCAGGAGGAAGGGGTTGGAAAGGGCCTCCCACAGCCAATGCCCTGGCCCTTGCTGGTGGGTGTGCAGCTGTCTTGGGAACTGGGTGGGTAGGGTGGGGGTGCTGGGGCCAGTACCGTAGCTAGGAGGAGCACAGGGTGCTGGTCATTGCTGGCAGGGGCTGTGTTGGAGCAGCAGGGCACTGGGTGTCACTGGCAGGGACAACGGCACAGTCAGGGGCACAGTCAGAAGCGGAGGCTGGAGCAACCCTATGCAGGGAGGCAAGGTGGGCAAGGAGGGAGCTGCCGCATGCTGACCCTGTGCTGGGCACGTGGCTCCTGGGCAGGGAAGGGGCTGGCCAGGGATCAGTCTCCCAGATGGCTGGCAGGTACTGGCAGCTGGCTCTGGTTTTAACATGGCTGCCAAGTGCTGGCAGCCACGTCGCTAGAGGCTGGAGCTCCCCCTGGTGGCCACAGGGGCACATGGCAGGGCTGCAAGGACTTGGGACTAGCTTTAGTTCCAAGCCCTTGCATGTGTAGGCACCTGCCAAAAATTGCTTAATGCTTATTAGTTTAATTTGCATTAAATTTAGTCCCACTTAAATGCATGTGTAGTTCTGCCCAGTGAATCTAATCTCTTCCAGGGCTGCTTTACTTTCAGGCTTTCCGCAGTCTCTTGTGGGGACCTCCCACTCCAGCCCTTCCAGAATTGCTCACAGTTACCAGGATTTTATTTATTTATTATAAAAGTACCGCCAAATATTACTTTTTTTCAACTTATGTAAGACGCATATCCTTATACCCACAGCTATAAAACATTAACTTTTCTTACCTCTCTTTTCTTTCTCCCTCCCCTCATATGTTTTCTCTTCACATTTTTATATTAATGAATAGGCCATACCTTTTGTCTGTACAACTTGTTTCATTCACATGATGCACTAGGTAAAGAAAAGTCATTCCCCAATGCTCCTTGTGAATAGAAATGACCATTCCTTTCTCTTCCACTTCTGTGCTGCTCCTTCCTTGCTGAGTTCTTCTCAGTCCTTGTTTGCATAATATCTAAGTTCACTCTCAAACAGTCTTTCACAGTAAACACCAAACAGTTTCCAGAGACTAACTTTAAAACACAGTGGGTGCATCTACATGTTCATTAATGCATCGTAGTTACTGCACATTAATTTTAGTACTAGGATAACTAAGTACTAAAACAATGTACAGTAACTCATGCTACTGTGCAATAGCACTGGGCAAGGGTTTTTTTGGGTTGGTAACTGCGCAGTAGCCTAATACTACTGTACAGTAGCATATTAGAATGGATTTTGCCCAGCACGCTACTGTGCAGTGTTATTAGGCAACTGCACAGTTAGCATCTCAAAAAAGCACACAATTTCCCTCTGTAAACCTCTTTCTTTTTGTATGTGTCCTCATAAAATGTTGTCACATCCTCCAAAGCCTCCTTCTGCCTTTCCCAGCTGGCACCCCCTCTTCCTGTACGGCTTTCAACTCACTGCATGAAGCTTTTGCACTGGCAGAGAAATACCAGGACTTTCCCTTATTCTTTTCCACCAATGGGTCTTTCACTAAAAACACTTTCTCTTGAGTTTTATTTAAGATAAAAGCCCATTTAGGGCCTTCCTGGTCTCTTCAACTTCATTTCTCACTGGCTGTCCCATTCCTACAGTTCTTCAGGGAGTTCCACAGCTTGGTCCAGCTTTACTCACTAGCTGAGTTTATACAGCCCCAAGGCCTGCCTCTTCCTCCCTGAAAGCAGCCAGTCTTATAGGCATAAGCCCACATTCTTCCCTCATTCTCACTCCTTTGTCAATAATGCGGGCAAGAGCCCCAGTTACAAAATGCTCTAGGACCAAGTTGTTACAGCTGGAATTTGTAATTTCTCTTTATGTATGAAAGGACCTTTTCCAGTGAGAAGATCCATTGGAGTTGTTTGTAACTTATTATAGGAGTAACTGCAACATCAGGAAGCTGCCTGATAAAATCAGCTAACTAACATTTGGAAAAACTGTTAGGATGAGAGGCAAACTAAAAAGTTTGCAGTTAGCATTTTAAACTTTAAGGATGAATTCTTGTCCTCCTTGACTTCAATATTGTCAGGATTTCTCCCTAAAATTTAAAGTACCACTCAGTTGGGCATGTCTACATGCTCATTTATTGCTGTAGTTACTGTACTGTGCTGTGCTTAGTACTGTGCATTTAATTTAGTACTTGTCTATATAACTTGTACTGCATTACTGTGTGCAGTAGTGTTGGCACACACCTTTTAAGTGATGCTACTGTGCAGTAGCCTAATAATACTGAGCAGTAGTGTATTAGCACTGTTTGTGCTGTAATGCGCTACTGCACAGTCAGTGTCTCACATAGACATGCCCAGTAGGAATTAGCATAGGAAAATATAGCCCTGAAAATGAGTGGTATTTTTTCTGCCTCCTGTTTATCTGCTAGTATTTACTATTCAGTAAAGATATGAATTTGACTAGATCAGGTATTGAGATCGTAGGCTTTGGAGGGGCCCAAAAGGAAAAGGAGTTACTCATAAAAGCATGGAACAAAATGACCAAACACAACATTTATCTTCCATTGACTTAAATAGAAATTGATTCAGAGGCAAAATTCAGACTGAAATTCAAATTTCCTCAATTTTCAGGAGTGTGCAAATTTTAAATATAGGTGTATCTGTAATTTGGCACTAATGCTAGCTCAGAGAAAACATTTTGTAAGGGATTCATAAAGCAAATGTCAAAATATTTTATGTTGATTAAGGAGTCAATGTAACTGCAAGGAAAGGAGGGAGGACAGAGTTTTCTGTTAATCTGTACAACTACTTAGAAATGATGTAATTCCTATCCTTTTCACATCATATTTAATGTCCTGATATTTATAGAATTACTAGATATACTGAAATTAATTAGAAAAATTAAAAGCTATCTTCAGCCTTATCAAAGGTGCCAAAATGCATGACACTTCAGAGGAAATAAAAACAAAGCAAAGGGCTGGGCCTGTAAGGTTCCTCAGATATTATTTAATCTCACCTTTGGCAGCTAGTGAATCATTTTAATTGAAAATGCCCTCTGTAATTTACCAAGAGGTTTTAATTTTTTAATTTTCTTAAAGCTTTCCAAAAACATTGTTTTAAATTGTTAACTGCTGCAAATTCTTCTTTGACTTCCTATTGCCAAGAACAAGATGCTATTGTGTTGACTTGGAGTCATGGCAGGAGAATATAGCAAAGATTGATTTTGTGCTCTGTCTCACACGTCTTAGCTGCAAATACATTTAGACACATGAGTCTGGGACTATTTCTTACCTGTTCTCTTGTTTTCCATATTATTTTTCTTCTCCATCTTGTCCTTTGTTTACTTGAAAAGTGAAATTCATGTTCTTAACTTCCTGTGAATGAAAGGACATAATATATATTCCTTGGAAAACTTATGCTAAGTTATGTGCTTGTTTCTCCTGGTTACATACATCAATGGAAGGTCAGTTGGAAACAATAGTCCATTTCCCAAGCCCTTAAATTGCAGATGATGGAATCCAAATTAAGATTATTAACTTATGGACTTAAAAATTGGCAAAAATGGGTCGTCTACACGTTGCCCTGTGGCAACATACTGATGCGCTACGTTGTTGTACAGCATGCTACAGTGACATAGCAGTCATGTGGATCTACATGTGATCGCAGGTACGTCGCCATAGTGGCAGGCTCCCCCTTTTTAGTGCACTGCTATGGCAACATAGCGGTGAAATCTAACTGTGCACTGTGCGCATGGCACAGTATGGGCAGTTACTGCACCATGCTTTAGTACTTCCAAAAGGTAGTATTTATGCATGGCACCATAGCAACAGCACTGTATGGCAATGTGTAGACACATCTGAGGAGTGTCATTTTTAAGCCTATATTTAGGTACTCAAATACATGTCCATATTTTCAAGTAAACAAAAGATACAAAGGCAAGAGCTTTTGAAAATCAGGGAAATATGTTTAGTAGCAAGCAATAGTTTTAGGGTTCAGGCACTTACTTTAGAAAAATGACAGAAAACACTCAAAATTTGAAATAATGCTATAGAAAAACTGGTGTGTATTCTCTCCCTTGATTGTATATGAGTTAACAAGCTATTGGTTCTCAGAAAAAAATGTATTGTGCCTATATAGCACGCAGGTTTGGCCTTCAGACTCTAGGATCATATCCATTCAGTTTGCTGACTGGAAGAGACAAACCCAGAGGAGCGAGCATCTAGGAAGTGCATGAGCTAAAGGGCCTTCTTCTGCTGCCTCAGGAAAGGCTAAAAGTTTGCTTTCCTTGTTTATTTGTTTAGACCAAGAGTGATTTATGTTATGAGGACTGGCTGAGGTGCATCCAAGGGAGTAAAGCCAGACATTGGAGCTGTGGGCACCCAAGCCTGCTCACAGACTGATGTTTGGACTTTTGGAATAACTCTTAAGTCTACCTACATAGCACCAGTCTGCTTACATGATCTTTTCCTCCAGAAGCTAAAGAGAAAAAAGCACAACATCCATTAAAAACATAGAGCACAGAACTGGAAGGAACCTCCTGAATTACTGACTATAGTCCCCTGTTGTCACAGGAAACAATGTCACAAAATCTTCTCCTAAATTGTTCAGACTCTATCTTAAAACTTGCTTGATTTTATGTTAATGTGATGTGCCCTACTGTGAATTATAACTTGCATTGTTAATACACTGTCATTTAGCTTTTTAGTTGTTGTTTGGGTTGTCAGACTTTTCTGTTGAAGTTGTCAAATTAAGTCATGTTTTAATATACAAGTTCATATGCAAAATAAAATGTCCAGGGCCATCCATTAGATTCAGTCATAAAGCTGACAATACATTATTTTTGCAGAGTTAAAAATGGAAAACTATCATTTTCAGCTGAGAATATCTCATCAATAAGTGTGGTAAAGCCTTGGAACAATACTTTAAAAGATGCTGTTTAGATTAATTTACTTTTGAAGTGCTGAAAAGCTGTGGACATATATTTTGATGCTTTGGTGGAAGATCAGAAACAGGAGCAGAAAGATGAAATCCAGTATTAGAGACGGTGGCAAGAATGTTCAAATAGTTGTTGATTGGTATGAATTAATCTTAGGAAAACCTTGGATAGAAACTGAACACTACTTTCTGGCCTGAAATATAGCAGTACATTTGTTATTGCTGCAGCTGACATAAAAGGGGTAAGTTTAGGGATAGATCACTGCATGAACAGCTTTTCTGAAAATCACTTTCTCAGGCGGATAAAATGCTATTGATAAGCTCAGTTATGTTCAAGAAAAATGTATTAGATGATTGAATTGTCAGGATCCAAGGTCAATGTTCATTATATGAGGGGACTTGATAACTAATTAACTCAAGACCCAAGGGAAAGCTTTTAGGAGCTAGAGCAAGCAGAAGGGTCTACAAGTACCCTCAATTTGGGTGTTGGATCTATGCATAAAGGTAAGTAAAGGTTTGTTGGCAAAATTAAACGTGAAGTCTCTGGGTGTGTCTACATGTACAATTTATGTGAAGCAATTAACTCTGGAATTTATTGCTTTGGAGTTTATTGCTCCTGGGCATGCCATTTGAATGTGCACCTAGGAGCAATAAACTCCAGAGTTTATTGTTTGCATGTGAGTCCAGGATTGCAGCATGCTGAGTGGGGTCAGGTCAGCACCAGCTGGTAGGGGTCCCCAGGAGTCATCCTGCCAGCCCAGGGCTGCTCTCCCCCTCAGCACAACATGCTGCAGTGGGGCTGGTTGGGGCATGAGGGTGGTTCAGTGTGGGGCAAGCCAGCAGGCAGTCATTACACTGAAGCATCCTCATGCTCCAGCCAGCCCTTCCACCATCTACTTGTGTGCTACCACAGAGTCTTTTACCCCATAGCAGGGTACTACTTGTATTTACTGTATCCTGCTGCAGAATAAGTTAGTTTAGTCCAGCCTAAGAGGGGCACACATGTAGATGGCAAGATGTTTACTGCACAACTAATTAGCCTACTGCACAGTAAACATCTCGTGTAGATGCACCCTCTGACTCCAAAGCTAAATCTGCAGATATTTGATTTAAAGGAACCATTGCAGTAGTTAGTAGCAGTAGTAGGCTTTTATTTTCTTATGTAAAACAGTCAATAGTTTGAAACACAGCATACTTGGAGACATAATACAGGCACACAATAATTTTTGTTGGTCCATGCTGAAATAGAATAGAATCAAGTAGAAAATGATTTAGGATCTCTCTTGTGCCCCATGATTCACAGATTCATAGATTGTTCGGGGCAGGAAGGGACCTCGCAGATCATTGGGTCCAGCCCCCCCGGTCCAGGCAGGAAGACAACTGGGGTCAAGTGACCCCAGCAAGGTGACTGTCCAGTCTCCTCTTGAAAATCTCCAGGGTAGGTGACTGCACCACCTCTGGAGGGCGTTTATTCCACAATCTGGACACCCGGACTGTGGAGGAGTTTTCCCTGGTATTTAGCCTGAAGCTGCCTTCCAGGAGTTTGTATACATTGGTCCTGGTCTTCCCCAGGGGTGACCTAGTGAACAGTTGTTCACCAAGCACTCCTCTGATAGCAGTAAGCTGCTATCAAGTCCCCTCTCACCCTTCTCTTCTTTAGGCTAAGGAGGTCCAGGCCCCTCAGCCTTTGCTTGTATGGCCTGCCTTGCAAATCCCTGATCATACGGGTGGCTCTTTTCTGGACCCTCTCAAGTTTTTCCACATCCTTATTGAAGTGTGGCGCCCAGAACTGGACACAGTACTCCAACTGCAGTCTCACCAGTGCTGAGTACAGTGGGAGTATCACTTCCTTAGTTTTACATAAGATGCAACGGTTAATTCATGCCAGCGTGTTGTTTGCCTTGCTGGCCACTGCCTTACACTGACTGATCTTATTCATGCAATGGTCAATCATTACTCCTAGGTACCTTTTAGCTGTGGTGCAAGTCAAGCTGTCACCACCAAGTCCGTATGTATGTACTGTCAACAGATAAAGTGACCCCGCCAGATTATTGTACCAAAAATGGGTTAAGTGACACAACCATCTGTGACTGGTGATGCGGTGGCAGAGTGTGTCCACAATCTAACCCTCCATGTGAGCAGCGCGTGATCACCTGTGGCCTAGCCAACCAAAAACCACCTAATGGGCATGGCTGGCTGTCCAGCATGTCTATGTGTTCCAGAACTTACCATCAGGGGAGCTTTCAGATTGGCTAAAAATTTTATATAGGGGACCGCACGCCTTGGTGCGGGGTCCCCGGGCTCCGACTCTCGAGACAGACTGATCACCTGTCTTGGGGCCTGGTCAGACCCCTAGGTTACCAGCAGAAGCTGCTCTGGTTGTTCCGAGCGCCATAGCTTACTGCCTTGCTTCACCTGCCACCCGTTGCTTGTCTTGCTGTTGTACATAGTTTATCATCTGTATTGTTCTCCAAGTTATATCACCTACCAAGTGTTCAACTGTTCTGTAAGTAAACTTCAAGTTTTATTTCACCCTCTCATTGCCTCCGGTATACATCTCTCTCTCGCACCCGGCATCCCCGAGCGTGTCTGGGTTGGTGTCACCACCCAGTGCCCCACTCAGGACGCGACTGCGGCCGTTTTCCCACACACCTTGCAGAGAATGCGCCCCACATGTACTTACACTTGGAAGTGTTAAACTTAATCTGGTTCCAATCTGCCCAACTCCCGAGCCTGTCCAGGTCTGCCTATATCTGCAACCTATCTTCTGATGTGACCACACAGGCTTGGCTGTTGCAAGCAGGTAAACACTTACTTGTGTTATGAGTAATATCATCTCTTTGGCTCCCTGATGCAATGATTAAAATACTATTCAGATTTCTCCTCTGGATTTTGCCTTTTGACAGAAAATGGGAGTTTTCTTTTTTCTGATTCCTTCAGATATTCTCTTGCTGCAGAAATATCACAAGAAGACTTTAGTCCATCTCCTTTCAAGGCTGACTTGGGATTTCAGAACTCATGCTGGCTGTTAAAAATACTGTAGCTTAACTCAGTAGATAGGAACTAAAGGACTTTGCAAATCATTTTCCAATAAAACTGTGTCCTTAGGATCCTTTGAGAGACATCATTATCACCGGAAATCCTGTTTTTTTTCTGATTAAAAAAAAATCCCCTATTTTTGGATTTAAAAAAGTAACCCAAAATCCACAGTTTTCATGATTAAAATGAAACACATCTCTCTCTCTCTCTCTCTCTGTATCTATCTATCTATCTAGATAGTGGTAAGTGGCATTTCATTTTAATCATGGGAAAATGTGGATTTTGGGTTACTTTTTTAATCCAAAAATCGGGGATATTTTTTTATCAGAGAAAAACAGAATCCCTGATCATTACAAACTTTAAAATCAGAGTCACTATAAGTTTTGCAATATGTTTTGTTATGCATTATACTGTGTTTTGTGAAATACCGATATTTTGGGGGCATGTCTTTGATTCAACAACACGGAGGCAAAGAGTTAATTTTTCTCTGAGAATAATACCTGCCCATTCTATACTCTTTCACTCAGTACTAGGGTCTCCCTCTAGCACAGGTGTGCTATAACTTCATGATAGTTTGAAACAAGCAAACAAAACACAACCCAATGGGGTACTGAGATTTTATCAAAATGGATATTAGAGGATGATCTAGGAAAGGAGGACAGTACCCAGGAGGATGAAGTTAGGGGACCAGCTGTCTCTTTGGAAATGAAATTTAATATACAGGATTTCCATACAGTACTTTCAGCTAGGAAACGAGGTGTGGTTTGTGAGAAGGAAGAGGGGAAGAGGAATTTAAAAGTCATTTTATTAATTTCTTATTGGAAGCCTGACAAATCCTAAGCAGTTTATGCAGGTGGGAGGGGTGAGGGTCAGGTTCTTCTCTACTTTCTGTTGCACCCTTAGCAGGGCCAGACATAGGCATGGGCAAACTGGGTGGCTGCCTGGGGCCCGGACAGAAAGGGGGCTTGAAAATGGTAATTTAAAAATTATTATTATCATTATTTCTGGCAAACGGGGACCTGATATTAAAAGTTTGCCCGGGTTTGCCAAGTACGGTGCTGATCCTCAGACTGCAATCTGGGAGGCAGCCTTGCTTTGCACTCAGTCTTCGATCCACAACAGCAGTCACATCTGCAGAAGAAGCGGGGAGTAAATTGCTGCCTGTCAGCAACCCTGGAACGCCTGTTGTTAGGGCAGTGAAACCAATTTACCTGTGAAATGTTTCAGCTCCATCTATTGTTCTCCCTGGACTCATATATATTTAGCAAGAACCTTAAATGCCTATGACTTTATTTTTCCACCACTTTGATAAAGTATTTCATGGTAAAATCAACTTCTGTGGAAAAGGTTGATCCTGGAGTCCTTAATCATGCCACAAGTTAATAAGAGATCCCAGAGAGCCATAGCAGAAGGTACATGCTCAGCACAGCAAGTAAGAGATCCCTCACAGTAACTATGGTGGTCAGGGTCTTTCAGAAAGACTGAAAGATGAACTAAGAAATTGGCTGCTGTTGTTTTCTAAATGCTAATTTAATCAAGGGTATAGGTTGTAGCCATATTAGTCTACAGGCAAAAGGAATCAGAACTCAAGGTAGAGGTGATATCTTTTATTAGACCAAATAGATATTTGCAAAAAAAATTCTTTATTTGCAAGCTTTCAGGCACAATCACTTTTCTTCGGGCATAGGAAAATGCAGAGACTGTAAAATTTCTCTTAGGTAGAAATGAAAATTTGTGTTTCACAGGACAGCTGAAAGTGTTGTAAGATCTCCTGGTTGGAAAAGTTCATATTGTGCATTTTGGGTTCAGATGTAGAAGAAGTAATTTTGTTTAAAAAAATAAACAACAAAACAACTGTTTCTATCTTGAACTGCTTGAAATGTGGGGCAGGGCAGAAATTGTTGTCTTTTGTTCTATTTGAACTGATTCAATCACACATACTGCCAGCTATACTATTTCCCAACCCGAGTATTAACTTCCACAGTCTGGTGCCTTTAATTCTAAGAAGGTTGATTCTATACCATTCTTAATTATTTTTTCCTAAATTCTCTTGTAAACAGGGAAGGATTAAGGCATCATTTGGATCTGGACACAACAGTAAAAGGGAATTCTGCTCTCACTTTTATCTGAGCCTAATTTGCACAAAATGAACTTTTCCAACCAGGAGATCATACAACACTTTGTGCTCTCCTGTGAAATATGAATTTTCATTTCCACCTAGGAGCAATTTTACAATCTTTGGATTCTCCTATGTCTGAAGAAGGGTGAGTATGCCTGAAAGCTTGCAAATAAAGATTTTTTTTTGCAAATATCTAGTTGGTCTAATAAAATATATCACCTCTCCCTTGAGTTCTATTTTAATCAGAAAATAGAAAGGGCAAGGGGTCTGTATGCTAGGAGGAAACAGGAGATTGCAAAATTTAACACTGACAAAGAACCGGAGGAGCAAGAAATGGATGAGACGATTGGATGAGGCGAGAAAGGCACATGGCCTCTGTGAGGTCAGTGGATTGAAATTGATTACAGAGGAGGAAACTTCTTTCTTGAAAATACTCCTCAGTTCATGATTTGCTGGGGATTTCATGAGGGAAACCTTGTAAAAAATATTTCCTTTGTTTGTTTTTTTTTGAAGACTATGACATGATCCCCAGGGAGTCCATGAGCTAGTGTCCCTAGCAGGCATGGACTAAGAATATATCAGGCTCAGATTTAACACCACTTTCTCTTGCACCTCTTACCCACATGAACCTGAGTGCTGCCTCTTCTAGACAAGCTGGCTTACCATGATCCCTAGCCACTCCATACCCTCACTTCCCTCATGTCTTTATTTGGTTAAAGTACTACAGACACTGATGCATCTTCTCTCTCTCTGCTACACTGATGAACAGCTTGGAGCCATTTGCTTTGTGCTCTACTCACTGATTCATAATTGCATATGAATTCCCTTTTACTGTTGGGTCCAGATCCAAATGATGCCTTAATTCTTCCTTATTCACAAAATAAATTATGAAAAAATAATTAAGAATGGTACAGAATCAACCTTCTTATGATTAAAGCGACCAGATTGTGAAATTTAATACTGTGGTTTGGAAACAGTCTAGCTGGCAGATTGTGTGATTGAATCAGTTCAAAAAGACAAAAGATGACAAATGCTGCCCTACATTTCAAGCAGTTCAAGACAGAAATCATTGTTTGGGGTTTTTTTAAACAAAATTACTTTTTCTACTTATGATAATTTCCATGATACTGTAATTAGCTCCAGAGGTGGTTAGCTCTGTTAGTCTGAAGTCAAACAAGAGGTAGGGCAGGGTGGCTGGTACTTTAGAGAATAATTCTTTCAGAGAGGCATGACTGTACTGGGGCTGGTACATACTTAGCTAATTATGAAGGTATGAGCTCATGCCTCTCTGTCTAAGGTACCACCCTGCACTAGCTTCTGCCATAATTGGTTGCTATTTGAATATGAAAATTCAGTGAGAAAAGCTATGAATTTTTCCATAAGCACTGGAAATGTCATAAGTTTCCTTAATCTATCAAGATTTTTTAAACCCATTTCCTAACAGAAAGGTTCAGAAGTGTTTGGATAAATTATGGTGGAACCTACTATCTTTCCCAACATTCTTTGCAAATGGAATATCACATTCCAAATCGCATTGGTCCTGGTGTTTTATTTATGAACTAGCAAACTAGTAGTGATGATCACAAAGGTTTTTCATAGATGTTAGATGTTAGGGTCGGAAGGGACCTCAACAGATCATCGAGTCTGACCCCCGACTCGATTAATAGGTTGTCTATACACATGCTGGTTTGCATCAGAGCAGACTTGATTAATCGATTAATTCGAGTCTGCTCCATGTTCTTATTAGAATGCTCCAGGGTCACCTCATCATCATGTTCATAAGCCACCGTGGGTTTAAAAATAGGTCCTAGGGCACTTTATCTAAATCTCATCAAATGAGGTTTAGATAAAGTGTCCTGCACCATTTAGATAAAGTGTCCTGCACTTGTGGGGGCTTAATACATATGATGGTGAGGTGTTTTAATTTGAATGGCTCCCTGGGAACTGCTTTCATTAAAATGCCCCCCACCCCATCCTCACCCCACCCCACCCTGACCATGGGTTTAGGCAGCCATAAAGACCATCTCAAAATTCTCTGGCATGGCTACTTCAGTTGCTACACTTCTAGACTTTTCACATTGAGTTGTCTTTCTTCACAAAGCCACCCCATCTCCCTTGTAGGTAGATAGGTAACAAACCTCCTGTCTCAGTGAGCCACAAAATCCACCTTAAATCCTTTAACAGTATTGAACTGAAGGTCAAAATTTCTCTCTTGAAGTCACTACACAGAATTCATATGAAAGAGGGAAGAACAAATGAGCAACTCAGTCAAATGGCTTGTTTCTGGAGATAAGGGCAAGAGTCGTTTCTGATATTTTGCTTTATGATGGAAACTTTCCTGAAGTCATATATGTTGACAAGATCTTGCTGTGTCTGACAAATGTGTCCTTGAGGCATCACTTAGACGTGGTTGAATAAAAAAACATTGATGACAAATTCACTCCTACATTCACAGAAAAAAAGATTGAGAGAAACAGAGGGGCTGTGAGAAATTCAGGCCATGGCTATATGTCTTCCATCCTGAGCCCAGGGATGCCACTGACAACACAATAGCAAGATCTAATTGGTAGGCCTGTATGAAGTGGCTAGTATTCACTTCGGATTCAGATTTGGCCAATACAAGGGACAGAAATTCGATTTGGTGATTTGAATCGCTGTCCTGAATCAATTCAGCAGAATCTGATTTGGAGATTTGGTCCCCTCCAAATCTACAAATCACCCAGGCTCATCCCCCACCCACTTTCCTAGCCCGGCAATGGCTGCTCCGTCTGCCCCAGCTCCGGCATTTTGGAAAAAAAAATGCCCCAACTAAGCAGGTGCTGCCAGGTAAGGAGTGATCCCTGCTGTCCCCCACTACCCCATGCTGCATGGGGGGCTCTTCCATGAGCCCCATGACTCCCCCCGCACTGTCCCAGCTGCCCCATCTGCCCCAGCTCTGTCCCTTTAAGGAAAAAAACCCAAGAAAACCCCCAGACTCACCATTCCTGCTGGTGGGGGGCGATCCCTGTTACCCCCGCTGCCCACAAGCCCCCCAAATCCCAGAGGCTGCTGCAGGAGTGGTGAGTTTGGGGGTTTTTTCATTTTTTTTCTTAAAGGGCTGGAGCTGGGGTGGGTAGGCCAGCCATAGAGGGGGCTGGGGGAGTGAGCGGGGGGTTGGGAGGCTCATGCCAGAGCCCCCCATGCAGGGTGAGGCAATGGAGGGCAGCGGGGATAACCCCCCCTGCCTAGCAGCACCTGGTGAGTGGGGGCTTTTTTTAAAAGCACCCAGAGCTGGGGTGGAAGGGGCAGCCGTGGGGGAGTGGGGGAGAGGGTGGGGTTCAGGAGGGCTGGAGGGGGCTGGGGGAGCAGGGAAGGGATGGGGGCTGGCAGGGGTCCTCCTGTGGTCCCCTCCCCCCTCTGCCAGACCCCCTTTGCCCCTACTTATCAGCTCCTAGTCTGGCTGCAGCTCCTTGCTGCAGCCACTGGGCATTGTCCGAATCATTGAAGCTCTCCAAATCTTTTCTGAAGATTTGGAGAGCTTCAAATCAATTTGGGCCTTTTTATTGCACACAGGCGCATGGGCCAAGTCCCGGAGGACTGGAAAAGGGTCAATGTGGACCCCATTTTCAAGAAGGGGAGGAAGAAGGACCCGGGGAACCATAGGCCAGTCAGTATCACTTCCATCCTTAGCAAAGTCTTTGAAAAAATTATCAAGGCTCACATTTGCGAGAGCCCGGCAGGACAAATTATGCTGAGGGGAAACCAGCACGGGTTCGTGGCAGGCAGATCATGCCTGACCAACCTAGTCTCTTTTTATGACCAGGTTACGAAACGCCTGGACACAGGAGGAGGGGTGGATGTCGTATACTTAGTCTTTAGGGAGGCCTTCGATACGGTATCCCACCCCATACTGGTGAACAAGTTAAGAGGCTGTGACTTGGATGACTACACAGTCCGGTGGGTGGTGAATTGGCTGGAGGGTCGCACCCAGAGAGTCATGGTGGATGGGTTGGTTTTGACCTGGAAGGGTGTAGGCATGTGGGGTCCCGCAGGGCTCGGTCCTTGGACCGATACTCTTTAATGTCTTCATCAGTGACTTGGATGAGGGAGTGAAATGTACTCTGTCCAAGTTTACAGATGACACAAAGCTATGGGGAGAAGTGGACACGCCGGAGGGTAGGGAACAGCTGCAAGCTGACCTGGACAGGTTGGACAAGTGGGCAGAAAACAACAGAATGCAGTTCAACAAGGAGAAATGCAAAGTGCTGCACCTAGGGAGGAAAAATGTCCAGCACACCTACAGCCTAGGGAATGACCTGCTGGGTGGCACGGAAGTGGAAAGGGATCTTGGAGTCCTAGTGGACTCCAGGATGAACATGAGTCAGCAGTGTGACGAAGCCATCAGAAAAGCTAATGGCACTTTATCGTGCATCAGCAGATGCATGATGAATAGATCCAAGGAGGTGATACTTCCCCTCTATTGGGCACTGGTCAGACCTCAGTTGGAGTACTGCATGCAATTCTGGGCACCGCACTTCAAGAAGGATGCGTATAACCTGGAGAGGGTCCAGAGAAGGGCCACTCATATGGTTAAGGGCCTGCAGACCAAGCCCTACGAGGAGAGACTAGAGGAACTGGACCTTTTCAGCCTCCACAAGAGAAGGTTGAGAGGCGACCTTGTGGCTGCCTATAAGTTCATCACGGGGGCACAGAAGGGAATTGGTGAGGATTTATTCACCAAGGCGCCCCCGGGGGTTACAAGAAGTAATGGCCACAAGCTAGCAGAGAGCAGGTTTAGATTGGACATTAGGTAGAACTTCTTCACAGTTCGAGTGGCCAAGGTCTGGAACGGGCTCCCAAGGGAGGTGGTGCTCTCCTCTACCCTGGGGGTCTTCAAGAGGAGGTTAGATAAGCATCTAGCTGGGGTCATCTAGACCCAGCACTCTTTCCTGCCTATGCAGGGGGTCAGACTCGATGATCTATTCAGGTCCCTTCTGACCCTAACATCTATGAATCTATGAATCTATTGGTCCCCTGATTTGATTTGGATTCCGAGATTCAGTCACCGAATCAGACCAAATCTCCTCTGAATCGAATCACCACCCAAAGGCTTGCACAGCCCTACTAACTGGCTTTAGCCAAAGCTTCTTAAGTGTACAGTTTTGCATATACTCCTTTACTGTTTCATGATCTGAGGTTCCCTGTGCTGTCACACAGATCTGCACCAGAAACCAGAAATTTGGCAGATAGCTTGGAGCAGCTCTCATTGCAAGCCCATGGGCTGCCCTCTGTCTCTGTCTCAGGGGAATCTGAGAGTGGTGCTGAGCCAAGCTGTGCTTAAGCCACTCTGAGGTATTTGGGGTCACTTCTTGGCTTCATACTCTGCCTAACTGTGAGACTGGTACAACTCAGTAGGCGTGAGAAGGTGCGGCTTATTTTGTTAGTGGCAGATACAGAATCTGGAGGGGCAGTAGCATGGTTGGAGTGGAAGTGGGGCATAAGGACTACTGCTCCAGGCGCTGACTTGGTATATGTCTGTTTGCTTCATGTAGTATCTATGTGCTTCACCCCAGTAACTTGATTTCAATTTCACAATACCCCTTTATGTTAGAGAAATGTTATCTGCAAGCAAAATAGAAGGCGGCCTTCATTCTCATAATAGCTGGTTCTGAAGCAGGTGATGTTTTCAGTAGTTCAGTAGTTTCCAGTTAACACAGGAAGAGAAAGCTAATTACAAAATTGTGAGTGCCTATACACAATGATTTTCACCATTTAAAGTTGTTACTTAATACACATATGTAACTTTAGAATGTTTTTAAAATGGCAGAAGTCACCTTAATTCAACCTTGTTATATGTATTTTAAATTTAAGGCAAACTGTGATAGTGTGTCTCAGCCTACCTAGTTTGCCTTTATTGCACATGTATTTAACTGGGGCATTTCAAAGTGGTAATTAGCTGCACTGTGCATTGTACAGTGTCTAGCACCCCCTATCTCCCACCGTACAATACTAAAGCAAGGCACGAAACTTGCACCAAGCTGTGGAACATCTATTAAATTTTAAGGCATTGTACCTAAAGCATTTTAAGCAAGCGCAGAAGTTATAGTGCCTTTGGAAATACCTGGCCTGCATGTGCATAGGCACCCTGTGATGCAGAATTTGCAAGATTATTGCAGGTCATCCAGCTTACAGGGCCAGAAATAATAAAGATAATTATTCCCTTATTACAGTTATTTATTCCTGTAACTTTATTATTTCCTTATTACAGTTACTCATCCAGGTTACAGGACCAGAAGGTTGAGCACTACTCGGTTAGGGCACTCACCCAGGAAGCAGGAGACCAGGCTCACCTTACTCAGAGGTGTTTGAACCTATGTTTCTTCAATTTCTCAGCCCAGCATTCTAGCTACAAGACATACATTATCTCATCCCCTCAACAGTACTCCTTTTGCAGCTGAGCCACTGCCCTGTGTATTGGATAAAATGGGTGAAGGGTCCTGGAGCAAGGGTCCATTCTTTAGAACCCAGGGTCCACTCTCCCCTAGAGTAGCAGCCATCTCATTATGTAGCTGCACAGCCAGAGTACAACCTAGCGCACATGCTCAGTAGTTATGTAGACACATGCATACACGTTGCACAGGAGATAAGATCCCAAACTGGGCATAAATGCCAAAAATGGCAGTTACACAGCAGAAAAACTGCCATTTGGATGAATCAAGTAAAATCGGATTCTGCCCTGAAGATCAACAAACTTCTTTGAAAAGAGATTTGAAATCACTACATGTTCAAAATATAATGCAGTTAGATATAACACAAATATTCTGCCTTTAACAATTTGTCAAGGGCAGTTTCAGATGTCTTCAGGGTAAATGATAAAAGCCACATGCACAAGTTCCACTTAAGGGAACAGGGCTCAAGTCAAGATCAGTAGGGAAGGTGACTGATTTAAAACTGGGAAGATTTATACAAAACCAAGATGTAGATTCTCTTAAACTAAGATGTAGATTCTCTTAAGTGAGGATGTAGAATTTCTGGGCTAATTCTCCTGGCCCAGAAAGCAAAAGTTAAAAAAATGTAAAATATAACTAATAATAAGGTAATAAAAACTAATACTAATGCTAACAGTATTTTCCTTGGGCAATGAGAGAAAGATATAAAGTGTATTTGCATATGTTTCTCTTCCTTCCTCTAATAAAAGGCAGATATAGAGTGGAGTGGTTGACCTTCCGATAACTGGACCCAACACACAGACTCATGTGCTGTCAATGTTTTCTTCTTGTAATTACTATTTGCTCAATAATGAGACATTCTGCATTTATCTCTGAAAGACTGCAGTGTTGTGGAGTGCTTCAGTTTCTCTCTTTGGATCAGCTGTCTCTTGTATTCCAAACTTATATGTTGCCAATGCTCGTAAAAGGGAGAGATCAGAAATGAAGGCATATTGAAATAATATAGAATTTTGCTGCTTCCAAGGATATGTGCGACCTCGGAGATAGTTAAGTGTCAAAATGGGAATAATAAATGGAATTCTATATCTTTCCAGTGAAGTCTTGTTTCTGTAGCCTTGTGATTCTCATACAATGCTTACTTTCTGGAGCTTCTTCCTTAGACTTTAAAACCTCTCGGCCAGGATTGTCTTTTTGTTACACAATTTCATGTTGTCTACTGTCTGGCATAATGAGACTCAGACTTTCAGTGCTACCACAATACAATTAATAATTTTGGTCCCATACCCCTGTTGAGTAGAAATTAATCTTTGAAAATGGCAAATTCTGTGGAAGAATAAGGCATTTATCTAACTGAAATGTAATTCAGGGATCAATTACTAGAAGTCTTTCAAAACTAGAATGCATGGAGTGCATCTAGTGTAAGGAAAAAACTTACAATATTGTTAAGGATGAACTAGACAACCTAGCTGTAGTAATAGTGTAAATAACAATATTTTTATTGAAAAAGCTGCATTGGCAGAAAAATCCCCTCAAAACAGCCTATTACAATAAAAAAGTAAGAATGATCTTTTAGGAACAAAACATTTCAAGGCACAGATAGTTTAACAACATCAATTATTATTGAAAGCAAACAGCACTATGTGAAACACTATCATTACAAGTATTTAATGAAATTAATAAAAATATAGTTTTACATGTTTCCAATGTATGCATTTTACTTTATATATCCACTTAATGTACCCATAAACCACGCAGAAAAATGTCATACTATATCAGGGCACATAGAAAGCAAACGCACTAGAAAATAAAGGGTAACTGTCTTTTTCTATTTTCATTGCACATTTTGGTTGCAGAAAACAAACAGCACATTTGGTGGCCTTAGATTTTTAAAATTATTTCCGTGTTAATAATTCAAAGTTTAATTCATAATGGAATAATATTCTTAATTATTGTCTTTTAAGTTTGGCAGCATCACTTCAATAACACAGATCAGACTTTGCATTTTTCTCTTGATTTTACTTCCAACAGCTTTTCCACACTGAAAAATGTCATATGCTTCATTCCAAGCTATAGAGGACTCCCAAAAGGCTTCCCGTCAGATCATCTGAAGCAAAGCCTTGGCTAAGGCTGTTTGCAAAATGTCAGCAGTTTCAAGTAGTTTGGCAAATCTCTAATTTTTTTCCCTAACTGTTATTACTTCATCTCCCAGCCTATTCAAGATGTAGGAATCAAGCTGGAATTGTTCTGCTCCACACAACAGCACATATAATTACCAACAGTGATTTCAGATCCAAGCTTAGATGTCTGGATATGGCTGCTGTTGTTTTTAGAAGAGAAGGAAATTGAACAACACAAAAAGAACTAAAACACCACTGAGCACAAGACTGGGCATTTTTATAAACGTGCAAAACTTGGATTGCTTTGGGCTTAGCTTTAGTCTTGAGTGTGTCCACACATAGAAAGGCACTTGAAAGTTCTGCAGGAGGGATGTTGTGAAATCTTGCAACTCCCTTTCCATCATGGCTCTACAGATAGCCAACAACCCTAGAAAGCTGCCATCCATCAGTAGGTCTCCCCATTAGCAGGCCTCCCCATGGAGGTGATGTAATTACTATTAGGCTTCCTTGGGAGAAAATGCCCCCTAATGCAAGCACATATATGCCAAAAGGAGTGAGCTAAACCCATTACATATGTATATGCTAAGTGTTCCAGGGTCTATTGCATCTAAACCTTTGCATCTTTTTAAATGACTCCCATGACTATATGCATAGCACAAAATGAAAAATGTATTTCCTTATGAGCTCTGATTCAGAACCTCCCACTGAACTGATGTCTCTGCAAGTGGTTTGCGATAGATTATTCCCATCTATTTCCATCTTGTTCCTGCTATCTGGAGTGAGATTCTCTTTGAAGAGCAATATCCCAGACAGATCTTTTTTAACACTAACAATGGGTGAGTTTGCAAAGTAGAAACTTTGTTAGAAAAACTTGCAAAAGTAAGCATTTATATGAATGACAGAACATTGTGGGATAAAACTGTTGTGGTACAAACAGTAAAATAAACTTATACAAAATGCAAAGCCACATTGCCCCATGATATGCTAGTTAACATATCAGCTTTCTATAACAAATATTTATGTAAGTATAGTACAGAAATGGAAATACAGCAAAAAACTGGCTTCACCTTACAATTAAACCATCTTGATTATCAGTTTCCTTTGAAGGCAACCAGTTCATTTTTATGGGTTTTATTCAGGAAAAAAAAATGTTGCTGCTGTTTATTTTTAATTCAAATACTGTTCTGAGTTCCATTGTACTCATTACTATGTGAATTTACAGAAGCACTGGGCCCTTGGCCAAAGAACTTATGACTGAAGACCTACATCATACACCTTAGACATGTTTGCAGAATGCTGCCCTCCTCTCCATATCAAAACTGATTACTCAGAATGTTCTGTGACACCATCTCTGCTTTCCACAGCACCACTGCCATTTTAGATTCCCTTGAAAGTGTGCAAAAGAGATCCTTTTTGCCCCATATGCCCCATATTCCTTTCCCTCTTCTATTCAGCCAAGCAAAATTCTCTTGGTACTATTCATGTCATACATAGTCATTTTTTGGTGACTGGAATTAAGTCAGTCAACAACTGTTTTGGTCCCTCCCTTTGGTATGGGGTTTCATCAGAAACCATTCTGTAAGAACAGGAAACTTCCACATTTTTAGTGCTTAACTTTCCTGCAGGTGAGCTAACAAGGTCTTATAAATCATTTGTTCTGCTAGAATATGATATGCCAGAGCTTGATCCATCAGTGATTGGTCTATTTCCCAGTAATTCATGATATTTAAGGCCTAATCCAAAGCCCACTGAAGTCAACTGAAAGCTTTCTACTCACTATAATGAGTTTAAAAATCAAATGCTTAGACTGAGAGATTCTTCTGATTAACAATAGTAATATACGTTGAGACGTAATAGCATAACTTGAAGTGCTTGATCCCGAATGGGAGGTGAGAATATTCATCACTTGCAAGTCAGGTGTAAATGAAAGTAGTGACTCAAGCCAAAGAGAGCAATTTTGATTATTAAATTATGAGCTTCAACCCGCAAATACTTAGGCAGGGGTGTAGGTTGTAGCCATGTTGGTCTAAGGACATAAGCAGACAAGGTTCTTTGGGTGAATCTGCTATCTTTTATTTGACCAACTTAAATAGTTGGAATTTTTTAAAGCAAGCTTTCAGGTTTAAAAATCCTTCATCAGGCTGAGGAAGCCTCTGCAGTTCATGTGTGCTCCTCCAAGATGGAATGAATAGTAAAGAATCCAGAGGCTGGGCTGGTATGCATGCAAGACAGGCAGTCAGTGAAGATGTAAATTGACGAGTCAGTGGGTGAGAGATAGGCTGGGGGGCGGGGGGAGGGGGAGACATGGGAGCAAGTGGGATGAATGTAGCAGGTAAATAGTGGAGAGGTACCTGTGGAGTCAGATGTCAGGTAGGTTATAATGTGTCATAAATCCAATGTTTATATTTAGTCCATGATTTTTTGTATCCAGGAGGTTGATGAAGTGAAGTTTATAGGCTCATGTGTGAAAAGTGTTTCGTAAGTTCCCTTTGAAGATTAGAACTGAGAGATTGGAGAGTGAGTGGTTTTCTTGTGAGAAATGTGCCCCCACAGGTAATTGGGCATTCTTATCTTTGATAAATTTTTGGTATGCATTCATTCTGATGCGCAGTTGTTGTTTGGTCTCTCCTACATATTTCCCATCAGGGCATTTGGTGCATTGGATGAGATATATCACATTTCTGGAGGTGCAGCTGTAAAATCCGGGATTATTTATGTCTGCATAAATACTTAGGCAAGCACATAACTTTAGTCACGTGAACAGTACACTGAGGTCAATGTGGTTATTAGGGCTGTGCAAAACAGCAGCATTTTGCTTCGACATCCATTTTGACAGAAGTGTTTCATTTTGAGTTTTGTTTCATTTAAAAAACACTGTTCCATTCCATTTCATCAAAATGGTTTCACTGTTTCAACGTTATAATCAGGCTGAATTCCCCTCCCCAGTGCTGTGATTGGGCTTCAAGCAGCTGCAGGTGGGGCCCAGTGGCTCACAGCCCTGTGGAAATCAGCCTGGTGGTAGGAGGTGGAGCACAGACCTGGCTCTGCCTGCTTCCTACCATCGGGCTGAGTTCCATGGGGCTGGTGGAGCTGATCAAAGTGCAGTCCAATGTTGGAAGGCAGGCAGAGCTGGCGCTGTGCTCCAGCCCCAGGGAGCACAGCCTGGTGGTGGGAGCTGGGAAGAATCAGGGCTGTGCTCCCTGCCGAGCTGAAGGCCACATGGGGCTGCATGGACCTGATGGGAGCACGGCCCTGGCTCTCTCCTGTCTCCCACCACCTGGCTGGGCTACTGCTTCAAAACTTGAAACATTTTAAAACTTTTGAAACATTTCGACTGACCTCAATTAATTTCAAGGCTGTTTTGAAGTCCTCTATGTGATGAAAGGGGCCTTGCGTGTTGTATTACCTGCCGGGTGTGTAGCCCCCCCCAACTCTCCTGCCAGGACTTGATGTTATTCTATAAAGAGAGAGGGTTCAATGGAGATCTTTTTCCCGGGAGGGCTTCCTCTGGAAATGGCAGTACTCACAATTCAGGCACGATGTTCAACGGGGCTCCACCTTCCCTACACCCTGTCCACTCGCCAACCAGATGGGTGTCAACACAATGGTGGTTCAATCTTGCTGGCTCGACCACAGCTTGCCTTGAGGGGAATCCCACGTCCGAGTGGGCTCAGTTGGTATTTGTCCAGCCGCCCCTCCTGCCTCGACGAGTAGCCTTCCCTCCCTCGAGGCTGGCCAGCTATATATGCGTAATGCAGTGCCTACTGCTATGCCTCTGAGTAGGGCGCTTTGTTCTTATGCTTTTTCTCTCTCTCTCTCTCTCTTATTTCCTTGGTTTTATTTCTTCAAAAGAAATAGACTCCTGGGGAGGAGAGGGATGTGGAGCTGCATCCTCTCCCCCAGCCTCCTACAGGGGGCTCAAATGCCTCCCCTGCTCTGCCTCCTACAGGGGGCTCTAATTCCTCCCCTACTCTTCATCCTACAGGGGGCTCAAATGCCTCCCCTGCTCTGCCTCCTACAGGGGGCTCAAATTCCTCCCCTACTCTTCATCCTACAGGGGGCTCAAATGCCTCCCCTGCTCTGCCTCCTACATGGGCTCAAATGCCTCCCCTGCTCTGCCTGCTGGTGCAGCACCAGCTGTGCTGCTCCTCTCCTGTGCAGGAGCCTCAACACGTCTGGCATGCTCCATGTCAGCGCGCTCCCTCTCCGGCTCCTCCATACCCCGGGTTCCAGCGGGGCTTTTAAATCTTCCCACAGTGGCCAGAATGGCCGCTGCAATGGGTCCAGCTGTTCCCCGCCTGGGGAACAGCTGATTAAACAGTCGGCATAATGCCGGCTTGCACGGCCGTGGTTCCTGCTCCTTCTCTGGCTGCCCGGCAGGAGGTACGTTTCCACCGTGGGGGCGCTGTTTATGGGGTTTGGGGCCTCTGGGGACTGCCTTCTCCCCATCGGGAGCCTGTGGAGGCGCCTCGCCGCCACACTCTGTTTCATTTCGATTTTAGTGTTTTGAGCTTGAAATGTGTCAAAACAGTGTCAAAACAAAACAGCTGGCAAAAGGTCACACAGCCCTAGTGGTTATGCCCATGTAAAAGTGTTCATAAGATTTGGTCTTTGATAGGAGAATATGAATCTTTGCCCTAACAACTCAGTGAAGATATGAAAGGTTTTCCAGATGAGTAAGGTTTTCTCTGTTTTTTTCTATTTTTTCACAGGTTGCTTGAATGTCTTAACTATGTATTTTCATATTTTAAAACATTTATTTCATACCCATGTCATTGTATCTCTGATTTTCTCCAATATCTAGTGGTTGATTTCTTATAGGTGCTGGATTCTTGTGTGATTTTATTTTTTGTCGCAGAGCATTTAGGTGCCCTGCTCCTAAAGAGGGGAAACTGCTAGGGAAAGAGCCCTAGCAGTGAATAAGGAGCCTAGCTGTTCGTTGCCAGGGCAACTGGAGCTAGCAAGAGATCACACTTGCCAGCGGTCAGCTGATTGAAAGGGGCAGGGCCTGGCTCCCTTATAAACCCTAGGGGCTGAGGCCAGAGGCAGTTCCCTGCCAGCATCCAAGGAGGAAGGAGCTCTCTGCCATGGAAGAGAGGAGAAGCCTGAATGCAAGAGCAGCGTCTGACACTGCTGCAAGATGAAGAATCCCCAGTAGGCTTAAATGTTGTTATAGCCGGGTGGCTTCAGTTTATATTATAGCCAAGGGGCTTGCATTTGTGTTGCTGTTTGTCACCGGTGGTTTGGGTCAGGCTATTAGGGGTTGGAGGAGGCCTCATAGGGGACCCACAGCAGTGTGGGAACCCCTGTACCAGCAAGGGTGCAGCATTTGGGGTGCATTGACCCCAACCCCAGAGAGGCGGCATTGCTGAGAAGCCCCAGTGCGGGCGTGGTGAGCCCCGGAGAAGGGGTCAGCGTTGTGGTGAGCCCCAGGGAAGGGGGCAGCAATACTGAGAAGGCCCCAGAGAAGGTGGCAGTGCTTTGAGAAGTGCCAGAGAGAGGGCGCTGAGAGAGACAGGGGCGCAGAGAGCCTAAGTGCCAGAGAGAGGGTGTAGACCTGAACCGAACAATATCTTTTCCAACTGCGAGTCTTGCGGCATGGTAAAGGGGTGGTTAGAGCCATGCATAACCCCTAAGTCTAGGGTGCCCCTGAAGCACCCATTGTAGAGCGGGACCCATGAGGGGTCCGGGAAACCATGGGGTCTGAGTAACCAGCGAGAAGTGACCAAGAGGGCGTAAAAGGCAGCCTCCCAAATATATGGTGTCATCAAAGACATGGTGGGTGAAAATTTGAGGGTGCCCTTAGGCCAACTTGTCACGGGAAGGGGGCCTTGAGGAGATCATGGCCCTCCTGCAGGACCCTGTCGTGACATTTTTAATCAATACACATGTAGTCTCAGCCTTAACACTATCTTTGTGATGTTTTTAAACTGGCAATATGTTTCCTAAATTATAATTCTATAAATTGGTGATATTCTACACTGTACCTACTTCAACTCTTCTACAAAGATCATGGAATATTCTGACATCATGACAATGAATGTCCCAAACTCGAATTTATGTGCTATCACTCAGTCTCCATATACTGTGGATGAACTTAGGTTTCTTTTGTAAAGTTATAGCTCTGTTAAGATTTACCCTGCTGCTCCCAGCAGTCCTGGATGTATCATGCTCATGTTTTAATTTAGTATACTTTTTTTCTATAGTAAATTTAATGTAACTGAGAAGAAGCATCTGTTTGTGTGTTTGCACAGAAAAATATATTTCATAAACCAAGTAAGAAATTTAAGAAAAATAAAAGTGCACAAAAATACTATAGCATGTTTAGAAATTATTTGGGTGTGGCTTTATTTCCATGGGCAGCTGGTTGCCTGTTCCAAAATACTAACATTAAACTGTGTTATTTTTTCTTCACACCAAGTTGCCAGCTTCATTTTTTACAGGCCAAATAGCAAGCCAGGATATAGTTTCCCACAGCACATGCTTTCACTTAGGCACAATATCAATGAGGGACACATATTATTCGTTTGCACCTCCTTCCACGCCAAATTTCACTTGCAGGGTGAAAAAATGTAGGGGTTTCTCCTTTAACCATTTTGAGTCATCACTATACACAGCCAGTTAGTCACAATATTTTAGACATAACAGACAGTTCCCAAAATGTTAGTATTAATGGCATCAGTATAGAGTTACTACTCAGGACACATCAGCAAAGATTGTGTCACCACTTCCATTATAAAACTGGGCTATTGTCTGCCAAAATATTGTTCTAAACTAACACTTGGCAAATATAATACCAGCTTGGTTTTTTTAACCAATTAAGTAAGATTGTGTTGGTTTTACAAAGCCAGCTTGTTCTCAGTAAGTGGTGCGATATAGTATGCAGGCTCACTGAAGTCCCAGTGGACTGCTCCTAGGAGTAAAGTTATATTCACTGGGTGTGTCTACACATGTAATTAATTCACAGCAATAAACATCAGTGCATATCACACCAGTTTATTGCTCCCGGGCCCCACATTTAATGTGCACCCCATTTACATGTTCACCTGGGACTGCAATATGTTGTTAGGTTGGAGCAGCCCCAGCTGGCAGAGGATCTCAGGGGGTCAGCCTACCAGCCCGGAGATGCTCTGACCCAGCTCAATGCGCTGCAGAGGGGCTGGCTAGATGATAAGGGTGCACCAGTGCACGGCTAGCTGGGATAGGGCAGTTTCCCAGCCAGCCCCGTCAGCATCTACACATGCATTGCTGTGCACAAAATAATGCTGCTGTAGGATAATACTTGTGTTTACATCATCACAGTAAACGTCTCATGAAGACGCACCTACTATAAGCAGCAGTAGCAGAATCTGGCCCAGCTTATTTAAATATACAGACAAACGGATGTTAAGATACATCTGCAGCATCAGTTAAAACAATGGGGTAAGTGCATAACATTGTATGGCTCACATCTTTACATACATAGGGAAAAAAATGAAAAGAGCCAAAAAGCCTGAGGTTTGCAAACTCTCTACAGGATGCAAGTTAACTGTTTCCACTGTTTCTGCAGAAACTTCAGAGTAATTATTACCAGAACTCAGATTCCAGACTTTTAAGAGAGACTGTGCCATTTGTCTCATTATTTTTCACAAAACATCTTGCCTGTCTGTCTCCAAAACTCATATTTTATTTTATTTGTAAAAGAAGGATATTCATGCATAAATCAAGTCAACTCTATATTGACTCTCAATGTCACATCATGACACAGAGTGCCCTGTAGCAAATTCAAAGTTAAGGATGACATTCTGTCAGCAGTGGACAGCAATTTAGTGGAATTGTACCTGTTTATGCTGGGGCTGATTCTGATTCTAAGTGGATTTTTTGACCTGTCAATATATGTCTTAACTTCAAGAAAAAGATTTTACATGGAAGCTCCACCACAGGAAGAAATTGCCAACCCAAAAGCATCATCTTCACCCGCACTCCCCCCCAAAAAGAAGCTTATTTCCAAGGGTACAGATTGCAGAAAGAAGTTATCTGACCACAGAACTATTTACTTGCCAACTAATAGAAGTCAAGACATTTTCTGTAAGCAAAGAGAGATGGTGAGGACTTGCTAAGATGCTGCACCAAAAATTCAGAATCCGAAGTTCATTTCCCAGTTCAGCTCCTGGCTGTGTGTGTGACCTTGGGAAAGCACTTAGTCTGTCCTGTGTTTTGTCCAGTAATCATTTGCCAAAAGGTCTGAATGAAAAATCTTTTAATTCAGTGTCTAGCTTCTAACTGATCGTCATTGCAATACATGAGTCTCTTCACAATATCGTAGCCAGGTGCAACTTGCTCATGCCACAGCTTCTTAAATGTACAGTTCTTCACATTCTCCTTTTACTGCTTCGCTCTCCTAGGTGTCCCCTGCTCTGCATCTCTCCTCAGACATCAGCACCTCTGTTATCTGGTAGTCACCAGTTAATTTAGTCATGATTATCCAATGTCTTGAGACTCTGCCACCTAAATCTGCTCTGGCTGTGGTCTGAGACCTTTCCAGGTAAAACAACTGTTCAATGTCCCTTATTTCCTTTCTTTCCAGGATCTGGAGAAGGTTCTGTCCATTCCTCTGCAGTCTTCATCTGTCTAAGGCAGTAAATCACCAACAGGATGTTGGGTACCTTGAGTTGCCACAAGATCTTTTGAAGGGTGCCACAAGGTATGAGAAGATAAGTGGAGGCTCATGCTTGTCCCTGCCTGGCTGATGCCCACCCACTGCCCAACCCCTCTGCAAGGAACATAAACACTGTAATAAATAAATTAGTTTTGACATGGGGTGCTGCTCAAGTCACAAAAGTTTTGGGGACAGCTAGAGTCAAATAAGGGGTCCCTCACATTTAAAAAGTTTGAGAACCATTGATCTAAAGCAAATAATATCTTAAATATGATCATAATGATGCATCTACCGAAACCACTGTTGTTTGCTGCCATTGTTTCCTCGAGTAGGCACAGAAACCTAATTCTAGGTACTTAAGGTTCTGACCAAACTGAAAGCATCTATCAGTTTTGATGTCTAAATGGTTTTGTTGTCAGGATCTATCTGGATCAATTTGTGACCTAGGCACTTAAATTCTGCCCAAGTCCTGGTTAGGTAAGTAGTTGTCCAATTTGGATCTCGGCCTGGTTTTGTGTTTCTCAAACACTTTGTTAAGATTTGCATCCCATGATTATTGGGCAACTTTGCACAAGTGTAGTTTTCAGTTTGCTAAATTAGATGCTAATTTTCCCTATTTCTTCTTGATTACGGGAATAATAAAGTTACAGTTACAGTTCTGACCGTGTAAACTGGAAGAGTAACTGTAAACTGGATGAGCTGAGCCTGAACCATGGGCTGGAGGTTGAGCATCACTATCCTAATCACTCTATTCCTGGGACTTAAACCTAGGAGGGTGGTTCTTTCCCTATCCTCGATTTTGCCAGGGCAGAAGTTTGGGACTTATGTTCAGGTATGCATGTGCAGAATTCCCTACCTGTATCTCTAGCACACAACCTACTGCACATGCTCAGTAGCTCTGCAAATGCTTACACGTTCATTTTGTATGGGGAGTAATACCATGAACTGTGTGCACATGCCAAAAATGGCAGTTATGCTGCTGCAAAGCTGCCATTTGGGAACATAAGGTGAGATTAGATTCTGCTCTTAGAGGAAACTGAGGAGCAGAGGAGTTAAGGATCGGAATTTCATACTCTCTGTCTACCCACACTTCATTTGTAGTCAAAGGCAACGGCATATGCTTGAGTCCTAAGTGACTTGTCAAAGTTCATATGTTGAATGTATTTGATCTCCTGACACTCATTGCTACTCTTATTTGCTTGTCAAGTCCCACTCTGCTTCAAAGAGCTCATGAACTAATCTTTTGGCAAGATACAAAAAGTGGATAACAGACAAACAGCACTGGTGTAGGTGGCAAGGTAATAGTCAAGGTGGATACATTTGCAAATGCTATGGTCTTTGTGGTCACTGTAGTTATGGGGGCACACCATCCTGACCAATCCCAAATAACCTGATCCCCATAATTGCTAAGGTTACTGCAATGCTTCTTAGGCTTTCTCTCTTGCTAGTTACTGTTTTATCAGCACTAATTACTGTAGAAATTTCTGTCCACTTTAGCTGTGCAACTGCTTTCTTTGTTTCTTTCTGACATCAGCAAGCATCAGGGAAAGCCAAATTGCACAGCAATATTGAATGAAAGGCTAGAATAAAACTAGCTCTGCAGACATTTTAATGTCAATAGGAAGCTAGCAGTTATTCATTTCTGGGTTTTAAAATAATAACAGCTGAGGATAGACTAGCTCTGGTATTAGGGGATGGAGCCTTGTCAACTACAGCTCACATTGGTTTGAATCTGGCCATTGCCAACCGTGACCAGATGTAGTGCCCTATGAAAAAAAGTTGGTTTGCTCAGTCTTGTTCCAAGGAGATATGACCACAGCACAACATCATAGAAACCATCATCAATTTTCACCTTGCTGGCAGCCTTTCTTGGCATAGGCCAGGTCTGAGAGAGAAAAATGAAGAGTGGTAGTGATTGGAAAGAGTGAGTAAATTTTCACTGTATCAAAATCAGATCAAGATCTGGGCTTGTCAACTTGCTGCTTAAAATATACTTTAGAATAACAAAAGCAGGTACGGTTGGCCATGTATCCAGCAGTTTAGTACAGTAACAACAATATTTGTTTGGCAGACCCACAATGAAGTTTATTATATGTAGCAGAGAGATTTATATAGTGACTCCTGTGCTGAGAATGGAATCTTGGGGCTTTGTAACATATTTATTTTAGGTGGCTCCTGAAGCTCTTAACCTCTGGATTGTCCACACATTGACACACAAAACTATTTTTAAGCACACTTTAGGTGGCTTAAAGTTACACTACTTTGGTGCAGGTTTATCTCTAATCCATGTTACCCCACTCAAATTGCACTGGTGTGTGGCCACTCCCCACCGATGAGCCACCCAAGTTGCAGTCCTCCCACATCCCAAGATGCAGTGTCCCCTCCCTCACCCTCCTGTTCTGTGTGGACAAACTTTCCACTCCCTGAACTCTACTGCCTAAGGGGCTGTTCTGGCACCAAGCCAACCCCCCCTCCTTCCCTTGGGGGGCGGTGTAACGTTTCCACTCCCAGAGCAGCCGGTAGAGCACATGCCAACTAACAAGCAGAACATTTTCCTTGACTTCCAACTCAGCCATCTTCTCCAGCATGAATAAAAGAATGTCCACTCTGGACCCCATCTGATGGGCATCTGATTGGAGCTGTGATGAGGTGCTGGACCTCATAACCAGGGAGCTAGGTTTTCTGTTTGCTGCAGAAATATGTTAATTTTCTTCTTTAATGGAGAAAAATATGTGTAATGGTGGGGTTTTCCTTGCAGGCTGGCAGAGTTCTAGCCTGCAAGGGCTACCTGGTGATGGGGAGAGTGTGAATAGGGTGATCAAGCAGGGGGTGCCACATGCATGTCCTCGCACACATATGCACATGGCAGCCAGGCAGTGTGGACAGCAGCTCCTACATGTCCCTGCAGGTAAGTCTATGCAAGGGGGGGAGGGGCATACTGAGGCTCCCGTGGTGGAAAAAGGAGGAAGGGAGGGAACCAAGGAGTGGGGCAGGACTGGAACTGGGGGCACTGCCCAATTAGGGCAATGAATGGGGGCCGGGGCCGGGGCAGGAAGATGTAGCTTCAGGGCCTGGCTGGGGAAGTGGGATGGAGCCATTGGGGGGCTCACCTGGGGGAATGCCGGAGGGTGGAGGGGCAGTTCCCCGCTGCTGTGCTCACTCCCAGGGATGGGTTGGGTCCCAGAGGTGACCCATTGGGGGGACATGGGGAGATATGTGCCCCTCCAGATTTGTACATGGGGCAGGGGCAGATGCAGGCTGCCTGTTGCAGGGCTGAGGGCTCCCTACCCTGCTGCCCTCCCCCGGGGGTCTCTGTGATGCAGTGGGTGGGACCCAGCAAAGGAGGGCAGAGAGGGGCAGGGAGGCTTGGTGCTGCCACTGCCAGAATCCCTGTGCCATGGTGAGGTGCCTGGCAGCAGCAGGGGTGCACTACTCTGTGGGAGTAGCAGAGGCTTTGTACTGTTGCCACTGGGAGCCCCCACAGCAGCTGTACCTCCATGGCGAGTCATCCCTGCCCGCCTGGCCCTTACAGCTAATTGATAGGCCAGGGTGCCTCATCATGGTGGTGTGACTGGTGTGGGGCTCCCACTGGTGGCAGCAGCACTAATGGCACTAAGCCTCCCTGCCCCACTCTGCCCTCATGCTGCTGGGTCCTGCCCACTGGGCCATGGGGGCCCTGGGGGAAGAGCAGCAGGGTAGGGAGCCCCAAGCCCTGCAGCGGGCAGCCTGCATCCTCTCCTACCCCCACTGCTTCCACTCCAGCCATGCTGCCTGTGGGGGTGAGGGGTCTGTGCTCTGCTTTGACTACAGCAGCCAATGCCTCCCATGTATGACAGCCAGGTCTGGGTGCTGCTGACTGACTGCAACTAGTGGCCATGGAGTAGGGAGCAGAAAGGATGGTCCCCTAACCCTGGCAGCTGGGGGTCCCCTCTGTCAAGGCTGGGAGGGCAGGGGGCTGTGGGTCAGGAGTGAGGGGCACTAGCAGGGTTGGGAGGGTGGGGCACTGGCAAGGTCAGGGGGCTGCAGACTGGAAGTGAGGGGCACCAGCAAGGCTGGTGTGTGCTGTGGCTTGGAGTGAGGGGCAACAGCATGGGCAGGGGCAGGGAACCAGCATATCAGGGCTGCCAAATGCCACCAAGCAGCAGGAAGGGACAACTGCAGCTGGACCTGTGTCCTGGTGAGTGAAGGGGGTTGCGGGGAGCTCTGATTTTCCTTCATAAAAAAAAAAAGGAAACACCAAAACGTATAGGTATTTAGAATTTATTTTATTATAATGAAGGCACTGGTAGGCTTCCAAATTGTTTTAAAATGATAAATATATCAATAAAACATAGTGTTCAACTGAGACCTATATATATAAAGCGGCATTTCACTTTAATTACAGAAAAAACAAAAATTCTAGGTTTTTAGATCAGAGAATTTGGGGGGTTTTATTAGGGAATTGGGGTTTTTAAACAAAGGAAAACCAGGATCCCTGCTGATCAGTGACCCAGTGACATATTTTGCTGTACATTGTATCAACCTGTATACCACACTTCTAACGTGGATGAATATTTCCCCTGGAAATATGATAGACTATTTTTTCTCCTCTACTTATTCCAGCTTCCTTTCTCTTTTCCATTTGCCAGTACCCACTTCTTATAAATGACAGTCTACAAACATGTCAGACTATAAAGATAGACTGAACTAAAATCCAATAGGAATTTTAGTTAAAAAAATGCCTTCCTCTTGGAGAAGAAACAGAACGAAGACTAGAAGTGAACATAATTGTGTATCATAAGTCTCTAACTTAACCCAAGTCCCACTGAACTCTCTGTTTAGGTCATTTTTTTAAAACTGATCAATGAACACAAATAATGACATTTTGAATAGCACAGCTAGACACTTGTAGGCAATAAAAAAGAAAGTTAATGTTAATTTTTAGACAATAACTAATAATTCACATTTATTTATAGAACACCTTTGTCCCAATGGATCCCAGTGTACTTCTCAGATTGTCTATACTACCTACCACAAGGTTGGAATACAGCAGGAATTCTCTGTACATAACACTATATAAGAGGTTTTTTTATGAGGGGAAGGGAAGAATAACACACAATTGACAGGAGGTGTTTTAAGGTCAGCAAAATACAATTATGCAAACTGTAATTTAACCAGAACTCTGGGGTTAACACTTTGCAAAAATGCGTGAAGCAACAACACTGAAAATCACTTGCCCCTCCTAAGGTAAAAAACTGGTACAGTAAATGACATGGCAGCACTTCAAAGAATAGCTTGGGGGAAAAAAGAAGGAAGAACTCAGCAAACTTCCAAACATTTTGGTCTTTATTTTTAGACTTTGTCCAGGAACTACAGAAGGCAGATGTGTATAGAAAGTCTATTAATGGGTGGAGTGAAAAGACATGGCTGGAAACAGTTCCATAGTTATAGGGCAAAAAACTCAAAACTGTTCTATGCTCAATTTTCTTCTATTTGACATGCTACTGCTTGTTCTTTGTTCCCTTTACTTTGATTCTAGTCTACTGAACTCTCTTTAATCATGATGCGATAATAAAATATAAAATACTACTGCATGGTAGGCTGAATATGGTTTTATGCTGTACTTACTTTGGAGAGATCTTTGCTTTTATTTCACTGTACTTGTTATGGATTCCTGCTTTTTCCATCATATAATAATAGCAATTATTTTTTTCAGGAGTCACAGTTCAGTGTTGTTGATTCGCACACATTTGTCAAAGAGCATACTTCCATCTGTACAGAGCCATTGGTTTTGTACTTATAGGGAGGAAATGACACCTATTCAATCTCTGGCATTTCTTCCTGCACAACTTTTGACTTCCCATGGGAATTTCTGACACTTGTATGGTTCAAGAGACAATAAAATCACCTTCCCTCATGGCATGGTTGTAGGGGAGCTTATTTAAACTTCCCAGGACCAAGTTAATAGTCTAATTCATTGTTGGATGTCAAAGTGTACAGATAAAAGCTCTCTTTGTTGGAGAAATGTGAAATGTTACATTTAGATAGTGGAGATGAGAAGGCTACAAAATCAATGATATTCTATAACATCTACATTAATTGATAAGCATTACCATAAAATATTTTGCCTGGATAGAAAAAAATTGTTATTTTAAAGAGAATTTTTGAATTGGGAATGAAATTCCTTTCATGTGCCGCTGGAACTAGGAAGTCAATAATCAAAAAGTTGGTAACAGACAACCTTGAAGCAACTTTTCTTTTCTGTTACTCAGTTTTTCAGTTTTGTCTTTTAAAAAAGATTTAAATTTTATAGAGATCATCATATTTGATGTACAATGATGACCTTTCTGAACTAATTAGCCAAAATGTGACTATGAACAGCTTGAAGAAATAAAAATTGCTTGTGAACCCTTCCCACCAGAAAGGGAGGGATTTGGACGATCAAAACAAATCCAAAAACCTTGCACCTCATTACTGCCACCCTTGAAATATCATTATAGGCTGTATCACAGAACGTGAGTGGCACAGATGACACAAACTTGGAAGATATCATTAAGATGGAGGAGGATTCTAATAGAGGAGAGACCTGACATTGAGGACCTAAGTAGTAGAAATGGGATGAAAGTTAATAATACAAAGTATGAGGCCATGCACCAAGAGCCTAATAAGAAGATTTTTTTTCTTCTTACTGTGTGTTGACAGAATGACAGTAAGTCACCAGTGTGATATGGCAGTGAAAAATGCAAACATGAGCCTCAGATTTTTTAGACAACATATTTCAGGTAGAGAAATGTCCAGGGAAATACTAATATGTGTGTAAGTACTAATATGAGTATATAATGCAACAGTGATCTTATTTGGAATGCTGTGTACTATTCAGGTCACCTGTGTTCAAGAAAGATAAATTGAGATTGAAACAGGTACAGAGAAAGGATACTAGGTTGGGGAAATGGAGGACTAATTACATGAGAGGAGTCTTTCCTTGTTTAGTCTTGCAAAATAGACATTGACAGTTGATATGACTACTCTCTATAAGTGGACCTGGCCAGGGTAAACAACTTGGAAAGAGAAAAGCCACATAGGTCTGGGACAGAAGTTTCATAAATCCATTTGACCCAAATCAGTTAAGTCTAATACAACATTCAACCAAGTTTATCTTAAACCAGTTTCAGCTTTTTTGAAACAGTTTATCAAACAGTTTGAACATCTGTTCTGTTACAGGTTTAAACCAGTTTCTGATCATTTAAACCAGTTTATGTGTAACTTCTGTCCCTAGCCATAAGCTACAGGATAGTGTTGGCACAAGAACAAATGGGTGTATATTGCTCATGAATTAATTTAGGCTGGAAATTAGAAGAAGGTTTCTAACTAACCAATGAAAAAGGTTCTGGAACAGGCTTCCAGTAAGAGTAGCTGGGGCAAAGAAAACTTAACATCTTTTTAGACAGGGCTTATGGAAGACATAATATGATGTGGTTTCCCCTGGTAAGAAGGGGCTAGATTGGAGTCTTAGGTGGTTACTAGGATTTCCCATTTCCTTTATGCCTGTACTTCTACCTTTGGGGCTACAGGATGAAGTGATATTGCAGGAAAAATATTTTGCTGCCAGGAAAACTTTATCCAGTAGGATTTTGTTAATTTTTTAAAGATTTAGGTCATGCTGAATTCTTCCTATAGGAGTAAGCAATATATATATTTGAAAAGGTGTTGATATTGAAAACATTAGGGCTGTATTTGAACTTTGAGTGAGATAGTAAAGATGTGGAGAATCATAGGGCTGGAAGGGACCTCAAGGGTCACCTACTGTACATCCCAGACAAAGATATCAAGAATGTTTCCTGGAAAAAAGAAGCATAAAGGAAATGAGCTAATTGTGTTCTTAAGTGGGCAAGGGAGAGATTAATTTCAGGCTGATCTCAGTCCTGGGAGAAATGGAGAAGTACAGGTCTCCATTCCTTCCAGTGTGGAGTCTCTTCTAGTACACCCCAAAGGCAAAACACCCAGGGACTTCACACGGGTAGGATCAACCTCTGTTGTGAGCACTGCTCTTGGTGGGTGGGTGGGGTTCTTCATTGTTGTTTATTCAAGTTCTTTACTCTGTGGGACTTAGGGTGTGGTTACTGGTTCCCTTTAAAACACTTTAAATCTGTGGAATGCTGTGCCGGTCATGAAGTTAGAACAGTTTCAAAGTAATCACAGGTTAAGGTTTATTGTTGTCTCAGACCTGTACAACTGTGACTTGCCACGAGAGGGCCTGGTAAGCAGGGGCATGGACAGCAGCCAGGACTCTCTCCCTCCTCTGGGATGGGAGACTGTTGGACAGGGTGGCATGTAGCTTGGAGGCAAAGAAACCATTATGTGGCTTCCCTTGCTCTGCAGCCAGCAGAAGCCAGCAGGAGACATGGGTGGGAAGGGAAAAAAATTGGAAAAAAACCCAACCATTTGAAGTGAATTGGCATGGGGGGAGTAGTAAAGGAAAAGGAGTAAAAAAGAATAAATAAAAAAACAAAGGTCCAAAATCTTGTACATTTTACTGAATTGGGATTGGGGTGGTGGGAGAGGACTGGGGGGGGAAGATTGGGTTAGTAACTCATACCAGGGCAGAGCTGATGCCCAGCGGGCTCACCGCATGCATGCCACACTGGATTTGCTGCATGTGTTGGGTAGGGGGGTGCTGATAGAGCCATTTCAAATGAATAGTGGTTCAGTTTAAATGAATACCATGAGGGATGGGAAGCTGAGCCTTGGTACAGTGCCTAGCACTGGTGGGCAGAGGTGGGGTAGATGGGGAGAGAGATGATTGCCCAGTGCTAAGAGCTTGTGATAAACAATTGGCTTTTTAACTGCTCCCCTTGCACCAACAGCCAGCCAGCCAAGTTCATGGGGGTGCTAGAACAAGCAGCCAACAAGTAAGTTCGGAGTGGTCAGGGTGTGCTGGGGTTGCACCCTCTAGGGGCAGGAGGGGATGTTGGCTTAGGCCAGTACCGCTCTCCTGGGAAGTAGAGTTCCAGAGGGTTGAAAGTTTGCCCACAGAGCAAAGGAGTGGGAAGGGCTGGGAATGGTGCATCCTGGGATGCTGCCTCCTGGGATAGAGCATTTTATCTGCCCAGAGCAGACTAACCATACCCTGGAACAATCTGGGTAAAAGTGACTGAGAATAACTCTCATCTGAACTGGTGTAATTTTAAATGTTTAGAGGATATTTAATAAGGGTTAACACCCTTTAATGGGTAAATGTTCCCATTTGAAGGAGGATGTATTTGGTATCCATGTTGGTCTGAGATAAAAAAGAAATGCAAAACTCTAGAACTCTTCCTTCAGAGATGATACTTTTTATTAGACCAATTAAGAAATAGCAAAAAAAAAAAAAAAAAAAAAATTCTGCAAGCTTTTGGGCACACGCCCTTCCTCAGGCTCAGGGAAAATTAAAGATGGCAAAAAGTCCCCATAGATAGAAAATAAACTTCATTTTTGCACAGAAGAAGTTGAGGATGGAAGTCTGTCCCTCTGGGTCCATGAGAGTGTCTTTGTGAGTTACTCTCTGATGTGCAGATAAGGCAGCATTCCTTTTCTGGTGGTCTCAGGTGGCAGAAAAGCAGGGAGGTATAGAAATCTTTCTTGTTGTTCATCAAGGAAGTTTAAATCTAAAAATTGACTAAAATTCAGCATCTGTCACTTGAAGTACCTTTATGACAGCTTACAGGTAACCTGTAATACCTGTAGCACCTTTATTAAACTGGGGACCATTACTAATTTGTTTTGCTTCAATGTGTGTGTAACTAGGTCATGCTTCAGAGGTGGCCATGATGGCTTCTGGCAGCCATGCAACCTGTGGCCCAGTCTGCCTGAAGGATACCTTCCCCTTCTTCTTGCCCACTGGATCTTGCTGTACTTATTCAATTGAAAAGGAGGCAGCCTAAGGGTCCTAGAGTGAGCCTGAATCTGTCTAACAGCTAACAGGTCCCTCTTGGATTCTCCTGGTTTCAATCCTGTCCCTATGCTGAGTGGGCACTCTTGGCCCGTCTGTATCCCAGGGCACCTATCACCTTAATGGCTAATCACATGGCTCCAACCAACCCTTACACCATGCCCATGCCTCAAAGATGTCACTATACCATCATCTCCTTTTCAGGGCTTCAGGTTTCTCAGCATCTACCCCTTTTCTCTAGCTGGGCCTTCTAGCCTGGGTCTACTGTACAGGACCTGGCTTTTGGGCACTACCTCCTATCTTGGTTACTTTAGTCTTGGGCCCCGGAGGATTGAAAGTTTGCCCATATTATATTACCTACAAACTCATCTGGCGAAGATGTCTTATGTAGTCAAGGCTTCCACCTCCTGTGGCAGGAGGCTGGACTTGATGATCCTCCGGGGTCCCTTCCAGCCCTAATGTCTATGAAATCTCTAAAAATCTATGAAGGGAAGTGGAATTCTACCCAGCTGGGTGAGTTTTAGTGAAGGTTAAAATTCCCTTTTGAAATACATATAGATACATGTCTAAAGACAAGAGGGGAATCCATCTCTGAAATCATATTAGTGCTGCCCACAGAAATGAACCAGAAAGCTGTGCAGTTGTGTGCAGAAAGGGTGCAGAAAGAAGTGCAACTCCCAGCTGTAACCCAGAACAATTTTTTCAAAGCATTCGAAGTTACAACATTACACCAGACCAAACAGACGTTCACTGGTGGTTCCAGGGGGAGGGGAATCTAGCTGTGGGCTGGGAGCCTGCAGCCAGGTACCCATAGCAATGGCCAGGACTGTCTGCCAGTCCTTGCTATTTTCAGACTGGGAGGGGGGAATGGCAGTGGTGGGAGCTCATTCTTGCGGCTCCCCAGATGGTGCTGAAGGGTGGGGTGGGTGAATTGGAGCACCTCTACCTTGGGGGGGGGGCTCCAATACACTCACCCCACCCTCTGGGGGTGAGGGGGCTGAAACCCCCCCAGACTGAACTCCCTCCATTCACTTCCCCCTCCCATTCTGAAAACAGCAACAGGCTGGGAGCTCTGCCGACACAAGTTACAGAAGACACTACATTTTGAAACATCTTTATCTGATACCTCATGCAATGAGGGGTCAGATTTTTACCTGATGGGCCATTTTTAAAGCTGTCTGCAGCTTTGCACTTGTGTTTGGTCACAGCTATAAACTGCTTTCTGTGGCCAGATTGGGTAAAAATTGTCATTTCTGTCTGCACCCAAAGTGCACCTCCAGAGGTGCTCTAGTTCCCCATTAAAATTCAGGACAGGCAAAGGAGAATGCATCCATATGCCTGATTGTAGTGGCCTGGAAAAAGCAGAGATCTAGCAGTGAAATAGGATTTGACCACTCATTTTAATCTGCTCACAATGTGAATCCCCTCACTCTACTCACTACATGCAGAAGGCAAAACAGGATGGCATCTGACAAAGTAGGTTATCACCTATGCAAGCTTATGACCAGGGATCCTGGTTTTCTCTGATTTAAAAAAAAATCCCAATTTTCAGTTTAAAAAAAGAAATACCAAATTCACATTTTCCATAATGAAAATGAAACATGACTATGTATAGATTTATATATTAGTCTTGCTTAATTTAAATCATGGAAAAAATGTGGATTTGGGGTTAATTTTTTTAACTGAAAATTGGGATTTTTTTTTTAATCAGAGAAAACCAGGATCCCTGCTTATGACCCTCTGAATTAGTTAGTCTCCAGGATGGGTGCCATAGGGTGCCTGACTTTAGACTATCATGGCTAATTATCTCTCTCTACTCACTATAATGTTTATTTCAATTCTAAAAAAGGTAGAAATGATGCTCCTGACATATCAATCTATGTCTGGGGAGGTGAAGGCAACAGAAATGACCACACTAATGGTGGGGACACATAAAGCACAAGGTCTACAAGCTCCCACCAAAATCTCCAGATATCAGGTCTAGTAGTTTACTCAGACAATTAGTGCTTTAAAAATCAGCATCTTGGATACAGAACTAGAGATGAACCAAGGTTACAGATTTGGTTAGGGATTGTGTGTGTCAGCTAAAACATTCATTTTCTGTAAATGTCCAGATACGTTAAAATCCTTAGAAGCATGAATAACCTTCCTATTTCAAGCTTTTTGTGAGTCCATAGGTTTTTATTATTTCCCTTGGACACTATTGGACCATCTGAAAACCAGAAAAGAAACTTGATTTTACCAGAAATGAGAGGACTCTAATACAGAATTCATATGGTTTTACTGATTCACTTCAGTCAGTTGGGTCTCTCTAGTTTTCCATAGCATGTACAGCCTACATTACCTTTTTAGTTCTCTGTGTATGTTGCCTCAGGAACAATTGTGTAAATGTTTCCCCAGACACTTATGCTGTATAGTATGTCTGGAACTAGAGATTCGGCTACTTGCCTTCCTGAATCAGTTTCCTGCATCACACTTCCCTGCAGAAAAGTCATTGCATAGCCACAGATGAGAAACACAGAAACAATGAGCTTCATATAAAATGTCTCTTTTCTCTGGGGAGTATGTTTTTGCAGTCGTTACAGTCCTTTACAAAGTAAAGCTGTAGTGCATAACTCATTTTTTACCCTGAGGGCACATGATGACTACTGTAAATATTATGTTGGGCAATAGTGTTATTAATTTTACTGTATCTTTCTTTGTAGGAGCTGGGCACAAAACAGAGATTTGAAATGAGCAACTTTGTATCAGTTGGCATATCAGGCCTTTTGCAGCTCTACTCACTGAATGAGAAAATAGCACATGGTACAGGCTCAAATAGAGAAAAAGCAAGACAGAACAATGACCATCATGCATGGAGTCCTGCCAACTGCCAAATTCAGGCCTCATGGGGTGGGGAACTAACTCTACAGAAAACTGCCCTTCATCAAGATCATACTTTAGCCTCAGGGACAGGAAGCAAGAACCATCTGGATGAGGCAACTGCTGGGATATAACCTATAGGAACCTCATAGGCTGCCAAATCCCAAGCATTCAGGGCATTATAGTTCATAATTAGAGTACTATGGGGCCTGGAATTTCCATTTCATAGCAAATTGAAAGATAAAAATTTTTGTTTGAGGCTTGAGCAATCTGTCAGGGTTGATAGTTTCCTCCAAAATGAAATGGCCAAAAAATTACATTTCACATAATTCAAACGTTCTGACTTTTACTGAGGAGGAGCCAGAGATATGGTGAATTTCTGAGAGTGAACCACTCAGACAAAGGGTGGGAGCTCCCTCTTGATATGGAGAACAGTCCTACCTCCTTTTTGCTTTGCAGTCAAAAGCTGGATTCAACCCTAGGATTGACACAACACCTTGTTCAATTAATGGCAGAAAGGCTTTAATAACAATAGCACAAATGAGCTACAAAGCTAAATGGCAGAAAAAACTACTTTTCAATATTCAGTAAATGAGCTATCACAAAAAGTCCTAGTATATTTTAGCTGCAAAAGTTTCTCTTACCCAGGTAGGCAGGAAATGGTTCTTGTCTTTACAGAATGAGCATGGATCCACCACCCAGGAGTGAAAAGCTGGGTGCAGAAGGATCTCTCCGTCCCTCTTGTAGTGCATACCTTGCTGGCAACTTTGTTTTGTTCTTATACAGTTCAGTTTTCTAGCTTTAAAGCATTCCTTCTTGATAGTTGGTTGATTAAAGTCTGAACAAAGCAAATAGGAAGGGACCATCACCTTACACTTTCTAACTGTGAGGATCCTGTTTTTGGATGTAAAACTTGTTTTTGCAAGGTTTTGATCAGTCTGGAGGTTATGCTTCCATCTAATTGGATGGGTCTTGATTGACTAAACAGAATATTTTGGGACCTTGATTACAGGACTCTGTCTTTGGGTAACTGTTTTAACAAAGGGGCAGAGTTTACAATAGTCTGTATCAATTACAGGCCGGCCAGTTTGGGGTAGTTGTTTTAAAAACAGTCTGCACATTGATGGTCTATGGAGACATTTGCAAAACTTCAGGCAAACATTGAATGCCTGTTCTGAGAAATATGCCTTAATTAAGGGGGAATGTTTCAACCAGGATACAGTCACATAGAAATATGTTATTTATGAATGGTTTAGCATAATAAAACATTGGGTACTTTTGCAACTAGCACAGGAGATGAAATCATTTGGGATTGCTCTGTTTTGCATGGTCCCAGTCACGATCTTGCATTTTTGTGTAAGATGCAGTTATTTTAATCTGGTCATTTAAATTTCACGTGCAGGTCCAGCCAAACTTTCACAGTCATTACTATAGGAAACAATTCTGAATATGCAGAGAAAGAGACTGGATGCTCTACTAGGTCTATTCCATCCCAAATTTCTCATATAATCTGCGCTAAAAATACTCCGAGATAATGAAACATAATGAAAAGAAATATTTTCCTCTTAAGTTTCCAAATATCTGTGAGATATCTTAAGTCAGTATAGCTGACACTGTAGGAACCCCAAAAATACTGAAGGATCCAAATGGTTTGCTGTATTGAAAAAGTAGATTGATTGGGGTCTTAAAGGAACTGAGTATTTCTCTGTTGCAATAGCTTACATCAAGGGGTTGTGAATACTAGGCTTATTCATGCTCTAAAATTTCTATACAGGATGGGAGCCTCCCTCCAGTTCAGCAAACATGCTGATGTAATTTCTCCTTTCCCTCCTCAAAAGCTTCAGGTTCACACCTGTGTGTGCAAGGAGAAAAACGTGTAAAAGGGTATAGGATTGGCAAGGACAAAAATGATGTCTTTAAAAAAGACATCAACCTCCCTCTTCCTGCAAAAGTCTGTAATGTTCCATGGAAAGATTAGCTGTTTCTCAGACTCTTGTCATCTTTTAGTTCCTTTTTTTTCATTTTAGTTCCTTTTTACATTGCCAATTTCCTCTAAAAGAGGCCTAGGGTACATACCAGTTATAGGAGCATTCTCAGAATGGGAGTGGGCAGAATAACATTATCCAGACAGGGACTTTGAGCACCTATAAACAAGACAGGGATCCAGTTAATCTCTGATCTGCAGCTATGTAGTATTCTAGAAGGCAACTAAATTAATTCAACACATACATTTTGGACCACAGTTCATTCCTTTGATGCCTAATTTTTAAGGCATCAAAATACCTAAGCTGAAGAACCCCACCAGCATGCAATTCCTCCAAAGCCAGCAGGTCTTCATGGGTTGATGAACTGCCAGCTTTCCTCCCTTCCCTCATCCTTCTTCTTTGTGGCAGAAGGCTGGGGCTTCACCTAGGCACTATTACAACCACTCAAATGGGAGAGGACTCTGCTAGCCTGCAGACCCCACAAAGACAGATCTACCTGCGTGGACGTTGCTCTGGGATGCCACTGAAGGTGCCCTGGTGGTGACTGAGGCAGGATTGAGGGGTTTCCTTTTTTCCTTTTTGCTGGGGCTCTTGAAATTTGGTGTTGCGTTTGTTAGCCCCGGGGGGGGGGGGGGTGGAGGGCGGAGGGGAAAGGTGACATGGAGGAGTTAGATATTTATTATGGGTGAGAGGAGGTGTATCTACCCTGGGGTTGAAGTGATATGGTGGGTATGGGTAGGTGAGGTAACTAAATGTGAGAGCAGTAGTAGTTATGGGAGAGGTAGAGAAACATGGTATTGACTTTTGGGTTATTTGCAGAATGGGGATATAGAGAGGGGAATAGCACAATTAGAGACAAAGGAAGAATGACATACAGTGAAGCAAGGAGAAGAGCTTGATGCAATGGATGTGACATACCATTTGAGGCAGATAAAAAAGTAAATAAATAATGACTATTTTGTATGCAATGGAAGGCAGGAGTAGCATGAATGTCAGGAAAGACAGAAAGCAGTGGAAAAAGTAAGTAGCTTCCTTCAGGTATGATTGAAAAATTGGCAGTCTCAACAGAAAGAGCTGCCTGGAATTTTCTACATAAAACAGCCAGTCATCTAAAAATGAACACAGATATTTTGAACACACAGAGCTTGCTGGAGGTACTCCGCTGAATACTGTACTAGGAATATTTTTTTCTTTTCTAGCCTCTTTCTTTGGTAAAATTAATTAACATATTGCAGCAAATTCTCATCCTGATGATCATTCTGATATTTGAGTGGAGGGGGCCATACAGATGCCTCTAGAAAATGGGCAAATAATGAACAAAAGAACACATTTGACAGAGGATTCACAGCTGGAAATGAGTCTGGGATTTGGGAAGCTCACAAGAAGTCCTGCAAATAGATCACATAACTATGGCAGGCAACTATCGATGTCTGGATCATGGCATATGCCTAAGAGGTCTAGCCAGGTGCCTGATGAATCTGCTTGTGGCTGACAAGCCCACATTGAGAGCAACACATTTGTTATAAGTTTCACAGATCCATGTGCTGCCTGAGTTGGAGTCCAAGCTTACAGCATGCTGTTTTCTTTATTCTTGCTTTGCTTCCATCCTCTGGATCAAAGCAGTTTCACATTGTGCTGCACCCAGTGTAAGATGTTCCCTCCAGACTTGATGGGATTCTGTGTACTCCTCCCAGCTTTCTACATTGATTTTGAATTACTTAACATTTTTGCACACGTCCTGGCACCACCATCAAGGGTAGCCTTGCTTTCTAGAGCTGCCTTGAATCTCACTGTACAAAATATTCTTGGGGATATGGTCTCCTCCCATTCTCCTGACCTGACCAAACCATCACAACCTCCTCTTCTTGATAGTGGTTTCAAAGTGTGTCAGTCCTGTGTACTCTAGCACCTCTGTTTGGCATGTTATCTTTCCACTTTATTTTCAGGATCTTATGCAGGCCTCTCATGTGGAAACTGTTCAATCTCTTACTATGCCTAGCATATGTAGTCCAAGGTTATGAACCATAAAGTAGAGATAATAGCATGCAAGTCTCACAGATTCACAACTTCAACTTAGTTGATAATTTGTTGTTATTCCATTCATGTTTTTGTAATAGCATGGAACTCTTAGCTGCATTTCTTATTCTGTTAGTCAATTCAATCTGAAGGTCAAGATTCCTAATGATCACAGAATCTGAGTAACAAAAGCTATTAATGCCACCCAGAGACTTACCCTCCAGAGTGATGTCAGGTATTGGTTCTTCCACCCCTTGGTATATGATCACAGCCTTCTTGAAACTAATTGTTAACCTGGAGCTTTTGTATGACATAGCTATAAAGAATGATCTACTTGTGGAAATAATGCTTTCACAACTGATTTATTCTTGGATGAACCAGAAGGCATTCTTTGGAAAGACTATTTCAAGTATAAGACATATGTCCAACATCTGATTTTAGAAATACACACAAAGTTCAAACTATACTCAAAGAAGTAGTCAATCAATAACCAGACAGGCAACAGATTTTCTGTATTTTTCTACTTTCACTTCCTTGGATCCATAAAACCTGATTTACAAGAAAAAGTACCACCAATGAACAACATAGCCATCTTATTAAATGGAATATCTTTTCATCTCTTCCAAGACCTGCCTGAATCCACATAACCTAGTGTATGCATTGGGCTTCCTTTGATTGACCCACAGTTTTTCCAAGGAGAGTGATATACAATGTCTGACATTGTTTCTATGCATCAGATCCTGCTAATGTATGAGTTGGCATGCAGTTGTAGCTGGCAGTGGATAAAGAAAGGGGTGGGGGAGAGGTAAAATAACATTAAAGTTAAGAAAACCAGTAGTGCCGTTGTAGAACTGAATGAGGTCCATTAATGAAAGGTGACTGTCTGAAGTACCAAGATATTTCTGTGGAGTTTTACTGGAGTCTTAAAGAATCAGCAATGAATAAACAAACTTCTCATGTCCAGTCCTTCCTAAAGCAACATTAACTTTAATTTTTATATAGAATATTGTTGGCACTGGATTATGACCCAATTACCTTGTTCCAGGTGGACCCAAACCCTCAGATCAACCACAACTTCTCCATTCAATAATAGGCAAATTTTACTGATACACAATGATAGCAGATAAGAAAAATGCAAGCAATTCTATATCTACAACTCCTGGGATTCACAGAGTCAAGGTATGTCTGGCCAGTACGTGAGCTTGACTCTGAGGTTCTCTCTTGAATGTTAGATGACAGTAGCCTGGAGGTCGGAGGCAGGGTGGGTGGGTGAGACAGGCTGGTGATATGCCCTCTGTTCATGGTGGCCATGGGTTTCTCTCTCTGGAACCTTTTGTTGCCCTGAAATCCCTCTTTTTGTATCCTTTGCCTCCTCTGATGACTCTTCATCTTTGAGCATTGTTGATTGGTCTACTTCTGATTGTCATACTGTCCACATTCTGTCCTATCAGCATATTCCTTTGTTTTACAAACCCATCACATGCACACATCCTAATTTGGGCCTTACCAGTTTGTCTTAATTTAGTCCATCTACCAAAACTGGAAATCCCAAGAGCTCTGCACTTAGGCATTGTGACCTGACACCCCCCAATGCTGCAGAATCCCTTATCTCTGTTATGGAACAGGGTGGTACATGTCTTCCATTTCCCGTCCTGTGTATCTGCTTGTTGCTTGCCTTTGTCAGACACAGTGGGCCTTGGAGGAGACTTCACAGATTCACATAAGTTTAGCACTTGCCACAAACAGGCTTTTATAAATCAATTAACCCTTGCTGTTGCCCTGGACCATTGTTCTAATACATATCTACTTTACCTACAAGTCAATTCTCAAAAGCAAACCTCTAAATACCATTTTCTAGTCATATCCAAAGGCTTAAGGGAATCAGATCTCAGGTGCTTTTTCTGTTTCCTTAAATATATGATACTGCAAATACACACAGGCTGGACATTAGATATATTTTTGCTTTGCTTGCTGTTTCTGCAGGTACAGTGCTTTGTTTATATACCTAAATCCCATCCCAAGATTGCTGTTTTGGAACAAAATATTGCATGAACTGATGCTGCACCATCAAAGTCAGTGACAGTTTGACAAGGTCTTCAATGAGTGGAAATGCACATGAATATTTCCCCTATGCTGACTATTCATAAATGTAACAGCTGGCAGCAATGTTGTCCCTCAAATCCCAACCTAGATCTGTTCATTTTACATCTTCAGTTTACTTACTCAGCTTTACAGCTTTGGCTGTATTTGCTAAACCACTCCAATTAAAATCAGTCACTTCAAACAAGCTACTTTCCAGGCAGCAAACTATGGGACAAAAAGTGTATGGTTAACAAGACACATGTTCTGAGCACACATCTCACTTGTGACTTAACATTTTTTGGGAGAGAGCTTCATAGTTTTCTTATGCTCTAATCTGTACCATTCTGCACCAGAAACAGTAATTCATGGAACCTTTTTAATTTAATCCAGACTGCAGCAAAATTTGTCTGTGCAACAGCAATGTACCCTCCACGGGAAAAATGACTCAGACCCTTACAACTTCAGTGTGGAGTACTTTTAACATGAGATCATTGAGTATTATGTTATGCTTGAATACACTCGTTACTGAGAACCTGATATTTCTACCACTGAAGGCACCTTCAAAGTTTGTTAAGTCAGGGGGACTTAGGCAAGGTGCGTGGATAATTTGTGGCACACCTGCTAAAAAGGTTGGTTCCCCCCCATAGTAAGTTAACTCACAAATTCATAGGATCCAAGGACCCAATTCAGAACTTTTATTTGATATGTGCTTAAGTTCACCCCTATTGAAGGGAGCACCTGAGAACATGCTGAACCAGCAAAGGTACTTAACTCACACTGATTTTAAGTTAAGGAGTTGTATAAGGTGTAATCCTGAGTAGGACTGCTTTAATGGCCTTAAGACAGTCACAGTATATAAATGTATTCAGTTGTATAAATGTTTGCTGGATTGGGGCATAAATAATTAAAACAGACAAAGTAGAGGAGGGAAATCCAAAGTGCACTTACTTAACCTAGTAGAGAATTAAAATGAATGCCTTCAAACTATCTATAGGTATGTCTCCATGGTACAACATACCAGTATGTAGAGATACCTGAGCTCAGGTACCCAAGCAGAGTAGCTATATTAGCCTGCTTCTTCATTTGGTAATATATCATGTTTCTCATCAGGGTTAATTAGCTCAGGTGGAATATTGGCCTAATGCAACTAAAATATAATGCTTCCAGTAATCAGATCCATTGCTCAGAGTTGATTCCAGTATCTTTTTATAGAACTGCACAGTGCTGTTTTGCCATATCCTGTCTGTCTGGTATTTATATGCCAGAATCTGAGAACTACACAATATGTAATGTATTTATCCAACTGCTGCCCCTCAGAAATAGGGAAATGTTGTTAAGCTCTTTTAAAATATGAGCAATACAAGTACAGAGAGATTAATTCCAAAACCTCTAGGCCTCTATCTTCTATTACAATCAATTATTGATCTATAACAGTAAATGCAGAAATCTTAAAGTATCTTCATATCTGATCTCCTCTGAAATGAGCTGCTACTGTCAGTTAACATATTCGCCTAGAAGAAGTATTGGAGAAGTTTTACTGGAGAAGTAAAATGATTCCAGTAACTATTAGTAAAGGATATCATTTTTAAAGTTGAGTTCCAACGATGTGTTCAGCCTTAAGCAAAGTGCTCAAGGTTCCTGCCTCACGGACTTTACAATTCAAAGTTGTCAGATTCATCACTTGTGTGATTCCATGAATAGTGATAGTTACACTAAGAATGAAATTAGCTTTATATATTTACAGTTTTATGTAACCTATATTTTCCATTTGTATTTACAGAAATGGAGATAATCACAGAGTGTGTTGGTGTCTTGGTGACTCGTACTTCAGTGGTGAACATAAGACCTCTTGTGCAGGAAAATATCATAATCCATGTTTTGTGGAGGGAAAGAAGAACCTAATACCTGCAAAGGAGCCACCTGCTGACCAGAACTTCTACCATGGTCAGCTAGGGAAGAACCACTTCCTGCCAGCTGGCTCACATTTTTCAGGAAAGGTAGTTTGCAGTATCCCTCCCCACCTGACTGGGGGCAGGGGGAGCAAAAAAACCTCTCACCTTTGTTGGGCACTCAGCCTGCTGTTTCCCCAGAATATCCCGCATTAAGGCCTTAAATTTTCAGGGCCAAACCAACAGCCCCAAAGCAGCAGGATGTAGAGCCTGCTGGACTCTCAAGCTTCAAGTCAGAAATATATTGCACATAGAGAAAAAAAATGATCTAAAAAAGGCTGAATTATCATCTGTGTAATTTGTGAAAGTTATTATTAGCCAAATAAAATAATGATAAAACTTGCTTTAATCCACTAAGAAATAATAATCTTAATGAAATTTGTTTATCAGATAGGAGCTGACTGTGTCTTGGAGCACTTGTACAATATTGTCATGCTTGGATTAAATTGTCAAGCATAGTAACAGCAAAGAAAAACTGTGATTCCAAAACAGTTGGAATCCTTAGTTAGATTAGCCACTGCTTTCTTCAGTGATAAGCTTCTTGTCTCCTTGTTCAGTTTCTATATTAGTTTGACATTTTGTCACAGCCAGAATGAATGAATAAATGAATGAATGAATAAATATATAGATTAAATTATTTTAAGACCAGAAGGGAATATTAGATCATCTTGTTTTATTTTCTTATAACACAGGTTGTAACATTTAATCAATTTCCGCTTGTACTAAAACCAGTTCTTTGCCTCCAATGAAAGCCTCCATTTTTAGGGGGCATCCAGTCTAAATCTGAAGACATCAAGAGATGGAGAATCCACCACTTCTTTCCATGTTCCAATGGTTAATCACTCTCCCATTAAAAAATTGTCATATTGCTAATTTGAAATTGTCTGGCTTAAATTTACATCTATGGGTTCTTGTTATATATTTCTCTACTATGTGAAAGAACCCTCAGAACTATGAATAATTTCTCTGGAAGTACTAATACAGTGCTTTCACCCCTCATCAAAATAAAGAACCCAACCCTTACCCTTCCATCACCCCCAAAACTTTTCTTTTTAGTTTTTGTTTTGGCCCAACCTCTTTTTCTTTATACAACTGTTCCAAGAAACATACAAAAATTACATAAAATGAGTGAGGCATGCATAATGAGATTCTTCCAGTGTTTGAGAAGCTTGAAAGTCAGCTGTCTCTCTCCTGTGCTGAGAATTAGCTACAACTTGCTATTAACCTCCAGTACTTCTCTCACATGCCGCTACATTAATTATTTCCCTCCTTTCAGAGATGTCAGTAAAGTATGCTTCTTAGTGTAGACCTTTTATCCAATGAGGATTATACTACACATACTTCCCTTTCACTCAGCTGAGCAGAACTATATAGCCCTAAGAAATGAGTGATATTTCTTTGTGGCTAGCTAAGAAGCTGTGGAAGAATAGCCTTTATTTTCTTCTTAATCTCAAATTTTAGACCCTGTATGTGGAAGTTCGACATTTCCAGGAATGCCTATGGATACCATACATTCAAAAGAATTGTTTTTAGAAGAAATTTGAAAAGAAACACTCCCTGCATACACATACCAAATATTGCACAGCCATGCCTCATCTACTTCCAGCAATTTCATTCCTCTCTTCTTTCAGTAGCAATTATGGGAGTTGGATACTGAACTGTGTTCTTTTTCCAACATTTGGCTGAACAGCTTGGCAGATTTCTCTTAAAACTGTAATATTGCTTGATATCTGTCAAGTACCAATAGTCTGAACAAAGAGCTAAATCTTATTTCACCTTTACGTACTTTAATGGCACTTTAGAGCCCCGTAACTTGCAATTTTGCAGTGTAGGTTCTATGTAGGGCTGTGCGAAACAGCACCGTTTCATTTCGACTTCCATTTTGATGGGACAGTGTTTTTTTTAAGACTCATTTTGTTTCAAAAGCACTGGTCTGCTTCATTTCATCAAAACTGTTTCACTGTTTCAATGCTGTTTCGACTGTTTGCCCATAGGCTATAATGGGGAAGCACAAAACTGCCTATAACTTTGTAATTGTTTGGTAGATGTGGACAAAAACAGCAGGGATGGTAGCTCCTTCTGAGGGCATGAAGCTTGCCAAGCTTCAAGGAGATAGGTGCAGGGGTTTCTGGGGAAATGCACCTCAAATTCATGAAAGCTCATGTCACTTGTAAGTATGAAGGCACAGGGGAGTGAAAACAGCAGGCATGGTGGCCCCTGCAGAGGCCACAAAGCCTGCCAAGTTTTAAGGAGATAGGTGCAGGGGTTTCTGGGAAACTGCACCTCAAGCTGCTGAGAAGCAAAACAGGTGACGTGTGACTTTGTGTGTGTATTAAGGCACGCCTTCCCTCTGGTGCTGGGGCCTCTACACAACATGGTAGTATGCCCCAATGAGGCTCCCTCCTCCCCTACAGCCTCATCCCCATCCACCACTTTAAATGACAACAGGGAAAATAATAACTTAGTGAGCAGCAGCAGAGTCGCACGAGTAGCATCTCAGGCAGCCAAACTGTGACAGAGCCTTTCTTTCCTCCCCAGGAGCTTCTTCTCCAGTGTGTGTGTTAAGGTGTTCCCTCACTGTGTCCTTCCCCCCTCTTCCACCTCCCTTTCCTTACTTTCTGTTTCCCTGCAGACAAGCCCAGCTTCAGCTTTGAAATTCAAAACATTTCAAAACTTTCAAAATGTTTCAACTGCCCTCGTTTTGTTTTAAGACTGTTTCAAAGCCCTTCATTTCATTTTGATTTCACTGTTTTGAGCTCAAAATGAGTTGAAACAGCATTGAAACAAAACAGCTGGTGAAATTTCGCACAGCCCTACTATGCAGCTATGCTTGCCTTGCGCTTTCCTGCTGAGCATGCTCAGTAGGCTGTACTCTAGCTATGTAGGTACACAGGTGACATAGAATTGGTCAGCATGTGCATAGTGCCAGGTAAATCCTCCAACTTTAGTTGCAGAAACAACACAATTAATGGGTATTTGATGCCACCTTTTAGTCTAGTGTTTAAGGCACATGAGCAGGGAACACAAGACACAAGATCTAGGCCCCTGTAGCAGGATTGGGCCTGAGGTGGGTCCATGATGCCTGCTGGTAGCCTCATGACTCCTGCCTTGCTTTGTCTTTCTGGTATCCTCTCTCTTTTACCCTTTTTCTTGCCACAACTTGCTTTTATAATCTTATTTGGAGAAAGGGAGGCAGCTCAGGGTCCCAGAGCTAGCTCTGAAATGTTAGGTGGGCCCTCCTGGCCTGCCCATGCCTCAAGGCCCTAATCACCTTAGTGGTAATCTCATGGTCTCTGACCTCCTCTACAGCCATGCCCATACCTTATAGATGTTACCAATCATCATATAAGTGGGCACTTAGCCCCCAAACCACCAGGGTGCCTCAGGCTTCGACTCCCTTGTTGGCTTTCCTAGCCTCTGCCCCTCTCCTGTGGCTGGTCCCTTTTTATCCTGGACACACTGCACTGGCTCTGGCTTTGGCTTAGCTGTTCCTGGGAACTGGGCCCTCCCTCTGAACCTGGGTCTCACCCTTCCCAGGTACTGGGCCCCCTAGCCTGGGTTCTCATGCTTCCTAGGCATTGGGCCCTCTGGTCCCATTCTAGGCTGCAACCTTTTGCCTGGTCACTGCCTGTCTGCACCTTTATCCCAGCCCCTAGAAAGGCTCAAAGTAGTTGCATGCCCCTTGGGCACTGCCGGGATCTCCACCTCCCCTTCAGTCCTGCTCCAGTCCACCAATAGAAACCATAACAAAAGAATTAGCTTGCTGGCTGTAACCCAAATTTCTAAGCATTCTGGCTGCATAGAAAAGCACTTCTCATCCTGGGCTTAGCTCCTTATAAGCTCTCAGCCCCTTACAGTTCACTGTAGTTGCAGGATCTCAGTCCATGGCTGGAGCTATAGCCATCTCAGGGTAGAACTCCTTCCCTGGGAGCCTGCCCAGCCAGACTGCCTCCCTAGCTCAGGTTTTGAGCTTATCTGTCTCTCAAGCCCACTCCCCTCTTCCCCTCCCCACCTGCTCTCATTGGTCATGTAGCTCCCCAGCCACACACAGGTGACTTTGGGTTTGCTGGCTGGCTATTCTGCCAAGGTAGTTTATTGCTGCTGGCCAGTCTGTTTTTCTTATTAGGGCTTGGTTCAGTTACCTGCACTTCTGGGCTTTCTGCTGCTCTGCTTAGGGAAGTTACTCCCTGGCACAGCCACCACCTGTGTAGCTACCTGAGTTGTGGCTTTGGCCCTTCCTTCCAGATGGGCAGAAATTATCCAACTATTCTTTATCCAATGAGTAGTAAAACCAAGGTGCAGTGGGCCACATTCCAGAAGCAGGCTGGAGATCGCTCCAGGTAATGACTAGCCTATGATAAGAATCCAAACTGTGTATAAATGCCAAAAATTGCAGTTATGCAGATATGTAAGTGCCACTCAGGCTTGTAAAGGTGAAATAGAAATTAGCCATTTGAATTCAGAATCTGCCATTAATGCAACTCTAAAATGCAGGGAGTGAATGCTACCACCACGCATCCCCTACTCCCTTGCCTACCTCTGAATATAGCACCAGCACAAAAGAGCTGGAGGAAAGACTGCATAGGAGGGTGCTGTGGAGGGGAAGGGTAGCTTCGTGTGACTGTGCCACCATTGGCCAGTTTGAACCTTCCCAAGCTGGATCCAGACAGGGGATATATTCATAGACTCATAGATGTTAGGGTCGGAAGGGACCTCAATAGATCATCGAGTCCGACCCCCTGCATAGGCAGGAAAGAGTGCTGGGTCTAGATGACCCCAGCTAGATGCATATCCAACCTCCTCTTGAAGACCCCCAGGGTAGGGGAGAGCACCACCTCCCTTGGGAGCCCGTTCCAGGCCTTGGCCACTCTAACTGTGAAGAAGTTCTTCCTAATGTCTAGTCTAAATCTGCTGTCTGCTAGCTTGTGGCCATTATTTCTTGTAACCCCCGGGAGCGCCTTGGTGAATAAAACCTCACCAATTCCCTTCTGTGCCCCCGTGATGAACTTATAGGCAGCCACAAGGTTGCCTCTCAACCTTCTCTTGCGGAGGCTGAAAAGGTCCAGTTTCTCTATTCTCTCCTCGTAGGCTTGGTCTGCAGACCCTTAATCATACGAGTGGCCCTTCTCTGGACCCTCTCCAGGTTATCCGCATCCCTCTTGAAGTGCGGTGCCCAGAATTGCACGCAGTACTCCAACTGCGGTCTGACCAGCGCCCGATAGAGGGGAAGTATCACCTCTTTGGATCTATTCGTCATGCATCTGCTGATGCACGATAAAGTACCATTCACTTTTCTGATGACTTCGTCACACTGCTGACTCATGTTCATCTTGGAGTCCACTAGGACTCCAAGATCCCTTTCCACTTCCGTGCCACCAAGCAGGTCATTTCCTAGGCAGTAGGTGTGCTGGACATTTTTCCTCCCTAGGTGCAGCACTTTGCATTTCTCCTTGTTGAATTGGATTCTGTTGTTTTCTGCCCACTTGTCCAATCTATCCAGGTCTGCTTGCAGCTGTTCCCTGCCCTCCGGCATGTCCACTTCTCCCCACAGTTTTATGTCATCCGCAAACTTGGACAGAGTACACTTCACTCCCTCGTGCAAGTTGCTGATGAAGACATTGAAGAGTATCGGTCCTAGGACTGAGCCCTGTGGGACCCCACTGCCCACACCCTTCCAGGTCGAAACCGACCCATCCACCATGACTCTCTGGGTGCAACCCTGTAGCCAATTCGCCACTCACCGGACCGTGTAGTCATCCAAGTCACAGCCTCTTAACTTGTTCACCAGTATGGGGTGGGATACCGTATCAAAGGCCTTCCTGAAGTCTAAGTATACGACATCCACCCCTGGGATGGGTAGCAGGGGTTACTGACCTTTGATGTAGAGCTCTTCAGTGAATAAGACAATTGTTTTAGAAGGAAAAAAAATCTTTTCCCTCTGTGCCCGAACCCTCCAGTGACAGAGAGACAGTGTGTGTTTAGAAGTGCAAGCTCTGCCTCTCACTGTGGCTAAGCTGAACCTCTTCACTAGCTCTCAGAGTGAATTTGCTCCCATTTCTAAGGGGCTTGGGGCTTCTAACAGCAGTAAAAGGCTTTAATTTGCATAAGATTCACTTAGTTATTTTCCTGTGCTCTATTTTTATTGCATTGTTTCTGAAGTTTGTGGCATCTAAGGATGTTATTTTATTACCAGGATGCTTTGAACCGGGAGAACATTTTAGAAATGTATTGAAATCACAGGTTTGTTTTATTCAGAGCATGTCATTTTGGTTTATTTCATATTTCCTACTCATACAGAACCCTGTATCTCAAGTCTTCTAATTATATTACAGTATGATTTTTTTTTTGGCTCTCACTGACAAGGCATTTTGTTCTGTCTGCTTTTTATTTAGCTAATATATGGAACAATATTTTCCTAGCTGGTCAAGTCTTTCATTAGTTTTGTCATAGGCTTGTTTTCTCTTACAGATATATTATTTTGATTGCTCTCTGAAAACTGCTGCAAAGGTAGCATTCAGAGCAGAGCTTATCTCTGCATTTGATATCTCAAAGATGGTTTTGTGCAGATGTCTTCCACATTTAACTAAACTATGGAATGTTTAAATACCAGAAAATGAAGCAATTATTCTATAGCTCCCATGAGATATTGCAACAGCATATTCAGACCAAAGTGTATTAGTTCTGGGGTGTTCACTGTTTTGGTTAGTCACAAAACTTTCTTTTTTTTAACAGAAAATTGAGTCTTAAAAGAAAATACTCAACCAGACCTCCTCTTGATTGCCAAGTGAGGTCCTGGCCAGATTCACATACACAAATAACTGAATGTTTGCAGCATCTTGAAAATTTCAGTTAGCACATATAGAACCTTTCTGAAGGACCAAGAACTACTGAGAAGTTTAATGTTCCAGGTCATGAAGCTTATCATCTCTGATCCAAGTTTAGCAGTGGTTAACTGAACGATATCTGACTACAGATTTTCCTTCTTTACACTTGCAGCTGAACTAGGTTGGGAAGCAGTATGATCAAGTGGGTAGGACACTAAACTAAACATGGGAGACTGTTGATTCTCCAGCTGATTTGCTGACACTGATAAATTACATCACCTCTATATGCCTGTTTCCATCGTCAGATATAAACTTGTTTACCTGGATTACAAGTCTTTGAGGTGGAGACTCTTTCAATTTGTGTATGTAAAATGCTTAAAGCATAGGACCCTACTATATGTAGGAACTAGCTCTTTCAGAAATTTTTCAATTAAACATTTTTTTCTATTGGAAAATGCCTATTCTTGATCCTAAAACTTCACAAAAACACTCCAGACTTGATTTTTTTTTTTTTCAGGAAAGATTTCCTATTTCCAGGATGGAATTTCTGGTCAGAACTGGAGAGCAAGAGAATAAACACCTGATCAGTGATTTGCATGGGGTTCTTCTCAGAAACTTAAGTTTTGCTCTTCCATTTTTCAGTTGACTCTTATAACCAGCAGGCCTTTTTATGCGGTGTTTCTTCCAGTCTTTCCTTTTAGACTTGTTCCACTTAGTATACTCACTGATGTTGGGACTTGAAATGAGGCATCCCACATCTTAGGTGAATGACCTGAACTATTGGTCTGTAGCATTCAGACCTTCTTTGCTTTTTCTTATTTTTTTTTCTTGGAGAAGCTTCTAAAGGTGTTGAGGAGGAAAAATTCTGAAATCTCAGTTTTGTGCAATGGGAAAACCACCTCCCATGAAACTCTATGGCCACATCCACATGAGTGTGGACATTTGGTTCTCTGGGGACAACTAGCAGCAGGACACCTTGTGCTGCTGCTAGTTGTCTCTGGGGAATGCCTGTGCCACACACCTTCTGGCACGGAGCAGGTAACCCCAGGTGGGGTAGGGGAGGCTGGGGCCAGCACTGGGCTGGCCCCAGAAGCATTACCTGGGGTCCTGCTAGCAGCTGAAGTGTGGCTCTGGCTGTTCAGGCTCTGGTTTGGGGTGGCACATGCTACCCCCATAATGCCACTCTCTTTTTTTTTTTTTGTGTGTGTGTGTGTTTTTTTTTACCCCTGGATATCCAGGGATCAAAACCTTCTGTGTGCTGCTCCCTTGCCACATGGAGAACAGTTGAACGTGGAGTATCTGGCACCACAGACGGATCTGTAGGATCTGTAGTGCCACATACTGCATGGCCACAGTAATTTGGACACAGACTGTGAGAAGCCTGAAGGGGGCCTAACTATATCATGGAAGTCAGCGTTGTCCTAAGACATGCCATACCTGCTAGCTTCTGAGCCAGAAGCAGTGTAGGTATGTTAGTGCCAAGAGGCATGGTATGTCTCACCATAGTGTTACCTTGTGTGTGTATAGACATAGACTTGTCTGTAACATAAACAATATCAACTGTGTTTAACCCCAGTTCATTTACAGCTGTGGCTATCAAGTACTGTCAGTAGGAACCTTGAGCCTACTGCCCAAAAAGGCAGTGGCCTCAATATGTTTACAGTGATACGATATTTGCTTAATTACATTAATTGATTTCAGCTGTTGTGGTTACACACAAGGACAGGGAATCTATGAGATAGCAAGGAAATAAACCACTTAGGACTTTATAGTTCACTTTTATTTATAACTGGGCATGGCTTGGAAGCAAGTCTTAGGGTGTTGTTAAATGCTACCCTTGGCACAAGTTAAATACACTTAAAATGCAAGTGGAAAACTTGTGCAGCATGCAGTCTGAAAGTATCTTAAAGTTATGCCTCTTTGGTCAAGTAATATATTCAGCTGGTATTACACAACAGGTTGCACTAACATCAGTCTGCTCCATGGGGCCAATATGAATAATTTGCAGTCCTCCAGCATCCCAGGATGCACTGTTGTGCCCCCCCCCATTTGAACAATCTATCCTCACAAACTCTACTGTTCCAGAGGTATGGAGAACCGAGGGGACCTGGGCAGCTGCCATAGAACCACAGAGGAGCCACTGGAGGGCATGAGGGTAGACCTGGAAGGTATTAATCATACCCCGTTTGCCAGTCTTCTAGCAGGAAGCCAGAGCTGTGCAGGTCAGAGTTGGTATTTCCCCTTAATATGCAATTGTTCACAGCAAATTTTAACTTTAATACTGCATAATGTTCCCTGGATTTAGCATGTGCAAATTGTAATGTGTAATGACACCTCTAGTGTTTACTAATTTGTGCTGTACCTGCTTTTAAAGGAGCTAATGAAGACTTCCTGGGGTTGTCACATGTCTGGGGTTACTCTTAAGAAGCAGGGGTTGTTCTTAAGGTGTGGTGTTGTGGTGTGTGTTTTGGGTCCTGTGCCAGCAGGTTTGAAGTTCAAGGCCAGGTGTTACCACTGTACCTGTCCCTGGCCTGGTGCATGCTAGATTTTTCAGGGGAGGACAGCAGGGAATTCGGGATGCACTGTTTACCAGAGCGCCCCAGGGAGTAAGTAGGAATAATGGGTGCAAACTAGTGGAGAGTAGATTTAGGTTAGACATTCGGAAGATTTTTTTACAATAAAGTTGGCTAGAGTCTGGAATGGGCTTCCAAGACAGGTGGTGCTATCACCTAAATTGGAGGTTTTCAAGAAGAGGCTTGACAATCGCCTGGCTGGGGTCATCTGACCTCGGTCCTCTTTCCTGCCAGGGGCAGGGGGTTGGACATGATGATCCATTGGGTCCCTTCCAACTCTATAATCTATGAATCTGGAAGGCAATGATGAGAGAAGAGTTGTCGGATTTTGATCTTGTACTGAGACTGCTCAAAGGCCTCAAAGTGATCTTCAGATAAAATACTCAATTTCTTGGAGCTCCACCTGTCTTTGTACATCTCACCATGACCTAAGCAATTTACGTAACTATCATTAGCATCAGAAGAAATCTCAGATTCTGGCTGCCGGTGACTTAGTTAGCTACTACAAGCTAAAACTTCCACGTGCCAGAAAAATGTGGAGTTGTATATATGTCTATGCTGATTAATCGAGTACCATTTTCTTTAGCTAGCATTCAGTGAGCTGCATTGGTTAGCCACAGCAAAATGAGAACACAGTTCAGAATTGTTTTGCCTGAGCCCTGGCAGAATGTCCTCTGGTGGACATTCACAAGGCTGATGTGTTTGGGCCCCAAAATACCATACATATGTTTTATTAAGCTCTTTCTTGGTATAATTAGCCTGAGATACAATTTTGTTCTTTGGTCTCTATGGCAGACTTTTAGAAACCAGACTTTCTGTTTGTTTTCCCATCATAAAAATGAGACTATGGAACCCAGATGCCCTAGACTTCCTGAACCAGTGCTAACCCTCTGGTAGCTTACCACACTTGGGATTCATAATTCCTTCCTCAGTGACATGTAATAGGTAGAGCACATAATACACACGCAGGTTTTGCAAAAAAATTTTAAGCACAATTATTCTTATTTTAGAGAGCACAGAACATATACAGATCCAGACATTTAGGAGTATGCTGCTGCCTCCATTTCTTCACCATTCTGGAACACCCCTGGGGCTTGGATCAAGGTCCTCTGGAGTGTAGGATCCTTCTCCTCCAGATCATATAGTTTCTTTGTCTGACTCTTGCAGTTCATGCCATTCCACTCCCATGCTTTATAAAATGGCTGGTGAGTGATTCTGTCTTCTTTAAATCCCTATCTATCTATCTATCTATCTATCTATCTATCTATCTATCTATCTATCTATCTGTATATGTAGCAGTATATGTATGTGGGGATTTAAAGAAGACAGAATCACTCACCAACCATTTAGACGGCATGAGAGTGGAATATAGGTAGACAAAGTTCTTTGGGTAAATGTGATATCTTTTATTAGACCAACTAAATAGTTCAAAATGCTGTTCTTTGCAAGCTTTTGGGCACAAACACCCTTCTTCAGGCATAGGGAGAGTCTGGTGGTGTTTTGTGTGCTCTCCTGGGTGGAATGGAAGCCAATATGCAAAATGCAGGTTGGTGAAAATGCAAATGAGTGGCAGTAAAGGTTAAGGGAATGAGAAACAATAGGTGTGAGACAGGTAGGTGGCGGGAGGAAGGGGCAATTTTGAGCTGGTGATAGAATGTAGTTGGTAAATTTCAGGCAGGTTACCTGGGGTCATCAGGTGGCAGGCAGGTTATAATGTGCCAGAAATCCAATGTCAATATTTAGTCCATGATTTTTTTGTATCCAATAGATTTATAAAGTGAAGTTCGTAGGCTTGTCTAGGGAAGTTGTTTGAAGATTCGAACTGAGATACTGGAGAGACAGCGGTTGTCTTGTGAGAAGTGTGCACCCACAGGTAATTGGGTGTTTTGTCTTGGATAGATTTTCAGTGTGCATACCAGAATGATGTGTGCGTACAGGAAACCCTCACTATTCGTGAACTCCAGGTTCGCAGATGCAAATATTCACGGGGGAGGGCAGATCTAGGAGGTGGGCATAGAGCAAGCACTGGGGATGTGGAGGGAGGCGGCGGTGGTGGCATCTTCTCCCTTGGAGGCAGCTGTGGCAGTGCTCGGGGGGGAAGGGGTCGGTCTTCAGGTGCTGCAGGGGAGCCCTGGGGATGAGGAAGGAGGTGGTGGCGGCAGCAGTGGCAGCATCTTCTCCACTGCTGCTGCCGGAGGCAGCCATGGTGGTGCTTGGAGCAGCCATGGAGGTACTCTGGGGGAAGGGGCTGGCCCCCAGGTGCTGCAGGGGAGCAGGGGTGGCTGTGGGCCCTGACAGGGAGCCCTGTCAGTATTCGCAGATTGTGCCATTTGCAGGGATCTTTGGAATATATCCCCCATGAATGGTGAGGGTCTCCTGTATATCTATATATCTCCATAGATAGACATAGTTATATATATTAGGGCAGTGTGAAGCTTTGGTAGCTAATTTGATTCAGAGGAGATTTGGCCCAATTCAGGGACTGAATCTCTGAATCCGAATTGAATTAGAAGACCAAGTAAAAGCTCTGAATTGGTCTGAAGCATCCGAATCAATTTGGAAAAAGTTTCAGAAAAGATCTGGTGATTTGGAGATTCAGCCATAGACTAAACAGCTAGTCTGTTGGGGTTGGGAGGGGGTGGGGGGCGGTTGAAGGGACATGGGGGAAGGAGGAATTGGGGCTGGGGCTGAGCTGGGACAAGCTGCCCAGCTGGTGTGGGGGGCATGTTACTTGGGGAGGGGGCTATGCCTGCTGCAACTTGACCATCTGGGGTTGCGGGGGGTGGTATGCAGGCATGGCTCACTCCAGGCAGAAGGGGGCAAGTGGCAGCAGGGCATAGCCCCCGCTCCCAGCACTGATGTGGGGAGAAACTACTGCAGGCCTGACTGCTAGCCTATTGTGTTACCAGTTACCAATCAATCATGATTCACTCAGGGACCAGCTCAATACACAATAGATAGCTAATATAATGAGTAAACGAGCAAGGATTAACACCTACAAAACCACAGACTAAGGAGTGGGAAGAATCAATACAGACAATCAAGACAGACACAGTCAGTTGCACAAGCACCCGTGTCACGAGTTTTGTCTGTCAGCAGCTAGGGGTGCAGGGCCCCAGAACCCCCCTGCACTGATCTCTTTAACAGCTGGTAGGCTTTGTGACCTCAGCAATGGCTAGCAGGCCTGCAGTTTTCACCCCGCTGTGCCTTAACATGCACAGGGTCATCTATGTCACGAGTTTTGCCTGTTAGCAGCCAGAGGTACAGGGCCCAAGAAGCCAGACTCACCCTGCACCTATCACCTTGAAACTTGGCAGATTTCGTGGGCTCAGCAGTGGTGACCACCCCTGCAGTTTTCACATCTGCTGTGGCGTAACACATATACATGACATGAGTTTGGCTTTACAGAATTTGGGGTGTAGTTTCCCCCAAGCCCCTGCATCTATCTCCTTGAAACTTAGCAGGCTTCATGCTCTCAGCAGAGGCTACCACCCGGCATGTTTTATCCAAATCGGACAAAAAACAATAAAGTTATAGATATTTCATTGATTCCCCATTATACCCTGTGGGTGGATCTCCGAAGCGGCCCCGAAGCTTCGGATCCAATTTGGCTGAATTGAAGCAGGAAACTGATCTAGAACTCCAGATTGGATCGTTGGCATCTGAATCAGCCAGATCCGAAGCCAAATCAAATAGCTGCCTATTCGCACAGACCTAATATATAGAGAGCTATAGAGATAAATACATCTATTTATCTCTCTATCTCTCTATCTAGATAGAGAGATAGATAGCTAAGGGTTTAAAGAAGACAGAATCAGTCACCAGCCATATATTCAGTGGTCAGTATTTAGTCAGTATTTGATGCAATAACTTCTCTTCTTTTTTGTAGGTTTTGTCTCAGTATGGAGGGAAAGGACAACAGAAAAGGTAAATAAGCTCCACATTCAAAATGGAGCATACCGTCTGATGCAGATACTGAGTTCTCAACAGGATTCATAAATTGTGCATACATTTCCCAGATTTTTGCATCTTTAAGTTAGTTGCTTCCAACTTAATTTCCTTGTAATAAAGAACAAAGCACATACTATAAACATGAATGGATTATTAGAAATGTGCACTGGATGCTAGAAATTATGTACATCTTCCACTTACTTGTATTGTTGTTAATCTTAAGCAAATACATACCTAGTTAAGTTTCAGGAAGTGCACTATAAAGTTTAGCCTTTATACTTCAAAATGGTATGTGTACAGTAGAAAAGTAATCAAAATATTCATAGGGGAAAAATTTCATTAATACTGTATCTCACAGATTTGTTTATGTTCATAAGTATGTTCTCAATTAGCCATAGATATTTAGCAAGGAGTTTTCAGATAACCTCTGACACAAGTGTGTGACCCTTTTTGATATCTTACAGACTGCTTTGAGTTACTTCCTTATGGGAACTTTAAGTGGCTCATCTGGTTTGTACTAAAAAGCTTGAACTTCAGACAGATTTTTATGTAGATTACAAATATTATCTGTGGAAAATACCTCCTCTCTCACCATATAATTTGCAGTGCACCACTGCTCATGTATATTTTATATAGCTGTGACACTCAAGGGATATATATGCAAAGAAATGGAAATGTAAGGGAAATCGATGTATTGATGGGGTTTTTTTTCCCTCTTAACTAATACTGGCTTGTAAAAGTTGTGATTGTGATTTCCTTCTCCTGGGGCTAATTCTATACCGACTCCAGCTTTAGAATAGCTCAGATCAAACTCAGGAGTGTTCTAAAATACACTAGCTGCCTCTGACTTCCAGGGGTCATTCTGCTACCTACGAATTGCTAGGCCAACCAGCACTCCTACCATGAATGCTTTGTAATCTATGATCTTCATATCAGTTCTCTGTTGGGAGATACCGAGTGATGATGTGGAAATAGGCTATGGTGATATTACTCCAACTACAGATTACACAAATTTCAGGAAATCATCAGCCTGGAGGTCTCCTAGCACTGCAGCTCCTTTTGTTCTGCTATTGTATCATCATTCTTGGAGCATAATTTCCACAGTCAGTCTGTGGAAGCTTGTGTCTTGTAGTCCTAGAATCCTTACTTGTCAAATACTCCTGCTGCCTATCGGCATTGTCACTCATAGATTTCATAGATTTCATAGACATTTGGGCTGGAAGGGACCTTGAATATCATCGAGTCCAGCCCCCTGCCCAAAGGGCAGGAAATCAGCTGGGGTCATAGGATCCCAGGAAGAAACACATCCAATTTTCTCTTGAAGGTGTTCAAAGTAGGTGCTTGAACCACCTCCAGTGGCAGGCTGTTCCAGACCTTGGGGGCTCAGACAGTAAAGAAGTTTTTCCTTATGACTAGCTTGAAACGGTCTTGCAGTAGTTTATAACCATTCAACCTTGTCATCCCTTGGGGCGCTCTGGTGAACAAACGTTCCCCCAGATCCTGGTGAACACCCCTTATAAACTTATAGGTGGCCCTGAGCCTGCGCTTTTCCAGGCTGAAGAGTCCCATAGCTCTCAGCCTCTTGTCATAAAGTCTGTTTTCCTGACCTTTGATCATGTGTGTGGCTCTCCTCTGGACTCTATCAAGCTTCTCCACATCATTTTTGAATTGTGGAGCCCAAAACTGGACGCAGTACTCCAGCTGCGGCCTCACCAAGGCTGAGTACAATGGGAGAATGACGTCCTAGGATTTGCTTGAGAAGCATCTGTGGATGCAAGCCAGGATTTTGCTCAGTTTACTAACTGCAGCATCACGTTGCAGGCTCATGTTCATCTTGTGGTCAATCCTGACCCCCCAAGTCCCTCTCATCCATAATGCTAGTCAGTGTAGCACTGCTGAGCCTATAGACATGCTGCAGGTTTTTCCTCTCAAGGTGGAGAACCTTGCATTTTTCAGTGTTAAACACCATCAGGTTCTCATCCGCCCATTTCCTGAGCCTGTCAAGGTCAGCCTGGATTACCCCCGGTCCTCAGGTGTAGATGCTTTACCACAAAGTTTGGTATCATCGGCAAACTTGGCCAGTCCACTTCTGACTCCAATGTTCACATCATTAGTAAAGATGTTGAACAATATAGGTCCAAGGACAGAGCCTTGAGGGACCCCACTGGTCACAAGGCACCGTGATGATTGACTTCTGTCAAACACCACCCTCTGGGTCTGACCATAGAGCCAACTCCCCAGCCAGCGGATTATGGTGAATCCGAGGCCACAGTTGGACAGTTTTGCCAAGAGGTGATCATGGGATACCAGATTGAAGGCTTTTTTAAAGTCAAGATATACAACATCAATCTCTTCCAGCTTGTCCAGGTGATAGGTCACCTGGTCATAAAAGGAAATGAGATTGGTCAAGCACAACCTACCTGCAACAAACCCATGCTGGTTATCCTACAGGGTGTTGCCATCAGCCAGTCCATTAAGAATGGCCTCTTTGATAATCTTTTCTAAGACCTTCCCTGGGATAGAGGTCAGGCTGATGGTCCTGTAGTTTGACGGAACCACTTTCCTCTTTTTCTTGAAGATAGGCACCACATTGGCCTTCTTCCAATCATTGGGCGCTTCACCAGAGTGCCAGGAGCTCTCTAAGGTCTGTGCCAGGGGCTAAGCTATGATGCAGGTCAGCTCCTTGAGTACTCTGGGGAGTAAATTGTCAGGGCTGGCTGACTTGAAGGTGTCCAGCCTCTCAAGGTGTTCCTTCATGAGGTCAGCATTGATGGAGGGCAAGGAACCACCTTGACTCAGGCGTCCCTGTCCCGTAATGGGCAGGGGTGTCCCATGGGACTTGTGGAAGACCGACGCAAAGGACCCATTTAGTAAGTTGGCCTTTTCCTGGGCATCGGTTGTCACTTGTCCCATCTGGTTCAGCAGGGGTCCAATCTTGCCCTTGCTTTTCCTCTGGCTCCCCACATATCTAAAAAAGGACTTTTTATTGTCCTTGATACTTGTAGCCAGTTGGAGTTCCATCACAGCCTTGGCTTTCCTGGTTCACTCCCTGCAGGTCCAGACCAGTGCAGTATATTGCAGTATATTCCTCCTTCGAGGTGGATCCCATCCTCCATTTTCTGTAGGTCTGTCTTTTTAGATGCAGGAAGACCTCTAGTTCCTTGTTGAGCCCAGGGGAGGGGGCTGCTGTGACCTTTTGCTGCCTTTCCTCTGAGACAGAATAGACTTAGCTTGTGCATCTAGGATTGCTCCTTTGAGGAGCAACCACTCTTCCTGGACTCCCCTCCCCTTGGGGTTGTGGTCCCTTAGGGCCTCACCAAGAAATCTCCTGAGCTTGTCAAAGTCAGCCCTCCTGAAGTCGAGGACCTCTGTACTGCTGACTGACTTGACAGCATTTCGGTGGATGGTGAAGGTGATCAGCTCGTGGTCACTGTCACCCAGCTTCCCTTCAATCATTAGGTCACTGATTAGGTCATCACTGGTTGCTAGTACCAGGTCAAGCAGTGCTTTGTCTCCCTTTGGCCCATAGATTTCTTGAGTCAGATAGAGCTCATCCATGCACATGAGAAAGCTTTGCGACCGTTCAGATTTGGCCGAGTGCTCTTCCCATGAGATGTCTGGGTAGTTGAAGTCTCCCATTACAACCATGGACCAGGAGCCAATTCCCTGGTAAACTCCTGGTCAATCTCTTGATTCTGGGAGGGAGGTCTGTAGTAGACTCCCACCATTGTATCCCCTGTGCCATGTTCCCCATGGATTTTAACCCAGAGAGTCTCTAGTCATCCACCCTGGGTGCTGGTGTCGGCTTGTAGGGACGCATAGCTCTCCTTGACATAGACAGCTACACCTTCACCCCTTTTGTCCACTCAAACCCTCCTGTACAGGGTATAGCCGTCTATATCTGTGGTCCAGTCATGGGTGGAGTCCCACCAGGTTTTCGTTAACCCTATGACATCATAATTGTTTGTATTGAGTAGGAGGACAAGTTCCTCCTGTTTATTCCCCACGCTTCTGGCATTGGTGTACAGGCATGCAAGTGTCCCCTTGGTGGCCCTTGCCTTGCCTGCAGCTTGCTCTAGGGCTGTGGCAGGGGTGGGCTCCCTTAAGTGCCTTGGCCTGCTGTCTTTGCAAGGGTTGCTCAGTGGGCCAGCAGTGGCGGTAGCTCCCCCTCCCCGAGCAGGCTTAGTTTAAAGCCTGGTGGAGCAGGTCAGCCAGTCTGGTTGAGAACAGCCTACTCCACAGTGGAGAGAGGTGGAGGCCATCCCTTCCCAGAAGCTCGCTGCCTCTCACCAAAGAGTGGACTGTGGTCATGGAAGCCGAAGCCTTCCCGATGACACCAGTGCCACAGTCTTTGGTTCACTACCTGGATCCTCCTCGCCTTTCTCAGCCCGTAGCCTGAAACTGGAAGGATTGAGGGAAACACTACCTATGTCCCCAACCCCTTAAGCCCCGCTCCTAAATCCCTGTAGTGCTTCATGACACAGCTGGGAGGGTTCTGTGCCATGTCATTGGTGACCACATGGATAAGGAGCATAGGGTAGTGGTCAGTGGGCTGCAGGAGTTTAGGGATCATCTCCGCAATGTCTCAGATACGGGCTCCTGGGAAGCAGCAGACTTCCTGGGCCAAGAGGTCAGGGTGTTAGATTGCCCCCTCCGTCCCCCTTAGGATGGAGTTTCCCACAACAAACACTTTGCATTTTGTCTTAGGGAGAGCGGGTGCAGTAGCTACAGTTGAGCCTGTGTTGCCTGAGAGAGCTGGCAACTTAGCAGGCTCTGCTGGGGCTGCAGGAGGTTCATACCTGTTCATACTCTCACACTGTTCTCACAAGGGATACATTCAGACATTTGGGGAGGTTGTAGGGAGGTTAGATCAAGTTAAAAATGGCCACCAGATCTAAGGTAAGTCAGGATGCAGGGTGAGGGGGGACTAGCAGAGTCTGTGGGGTGGGGGGAGGGCGGGGCTTAGCGGGATCAGTGAGGCTAGCAAGGCTCTCTTCTCCCCACAGGACCAGGGGTTATTTTTAGCCCCCTGACATTGTCTCCCCCACTCCCAGAAGAACAACTCCCTCTGTGAACCATCCCCAACCTGGGCTTACTTCCTTGGCTCCCAGCACTGGTGAACATGGGTAAAACCAACACAGGGATTGGCTTGTGGGATGGGGGGTTTGGTGGGCAGTGGGTGGGGCAAGGGGCCAGTGGTGGTCTAAAAACAGCCCGGTGCTGGGGGGAGGAGAGGAAAGGGGGAGGCGTTAGGAAATGCACAGCCCTGGGGTTATGCTGAGTTTTTTGAGTTCTTTTTCTTCCTCCTCCAAGGTCCAGGAGTAAGAAGCAATAACAAAAGAACATTCCTCTCTTTTTTTACTTATTAAAGCTTCTTCAAGCAAGGGTGTCTTTCTTTTGTGTAGTTGTTGCAAATGGACAATAATAGTAACACAATGAAATGTTTCTGCTATAACATGATAAGTAGATACCTGATGTGCAAGGTACGTATTCTGCAAAAGCATCATTTTTAGGGGAGATCCAAGGGGCAGATCTACTTGCATGATGTAAAAACATATTAGTAATAATGGATTTTGACAATTTCTTCAGATAGCGTAAAGATTTGAAAAAATAGGTCAGAATGTACATCACAGATTTTAATAAAGTTTGTTAATACTTGCAATAGCTTCTTGAGGTTTGTGCATATTTGTTATGAATGCCTACTAATGAATATTATGAATAGTTGATCATTGCAGGTTTACATTTACAGAAAAATGAATCATATGACATTTGGGGAAATGGTTCAACTCAGAATCTGACTCCACCATTACCAGATGCAGTGGATATTAAAATGTATTTTGATTGGGAATTCATGGCAGAGAGACATGATGTCAGAGATTCTCTAATATTAACACAGAACAGGACATACATGAGAGCCTCCTCTGAAAACAAAACTAAAACTGAAAACCAAAATAACCAAGCTAAAACACTTTTCCATTGAGGAAAGGCTGAAAGTGCATGTCTACAAGAGATACTTAACTTATCATTATCATAGTTTACTGTGAAGTAAGCATATGTGTCTACAGGTGCACATGCTTACTTCACTGTATTTTTTTCCTAATCCCGAGTAAATTTGCTAACTGCAAATGCAAGTAGAAAATTTTACATGAAATTAAAAATGGCACAGTAGTTCTCATGTAGATGCCTAACTGAGAGCAAAATCTGTTCCTAGTCAGCCATCCACCAGGGGGTGGGACATTGCTTCCTGCCCCTGGGAGCCTGCTGCTGGGGTGGGCTCCACCACAGAAGCCTAGATAGGGACTACATCCCCTTGCCCCAGCAGCAGGAGCCCCTCTTTCTGAGATACCGATTGGGGAGTGGGAACTGGGAAATCCTTATCTCCCAGCTCCTGCTCTGCATTTGCAATCAGGGAGTGGGGGGATGGGAGACCCTTGTTTCAACCACCAGCTCTGTGACCATACGGGCTGATACTGAGAGACTCTTATCTCCCAGCCTGAGCTCTGTGGTCATGGGGCTTGGGCTGGGAGACACTTATAACCTCCAGCTGCCACACGCATGCACAGTCCTAGCTGGGGAAAGCCCAGACCCATCACATCTTTGACAGGCCTGAGGCTTGCTGGTTGCAGTGGAGCTGTGAGGCTCCAGATGACAGACATCCCCAGGTACCTCTCCACCTTCACCTGCACTGCTACATCCCCTCCCCACCCCCAGCCTGTCCCTCACTCCCTGATGCCTCCATTTCCATTTTCACTGACTCATTTTCTTGCCTAGATTACATGCCAGCTGCTGGATTTTTTACTATTCCTTCCATCCAGGAACAGCACACACACCAACTGCAGGTGCTTCCTCAGCCTGACAAAGGGATTTTCAACTTGAAATCTTGCTAAGATATATTTCTCCAACTATTCAGTTGGTCTACTAAAAGATACCAGATTGACCCAAAGAACCTTGTCTGCCAGTGCCATGTCCTTAGACCAATACGGCTACAACCTACATGCCTAGCACCTGTCCCCAGTTAGCTGACCAGAAGGATGCAGGGCCTGGGCACATCTAAGACCCAGTGCTGGGGTTGGCAGGGAGAGTTCTCTGAGAGCTACTGGAGAAGAAGGTCCTGCAGGAAAGGAAAGAAAGGCTCTGTGACAGTTTGGCTGCCTGAGATGCTGCTGGTGCTACTGCGCTGCTTACTTACCTGTTGTTATTTAAAGTGGTGGACCAAGCTGAGGCTGTAGGGGAGGAGGAGGCCTCATTGGGGCACACTACCATGTCATGCAGAGGTCAGTGAGGGCACGCCTTAACACACACACGAAGTCACACATGTCACCAGTTTTGCTTGTCAGCAGCTTGAGGTGCAGCTTCTTAGAAACCCCCTTACCTATCTCCTTGAAACTTGGCAGGCTTCTTGGCTTCAGCAGGGGCTACTGCACCTGCTGTTTTCACTCCACTGTGCCTTAATACACACACAGTCACACGTCATGAGTTTTGCTTGTCAGTACCATGAGGCACAGTTTCCCAGAAACCCCTGTGCCTATCTTCTTGAAACTTGACAGGCTTTGTGGCCTCAGCAGGGGCTACCAGGCCTGCTATTTTCATTTTAATCAGGGAATAAATGACAAAGTTATAGGCATTTTCATGATCCCCCATTATAGCCTATGGGCAAAATGTCAAAACAAGTTGTAACAGCTCTGAAGCAGCAAAACAGTTTCGACAAAATGAAACAGAACAGTGCTTTGAAAAAGTGGAATGAAACACTGTCCATTTGAAATGGCAAAATGGAAGTCAAAATGGAACGGTGTTGTTTTGCACAGGCCTAGTATCTAGACAGTGTATCAGTAAGAGGCTATAGCCATTTGTGAAGATATTTGCCCTAATGACTTGCCTTTACATATAAGAGATCACATAGCACTCCCCAGACCATGAGCTAGGTATAGCCCAAGCCATTTTCCAGCTGTCTCCTTAAAGCTACCCCACCTTGGCTTTGCAGGGGATACAATTTCTGCCCCATTGGGAGAAGAGGGTTCCTGCTAGGACCCAGGAACACTTCCTTTCCAGCAAAGCATGCCTCTCACTGAGACATACATATTTGGGCTTGTCCTTTTCATCCTGGCTTTACATCTTTCTCTCTCTCTCTCTCAACTGTCCAGGACAGCTTCAAGAGAAGGGCTTAAGAGTGCAGTGGGTAATGCCTAGCTCATAGCCTGGTGGTAGGAGCATGTTGTTGGGAAGTGGAAAATATGATGGGCAAGTGGTCCTTGTCCATGTGGGTACTAATGATGCAGCCAGGAGAAGCCCTGATCACCTGATGGCAGGCTACAGTGCTCTGGGCGGCGTGCTGAGGGAGATCAGTGCACAGGTGGTATTCTCTTTTGTCCTACCAGTGAGTGGACGTGGAAGACGACACGAGAACTGCATTAGAGAGACCAACTGGCAGCTTCGGCAATGGTGTCTCGAGGCAGGCTTCGGCTTCTTGGGCAATGACCCGCACATCATGACGAGGAACATGCTCAGCTGGGATGGGCTTCACCTGTCCCCCAAAGGTAAGCGTGTGTTCTCTTCTAGGTTGACAGATCTCCTCCGGTGGGCTTTAAACTAGGCTTGTCAGGGGGAGGGGAAGATGAGGGTGAGGGAAGCCGTGGACCACCAAACCATGTGGCACCCACAAGGACAGCCCAGCCTGAAGAAGGAGAACATCGGGAACCTGCAATCCATGGGGTGGCCAGCAGTACAGCACAGGTAAGCAATAAGCAGGTAAGCAATAAGGGGCCCTTTGGGAATCAGAGCTGGTGGGCAGCAAAGGCATCAGTCACAGGGCTCAAATGCCTATATACTAATGCTAGGAGCATGGGGAGCAAGCAGGATGAACTAGCACTCCAGCTTGCAGAAAATACCTACGACTTAGTAGGGCTAACAGAAACCTGGTGGGAATCTTCCCACGACTGGGCGGTACATATTGAGGGTTATAAGCTGTACAGAAAGGACAGGGTGGGGAAGAAAGGGGGAGGGGTTGCGCTCTAGGTCAATGAGTGATAAACATCGACCCTCATCAAGACAGAATCGAAGGAGGAGAAAGTAGAATGATTGTGGGTTAGGTTACATGGGGGTCAAGGAGAAAGGGATTTGGTGGTAGGGGTCTGCTGCAGACCCCCACACCAAGGGAAAGAGCTAGATTTGGGGCTCCTGAGGCAGCTCTCAGAGACCGTAAAAACTAAGGAGGTGGTAGTCATGGGGGACCTAAACTACCCAGACATCTGCTGGGAGACGCAGACAGCAAAGTCCCACCATTCACGCAGGTTCCTATCCTGTGTACAGGACCTCCACCTGACGCAGGAGGTACATGGTCCCACTAGGGGGAATGCCATACTGGACCTGGTATTGGCAACGGGGGATGACATGGTAGGAGACCTACAGATCGGTGGTCACCTGGGGGACAGTGATCATCAAATAATAGAATTCATCATAAGACATCGAGTGGGTAAGGTAACTAGTAGGGTGAAAGTGCTAGACTTTAGGAAAGCTGATTTCAATGCACTCAGGCGATTAGTCAAGGACGCACTGCAGAGTAGGAGTTTTGAAGAGACAGGAGCCCAGGAAGGGTGGCTGTGCCTTAAGGAAATGATCCTTTGGGCACAGAGGGAGACGATTCTGATGCGAGGAAAAAGAGGGAAAAGGACCAGAAAGCTTCCCTGGCTGACCAGAGAAATCCAGAGCAGCCTACAAGCTAAAAGGGGAGCATATAAAAAGTGGAAACAGGGAGAGATTACCAAAGAGGAGTATACCTCCTCTGCTCAAACTTGTAGGGAGGCAGTTAGACAGGCCAAAGCTACCATGGAGCTGAGGATGGCATCCCAAGTTAAGGATAACAAGAAATTGTTTTTTAGATATATAGGGAGTAAAAGGAAGGCCCAGGGTGGAATAGGACCCCTACTAAATTGGCAGAAGCAATTGGTGATGGACAGGGGGGACAAGGCTGAACTCCTCAATGAGTTCTTTGCCTCAGCATTCCTAAGCAAGGGGTAGGACAAGTCTCTCACTGGGATTGTAGAGAGGCAGCAGCAGGGAGCCAGAATACCATGCGTAGACCCTGAGATGGTGCAGAGTCACTTGGAGGAACTGAATGCGTTTAAGTCGGCAGGCCTGGATGAGCTCCATCCGAGGGTACTGAAGGCACTGGCTGACGTCATTGCACAGCCACTGGCAGGAATATTTGAACACTCGTGGCGCACGGGCCAGGTCCTGGAGGACTGGAAAAGGGCCAATGTGGTCCCCATTTTCAAGAAGGGGAGGAAGGAGGACCCGGGCAACTATAAGCCAGTCAGTCTCACCTCCATCCTTGGCAAAGTCTTTGAAAAAATTATCAAGGCTCACATTTGCGAGAGCCCGGCAGGACAAATTATGCTGAGGGGAAACCAGCACGGGTTCGTAGCAGGCAGATCATGCCTGACTAATCTAGTCTCTTTTTATGACCAGGTTACAAAATGCCTGGACGCAGGAGTAGGGGTTGACGTCATATACTTAGACTTCAGGAAGGCCTTTGATACGGTATCCCACAACATACTGGTGAACAAGTTAAGAGGCTGTGACTTGGATGACTACACAGTCCAGTGGGTGGCAAATTGGCTAGAGGGGCACACCCAGAGAGTCATAGTGGATGGGTCGGTATCGACCTGGAAGGATGTGAGCAGTGGAGTCCAGGAGGGCTCGGTCCTTGGACTGATACTCTTCAATATCTTTATCAGCGACTTGGACGAGGGAGTGAAGTGTACTCTGTCCAAGTTTGCAGATGACACAAAAATGTGGGGAGAAGTAGATACACCGGAGGGCAGGGAACAAGTACAAGCAGACCTGGATAGGTTGGACAAATGGGCAGAAAACAACAGAATGCAATTCAACAAGGAGAAATGCAAAATACTGCACCTAGGGAGGAAAAATGTCCAGCACACCTACTGCCTAGGGAATGACCTGCTTAGTGGAACGGAAACGGAAAGGGATCTTGGAATCCTAGTGGACTCCAAGATGAACATGAGTCGGCAGTGTGACGAAGCCATCAGAAAAGCCAATGGCACTTTATCGTGCATCAGCAGATGCATGACGAATAGGTCCAAAGAGGTGATACTTCCCCTCTATCGGGCACTGGTCAGACCGCAGTTGGAATACTGCATGCAATTTTGGGTGCCGCACTTCAAGGGAGATGTGGATAACCTGAAGAGGGTCCAGAGAAGAGCCACTCGTATGGTTAAGGGCTTGCAGGCCAAGCCCTATGAGGAGAGATTGGGGCACCTGGACCTCTTCAGCCTCCGCAAGAGAAGGTTGAGAGGCGACCTCATGGCTGCCTATAAGTTCATCACGGGGGCACAGAAGGGAATTGGTGAGGTTTTATTCACCAAGGCGCCCCCGGGGGTTACAAGAAATAACGGCCATAAGCTAGCAGAGAGCAGATTTAGACTAGACATTAGGAAGAACTTCTTCACAATTCGAGTGGCCAAGGTCTGGAATGGGCTGCCAAGGGAGGTGGTGCTCTCCCTTACCCTGGGGGTCTTCAGGAGGAGGTTAAATGGTCATCTAGACCCAGCACTCTTTCCTGTCTATGCAGGGGGTTGGACTCGATGATCTATTGAGGTCCCTTCCGACCCTAGCATCTATGAATCTATGAATCTATGAATAAGTGCCCTAATCACTAGGCTTTTGGGCAAAAAGCTAGAAACACCTTCATTCTCTATCTAACATCCATAAATCATGGATTTTTCTCTGACTTTGCTTTTGGGACTTACTTGAAATAATGTGTGCGCCAAAGTAATTTTATTTCTCACCGTGCAGCTGTTTGGTCATAGTACAGACTCCTCAGGATCATCAGTAAGTTATGCTGAATCCCAAATTGTGCATAAGTGCCCAACACTGCAGTTACACAGCTAAATACACAGCACTTAGGCCTGTGAAGGGGAAATCGGATCTGACCCAAAGAATAGCCCCGAAAGGATAGATGCAAACATAAAGCACGTAATTTAGGTAGATCTTTTGTTTCTTTCCTTGGTCTGCTTACCCTGTTTTTCAAGACACCAGATGCTTTATCAAATAACAAGACCCACAGAACTTAAACTTAAATGGCTTGCCTAATGCAGTGGTTCTCAAACTTTTTCACACTGGAACCCATTGTGCCTGACCTCCTGCAGCCTCAGATCCCTGATTCTCCTCCCCCTGTTCCCCCGGTCCATCTCCACACTGCTTCTGCACACCACTGCCTTGTGTCCCCACCACCCACCTTTCTTCTATCTCTCCTCCCCAAAGTCTCTATCCCCTACCTGCCCCTCCACCCCACCAGTAACTTTGCTCTGCACTGGCTGGTTCCATCCCTGCTTAAACCTGGGGCACTGAGCATAGCTCCAGCCCAGCTCCATGGCCATAGCATGGCATGGAGCTGGCACTGCTGCTACAAGGCCAGACTAGAGCACATGCTCTTCCAGGCTGCAGTGAGGACAGAGCCTGCCAAAATGGAGCAAAGTAAGGCGTGTGGCAGAGGCAGAGAGAGGGGAAGAAGTGATGCAGGGACAGGGAAACCATGCGCAGTGGGGGCATGAGGCTGTGGGAAGAGGAGTGGCAGGGGGTACAGCAGCGGAGCGGGTGGGGTGGGGTGGGGGCAGGCAGCAGCTGCAGTTTGGGGCTTGAGCCAGAGCCACAGCAGCTGCCTGCTCCCCACCACCTTGTACTCAATGAGAAAACAAGGTTTCCCCCCCTTCCCCCATTTAGCATGGTAAAAAAAGCCCCTCACCTTACAATTGAGTACAAGGTGCAGGGAATTAATACAGTAATTGCATGTAATTGCCTCAAGAGCCAGTGGGAGCAGACAGAAGTGACCATTTTCATCCAATCTGGCCCCAGAAAGTGGTCTATAGCCATGACCAAACAAAAGTGCATGGTTGCAGACAACTTAAAAATGGCTGATTGGGTGAAAATCTGAACCCTCATTGCATGAGGGGTCAGATAGAGATGTTTCCAAACAAAGCATCTTCTGTGTCTGTGCTGCCTGCCAGCCTGTCACAGTTTTCAGAATGGGAGCGGGGAAAGGGAGTGCAGGGAATTCTGTCTGGGGTGGTTTCAGCCCCCGCTGAAGGGTTGGATGGGTACATTGAAGCTCTTCTAAGGTGGGAGGGGGCTCCAATTCACCCACCCCACCATCCAGTGCCAGCTGGGGAACCCCCAGAACAAGCTCCCTCTGCTCCCTTTCTCCCCTCTCATTCTGAAAACATTGCAGCTTTTCAAGGAAAAGGGGCCATTGCTAGAGGAAACCTTCTGCAGGCTCCCAGCCAGCAGCTAGATTCCCCTCTTCCTTGGACCTGACAGTGAACTTCTGTCTGTTCCAGGGTATTGTTGTAATTCAGAATGCTTCTTCCAAAGTATTCTTAGCTACAGGGAGGACCTGCACTTCCATCTGCACCCTATTTTTCTTACACTATCAAAAGGTATCTACTATCCAGGAAAAAAACACTGTGGATCCTTCTTGATCCACAGTGCATTGTACTGGTTTACCCTACTTCTATTTTATGCCATACCAAATTTAGTCTTTTTTAAAAACTAAAATTACAAGCTAGCCACGCTTCAGTTTCTAGCTGGTCTCTGAGTTCATATACCCCAATAACTGGCGTCCTGCCCTCATCTGTCTCCAGGCACCCCTAAAAAATCATAAGCTGCAAGCTGTCAGATTACTACAGGAAACACCCCTTCCCTATTTCCCTAGGCGGGTAGGCCTACTACCCAGGAAAAATCTCTGTGGGAGAATACTGATTCCAATATACAGGGAATACTTCCATGTTAATGAAAGATCCAGATGTACCACTGCTAATCATTAAAAAGCACTCTTCACTTTTCTTAGAAATATGATGTTGGAAAACTGTTTCTTAAGAAGCTGAGAAAGGAATCTGTTTTGAGTTTATCTTGCTTAATTTATGGGTTATTAATATGGATTATTTTTATCATTTTATGAAGAATCATACCAAATCAGTTAGGAATATCAACAAGAAATTCTTTAGAAAGTTATTCATATATTCATATTCACAGAAATGAAAGCTTAGGGTGCAACATGTCTAATGTGACTGTGCATTTTACATGCACTTTGAAAAGAAGATCAGTATGCTGAAAAATAAAGAAAATGAAGGCTAGGTAACCTTTATTTGCAGGTACACAGTGAAGGAGGATGTTGAGATCTTCTTTATCATAGGCAAAGCTTATCTGCAATTTTGTTGTCCAAAGCATGTAATGCTAAGCATCTGATGAAATAGGCTGCTGCCTACAAGAGGGCATATTTATACCCAGCATTGGTGTTGATCTAGTAAAAGATCACCTCGAGAGGCTGGACACTTTCAAGTCAGCTGGACCTGACAGATTACACCCTAGAGTACTCAAGGAGTTGGCAGGTGTCATAATCCAACCATTGACAAAAATATTAAAAAATTCATGGCGCTCAGGTGAAGTACCCAAAGACTGGAAGAAGGCCAATGTGGTGCCCATCTTCAAGAAAGGGCAGAAAGTAGATCCCAGGAATCACAGGCCAATTAGCTTGACCTCAATCCCTGGCAAGATTCTGGAGAAAATTATCAAGGAGACCCTTCTGGATAAGCTGGCTGAAGGCAACATCCTGAGGGATAGCCAGCATGGGTTTGTCATGAGTAGGTCTTGCCTGACCAATCTCATCTCCTTCTATGACCAGGTGACATATCATCTGGACAAGGGAGAAGAGGTTGATGTCATCTTTCTGGACTTTAATAAAGCTTTTGATCTGGTACTCCATGACCTCCTCATGGAAAAAAATGGCCAACTGTGGCCTTGGCTTCACCATAGTCTGATGGTAGGGTAATTAGATCCGAGGTTGGACCCAGAGAGTAGTGGTCAATGGTAGTGAATCATCATAGTGTTCCATGACTAGTGGCATCCCCCAAAGCTCTGCCCTTGGACTGTTCTTTTAAACATCTTTATTAATGATGTGGACATTTGTGTCTGAAGTGCACTGGCCAATGACACTAAACTTCGGGTTATAGCGTCCACACCTAAGGACAGGCTAGTTATCCAGGCTGACTTGGATAAACTTAGTAAGTGGGCAGATACAAACTTGATGACATTCAATATTGATTAATGTAATGTACTCCACCTCGGGAGAAAAAACCCACAGCATGCTTATAGGCTCAGCAGTGCTATGCTTGCTAGCACCATGGCTGAAAGAGACTTGGGGGTCATGATTGACCACAAGGTGAACATGAGCCACCAATGCGATATCACAGATGGCAAAGCAAACAATACTCTGGCTTGCATCTATAGTTGCTTTTTAAGTAAATCTCAGGATGTCATCCTCCCACTGTACTTGGCCTTAGTGAGGCCGCAGCTGGAGTACTGCATCCAATTCTGGACTCCACAATTCAAGAAGGATGTCGAGAAGTTCATAGATTCATAGATTCGTAGATGTTAGGGCCGAAAGGGACCTCAATAGATCATCGAGTCCGACCTCCTGCATAGGCAGGAAAGAGTGCTGGGTCTAGATGACCCCAGCTAGATGCTTATCTAACCTCCTCTTGAAGACCCCCAGGGTAGGGGAGAGCACCACCTCCCTTGGGAGCCCATTCCAGACCTTGGCCACTCAAACTGTGAAGAAGTTCTTCCTAATGTCCAATCTAAATCTGCTCTCTGCTAGCTTGTGGCCATTATTTCTTGTAACCCCTGGGGGCGCCTTGGTGAATAAATCCTCACCAATTCCCTTCTGTGCCCCGTGATGAACTTATAGGCAGCCATGAGGTCGGCTCTCAACCTTCTTTTGCGGAGGCTGAAAAGGTTCAGTTTCTCTAGTCTCTCCTCGTAGGGCTTGGTCTGCAGGCCCTTAACCATACAAGTGGCCCTTCTCTGGACCCTCACCAGGTTATCCGCATCCCTCTTGAAGTGCAGCACCCAGAATTGCACGCAGTACTCCAACTGCGGTCTGACCAGTGCCCGATAGAGGGGAAGTATCACCTCCTTGGACCTATTTGTCATGCATCTGCTGATGCGCGATAAAGTGCCATTGGCTTTTCTGATGGCTTCATCACACTGCCGACTCATGTTCATCTTGGAGTCCACTAGGATTCCAAGATCCCCTTCCACTTCCGTGCCACCCAGCAGGTCATTCCCTAGGTTGTAGGTGTGCTGGACATTTTTCCAAGTTTGAGAGAGCCCAGAGGAGAGCCGGGCACATGATCAGAGGGCAGGAGAATAGGCCTTATGAAGAGAAGCTGAGAGCCATGGGACTCTTCAGCCTGGAAAAGTGCAGGCTCAGGGGGGACCTGGTGGATGCTTATAAGTATATATGGGGTGAACATCAGGATCTGGGAGAACATCTGTTCACCAGAGCGCCCCAAAGAAAAACAAGGACTAACGGTCATAAACTCTTCCAAGACCATTTTAGGCTGGACATAAGGAAAAATTTCTTTACTGTGCAAGCCCCCAAGACCTGTAATAGACTCCCTCCAGAAGTGGTGCAGGCACCTACTCTGGACTCATTCAAGAAGCTTTTGGATGCTTATCTTGCTGGGATCCTTTGACCCCAGCTGACTTCCTGCTCCTGGGGCAGGAGGCTGGACTTGATGATCTTTGAGGTCCCTTCCAGCCCTAAGATCTATGAAAAGCTCATACCTCTCTGAACCAGTTACTCTCTACAGTATAACCCTGCTCTACCTGCTATTTGGGATACAGTGCATCTTTTAGAAAGAGAGCTGGTACTAACTTTAAAATCTTCAACTTGTAAATAATTCAGCATATCAAAATAGTTAAAACAATTAACTCTTTGGTTGTTACTAAAAAAATTTTGAGTTCAGTTTGAAACTCTGAACACATTCTCTTGACTTCAGGCAAAACTGTTTTGTTCTAGACTACAAGTCCATGTAGGGACTTGAATTTGGTAGCTTTTTGTCACAAAAGTAGTTCATACTCATGCAAGTGGTTCTATTAATTGCAATGGAGTTAATTACTTGGACTGAAATTGATAATGTATCAAATCCTGGCCCCACTGAAGTCAGTAGTAAAATTCCTGTTAACATCAAATATATAAATATTCAATTTATTGTTAACTCCTTTGTGTGTCACTTTAATTGTTCCATAGAGATAAACAGTTATGGTGTATTTTAATATACAAATAAGGAAAAATCTAATTTGAATAATAACGTATGGGGAAAGAGCTGCTTTCCTCACTAAAGGGCCTGTTCTATTATGAGAGCATAGAGCTGTAATGAAATTTTCAGGTAGCCTAAATTATGATCTTGATCTCTAGAGTAAATAAAATAGATGAATCTTACTACTAAGTCATCACATTTTAATTGGAAATTGACACCTGCAACATTGAGTTAAAAGGGTTTAAATTTTTGATTGGAGTATATGTCGTGTTAAATGCCTGCTTGTTTCTCATCATCTATATATATTCATAGATTCATAGATGTTTGGGTCAGAAGGCATCTTAGCAGATCATTAAGTCTGATCCCCTGCCTTGGGCAGGAAAGAGCGCTGGGGTCAGATGACCCCAGCCAGGTGCATGGTTAGCCTCCTCTTAGAGGCAATTTGAATTCAGCTGGCCAGGAGAATGGTCCATGTTTTTTTTTCAGGATATATGTCAAGCTATACTCTCACATTTAAAAAAAGACATTACTATGTTTGAAGCAGCTCATTGCCAATGGTGCCATTGATGTACCCACAAGAAAAACAGAAATGAAAAAGTAGTGAAGTAATCACTTTGCCAGTTGATTCCAGCTGTGATCTAACCGAACACTTTGAGGGTTGCTGACAGTATTGTCAATGCTGGCCCTAAGGAAGGCTTGTGTCTACTTCAGTTACAAGGCATTCTGATTGGTTATAGTTGATCAATTGCTAGGGTCAAAATCGTGGTTTGGAGTGTTAGAAGAATTCACAGATATTACCAGGTATTACCTGTAAGGGGTCATGACATGAACACTGCTGCTGTACTTGGAACAACATTCTATATAAGCTCTCTAACTTGAAATAAGGAGCTAGCCCCTCAACCAACCCAACCACTGCTCTGACTCCCAACTTCTTTTCTGCTGAGTATGCATGCACCTTGACCCTATTCTGAATGATAGCTGCTGGTGCATCACAGGATGTCTGAAGCCTAGCAGTCTAAACAGTGTGTACCTGCTGGCTGGCATCACTCTGCCTGACATCAGAAGAGCATCAAGATAGAATAATCAAGAGAAAGTGAAGATGTGAGATAGCTACTGTATGACTATCCCATGGCACACAAACATCTGAAGTCACACTGGAGCTTCCTCACCAGCAGCCAACCTCTCGATGCCACACCCAAGGAGATGCAACTACAGATATGGAACAAGAGGCTGACGAAAATACTTGATAGTGAAAAAATGGACATTCTAGCAACTGAGTCTTTACCACCAAGGGGTGACAAACCATGGCAAAGGTTGTAATGTCTCAACTGCCTATGTACCAGAGTTGTATGCTCCAAGGAAGTAATGAAGAAGTGGGGCTATACCACTGGTTCAACCACCTATGACTGCAGCACTATGCAACACCTGCTACAATGCCTGGTGCTTGAAGGCACATATACAATGAAAGACCTTGCAAAGTACAATAAATGAGCACAAGTGTGTGTAACAAAATAGTCAAATGTGGTGTAGAGACAAGAGAAGGCCAAACATTCCACTTAAGATAGAGAGCTTATACAAAGAAGAGACAAAGCATTTAAACATTTTTCAGTAATACCTCTGTTGTCGGAGAGTTAATTTCTCCTAATGTACAGATTACTTATGTACAGGCCATTCCTAAGAATATTTTAGGGTTACTACCTTTAATTAATATGGGTGACCAGTAACTGTTAACAATTATTAAAAAGTGCGCATTTCTGAAACTATTGTATACAACTCTCTGCTTTGGAATTCTATAGAATTTAAAATCATGTTTGTGAGGAAAAGCCTCTGCATTAATGAAAGAACTGATGAAAATATTATTTATTCTTATAATGATAGGCCATTAAAATTTTGCCTGCCCTTCTAATTTTGAGATACATACAATTATTTTTATGTCCACAACACTTGTAGAATTCAAGAATATATATTTATGTTTTTTTTATTTATTTAAAAACTAATGGAACTAATTCAAAGAATTCCAAGAAGTTTCTGTTTTCTGTCATCCAACAAGAGTCAAGAGTCATAGAAGTTAACATGAATGGCTATAAAACACCCAAATATGTTTAGCTGGAATTTAAAAGACAGGTTTTATGAGTTCTATTTAGCTATAAATTTATACATGATATTCTTTTATAATGTTTTGGGAACATACATATGCCCTTGTTATTGGGATTTACACTTTACATATTTAATAGAACTTGTTAGTTGAAACCTATAAATACAGTGTACAGTAAATGACAGATTGTAAAGCTAGGAAACATTTGGTCAAAAAGCAAGCAATGAACAGGAGTATCTTATCAAAGGATACAACACTTTCTTGTTAAGACAGGTAATTAGTTTGGTATTGAAATGATTTTTATCTAAAAAAGAATCTGTATAAGATTTACATTTAGACTTGGTTTTATTAAAAATATTGGAAGGATGTTCTGTTGGGAGTAAAGAGGAATGTTGGGGTGCATTATCAGAGCCAGTGGCAATGCATAGGAGGTGCACAGGGGTGCACGTGCACCCCCTGACAGCACCGGTGTACTCCCTGTCAGGCCACACTCCCTGTTTAGGTGATGGGCAGGGGGGCAGGCAGAAGCGCTGGTGCTCGCCCTGTGACTCTCGGCCAGGGAGCAGGGCCACCAGCAAAAGGGGCTGTGCCACTTCTGGAAGTAGCTGCATGGCCACTTGGCCACTTTTTGGTGAGTGAGATGGGCCACAGGAGGACCCCCCACCTCAGTCAGTGAGGACCCCTATGCGCACGTGCCCCCCCTGACTCGAGGCCCATGATCAGAGCTATAAATAATGTTACAAAGTAAGTCTTCATTTACTTCTCCCTTTACAAGAAAATCCTCTTATTTAAACCTGTTTAGAAGGTATAAACTATTATTGAAAACACTTTCTTCTACAAGGACTCAAAAGCCTTCAAACTTTAAGAAAAACATGGATAGCTAGAAAATGTTCTGTTTCCTCTCACTAAGATCAACTATGTCTCTTTGGAGATGTATAGTTGTGAATATTGGATATCTACGCAGACTTTTTTGTAACTTCACACTGTAACTGTTACATGACTACTGAGATGGTTGTTTATAACAGAACAAGGACATTTGAATCCTCAGCTAGTCATTAAAATATTATGAAAGTATTAAAACCATGTAGGCATACAAATTATATGATATACTGGAAATCAGTTATTTGGCAATGCTTAAGCAACTTCCTCAGTAAACTCTGAATGTCTATAGACAACCTCTCCAGAGCCCATTAAGAAAAGCAATGCCTTCTGAAATGCTATATAAGTTAGAAATACCCTTTAAGTATTAAGTTTATAGAGGTCATTTTAATGACTAGAACAATTTATACAAGACTGTTGGGATTTATTTAGAACAGAATTTCAACTCTTTCTAAATCCTTATGAAACTAAAGGGACACCTGAGGAAATGGACTTAATAAAAAGAGAAATGAAAATTCTAAAGATATTCTGAGAACATCCTGACACAAAGACAAAGGCAACTAGAAAGAAGTGTATGCGTTAAGTAAGCGACATATGCAGGAACTGAAGATGCTATGAAGACAAATCCATAATGGTGCTGAACTAATGCGAGAATGATCAAAGCTAACTCTAAATTGAGCCAAGCCTATAAATCCACACCTGTAACACTTCATGGCCGAGCCCATGAGCACTGCCAACAAATAAGCTCTGCTCATTTGATTCCAGTCTATGCAGACCCATGTCTGGTAATTAGGCGGTATAAAAAGGGCAGAGGCATCCTGAGACTGTGTCCTGGCACTACTTTCATATTTTCTGTCTTGGTCTGAGGGAACCACTAAGTAATGTGTGTTCAGGACTTTTCTAAGCCTTTTCCACTGTCTCCTTGGGCATGCCTGGAACTGAAACAGGAAAGCGGGGCTTGTTTCTCAAGCCCAAGGTGGTCCTGGGCTTGCTAGGTAAGCTGTATAGACATGGCCTAAGATGCATGTTCTCTTCCTTCCATTATATTGAAGAGTTTATCAAAACCTTCTTATTTGAACAATTAGGTCTCTCTCTTCCTTGTTGTTAACTTTTCAAGCCTCATCACAGTCTCTCTCTGCTATGAAGAACAGAGAACAAAAAGCATCTGCATTCCAATGCAAAGCAGCAGCAGTTGTCCTAGTCAGCAATATAGTGACATCACTGACAGCACATCTGCACATATAAATGTAAATTAGGTTTACTGCTCAGTAAAATAAGGTGCAGTAAACCTTCCCTAGAAATCTGTCTATGTGCAGCTCCAGGCCTGCTTCTGCCCTGCTCTGCCTCTCTGCAGCAGTCCCCTCTGCTCCTGGACTTTGCTCTTTGTATGATTTTCCAGCTTTTTGGCTTGACTTGTCCCTGAGTTTTGCACTTGGATTGACCTCCTGGTTTCCTGAGCTTGTTTGGCATTAGATTCCCCTTGTCCATCCTAGCTCTGATCCTAGTGCTTTGATCCCTGAGTGGTCCCAGACCTGACTGCCCACATCTTGACTTGACAGTGTGTGGATGACACAGATGGACGGACTTGTCTGAGACTGTAGAACTAACTTCCTCTAGGAAATATGTACTATTACAAAGTGCACCCACTTCTGTTCCATGTATACAGCACATTTCTTTCAACAAAACACAAAACAAAATGCTCCACTGAACACGCTTCTTCCGCTGGGAGAAGACAAAAGAACAGCATGTGGCATATGGTTGTTAGTCACATGGTTTAATGCATTCCTTGAAGGAGATCTCTTACTACAATGAACACAGTATAATGGCTTGAACAGAATAGAATAGAATAGAATAGAATAGAATAAGTTGTTTCTCTAGAAGTATGAGATCTCACTGTTAGACTAAATTCCAGAGGTATAACTAACAATTTTGGTGCCCTGGCCAGAGACGCCTGGGGGAGAATTTGTGGGGTAGTGCCAAGTGCTGGAGAGATGGGGGATCGTGCCAAAGAATCTTACCCAGAGACTTGAAGACTCACAGACTTTGGCTTCAGGTGCTTCCATGTGTGGTCTCTATGGGCTGCTGTTCTATTGTCCGCTCTAAATTGGCACCCATGGTTCATAGTCCATTTCCAACTGCTACACAGTACTTCCAAATCCTACTTAGTTCATTAATGCATATACTCACACTATGGGTCTTCCTCCTTAAAAAAATGATTCCTCATACTCAATTTAGAGTTTTAAAACTTTTGTAACATTGGGTCTTCCTAACTATTTTCACCAACCTTCATCACTATTCTTTGAAGAAAGCTGAATTGAATAATTCATACCAGGTTCAAAAGGTCAATCAGTTCATAGTTGTCCTTGTGAATAGAAAGTGTGGCAAACAGTTTTGACAGGGAGAAATCAGTTTTTTCACACCTGCAAATATCAAAATGATTAATGAGGTTTTAGAATGTGCTTTTGGCAGGGAACAACATGGACAGTTTTAGCTTAAAGCATTATTTCTCCAAATGTTATCTGTAAAGCTGTGTATAATTAATGTTTCAGTTTGCTAAGTGAACCAAAATATAAAAAAACCTTTTCATTTCAGGTCAACCCAAGATGATTTCCCTGACCCCTCTTCATTTCTCTTGGCAAAATAAAAGAAAACAAACTTTTTTAGGTCAAGGAAAGATTTATATGATGAAAACCCAAACTTTTCATTTTTATTTCTTAATCTGTTAAGCTTTTGATCTCTTTTAAAAATTAAGTTTTGGCAGCTTTTGAAACAAAAGGTCATATTAAAATCAAAAGTTGAAAAGTTTGATTTTGAAAAAGTTGAAATAAAATATTTCTACTCTTCCACTTTGGGGGCCAAAACTATTAGCTGGTTTTAATGTTGTTGCACACAGTTTCTGGTTCCCTCAAGCTGCATTTCTTTGGCCAACCAAAGAACCCCCCACCCCCATCCCCAATAGCTAAAATAGATTGCTACATTCTAGTTATGAGTGCCTGAGAGGAAGGTTTAAACCTCAGCTTTTTTCCTGAAACTTTCACTGTAGTGTTCTCCACAAAGAGCATGCTGTAAGTCAGACAATATGACAAAATAATGCCTGCTGGTATGTGGGTACAATACAGGAAGAACATGAGTAGCCATTTCCATCTCATGCAAACCAGACTAGACTAAAACCAAGGGAGAAAGACTGACATAGTGGCTGATGACTAATGACCTTGTCACAGGAGTTTAGGTCTGGTGGTATATTCAGTTCTGCCCATCAACTTCACTGTTGATTTTGCACCATGAACTAGGAAGGCCCACACACTCCTTTTCAAGAAGCAAGAATTTGTGTACTATACAACGCACTTTTATACATTCCCAAGTCTCTTTTTCATCCAAATGTCACTTTCATCATGTCACTGAGTAAAGGATGAAAGAGAATCTGATATTCTAATTTTTCTCTCTGTTGTCTTCTAATTTTTGCAACATATCTTCCATCTGTTTCTGCAAATGGAGTGAAGCCAAACCACGTGGACTCTGCAAGGGGAATTCTAATATTATGAAAGCCTTAGTCTGTCTGTGTCTGTGTTTGTAACACTTTATTTGCATGCTGATTGGTTGTCTTGGCAGCCAATCACAATGCTTACTGAAACAACCAATCAAAGTGGTCTAAACAGACAGAAGCACTGCCATGACAGCAGGGACTGAGGGGTCGGAGCAGGGGAGGGAGGGGAACCAGGCCAACAGTGCTGGCCTTGCCCCCGCACCAGCCCCTCAGTCCTCACTGTCATGGCAGCACCGTCCTCACTGTCTCCCAGCAAGGCCAGAGCAGGGGGGCAAGGCCAGTGGTGCTGACCTTGCCCTCCTCCCTGGCCCTGCTCCTTGGAGCCAGAGGGGATGGAGGGGACAACAACAGGCCTGGACCTGCTGCGATGGGGGGGACTGAGGAGCTGGAGTGGGAGGTGGCGGTGGTGGCCTATGGGGCCAGAGACAAAGCAGGGGCAGCGTGGCGCATTGGGTGGCAGAGCTCTGTTCTTGTCCCGCCCCCTGCCCCAACATCAGTTTTGACGGGCAATTGGCTAGTAAAGAAATAAAAATCCTGGCCCTCTGTACACTCTATGGTACATATACATTAGAAATGTTATGGACTAGGACTAGTGAAGCTGGAGAGCAACCAAACTCTATATTATGTTCTCTTTTACCTTGAGGCTTGTTTATCAGCAATTCAGCTAAACACCCTTGACTCACATGCTGTTCCTTCCAGGGCTGCTTCTGCACAGCCAGAAATGGGTGCTCCTGAAGGATACCTGCTGTTAGAGGAAGGAGGCCCAGCTCAGAAGATAGGTAGAAGCAGTATCCTGTGTGAGTGCCTTGAGAGATGCCTGGATCTTTGTACCTTCACTGACTTAATGAGTCAACCTCTCCTGCTAGTTCACTGTAGGGGCAAACATCACCCCTGACAGTATGAAGCTGAGGAGCTACTGAAAGCTGAAACATGTTAGGTCTCCCTTTCTTATATAATTCTCATGAACAAGACCTTGCCATTCCAGGAAAAATCATATAACATCCTGCTTTGTAAAAACTAAGGAACATAATTTTGCACTATAAAGGGCACTCACCCCATAATAATTACTTTGAGAACATTTCCCCACTCACCACATCAAGAAGGCTTGCCAAGTCTGATGGCCCATAGGGCTGATATAAACAGATGCACCAGTGTGTGTGGCCATCAGCATACAAAGTTCTTATCATAGACAGCTCTAACTTCTCTGCTTAAATGATTGGACATTCATTTACAGATGGGTGAACTGGCAGGTAGTTTTTATGTGTAGAGGAGGGATAGCTACAGGGTTTCGGCACTGTACCTAGATACCTTAACCATTCAGCCACTGTGACTTTGACTACTTAGATGAAAGTGGTTAAGATATACTTCTCATGTCAGAGGCTCTGCAGGTTGTGCAGGATGTCACCTAAGATTCATGGAGTGATATTCAAAGAATTGTATCATTTTATAAACAACACAGTATTTCTAATCATTGTGAAGATTTGATGAAAAAAAGAAAAGCATTACTTAGGAATGTGATGGTGAAATCATTTGAAAATAAGTTAATTTTTTTTTGGTGTTGACAGGAACATATTTCTTTTTAAACAATTAACAAATCCAGCAGGCTTTCTGTTGCTATCGCAAATTGCCAAAACAGAAGCTTCTGAATAGAAAGCCTGTTTTTGAGTGTTTTGATGCTTTGTATAAAGTGTATGTATGCATGTGTGTGTGTTCATTATATATATTGGAAGAAAGCAAATTAAAATTGTTGGCTTTAGCATTACAGTGAACCATTGTAAACTTATTTTCAGATATAATCTATTTGACTTACATTCCCTCAAGCCCCTTGAAGCCAGAGAGTCCACATTTATCATTTCTTCCTCATGGCTCAATTTTTAACAGCTGTAGAATGTTAGCAGAGAGCTTGAACATCTGCAAAAAACAGCCCTTTAGTTCACTCTACGCAGGACTGAACACCAAGTCTCAGAGCCAGGCAGGGTTGTGACAAGAAATCATGTAAGATGGGAGCAGATGGACATACTGGGTTATTTGTTTACTAGCTACTGTAAAACGGTTAAATTTTTGTTTTTCCTGAAACCATCCCTTGTAAATGTTCCTTTGCTTTATTATTGTAATTATTTTACTAAAACGGATACACATCTGATGTACCCACTCCCATCTCTTTTTCTCAGAAAAGTTTAGGTAATGTTAACACTCATAACTATGCAGTATTTACTGCCAAATTCTGTTCTCAGAATTACACTATCTTTGATTTTGTAGGTACAAATTTATATAAGCATGGTTTGCTTAAATCAATCTACTTGCATACAGTCCAATCCATTTTAATTTTGCCAAGTCCCCCAAACATGTGTCTTTCCATTTTGCCTCTCTGTGGAACTGGATCTCTTAAAGAGGCACGTGTTGGTCCAAAATGGCAAGAATTACCGAAACAATAATGTTTTCTCATTCAGCCATTTTATGTAAGTACATTTTTACTCAGTTCTGGATAAATAAATGAGTTGACATTTAGTGGAAGAACATGATTTTGTGCCTGATGTGATGTTCAGGCAAATGACACTGGCTCCTAAACTTTATTCTGGAAAACCTGTACATTTATACATCAGATACTATGATGTCTTCACTTAGAAATAAATCAATACCACTCCATACAATGATTGTTAAAATTAGGGAATATTTCTTTAGGCCTTAGATAATCTTTATCTGTGTTTAATGCAAAATACTGTTCCATTGTTTTGTAGTTTAATTTAATTCAGATTGTATGTTCTTCATTTCCCCAAACTTTATCTGTACAATTTTCAAGCCATCCCTTAAGGTAGAACATTTTTCGAAACTGTTATAACAAGTGTCAGCAATGGATCTGATAAGAAAAACTCTGTGACAACCCATTTTCTTTGGAAAATGTAGTATAGTCTAAATAGAAAAGCTTTGGAAAATCATGCTGATTTCACTGAAATGTTATTTTGGAGAAAAAGTAGCTGACAGTGACAAAAACCTCAAAACATTTTTAAAACAAGTTTTTTATTTTTCATTCTGATGTTTCAAAGCTTGTACTGCAGCATGATCTATAAGACAAAAAAGTTAAGAGTGCAATAAAATGTACCAATTTTGGCAAAATGAAACATTTTGATTAATCCAAAATTATTTTTTTCCAAAACAAGGAAGAATTTTGTAGTGTTATAGTGATGTTGTAGCCATGATGGTCCAGCAGTTATGCAGGAGGTAAGGATTTCTTATGGTGATATTTTATTGAATCAATTGAATAGTTGCTATAGAGTTAAACAAGCTTCTGAGTGCAAGACATTCTCCATCAGGTCTTCATCAGCCTCCTGATGAAGACTGTCTTGGTTTCAAAAACTTGTCTAACTCTATCCCATCTATACAGTTAGTCCAATAAAAGACACAACCCTACAAAATCCTTACCTCTTACATGAAGAATTTTGTAATTTTTGTTTTTTGTTCCAAAACACAATGAGGCCAGATTTTGAAATCTCAAAATTATTAGTAGAAGTAGCTTCTGCATAACACTTGGCAGGAATATTATATAGCTCAGATTGGGTTCAGGTTTCACAAGGAAACTGAAAACAATTTATGTTTCTATGCTGTTATTGAAGTGGAGATTATAATGTGTATTCCTGGCCTTGGACCATAAGCTTGTTGTTGTGGAGAGGCTTGTGTGTTCCAATGACACCCAGAGCTATGTCATCTGGAGCTGTGTACTCCTGGTAGGTTCTCCTGTGGCAAACAGATGTGAGGTGAGGTCCCAGACTAAGCACGGTCCAAAATCCTGAAGACCCCAATGGTGGAACAGGCGTACTTGAGGACCTGCTGGTTCTCTGTGGCTGTGAAGGTGCATGAGGGCTGCAGTGGGATAGAGGTCTCCAGTTGTCTTGGACATCCTTGTCACTGGGTTCAGTGCTCCCTCCTGTCAAGCTCATATGGTTGTTGCTTGTTCCCTAAGCATAGGCTGTCTCAAACCTTGCTGTGTGGATTGCCTCATCCAGTGGGATCACCCTACTTGGAGCTGAAGCCAACAAAATAAACTACTAAAGTTCACCACATAGAATATCCACACTCTCATGGACTCCACAAAGAAGAACCACCATAGTAGCTAGAGAACTTGCAAGATATGACATTAATATTGCTGCCCTAAGTGAGCAGATGAAGCCAGATGAAGCCAACTGAAAGAAGAAGGAGGTTGCTGCACCTTTTTTTTGGCCAAGATGTTGTGTCTTGTTCAGGAAGCCAAGAAATGGCAGAAGAGGAAGGACAGCACACAACATCCTGGCCAACAGTTTTGCCCCCGTAAAGCATCACTTGTCATAACAGTGGAAAGACTTACATAGCACATATTGGACATCTCAACCTCCTTAAAACTCACCAGTAATCCCTCCCATCCCTCCCCCCCATCCCCAGCACACATCATTTTCATATTGAGGGATAGCCGATGATGATGATAATGTGTATTAGTGGACATCACTGTGATATATGTTGATACTTATCAAGAAAGAACAACATGGCAAGGACCAAGGAAATCCTGAACTTGAAAATCTGGGTAGTGACAAACCAAAAGTTTAATTAAATCAAGTTTTGGAATGTATGCAGAATATCAGTTGCTCTTGAGAGATCTCCACTCAGTGGTTGCTTTGTTCACCTTTTCTCATACCCTTTTGTAACAGGGAGCCAGGGGCTCCTGTTACTTTAAGAGAGGAGAGACCAAACCAGAATGGGCCCCAGGCAGCTGAACAGAGATTAGCTGCAGGAGGAAAAGCACAAGGGAGCAACAGCAGCCTAGGTACAGTAAGCTGCCCAATAAACTGAGAGGGCTCACTTGTGGCTGGTCAGAAGAGCATCTGATCAGAAGAGGACAAGGTCAGAAGCTATAAGCCTGGGTTCCTGAGGCAGAGGAGTGGTGCAGCCCTGAACTCGGCATGGAGAACAGATCCTGACTGTGCTGGCAAGCAGGGGGGTTGAAGCTGTGGGCCAGAGAAGATACCCCAGGGGCTCGGAGAGGGCTGGGGAATGGGGAAGAGGCTTCTTCAGCAGTCTGGTAAGTCACAGGGAGCTTTGAATGTTTTATTTAAAGTAGTTGGCTTGCATTGTTTGTTTAAGTTTTACCAGAGGACCAGGTAGTGGCTGGGGAGGATAGAAAAACCACACATGGATGCCTGTGAGGTGCTCTAAATTTGGAGCTCCATCTGGGGCAGGCTCAAGCTGAGAAGGCCAAGGGCCAAAACAGAATGTGATGGGTCAAGGGCTGAGAGGACCAAGGGCTGAAACAGTGAGATGGGCCAAGAGCCAGACTAGGTTGATACCCAGAAGCCAGGCCAGAGGAAGTGGGCTGCAACTAGCAGCAAAAGTAACCATGCAGCTATGGCTACCTGAGCCCAAGGAGGGTATAAGACCCAGACTGGGCCAGGCATGGCTACGGCCAGCTGAGCCCCCATTGGGGAGGGAAGCCCTGTGGCCCCAGTGAGGGGGCGGAGATGAGGAGCCCCAGTGAGGGGGAAACCAGAGAGCTGGGAGCCTGGTATATATGTGTGTGAGTGTATAGAGTTGCCCGGTGAGGGGCATGGGGTGGAATTAGCTCAGGGTTTGGCACAAGACCGGACCATGAAGAGTAGGGGAACTCATGGGAACCACAGTAATTGTGTGGTGAGGCCAGTATGTGAGTACCAAAGCCTGATGTCCCAGAGGAGTCACTCAAGGAGGAGTAGGGCAGTGGAGTGCGGCCCAGTAATGGGCAGTATTCCAGAGGCCCCAGTGAGAGAGAGGTGGAGTGGAAGAGGCCTCCTGTGAGAGGGAAGGTGGTATGAATGTGTTTGTGCATAGAGCCCAACTTTGGACTCAATTTGCTCCGGTCTCAGACCGGGAGTAATATTAACCTGGATGCCATCTGTGAGGCTTGGTCTGTAGTGTAGGGGAGGAATGGAGCCACAGATAGTGCCCCATGGCATCGGGGCAAGAATGGGAAGCGTCCCACCTAATTAACACCATCATTATGTATCATCAAGGTGTGGCAGAACAGGAGGCAGGCAGTTGGCCCAGAAACAGGTGGGCAGGCCAATGATAGACTGGCCCTGAGAAAGCCCCCTGTTACAGTGCCCATACTATACCATGAACCGCATTAAGCAGCAACAGGAATGACAATTTTTGCTCCTCGTCTTCCTCCTCCTGTTAATGTGGGGATGAAACTTAACGGCTCATTTTAATCTTGCCAGCTGAGGTTCTGACATGTTAGTAATTTGTAATAGGTACAACCATTTTGTATCTTCTAGGATTCTTGATAAAGTGACTTGTTTTAGGTTTGTTGGTAGGGACCCTGTAATTTCATGAGAAAACTGTTTCTGTGTTCAATGAGGCTATTCCTGGTATGTAGATGTTCTTGGCGGTAAGGGAAGATATTACTAAAAAGCTTTTACTGCTTTTGGAAAAATGAATGAGATGCATGGTAGGAAATAAAATGCCTTAATACTGAAATAATGGAGTTCATAGGCTTGACCTGGATACCTAAATGCACAAAGAGAGAAACACTTTCCACAGACATACTAGCCAGAGTAGAAAAACAAGCAGTGGATTTTCTTTTGTGCCAAAAAGATACCTGCAAACATGTCATACTCATGCAATGAAGCCACACAAGTTTAGCATGATTAATATTTATTAGTGTGGATGTATAAGCAATATATCCAAATATTAATAGAGGTCTAGCCTAATATTTTTCTATGGCTGTTCATTTAGGGCAGGATCCTATTTACCCTACATGTATATGCAACAGCATTATTCTAGCTTTTGGCATTTACATACAATTTAGGATTCTATTTCCCATAGGGGAAATTAGAATGACTCTGTGTGCTTACTTCTCGGAGGAGGAGGAAGAAAAGGATGACCTCCCTACCATTTAGCCAAATAGCTCAGACCACACCAGTCTTTCCTTAAAACTGGACCACTGGACAGCCAAGAGAGGGAGATAGGTAGGACCTAAAGGAAAAACACAATTCAGAGATGATGCATCTCATTGAGATGGATGTTGCCCTGAAAAGAAGGGGACATTATCCCCCAATGGGGAAAAAACTTTCCCAGTGCTGTGTATCCAATGACTATTAAATGCAAGTTGCAGTGGGCCATATTAAGAGGAGGGCTGGTGAAGCATCTGGGCAATTCCTAGCTTGTGGCTTGTTGGTTAGAGCACTGTGCTAGGAAGCAGGAGATGAAGATACCTCCCTGCGTAAAAGACCTAGAACAGGGGTGGGCAAAATACTGCCTGGCTGGATCTGATCCACCAAGGGATTCTGTCGGGCCCATGATGGGTCCCTTAGCCCCACCTAACCCAGATGTGAGGGCAGCCCAGATATGGTGCATGTGGCTAGTCCTGCTGTCTTCAGATGCACAGCAGGGTAGGGGTGGCATGGTTGCTGGACTCCACTTCCTGGCAGCCCCCACAGCAGTGGTTCCTTCTAGCTGCCACCACTAGTGCCTCTGCTACTGCCGGACCTGGCCCCACTGTCCAGGCACCCTGGTCCATCCACCCTGCACCCACCACTAGGAGCACCAGATAGAGCAGGCAGGAAAGTGGGCAGTCTCCATGGAGAGCAGCCTGGGACCCCCATGGGCAGGGTGATCTCGGCTGGGTAGATAAGATTGAGCTGCTGGCAGGTGGGGAGTGGCATCTGGGAGCAGAGTAGGGGGGGCAGGGCCAGGGGCAGGATTGTGGGTCCCCCATCCTATCTGCCTGGCTGAATTAACCCTGCCTGTGGGGGGTCCCAGCTGGTCTACACAGACACCCTGCCCTCCCACTCTGTCTGGTGTCTGTAGTGGTGGGTGCAGGATGGACAGGCATGGCCCAGATAGGATCAATTGTCTTCCCCCTTCCACAACCCACACTGTACCAGGTCTGCACCTCCACACCGCTGCACTGGGCCAGGTCAGCACCTTGCCCTCAGCTCACAACTGCTCACCAAACTTCCTAAGAGTGGCCCTCCAACCAAAAGAATTGCCCACCCTGACCTAGAACCTAGTACTTTGTAGTTCTGGGCACATGCATAAGCCCCTAGCCAAGTGGGTTAAAATGTGCAGTCTTCATCCAGGTAATTACAATTTTTCTTTAATTAAAAGCCCTGTGCAGGTATCTGGAGATTTTGCTCAGTAGGCAAAATTGGGCAATGCTGAATCCCAAAGTGTGAGTGAGTGTCAGCTAGGTGTGTTTGCTTACTGGCTGTTAGTTGGAAGGATACATGTGTTTGCCTATTGGCCCTTAGTAGGAAGGATTCTTTGTGTGCACAAAACTCATTGGGTATTTTGGGTACGAAGAATATGGGTTTATGAAGCCCCATAAACAAATTCTGAAAATGAAGGCATTTAGTTATGAAGTTCATAGATTCATAGATTCATAGATGTTAGGGTCGGAAGGGACCTCAATAGATCATCGAGTCCGACCCCCTGCATAGGCAGGAAAGAGTGCTGGGTCTAGATGACCCCAGCTAGATGCATATCCAGCCTCCTCTTGAAGACCCATTCTACTAGGTTGGCGGATCTCCTCCGGCGGGCTTTAAACTAGGCTCATCGGGGGGAGGGGAGTATGAGGGCAGGGGAAGCTGTGGACCACCAAACCATGTGGCACCCACAAGGACAGCCCAGCCTGAAGAAAGAGAGCATTGGGAACCTGAAAGCCATGGGGAGGCCAGCACTACAGAACAGGTAAGAAACAAGAAGGTAAGAAACAATGGGCCCCTTGGGACTTGGAGCGGGGGGCAGCAAAGGCACCAGTCGCAGGGCTCAAGTGCCTATATACTAATGCTAGGAGCATGGGGAACAAGCAGGATGAACTAGTGCTCCTGCTTGCACTAAACACCTATGACTTAGTGGGGCTAACAGAAACCTGGTGGGATTCATCCCACAACTGGGCAGTACATATTGAGGGCTATAGATTGTACAGAAAGGACAGGTCGGGGAAGAAAGCGGGGTGGGGGGTTGCACTTTATGTCAGTGAGCAATAGACAAGACAGAATCCAAGGTTGAGGAAGTAGAAAGATTGTGGGTTAGGCTACATGGGGGGCAAGGAGAAAGGGATTTGGTGGTAGGGGTCTGCTACAGACCCCCACACCAAGGGGAAGAAATAGATGCGGGGCTCCTGAGGCAACTCTCGGAGACCATAAAAGCTAAAGAGGCGGTAGTCATGGGGGACCTAAACTACCCGGACATCTGCTGGGAGACGCAGACAGCAAGGTCCCATCACTCACGCAGGTTTCTAACCTGTGTACAGGACCTCCACCTGACACAGGAGGTACATGGTCCCACTAGGGGGAATGCCATACTGGATCTGGTATTGGCAACAGGGGATGACATGATAGGGGACCTCCAGATCGGTAGCCATTTGGGAGACAGTGATCACCTTATAATAGAATTCAACATAAGACGTCGAGTGGGTAAGGTAACTAGTAGGGTGAAAGTGCTAGACTTTCAGAAAGCTGATCTCAATGCACTCAGGCGATTAGTCAAGGACGCACTGCAGAGTAGGAGTTTTGAAGGGATGGCAGCCCAAGAAGGGTGGTTGTGCCTTAAGGAAACGATCCTTCGGGCACAAAGCAAGACGATCCCCGAGCGAGGCAAAAGAGGGAAAGGGGCCAGGAGGCTTCCATGGCTGACCAGAGAAATCCAGGGCAGCCTAAGGGCCAAAAGGGGAGCATATAAAAAGTGAAAACAAGGTGAGATCACTAAAGATGAATATACCTCCTCTGCTCGTGCTTGTAGGGAGGCAGTTAGACGGGCCAAGCTACCATGGAGCTGAGGATGGCAACCCAAGTAAAAGACAACAAGAAATTGTTTTTTAGATATATAGGGAGTAAAAGGAAGGCCCAGGGAGGAATAGGACCCCTGCTAAATGGGCAGAAACAATTGGTGACAGACAGGGGGGACAAGGCTGAACTCCTCAACGAGTTCTTTGCCTCAGTGTTCCTAAGTGAGGGGCACGACAAGTCTCTCACTGTGGTTGTAGAGAGGCAGCAGCAAGGCGCCAGACTTCCATACGTAGACCCTGAGATGGTACAGAGTCACTTGGAAGAACTGGATGCCTTTAAGTCGGCAGGCCCGGATGATCTCCATCCGAGGGTGCTGAAGGCACTGGCCGACATCATTGCAGAGCCACTGGCGGGAATATTCGAACGCTCGTGGTGCACGGGCCAAGTCCCGGAGGACTGGAAAAGGGCTAACGTGGTCCCCATTTTCAAAAAGGGGAGGAAGGAGGACCCGGGCAACTATAGGCCAGTCAGTCTCACCTCCATCCTTGGTAAAGTCTTTGAAAAAATTATCAAGACTCACATTTGTGAGAGCCCGGCAGGGCAGATTATGCTGAGGGGAAACCAGCACGGGTTTGTGGCGGGCAGATCATGCCTGACCAACCTAGTCTCTTTCTATGACCAGGTTACGAAACGCCTGGACACAGGAGGAGGGGTGGATGTCGTATACTTAGACTTCAGGAAGGCCTTCGATTCGGTATCCAACCCCATACTGGTGAACAAGTTAAGAGGCTGTGATGTGGATGACTACACAGTCGGGTGAGTGGCGAATTGGCTAGAGGGTCGCACCCAGAGAGTCGTGGTGGATGGGTCAGTCTCGACCTGGAGGGGTGTGGGCAGTGGGGTCCCGCAGGGCTCGGTCCTTGGACCGACACTCTTTAATGTCTTTATCAGTGACTTGGACGATGGAGTCAAATGTACTCTGTCCAAGTTTGCAGATGACACAAAGCTATGGGGAGAAGTGGACACGCCGGAGGGCAGGGAACAGCTGCAGGCAGACCTGGATAGGTTGGACAGGTGGGCAGAAAACAACAGGATGCAGTTCAACAAGGAGAAATGCAAAGTGCTGCACCTAGGGAGGAAAAATGTCCAGCACACCTACAGCCTAGGGAATGACCTGCTGGGTGGCACAGAGGTGGAAAGGGATCTTGGAGTCCTAGTGGACTCCAAGATGAACATGAGCCGGCAGTGTGACGAAGCCATCAGAAAAGCCAATGGCACTTTATCGTGCATCAGCAGATGCATGACGAATAGGTCCAGGGAGGTGATACTTCCCGTCTATAGGGCGCTGGTCAGACCGCAGTTGGAGTACTGAGTGCAATTCTGGGCGCCACACTTCAAGAAGGATGCATATAACCTGGAGAGGGTCCAGAGAAGGGCAACTCGTATGGTCAAGGGCCTGCAGACCAAGCCCTACGAGGAGAGACTAGAGAAACTGGACCTTTTCAGCCTCCGCAAGAGAAGGTTGAGAGGCGCCCTTGTGGCTGCCTTTAAGTTCATCACGGGGGCACAGAAGGGAATTGGTGAGTATTTATTCACCAAGGCACTCCTGGGGGTTACAAGAAACAATGGCCACAAGCTAGCAGAGAGCAGATTTAGACTGGACATTAGGAAGAACTTCTTCACAGTTTGAGTGGCCAAGGTCTGGAACGGGCTCCCAAGGGAGGTGGTGCTCTCCCCTACCCTGGGGGTCTTCAAGAGGAGGTTAGACGAGTATCTAGCTGGGGTCATTTAGACCCAACACTCTTTCCTGCTTATGCAGGGGGTCAGACTCGATGATCTATTGAGGTCCCTTCCGACCCTAACATCTATGAATCTATGAATCTATGAAACCCCCAGGGTAGGGGAGAGCACCACCTCCCTTGGGAGCCTGTTCCAGACCTTGGCCACTCTAACTGTGAAGAAGTTCTTCCTAATGTCCAGTCTAAATCTGCTCTCTGCTAGTTTGTGGCCATTATTTCTTGCAACCCCTGGGGGTGCCTTGGTGAATAAAACCTCACCAATTCCCTTCTGTGGCCCCATGATGAACTTATAGGCAGCCACTAGGTCGCCTCTCAACCTTCTCTTGTGGAGGCTGAAGAGGTCCAGGTGCCCCAGTCTCTCCTCATAGGGATTGGTCTGCAAGCCCTTAACCATACGAGTGGCACTTCTCTGGACCCTCTCCAGGTTATCCACATCTCTCTTGAAGTGTGGCGCCCAAAATTGCACGCAGTACTCCAACTGTGGTCTGACCAGCGCCTGATAGAGGGGAAGTATCACCTCCTTGGATCTGTTCGTCATGCATCTGCTGATGCACGATAAAGTGCCATTAACTTTTCTGATGGCTTCGTCACACTGACGATTCATGTTCATCTTGGAGTCCACTAGGATTCCAAGATCCCTTTCCGCTTCCGTTCCACTAAGCAGGTCTTTTCCTAGGCAGTAGGTATGCTGGACATTTTTCCTCCCTAGGTGCAGCACTTTGCATTTCTCTTTGTTGAATTGGATTCTGTTGTTTTCTGCCCATTTGTCCAACCTGTCCAGGTCTGCTTGTACTTGTTCCCTGCCCTCCGGCGTGTCCAGTTCTCCCCACATTTTTGTGTCATCCGCAAACTTGGACAGAGTACACTTCACTCCCTCATCCAAGTCGCTGATGAAGACATTGAAGAGTATCGGTCCTAGGACCGAGCCCTGCTGGACTCCACTGCCCAAACCCTTCCAGCTTGATACCGACTCCTCCACTACGACTCTCTGGGTGCGACCCTCTAGCCAATTCACCACCCACCTGTGGACTGTGTAGTCATCCAAGTCACAGCCTCTTAACTTGTTCACCAGTATCGTGTGGAATACCGTATCGAAGGCCTTCCTGAAGTCTAAGTATATGGCGTCTACCCCTACTCCTGCACCTAGGCGTTTTGTAACCTGGTCATAAAAAGAGACTAGATTAGTCAGGCATGATCTACCTGCTATGAACCCGTGCTGGTTTCCCCTCAGCATACCTGACACTTCCTCAGCATACCTGACATTCCCGAGTCCACACCTGACACCTGAATCCAGATCATTAATGAAGATATTGAAGAATACTGGCTCAAGCACTGAGCCCTGGGGGACTCCCCTGGTAACCTTGCACCAGAGGAAGCTATGCTGGAGCCAGCTGTCTTCCCTGCCTCCTGTCATGCAGGACTCTGCTGGGAGTGGAGGGAGCCCTGACTCCTGCTTCCCCACAGAATCCAGTGCTGGGCTTCCCCAGGTGCAAGTGTGAGAGCTTCAGGCATGTGGCGTGGAGCCTGCATGGTACAGGCAGGCAGGCAGGCTGTGCTTCTTACCCCCTGTGCGTGATGCTGGCCAGAAGTATGCCCCACTGGGTACCAGTGCTTGTGCCAGGCATGAGTGCCCTGAACTCCTCCCCCCACCCCTGTCTGCTGCTGTTGCCAGCAGCAGGGGCTGCATGCCTTGTTGGGGAGTGTGTGTGTGGGGGGGTACCCACCCTCCCTCATACCCCACGACCATCCCTCCCCCACTTCCTGCTTCCACAACTCACCTACATATACACACACCACAACATATCCTATGCACACCCGACACAGCCAAACCCCGTCACAAACCCTCCCACACATAATATAAAAGAGCAAGACTTTATTTTTGAATTATTATGCAATTCCTTCTATATACAGTACACAAAACATGACAAATATTTTATGTAATAGAATTAAAGTATGTTTTAGTAGGTGTTTGACTTCTAGTGTATAATTTGGTTGTTTTCTAAGATGGCAACCCCCACTTCCAAAAGGAGTATTTCTGTGAGGGAAGGGCAGAGACTTCGGGTGGCAAATGTCAGCAGCTAGGGGTAGGGACTTTCAGTCCCAATATGGTGACGAGGGAGTGGGGCAGCTGTCAAAGCCTATACGACCATTCACAGGTCACCAAAACTCATTAAGCAGCCCTCCAGCTGAAATAATTGCCCACACCTGTTATAGACAGTTAAGGCACATCTACAGGCAGAGGTAAACACAGTTCTGAGCCCTGGGGCATAGCCAGCATACAGGGCAGTGCAGGCAGAACAGTAGCAACAAAAAGAAGAAAAAGCAGAAACATTTGAGGGTCTGGGAAAGCAGCCTGAATTCAATGCTGGTTGCATCAAAATATAAGCTTTCATAAAAAAAAACCTCATTAGATAAGTGATGCTAAAACTCTGAACAGAAGCCTGAATCTGGCTCAGGAGGCTGTCTTATACAGCCTATGGGGCTTTCCATGGCTCTAGAAATTTGGCAGTGGGGGAGCAATGGTACCATAATTGGCTAGATTCCAGACTTGTGGTAATTAATGCTGCCACAATCCTCAGCTCCCAAATTTCTGGGCCCATAGGAGGCCCTGCAGGTCAGATGATAAATCCCCCTGAACTGGATTGCACTGTTGGGCAGGGTTGCCCATGCAAGTACACAGGGCTGCACTTCTGCATGGCCAACACCACACTGGATCCAGCCAATGGAGCAATCTGACCCACATACTGGTCCCGTGCCACTCATCTGGTCTGTGGAGCTGGAAGGTTGAGCATCACAGCATCTGATCACATCTGTGTGGTTGGACATCCCCCAGATAGGTGCAGTTTTATTCCAGATTACTAGTTATTAGCAGGCATCTGCTAGAAAATAATGTATTCAAGCATATTTCATGAGAACTATTGTTTTCAATATTTATTTCTAAGATAATTATACATTTAATAAACAAGAACTTTAAACTGCGTAGGATAAAAATCCCAAGAAAGTGTTATGAGATAATAATGGCCTAAAATTATAGAATTTAAATTAGAAACATTTTGGATATTAATGAACTCAACTGACGTTGTTTTTTTTGGCTTGAGATCACCTAAGACAAATTGGTATGACTGATTTTGACTTTGCTGTTGTAAACATATCACTCTATTTTTATTCTTTAATAGATGGTCCTTAAAGCGGAGCTTTGTTTCTTAGATGTGAGTGGCAGAAAACACATTTGTTAAGCAATCTTTAAGAGAATTAGTGGGATTTTATAATATACTTTGAGGAACAAATGCATTTCCTTGAGGAAACTTTATATGTCAGCTGTAATACATTTAATAGGGTGATGTAGAAGTTGCAAAGGAAATTGCTATCTTTAATCTAACATGGGAGTTTTAAAACGTGGTCATTTTGTAATTTGTTTTGAACAAATCTAATATCCAGATTAGTCAATGCAGAATATTTTTTATGACTTATGTTTCTTTTATGAACAAAGCAGCCTTTTTATTTGTTAATCCTAGCTCCATTTTTGGCTTTGAGTTTTTCTATGCAAAATGTTCAGTGAGTCAGAGATATTTAATTAAAACGTTCAGGAAACCAGCCTTTCAGTGATTTTAAATAATCTATGGAAGCTTCTTGTGCAGGTACTTCGTATTTATTAAAAATCATTATTAGTTATAATTATTAGTTATTATCGGTTGTCAGTTGTCCCTGCTAAACCAGATGGGACAACTGACAATCAATGCCCATAAAAAAGCAAACTTGCTTAATGGGTACTTTGCATCAGTTTTTCACCAGTCCCATGGGATGTCCCTGCCCACAGTGGGTCAGGGAGGCCCAGGTGAGGGAGATTCCTTATCCTCCATCCAAGCTGACCTCGTGAAGGAACACCTTGACAGGCTGGATATTTTCAAGTCAGCTGGCCCTGATGGTTTACACCCAAGGGTACTCAAGGAGCTGGCAAGCATCGTAGGCCAGCCCTTGGCACGGATCTTTGAGAACTCCTGGCGCTCTGGTGAAGTGCCTGAAGATTGGAAGAAGGCCAATGTGGTGCCTATTTTCAAGTAAGGGAGGAAAGTAGATCCGGAAAACTATAGGCCCATCAGCCTGACCTCTATCCTGGGGAAGGTCTTGGAAAAGATTATCAAAGAGGCCATCCTTAACAGATTAGCTGACGGTAATATCCTGAGGGATACCCTGCATGGGTTTGTTGTGGGTAGGTCTTGCTTGAACAATCTCATTTCCTTTTATGACCTATCACCTGGACAAGGAGGAAGAGATTGATGTCATATATCTTGACTTTAAAAAAGCCTTCGATCTGGTATCCCATAATCACCTCTTGGCAAAACTGGCTAGCTGTGGCCTCGACCACACCACGATCTGCTGGCTGGGGAATTGGCTCCACGGTAAGACCCAGAGGGTGGTGGTTAATGGAAGTCAATTGCTGTGGTGCCCTGTGACCAGTGGGGTCCCTCAAGGCTCTGTCCTAGGGCCTATACTTTTTAACATCTTCATCAGTGATGTAGACATTGGTGTCAGCAGTGGGCTGGCACTCAGCAGGGGTTGGTAGGCTGGCAGGAGGAGGGGCCAGCCCCAGAAGGGGTTGAGGGGGCTCGGGGGGGCTGGCAGGGGGAGGGGCCAGTCCCGGCAGGGGTCGGGGGTCTTGGAAGGGCTGGCGGGGGGAGGGGCCAGCCGTGGCAGGTGTCAGGGGCCCTGGGAGGGCTGGCAGGGGGAGGGGCCAGTCTTGGCAGGGGTCAGGGGCATTGGGGGGGCTGGTGGGGGTTGGGGGGGCTGGGAGAGTGGGTGGGGTCATTGGGGGTCCCCTCCACAGTCCCTTCCCCCCTCCTCCAGCCCCCCTGACCCCTTACTCACCATCACAGGAGCCCTGGTGCTGAAACACGTGGCCTGGCCAGCCACGTGTTTCAGCACCAGGGTGAGGGGACAACCATAGAGACGCTCTGGCAGCCAGAGTGTCTCTGTGGAGGACCCAGCCTCCAGTTGCCTCAGCTTTTTGATAGTTCCCTTTTTTTACACCCCTGGATATCCAGGGGTCTAATTTTCTCCCCGAGCTGTAAGTTTGCAGTGCGGGGAACATTTCTTTGTTCCTGCATATGCCTGTTGCCCCACCTCAAAGGGGTTTGAGGTGGGGCAAGAGGCACGTGCACGTTCATCTGGATGTGCCCACCAAGGCTGAGTACAACAGGTAAATGACGTCCTGGGGTTTGCTTGAGAAGCATCTATAGATGCAAGCTAGCATTTTGCTTGCTTTACTAGCCGCACCATCACATTGAAGACTCGTGTTCATCTTGTGGTCAATCATGACCCCCAAGTCCCTTTCATCTGTAGTGCTAACCAGCATAGCACTGCTGAGCCTATAAGGATGCTGCAGTTTTTTCCTCCCAAGGTGGAGAACCTTACATTTTTCGGTGTTAAACACCATCAGGTTCTCATCCGCCCATTTCATAAGCTTGTCAAGATCTGCCTGGATCACCCTCCTGTCCTCAGGTGTGGATGCTTTACCCAGAGTTTGGTATTGTCGGTGCCCCTGAGCCCCCTGACTCCTGCAGTGGCTGGCCCCTCCCCCTGCCAGACCCCCAAGCCCCCCCAAGCCCCCGGCCCCTTCCCTGTCCGGCCCCATCCCCCCAAACTGCCCCATACCTGCCCCCCCAACCCATATTTAAAAAAAAAAACAACAAAAAACCCTAAGGTAACTCTAAGGTAAGCAGAGGCTTTTTGTTTCCATTTTTTTTGTTCTTTTTCTGGGGTTTTTTTTTGTGAAGGTGCCTGGGGTTGTGGGGGTAGCCTTAGGGGCCTGGGGGTGCAAGCTGGGGGGGAAGCCACTGGAGGGGCCTGGGGTACTGGGGGTGTGGGCCTATGGGGCAGCCATGGGGGGGTTGCAGCAGCTGGTGGGGGATGGGGCCAGGTGGGGCAGCAATTGGGGGGCTGGGGTGGGGCATGTGGGCCTTTCAGGGGGGTGGTAGCCCCTGCAGGGGCCATTTGTCCACCATTGGGGGGCCGAACACTTTGTGTGGGGGGTGAACCCCCTGTTGGGGGGATGTAGCCCTTGTGTGGGATCTGAAGCCTCTGTTGGGGGGCTGAACCCCTTGTGTGGGGGCCATCGCCCTATGGGAGGGCAGCAAAATATGTATTCATGAATTCGTGAAACATGTAGTTAGAGTTTACTTTATTATTATGATAAGAGAATTGCTTTAACACTGTAGATATATCAATAAAACATTGTCCAACTGAACACTGTCTCTTTCTCACTTTCTCTCTCTCTTTATAGTGGTCTTTTGTTTTACTTGTGGAGGAACATGGATTTGGGGGTATTTTAGAGAGTGATTTGGGATTTTTTTTTATCAGGGATTTTTCAGTTTTCCAATAGGGAACACCAGGATTCCTGTTATGGAGGCCAGTGGCAGGACCCTGCCTGCTCAGAGCTGGCACCTTGGACCCAGCTGGCTGTGGCTGACCTCCTGGCCAATCAGGGCCAGGAGGACATGCTTTGACAGTTCAAAGCAGGCCACCACACCTGGAACATCTTCCAGGTGATAGCTGTCCAGATGGCTGGGCACAAATGGCAGTAGTGCCGCACAAAGGCCAAGCCTGCAACTGCAGTCTACTGGCAGCTGGCCCAGAGGGGCAGATGCCTCTACTGGCTGTGCAGTCCCTATCCAGGTTTGGCAGGTGCACAGCAGGTCACAGCCAGGCAGCAGCCCCCACTGCCAGACTGCTGCAGTGGGTAGAGGGTGTAGGCAACTCTCAGGACTGCTTCAGCAGTCCAGCTTGCACAAGTGGTAGTGTCCCCAGGGACCAATTGGCTGGGCCCCAGAAGCACCTGAGAGCAAGTAGCCCTGAGCTACTTGCCAGGGTGTTTTTTTATACTACTGGGGCCAGGACAGGGCAGCTTTTTATATTGCTGGGGACAGCACAGGTGCTGGCCCCGGGCTCTAGCTCCCCCTGGCTGCAGATCTGGGAGGAGCCAGGCAGGGTTATTTTGCCGCAAGTGGCACAATTTGCTTCAAAAAAAATTCCTTGAGCATGTGCGCTGAGACAAAAAGCCCCTGCTCAAATTTGCACCGCTTCTATTTGAGCTGCTGCAAGCACGCGTGCTTGCATGTGTGGACACACCTGGTGAGGTCACAGCTGCAGTACTGCATCCAGTTTTGGGCTCCACAATTCAAAAAGGATGTGGAGAAGCTTAAGAGAGTGTAGTGGAGAGCCACGCACATGATCAGCAGTCAGGAAAACAGACCTTATGACGACAGGCTGAGAGCTATGGGACTCTTCAGCCTGGAAAAGCTCAGGCTCAGGGGCAATCTGGTGGCTACCTATAAGTTTATCAGGGGTGTTTACCAGGATCTGGGGGAACATCTGTTCACCAGAGCGCCCCAAGGGATGACAAGATTGAACGGTCACAAACTCCGCCGCGACTGTTTCAGGCTGGACATAAGGAAGAACTTCTTTACTGTCTGAGCCCCCAAGGTTTGGAACAGGCTACTGCTGGAGGTGGTTCAAGCACCCACTTTGAACGCTTTCAAGACACATTTGGATGTTTATCTTGCTGGGATCCTATGATCCCTGCTGACTTCCTGTCCCTGGGGCAGGGGGCTGGACTCAACGATCCTTCGGGGTCCCTTCCAGCCTGAATGTCTATGATATCTATGAAATTTATACCGAATGGTTTTAAACAGATAAAAAGACAATATAATAGAAGGAAATTGCCACAATTAAATATTTATTTTCAACTTTCATTTTTTATCGTGTAAAGATAGTTGTTCATGCAATACCTGATAGATGAAGCCTAATTTTCATGGAATAGCATTTCATGGATTTATTCAATGAAATCTCTAGTCCTGCAAAGATTTACGTAGGTGTGTGTTTTAATTTTGCACAATGTGAGAAGACCCATTGAAATCAATGATAATATCACAGGCTTAAATACATCAAGCCAATTTTCAACAAAGCATTTAAATGCATGCCCAGATCACTTTGACTTTAAAAAGTGGCTCAAAAATGTTTAAAATTAGGCTGAAGGTCATGATTTCAAGATCTCATATCACATGTATACAGTTCAGTCAACAACTTATTGTTTTACACATCTATAGATAAATAAGAGATCTATAGCTATGAGTGCTTTACATGTTAAACTTTTTATACTGGAGAATGTATGATTTAAATGAAATAATTGTTTGCTAAATGGATCTCAGAATACTATAGTAATATCAAGTACATTGAGAATCAAGATGTAAATCTTGATTTAGGAAGTAATTTAAATATGCAATGATAACTGTTTCAATTAAAAAATAGTCATGCATGTGTGCTTGTTATTAAATGCACCCTTCATTCCAATTTAAGTCTGTGGTATAGAAAACTAAAGAGCGCATAGGAGAATTAAGCACAGGTATAAGTACTATCCTGAGTATAAAGAAAGACGACATTAACTTTGTTCACATTAAAACTCAGCAGCCAACTATTCATAGCAAAGGGAAACAAAGACAAATACAAATAGATTCTGCTGCCTTTTGTTTATCAAACATCCATTTGTATATAACTGACTGTCCAGACAACCTCCATGAGCAGGTATCATAACAAAAAAGATTATTGTAATAAAGATAATTGTATGGGTAACATAATTTAGACCTTTTTTCTTTTTGTAAATCATAGATTCATAGATTCATAGATGTTAGGGTCGAAAGGGACCTCAATAGATCATCAAGTCCGACCCCCTGCATAAGCAGGAAAGAGTGCTGGGTCTAAATGACCCCAGCTAGATACTCGTCTAACCTCCTCTTGAAGACCCCCAGGGTAGGGGAGAGCACCACCTCCCTTGGGAGCCCGTTCCAGACCTTGGCCACTCGAACTGTGAAGAAGTTCTTCCTAATGTCCAGTCTAAATCTGCTCTCTGCTAGCTTGTGGCCATTGTTTCTTGTAACCCCCGGGGGCGCCTTGGTGAATAAATCCTCACCAATTCCCTTCTGTGCCCCCGTGATGAACTTATAGGCAGCCACAAGGTCGCCTCTCAACCTTCTCTTGCGGAGGCTGAAAAGGTCCAGTTTCTCTAGTCTCTCCTCGTAGGGCTTGGTCTGCAGGCCCTTGACCATACGAGTTGCCCTTCGCTGTACCCTCTCCAGGTTATCCGCATCCTTCTTGAAGTGTGGTGCCCAGAATTGCACGCAGTACTCCAACTGCGGTCTGACCAACGCCCTATAGAGGGGAAGTATCACCTCCCTGGACCTATTTGTCATGCATCTGCTGATGCACGATAAAGTGCCATTGGCTTTTCTGATGGCTTCGTCACACTGCCGGCTCATGTTCAACTTGGAGTCCACTAAGACTCCAAGATCCCTTTCCACCTCCGTGCCACCCAGCAGGTCATTCCCTAGGCTGTAGGTGTGCTGGACATTTTTCCTCCCTAGGTGCAGCACTTTGCATTTCTCCTTGTTGAACTGCATCCTGTTGTTTTTTGCCCACTTGTCCAGCCTATCCAGGTCTGCCTGCAGCTGTTCCCTGCCCTCCGGCGTGTCCACTTCTCCCCATAGCTTTGTGTCATCTGCAAACTTGGACAGAGTACATTTCACTCCCACGTCCAAGTCGCTGATGAAGACATTAAAGAGTATCGGTCCAAGGACCGAACCCTGCGGGACCCCACTGCCCACACCCTTCCAGGTCGAGACCGACGCATCTACCACGACTCTTTGGGTGCGACCCTCTAGCCAATTCGCCACCCACCGAACTGTGCAGTCATCCACATCACAGCCTCTTAATTTGTTCACCAGTATGGGGTGGGATACCGTATCGAAGGCCTTCCTGAAGTCCAGGTATACGACATCCACCCCTCCTCCTGTGTCCAGGCGTTTCGTAACCTGGTCATAGAAAGAGACTAGGTTGGTCAGGCACGATCTGCCCGCCACAAACCCATGCTGGTTTCCCCTCAGCATAATTTGCCCTGCCAGGCTCTCACAAATGTGAGCCTTGATAATTTTTTCAAATACTTTACCAAGGATGGAGGTGAGACTGACTGGCCTATAGTTGCCCGGGTCCTCCTTCCTCCCCTTTTTGAAAATGGGGACCACGTTAGCCCTTTTCCAGTCCTCCGGGACTTGGCCCGTGCGCCACGAGCATTCGAATATTCCCGCCAGTGGCTCTGCAATGACGTCGGCCAGTGCCTTCAGCACCCTGGGATGGAGCCCATCCGGGCCTGCCGACTTAAAGGCATCCAGTTCTTCCAAATGACTCTGCACCACCTCAGGATCTACGCATGGAAGTCTGGCGCCTTGCTGCTGCCTCTCTACAACCCCAGTGAGAGACTTGTCGTGCCCCTCGCTTAGGAACACTGAGGCAAAGAACTCGTTGAGGAGTTCAGCCTTGTCCCCTCTATCTGTCACCAATTGCTTCTGCCCATTTAGCAGGGGTCCTATTCCTCCCTGGGCCTTCCTTTTACTCCCAATATATCTAAAAAACAATTTCTTGTTGTCCTTTACTTGGGTTGCCATCCTCAGATCCATGGTAGCTTTGGCCCGCCTAACTGCCTCCCTACAAGCACGAGCAGAGGAGGTATATTCATCTTTAGTGATCTCACCCTGTTTCCACTTTTTATGTGCTCCCCTTTTGGCCCTTAGGCTGCCCTGGATTTCTCTGGTCAGCCATGGAAGCCTCCTGGCCCCTTTCCCTCTTTTGCCTCGCTCGGGGATCGTCTTGCTTTGTGCCCAAAGGATCGTTTCCTTTAGGCACAGCCATCCTTCTTGGGCACCCATCCCATCAAAACTCCTACTCTGCAGTGCTTCCTTGACTAATCGCCTGAGTGCAATGAGATCAGCTTTCCTAAAGTCTAGCACTTTCACCCTACTAGTTACCTTACCCACTCGCCGTCTTATGTTGAATTCTATCATAAGGTGATCACTGTCTCCCAGATAGCTACCGATTTGGAGGTCCCCTATCATGTCATCTCCCATTGCCAATACCAGATCCAGTATGGCATTCCCCCTAGTGGGACCATACACCTCCTGTGTCAGGTGGAGGTCCTGTACACAAGTTAGAAACCTGCGTGAGCGATGGGACCTTGCTGTCTGCGTCTCCCAGCAGATGTCCGGGTAGTTTAGGTCCCCCATGACTACCGCCTCTTTAGCTTTTATGGTCTCCGAGAGTTGCCTCAGGAGCCCCGCATCTATTTCTTCCCCTTGGTGTGGGGGTCTGTAACAGACCCCTACCACCAAATCCCTTTCTCCTTGCTCCCCATGTAGCCTAACCCACAATCCTTCTACTTCCTCAGCCTTGGATTCTGTCTTGATGAGGGTTGATGTATATTGCTCACTGACATAAAGTGCAACCCCCCCCCCTTTCTTCCCCGACCTGTCCTTTCTGTACAATCTATAGCCCTCAATATGTACTGCCCAGTCATGGGATGAATCCCACCAGGTCTCTGTTAGCCCCACTAAGTCATAGGTGTTTAGTGCAAGCAGGAGCGCTAGTTCATCCTGCTTGTTCCCCATGCTCCTAGCATTAGTATATAGGCACTTGAGCCCTGCGACTGGCGCCTTTGCTGCCCCCCCGCTCCCAGTCCCATGGGGCCCATTGTTTCTTACCTTCTTGTTTCTTACCTGTTCTGTAGTGCTGGCCTCCCCATGGCTTTCAGGTTCCCAATGTTCTCCTTCTTCAGGCTGGGCTGTCCTTGTGGGTGCCACATGGTTTGGTGGTCCACAGCTTCCCCTGCCCTCGTACTCCCCTCCCCCCGACGAGCCTAGTTTAAAGCCCGCCGGAGGAGATCCGCCAACCTAGAAGAAAACACACGCTTACCTTTGGGGGACAGGTGAAGCCCATCCCAGCTGAGCATGTCCCTCATCGTGATGTGCGGGTCATGGTCCAGGAAGCCGAAGCCTGCCTTGAGACACCACTGCCGAAGCCGCCAGTTGGTCTCTCGGATGCAGTTCTCCTGCTGTCTTCCTCGTCTGGTCACTGGTAGGATGGAAGAGAAAACCACCTGGGCACCGAACTCCTTCAGCACGCCGCCCAGAGCACAGTAGTCCGCCATCAAGTGATCGGGGGTTCTCCTGGCCGCATCATTAGTACCCACATGGACTAGGACCATGGGGTAATAATCGGTGGGCTTGATCCTGGCCTGGATTACCTCCGTCACATCCCGAATCTTTGCTCCAGGGAGGCAGCATACCTCTCGTGCCGAGGGGTCCTGGCGACAGATGGGTCCTTCCGTACCTCTCAGGATGGAGTCTCCTATGACGAGCACACGTCGCCTCTTCCTCTGGGTCATTGTGGATCTCTTGATCTGTTTGGGGTGTGAAGAACGTGGTGTTTCTTCTTGCCCAAGGGTGTCCTCCTCCCCTTCCATCTCCTGCAGGGTCGCCAGGGCCTCGTACCTGTTCACCAGTCGGACTGGAGAAGCTGGTACCGGTTCTCTGCGTGCCGCTCCGGTCCTGGCTGTGACCGTCTGCCACTCTGCTGTGGAGGGTATTCCCTGGGGTGCTTCTTCCTTTGGTGCCTGGGCCTGCAGGGAAAGGAAATAACTGTCAATTTCATCCTCCGCCTCCCTGATCCCCCTCAGCCTGCTAACCTCCTCCCGGAGCTCCCTCACCTGCGCCTCCAGGGCCCTAAGACGGGCACCTGCTGGACAGGTGTGGGGGCCCCCAATCTCTGCTCCCCCCGGCCCTGCTGGGGATACCCCACAGGCCAGGAGGTAGGGGGACACCGGCTCCCCCATGGGCTCGGTCTGGGTGGAGGCCTCAGACCTGCCCCGGGTAGCCTTGTCCCCCTGGGCAGAGGCCCTAGCAGTACTCCTCATAGACACCATTCTACAAGCTGCTGTTTGTAGACCTGCGCGGTGTCTACGCCCTACCCCTACAGGAGTCCCACTCTTGGCCCTCCTGGCCCGCCCTCCAGCGCGAACGCCCGCGCAAACGCCGGCGTGCTGTTACAGAGCGTGCCTGTTTGCGCGCTCTGTTCGCGCTGCGCGGCTCGGGAGCGCGGCTCCCTACCGGCTCAGCTTTATGGGACCCGGGGGGCTTCCCCTCCGGATCCGGCTCAGCTGCGCCGGGTCCCTCCGCCCCACTTACCTTCGGGGGATCAGCTGCTGCTGCCCCCGCTGCTGATTCCTCTGTTGTTGCTGCTGCCGCCGCCGCCTCCGGTCAGTTGGTTGGTAAGAAGGGCACACGTGCGTGCGGGACACACGTGTGCTGCCTCCTCTCCTTCCTGCTGCTGGTTCCCGAGTGAAATCATTCACAAACTAAACATGATTTCTTCCTATAGCATCTGACCACATCCGGGTGAGGGGGGGCAATGTTTTTGGCATGTATGCTATAAATTAGCCTCACACCCTTCCTGAGTGCTGATCCTCTTTTTCTGATCCCCTTCCTCATCCCAATCCTTTGCTCTGCTTTTTGCTTCCTGCCTTGCCTCTCCCTGCTGCTTCTCTCTCACTTTAGAGCACTTATTATTAACCATTGGTCAATACATTCATGTCCCTGTTCTTACTTCTGTTGTCACCCAGAATTGGTGATTGTCAGTGCCAGACTTAGGCTCTTGCTACTTAAGCTACAGTTCAGGGCTTCACAATATGAGGGGCCTCTAAATAAGAAAAAAAACCTGACTCAAATCAAGTTTTATAATAATGAGTTGGTAAGTAAAAGAGATAAATGTGGTCTTGGGGACTCCCTGATTATGGACATTTTCATTGTAATTTGACAAAAATAGACATACATTGGATTATTTTTATCATATGGGGCCTCTTAAACTGAACATAGTTTAGGGCCTCAGCACATCATCATCTGGCACTGGTGACTGTGTTTCCAGTAGCCTCAAAGAGGGAGGCTTACTCTTTTTTTGGTGGGCCTAGGCCCACCATCACTCAGCACAACAATTAGTCTTGCCTTGTGTGTATGCCCAATCTGCTGCTCTGATTCCTAACTGAGCTGCCGCAGTACTGAGGGCTTTCTGTCCCCTCTCTGATCCGCCATGTGCTGCTCATAGAGGCTGCCCATGCACGTGGCCAAATTCTCCACCCCTGCTGCACGGTATTCTTGATTTTTCTGATTTTGTGCTTGATATTTTTGTGTAAGGGTTTGAAGTGGTGAATTTGGGGACTCTTTGGATAAATGATTGCCTGTGTGTGCTGCTGTTTTTTCTCCACAATTGAAGAGGTGAAACTTTAAAAAAAAGAAATTTATGACTAGTGAATGATTAAGTGCAAGTAATGTTGGTGATTTACATTACACATTTTCAGATGAATTATTATTTCTCCTAATATTCCATTAGTTTTTGGGATTTCTCAAGCACTTTCATATATAAGTTGGTAGTTGCATGAATACTCATAAATATTGTGGATTCACACTGTTTATTTGTGAAACAGTTCACTAATATATGCTTGTAGTTTTTGGGCAGCTTTAATTAAATCCTACCTTCATAACTTTTCTAATGTATTATTTCTGATTTTTTTTGTTGGGAAAAATATTTCATTTGCAGCTAGTTCCCAGTCTTCTGGTCAGGCTGATTGTTAATGCTGCCTATCTGCACCTAGGTTCAGCTCTCTGAAGGTTGTGCATCTCCTTACAGTTAGTAAGCAGGTTTGAAGCAAACAGAATGTTATTAACCTGTGGAACTCATTTCCACAAGATTTTGCAGAGGTGACAGTTTAACAAGGTTAAAAGGAGGTCATACAAATTCATGCCGCATAGGCCTATTAGAGAATTAAACATAATTAAATAGCCATTACACTTACCAATTTTTGCAGGTTGGTTGCAGCATAAAGAGCAAATTCCACAGACATTTCATGGATGTGCTCTGGCAGCCCTGCCCCTTGGTGCTGATTGGTAGAGAGGTCCTGGGGGAAGAAGGGACTAGGGTGCAACCCCATCGTGACTGCTAGCTACCCTTAGTGTGGCCCTGCCCCTTGGCATTGAATGGAGGAGAGACCCTTGGTGGAGGAGGAGGAAAGAGGGGGTAGCAGCCATCTTTTCTGATGCCCTTTGTGCTGCCTTGCCAGCTGGCACCTTCCTCTCATGGGTGGGCTGGTGCCCACAGCACTAGTGAGGACTATTGGTTTCCACTGGGGAGCTAGCATTTTATTTTTATTCGGTTTTTTTGTTGATGATGTTGTGCACAATCCCTGCTGCTGCCATTCAATCCAGACTCACTGACCCCAGCACTGCCAGGGCCCCTCACTCCCAACCCGCAGCCCCCTGGTACTGCCAGTGTCCTGCACACCCAACCAACAGTCATCCGTCTCATCCCCCAGGTCCTTCACTCCTGATCCACAGCCCCCTGCCCCCCACTCAGCCCTGGTGGTGCCCCTCATTCCTTACCCACAGCCCCTGTCCCCCTGCCAGTGCCCTTCACTCCAGACTCAGAGCCCCCTGCACCCCTCCCAGCCCTGCTGGTGCCCTTCACTCCCAAGCTGCAGCCCTCTGCCCCCCAGCCCTGCTGGTGCCCCTCACCCCTGACCTGCAGTCCCCCAGCAGTTCAGGCAGTGCCTCTCACCCCTGATCTGTGGTCCCTGCCCCCCCAAACCTTGCTGGTTCCCCTCACTCCCCACCCATGGGCCCCCCTATCCAGTGATGTCCCTTGCCCCTGACCACAGCCCCTTTCCCCCAAGCCCTGCCAGTGGTCCTCACTCCTGCCCCCCAGCCCTGTTGCCCAAGCAGCTCCTGCATTGCTCTCTCACTCTCTGTCCCTCCCCCTGGCTGTTTTTTTGATGTTCCTCTGCTCTCTCGCAAGGTGATTGGCTGTTAGGGTCATGTGACCACCTGATAGCCAATCCCCTTGCCCACTGCTCCTAGCTGGACTGGGAGGGCAGAGGAACAGCAAAATCCTGGACATTTTGATCTTATTTTAAAAACCTGCCTGGACACAGCATAGGGGACCAAAAAAGAGGACATGTCTGGGAAAACCTGGATGCGTGGTAACCCTATTCCTGACTCTCTTGTGCTACTTAATCAGGGAAGTAGACATTTCGTGTTTCCTACTCCTTTTTGGGCAGACTGATTTACTATGACACTGAAAAGAAAATCCTAATCTTTATACATTTTCCTTTGTTCCATTAGTAAAAGTAGTGACACAATGCAGGATCATTTTTCATTCCCATGTACTTTTGTTGCACAGATTTCTCCTCCCAAAAGACTTATAATGTATGTAATGTATTTTAAAACTATGACTACTACTTTTCCCTTCATACATAATGTAAATTCTATGACGAACATCTGTAGCTTACCAACCAAGGCAGTGGTGATACATGAATGTATATTGAATTTTAAAGAGAAAATAAAATCTATTGGGAACTAGAACCACCTACTACTATGCCTGTCTGATCACCACCATATTCTTCCGACCTGTATAGTTGTGGCAGGGCACTGTTGGTGCCTGCCACTTTAAGGGCTGAGCCAAGCAGCCAGCTGGTGCTTGATTGCAGTGGCCATTTTAGATCTCCGTCCACCTATATAAACAGAGCAGTTCATTGCTGGCAGAGCAGGCAGAAACATTTCCAGGCTGTAAGGCTGTATGCAACATCCTGGAGGTAAGGGCAGGAGATTAAGGGGATGGTTTGGAGGCTCCTGGTTCTGGACATGACCTAAAACTGCAGCCTGCTGGGAGTGGGTGGCCTAGTGGGGCTCCCAGGGATGTGGGGGTCCCCAGGAAATACCGGGCCAGTTACCACCCTGGTGAAAGCAGGGTTGGGGTGGTTTAATAACCTCAGCTCCCACATCCCTGGTGGGCTCAACTAGTTCAGGGGAGCTCAGGCTCATGGGAATCCTGAGGCAAGGCCCAGGTCAGTGGAGGGACCTGGAACAGTGCCCAGGCTCTTTGTGAGTCCTGTGGCTGCAGGGATCCTGAGAGGGGGCCAGGCATGGCTGTGCCTGACAGGGTGTAATACTCCAGGGGAGAGAGCCAGGCCGGGCTATAGCTATCTGAGCCGGATGGGGTGGCAGACCCCAGTGAGCCCCAGTGAAGGGGCAGTGTGTGAAGCCCCAGTGAGGGGGTGGTGTTGGGGTGTAAGACCCTAGGGCCAGGCAGGGCTGTTGCCACTTGAGCCCCAAGAGGTGGAAGAACTCAGTGTGGAGTCTCAGTGAGGGGGCTGAGGGGTTGGAGCCCAGTATGTGTTTGTTTGTATGTTTGTATGTATATCTAATGAAAGACCCAGTGTAAACCACTGGTAGATGCCATCTGGGAGGCTGGGTTGTGGTGTAGGGGAGGAATGGAGCTGCAGATAATGCTCTCTGGCATTGGGGCAAGAATGGGCAGCCTCCTGCCTAATTAACACCTCAATTATGTTCCATCAAGGTGTGGCAGGAAAGACAGGTGGGCGGCATGCCCAGAGGCAGGTGAGGAAACTGGCATTGTGGCTAGTCTGGGAGTCTTCACTTTGCCACAGTGGCATTTATGCCCAATTTGTGATGTATTCTATGTACAGTGTGGATACACAAGCATCCACATGGAAAGCAAGCATGGTCAGTAGCCTACGCTATGTTGTAAGCAAGGCTAAATATGATTTCTGAATGTAGAAAAGGCAGGGCCTTGGGGAGTAGTTCAAATAAGGCAATAAGTGTGTGCCATGAAAGGAAAAGCAGATGAATGGGTATTGAGGCTTGCTCTGTTGGCAGATTAGAGGGGGCAGGGTGTGACATGAAACAAGCTCAAATGTTTACATCTACAAAGGCTTCTTCCTTATGGTCTATTCCTTATGTGTATTGTCAACATGACATATCCAGCCCCCCTTTAACAGAGATACTACCTTATTTGGTATTTGTGCTTTCTGTGGGTATTGGAAACAACTAGATATTGGCTAACAAACTCTTGCTTATTGGCATACTTCTGCCTTCCATCATGAAAGCTTAAATTACTGTGTAAATGGGTCAAGACTGATTTAATTTGCCTCTGAACATTGCCATTTCTTTTGGAAGTTGTTGGGTAGTGCCATGTAGAAGTAGTCAGAAAGCTTCCTGCAAAAATCATTTTTTGGGGGGTGGTGGTGAGGGAGAACACTGTTTGAACCCCAAAACGTATCATGTACCAATATTGATGAAAATGCTTTCAGGAAAAGTTTCTGAGTTCCGTGGTGCAGGGGTTTAGGTTGTAGCCGTATTGGTCTAAGGACATAGGCAGACAAGGTTCCTTGGGTGAATTTGATATCTTTTATTAGACCAACCCAAATAGTTGGAGAATAGTTATTAAGCAAGCTTTCGGGTTCAAAAACCCTTTGTCAGTGTTCCATGTTGCAATTTCTGGTCAAAATGAGACAGCTTCTAGAAGAAGAAAAGGCCTGGTGGTCAGGCCTCTTGGGATATAGGAAATCCAGGTGCAAGCCTTTGCTGTACCTGATTCATATCAAGGATTTGAACCTGGATCTATCACACTGGCATCCTTACCACAGGACTACAGGATCAGTCTCTTAGACAAATGGACATTCACTTATTTCTACAAAAATGGAACAACTCCAGCAAGAGAGATTGAGAGAGCCATGGCTTAGAATAGACAATAACTTGTTTCCTAGGGTGCTTCCCTGGAATTTGAAGCAGGGAAGTGAGTCATAGTCTCCTACATTCCAGTTAAGTGCTCTGTCTCTCAGGCTTTTTTATTTTCAATTTCTGACGGTTCTAGGATAGTTGTCTGTCAATATTTATTAGGAAAATACTGGACACATTCATGCTGGATAGGTCCATCAGTGGGTATTAAATATGACTTGAACCTCCAGATTAGGAAGTCCTAAACTACTGAATAGTGTAAGCTAAGAGGAAAGAATGGAAGAGATCACTGTGAGCTAGACCTGCATATATAATCGTCCTCTAACCATCCAGTCTCTGACATCATGAGATACAGGCTTGACTCAGTCTGGCACTCATAATGTTCTTTGGAAATTTAGGAAAATTATTGATTTTTATCTTGAAGCAGAGTAGATTTTTGGAAATCTTAAAATTTAGCTTGATGGGAAAACCATTTCATATCTAGCTCTAGTTTCAATCAATGTTTTTATGTATTTACCATATTAGCATGAATGATAAAAAAATCAGGAAGAAAATGTCTTGCCCAAGTGTCTTTCATTGCTTTTTTACGCACACATGCACACAAATCACCACACAACTGCAGTAGGAATGAGTTCTTAGAATCTTGTTGTGTTTCCCAAAGGGACCAAGGCCTTAAATTAGGTGAAGTCAGCCAAAGGAAAATAGGAGGTCAGTAAGTCTCACTGCTTGTCTTTGGAGAGTACGAATATTGAGATCTGGGAACTCTCCAAGCACCTGGACCTTACTACATACATAATAAAAAATACATTTCTGCAAGTTTGATATTTGTATCACAAAATATGCACAAGAAACTTTTTATATAGGTAGTGAAATGGCTAGGCAATGCTGAGTCCAGTACTGAGTTCTGTGCTCATTAAACTAGGGCACAGAAGGGAGACGAGTATGTGCAACTTGGCCCAGAATGTAAAAACCTAACAGTTATGGAAACCAGCCATAAAAGGTAGACTTAGGAATGTGTGTTTCTAAGGTATCTGGCCTTACATTGACAGCAGAAGAGCAGACAAGAGCAATAAAGAAGGCAGAGACGCACTTAGACTGAAAGCCATCATTACTCCTTTTTGTGGGATTTGCAATGTGAGGAATGGCCTGGATTAAAAAATACAAATTAAAATATTTCATTCTGTCTTAGGTTTTATATCACACAGAGTGTTCAGGCAGTGACATTAAAAGAAAAAAGGAGGGTTAACTTGTGAAGTCCCTTACATGACTTCACAGGGGAAGGGAACATGCAGTGACACCCTATTTGCGAAATATGATCAACAGTCAGCACGCCTACACGTGCATTAATGCACCGTAATTACAGCACATTAACATTAGTACTTGTAATGACAGGTGCTAATTTAATACACCATAATGGATGCTACTGTGCGATAGCCCTGGAGCATGTCTTTTATGTGATTCTGGTGTGCAGTAGACTAATTCTACTAGTATTAGCACATTAGCATGGCTTTGTGCAGTAGAATTAGTCTACTGTGCTTCTAGCATCTCGTGTAAATTTGCCCACTATCACTATAAGCACTGTGAAAGACTTGTCTCTAAGACCTTCTAAGCATTCTAGGACATGCTTGGAAATCTGGTGGTCACACCAGATGATAAAGTTGGCCTCTTTAACAAATTCTTTGCCTCCATTTTTCTGAGCAGGAACCAGGACATCCCCCCCCCCCCCCCCACTGGGATTCTGGATGGATCCAGGAGAGGCACAGCCAGGCCCAGGGTCAGTGAGGACCTAGTCAGGGAACTTCTGATGGGACTGGATGTGTTCAGATCAGCAGGTCCAGATGATCTTCACCCCAGGGTGCTGCGGGAATTGGCAGAGGTCATTGCGGGACCCCTGGCACAGCTTTATGAGCACTCGTGGTACTCTGGTGAGGTGCCAGAGGACTGGAAAAGGGCCAATGTTGTCCCCATTTTCAAAAAAGGGAGGAAGGAGGACCCATGAAACTATAGGCTCATTAGTCTTACCTCGGTCCTGGGGAAGTTCTTTGAGAAAATTATCCAAGAGCACATCTGCAAGGGACCAGCAGGGGAGATTATGCTTAGGGGCAACCAACATGGGTTCGTTAGAGGCACGTCCTGTCAGACCAACCTGGTTGCCTTCTATGACCAGGTCACAAAAACCTTGGACGCAGGTATCACAGTGGACATAGTCTTTCTGGACTTTAGGAATGCCTTCAACACTGTCTCTTACCCCATTTTCATGGTAACAGAGTCCCTGCTGCAACTCTGTTACTAGGAGGGGTCAACAGCTGAAGACAATTAGTAGCTGGTGGGGAAGAGGTGCAACATGCCCTCTGGGGCCAATGAGGCTCAGTAAGGAAGGATAAAAAGAAGAGAAGAACAGCGAGAAGTTGCCTTCAGGCACCAACAGATTGAGAGACACTGGCAAGAAGCTCTGTGGCGAGGGATCCAGAGGAGGACCCAAAGGCAAGGGCTCATTCTCCCAAACAGTGGCAGGATTCTGCGACAGATCACTCCCTCCCCACTACGTTCCTGAAACCCTCAGCATCCACAGTGAGTCACTGGGAATGGCACAGCGGCGCGTAGAAAAGCCACGGCTCCATGCCAAGGCACGGCAGGACTACCTGGGAGGAGAAAGTGGGCCAGGGATGCCCAACCCACCCCTGAAGAGACAGGGCCCCGGCACCCTCACCTGAAGAAGAGAGGGTCAGGGGGCAAAAGACTGAAGAAGAGCTGCGATCCCCACGCTGGCATGAGGTGCAGCAAGAGAATCATGGTGCAGACGATAATCAGCTGCTAATGAGGCAATTAGTGGCGGATAACTGGGACTTTATGCAGTACTTACCAACCGAGTAAATTGGTGGGGATCAACCTGAATACGCAAGGGGTCTCCGCGGAAAGTCCGACAGGCTGCTTCCTCGTCCAGGTGTTCCTGAAAAGAGTAGTACAAAAACAGAGAATAATAAAGCACTGCTACCATATTCCAATCCAGCGTGGTCCTTCCCGCGGGTACCTGCACGGTTAACATCTCCTTCCTCCCCATTTCGTTTAAGATCAAAAGTCATGGCAGGAGAGAATCTAGGGGTTTAGGGGGTACCCAGTGCAGACACGCTGACAAAGTGGTGCATTAGCTGGGAAGACGGAGGGCCAGACGGATGCCACAGACATGCAGGATCCCACGGACTGGCAGGATCCCTGCAACACAGCCTCACATTGTGACTTCTCCAGGGGCAGCAGGTGCAGCTGGAGGAAATGGTAAGGATGTGGACCCAGGAGGCAGAAGCCAGGATCCAGCTGTGGGCCCGGCAACAGGACCTCTGTGAAAAGATCGCGGCCCACCAAACGTCCCTGGGGAGAGAAGGAGGCGGGACAGGGTTGCCCCGGATGACAGGGGAAGATGACATAGAGGCCTACCTAGAGGCATTTGAACGGGCGGCAATGGCCGTGAAATGGGACCCAGGAAGTTGAGCTGCTACGTTGGGGCCTCTCCTTATTGGTCCCGCCCAGGCTGCATACCGGGCACTCAGTAGGGCAGAGGCACATGACTATCAGAAGGTGAAAGCAGCCATTCTATATTGATTAGAAGTCTCACCAGATATGTACTGGCACAAATTTAGGGCCAAGAAGGGGCCCAAATATGGTTGACTCCGATTACTAGTGCAGACCCTCTGGGATCTAGCGGAACGGTGGTTATGACCAGAAGAACACAACACTCAGGAGATGATAATCATGATAGTCCTGGAACAGTTTCTAACAGACCTCATGGGCAGCGCCCAGAGATGGGTCTGACGCCATCAACCAAAAATGGTGGAAGAGGCACTCTGCCTGGTGGAAGACTATACCGCAGCAGAGGGGGAAGGAGAGGCACCCAAGAGGGAGCGAGGCGGCGGACCACCTTCTGCCCACTGAACAAACACCTCCGCCCCTCCTAGATGGGCAGAGACCACCCGAAAGGAGGGACGCGCGGGGAGTTACCAGGAAGAGTTCTGTTACCAATGTGAGGAGAAGGACCATATATCCAGGTTTTGTCCTAGGTCAACCCACGACTCCAGCCCCATGGCAGAAAGACACGACGAGAAGATGGACTGCAGCTTCAGGTGGCACCAAGGCCCAGGACAGAAGAACAAGCCAGTAGTTGAGGTCCATATAGGTAATACCATTATCCCAGTGGTAATAGACACAGGATGCTCCCAATCGATGGTGCGCAGTGATTTGCCGTCCCCACATCTAGGTAGCCCCAGTACCCCAGTTTCCATGGTTTGCAAGAAGGAAGCTAGAGCTCTCGGTACTAGGGCAGACAGAATAGATCCTGGTGGGGCTAACCAAAATGCTACCCTGGCCGATGCTGCTGGGTTGGACTGGCCACACCTGGGAGAGGTCATCCACCAGCAGATGACAGATAGGGCCGGGGAAGAGGAAATGAGACCCCGCACCCTTTGTTTCGGGGACAAGGAAGAAAGCCTGAACATTGACCAGATGAAAGAAGGAGGAAACTTCTACCAGGAACAACGCCGGGAGCCCTTGTTCCTGTATGCAGGATGCATCACAAGCAGGGACAAGGAGGTGCTCCTCCCCCTTTATGTGACATTGGTTAGGCTGCAGTTGGAGTACTGCATCCAGTTCTGGGCACCGCACTTCAGGAGGGAGGTGGCCAGCATCGAGAGGGTCCAGAGGAGGGCCACTTGCATGTTCAGGGGGCAGCAGGGCAGGCCCTATAAGGAGAGGCTACAGGACCTGAACCTGTTCAGCCTCCATAAGAGAAGGCTGGGAGGGGATCTGGTGGCCATCTATAAACCTAACAAGGGAGACCAGCAGGGAACGGGAGAGACCCTGTTCCACCAAGCACTACCAGGAGTAACTAGGAATAATGGCCATAAGTTAACTGAGAGTAGGTTCAGGCTAGATATCAGGAGGCACTACTTCACAGTCAGGGTGGCTAAGATCTGGAACCAAGGGAAGTGGTGCTTGTTTCTACCCTGGGGATCTTCAAAAGGACACTAGATAATCACCTAGCAAGGTTCGTTTGACCCCAGCAAGGCAGGGGGTCAGACTTGATGATCTGCTCAGGTCCCTTCTGACCCTACCAACTATGAAACCTCTAGGTGCCAGTTAGGCAATGTTAGGTTTTGAAGTCACTGACTACACTCCTATGTCACCCTGGGCACATCTACACGTGCCCCTAACTGCGTATTTCATATTGCACAGTCATTTAGTTTCTTGCTTTAGCAAGTACTAAATGACAGTACAGTACCTGCTGGTACTGTGCAGTCCCGGTGGTGCACTGTTATTTTTAGATGCTGAATCACCACAGCAATGAGCTATGGCAATGTCAACCCACATTTCTAAATAGCCTCCTGGCTCATATATCCTTATAGGATAGAAAAGACCTAAATTCAAGCCTCCCACTCAGTGAGGAGATTTTAACAGAGCTCTGAACTGAGTTCTAGAGTGAGTATTTCATAACTACAGGCTATAGCCTCGACAAGACTGAAAGTATCTCTCATACTTCTTAAAACAGTATGTCTGCAACTTCAAATGGACAGCTATACAGAAAGCATTCTCCATCCTGATTGTTGAAGGTGGCTCAGTTAAGAGCCAAAAAATGAAAGATTCAAGAGGGCAGGAGAGACAAGAGCCACCTCCTTCCTCACCTCTTCCTTGAGCCTCTAGAGTGTATTCTAACAAGGTACTTTACAGCCTGGCAGTGACAGGACTTTGACACTGCCCTTGTATACCTATTTTACCTTGTGCAAGTAACAGTGTTCTTAATGTTTTAGGCACTGTTCCTGGTATTTGCAGATGAAGATTACTCGTGTGGTTTTAAGAGTAGGTTAGGCAAATATTTCCCTCAGATGACTGCCTTGAGAAGGGGGTGCTGCCTTGAGAAGGGGGTTGGACTAGATAGCACCTGGAGGTCCCTTCCAACCACACTTTTCCATGATTCTATGAAAGCAAACAATACAGTGCAGTGGGCAGGGAAGGAGATCTTGGAGTTTATACCTTTATTTTAAATAGTCATTGGAAAACATCACAAACACAGAAAGCAGGGAGCAGACTTCTTCACATGCCATTCCACCTGATTTAACACACTCATTGCTTCTAGGCAGTGTAGACAGGAGAACAAAGTGATGGGAACTGTTGATGCCTTGGTGTTTTAAGATTCAGACCACTTCTTTGGGATCTGGGCAATCTAAATTCTTGCCCTAGTATTGAGCTCTTCAGAACTATACAATCTGACAAATTAGGTACCTAGGATCTCTCTACAATCAATGTACCAAGAGCTACCAAGAGTAATGAAGGTGCTACATGGGAAAATTAAGGGCAGCAGATGCCTCCAATAGGTGAAGAAGCAGGCAGTATGTAAAGCTGAACACATGGGTATGTTGCAACTCCCTCTGCCACTCACAGGAAGTCAGGTGCCTCATGCTCTTTTTTTCATCAGACATTTCCATTCGTAACATGTTAGGATAGCTGAATTCTGGTTTCTGAAGAAAAAAATATGTAGTGATGCAGCCAGCTGGTTCCTTTCCACTTGCACTCCATTTTAAAGCCCACCTCTGTCTAGGAAGACTTGAATCTGCCTCTCCTGCTGTTAAGAAAAGTGTTAAAACCAACAGGCTATAGAACAGGTTAAAATCTTTTTCACTCCACCTGTTGCAGCTAGGCCATTTGGCAGCTGAATAGAAGCATACCTGTGTAGTTCAGGGATGAGAGCTCTTCATTTAGTAAGGAGAGGCCTGGGTTTCAGACCCTGTCATTCCATTATTTTAGTTTTTAACCAGTATAAATGTTTAATGTGAAATGCATAAACAGTTCTGGCAGCATGGGCAATAAATTAAGACTCCATCCTTGGGAGTGCTATAGCTACTAGACTACAGAGGCAGGCTACCTGTTAAATGGAGACATCTAATGAATTTTGTAGCTGCTGGCACAGGGCCAGTTTGAATCAGTCTTTGTTATTTATGAAGCTAAAACTCTGCTTAGGTTTTTCATTTAGATGCCTGCACTAAATATAGACAGTCAAAAATCCTGAGGCTGAATTGATTCAATCTTCACAGGTTAGTCTAAACTGTGTAGATTGAACCAATAAGCAAGAGAACAGACATTCACTTTTGATTCCAGAAATGCAGCCACATGCCTGCAGTGGCCCAGGCCAGAAGCTGGAAGGTGCTAGAGTGTGCCTCCCTGCTCAGCTGGAGCAGACAACTTGGACCAAGGCTAGCTTGCCCACCCTGCAATGCGGGGTTTGCCGGTGAGGTGCAAAACATTCTGGGATGCTGGGGGGTCTGTGAATTAACTTGAAACTGGAGGGGATCTGGGATAGAAGTTCAATAAACTGATTTAACCTAAATCAGTTAAGTCTGATACTACATCCATTCATGTTTATCTTAAACTGGTTTCAGCCACTTTGAAAGCAATTTATGTGAACTGAACTTCTATTGTGTTACAAATTTGAACCAGTTTCCAATCTCTTATAGTGGTTTATGTGTAATTTCTGTCCCTAGCCATGAGCAAGCAGTCTGAATTCTAGTGTGTGTGTCTGTTTTCAGACACCCAAATTAGGCCTACATTTATTTTATTTTTTCCATAAAAAGATGATGTCAGTTTTGGCTTAGGCATACCTTGATTAAAAAAAAAAAAAAAAGGCAATTAGCTTAATTCAAAAACTTCCTTTCATGTAATAATTAGCACAAATAATAATTTAGCAGATATACACACACATGTGTAGGCACACACAAACACATCTAGTCTGTAAGATTCCAGGAATTCGCTCAGTCCCTCTTTGATCAGGTACACATGTGCCTAGCAGTGTGTCCTGAATGCCTCCAAGATACTGCTCTTTCAGAAAGGGGAAAGAATGGTGTCTAAACTGAGGTGCCACCATCTCTGTTCTTCCTTCCTGTGTACATGAACAGGCCCCATCTCAGGCCCCTCTACTAATATCCTATGCCATACTGATGTCAGTATGGCATAGGAACAGAGTCAGTCTTTCACATATGTAGACTTTAGGCTATTTATAGATCAAAACCAACACTTTACATTCTGCTTTTACACCTTCCAGGACAGTGATCCTGTAGCTGGCTTTTTAGACTCAAGGCCAGCTCTTTGCTTTCTCTCATTTTTTGACTACAGAAAAATAACATAGCAATTCTTGTGGTTCAGAGAACTCACAAAACCTGCTACAGGTGAGAATGGTTTCAACAATATGGATTCCTAATTGAAATCTCTGGGTTTATTCTCTGAATCATGTGCATTTGCACACCTAACAGTGCTAATATTACAAGCCACCCATGACACACTTAAAAGGATATCATGGCAATCCTAGGGTGCCATGGCTCCCTGGCTGGAAATTACTGTTCTAGGGAGCCAATGCAGATCTAAAGTCACTGTTTCCATGTGTTCCTGGTAAGATGCATCCTCTATCAAATGAGCTATTGAATTCTGCACCAATGTCAATTTTCAAATATTTTTAAAATATACACCCACTTCTGCATACCCATACAGATGTAGTCTTGGAACTAACCAAGGATGACAAAAGCTGAAATGTTTGCTTTCTGTAAAGAATATGGTGTAATTTTGTTCCTCACAGAGGAAACAAAAAAAGCGGATAGTGCCATAGCTGCTTTCATTTATTCTAATAGTAGATATCAATTAGATATCTATAATATCTAGTAGATATAATATCTATAATATCAATAGTAGTCCTTCAATTAGAAAGGGCTGCATTTATCATCCCTTTTGGGTGTTTCCCTTAAGGAACAACACCTCATTATTTTTCACATTGAGCTCAGTCAGCTATCTTTTATCTATGCCCTAACCTCTAGTTCACACTCTCTGTGCTAGATTAGATAACAAAAAGATGTAGCCTTTACTTGCCAAAGAGCCACACCAAGATTCAGTGGCAGAGCTCAGACCAGAGATCAGAAGCTCTCCCACACTCAATCCACTAATGACCACTGCATCTCTTATTGGAAACATTCACACATCTGCTGCCTATTACTCATTCTTACATTCTACCTGGCAGGAGCACTGCCTTGTTTTGTCTGTACATTAATTTTTTAACTCAAATTTGTGATACATAGATGTAGACAGGAGGGATCTGGGATTACACTGAACTGGCTGAACAGTGTTTTCCACTTGGTGTTTGGTTTGGCCAAACCTCTGCTGTGCATTGCCAATTGTCTAAGCCTTTTTTTGACAGCTGTTCATCCCCAGTTGTAAGATATTCCTACTGCAGTTGTAAGATAACTCCAGTTTCAGCTGCAAACCTGGCGTATTGATTGCTTGGCTCACACTAACTGCACGTGGCCAGATTTTCCTTTCTGAGGAAGAACTTAACAGAGGATGGCATCTGATCTGGTGAGAGCATATAGAACTGTAAGGCTGGAGTGTCTAATCCATTTACTAAAAGGAACAGACACTGTGACTATTCCAGTCAGCCAGCCAGTCAAAGGATACTCCTGGGTATCGTACAGGATGTAATCTTAGACAAAGCATGTCTTTAATGTTCGCTGGTCTTTTGGGCCGTATGTACCATATGTTATGCTGCAGGTGAGGAGCTGGAAATGTACTCAAATATATGAAAGAAGATGGAGAAGGAATCATTCATTTATTGGTACAGTCCTGAGCCTCAAAGTGCAGATCTGAGATGGAATTTAAAGTTTAGGAGCACTTAGATTATAGGTTTCTGGTTTAAATCATTATGGAGCAAATACCTGACCTCAAAACTCAGATTTAGCCTCAGGCCTTTCCTTTGAATTTTCCTGTTGTTCCAAGATTGATGACATCTAGGATTCTATGGTCAGATTAATTAATGCATTGCAAAAATCTATTGATTTATGCCTTCTTAAAACTAGAATAACTGTGCTGAATCAAACTGTAGGTTTAGGTTTTTCTCCCTACAGCTAGGACCTGGTCCCATTACCATTGAAGTCAAGACTGCCAAACCACTGGGTTAGTATGCTGCAGGTATGGTAGTTTCTTTATCCACTGACACACAAGGGAATGCCTTGTTAGCAGTATTTCCAGCCACCTTTGGCTCAGTTTGAATGACCAGGTATCCATTTATAGTTGTCAACTTGGATAGCTTTCAGCACAAGTCCAAAGTAAAGCTCAAAGGCAGAGCTCTGAAGCCCTAGCATAATGCCCTAACCACTCTGCCACCACTCTGGCATCAAAGTCAAAGGCAAAACTCTCTGGGTTTCTGACCTTAGAAAGGTTGTGCCTATATTAACCGTCTGTCTATGCCTGAGCCCACAAGATGAATTGATTTAACTGCCTTGGCTCAAATACTGAACATCTACTTTCAGATCCATGCTCTCTTTGTCACACATGATTTTCACTTCATAATACAAATTGGGCAGGGTTTTCCTTCGTGAATGGTTTTCATTTGTATTGAATCTGAGGTATTGTAATAATCTGTGGAATTGGGGAAAAGATAGTGGTGGGAAAACCTGTCCACCTGATCCACACAGGACAATTTCCAGAAAATGTTCATACATTTCTACTCACAACTGCACTGCTTTCTTCTTGCATGTTAAAGTGAATTGGCTTCTACATAAATACAACAGATAAATGGGGCAGGAAAGGCATGGACTTAAAATATTTTAGTCTTCCTAAAAGTATATTAGAAAAGATATCTGAGAATGTGTTTTTGATCAGGATTCCCACTTCAGTCTTTTGCATTGTTGTGTTACATCATGCAGTTACTGTGATATTGTCATAAATGCCCGTCCATTGCCTTTGGATGTCTCCAAAATCATGTCTGCAGTGATCAGGACAAAAGGACCCAAAACAAACTTATCATCTGTTGGCATTTGTATTCTGTTGTATGTGTATGCAGCTTGGGCCAGCTCTGTAAGGCTTAGACATGCTCCTTCCCTGAAGACCTTGTTAAGTGCACTGACCCAGTTGCTACCAATCAAGACCGGCTGAACTCCAGCCACTTCCCTCTCCACTCACACACTTGATTCTGGAGCTGCAGTTAAGGAACACGTCCAGCACTTGAGCTTTCTTGAACAACACACCCGTTTTCAGTCTCTGAGTAGCTCCTGTCCCAGCAACTTCTCTGGCTTTCCTTGTTCCTGACCCTGCCTTCAGCTTGCTTCTGGATTTCAGTCTTTTGATTCTCCCTGCAGACCTATTTCCTGACTCCTGACCCCAGCTTGGCTACTCTTGGACTTTGCCCTGTGGATTATCCTTCAGAATTGTTAGCTAGGTTTATGATTCCCAGCTCCTAATCCTGGCGTGGCATTTTGGCTCCTGAATTGTGTTTTCTGACCCTTACCCTTACATTCCCTGCTCTACTCACTAGGGTGGCCAGCTTGGTGAATGGACAGATAAGAAACAGCTGAAAGTCTTGGAAAGTTCTCATTAGCGATATCTTCATAAAATCCTTCCTATCTGTTGGAAGGACAACCCCCCCCCCCCCCCCAAATGCTAGCAGTCTGGCTCAAGCAAACACAACCAGCACCAAAACTATGTTTATACAGCACAAACTCCATTGGACATATCATGTCATAAGGATGCCTGGCAACCAGCTCATGAAACAGGTCCTATACTCCCAACTCAATAATGGCCACTGCTCTAGAGATGGGCAAAAGAGGAGACCTGGTCATCATCCTGAAGGCTAATCCGAAGAAATGCAGTATTAACATGAATACCTGGGAGATGTGAGCACTGAATTGTCCCCAGTTGCACCATGATGTACAAAAAGGCATCAATTGTTCCAAACAAACCCACCTCACTATGGAGACAGATATATGAGAGTGGGGCCCAGCAGGAAATGCAAGGTCCTAGAGAGTAAGGATCTAGAGATTCATGATAGGTTGGACAAGTGGGCAGAAAACAACAGGATGCAGTTCAACAAGGAGAAATGCAAAGTGCTGCACCTAGGGAGGAAAAATGTCCAGCACACCTACAGCCTAGGGAATGACCTGCTGGGTGGCACAGAGGTGGAAAGGGATCTTGGAGTCCTAGTGGACTCCAAGATGAACATGAGTCGGCAGTGTGACGAAGCCATCAGAAAAGCCAATGGCACTTTATCGTGCATCAGCAGATGCATGACGAATAGGTCCAAGGAGGTGATACTTTCCCTCTATCGGGCGCTGGTCAGACCGCAGTTGGAGTACTGCGTGCAATTCTGGGCGCCACACTTCAAAAAGGATGCGGATAACCTGGAGAGGGTCCAGAGAAGGGCAACTCATATGGTTAAGGGCCTGCAGACCAAGCCCTACGAGGAGAGACTAGAGAAACTGGACCTTTTCAGCCTCTGCAAGAGAAGGTTGAGAGGTGCCCTTGTGGCTGCCTATAAGTTCATCACGGGGGCACAGAAGGGAATTGGTGAGTATTTATTCACCAAGGCGCCCCCGGGGGTTACAAGAAACAATGGCCACAAGCTAGCAGAGAGCAGATTTAGACTGGACATTAGGAAGAACTTCTTCACAGTTTGAGTGGCCAAGGTCTGGAACGGGCTCCTAAGGGAGGTGGTGCTCTCCCTTACCCTGGGGGTCTTCAAGAGGAGGTTAGATAGGCATCTAGCTGGGGTCATCTAGACCCAGCACTCTTTCCTGCTTATGCAGGGGGTCAGACTCGATGATCTATTGAGGTCCCTTCCGACCCTAACATCTATGAAACCTATGAGCCTGAGGCCCAGAAAGGGCTGGGAGGGTGATCAGAGGGTCCAGGAACACAAAGCAGGGGAGAAAGAGATCAAAGAAGATCCAAAGAAAGGGAAAGTGCCTGAGTGTGGTATCTGGAGGTTCAGGAGCCAATGACTGGCTGATAAGCAGACTAGAGGGTCCGTGGGCCCAGGAATAGGGCAAGAGCTGGACTAGGGTCCATGTGTCTGAGAGGATTGGCACGTGGGGCCAGGGGTCCAGGAGCCCAGAGAGAGGGGCGGTGTTTGGGACCAGGGGTCTGGAAGCCCAGAGACAGGGGTGGTGTGTGGGACTAGGGGCCTGGGAGACCAGAGAGGCTGAATGTGGGACCAAGGGGGTCTCAGAGCTCAGGGAAAAGGCTAAATTAGGGACCAGGAGGTATGAGAGCCCAAGAGGACTGTGTGTGTGAACTGAATGAGGAGGAATTGTGCTGAGGAATTTAACTTTAAAGCTATAGGTGCCTGACAGCAGTATGGACAGGCCAAGAGAGCCTACTAACCTGGGAGGGGCAGGAGTAGTGGGGCTTAGGAGGGGCCCAGTAGTGACTGACACAGGCTTAGGCTAACTTGGAGCCCATGGGCAGCCTCCCTTATACAACCTTCAATAAGAACAATGTGGTGAGTGAGTGATCAAGGGAGGGCTAGACTTGAGCCTAAGTCAGGCAGGGGCCACATGGCCACCAGGGAGCATCACAGCCACCCCTGTGACCACAAGCCTGTTAAAGTAGCCAATAAATATAACCAGCTAATTTTCAAATTGATAAGCACCTGACATATCCAACTATGAGGTAAATGAGGGAGGGGTTTGAGTATATCAGCTACTCTGATAACTGCCCAGGTGCACACTTATACTGCACAGTTAATGATAGATAACCTGTAATTCCACCACCCCTACCTTTTTTCTTCTATAAAAAGTGGACTTCTTTTTAAATCCATGGCCATAATAGATATCAGCTCTGTATCTTTCCTCTCAATTGCTACATCTGATTTTACTCTGAACTGTTGGTACAGAATTCAGATCATTTTGGTAGTCTAATTTACTTTCTGTTATTTAAAATCAACACATTGTCTGGACCAGAAAAGGTGGACTCATAGTCCATTCATACCAGAGAGAGATAGGTAGTCATATTAGTCTGAAGTCAGCCAGAAAGCAGGGTAGATTTGCACCTTATAGACTAACTAAATAAGAGATACATAAGCTTTCACAAATCAGTAGCTTACTTTATCAGATGCTGTGAAGGGATTGTAAGAAGGAGAACTTCCAACTAGAAAGCAGCGAATACTAGAAAGCAGTGAGTTAGCAAGTGGAGGTGCAACTCGTGGGAAAGACAAGGTGAGTAGGAGAGAGGAAAAAAGTAGTTAACCCATTGACGAGCAAAGGGGTTATAAAACATAATCCAGGCATTATGTATAATCCAGGATAAGATCTGTAGTATTGGTTTATGCAAGTGGTGCTCATCCTCCAACCCATGGACCAAATCTGCTCCATGAGGCCATGTCACCAGACCCATGAGGCTCCCAATGGGTCCTGAAATTTGGCTGCAGGTGTTACCAGATTTTCCCGTTACTTTGGGGTGTGCTCATTTATTAGGGATAGTTACTAGGGTCTTGGTGATTCTGTCAATGTGCTGCTTGTGTTACTATATGGAGCTGTGTCTCTCCCTTCTGCAAGCCCTCACCCCCAATGGAGCTATCTTGCAGGGCTCAGTTTCAATGGGATTGGGTTCCTCCAGTCACCAAATCAGTCATACACACAAACACACACAAATTAACGTGACACACCTGACCTGGCTGGGCTGATCAGCATGGACAGGCTGACACCCTCATATGCCAAGAATCAGTTCATAAGAGCAACAATAAACTGCAGTCAGACACAAGCACACAGGTGAACAGAATCCCTCTGAATCTGGCTGGGTGTCCAGCTGACACCCTCATGGGCCACCATTCAGTTCATAAGGGCACGTCTGAGTCAAACTGGGTCAATCAGCCTGTACAAGCTGATCCCCTTATGTGTTTCAAACTCAGCACGTCCCAATCTTTGGCCTCTTGATGAGCAGACCCCACAATATTTTTGGGCTTCACAGGGATCTTTAGCTTAGGTAAAAGAAGCGTTGCTGCAGAGCACGGAGGAAAGAGAAGCAGAGAAGAAAAAATATACCCAGTTACTACCAGTCTGACTATAAAAGTTATTTATTGCTAAGCATATGAAATATACAATAGTACTAGTAGTAATAGACATGCAAAAGAAAAACAAACACAAACAATGACAATACTACCCTGGTTTCACTAAGTATTTGGGGAAACTTAGCTCAAGCTTAACTGATACAGTTCAGGTTCAGAAGTTTATGCCTAGAGAGAAAAGAGAGAGAGAGCACTGGGATCTCACCAGTCCAAGATACTCAGGCTGCAAAGCTGACAGGCACAGTCCGTAGCACAATTCTTGAAGAGAGAGACTATCTGTTCTTCCAGCGTCCCAAGAACGACAGGGGATGGTGTCAGCACAGGAGTTTTCTTCTTTCTTCTTCTTTCCTTCCTTTCTTCCTTCTTCTTCTTGAAGCACACACACTTTTTACAGATTTTTATACCCTCAGTTCAGCTGCTTCAAAGCACCCTCAGTAGTGTAAATCATTGTCTTTTCTACTGACAAGGGGTTATCTGGTTTGGAACATCTCAAGAAACTGATTGATAATCAGAAAACACTTAAGATTAGGGAGTAACCAAATACTTGGAAGCCAGCTTGAAATTCCTATGGATGGCAGATATACTGATGGGATAGCTCATGGTTTCTTCAGAAACAATAGATAGCTTGCAGCATCAGGATTTTGGATTTTTACTTGTTGTGCACAAGCCTCAGCTTAGTATGACTTTTCCAGATCTTACTATAGTCTTTTAACAGACTTAAAGCAATTATTGGGGTGCTTATAACCTTTTGTGGAGAGGACTCCCACCAGTCATCTCAGGAAAAGTATGACAACACCTGTGATTAGGGCTCCAGCGGGCTGGACACTGTGATGAACCCTTAACCATTGTTCAAATGTTGCCCATACCCCCTCTGACTCGGTCTCTTGCCTCAGCATTCCCTAACCCGGCAACTGAGTTTTAGTCAATCAAGTTTAAATAGGCCTCCCATAGTGGGACCGGGGAATGTATGACCCGAGATGCCTATTAAACTTAGAGGTGTGTGTGTGTCGTGGCGGGGGGGAGTCCTTAGTAAATCCAGATTAGAACTGGTCTGATAAATGCTGAGGTGTGTGTGTGTGAACATGGGTTGATTAGCATTTGGAGCACAGATTCCCCATCATGCAGTGCTCCCCTGCTTCTCTGGTCCCAGAATTCACTGCAGTCTCTGCTTCAGGCTTTCTGTTCTCCATCTCTCATGTAAATGAATGGTCATCTGGTTCCATCTCAGATGCAAATGAGACCTAGGGCAGTTGGTTCACTCTTGTCACCCTTATCTTGAGGATCTTAGGTGTGTCTCTCACTGCATCTTAATCAGGTAGAGGAGGGGAGGAAGGGGGGGTGAGTCCTTTGTGAGTCAGACAGACTGCATCCTGTGCCAGGGTTGCCCAAGAACACACAGCTGAGATGTAACACAGGGCAGTGGTGGCAACATTAACTGCTGCAGCTGTGGAAGCCATGACAATTAATACGGCCACTGCTCTCCCACTGTTACATTTCTAAACCCGTGTGGAGCCCAACAGAGGTGAAATTTAATTTAAATGTGATAGTCCTGTGTGCTGGGTTGCACTGAAGCATGAGGCCAAGATGGTACATGAGGTCAGATCCAGCACACATGGGGTGAACCCCAGCACATGCAGTGAGATCTGGGGCATAGGGTTGCTCTGGTATGCAGGATCAGATCTGGCGCATGTGGGGTCCCTTCACAGCCAGATCCAGTGCACATGGGGTTGCTCTGCAACCACATCCAGTGCACTGTCCCCATGCTTGATCCAGCCTTCAGACTTACCCTACTTGACAGTTGAATCAGTGAATGATTTCTTGTTCTGCAAATTTCCTGTTCAAGTTTGCTTTCAAAGTGATGTTGTCTCTGGACACTCCATTGCTGGCCTCAGAGAGGCTGTTCTTACACACTTTACAAATTAAATTAAATGGGGAGCTGTGGCGCAAGAAATCATCTACAGACCAGATTGTGTTAATTATGGACTAAACCCAGATGACACATTTTTATCCCATTACCTGGATTAGCTTTTACAACCCCTTGGTCTCTCACTGGGGTTAACTGATTTTTTTCCTCTCTCCTACTCACCTTGCTTTCCCCAACAGTACCACCTCCTTTTTCCTCCTCCTTCTCTATACTCTACATTCCCCCTACTCTATATTCTAATCACCGCTTTCTATTTAGAAGCTTCATGTAGTCTCTTCACATCTAATGGAGTAAGCCGCTGCTCATGAAACTGAATACACCTCTGATTTAGTCTGTAAGGTGTAAATCTACCCTGCCTTCTGTCATTCATAGTAGTCAGAATGACTGTGGAATTTTTCTATGCCAGACTCTGTGGTATTTTTGATGAGCATTATGTCTGATAATTCATGAATTTACCAGTTTCCTAATTAAAGAAACAGTTATGATAGGAGAAATGTATCAAGACACTGAACTGACAGACAGCTGCTTTATTCTCACCGCGAGCATTTCATTGTGTCCAGAGATTCTAATGGAAAATAAAGGAAATTCTCTTCAGAGCCAATTATTGTATATGAATTTTGCAGATTATATGGAAAAATATCTATAATAGACTTTTCTTCACAGAAAATAAAAATCTGCTGGAATGATGATAACATAGATTAAACTAATTAAGAGGCTCTGAAACCACTGTATACAGATCAGATTACTGCTTCATAAGGAAATGAACGGGAATTTATTTACAGTAATTGTCATTCATTGTGTACTCATTTCATATTATGTTATGTGGTCAAGGGAGTTTAAAATGTACAATGTGGCATGTTGAATTGCAAATGCATGACACAGCTGGAACTGTGGAAGGACACAATATACTAGATGTGGCTTAGAAAACTATTTTCCTGAAAGACTTTATGTATATATGCATGCATGTATTTATTTTCAAATTACCACTTGCTAAAAATGAAAGTCGCTGCGTGTTTGTTTGTCACATTGTCTGTGGGAAACAAACAGACCATTTCATTTTAAACCTGAAATTATTACCACAGACAGCTAGTGCTTCAGTGTTTTACCACAGTGAACTCGTGCTCTCAAATTTCTTTTCATACATATGACATTTGTCTATTGCAGTTAAATTCTAATGGGGAAAATATTTTTATTAAAGAGAAAAATGGTACTGTTCTAGAGATAATGAAAGGACACATCAAGTAAACCAGTAGCAATTATCTATCAATCTAACATGTTCCAAATGCACAGACTGCTGAGTTTCCAAATAAGACAAATGTTGTGGGACATTTAGCCCTACATAAGCAGTAACAGAAGGCATGATTTCTGTGCTGAGGAGGTTATAGCATTAATTAGATACAGGTTGAAAGTTCAAACATAAGTCTTTAGCATGCTTTTAAGGCACTGGCCCACAGCATGCCAGTTGGAGCTTCAGAAGGCACTGTGTATCTTATGTATCAAGGGCAGAGAGCTGTTGTAGTCAAACCTTATAAGGTAATGCAGTGTTTGATTCCTTGTATAGCTGGCTAACGTTACTGGCTAGTATAGAAGAAAAACAGAAGGTAATAGCTCATTCCATTCCTGCCCACAGTGAATCTTCCAAAATTCTTCTGTAACCACCATCCATCTTATGTTTGGCTGATTTCAGAGAGCAAAATTAATGCCCCAGTCCCCAATGACATCTAGTGGTTGTCAGATCACAAGCTAGCTATATGTTTGGGCTCACACATGTGCCCACCATCCATATTTAAAGCCCTTCCACTAGGTTTCATGGCAGTGGTTCCCAACCTCGGGTCACGACCCAAATGACAGTTGCAGGGGCAATGCCGGTGGTGCCGCGCCCCTGCTCCTGGGCCGCTGCCACACTCTACTCCCAGCAGTGTGGCTTGTCCTTTGTGTGCGGCACCACCGGCATTGCCCCTGCAACCGTCATTTGGGTCGCAACCCGAGGTTGGGAACCACTGCCATGAAACCTAGTGGAAGGGCTTTAAATATGGATGGTGGGCACATGTGTGAGCCCAAACATATAGCTAGCTTGTGAGCTACAGCAAAAAAAGGTTGGGAACCACTGGTTTAGGGCGTCTAGAGTCTAAGGCATGGGTTGTCATCTGGGGGCATGCATACCCCCACGGGTACTCGGAAAGGGGCTAGGGGGCACACACGGGCAGGCGGTGATGGAGCACTGCCATCCACCCCCTCACGCTGCCGCCTCCCAGGAGCAGGGCCGGGGCAGTGACTCCCCTCTGTAGGCCACACAGACACTGCCCAGCCAGACAGACACACGGGGGGGGGCGGAGGGGGGAGGGGATGTTGCATGCGGTGGTGGTTGCCACCATCCACTGCTGCTGCTTCTACCGCATGCAAGCCCCCTCCCTCAGTGCGTCCAGCTGCCGTTACCCCCCCTCCCCCCACACACACACACACTCCGGCCACTGCCACTGCCCCCACCACCACTCTGCCAGGAGTGTATCCAAAAGGGGTACACTCCTTTAAAAAGACTGAAAACCCCTGGTCTAGGGTTAAGTACAACCTGAGTGTGTAAGCCTTGCTCTGGGTCCAAGTACATACCCAGGTTAGTGTATACACTTGGATCCTACCTTTCAACTGGGTGGAACACAGCTGAAAGTAGCAGAGCTCTAGTCCAGATATTTCTCCATTGTAATTTCCACAGGCCTCTTTACTGTGTCTCTTAGGTGTATCTCTGAACACTTCTCCTTTGCCCTTTCCTTTTTGGAGGCTGTAAGATACTTTATATTGCTGTGTCTGGCATTTAACTGTCCAGTTTTTCTGCAAACTATTCCAGACTGTAAGACTCCAGCAGGCCCACAATGTGCCATGCCAAGGATATTCACCCAATGTGAATATAGTTGACAATAGGAACATTCACAAATTCTTGCAAAAATAAAGGGAGAATATTCTCGGGACTGCATTTAAATTAAATTTCACCTCTTGTGCTTCCATTGGATGAAGTTAAAGTCCTGATCAAACACCCTAAGAATCTATACCTCAAACCTAAAAATGCTAACCAGAAGTCCAGCAATGCACCTATAACATGCCCTCTCCTACATAGAGCTCAACAAGATGTTTGCCGGTACCCAGAGCATTGAGTCTGCTGTCTCCCACAACAACATTTTTCTATAGAGAAACCTAATGTACAGATGTACTGTAGAGGACTGATTGCAGGATTGAGCCCTGGTTAACCAGGCTTAACTGTGGCAATCAAGGAGTAAGCTATTCCAGCAGATATCACTGGAAAATTCTCTGAGAATGTTTTCACTAGGGAAACAATGAATGTCACTTGAGAGGTTGAAGAGAGTAATCAAAGTTTTAACTTGCTAAATGCTGACTTCCATGTTTGTCAAATTTTCATGGATAATTATAGTATATAAGGTCAAGGGATTTCCTAGTTCTGGTAAATGGATTCAGTATTACAGAGGATTTTGTATCTGTGTCTTGCTTTTGTAAAGGGTGGAGCATGTGATGAATTTCCATTGCTTACTTCTATAGTAGTTGCCCCAGGTGAGTTCAACCAAATATTTTAAACACACAAGCTAAACACTTGGTGTTTCATAGCACTACCTTTGCAGCTGAAATCATAATGGCAGGGTCGCACATCTTGCAGGACTTGTAACATAATTTCAGAAATATACATTTTAGGAATGGTTTACAACAATATAGTGCTCATTTTTATATCTTTGCTGAAAGATTATTGAATATGGATTTCAGTCTTTTGAAACAAGCTAAACATGCGTAACTTGTAAACAATATGGTCTGTTTATATATAGTAGCTCTTAATGCCAGTTACCAGTTACCAAATGGCTGTGTTTTCCTTGATGTGTTTTTCAATGGAAGATGTCCAAGAAGTGTGTGTGTGTGTGGGGGGGGGGGGGTGGGTGGTCTTTCCTTTTGCAGTGGTCTGACTATTTGAAATGCCTGCACAGACAGTGATGATACACTTTTTGGTGAAGTCCTCATGATTTAGGTGTTTTCCTCTTTCTTCTTTCCTTATTCGGAGTCTTGCAGTGTTTTGTTAAAAGTGGAGGGAGCAGATTCCCATAGCAATCTGTGCTGCATACTTCAAAATTTTCTAAATGTTCTTCCAGATTTTTCTGCACCTACTGGAGGAATTCTAGACAGTCAGTGAAGTTAGTTGGTAGGGGAAATTTAACAGAATCAGCTCTGTAACTGATTTACCTATATAATATGCTATCACCAAGCTCTTAAAAATTACCTTTTTACATATTGATGGCACTAACTTGAACTCATTGAATCATAAAAAATGAAGGTTGGAAAGGACCTCAGGAAGTCATCTAGTCCAACCTCCTGCTCAGAGCAGGACCGTCCTCAACTATATCATCCCATCCAATGCTTTGTCTAACCAGGTCTTTAAAACCTCCAAGGTTAGAGAGTCCACAACCTCTGTGGGTAACCTGTTCCAGTGCTTTACTACTCTCCTTGTGATAGAGTTTTTTCTTATTATCTATCCTTGCTGAAACTTGAGACCATTGCTCCTTATGCTGTCATCAGGATTAAAATGAAACACATCTAACACATAGACCTACATAGAATCATATAGTGGTGTTTCTTTTTAATAATGGAAAAATGTGGATTTGGGGCTACTTTTTTAAGCTGAAAATTAGGGATATATTATTTATTACAGAAAACCAGGGTCCCTGCTCACTATAGAAGGCAATCAGGTTGCTCAGGCATGACTTGCCCTTATTGAATCTATGCTGACTGTTCCTAATTACCTTTGTCCGGGGACTGAGGTGAGGCTGACTGGTCTGTAGTTCCCTGGATCCTCCTTCTTTCCTTTCTTTAACATGGGCACTATATTTCCCCAATATTTTCCAATTGTCCGGGACCTCCCCTGATCATCATGAGTTTTCAAAAATAATGGCCAGCAGCTGTGCAATCACATCAGCCAATCCCCTCAGCACTCTTGGATGCATTGTACCTGGACCCACGGGCTTGTACATGTCCAACTTTTCTAAATACAACAGTTCCTAACCTGTTCTTTCACCACTGAGGGCTGCTCACCTTCTCCCCAAACTTTGCTTCCAGTGCATAGGTCTGGGAGCTGACCTTGCCTGTGAAGACTGAGGTAAAAAAGGCATTGAATACTTCAGCCTTTTCCACATCATCAGTCACTATGTTGCCTCCCCCATTCACTAAGGACACACACTTTTCCTGGCCTTCCTCTTGTTGCTAACATACTTATAGAAACCCTTCTTGTTACCCTTAACATTCATTGCTAGCTGCAACTCCAGTTGCACTTTGTGCTTCCTGACTTCATCTCTGCATGGCCTCAGTAAGGTTTCTTTAAAATACAACAGCTCTCCTGGACTCCTTTCCCCCTTAGAGTGGCCTCCCAGAGGATCCTGCCCATCAGTTCCCTGAGGGAGTCAAAGTCTGCTTTTCTGAAGTCCAGGGTCCATACTGCTCTACTTTACTCCTTTTGTCAGGATCCTGAACTGAATCATCTCATGGTCACTGCTACCTAACTTGCTGTCCACTTCTACGTCCCCCACCAGCTCTTCCATGTTTGTGAGCAGGACACAACACTTGCACGAGGCAGTTGTCTCCAATGCTCTCCAAAAACTTCTTGGATTGCCTGTGCACTGCTGTATTGCCCCCTAAGCAGATATCAGGGTGATTGAAGTCCCCCATGAGAACCAGGGCCTATGATCTGGAAACTTCTGCTAGTTGTCTGAAGAAAGCCTCATCTACCTGGTCTGGTGGTTTATAGCAAGCACCCACCACAACATCACCCTTGTTGCTCTCCCTTCTAACCTTAATCCAGAGAGTTTCAACGGGCCTATCTCCAGTTTCATACTGGCGCTTTGAGCAATCACACAGCTCTTTTACATAAGGCGTAACACCTCCTTCTCTTGTCCCCAGCCTGTCCTTCCTGAACAGTTTGTACCCATCCAAGACAGTGCTCCAGTCATGCGAGCCATCCCACTAAGTCGGTTATTCCAATCATATCATAGTTCCTTGGCTGTGCAAGGACTTCCAGTTCTTCCTGCTTGTTTCCCAGGCTCTGGCCCCTGTTGCTCCCTCCTGCTTCTGCTTCCTCCAGGTTCCCCCACTTATCTCAGGGCTTTGTTCTCCATCCCCCCATGGACCTAGTTTAAAACCCTCCTCCCTAAGTTAGCGAGCCTGTCTGCAAAGATGCTCCTCCCTCTCTTCATTAGGTGGATCCCATTTCCTCCTAGATGTCTTTGTTGAAACAACATCCCATGGTCAAAGAAGCTGAATCCCTGCTGGTGACAGCCATGTATTGATCTGCAGGATGCATCCACAACTGCCAGGGCCCTTCCCCTTGACCAAGAATTGAGGAGAACAACACCTGTGCCCCCACCCCCTTCACCCTTGCACCCAGAGCCCTGTAGTCACTACTGATCTGCTCAGGATCACCCCAACAATATCATTGGTGCCCACATGGATGAGCAGCATGGGGTAGTAGTCAGAGGGTCAGATGAGTCTCAGTAATCTTTCCATGACATCTCAGATCCAGGCTCCAGGCAAGTAACAGCCCTCCTGGGACAAAAGGTCAGGCTGGCAGATGGATCCTTCTGTCTTCTGCAGAAGGGAGTCTCCATCCACCACTACCCATTGCTTCCTTGTTGTGGCAGGGGTCTCCATCCTCCCTATCTTGGGCATTCCTGGTCTGGCCTCTTCCATCTATGGAATGAGCTCTTCCTCTTCTGTTACTAGTGCTCCATATCTGTTCTCAAGGCAAATCACTGCATATGGGGACGATGACTACTTCTTGCTGCCAGAAGACACAAGCTTCCATTTCTTGGGAATCCATGCCCTCTTCCTTTTCTAGCACCACTTCTGGCAGACCTTCCTCCACAGTCCTAGAGATTTTCTCCTGCATGGGATTGATGAGGTCCTCATGGTGGACAATGCTTCAGGACCTTGCTACCTCCTCCTGTAGCTCTTTTGCCTTCTCCTTGAAGGTCACAACCAGAAGGTACCACTCCCATTGCAGGCATTCCCCAATGTGGCTGACACTGGGAGGAATCTGAAATCTGCAGCATGCACAGCAAGTTATAATTAACTATTACAGACTTCAAGTGGATTTCTCAATTTTAAAAACAAAACGTTTGTTTTTAATAAGTCAAAATGTTTGTGCATGATTAACAGCAGAGAGGATTTTTATATATATTACTTTTAATAGGGAATATTGTTTTTATTCTCTAGAGCCTGTGTACAAATTTGTACATCATGTAATCTATTCTTTGCCAGTTTTCTGTCATAGCCAATATTCTTTTAATGGTAAACTGCCTTTTCCCATTGTAAGGTATTTATCTTATTGTGTCATACTATGAGATAGTATTTAAATGAACATTTTTTGTATAATGTCAGTATGATTTGAGGATGCATTGGGATGCATCCACACACTGGGGATAATTTTACATTATTGTATTTCCAGTAAAACCCAATCTACATTCTAAGAGAAATTCTGACCCTTTAGCCTGAGTAGCTGGCAGAGAATTCATAGATTCATAGATGTTAGGGTCGGAAGGGACCTCAATAGATCATCGAGTCTGACCCCCTGCATAAGCAGGAAAGAGTGCTAGGTCTAGATGACCCCAGCTAGATACTCATCTAGCCTCCTCTTGAAGACCCCCAGGGTAAGGGAGAGCACCGCCTCCCTTGGGAGCCCGTTCCAGACCTTGGCCACTCGAACTGTGAAGAAGTTCTTCCTAATGTCCAATCTAAATCTGCTCTCTGCTAGCTTGTGGCCATTGTTTCTTGTAACCCCCGGGGGCGCCTTGGTGAATATATACTAACCAATTCCCTTCTGTGCCCCCGTGATGAACTTATAGGCAGCCACAAGGTCGCCTCTCAACCTTCTCTTGCGGAGGCTGAAAACGTCCAGTTTCTCTAGTCTCTCCTCGTAGGGCTTGGTCTGCAGGCCCTTAACCATACGAGTTGCCCTTCTCTGGACCCTCTCCAGGTTATATGCATCCTTTTTGAAGTGTGGCGCCCAGAATTGCACGCAGTACTCCAACTGCGGTCTGACCAGCGCCCTATAGAGGGGAAGTATCACCCCCTTGGACCTATTTGTCATGCATCTGCTGATGCACGATAAAGTGCCATTGGCTTTTCTGATGGCTTTGTCACACTGCAGGCTCATGTTCATCTTGGAGTCCACTAGGACTCCAAGATCCCTTTCCACCTCTGTGCCACCCAGCAGGTCATTCCCTAGCCTGTAGGTGTGCTGGACATTTTTCCTCCCTAGGTGCAGCACTTTGCATTTCTCCTTGTTGAACTGCATCCTGTTGTTTTCTGCCCACTTGTGCAACCTATCCAGGTCTGCTTGCAGCTGTTCCCTGCCCTCCGCGTGTCCACATCTCCCCATAGCTTTGTGTCATCTGCAAACTTGGACAGAGTACATTTGACTCCCTCGTCCAAGTCGCTGATGAAGGCATTAAAGAGTATCAGTCCAAGGACTGAGCCCTGTGGGACCCCACTGCCCACACCCTTCCAGGTTGAGACCGACCCATCTACCACAACTCTTTGGGTGCGACCCTCTAGCCAATTCGCCACCCACCGGACTGTGCAGTCATCCACATCACAGCCTCTTAACTTGTTCACCAGTATGGGGTTGGATACCGTATCGAAGGCCTTCCTGAAGTCTAAGTATACGACATCCACCCCTCCTCCTGTGTCCAGGCGTTTCGTAACCTGGTCATAGAAAGAGACTAGGTTGGTCAGGCATGATCTGCCCACCACAAACCCGTGCTGGTTTCCCCTCAGCATAATCTGCCCTGCCGGACTCTCACAAATGTGAGCCTTGATAATTTTTTCAAAGACTTTACCAAGGATGGAGGTGAGACTGACTGGCCTATAGTTGCCCGCGTCCTCCTTCCTCCCCTTTTTGAAAATGGGGACCACGTTAGCCCTTTTCCAGTCCTCCGGGACTTGGCCCGTGCGCCACGAGCGTTCGAATATTCCTGCCAGTGGCTCTGAAATGATGCCGGCCAGTACCTTCAGCACCCTCGGATGGAGCCCATCTGGGCCTGCCGATTTAAAGGCATCCAGTTCTTCCAAATGACTCTGCACCACCTCAGGATCTACGTATGGAAGTCTGGCGCCTTGCTGCTGCCTCTCTACAACCCCAGTGAGAGACTTGTCGTGCCCCTCACTTAGGAACACTGAGGCAAAGAACTCGTTGAGGAGTTCAGCCTTGTCCCCCCTATCTGTCACCAATTGTTTCTGCCCATTTAGCAGTGGTCCTATTCCTCCCTGGGCCTTCCTTTTACTCCCAATATATCTAAAAAACAATTTCTTGTTGTCTTTTACTTGGGTTGCCATCCTCAGCTCCATGGTAGCTTTGGCCCGCCTAACTGCCTCCCTACAAGCATGAGCAGAGGAGGTATATTCATCTTTAGTGATCTCACCCTGTTTCCACTTTTTATGTGCTCCCCTTTTGGCCCTTAGGCTGCCCTGGATTTCTCTGGTCAGCCATGGAAGCCTTCTGGCCCCTTTCCCTTTTTTGCCTCGCTCGGGGATCGTCTTGCTTTGTGCCCGAAGGATCGTTTCCTTTAGGCACAGCCACCCTTCTTGGGCTCCCATCCCATCAAAACTCCTATACTTTGCAGAAGTGCAGATGTATAATGTAGGTAAGAGGTTTAGGAATCTTTTATGACAGTCTATGGACATTACAGAAGTATAATGGCTGGACTAGCCCCTGGGTACCTCTAAATGGCAGTGGCAGCATGTGCTGTCACAGATTCTTTCAAGCATTCCTGTTTATCTGCTCTTGCTTGCACAGACCAAGCTTGGAAATATGGTGACTCCATTCCAGAGTATACCTCTCTGGAGGCCTTGATCATCAGCATGCTTGAAAGGGGCTCCTGAGGGTGAACAGATTTATGGGTGTATTTCTGAGTTTGGCCAAACCCAGAATGTGCTCTGCCATACCACACTGATATTCTCATGAGAATAGGATGCATATATATATATATATATATATATATAAATGTGAATCCAGATATTTTCAAAGCACCTACTGCTGTCCTAACTTTGTTTATGGTTTCTTCTGTAAACACTTCACTATAAATTGAGTTTTGTTGCCAGAAAACACTTGAATTAATTTGCCAAGAATTATTTGTACATTGCTAGAACTATGTAATTACTAAGGATCCTGATTTTCTCTGTTTAAAAATCCCAAATTCTCTGATAACACCGCAAATTCTCTGATTAAAACCCCAAGATCTGTGTTTTTCCATGATTAAAATGAGATGCCACAATATATATATATATATATATATATATATGTGTGTGTGTGTGTGTGTGTATCAGTTGAACATAATGTTCTATTGATATATTTACAATCTTAAAGCAATTTGGAAGCCTACCAGTGCTCCAATCATCATAATAAAATAAATTGTAAATACCTGTATACCTATATACATTGGCATTTGATTTTGTTTTTTTCCTCATGGAAAATGAGAATTCCCCCTGCCCCCTTCATTGTTGGCATCAATAATTCAATGAAAGGAGTAACTAATTATAATATTTATTGGATATTATTTCTTGTTGTTTCTCAAGAATGAAGAAATTGAGCAACTTTTAATAAATCCCATGTACTGTATCATAACTCTTCCTCCTATGCCTTGTGATTGCTTTATGTGTCATCTGAGAAAAAGAAAATTAGTGTTTTAGAAAAAAAAAAATACTGATCAACATGTTCCAACACCAGATCAGATCATCTGCTAAAATGTGATATAGTTGCTAAGGCCCAGATCCTAAGGTCACTAAGACTTAGCTGCTGCTCATATATTACACATCTGTTCCAGATGGAAGATCTTATTCCACTTTTAAGGTGCCATTCTCTCAATGGCCAGTGTTATGCACCCTCAGAAAATAATTCCATTCTATCCCATAAAGACATGCACTCTTCTCCTCCTCTTTTAATAAGCAAACGTATGCTTTTTCATTGTGCCACAGTTCAGCTTGACCCAACTTGATAAAAGAGAGATTCAGATCCCAGTAGAGATGCCCTACTGGGATCCAGCTCACACAGGAACATTGATTCCCTTTTCTCCATGACATACATATACTTGTACAGGGTTCTGGAGACTTGGATTCCAACTTTTTAGGACAACAACCTAATTACTAAGCGAGGAGAAAGCTGGAGCTGGGAGCATTTTCATCATGGGCCACAAAGTGGAAAGGAATGCAAGAGTCATGGAGCTAAAAAAGAAATGAGCAGGAGAAAATATGAGTCTGGAGCCCACTGAGGTAAACAATCAGCTGGGATGGGGAGTCCTATCAGGACTATTTTGGTCTTTTGCATTAAATAATCTTTGGGTAACTAGTATTGGAAGCAGGATTTAGGATTCAGGATTCCTTTTCACCTCACTAGGCACCCTCCCTCTTGGGCTATGGAGTCATATCTACTTTGCTTGTTCCCTAGATTATTTATGCCAGAAGTTTCCAGCTGGTGACCTGCAGGCTGTATGCAGCCCATGAGGGGTTATATTTTGGCCCCCAGGCTCCTGCACTGACACTGCTTTTCCATTGTTCAAGCTACAATAGCAGCTAGAGTTTCCAGGATGTCCTTCCCTCCTATGGCTTCCACTTCCTGCCCCCACCCTAGAAGGTGGACAGTGCAGTAGCATGGGGACTTGAGGGTGAGCTTGGGATACATGGTGCAACAGGGGCATGGAGGGGGCATGGGGTAGTATCACAGATGTATGTACCGTATGGAGGGGTGCCTGCACAGGCATGTGGTTTAGTTGGGGGAGGGCATTATGGGCACATGGTGCAATGGGGAGGGGTCATGGGTGCACAGTATAGTGCGGGAGGGTCATGGGCATACAGTGAATTGAGGGGAAGTCATTGGTGGGTGCATAGTAGGGGTGGTCATAGGCAGAATGTGCAGCAGTGGAGGGCGGGGGGCATTAGGATGTGAGACCCAGGGGCCTGTGGCTCACCCTGTTGTGGCCTGTGGGGCATGTGGCCCCTAGCTGCTTGGAAATTGGAAAGTTCTTATTTATGGATTCTATATTAAATAGGCATTCGTTAAAAAACAAATAAACTTCTATTATTTATCAAACAAGCAACTATTTTCAGCCTTCTGCCTAGTGCAATAAGCACTTCTTGGAAGTTATGTCACTTCAAGCTAAAGCAATATCACTTGGAAGATGTATCACTTCAAGCTAAAAATCACAAAAAAATCCAATAGAGAAGGCCGTTTACTAAGAAGTATGGACAATTCTCCATCACTTGAATAGCTTTCAAATCATGTATAGCCCCAAATGCCTCTCTTCAAGATATGCTGTAGCTCAGTCACTAGATACAAGCTTGATGCTGGAGTTACTAGGTAAAATACAATATCCTGTGTTACGTAGGAGATGAAACTCGATGGAAATAAAAACCTATTCGTTGATCTGACAGAAATGTTACATTGGGTGTGCCTGGGGTTTGTTCATTATTTCTATGGCAACTTACCATGATCTAGGGATATGAAGAAATGTATAAACATCTTAATAATATGTTTTCATTGCCTCATAAAATAAACACTAGAACTTTCTTTTAGGTATTAGCCAAAATAAGAAAAAGAACGAATATCCTTAAACCTTGCTTTAGAGATCTTTAGCAAATTCCCTGAGACTATTTTTTTTTACTTCCTTCTGCTGAGTTGGAAACCAGGTCAATATTACAGAATGCATGTTAAATTGAGGCACCACTGAGTAAAAGTCATTTAAAATTCACCCATAAATATCTATTAATGATACTGGAAGTTTGCCATAAGCCTGTTAAGTATTAAATTTTACTAACTTGCTGTTAATTAAATAGAGTATTTTAAAATTAATTCTCCACCACAGAACATAATAAAAATGCTTTTTCCTAGTACTTTGAAAAATGTCCTCACTCTGTGCTTTCAGAGATACAGTTCTTGAACTTAGAACAGTTGATCAAGAACAAGCAAAATCTTTGCAATAGAAAGATGCCAGGCAAAACAAATGCATTTCTTTGGTGTATTTATCACTCCCTGATTCAATTTATTTAAGAGGCCAAAAATGCATTAAAAAATTAACTTCTTATAATTTCATATTTCTTTCTCTAATCTTTCTCCATTTGAAATACGCCATGCCCATAAGTCTATAGAATGAAATCATTGTGTTGTTAGGACTGTTGCACTGTTCAATTTCAAGGAATTACTCTGTCATCATAAATCAAAAGGGCTAACTAAAGAGCTTCATAGCCTTAAGATTCCTGGAGTGCGATTCCATACATGATCAAAGTAACACACTACTGAGCTGATGGTGCCTGCTAGCTGTGTAGCTGATAAAGGTTTCTCCCCCACTCCTCCCTCCCTTCCCCGGATTCTTTCCTACCCACACTCTTATTTTCAAGGAGTTTATGATTAAAATGAAAATGCACAACCATCCAACCTCACAATTAATACTGCAGTCGCACACAAGAGCTAACAGCTTTTGAAACAGAAACAGTACATTAACAAGAGAAAAGGTGAACACTGTAAAGTGCCTGTAGTGTGCACGGTCATTTACACTTACCAGAAAGTATATGTATATGTTATGGAGTAAAATGATAAATGGGGCATTTCCAGAAAAGGTCCTTCTCTTGTAGCAGCTTGTAGCATGATTCATTTTATTTATGCTATGACATTGTACAGTGTCACCAGAGGATGAATATTTCTGTCATAGAAGGAAAATGAGAAAGAAAAGAACCTCACACTAATGTAAATGGAAGAAACTAAAGAATCACAACAAAGACCTATGAAAGCCATGCTGGAAGGAGCGGGAGCCCTGTCTTGGCATGGCAGTGAAACACAGAGTACAAATGTTTTGGTTAAGAGAAGTTTTATTTTGGTAGGCCAGGCAACTGACCTTGCTGGACCTGGATATTTGAGTGATAACATCTGGCTTCTGGTTTGAGAGAGGAAGAATAGGAATACCAGGTGAATACCCTGATATTTGCTAGGCATAATAGTATGATTATATTCCATATGCCCTGACCATTACTAAGGAGGAATGAAAGATTGAAACAAAGCAAAAGAGGCAGACAAAATATTATATATGACTAGCAGACAGAATATTATATATGAAAAAGTCAAAATAAATGGAGATGCAAGAGAAAAAATGGGGAAGCAACTGAAGCTTTTAGTATTGCAGCTCACAATCTAAATAAGATGGAGGATAATTGTTGTCAGAAGAAATACTGTATTTTTTCAGAACAGCTTCAGTTAGACCCTTCAGTTAGATTTCAGGCTAGAGGAGGGCACTGCAAAAGTGAGGATGCAGTAAACTACAAATTGCCTCTACAATAAGCTATAATCTGATTTCTATGTGTGCACTATATGGCAGATTGCCTTATATGATATTGGCACAATAAAGATACATTTGTGAAAGGAGAAGGTGGACAAAATTTACAATGTAAGTACAGTGCTCAATTAGGGAATGGAAGATCAAAGACTTTTAGTAGGAGGAAAGAATGGGAAAATGCAGCAAAACCCCAAGTTACTCATAGCAACAATGTCCAATCATAGACACAGAACATAGGGGATGCTAAAAGAAGGAAAGCCATGCTTCTAGGAACTATATTCTCAATAAAAGAGATCACACTTTGCTTCATATATATGAATATACATGGTTGAAATTTTAACTTTAAAACTGGCACTGGAGCATCAGTCTCTGTAGTTCCAACAAAAGATTATAATCAGCCTTAGAATGGAGATTTCAAACAAACAAACAAACAAGCAAAAACTCTTAAAGAAACCCAAATAAGATTCTCAGTTGGGTTAATAGCATTACAATAAATATTTGTCAGCAGTTCCTTAGAAAACTGGAAAAAGGATGGGATGTTTTCCAGCAAATGATTTTCTGTTTGCCAGGTACGATGCAGTGAAAGAGATCTTATTTCATAGCCAGATGGAATAAATATTTCTATCTATCTATCTATCTATCTATCTATCTATCTATCTATCATACAAGGCTTAGCAACTCTTTTATGAAGGTAGCCAGCAATACAAAGCCAAAACATATTTTGCATATTTTGTAGAGAAAGTGGAATGCAACACTAAAAATAGATATATCCACACAATTTCACTAGTTTAGGAAAGCTGTCACGGGAGTAAAAAATGCTACTGGTGTCATGAGCATTCCTTTCACATCCTCTATAGCCTGTCAAAGGACAATAAAAGAAGAATTGCAGAAAATGGAGGGTAAAGAGGGTCATTTACCACTTAGAAATAAAAGTTATTTCTCTCACTGATGTGCAGAAATGGTAACAATATGGAAGCCATAAGGAGTAATATGCATTTGTGTCAATTTTACACAACTTAATAAAAGTATGGGCAGAGAAAGATCTGTTTCCTATACTTGAGCAAACATTTCCTCAGTTATAAAAGGCCAAAGTTTTCTCAAAGCTAGATTCCATTTCAAAGGGTGTTTGTACCCAAAATCTCACAAAGAAGAATTTTTCCAACTATTTTTCTCAGTCTAATAAAATATATTGGATTTACCCAAAGAACCTTGCCTGACTGTTACTTTATAGGCATTTTTCTGGCATTTTCTTCAGTGTAGGCACCAGTGCTTTGTTTGAGGTGGAAAAGTGATTTTCTTTTTTTGAAATATTTTTGGTGTTTCTGTTCAAACAGGTATAACCAGCTGGTGGTGCAAGACTGCTTGAGGAAGAGGCAAGCAAGAATTGGAGTAGTTCATGGTCCATTGCCTGAAATTTCATTTATTGCCAATCTCCAAGATGCATTTAGGGCTCATGTTAGGGGGAAGTAGTAGCATAATATTTCCAGTACCTAGCTTGTGATCTTATTACTGAAGCAACATGAAACAAGGTAACAAATTGCAGCAAAAGCACATATGTAGTTTGCATCATAATGGAAAATGTATCTTTGATCTCAGCAACAAGATATGGGTTCCTCACAGGAATTAGATGAAATTCTGTCTTAGCTGTTATCAGAGTAGATCATCACTGTCCCTAAAATTTATGAGATGGCTTAGTTTGCTTGGGTGGACTCAGGAACATTGTCTCTGGAGAGGTCAAAAGTTTCCTGGAACTTGTGTATATATTTCCTAGTATAGCTCATTCTACCACAGGTCCCTTAACATTATACAGATCTCTTCATACAGCAGTACACCACATTTAACAGCAGATGAGGTAAAAGCATTATTGTGTAGAGCACATTTGGACTAATAAGAAAGCAGTGAGATGACATTGTGGTAGAATGTTCCAAATTCTACAAACTGTGAAGCTGCATATGTAACAAAGATGATTTTGTACATACTTGCATTTTCAATAATGGACACTGTTCAGTAGAAAACCAACTGAATTGCTTAATTAGGATTGTAAAAATATGGTATAGACTTTGGGTGGGTGACTTCTGTTTAGCATTTTCAACTTGGTCATGTGAATTTCACTACTGAAGTCATGAATGACTGAAAAACATTGGGAATTAAGTCATGCCATTTCTTTTAGTTCTTCCTCAATCTTTGTTCAGGCAAAATTATCACTGGAGTTGCTGTGCCAAATCCTGAAGTCCTTCCTCCTGATTTAATCAGGTAAAAGACAACACTTTAGCCCAAATTTTATTGTTGATAGGAATTTTACTGGGTAACAGCTGAGGAAAAGTTGAAAAAGGATATGACCATCTACTTTTTTCTCCTAATGTTTGGGTCTTCATTTTCAACAGGTGACGTGATTAAGGAATATTAGTTTATTTAAGTTGGGTTTTTTTTGTGTGTGTTTTATTTCCATTTCCTTTGAGTGCAAATAATACAAAATGGCAAACACAAATCTACATGTCCCTGTAGTTCCTGAGGAGTTTATCATGCCATAACTTTTTAACTAGGCTCCGTTCTGAAAACATTGTGCAGAAGATGGATTTTTGCAGAGTGTGCGGGTCAGAAATGATTTAGAAGCTGCTCGGAACTTTATTGGAGTAAGGCTAAAATTGCCTCATTATTTGTTCCCAGTCCTTCCCTAATCTCTCTGTATAAAGCTCTCCTTTCTGCACAGTGTTTTTTCTAAACCTTCACATAGACTGGGTTTTTCAGACTATCCACTGGGAGGACATATCTTCCAGTCACCCTAAGTTCCCAGTAATCTTGCCTTTACATAAACGCTAGGCAGTGTGTCTCAATGACTACCTTACTTTTTAGGTTATCCTCGTCTGCCCTACACTAGCTCTTTTATTTTCCTGAGTGGTGCTGCTGGTATACCAGAAAGGGTCACAGTGGACTACTTCCTTACTGATCCAAGTTTGGCCTGCTCCATCTCATTCTAACCTGCCCTTTTAATGGTATACTTGGTTTAAAATAGGGCATATCTCTAGGATGGGAGAACATATGGCTCACAGGCCAGATACAACTGTGGGGCCATTTTCTCTGGTTGGCTATGGACTTCAGGTGTGGGACAACGGATGGACTGAGCCTGCTACAGAATTTGGGGCTATGTTGTTCCATTGGAAATGGCCTTTGGTGGCAAGGAGGCAATGCCAACACAGTACTGCTTGCTCCCAGGCTGCTACTGCTGTTGCTGTCACCACTTGTCCCATCACTACTTGCTCCTTTGCGCCTTGCATTACAACTGCTTACCCTGGCATCATCTGACTTTCCGCTGCCACAACTTATCCTGCCACTGCTTTCCCCACTATTAACACATCCATATCCAACCCATGAGAAGCCCCAAAGTTAAGACTGGGCCCTGGGGGCAAAGTTAATATATGAATACAGTATCTACATACACAGTTAACACCAGCACTGAAAATAGTCCAGTAGGCCAAAATCTACAGTCAGTAGTTCAACAAGCCCCAATAAGCTCCAGCCCCACATAAAAAATCTAGAAGTCTATTTAAAACGTGATTGTACAAGGTTGCTTAAATATGTAATGTAGAGGGAGCAAAGACTGAGTAATAAAAATGGAACAGTTTGGTGTTTGTATCATAACAGGAAAAATAAGTCAGTATATTAACAACTTGAGTAGGAGGAGACATACTCCACTAAGAAGATTAGGTAATAGAAGGCAATGAGGATCTTGCTTTTAGTAAAAAATGTAGTTAATGGTCAAACTTATTTTTCCTCCACAATCACACTCCCTCTTTGATTTATTTTAACAGCAAAGATAAGTTTACAAGAGCAAAGATGCATACCAAAGATAAGGATCTCTCTCCATTCCAAAACGCCACTTAAATCCTGACTGGTGCTTACCACATAGAGAATTCTTGTTATTCTTCTCTGCTTATCAGTGCATACCTTCATTCTTCAGGTCTGCCTGAGTTGCAGTAAGAGCTCCTCTACCCTACTTTTTCATCCGCCTCCAAAATGTGATGTTAGAGATGCTTTCTGTTGCAAAGGGTGCTTTCTTCAGACCACCTACCACTTACACCTTTGCCATAGCTGCCCATAATCCTTATTAGAGTAAAAAAGAAATGCTGTTTCTTCTTCCTTCCTTTCATACCATCTTTGAAATTATTTTGCTTCTGCTCCTTTCTCCAGTATTTCTAAAATATTCTGTGTAGACCTGAGCTAATTATTCATAGTGAATGATTTACTGATCAGTTACCCTTCTATTTTTGTTCACGAACTCTCTTGGATCAGATTTTCATTTTTGCTAAGATAGCTATTGCCTGTAGTAATTCAAAACACACTTTACATATTTCAGCCTGTGGGGTGTCCTGACAGCTTCATGTCAACTGAATCTTTGTCTAACCATTATTTATAGCAGGTACCTAGTAACTAGATATTGTTTATTTTCCATCAGTGGGTGACTGAAGCTTTAGAAGCAAAGCGCTAAAGAATTTAGATGTGCATAATAAATATATTTGTGTACAAAACCAGGTATTCAAACAAAAAGGAGCAGTCCCTTAACAGTCATGTGACCAAAAGCTTATCTGTACAGAATTATTCTGGAAGAACACTCTCCCCTCCCTTCCTCTCTCACACACATACACAGCACTCAAAACGAGTTAAAGGATGAGACTGAAAAACTCTATAGGTTTAATGAGAATATTTTTGAGCAATTATGATTTTGCCCCCAAAATATTTAGTAAATTTCATGACAGGGTTGTGGAACTAAAATGCAATGCTCACGGAAACGTCAAAAAGCATGCGTACCACATACTTGCAAAAGTTATGCTAACGAAAGAAAATGCACTGCTTCATAGGAATTGTAGTCAACATTGTAGTCTGGAACACTACAGCCCTCATGCTTTCCTACAGGCCAACGATCTGGGCAGAACTACGTCTTCCAGGACCTTGCCGACTGAATGGCAGATTACATCTTGGGAGTCGTGAATTAGAGGCAGAACTTGGAGCTGCCCTGAGTGATGCACAGGGCAATGCAAAGGCTGTATTGCTGGGGGGGCGTGTGCCCCCCAGATTTGTGAGGTGAGGGCGGGCTGCCGCTGCGGGCTTTGCCCCAGGTGCCAAACTTTGTTGCTATGGCACTGAATACAGCTGCTACTTTTGTGCACCCCCAGCTGAGTGTTAGCTCCTGGCCTGGTGCCTCTGTTGCCCCTTCCTCCCCCCATTACACTACTGTCACAATTCCTTCTATTCATGGTTTCCATGACCTCTGGCACTGCCTCATTATAGCAACATGTCACCTACTGAAAATATCTATTACTTATTGACTGACTTACTGTGGCACTTGCTGAATGCTAGATCCTTTCTAGCCACATATAAAAAAAGGAGCCTACTCTAAGGAGCTTACAGCCTAGGGACAGACAAATTAGCAGATGTCAGGGGAATGAGAAAAGGAACATTATTGACAAATATTATCCCCTAGTAGGCAAGTTCTTCTCCCACAAAACTGAACACGCAAAGCCAAGTACAGAAGACAAGTTTTTACCTATTAATACATTCCTGAAATTATTTTCATTTGTGTTTCCTGAATTTTCTCTTGCAGCAATGCTCCCCAATCTTTTTTTCACGAGTACTCTGGGAAAGGCTGCACAAGGCACAAAATTCTGGTGAACTGTTTCCCCCATTTGCATAATGCTACATTATTTTTATTCCTCAAAAAGAAACATGACCAAAACAATATCACATCAAAAATGTGTATGAAAGGGAGATCCTAAGATCTGCTCTAAAAAACATGTTGAACATGTTGAGCCATTTTCAATTTATGTTGAAAAATGTTATATACTACTACTCATGACCACAGCGAGAAATTCTGCAGAGCTAAGCAGAAAGATTTATATATGCAGTATATACTGAAGTGGTTATTTTGTTGTTAAGAAATAATCCATTCCAAAAATCTTCAGCCTTCCCCCTCCTCCTTTTTTCCCAGTGTACAGCAATTTATTTCTGCCAGAAATGGTTCTGACTCTGTCCAATATTTAATGAGTCAGATGTTGGAATATATGCCAGCAGGTTTGCTGTTTTTTGGACTGAGCTCCATGCGTTACAGAGTAATTTAACAGGACAGTGTAGCTTGTTTAAATTCATTTTTATTTCAATTAAAAAACAAAACAATTATTTCATGCTTAGATATGTTTTCTATCACTGCCAGGTTTAACGGTTTATTCACTACAAATTACTAATGTACTCTTTACATTTTATCGGCAAGTGGTGACAGTTTTCCTTAGGCAACCATTACTTTGATTGGGCAGATTTTCAGGCTAAAGCTGCAGAATGTGAAATAAATATGTTAAAATGCAAAATTAACTGTTTCCCATGTCTGATTTACTTTCTTCCTAATAAAGATTTTGGTCAGCATAATACATAAGAATGTCCCTTCCTATTCAACTTGAAGCAAGTAATTACTTTAATTTTTCCACATGCAGTAGAACATTTGTTTTGATGGAAGTCATACAACCATTTCCAAGGATACGATGTATGGTAAATCATTCATTTTTGCCTCTTGACTTTGTGCATGCAGAAATCTTTTTTGGACAAGGACTGTATACAAAACATATAATTTAGTATGAAAAACTGGTTTACAGCCTTCAAGGCCTTCAAGAGTTACCAGTTATAATGTTGGCTTTCAGTGCTAATTAAATTACTTTCAAAAGATGCACTTCTGATCACTTAATGAACCTTGTTTATCCTAAGTCAAGAGCAGTAATTGTTTAATTGAAGACTGTATTGTAATTATTCTAATACGAAGGATGAGACCCTGTTCCTACTCAAGTCAATGATAAACATCTTAATGATTTCAACAAAAATGGAACTTCATACTTTTTTGGCCACAATAACCTTATAGTTCTGTACAATTACATGGCATTAACAGCAAATACACAACAGGCCTGGCTGTCCAGATGGCTACTTCCATGCAGAAATTTGAGTTCAGATGGCAATGAGTGAAAATGACATGAACCTAACCATATCTAAGGTGAATACAAACTCAAACACTGTCTGGACTCAAGTCAGGCATCGTCACATATTACGTGCTATATTTAAGAAAGGGAGGAAAATAAGTGGGCAAGATAACTACAGAGCTTGGTGGTTTTATTTGTTTATGTAGTGGCATTGTATGGCTCTGCAGAATGTTTGTATCACCTTACGATTGTTCCCACACCTGTTCTCTTACTGAATCTGCATCTTAGCTGTAGCCAGACTAGACTGAAAGCTCTGTGTGCAGGGTTTGTATTCTGTGATTTGGCTTTGAAAATGCCCAGTGCATATCTAGTAGGCCTCTGCAAAGCGGCTAGTATTCACTTCGGATTCAGATTAGGCCAATTCGGGGGACAGCGATTCGATTCAGTGATTCGAATCACTGTCCTGATTTGATTTGGCTGAATCTGATTTGGAGATTTGGCTGCTGCTGAATCTCTGAATAAGTCAGGTCCAACCCCTGCCCCTCTCCCAGCCTGGCAATGGCTGCCCCACCCGCCCCAGCTCTGGGCACTTGTTAAAAAAAAAGCCCTGGTGCTCTCCAGATGATGACGGGTGGAGGATGATCCCTGCTGCTCCCTACTGCCCCACAGTCTGTGGGGGTATCAGGGGCTCTGCACAAGCCCCCCAGCCCCCCCTGCTCCCCCAGACCCACCACGGGTGCCCCACCCAGGCCAGTTCTGGCCCTTTAAGGAAAAAAAAAGAAAAAACCCCAGGATTCACTGCTCCTGCTGGTGGGGGATGAGCCCCGCCCCCCCCTCGCTGCCCCGTGCCATGTGGGGGGCTCTGCATGAGTCCCCAAAACCTTGAGGCTGCTGCAGGAGCAGTAAGTTGCAGGGCTTTTCTTGGCTTTATTTTCTTAAAGGGCCGGAGCTGGCCCAGGCGAGGTACCCATGGGGGGGCCAGGGGAGCAAGGGGCAGGGCAAGGGGGCTCATGAAGAGCCCCTCCTGCAGCATGGGACAGTGGTGGGTAGCAGGGATCACCCCCTCTGCCCCCCCCCCCCAGCAGCACCCAGTGAGCAGGGCTTTTCTTTAAAGTACCAGGAGCTGGGGTGGGCGGGGGCAGCCATGGGGAGGGGAGTGGGCAGGAGTTGGGGGAGCTGGGGGAGCAGGGGGTGTTGGAGGGGCTGGAAGGGGTCCCCCATGGTCCCCTTCCCCCTCCCACAGCCCCCCTTCCCTTGCCCCATTACTTACCAGTTCAGAGTCAGCTGCAGCTCCCTGCATCTTTTCCGAAGATTCGGAGAGGTTTGAATTGATTTGGACATTTAAATTGGTCCCCTGCTTCGATTTGGATTCAGAGATTTGGCCACCAAATTGGGCCAAATGTCCTCTGAATCAAATCACCACCTGAAGCTTCACACAGCCTTAATATCCAGCACACAGTAAATAATCATTAAAACAAGACTTGCTGAAAGCTCAGGAGCTGGGTATTGGTTCAGACCCCAGTTGATAATTTGATTCATAAATTCATAGAAGTGGGGTCGGAAAGGACCTTGTAGATCTTCTAGTCCAAACCCCTGCTGTGGGCAGGAGAGAAAACTGGGCTCAAATGACCCCAGCCAGGTAAACATCGAGCCTCCTCTTAAAGACCCCCAGGGTAGGAGCCATCACTACTTCCCTTGGAAGTTGGTTCCAGATCCTAGCCGCCCTGACTGTGAAGTAGTGCCTTCTAATGTCTAGTCTAAACCTACTCTCTAGCAACTTATGGCAGTTATTCCTTGTTACTCCGGGAGGCACTCGGGGGAAGAAGGTCTCTCCCAAAGCCCGCTGGTCCCCCCTAGTAAGTTTATAGATGGCCACCAGGTCCCCGTTCAGCCTTCTCTTGCGAAGGCTGAACAGGTTAAGGTCCTGTAGTCTCTCCTCATAGGGTCTTCCCTGCTGTCCCTGGATCATGCAAGTGGCCCTCCTTTGGACCCTCTCAATGTTGTCCACATCCCTCCTGAAGTGGGGTGCCCAGAACTGGACACAGTACTCCAGCTGCGGCCTGACCAGTGTTGCAAAGAGGGGGAGGATCATCTCTTTGTCCCTGCTTGTGATGCATCTGTGGATGCAGGACAAGGTACACTTAGCCCTACTGACCGTGTTCTCTCATTGTCGGCCCATGTTCATCTTGGAGTCAATAATGATCCCTTGGAGTCAACAATTTGATCCCTTCCCTGTGATGAACACTTATTCCAATATTCACACTTTTTGGAAAATTAAAATTCAGGATTGGATTTAGAATGTTACTGCTATGTAGAAAAAAAGAGGAAATTTTAGGACTATATGTATCTGGAGTAATCTCTGAGTCAAGTTGAGATCAGTTGAAGCTTTGTCACTCACTTCAATATTGCTAGGATACTCCTCATGTTTTGGTTCTTTCTATAATGGACAGACAGGGTCTGATTCTTATTCTACTTGACCCAAAGTCAGTCAAGGGAGTTATTTTAATATTAAATTGGTATTAAGTGAGATAAGAAGACACTCACAAATTTCAAGAACTGGGTCCATATTGCTGGGGAGATATTTCATTTTACCAAGAAGTGTTTATTTTGCCACATGTAGGATTCTGATGGAAAGCAGTTTAGAACAGAACTTCAAACTTCTGAGATTCAGGTTCTGTTTAACTATGGCAAAACATAAGCCCTTGGGCTCCTGCATCATATTTTATATCCTTAGTACACTTGGAAAGAGAAACAGAATTGCTTTGAAACAAAACTTGATTGTTTTCACAGTACAAAGTTCCACTTAGTTTCTCCTGTGAAATTTGCAATACTTTGCAGATTAAGATTCCTCACAAAAATATTTTGCAAAACCCAAAACGATTTCACAAAATTCAAAATAAAAAAAAAAAATCTAAATTTTTCCCATAAACCTAAGTACCATAAGACTGGTCCAGGACATTCACAAAACAGTCAGCATGAACAAAAATATTTTCTCATATGGCTCATTTGGTTTTCTAATAGATTCAAGTGTATTTTTATTAACAGACATTATTCCAAACAGTGTTTTGTAAAACAAATTCTAATCAGTGTTTGTCAGCAAATACTTGTTCCCTAAGGGACGATATTGCCCTGACATTAAAGACAATTTGCTTCAGGCTTATCTGGGGCCAATGGTACTCCAGTGTCCTCCACTGGCCTTTGGCTAGGTCATTATTAAGTAGCCACCATATTAACACTGTTGTGCTTATGTCAGTTGTCACTAAGGAATATTTAATCAAACACAAACAAATATAAATACATTTTTAGTAAAAAGGTCATGGCATGAAATATTGAAATTATGTGTTCACAGTTATCATATCAAATTCGAGTTGTGTCTGGTTTAGATTTAGTGTGCAAATTGTAGGAGAGTGGAGAATTTTTTCCTTTTTGGCCCAGCACAAATCCTAGTAGTTGTAACATAATCAGATCTTCACACAGGCACTTGTGCTCTATACAGGTTTTAAAATAGGCTTTTTAACATCTCTTTGCATGGGAAATTCTGTTCTGCTTTTCTATGAGGCACGTCAGACAGAAAAGAAGTCAAAGTTCATTATATTAGACATGATCACCAGTGGAAGCCAGCCAAGCCACTGGCACATACAAACAGCAGTTGTTAGTGGAACTCAAACATGGAAACTTCAGCATCAAAAGATCTCTAGCAGATGAGCCATAGGAGAAATGTATAGCTGTAAAATAGTAGAAGGCAGTGGATAGGAGGGCTGGTCAGGCTGTTGTCTCCCCCCACCCCCCCATTTCAGATAATTCCCCTTTATTGAGACTGACACTCTGCAGGAAGATATTTGTTTTAAAGAAACTATCACTAAGAAAGGCTCCTTTGATACAGGAAGGAATTTCTGGTCAATGAGAGAGAGAGAAGAACACATTGTTTAGGATGAGATTGTATTCTTTCCTGCAGAAGGCAGGGCAGGGCAGGGTGATACCTCAGAGGATAATTCATTCAGAACCAAACCTACAAAAGCTTATACCTTCTTGAACAAGTTAGTCTCTGAGGTTTCACCCTGCCCTACCTTCTGCCTGATTTGAGATTAATACAACAACAATTCTTTATTCTTTTCTGGTCATCTAAGTGGCCTTTTTATTATCTGGTTGTATACATGGCATTTTTGGCACTTGACCTCAGGTACGAATTTTGTTTCAGCCTGCACATGGATGACCACAGTATTTAGGCAAATACAAGATGACTCTGAATGTAAGACAATCCCCCCATAGTTAGATTTTATACACAGAAAATTTATAAATGTATTATTATTTTCCATGTATGGAATCTAATTATTGGAGGATCAAGTTAATTTCCCCCCCGTTCTTCCCCCCGCTACTGCAGGTGCTAGGGGATGGGTGATAAGAAAGGCAATAATGGGGCAGGTAGTAGGGGACAGAAAATGGGGAGGCAGTAGAGAGGCATGTGATAGGTGGAGGGGCAGCAATGAGATAGGCAGTGGAGGGGCAGGTGGTAGGGGGAAGGCAGTGAGAAAAGCAGGCAGCTTGGCCCCTGCTGCCTGCCCCCCTAAAGCCTCCATTGTGCCTGCCACCCCTGGAGCTTCAGGTTGCCTCAATTCCCCCTTCCCATGTTCCCATCCTCCTCCCCTCTCTATGCTGCTTCTGCCACTCACAGCCTCAGGTACCTGCTCCCCTTCCTTCCATTCCCCCTGCCCCGCAAGTATCTCCCCTCCCTTGCCTGCCCTTTGACCACCCCCCACCTTTGCTTTGCACCAGCAGGTTCCATCCCTGCTGCAACCTGGGTACATAGCCCAGGTGGACCCAGAGCAGTGGCACAGAGCCAGCACTGCTATTCTAGCCTGGCCCTGTAGTAGCAGCAGCAGCAGTAGCCAGCACTGCTCCATACCTCAGGCATGCCACAGGGATGGAGCCTGCCAGTGCAAAGCAAAAGTAAGGAGTAGTGTGGGAAGGGGAGAGATTTCATAGACATTATTAGACATTAGGGCTGGAAGAGACCTTGGAAGATCATTGAGTCCAGCCCCCTGCCCAAGGGGCAGGAAGTCAGCTGGGGTCATAGGATCCCAGCAAGAAAAACTTCCAGGTTTCTCTTCAAGGCGTTCAAAGTAGGTGCTTGAACCACCTCCAGTGGCAGGCCATTCCAGACCTTGGGGGTTCAGACAGTAAAGAAGTTCTTCCTTATGTCCAGCCTGAAATGGTCTTGCAGGAGTTTATAAATATTCGACCTTGTCATCCCTTGGGGCGCTCTGGTGAACAAACGTTCCCCCAGATCCTGGTAAACACCCCTTATAAGCTTATAGGTAGCCATCAGATTGCCCCGAGCCTGTGCTTTTCCAGGCTGAAGAGTCCCATACCTTTCAGCCTCTCATCATAAGGTCTGTTTTCCTGACCTCTCATCATGCAGGTGACTCTCCTCTGGACTCTCTCAAGATTCTCCACATCCTTTTTGAATAGTGGACCCCAGAACTGGACACAATACTCCAGCTGCAGCCTCACCAAGGCTGAGTACAATGGGAGAATGATGTCCCGGGATTTGCTTCAGAAGCATCTATGGATGCAAGCCAGGGTTTTGCTCACTTTACTAACTGCAGCATCACATTGATGGCTAATGTTCATCTTGTTGTCAATCCTGATCCCCAAGTCCCTCTCATCTTTAGGGCTAGTCAGTATAGTACTGCTGAGCCTATAGACATGCTGCAGGTTTTTCCTCTCAAGGTGGAGAACCTTGCATTTTTCAGTGTTAAACACCATCAGGTTCTCATCTGCCCATTTCATGAGTCTGTCAAAGTCAGCCTGGATTACCCCCTTGTCCTCAGGTGTGGATGCTTCATCCCAAAGTTTGATATCATTGGGGAACTTGGCCAGTCTGCTTCTGACTCCAATGTCCACATCATCAATGAAGAGGTTGAACAAAATAGGTCCAAGGACAGAGCCTTGAGGGACCCCACTGGTCACAGGGCACCATGACGATTGACTTCTGTCAATCACCACCTCCTGGGACTGACCACGGAGCCAATTCCCCAACTAGTGGATCATGGTGAACCCAAGGCCACAGTTGGCCAGTTTTGCCAAAAGGTGATCATGGGATACCAGATCGAAGGCTTTTTTAAAGTCAAGATATATGATATCAATCTCTTCCCCCTTGTCCAGGTAATAGGTCACCTGGTCGTAAAAGGAAATGAGATTGGTCAAGCATGACCTACCTGCAACAAACCTGTGCTGGCTATCCCTCAGGATTTTGGTGTCGGCCAGTTTGTTAAGAATGGCCTCTTTGATAATCTTTTCTAAGACCTTCCCCTGGACAGAGGTCAGGCTGATGGGCCTGTAGCTTGCTGGATCCACTTTCCTCCCTTTCTTGAAGATTGTCCTTTTTCTAATCATTGGGCACTTCACCAGAGTGCCAGGAGCTCTTGAAGTTCCATGCCAGGGGCTGAGCTACAATGCAGACTAGCTCCTTGAGTACTCTGGGGTGTAAATTGTCAGGGCCGGCTGACTTGAAGGTATCCAGCCTCTCAAGGTGTTCCTTCATGAGGTCATCATTGATGGAGGGCAAGGAATCACCCTCACTTAGGTGTTCCTTTCCGGTAATGGGCAAGGGCATCCAATGAGACTTGTGAAAGACCGACGCGAAGGACCCATTTAGTAAGCTGGCTTTTTCCTGGGCATTGGTCATCAGTTCTCCCTTCTGTTTTTAGCAGGGGTCCAATCTTGCCCTTGCTTTTCCTCTGGCTCCCCACATATCTAAAAAAGGACTTTTTATTGTCCTTGATACTTGTAGCTAGTTGGAGTTCCATCGCAACCTTAGCTTTCCTGGTTCACTCCCTGCAGGTCCAGACTAGTGCAGTATATTCCTCCTTGGAGGTGGATCCTGTCCTCCATCCTTTGTAGGTCTGTCTTTTTAGACACAGGAGGACCGCTAGTTCCTTGTTGAGCCAAGGGGGCTGGTGTGCCCTCTTGCTGCTTTTCCTTCGAGACGGAATAGCCTTAGTTTGTTGATCTAGGATCATTCCCTTAAGGAGTAACCACTCTTCCTGGACTCCCCTCGCTTAAGGGCCTCACTGACAAGTCTCCTCAGCTTGTCAAAGTCAACACTCCTGAAGTCGAGGACCTCAGTACTGCTGACTGACTTGACAGTTTTTTGGTGGATGGTGAAGGTGATCAGCTCGTGGTCACTGTCACCCAGCCTCCCTTCAATCGTTAGTTTGCTGATTAGGTCATTCTCGGTTGTCACTACCAGGTTGAGCATTGCTTTGCCTCCTGTTGGCTCGTAGACTTCTTGAGTCAGATAGAGCTCATCCATGCATGTGAGAAAGCTTTGTGACCGTAAAAGATAGGCAGGGGGTGGGCAGGGGAGAGGAGACTGGGGCCTGTGGGGAAGGAGTGGCAGGGCATACAAAGGTGGGGGGGAGGGGTTTAGTCAGGTGACAGTGTGGCTCAGGCTCCAGCACCAGCACCAGCCCTAACCTCCCTGCTGCCTTGTACTTGATTGTAAGGTGAGGGGATATTTCCCCCATGTTGAATAGGGGGGAGGAGGGAACCTCATCTTCTAATCAAGTAAATATGGTGCATACATGTGCAACAGAGAGTTAGTCCCTTTTATTGATTGGGACAGGCAGTTGATTCAGGTAATGGTTTCAGAAGATGGCAATATGCAGCCCACAGGGAAGGCTGGCAGACTGAAATAAAGCCAATGAAATGAATACTGGGAAGCCTTTGCACCTCATGCTAAGAGAGAACTGCAGGGAAAAACAGGCTGCTGAGTAGGAAACTTGGGGATGGATGATGAGTGGGGCCTGGCGTCAGCTGACTGGATGGAAGCGAAATCAGGAGCTATATGAGCCAGGCAGCATGGCCTGGGAGTCAGTCTGGCCCTGATTTCTGCAGAGAGGGGAGCTCCAAGGAATCTGCTGAAAGGGGTTTTGTGAGTAAACCAGGAAGGATCTGAGGTTGTGGGCCTGGTGCCTGCATTAGGCAAGAAACCTAATAGAAATTGGTAAAACAAGGGAGAAGCCTTAGCTAGAGGAAAATCCCAGGTTAGGAACAGTCCAAAGACAGAATTGGAGAATACTAGGATGGGTAACCCTAAGTTACAGCTGACAGTGAAGAGAGCTTAGGGGAGTACAAACCCCAGACTTCAGTTGTAGTGAGACTCAAGGACTGTGGCTGTGGCTATGGGGAAGGTGTGGAGGACACAGGGGGTGTCTGAGGGGCACTCTGAGCTTAAAGCCCTCTAGGGGATGAGGTTTCAAAGTAGGTGGAAGCTGAGAAAGAGCATTGTATGGGTATCAGACCCAGTGGGGCTGCATGGGCTAAAGCTGAGTAATTGTAGGCTGGAGACAACAGCTCAGTGAATCAGCTCTCAGGGTCTGAAATCTGCCTAGGTCTGGAGGGTCTGGTAAATGACTGAGTGAAATCTGAGAGGCATGGGCATTGCTGTGCGGGTGGCTGGAGGCAATGATTAAGTGCTTTTATAGTGGTTTGGACCTGTAGGGCCACAAATAGGGACAGAGGTTGTATCCAGAGTAGTCAGTCCCTCCAGAGTTGAAGCCGGAGTCCTCTGTACCTGGAGGAGTCAGAGCCATAGAGACTGATAAGTGGTATTGAGGGTCCAGAACCAAAGACAGCACCAGTAGAAACAGTCCAAGCCTTGACGGGACAACTTTCCAATGTATTGTAACTGGGGAAGGGTATTTGACTGGTCAAATAAAGTTTTTCATACATTTCATAGACGTTTGGGCTGGAAGGGACCCTGGAGGATCATTGAGTCCAGCCCCCTGCCCCAGGGGCAGGAAGTCAGCAGGAATCATAGGATCCCAGCAAAAGAAACATCCAAATGTGTCTTGAAGGCGTTCAAAGTGGGTGCTTGAACAGCTTTTGGTAGCAGTCTATTCCAAACCTTGGGGGCTCAGACAGCAAAGAAGTTCTTCCTTATGTCCAGCCTGAATCAGTTGTGGTGGACTTTGTGACCATTCGATCTGGTCATCACTTGGGGCGCTGTGGTGAACAGACGTTCCCCCAGATCCTGGTAAGCACCCCTGATAAACTTATAGGTGGCCACCAAATCACCTCTGAGCCTGCGCTTTTCCAGGCTGAAAAGTCCCAGAGCTCTCAGCTTCTCATCATAGGGTCTTTTTTCCTGACCTCTGATCATGCGTGTGGCTCTCCTCTGGAGTCTCTCAAGCTTCTCCACATCCTTTTTGAATTGTGGAGCCCAAAACTGGACGCAGTACTCCAGCTGCGGCCTCACCAAGGCCGAGTACAAGGGGAGAATGATGTCCCTGGACTTGCTTGAAAAGCATCTATGGATGCAGACCGGTGTTTTGCTCACTTTACTAGCTGCAGCATCACATTGGAGGCTCATGTTCATCTTGTGGTCAATCATGACCCCCAAGTCCTTTTCATCTGTAGTGCTAACCAATGTAGCACTGCCAAACCTACAGCCATGCTGCAGGTTTTTCCTCCCAAGGTGGAGAACCTTGAATTTTTTGGTGCTGAATGCCAGTGCTGAGTGACTTCTTCTAACTCTTTTTTCAATTGGCCGGTCAAATATTGTTCAAAAATTGTAAAAAATTGCCAATAGGTCCAGATAATACACAGTAAAAAGACAAAATTTCTACTAAAATGTGTCAAAAACAACAACAACCAAATTCTGTCAAGAAAAACCCCAAAAATATTGAGGGGGGGGTTGTGTTGTTTTTTTTTTTTTTTTACTGTAATCTTTGACTGGTCAAAAAAATGCAGCCAGTAGACCGGTCAATTGACTGGCTGGCTAATCCTAATTATAACATTGACATCAAGGCATGGTAGGTGAGAAACCAAGGAATTGGAGCAGGGCAAGATTAAGGTGGCTACTACATGTACAGGCTGAACAGGCTCAGTGGCAACAAAACATAAGTTGGTTCTTTTATATTTCCCTCCATTAGTTAAAACATTCACTCAAGAAACCAACATACTTGGTACTAGACCTCTTTCACGCAGAAGGGCTCTGAATCTGGGTTTCTGGCTTCCTAGCACACTACCCACGACAGGTCGGTCATTAAACAGCCACTTGCCTGGAGCGTCTTTTGAAGCTGAGCCACTGTATCTTGCAGTTAACAGCCATTGGAAAGATATTGATGGAGAAGCCTCACCAGAAACAAGTCTAAACAAGATCCTGGGTGCCTTCCATTTTCACTCATTCACTAAATGCCCTCCCTTTTCACTCATTTCTTTCCTTCCAGGGTTGAAATCATAGTAAACATTACTGAGTGACATCTTCTAACTCTTAATACATCATTGGTAATACTTAGAATGATCTAAATAAAACAAGTGGTAAGTGTCCTATCAGTAAGCATCAAGGCCTTTATTAAAAAAAAAAAAGAGACAGATCTTTAGCTGTTGAAATCTGGTGTTGCTTCAGTGACATTATACTTAGGCCTAATGCATTCTGAGGGTTGGAATTTGCTGCATGTTCTACATTTTCATCCAAACGTTACTAATAAAATATTAACACTCTTTTCTGCTAATAGCTGCATAAAAATATGAGAGAGAGGTGTAATGAACCATAGCAGAACATTTAGTTCCACTTCTGAAGTATACTCATAGGCCCCAGAAGCCAAGCTGCAAAGGATATTTTTTTTCCAGCAGGCACATCTAGTTCCTTGGCAACCTTTACAAGAATTTAACTGGTTGCTAGCAGGTGCATTGTGATTCATCTGTTGTGGTCAGTTGAAGTTTTCATCCATTGATCCTTTCATTTATATACTTTTGCTTGATGTAGATAGTTTGAACTACAGTATACAGTTTCCATGTCAAACAGTACTCATTTTACTTGCATGAGTAGTTCTTTTAATATCAAAAACCACAGTGGAAATGCCTCAGATATATCTTTTTCAAAGTCATATATGGAAAAAGATTTCAGGTGAATGTATATTTCCCATAAAAAAAAAAGTCTGTCAGCTGCATGGAAACTGACACCCATCGAAACAAACACTTGCCTGCAGCAGGAATCTGCACACCATTCCAATGCATAACAATAAATGCAGGAGCTGTACTTTGCAAAGCAAAGTATTACAAGCAGTAAAATAAAGATGGAACATACCTCCCTTGTCATTTCAGTGGTCCAAAGTCCATCTGATCCCATGGAATTCTTGTTTCAGTTAAGGAACATCAAGTTTCTACACTTTATACTAATCAGAGAGTGGCAGGGCCAACATGGCTTTTGACTCAAAGGTCAAATTAATAAGACCCCTATTTATAGCCATATCAAGGGCAGCTTTTGGTGCAGATCAGGAGGGAAGTTTTAATTCACACCTCTAAAGTTACAGCAAAAGGTCATATGCACTTTGCCAGTGCAACTCTGAATTCAGCTTATTGCATTTTATTGACTAATAAGCAGGAATCCTGGTTTTCTCTGATTTAAAAAAAATCCCCAATTTTTGGTTAAAAAACCGTAACCCCAAATCCACATTTTTCCATGATTAAAATGAAACAACACTGTATGTATTTATATGTGTGTGTGTGTGTGTGTGTGTGTGTGTGTGTGGTGTTTCACTTAAATCATGGGAAAATGTGGATTTGGGGTTACTTTTTTTAACCAAAAATTGAATTTATTTATTTTTTTTAATCAGAGAAAACCAGGATCCCTGTTAATAAGGCACATTTAAAACAAAGCACTGGCAAAGAGTAGCAAAAGAGCATTATAATAAAACAGGAAATAATTGTTTATGCCCAAAACAAGCAAGTCAATAGCTGGCAAGCTTAGGTGAAAATAAATTATTGGATTTACAAGAAGAGACATCAAATCCCGAAACCTTAATGGCACTCTTGTCTTTTTTTTTCCCTTCACACCCAGCACAATTATTCTGTTTTTCTTTTCTCCTGTCTTGCCTTTTAATCCTGCAAAGACTGGGAGACAGATGTGGTACATGGAGGCATTGACAACATGTGTTATTTTTCATTTCTCATTCATGATTCCTTAGGTCTTTGCTTGTCTTTGTCACAGATGAAATACTACAATAAAATGTAACTTTGTATGAAGTGCAGGATTACTGGGTTAGGACAAGACTGGGCCAGAATGTTCTTTTCACTTGTGACCCAATTTGAAATCCCTACGCATGATGAAATGGACAGCAACACCCAGCAACACTGGGCCTAGTCCTGCAAGATGATGGAGTTGAGGAAATTCAGTGCTTAGAGATTTGAAGGACAACCAGTGTCATCTACTTTATTTCCTTGCAATTCCATTTTTAAAGGAGTTAATTCTATTTAGCCATTCTGGGTACTGAATAAAAGGCTAAACTCAGCAGTACATTCTGGCTGCTTTGCACCAGTCCAGTAAGTGGCACAATACAGAGCTCTCAGACAGTAATCTGCAACTTGTAGAACTATTACATCTGAAAATATGTTCTTTGGAAACCCATTAGTATAATGCTATCATTAAGCTTATTCAAAAAGCATGAAAAGAGAATATTCTAATCTATTAAATCTAGGTTTCCTAATGAACAAAAATATGTGAATATCAAAGCAATACTTTTATCAAAGCAAAAAATTATATTTCTATAATTAAAAAATATTCTAACATGAATTTTGCTTGATTGCATTCCTTGAATCTTTCAAAACCAGTTCATAATAAATTAAATAATATGCTTCCAGAGCCAACTGCTATTTTTTTTTTTTTACATTTCAATGACCAAATGTAGAAATTCCAGACTTTTGAAAGTTAGGGTTTGTTTCTCATTCTTCATTGTGTTCTTCTGTTCCTCTAGTTTCTTCCGAAACAAAATGGAGAACTGCTAAACTATGGCCTCAAAGTGCTTGTCTCATCATTTTCTGCCATCATTTTCAAGCAGTTTCAGAAATACTGGCTGCATCTACATGAGATGCTGACTGCACAGTAGCTCATTACTACTGTGCAGTAGTGTTGCATGGCATAAAGCATGAAGCAACGCTACTGCGCAGTAGTAATGAGCTATTATGCAGTAATTCTGGTTACTGTGCAGTCATTTAGTACATGTTTATGCAAGTACTAAATGATGCACAATAACAATTGTGCAGTCAGCATCTCGTGTAGACATGGCCACTGTATAGAAAAAAAACAGCAACGGCAACAAGCATTATGAGCTTTCCCAGCCAAATCCTTTTATCTGGCAAAACGTGGGCAATTCAGGTTTTGGGTCGTAGAAAAGAAATACCAGGCTCCTTGGGCACAGGGCTAGCAAAAAGCTTACACACCTCTGATTAATATAACTAACACTCTCTCTCCCTCCTCTCCGCTTTCCTGTTCATCTAAGTGTCCTCTTTTTTGACTGTACACATGGGATCTTTGGTACTTTAGCTCAAGTAGAAATTTTGTTTCATTCTGCACATACAGTTGGGTACACACATATGTAACAGAGAGTTAGTCCCTGTTACTGAGTGGGACAAGCAGTTGATTTGGGTAATGGCTGCAGGAGAGAGCAAATTGCCGTCTGCAGGATAGGCTTGCAGGCTGCATTCAAGCCAGTGAAAGGAATAATGGGAAACCTCTGCACCTCGTGCTGAGGTGCAGAACTGCAGGGGCAAACACAGGCTGTAGAGTAGGAAGCTTGGGGATAGATGATGAGAGGCACCTGGGCCCTCATCTTCTCTTCGGTAATCCTTCACAGTTGAGGATGATTGTCTTCCATGATTGTCTTAATCTGTGTGTCCAGAGATGGCTGATGAGGCCTATTCAGGGTTCACAGACTTTACTGCAGTTCAGACATGTGTTTCCATGCAGGGTCAGTGGCACTGGATTTTTTATTTGGTCCATTATGTGTCCACTTCGGACCTCCACCTTGGCTTGTTGGGAATTCAATTTCTTTTGCTTGGAGTTGGTGTCTTTTTGCGAAGCACAAAAGGCCTTGTGCTTGCGATTGATCAACTCTTGGATCTCTTGGTCATTCTCATCAAACCAATTTGGATGTTTCCTTGAATAGAATCCAAATGTCTCTTCACAGGTGCTGATCACAGTGGCCTTGAGGGCATTCCATATGCTGCTGACATTCTCCCATTGTTGTTGATTAGAATTCACCAATTTTTCATTGACGCACTGGTGGAAGAAGTCTCACTTGCTTGGGTCCTCGAGTCCTTCAATATTGATCTTCTATTGGCATTGTTTCTGATGCAGCCATTGCTTGGGAGCCAGTTTGAGTGACATAACCAAGCCGATGTGTTGGTGATCAGTCCAGAAAACATCAGCTCCTAGCATAGTTCAGATGATATGGACATCTTTGTGATCCTGGGCATAGACAATGACCAAGTCAATCAGGTGCCAATGCTTAGATCATGGGTGTTGCCATGATGTCTTGTGCATGTTTTTTTTTTGGCATAACAGGGTGTTGGTGATGGGGAGTCCATGTTCCATGCATTTAGTCAAGAGGAGGATGCCATTGGCCTTGACCATTCCTACTTCTTCCTTGCTGATGGCTCCTGTTCAGAGGTTAGAGTCCCTTCTGACTCTGGCATTGAAATCTCTGAGAAGAATAAGTCTGTCTCCCTCCTGAATGTCAGAAAGGACTTGGTTCCAAGGTTGGCATAGAATAACCTCCTTGGTTTCATTGGTGGCATAAAGAGTCTGGGCATAAGCGCTGATGACAACAGCATATTGGCTCCCCTCCAGTTTAAGATGGAGAGTCATGAGGCACTCATTAATTCTGAGAGGGAACTCATTGAGTTCATTCTTAATGGCAAAACCAACTCCGTGAAGTTGCCGTGCTTCTTCCTGTTTGCCCTTTCAGAAGAAGGTATAGCTACCTCCATGTTCTTTGAACTGCCCATCTCTCACTTGCTGGGTCTTGCTCAGTGCAGCTACATCAATGTTGTGTCACCTCAGTTCTTGTGCCATGGTTGCAGTGCGGTGCTCTGAGCATTCATTATTAGCGTTGTCCACGAGGGTCCTGATGTTCCAGGTCCCAAAAATAATAGTTTATTTTCACTAATATTTTTGACCACAGTAAAGCTTATCCCAATGGATGTGGTTATCCAGTTAGGAAGAAATACAGAACATTAGACAGGCTATGTTTAGGGAACCTTTTCTAGCCCCCTCCCCATGTGGGGTGAGCAAAGCAGATCCTGAAGAAGGCTGCTCATACACAGTTAGAGCTGCCAAATCACATTCCTGTTTTGTCTAAGTGTTAGAAGAACTTATTGGAACTGCTACCTTCATGGCAGTTCATGACTAGGAGCTTCCAGACCCCACAATCCTACTCATGTCACCATTAGCTTGTCACCAAAGGGCTTGAGGAATGTGCTGGCATGCAAGATGCCTGTGCAGGGGCATCTGTGGGGCAGAACTGAACAACTATCCAGTGCTTTCATAGGTGGTGAATAGTTGAATGACCTTCAGGGAAGGTTAACTGTGAAATAAGCAGGGGTAACTCTGATGAATAAGCAGTTGCAGACCAAGCAGTGGCAGCACCACCAGGATGTGATGAGGACAGCAGATGGCACTGGCTTCCTTCCTGAAAAGCCAGATATATCCTTTGACAGTGCTATGACATGGTGAGTAAAGGTCACCACTATAATAAGCCTGCTCAGCTCCCAACTATGGGTCTACAAGTCTTCAATGGTGAAGCAGGTGGAAGAAGATGTTACAATTTCAGCAGCTGCAAAAGCAGATGAAGGCTGAAGGAGAATGAGATCCCCGGTTGTCTTTATCTCCTTGCCATTGGATCAAGGTCCCATTCTGTCAAGAGCCATTTGGAAGGAGATGTGCAGCAGTTTCTCCACAATAAAAGAAGACAAGTCTGAGCCCTCACACTTACTACTTGACTTACTAGTGCATAGACAGGGATGTATTGACAGAAGTTAAGACGTCTCACTCATTCCAGAGGTAAGAATCTGATCCTTGCTCCTGCTTCAAATTGAACCAACTGTAAATATATACAAGATGATTTGGGCTGGGTATCTGATAATGCCTGGAGACATGGACAGAATTAGAAAAGGGGATTACAGATGGTGAGATTCATCATCACATATGAAACAACACATTTGTCTCCAGTGAAAAATAAACTAGAAGCTTTACTAATATGCTAGGGTCCAAGAGCTGTATTGAAGCAAAAACAAATATACCTTCATTGGAATGAGTTAAAAATAGTCAGCAGGGCTGTGAAATAGGAGCTTCATTACCAGAAGCAGCTAATAAATAACAGCATTGCAGAACAAAGATAGCTTGATTGGTGGAACATGAAGACCATTAAAAAGAGAGCATCATTAACACCTATGGAATGAACAGTTTAGAAGGGATCAGGTAGGTTATAATAAGCCATGAAGTCAATTATCTCCCTCAGCACTGCCCGACTAGAAATTCTGCTGCCACTGCCAGGCAGTTGGTTTTAAACTTTGGATGCAGCAGGAATCAAAGCAGGGTGCAAGTGCACCAGTGCATCCTCCTGAATCAGCCCCTGCCTGGAGGTGATACATTAATTAAATGGACATGAACGGATTTTCTTTGGTTTGTCATTATTCACTTCTATCAAGTAACTGCATAACTGTGTAAATGTTTTTTAGGTTTGTTTCTTTTTGTAAAAGTAATTCTGTAACCTAACAGCATGAAGCTTCCTAACTTACCTTGTGTTTATTATCCAAGATGTCGTTTTATGTCTTTAAGTAGTTTCTGTATTCTGAAGTGCTGGCCAAGTCTCTTGTTATGTCAAACTGTGGCATGGTTTTTACCACTTAAAACTTGCCTTTTTATTTATATCCGCCTTGTGTGAAACAAATGTGAGGAAGTCTTTTGTATAATATTGTGTCAGAGGCAGCTGTTGGTACATCAGCAAATGCAAGCCTGCAACTTAATTAGCTTAGTTTGTATATGGCTTAAGAAATTATACAGCAAGAAATCAATTGTGTTATTGATTGCATGTGCTCACAATAATTTTAACTTGTTTCTCCCTTACGTTTACTGACCCCTGTTGATTGTGCAGTATGGCTGACATGGAGCTGCTATGTAACATGGGAGTGTTTATCCAATAATTTTATGAATACTGTAGTTGAACCTGTTGATGAGACTTCCTAGCTATCTTGGATTTCTGGGATTTCTTATAAGGATAAACTGATTTAGCTTAATATGGTACTATTTGAAAAACAAGAGGACAAGTAACATAGTTAGGGTCAATTTTTAGGTTACCTTAAATGCCAGTTACCAACTCCATCACCATGACTTCCAGCAGTTGTCCAGCCCAATGCTGGACATGCCAAAGTCAGGTCCCGTCCAAAGCTGCCTCTCCCTACTGTGTGCTCAGAACTAGCCTGGGTGCTATAAGCCACAAAGATGTAAGGTCCACCAACCACAATTGTCCAACTGCTTTTTCCCCACTTCTGGTGCAGACCATTTCCTATCTCAATTGTCTGTAATTGGAGTTAAATACAATGAAGAGGAACAAGGTTGTCTGTAGGCTGATTCTAGGATGAGCTCCACTCGAGGAATAAGAAACACAGCATTTTTTGCTGTTTGGCCCAGGCTGGGATCCTGGAGATCATAGGGATGCAAAATGGTCAGAAAACAAGGAAGGCTGTCAGTAAGCTGCTTGTAGGGTAGGCCACTATCTGTATGAGTATCTCAGGCAATGGGAGACCTTTCAGACTTTCAGGGGATTGTAAACCTGAAATAACACAGGCATGTATATGGAATATAACTTTAAGATGTTTTTCCCGCAAACGATTTTGGTTCTAAGTAAAATATTGGTTCCTTACTGTTGTCCAATCACTGGATGCTCCTAGGCACAGCTCCTGGAGGGGACTGAATTATAGGTACTAAATCCAAGGCAGATGTTCTGAGGTAATCATAATTAGTGCCTGTGGAATGCCAGCCAATGCCCAGTTTGAGAGTCATGGGATCCTAATTTGAGATAGGTGACATCTTGAGGCCTGAGTGTATTCCTTTCAGGTCTCAAAGACATTAGGAAGGGTCCCAGGTATGGTTAACTTTGTATCTATAACCTGAAAAAAACACTTGTTTGCCTCAAGACTATATGTTGCTAGAATGCACCAATGGTCAATGTTCTGGAAACCTGAAGTTAAGCTGGGTATGAAATGGAAAATAGTCTATGGAAAAAGCTTTGAGGTTTACAAGGAGATAGTGTTAAAAGTCCCTTGATCTAGAAACATCTAAACAAGTCTCTCAACTCTCTCATTATTTAGATAACATGTCTACAGCCCAAAATTAAGCGGAGCACCCTTAGACGTGATATGTGGCTCTGCTTGGGCTAACAAATATTCTCGAAGCAATACATCCAAGTCTGTACAATGCCAGATACAAGCTAACTGGAACTGATTCTCAGCAATACTAATTTACATTTAAGAAGTTGGCTATGTTGTTGACTGTGTAGTTCTGCAATCATTGCACTTGTTTCTCTCGTCTTCTCACTTTGTTGTGCAGCTTAGCAGGCATTGAGTTGCTATGCAACCGACGAATGTTGATCTAGTACTGCAGGTGACGTAGTTTGCAATATACTCAGCAGATATCTAATGGCACTGACTTTCAGTGGGACTAATTACTATGCAGATTTGATGTAAAAAGGTCCCATTCCAGGGGAGGCCGTGATGCCTGTGGAACCCCCCCAGCCCTCATCCACCTCACTTGCTTTGGGCAACCTCCCCTGCCTCTCATCTGCCATGCCTTGATGTATTCATCTTTTAGAAAAGGAGAGGCTTCCCCAGGGCTCCCCAAGCCTGGCCTCATACTCATGAGCACAGGTGGCCATGCTCATTGTTTTAGGGGCTATTTGCATTGGCTCCATCCTCCCCAGTACCCATGCCTCGCAGATGTCACACATACTAATCAGATCATGACCACCCCTACAAGCTGTAGGCTCCTGGCTTTGTTCATCGTTACACTAGACTCTCTGGGCTGTGGGCACCCTGCCCCCCTCAGTCTCTGGCTGTGGTCCTCCTGGCCCCACTCATATGCCTCCCCTTAGTCCCTTCCACAAGCCATCAGCTGTTCCCCAGCCCTAAGGTTGCATGATAGCTCTTCCACCAGGCCTAAGGCTGAGCTCCTGGCCCTAAGGCTGTTTCCCCACAGGCATCACAGGCATACTCATTGTGGGCCAGAGCCATTCTGTCAGCAGCCTACTCAGGAGCTCCTTCCCTGTCAGCTGCCAGGAAAAGACTGCCTACCTACCTCAGGCCCTGGGCTTATATATACTTAAAGCCTACCCCACTACTGATCAAATGTCTTCCCTGGTTGCTGCCTCAGCTGTTTCTAGATCCTTCTCTCCTCTTAAAATGTCAGATGCACTAAGTGCCCTGACACACATGGTTATGCTACTTGTGATCCAAGTAGCAGTAAGCAGAAAGCTGTGTGGCATAGCAAGTTTGTGACCTAAATGTAGCCCTAGGTCTGGATCTTGTTTCAGTTACATGGATGCATAAAGGCCATTATTGGCACTTAGGCACGGTTTGTGATCCTATTCCACATGGAGTATGGATGTGCAAGCATTCACATGGCTACTGAGCATGCACAGTAGGCTGCGCTCTGTCCAGGCAGGTGCATGGCTCCATGTGCATGGATCTGAGTGTACATTTCAATTTTGGCCTGGTAAAGAAAGGTGTGGGGGGCTCTTACATTTTAGCCCAGGGGCCTCCTGGCTAGTTTACTGACCCAGGATAAAGGAGACCCATGTTCTAGGCTCTCCCCCCTACCCCACTACAAGAGGTTTAAAACCACATCTCTGCTTTCCATCACAGACCTGGGAAACAGAACTCACTAGGCTGATCCTTTGTTCAGGAGAGAGGCAGGAGTTCAGATACACACTCCTCTTCTAACTTCTGCTTCCTTATGTAGTGTGCTGGCCTCTTCTGAAGTCCTTTTCTCAAGTGCTTATTTCACTCCATTCCTGTTATAGATATCTTGGTTGCTTAACTGAGGTTTTTGAATTACAGTCCTAGAGGCAATGTAGTGCTCAGCATTACCTCACATATGCAGCTTCTTTAATTTGGCCCCGACCCCCCTGATGGTAAAAGGTATAATTAATGTTGTATGCTCAGGGTAGAAACAGATTTCATCTTTTAGCTGCCATAAAAAAAGAAATTATGGTGGCAAAAAGGCTAAAGAAGCAGACATCAATACCTATTGTCACATTACTAATGCCCCAAATCTGTGGTTGCGACAAATGTGATAAGTTCATACGACAGTAAAAGAAAGTTGCTATATAAGAGTAGTCAGATTACAGTGCTCTTTAAAGTTTTAAGCAGTCTTTTAAACAAAGCTTTATGGACAACGTTTTCAAGTGTACTCAGGATCATCCTAAATGATCAATGGAAATTTCACCACTGACTTAAAAGAAAGATGGCTTATGTCAAGTCCTTTTGAAAAGTTTCATGCTATATTTCTTGCATAATACATTTAAGATATTATCCCCCCTTCCCTAGAAACCCATTTTTGGTAACAAGCAACCTCTCAAAATAGGAAGAGACAAATCACATCTTAAAAAAATATGTTCACGCTTCAGAAATATAATTCTGCTTTTTTCTGGAGAAAGGAAAGGCCTGAATATACTTTTGAGTAAACCATATTTAGCATCTCTTATTTTGTTCATTGTACGTCATACTTATGTTCTTGCTTTTTTGAATTTCTGACAAAAAAACAACCTTTATTACATTTTCAACTTCTGGTTCAAATCCTGGAAAGAAGTTTATTTAGTGAAGGGCTGGTACATTTATGCTTACCATGTATTTTTATTTTTGGCTTCTAATTGATTAAGTATAGCCATATTTTCAAAACCAACTTTCCCCATGTAACAGTCATGGGAAAAGCTGCATCCGGCTTCTCATCCTGAAACTTGTTGTACAGAATAAACAGGCATGAAAATATTTGTTAAGTGACCAATAGAGATGGCCAAACAATAACAATTCCATGTCACTAAACGTTTGTTGTTCTGGGGCCCCTGACCGACATTACACTTAAGACATGATTGACTGGTTACCATGGTTACTTACCCCAGCATGGGTAAGTAGTAAGCATGGTGCACTCCCCTGAATGGGAAACCTGTCAGGTGAACAAAGCTGCCAACTGCAAGAGCACCTTGTGTGTTCCTCCAGCTAGAAGTTCTATTCTGCTAAGGGGTACTCCAGCCTATGGAGCACACAGAGGCTGGCCACTGGCCACACATTGAATTAAAAACCATGAAAGGAATCAGCCAGAAAGTTATTACGAATGTTGTGGTTTATTCTTCATTTTATCATACCATTAATTGAATGAATATGTAGCAAGGTCACTATATAGGCAACGGTTGATTCTCTGAATCATGGAGTACCTGTAAGAGGACTAGTTAGGAGCCTGATGAATCCGCTTGTAGCTGACACGCCCAATTTGAGAGTGAGATGTCACTACTTAAGACATGATTAACTGTAGGAGTCACTTTTCTGTGCTATATTTCTGGAGTCTCTCAGTTTCTCATTTCTTCCAATAACAAAACAAAGCAAAAGTCTTTACCTACTAACCCACTCTATCATTAATATTTATTCATGATAAAAATTCCTTTGCATAATTTCTTCACTCTGGCTTCTTAGTTCATGGTATATTCTTTAATTTATAATTCATGCACAACTATGTGGAAATGGGAGAAAGATGAGTTACAAATTTCTTCCTTTGAATTAACTGTGGGAGATGGAGACCTCTTAACCTATTAGAAAATGTTCTTTTTGACAAATCTTCTTATTTTTAGACCTGAATGTACACAGGAGAGCCTTTCTATAACTGAAATGGGCTTGGTGTTATATGCTGCCAAGTTTCCAAAGCCTTAAGTACATTCAGGTACAATATAGCTTGCCTTCTCCAGCTCTCATAATTTTTTTCAATATATTTAAAAAGATGTGGTGATCCATAAATCATTATGGTACTATAGAATACTACACCCTTACCATGGAAAGGCTTACCATAGCCCATAAAGAGGCCAGAAAAAATGCTGTCAAGAAAAGACAACAGACAAGGCCAGATGACAGCACGGACAGGGAGCTGCAGTCTGGAATTATGTAGAAAACTAGATTGTACCTTTGTAACTCTGCCCACTTTCCTACATACTCTTTCCTGAAAGAAATAGATTTATCCAGCTTTATATGGGAATAGTATCTCTCACCCTTAGTAATATATATGTAAAATATTTTTTGAAATGTCAGCCCTCTTGGAAAGAACAAAATGACTATAGAGTTTCTGTATCCAAAATGGTATGAACCAACTTTGCTATCTTCTGCTCACCATTTAACTTTGTGTCCACTCTTTCCCTGCAGAATCCTGTTAACACGGGTGTGCAAAATACAGCCTGCAGGACAGATCTGGCCTCTTGAGGGGCTTTGTCAGGCCCGTGGCAGGTCCCTCGTCCTGCATGGCCTAGGCATTGTCCCACCATGGTGTGTCCTGCTGCCTCCTGACATGCAGCTGGGGCGGGGGCGTGGCTGGGGTGGTTCCTTGCTGGACTGCCTCTCTTTCCCATTTCACTGAATTTAGTAGCAGGGCAAAAGAGTAGACAAGCAAAGAGGAGGACAACTGGCACAGGCAGTGATCATCAGCCCCTGCTTTCACACAGCTCCAGAGCCCAGAGACTGAACAACACTGCCATTCACCACCTCTTTTCCTCTGCCTCTGGACCAGCCCCTCTGGAGCTCCAGCTAGGGAGCACACTGAGCAGCTGGTGATTTTAGAGAGCTCAAGGCACATGCAGAGCTCCCAGCAACAGCTGTGTTGAAATGCTGATGAGATCTGATCTCATTGCACATGTGGCACACATCCACACCCACTTGGATATGACCCTCTTTATGTACTTGTCAGTGCCTTATGCCTGCAATGCCTCAAGTCTCTCCTCAAAATGAATTCTGTGACCCTAACTCATTATGTAGGTTTTAGAATGGCCACCAGATGAGGGAAAAATTTAAACACAAGCACTGTTTGTCATATAGTACTACCTTTGCCATTTAAAGTGCAATTCCAGATTTGCATGCCTAGCATGTATAGTCATTTTTATAAAATTTACTTTTGATGAATGAGTAGTACCAACATACTGCTTATTTGTAACTTCACTATGAAAGCATTGAGCTTGTATTATAACTCTATTGCTCTGTTCCATATGCTACAGTTATTTGAGCTAAGGTTAGTTTTGTGTTCCTCTTATTTGGTTTGCTAAATGGAAGATGCAAGAAGTACCTTTATTTGCAAATGTCCCATTGCTACCAGCTTTTTAACCAAGATCTTCATGGATTAAAACTCTCTGGAACAATAAGATGTCAAACCATTTGCAGCAAAGATCCAGACTTTGGTCCTTAGTTTCCTTGTTCTATCCTTTTCTGGGAAATGTTTAGTATTTTGGCAAGAGAATGGTGAAGATAGGGATTGCAATCCACTGCTATCAATCACCACTGCTTAGTCCAGTATTTGAATAATGCTCTTCATCAGTTTTTTTTCTCCTCTCCTGGGAGGTGATGCTGGCAAACTTGTCATGAACAATTAAGAGGTCAGTCAAAATAAATTTTAGGGCAAGATTTACATGTCTACTTTTAACTAAATTACTAAATTTGCTGATATGCTTTTCTATCACCAGGATCCTAAAAAGATCTTCATACTGTAGGCATCCCACAGGTGCCACTACAAAGTTTCTGCCTTTAGACGCTTCCAAGTGCTGGTACCCTCTATCCTCTCCTCTGTTTCAGTATCCTTTGCCATGTCTTGATGTAAACTCAGTAGGGGAGGCTGCCTGGAGGTTAAGGCACACTTAAAGGAGTGGGCCCATGTCTGGGCTGGTGCTCTCTGGTGCCATCCACTTTTAGTCTAGCTGAGCCATTTAGCTTGGGGCCCACTATTCAGGGCTACTGGCTCCTGGCTTCAGCTTTGGTCATGCTTTATGCCTCCCGGGTTACAAAGCTTGGGACATTCACCACATCGCACACTAGTAGTTGCAAATCATACCCCAGTCTGTATGCTCATATCCCAGTCTTGACTGAACTTCAATTTTGGGATGTCCCTAGTCACACCCTTTCCATGGTCCCCACCTCCCCTTTAGCTACAATCCAGTCCTCCAGGGAACAAAAAATGAAAATCACCCAAAATGCCAATGCCCATTCCTGGGTACAGCAATGTCCTGCAGGAATTTACCTCATCCCTGTGTGCCATGCTCCATGTAGAAAGAAAGCAAAACAGAAAAGCGCACAGAGTACTTAGGCAGACAAGGTTCTTTAGGTAAATCTGGTATCTTTTATTAGAACTCAAATTGTTGAAAAAAAAATCTTCTTTGCAAGCTTTCAGGTAAAAATACCAGTTGTCACTTTCTGTACCAGTCCACAGCCTTTCTTTGCTCAGGTTTCCTTCTAAGTTTCCCCTGCTGCAGTCTGTGCTTCTGTCCTTGTGCCTCCCAGGGCAGGTCACAAGCTCCCCCAGCCAGACTGCCCCTCTTCGGCCTAAGGTTTGGCTTATATAGAAGGATCTGGGTCACCTGACCCTTCACTTCCATCTCCAGGCTCATCTGCACTTGGACTCCACAGCCATCTCGTTTCACATCCTCAGCCTGTGTGCAAACTAAGGCAGCACCCAGAGACCCACCAATGCAGACCACATGGTGAAATAAAGAGAAGGAGCACATGTGTGTACAGGGAGAGAGATGGAGGTGAGAATGAGAAAAAGCCGGGGCAGGGCTGGGGAGGGAGAAGGGAAGGTAGAAGTGAGAGCAAACCCTAAACCACTCAGCCTACATAGTAATGGGGTAGGGCCCTGTGACATGAATACATTCATGAAACACTATCACTTGCCTGAAATCTTTCCTTTTCCCATTTTGGAACTTCCAATATATTTGTGTCTTCAATGGGTTGACAGACCTGAACCTGATGCTGGTTATTTTCAGCACTGTCACCCAAATGTTTCTGTAGGGCACAACATTTTGCTTATGAAATATGTATTCTGTCACCAATCTAAACATATAACTGAGTTTTCTAGTTTCAGGCCCTGGTTGCCTAAACCACTGCGAGAGAAGATACAAAACACCCCCTAAAGAAACACTAGGCACCAACAGCTCTTTGATGGTAATGGCCCTAAGAAAAAATAATCTCTCGGCACAATCCCACAGGATCTCTCCTGTGCTTCTCATAGGAGTACATGAACCTGCTTCTGTCTGGTGGAGCATAGATTCATAAATTCATAGATGTTAGGGTCGGAAGGGACCTCAATAGATCATTGAGTCCAACCCCCTGCATAGGCAGGAAAGAGTGCTGGGTCTAGATGACCCCAGCTAGATGCATATCCAACCTCCTCTTGAAGACCCCCAGGGTAGGGGAGAGTACCACCTCCCTTGGGAGCCGATTCCAGACCTTGGCCACTCTAACTGTGAAGAAGTTCTTCCTAATGTCCAATCTAAATCTGCTCTCTGCTAGATTGTGCCCATTATTTCTTGTAACCCCTGGGGGGGCCTTGGTGAATAAATACTCACCAATTCCCTTCTGTGCCCCTGTGATGAACTTATAGGCAGCCACAAGGTCGCCTCTCAACCTTCTCTTGCAGAGGCTGAAAAGGTCCAGGTTCTCTAGTCTCTCCTCGTAGGGCTTGGTCTGCAAGCCCTTACCCATACGAGTGGCCCTTCTCTGGACCCTCTCCAGGTTATCCGCATCCCTCTTGAAGTGCGGTGCCCAGAATTGCACACAGTACTCCAACTGCGGTCTGACCAGCACCCGATAGAGGGGAAGTATCACCTCTTTGGATCTATTCGTCATGCATCTGGTGATGCATGATAAAGTGCCATTGGCTTTTCTGATGGTTTCGTCACACTGCCGACTTATGTTCATCTTGGAGTCCACTAGGACTCCAAGATCCCTTTCCACTTCCATGCCACCCAGCAGGTCATTTCCTAGGAAGTAGGAGTGCTGGACATTTTTCCTCCCTAGGTGCAGCACTTTGCATTTCTCCGTGTTGAATTGCATTCTGTTGTTTTCTGCCCACTTGTCCAACCTGTCCAGGTCTGCTTGCAGCTGTTCCCTGCCCTCCGACGTGTCCACTTCTCCACATAGCTTTGTGTTATCCACAACCTTGGACAGAGTACATTTCAGGGGAGCAGGGGCAGGGGAGTAGTATGCATGCATATTTGTTTACTTTTTCAAGGGCAAACCATCAATACATGTTCTCCAACAATATTCCCCAGTGACATTTGGAAACCCCAGTCTCTGAAAGTTAGATACTATTTCAGGCACATTCTTTACACCCAAAACTTTTGGAACTGCATCACAAAACTCCACTACCAATGACCCAACGCTTTGCTTGCCAAAACCAAAGTGGTTAGCCACAACCCTGTATATACTTTCATACTTTGTGGGCAAAGATGACCGCATCCAGTGGGGGGAGGGGAGGGGAAGGAAGAAGAGAGAAAAGAAGTGGGAAAGAAAAAGGGAAGACGAAAAGAGAAAAGGAGAAAGAAGGAAAAGGAGAAAAAAGGGAAAGGGAAGAGAATCAAGGGGGGTGGAGGTTATGAGTACATAGGTGACTTATAAGTCCAATATTTGCTTCGAACAGTCTGCTGCAGCAGGGGCAGGAGAGCAATGAGGACTGGACACAGGAGATTTTCATTTTCTGGGCTTTGTGTTTCTTTATTGCTTCTGCTGTGCATTGCTGTTCAAAGGCCAATGCTCCACTCTGGATTTGGGACCTCCAGGATAGACGGTCGTGAGTGACTTACTCCCACAACTTTAGGTCAATGCCAAAACTCTTTAGGGACACCTTTAGGGTGTCCTTGTACCGCTTCTTTGGTGCACTGCAAAAGCATATTCCATTTAACAATTCACCATAGAAGACTTTCTTTTGCAGGCGAGTGCCTGACACTTGCTTGACACTGATGCTGATATAAACCTGTAGTAATCAGAGTTAACCAGTTCTCAACCAGTTGCAAACCTCTTCTCCAGTAGTGTGGGCTCTCTTATTGGTAATGGAAGAGTGGGACAAACTTCTAATACAATTCTTTGTTGAACTGCTTCCTCAAGAAGGAGTTATGCAGCCACTACTAGCCATCTCAGGTATGCAAGATAATGTCATCTTGCCATACTATTTTATTTGTCCTACTCCAGAAATGCAAAATACACATAGGAATTCTGTGAAAATAGTAATTTTCATCATGTCTGCTCAAGGTCCACTGAATGTCCTTATCCATTGAGCGCTCTGTCCTTCTGTGTCCCAGAAAAGCCTGGAAGTGCATTAAGTACCTCCCGGACATCTGCTGGGAGGAGCAGTCAGCCAGGTCGGACTGTTCTAGGAGGTTCCTGGCTGAGATACAGGACCTCCACTTAACCCAGGAGGTGCACAGTTCCACCAGAGGAAATGCCCTGTTGGACCTGGTCCTGGCCACAGGCGATGATCTGGTAAAGGGGCTCCAGGTCCTGGACCACCTGGGTGATAGCGATCATCGCTTGCTGGAATTCATCATCCAGTGCAGGGTGTCAAGGGCCTACAGCAAGGTGGTAGCCCTAGACTTCAAGAGGGCCAACTTCAATGAGCTGAGGAGATTGGTGGGAGAGGTGCTGGGGTTCTCGAGGGCAGGAGAACTCAGTGCCCAAGATGAGTGGTCGTTCCTTAAGGAGACGATACTCAGGGCCCAAGAGGTGACAATCCCAACAAGAAGCAAAGGGGGCAAGAGTGCCCAAAAGCCTCCCTGGCTCACCAAGGAAGTCCAGGAATGCCTGGTTGCCAAAAAGGTGGCATGCACCCGGTGGAAGGGGGGGACTGTCTCCAGAGAAGAGTATACCTCCACTGCTCGGGTCTGTAGGGGGCTGTTAGGAAAGCTAAGGCAGACATAGAGGTAGGACTAGCATCCAAGATCAAAGATAATAAAAAGTCCTTTTTCAAATATATAGGGAGGATGAAGAAGGCACCGGGAAATGTGGGGCCCCTGCAAGATATGCTGGGCAATCTGGTGGTCACGCCAGAAGAGAAGGCATACATCTTTAACAAATTCTTCACCTTTGTTTTCTTGTGCAGGGACCAGGACTCCCCCACCATGATTCAAGACGGACTCAAGGGCAACACCCCAAGACCTAAGGTTGAGGAGGACCAGGTTAGAGTGCTTCTGGAGGGGCTGGATGTGTTCAAGTCAGCAGGTCCAGATGCTCTCCACCCCAGGGTGTTGAGGGAGCTAGCAGGGGTTATTGCAGGGCCCTTGGCATGGCTTTATGAGCACTCGTGGTGCTCAGGCCAGATGCCAGATGATTGGAAGATAGCCAATGTGGTCCCCATCTTTAAGAAAGGGAGGAGGGAGGACCCGGGCAACTATAGGCCCGTCAGTCTTACCTCAATCCTGGGGAAACTCTTTGAGAATATCAACAAAGAGCACATCTGTGATGGGCCGGCATCCGGGATGATGCTCAGGGGCAACCAGCACGGTTTCATTAGGGGCAAGTCATGTCAGACCAACCTGATTGCCTTTTACGATCAGGTCACAAAAGCACTGGATGCAGGTGTCGCCATGGATGTAGTCTTTCTGGACTTCAGCAAGGCCTTTGACACTGTCTCTCGCCCCATCCTCGTTAAAAAACTAGGTGACTGTGGCATCGATGCCTACACGGTCAGATGGATTGCTAATTGGCTGAAGGATCGTACTCAGAGGGTGGTGGTGGATGGGTCATATTTGACCTGGGGGGAAGTGGGCAGTGGAGTCCCCTAGGGCTCAGTTCTTGGGCCCGCGCTGTTCAATTTCTTTATCAGCGATTTGGACGATGGGGTGAAAAGCAACCTGTTCAAATTCGCTGATGATACCAAAATCTGGGGTGAGGTGGACACGCTAGTAGGGAGGGAAAGACTGCAGAAAGACCTGGATAGGTTGCAAGGGTGGGCTGACAAAAACAGGATGCGTTTCAATATGGACAAGTGCAGGGTGCTGCACTTGGGCAGTAGTAACTGGCAGCACACTTATAAGATGGGAAACTCCCTCGTTAAGAGCACGGAGGCAGAAAGGGATCTTGGAGTGATCATTGACTCCAAGATGAACATGGGCCGACAATGTGAGGTCATGGTCGGCAGGGCTAACCGGACCCTATTGTGCATCCACAGGTGCATCTCAAGTAGGGCCAAGGAGGTGATCCTCCCCCTCTACACGACACTGGTCAGGCCGCAGCTGGAGTACTGTGTCCAGTTCTGGGCACCCCACTTCAAGAGGGATGTGGACAACATTGAGAGGGTCCAGAGGAGGGCCACCCACATGATCCAAGGACAGCAGGGCAGACCCTACAATGAGAGGCTACGGGACCTGAACCTGTAGCCCCCTCTTCACAAGAGAAGACTGAGGGGGGACCTTGTGACCATCTATAAACTTACTAGGGGGGACCAGAAGGTTTTGGGGGAGACCTTGTTTCCCCCAGCGCCCCCCGGGATAACAAGAAATAACGGCCACAAGTTGTTGGAGAGTAGGTTTAGATTAGACATCTGTAGGAACTACTTCACAGTTAGGGCAGCTAGGATCTGGAACCAACTTCCAAGGGAAGTGTTGCTGGCTCCTACTCTGGGGGTCTTTAAGAAGTGGCTCGATGCCTACATGGCTGGAGTCACTTGAGCCCAGTTTCTCTCCTGCCCAGGCAGGGGGTTGGACTTGAAGATCTACAAGGTCCCTTTCGACCCTACTTCTATGATTCTATGAAGTATCTTTCACAATACTTACTTAGCAGCATGCAGATGAAATATGCAATCGAGAGCAGATAAGCTAAACGATTTGTGGCTGGAGAATTGGTACAAATAAAGAGAAGTGAGGAGCTTGCAGAAGAAGCCCACATGAACATAATGGTGGGCCATCATTACTTTTGTCTTGGGGCTTTAAGGGAAAGGTAAGTTTTCTCACAATATACCATGACAATTTCTAAAAAGGCTCCACGCAGTTGAGTGTTAGGAAATCTGAGCTACGTTTCTGCAAAGTCATGGCTCCAGATACATGTATCAGGATCAGCAGTGTGGATGGCTATGCAGCAGGAACATGTATACAGCAATGCTAAGCTGATGGTAAGAGGCACATTTGCCTGGCTTAAATTCATATAGGTGTGCATTGCACATTGCTGTGTTGGCATGTTCAGCAAAGTCTCTAGAAGACTGAAAATGTTACATAGAAAATAAAATAAGTAATTTCTATAGAAGAAATGGAAGTTATTTATGCCTCAGAGATGGTCAGAGACCTGTTAGTCATTCACTTTTTTGCCATTATGTTACATAAGAGGACAGATACAATTGTTTTTGAGAACACTGCATGACTCTGAGACCATCTTCCTCTATGTTCAGAATATAGTGTTTTCATCTTCAACAACAGTACTAGAACTGATATTCATAATATTCAGGACTATTCAGGAAACATATGATGAATTTAAATTAAAGGCATTTATCATATCACAATCACTTTCTGTGACTACTCAAATGGAATACTCATGTTAATGAGTTCCAGGCTCTGCTGCCAGGGTTATTACTTTAAAAAAAATGCCTGTCTCATTTAAAATGCATAAACAATGCTGGCAGCAGAAGCCAGAACCATGGCGACTCTCTCATAGGGGATCCCATAACCATTGTGCTATAGAAGTATGCTCCCTCTTGAATGCTCTCCCTCTCTGGCTCCATTACTTGCAACAAGAGGGTGCCCAGTGGTCCCAGCTGCAACAAAAAGGGTGGAAAGTACTCTAACCTGGATGTAGCTGGAGCTTAGTTGCTTCCAGCCACAATTTGAATCGCAATGGGGAGTAAACACCATGGTGTGCCTAGGGGTACTATCTGAATAGTTTCTGAATATGCAAAGAAGTCCTAGTGAAGGAGCTTGGGGGATTTTTCAGTCCAAAATGGAAGTACCTAATGAATCTGGGAGTCTAATGAGTTTTGTGGATTCAGGGTTAATTTAAATTGCTCTTTGGAAAGTGGTGCCTAAATTCTGTCTAAGGCCCATCTGAATGCTTAAGAACTGATTTGAATCTGACTGTGTCATGACTCACATTGTATGAGCTAGTTCCACAAGCTATCCAATTTACACAGTGCAAAAGGACAAATATTTACAACACATCTTGCACAAAACCTGTAGGTCATGAACAATGTATTCAGAATAACAGCAGCAGGGTAATGGACTTACCACCTGTACCTGTTTCGTGTATCTGTTCATCCTCCAGCTAAGTAGAAGCTAAGCTAGAGTCCTTGACTGAATAGCTACAAAAATTAGCACTGTTCAATTTCTACTTGCTGCAGGACAGAAGAGAAACGCAAAACAGGTAAATAAAGCTGCATAAGTTTTTTCCATAGGATCTAGGCAGACAAGGTTCTTTGGGTGAATCTGATATCTTAGACCAACTTAAATAGTTGGAAAACAATTTTTAAGAAAGCTTTCGGGTTCAAAAACCCTTTGTCAGACTAAGGAAGTTTCAGCAGTTGGTGTGTGCTCTTCCTGGATGGAATGAAAGTAAAGAAGGCAGAGGCTGGACTGGTATGAATACAAGATAGGCAGTCAGTGAAGATGTAGATTGAGGAGTCAATGGGTGAGAGACAGGCTGGGTGGGGGTGGGGGAGAGAAGGGGGATGAATAGTGGAGAAGTATCTGAGGAGTCAGAAATAGGATTTAGAAATTTGAAGAGGGGGATGCAAGAGGTACCACTGGTGCTGCAGAAGAGGTTGCAGCCCCTTTCTCTCTCCTCCCTTGGGCAGACTGTGCCATGGCAGCAGTGACCCTCATAGAGTCAACAAAGCAGGTAAGACTTCCAAACCCTTCTCCCAGAAACCCCTCTCCTCCAGTGAAAGGAACCTCTCTTCCCCTCCCATTCCCTCTCTCCAGCAGGGGTTGCCCCGGGTCCAGGAATGAGAGACCCAACTTCTCCTGCAGCCATCCCTCATGGGAGGAGCACCATGGCTGTTTCTGCCTTGTTCCAGCTGAGAGCTTTAATAAGCAACAGCTTGGAGTACTGGGCTTGGCTAGGACAGTGGCAGTAGTGGTGGTTCCTTTCTCCTGGACCATGGGGGACACGCAGGGAGAAGGAGTTCCTGGAAGCACAGGAAACACTTTGATACTGCTGCTACTGCCCCCAATTGACTTGGGCCAGTGGAAGCTCTAAGACCACTCCTTCTCTACCCCAGCAGAGGGCTATAGGGAATGGCTTCACAGGATGCTGGGCTTGGCAGCAGTGGCAGGATTGAACCCCTGCTCCCTTCCCTGCTCCCCACCCTCAGGCTGAGGCTGTATCAGGGTGTGTCTATAGCCTGAGGCTGCACCTTGGTTTAAAAGGGGAGAATGGTACTTTCAGCAGCCAGTCTGATTGCAGAGAATTGGGTCAGTCAAATTAGCCAGGGATCAGGGGCAGGGGCAACTCACATGCTTGGCCCTTCCAGGCCTGCTTAATCAGAGTCCATGACAGTTGTTAACGCAAGAGCCTGGAGAGGTACCATCAGTGATGCCTCTGGAAATGGGAAGATTACTGCCCAAACACCAGCACCTTTGATGAAGTCAATGTTACCAGCCTTTAATTTATGATGTTCAAGTATCACCTTCACTGGATCAGATCTTGTGTGCAGATGCCAGTCTCAACTCTGAAAACAAGTGCTCTACTCCCAGATTAGTTGCAGCCTGAGATTTCATGGTGGCTAAAGGAAATGCTACAAGGACACACTGAAGGTAAACCTCAAGAAAACAGAGGCTGACATTGAGCTGGGAGGAGCTGGCTGCTATCCAATGGCATCAGTGGGCAGATGAGAATAGGATGGGGTTCATTGTAGATAAATGGGGTTCAACATAGATAAATACACCTTGGGAGAAGGAATCTACAGCATACATACAGGCTGGGGAGTTCCCCTCTTGAAAGCACAGAGGTGGAAAGGGATCTTGGAGTCATTATTGACTCCAAGATGAACATGAGCCGCCAATGCCAGACTGCAGCCAGCAAGGCCAGCCATACCTTGTCATACATCCAAAGATGCATCTCAGGTCAGTCCAGAGAGGTGATACTCCCCCTCTATGCGACTTTGGTCAGGCCGAAGTTGGAGTACTGCATCCAGTACTGGGTGCCGCACTTCAAAAGGGATGCGGCCAGCCTGGACAGGGTTCAGAGGAGGGCCAGCTGCTTGGTGAGAGGGCAGCAGGACAGGCCCTACGAGGGGAGACTGAGGGACCTGAACTTATTCAGCTTTAGCAAGAGGAGGCTGAGGAGAGACCTAGTGGCTGCCTACAAGCTCATCAGGGGAGATCAACAGCAAATAGGTTGAGCCCTTTTCTCCCCAGCACCACCTGGGGTGACGAGGAACAATGGTAATAAGCTGTTGGAGAATAGGTTTAGGTTAGATATCAGAAGGCAATATTTTACAGTTAGGGTGGCCAAAATCTGCAACCAACTTCCCAGGGAAGTGGTCCTCCCCCTACCTTGGGCAAATTCAAGAGGAGGTTGGATGGTCACCTGTCTGAGGTCTTGTGAACCCAGCATTCATTCCTGCCTGTGGCAGGGGGTCAGGCTAGATGATCTGTTCAGGTCCCTCCTGACCCTAGCTACTATGACACTATGAACTATCACAACCTCAACCAAGTAGCACCCCACTTCTAGGTCAAGCATCTTGCCTTTGAAGAAGAGAAGAGAGAGTGGAGGAAGGAAAAGAGTGGAATCACAGCCTACAGCTTATGGAAAGACTACAATTTCTGTGGATGAATTGTGGCTCAAGGATTAGAGTCTTAAGTCATCTCAAGATTCATCAGTGGCCCATGGTAAAAATCATCCTTGAATTGAGAGAATTGCTGAGATTCCCTGCCCATCCCCTGGGTGTTCCGCACAATCTTGGGTGATGCACCCTATGCAGCCACTCCCCACAGCCCTTGGCAGGAGCAGGGCAGGAGCTGTCCTGAGGCTTCCCCAACCCATGGGTCAGCTAGGGACAGCAGCAGCAGAGGGTGGGTCCTCCCTTCCTCGCCTGCTTCCTTCTTGGTCCCCCGCAGGTGGCCCACTCCAGCCTGGGGCTCCATTTGTGCCTCCAATACCACAGGGGACCTAGGCATGGGGAAACGAAGTTGGTGTCATGTGACCTTCACTATGGAAGAGGGGTGCAACTATGCCACTGCACCTATCTCTACATCCAACCTTGAGTTTCCCCCTTTTACCCATTGGTCAACATTCCAACTAAGGAAGAATAGGAGGGGTTCTTTCCTTATTGATCGCCCACATAGGGACCAAGGCATTGACCTGGCTGCTGCTCTCTGAAATATGTAAAATAGACTGGAAAACAAAGAAGCATCCTGAATATGATCCTAGAAGACAGGGCTTCTTGTGAGCAGTGTGCTTCCTGGAAGGGCAGTCTGGAAACTGTGAGCAAAGAAATGGCTTCTGCAGTTTAACCTTTCTGTATTGAGGGAAATGGGACTTTGTGTTTTCAAGGCTTCAAACACATTCTTTGTAAAAACACAGAATAATTCCCAAGAAATTCCGGACTTGTGCACTCAGTTTCTCTTCCTTACAGAAACAGTTCTTCAAGACCCCAAATATTGGCTAAATGCTGAGGCCAAGGGACATATTAAAAGTGAATTATAACTGTCAGAGTATTTTCCATATAAACAGAAATTGATGTTTGATTTAAAATGATGTATGATGAATTATTATACTGATTCAATGTCTAAAGTGAATTATGAAACATGCTTCTCCCAAATATTTTTTTCAAAATTTCTCTAGAAATGAAAACCCTTTCTTTCCTAACTACTGGTTGCCAGACTTCATCTTTCTTGGTTTGTTTTGTTTCCTGGAAGTTCATTGACACAAGGCAGAGGGAATAATGGAACTGATATCAAATTTAAGTCTCTGGCATACAAACATTTGCTTTTCTAAGATTATGATTGACTATGTTTCTTGGAGGTAGGCTATTTATTTTGCTCTGTGTTTCTTTTCAAATGAAGTCTTTTTATCCCTATAGTTGCTCCATTGAACATATATCAGAGCAGTGCTGGTGCACTGATTAATAAGACCAGCAGTTATTAGAGACTTTAACTGGTCATAAACATTAATACTGCTAGCAATAATTAAGCTGAATAAAATTTGGGGCTATACTGAAATATAGATAAATTAATCTGTATAAACAATACATACCTCTGAGAAAGAAATCAGTCCTGTCGCATATTATATCTTGAATCCATGAAAAACTACTGCGACTATTTCTGATTTCAGTTTTAGTGACATATATCAATATTAACTAAAGTGACATGAGTATAATAAATCTAGTGTAAGAGACTGTGACAGAGGTTATAGAATCATAGAATATTCACACAGAACATGAGACATAAATGCTTCATGCAGAATGAAAGATTCTGGATGTAATTGATGAAATCTCCCATGCTGAAGCAATCTAGGTAATAAGAATTCCAAAGTTTCACTTCACTGGAGATGAAGCATAGACAAGTTGGACCTGTTAAAAAATAACCAGGAATACAAAACATAGAAACAATGAAATGATATCCCTGATCTAGAGAACGGATGGAGAAAGATTTTAAGCCAAAAAAGGAATTGTTGTAACTGATCTACCTGACATGTAGAAGTTGTTAGCTGATCTTTGCCTGGACAGTGACAGGGAAAAGTGTATCCTGTTGGTCTTATGAGACCTTTCAGTAGCCTTTGATATAGTTGACCATCGGGTGTTGATAATGTATTTATATGACCTGGGGGACATTCATAGGACCACTTTTCTAACAGGGAGGACCGAGAAGGTGATGATGGGCAAGTACATACTTGTTTTCCAGTTGTGACTTTTCCTGTAAGGTCCCCCATAGCTCCATCTTCTTGTTCAATAGGCATCTGAGGCCACTTGGTGAGATTGTATAGAACTCTGGAGTGAAGGACCATTGGCATTTTGATGATACCTGGCCCCATCTCTTTTTATCATCTGCCCAGGCACTGCAATCTCAATTTTTACCCAGTACCTGACTGAAGTTGGTGATTTGATGCAAGTGAACCAGTTGACACTGAATCCAGACAGGATAGGTGTTGATTGTTGGCAGACCTCATGACTTATTGGAGACAGGGACACCTATCCTCAGTGAGGTTAAGACTCCCCTTGTCACTCAGGTCCACAGCCTTGTGGTGCTTCCAGATCTTTTACTGCATCTTGATTCTTAGGTGGTGATGGTGATGAGTAGTGCTGTTTCCCAACTCCATCTGGTGAGAAAGCTGTCTGTTTTAGGGCCCCTCTACACATGCAGGTAAGATACAATTGCACCTAATGTGTGATCGACACAATTGTGCTTCCTACCATGCAACACATGCATGGCAGGAGGTTTGATTGCGGGATCATGAGTTAGATCCCATCGCACCTTATTGCCAGTGCAAGGGGAGCACATCTTGGGCTCCCCCTACGCCAACAAGAAACAAGCTCCTACAGCTGGGAGTCCCGTCAGCTGAAAGGCTCCCAGCCATGGGGGCATCCCATGCAGCCCCATGGCTCAAGAATACAGCTGCCATGAGCTGCCAGCCTCAGGGGTGCATGAAACCCAGAGCTGGAAGATCACAGCTGTCATGGTCTCCCAACCTCAGATGTGTGAAACCCCCAGGGCTGAGAGATGGCAGCTGTTGTGGTCTCTCAGCCTCAGGTGTGTGGGTAGCCCCCAATGCTGGGAGACTGTGCTGCTGGAACGAACCCAGAGTCAGCAGCTCTTGAAGCTGAGTTGTGAGACTTCCACCCTGGCTGGGCATAGTGCACCCCTGTGGCTCGGAGCCCCATTAGCTGACAGGGATCGCAGCCACAGGGGAAACCCTGCTACACATGCAAATTAAAACTCAATAGCAACCAGCTATAAAGTTAGTACACATTTTTGAGGTCTAACTTTATAGCTGGTTGGAGCTTTTATGGCATGGTAGGTACTTTGCATGTGTAGCTGGTATCAAGGTAATTGTACAATTAATCAGTTAATAGCATAATAACTGTAATGTGTAGAGGGGGCCTGGATCTGGCTAGGCTAGATGCAACTGGTGCAGAAGGGGTGGCCCACCTTCTGACAGGGGTGGGTCACCAAAAGCATATTATTTCAGTACTCCAGAGTCTGTCTGCCCTGTCATCTAATACCCTCCCAGGAGCAATTCAAGGCTCTGGTTTTAACCTGTAAGCAGCCTGAACCTTACATACCTAAAAGGCTATCTCATCCCTTATGTTCCATCATGACCTTAAAGTCAGCTGGGAGAAACCTTCTGCAAATATCATCTGTGCACCAAGCTCATTTGGTGAGAACACAAGGGAGATCATTCTTGGTATTTACACCTCATGTCTCAACTCCCTCCCCACTTGGGATAGGTCAGAGCCCAAGCCTGGATAATTTTCAGTAGTGATGTAAGAAATTTTCATTTGGACAGGCTTTAGGAGGAGGGGTTAAGTTTTTGGGGCATTGTTTGGAAAACTTATTGTTTTTTACATACTGATTTAATATTTTAACTTGCTTTTTATTGTAAACTACCCTAAGTCTTTCTGGGTGACACGTAAATCTAATAAATAAATACATAAAATATATAAGATGGATGATCAGTCATATGTCTAACCTATTCAGTGCTCGTGCTTTTGTTCTGCATAAATAGCACTTTGCTTTAGGAGAGCTGGCTGGATAAAACTGATATTGCCTCTATAAGAACAGAGCTTCAGGAAAGGAACTGAATTCAGACTTAGGGGTTTATAGCTTAAGACCCATCCTGTAGGATTTCACCTCAGAAAGGTGACAGTTCCATCCTGAAACAAAAAATAGGGCAGAGAACTGTTAACTCCTGAATAATGACAGAGAGATGAAGCCAGGTCCACAGGTCACAGGATTTGTACTAGGTGGCATATAGATATCAGTGGGAAAAACAAACATACAAAAAAACCAACTTTTGTGCTTGATTTCAGAGAAATGGATTCTAGTTCAACTGAAGTCAGTGAATAGACTCCCAGAGTTAATGAATGATTTTTAAAATCCCTGTGTTAGTATATAGGTGCTTGCACAATAAATATGGGTTTCACTATCTAAGGGTGTTTGTACACACCACGGGTGTTTACTTCAGTTTAATTCTCCCTAAATTGAAGCACGGGGTCTTTAAAAATACCACTTCAATTTAAGGCAAAGTAAACCCCCATGGCATGTACACAAGGGTTGAGCCTGACCCTTACCTGCCTCTTCAGTGGCAGGGAGGGGAGGGTGAGCTGCCAGCAGAACAAGTGGTCCCTGAGCTGGGGGAGGAAGGTGCTGGTGCTTCTCTACATGGCAGTGGCAGTGCCCCCCAGGTAGCACCCACCTGCAAGCACCTGGGCCAAGTAGTCCCCAAGGGCACTGCAGCTACAGAGGGCAGCACTAGGCTCCCACACAACTCAGGCAGGGAGAGAGAAAAAAAAAAAAGATCAGGCTTGCTCCCCCACCCCCCTTTTTTTCCCCTTCAATGGAGCCTGTCTGCACAGGATGCCACTGGGCTGTCTGCACAGGCTGGCTGCACAGCCCCTGAGATGCACAGGGCCTGGTGCTTCCCTCCATGGCCAAATAAACTACCTCAGAGATGTTTTATTTTGTTGCATCCTAAAGTAATTTAACGCTTATTATGCTGCTGACACATGCAAACAGCCATACCATTAAAGTGGTGCAAAGGGCATTAAGCTGCTTTAAAGGCCAATTTTGTGGTGTGTACAAATGGCCTAAATGCCTAATCCAGCAAGGTGCAGACTATCCTAACATTACACTCAAGAATATACTGACCAATGTCTAGCACCTGCCACTTCCACTCTCATAAAGGCTTTTATCTTGAGGTTCTAGGTCAAGTTTTGTCAGAAGAATTTCCAACACTCCTCAAGGGAAATGTTGACAGAGTAAGTACTAGACTAAGCATGGACTAAGGACTTCAGGATTTGGTGCAATGTGAATCCCTTTCCACAAATGGGAGTGTGGATGCCCAGTACTGTGAGGCTGAGGCTAGAAGCAAGTGTTGACAATAATCACTACCACATATTTTTAAAATTCTGGTGAACACCAGGGCACAGTCAAAGGTATGCATGGCCAAAAATGGCCCATCAGGCTATTATGATGAAGGTACCCCAATTTCTGTAGCCTGAGGAATGAAGAGAAATAGGATCAGCGTGTCTATACACCATTTGTTCCTCACTACAAATGACCAGGTAAACTTTTATAGGTTGGCCAACTAGGGTTAGGTTTGGTGTAACATGTGGCAGGTCAGTAGGGGGTGCTCCTGTGCTGAGCCACCCACCTCACTGTGCCCGACCACCTTCCAGGTTCTGAGTGCCTCCCTAGGGGTGCCTCACGTCTGGGCGACCCCCTTCCTGGAGCACATCCGCTAGCCTGGGGATAAAGCTGCCATGGCCCAGGGACAGGCTTGATTCTGGCACAGTGTCCCCTGGGAAACACAGGCCTAGTCACCCTTGAGGGTACTTGACTCACTTCAAGAACTTGGGGTGCTTCCCTCAGTCAGAAGCACAAGTAGTGGTCTCCCTTAGTCAGCCGAACCAAGGGTACCCCAAGGCATAATCTAGACTCACTCCCAATAAGTCTCCCACACTAGGTACAAAGGAGGACTTTATTGGTTACAAGAAGTAGGGTTGGAATAGGGTACAGAGTTGAGTAGTATCAGAGAAATCCCACAGAGCAAACAGGGTGTCTGGAGTAGCCTTTGATCATGCATCTGAGTTACTGCAAGCTATATATCTAGTTAGAGCTCAGGTAGCTTACTCACAAGTATCATCCAGAGGCAGGTGGAGATTCCTTCTGGAGGCAGGCAGTTCCTTGATCATGAGTTTCGAGAGAGAGAGCATGTTTCAGATGGTCCAGCTCTTCTCTCTCTCCGAGTTTTCCTCGTGGCTGCTGCCCCTTCCTCCTGGGCAGTCCTTAACTTATATAGCCCTTATGAACTCATTTACCTGGTCCAATGGAAGCCAGCACCTGTTGGCTGTCAGCCAACCAATTAGAAATGCATCACTGGTTGCTGGGCAGACTGGCAGTGTCTAACCCACCGGGGGGCCCAAGCCCCTCACCCCAAGTATGATGTGATGCCAGTCACGTAGGCAGAGGGAGCAGGTTTCCATGCCCCCCCGCTCCCCCCCCAGGAATGTATCCAGCTCAGGTTACCTAAAGAGATAGGGTAAGGTGTGTACCCTCTGCAGGGCCCATACCAACCAAATTGTCACAGAGCAGAATTTTTGGGGAGAAACAGAGGTGGCCTTCTGCCACATAAAGTACAAGGCTTACAACACAGGAACAGTAGCAGTACCCCTTAACTGCTCTGCCATGCACCCCTACTGAATACCAAATACTGATTCTTAGATCTAAATCAGATGCTCCATGAAGAAGACAATGTGTTGGTCCCTAAACATGGAATTCTGCCTGGTTTTCTGGGTAGGTTCAGTACTCCAAACTGGGCAACTTTAAAATTAAAAGTAATGCTTGCACATGACAATCTGTCCTCTGAGTCACACAAATGAGAGAGAACAATATGTTCCCTCAGACAACATGATTCCCTCCTTTTACACACATGATTTCTGTAATCTAACTTGAGTGTTTTGGTTAACCAAAAAAGCTGATGTCTGATCCTTCTGTTTGTTATAGGAGACCAATAATCTATGTGTTTTCCAAGTCCTCACAGCAGCTGAGGGAGGAAAAAATGCATTGTAAGATCCAGTTCTGCTAATTCCAGAATTATCTAATGACTGCTAGCTTCCTGTGAAACACTGAGACATATTGTCTTTTAATGCATTGTATATTCAACTCCTCTTAACCTTAGATGCAGTAATATGCTGCTACAAGGAAAGAGAAAAGTATTTTTGTGGCATTTTTTTATGATCATTTTAGATCAGGTTAAAAGGCAGAAATTCAAGCCCATGGCCATAGGTTGTGGCTGTAGCAGCAGAGATTTTGGTCTTCTTTCAGTCTTCTTTTACTATTTGAAAGACTTTACTTAGGTTTCAGTGGCAGAACTCATTGTGTTGAGTTCTGCAATTGCTCTCTGCACAGGGATGTGTTTCACCCAACAAGAAAATGAAGTAAAATGAAGTAAGTGCAGTACTGGAAGAAGCAAGTTGCCATTTTGTTTAACAACAGGTAACTCCTCCTACTTGTATTTCAGATTTGAAATAGTGTTTTCTTTTAGGGTTTTTTAAAATTTGTAGACCAAATGGATCTCATCCCTCCACCCCTTCTTTCTTCTCTTCTAAGACTCACTGCACTACCTCATGCACTCCACTAGTTGGTGATATCAGTGCCTGTAGCCTCACCAGAACTGCCCACCAGGCCATGTTGATCTCACTGCTCTGCACAATACTAGGACCACTTCTCACTTCAGACTGTAGTCATCATGTCTGCATTCTCTAAGTCTTACCACCCCAATCTCTGCAGAGCAAGTTCCTACCCTCTTACTAGGACCTGTCCAGCATTATCCAGCCAGGCCAAACCCAGCCTGAACTTCTTCACACTGATCTGACCACTCTTCCAGGATCTATACCTTTTTATAGTTCAAAGGAGAAGAGCCACAAGTAGCTTTAAAGTTGTAAGATTTAAAAAAACCTTTTACTTAGGCTGCAATGACAGTTTCCCTGTGCATCTTTACAATGGGATTAGAAGAGCACCATTACAGAAAACTACAAGCTGCATTTCTGATGGGCTTCTGCTACCAAGGATCATCAGATGACTACAGTATCTGACATAGTTATACAGGTCCTCTTCTGCTCAGAGCTCAGAGTTGTCTTGGTGATTAGAGAAAAGTAGGGTTAGATGATAAGGCAGTCATCTGGCCCAACCCCATGCACAAAACAGGATCATCAATGTCTATATTTGTCAGGATATCTTAGAAAATGGGTAGTTGAGAAACTTGATCACAAACTGGTGGGTGGATGAGAATAGGATGGAATTCAATGCAGACAAATGCAGGGCACTGAATCTATGGAAAAGGAGCCAGCAACACACCCATAGGCTGGGGAATACCCTTCTTGTCAACATGGAAGCAGAAAGGGATCTTGGAGTCATTGTTGACTCCAGGATGAACATGAGCCACCAAAGCGAGGAAGCGCACAGTAAGGCTAACCGCACCTTGTTGTGCATCTACAGATGCATCACAAGGAGGTCCAGGGAGGTGATCCTTCCCCTTTATGTGGCATTGGTCAGGCCACAGTTGGAGTACTGTGTTCAGTTCTGGGCACCGCACTTCAAGAGAGATGTGGCTAGCATTGATAGGGTTCAGAGGAAGGCCACTCGCATGGCCAAGGGGCAGCGGGTCAGACCCTATGAAGAGAGGCTAAAGGGCCTGAATCTATTCAGCCTCCCCAAGAGAAAGCTGAGAGGCGATCTGGTGGATATTTACAAACTCAGCAGGGAGGGCCAGTAGAAATTGGGTGAGACTCTGTTCCCCCAGGCACCACCAGAGGTTACTAGGAGTAAGGGCCACAAATTGTTAGAAAGAAGGTTCAGGCTGGACATCAGGAGGCATTACTTCACGGTTAGGGCTGCCAGGCTCTGGAATGGACTCCCAAGGGAGGTAGTGCTCTCTGTTACCTTGGGGGTCTTCAAGAGGAGGCTGGACAGATATTTGGCTGGAGTGTTATGACTCCAGCACTCGTTCCTGCCCGGGGCAGGGAGTCAGACCTGATGATCTGCTTAGGTTCCTTCCGACCCTAAGCACTATAGTACTATGATACTATGGTGACAAATGTTGTACAGCTAGAAGAATAGATGGTATTATTTGTGCCCAGTAGTAATCCCACGTATTTGAAGAAGAATCGTGCTAGGCTACTCTCTGAAATTGAATAAAACATATGGTGAATTTGTGCCTAAAATAGTGGCATACACTATCAAAACTAAACTAAGAATCTGGACCTGTGTTTGAATCAGATTTCACTGGGCAAACAATCAGGGGACAAACACATTACAATGAATTTTAAAAGCCACTATTTTGGAATAATTATCTCAGAATAACAATTTGCATCCCTGAATTCATGAGTTTCCAGGTCAGACCTCTTGTAGAAAAAGAAAGTTGAGATCCTGGAGTTATTTGGATCTCTTCCCCAACTGTTTTCTTTCTTTTTTATCTTCATGTGGTGTTTCCTGGTCTTTTTCTTTTCCATAACTAAATTCCAAAGTCTAGTTTTTAAAACTTCTCTGTTGAAAGAAGTGCATTGTATTCTCTATTTCTGTTTATGCTGCCTGCAGAGAGTCACTATCACATGCTTATCATATTAAGAGAAGTGACATTAACCAGAACTTCCTCAGTATTCACTGATATCTGCTTATACAAGACAGTAGATAATTAAAGTTCCTTTTAATGAGGGTCACACCAAGATGATTTGTGCTTATGAAACCTGCTCCTGGGAACACCTCAGTTTTCATGAAAAAAGGCGACTTACTTAAGACATAGAAGATAATATTATTTCAGCATAATACAGTTCTTCTTCCTCACAATTGCATTTTTAATTTTGGTTTCTTCAAAAAGGTTTTAACATTCATGGAAGGTACAAGACTATTTCTATCTCAGGATGCTCTGGGACAGCAAAGGCCTCGGTACCTGACCAACCTCGCTACCATGGTGAGTGAATCTGAGGCTGAATGGAGAAAGTACAGGATATGTCCCAAACTGCATGGGATGCCACAGACAGAAGGGAAAGAGAAGAAGGGGCAGCTATTCAGGGAAGCTCTGACCTTCCTTCAACTGTCCGTGCTGAGAGTAGAGTAGACAAAGAGCAGCTCACATCACTGCCACTGCTACTGGGAAGGGGGGAAGCTGTTTGCAGCCCCTACTGGAAGAGATTCATAGACATTAGGGCTGGAAGGGACCTCGGAAGATTGAGTCCAGTCCCCTGCCCCAGGGGCAGGAAGTCAGCAGAGATCATAGGATCCCAGCAAGATAAACAAATAAATATCTCTTGAACGTGTTCAAAGTAGGTGCTTGAACCACCTCAGGTGGCAATCAATTCCAAACCTTGGGGGCCTCAGACAGTAAAGAAGTTCTTCCTTATGTTCTTCCAGCCTGAAATGGTCCTGGAGGAGTTTGTGACCATTGGATCTTGTCATCCCTTGGGGCGCTCTGGTGAACAGAAGTTCCTCCAGATCCTGGTGAGCACCCCTGATAAACTTATAGATGGCCACCAGATCACCCCTGAGCCTGCACTTTTCCAGGCTGAAGAGTCCCATGGCTTTCAGTCTTTCTTCATAAGGTCTGTTTTCCTGACCTCTGATCATGCATGTGGCTCTCCTATGCACTCTCTCAAGTTTCTCCACATCCTTTTTGAATTGTGGAGTCCAGAACTGGACGCAGTACTCCAGCTGCAGCCTCACCAAGGCCGAATACAATGGGAGAATGACACCCTGGGATTTGCTTGAGAAGCATCTACGGATGCAAGCCAATGTTTTGCTTGCTTTACTAGCTCCAGCATCACACTGAAGGCTCATATTCATCTTGTGGTCAATCATTACCCCCAAGTCCCTTTCCTCTGTAGTACTAGGCAGCATAGCACTGCCGAGCGTATAAGCATGCTGTAGATTTTTCTTCCCAAGGTGGAGAACCTTGCATTTTTCAGTGTTAAACACCATCAGGTTCTCCTCCGCCCATTTTCTGAGCCTGGATCACCCTCCTGTCCTCAGGCATGGATGCTTTATCCCAGAGTTTAGTGTCATCAGCGAACTTGGCCAGTCCACTTCTGACACCGATGTCCACATGATTAATGAAGACGTTGAATAGTATAGGCCCAAGGACAGAGCCTAGAGGGACCCCACTGGTCACAGTGTACCACGACGATTGACTTCCATCAACCACCACCCTCTGGGTCCTACCACAGAGCCAATTCCCCAGCCAGCAGATCATGGTGAGGCCGAGGCTGCAGTTAGCCAGTTTTGCCAAGAGGTGATCATGGGATGCCAGATTGGAGGGTTTTTCAAAATCAAGATATATGACATCAATCTCTTCCCCCTTGTCCAGCTGATAGGTCACCTGGTCATAAAAGGAAATAAGATTGGTCAAGCAAGACCTACCCACAACAAACCCATGTTGGCTCTCCCTCAGGATGCTGCCATCAGCCAGTCTGTTAAGAATGGCCTCTTTGATAATCTTTTCTAAGACCTTCCTTGGGATAGAGGTCAAGCTGATGGGCCTGTAGCTTGACAGATCCACTTTCCTCCTTTTGTTGAAGACAGGCACCACATGGGCCTTCTTCCAATCTTCGTGCACTTCACCAGAGCACCAGGAGCTCTTGAAGATCCATGCCAGGGGCTGAGCTATGATGCTTGCCAGCTCTTTGAGTACCCTGGGGTGTAAACTGCCAGGGCCAGCTGACTTGAAGGTATCCAGCCTTTCAAGGTGTTCCTTCATGAGGTCAGCATTGATGGAGGGTAAGGAGTCTCCCTCACCCAGGCCTCCCTGTCCCATAATGGGCAGGGGCGTCGCATGGGACTGGTGAAAGAGCAACACAAAGTACCCATTTATCCAGCTGGCTTTTTCCTGGTTGTCAGTTGTCAGTTATCCTGTCTGGTTTAGCAGGGGTCCAATGTTGCTCTTGCTTTTCCTCTGGCTCCCCACATATCTAAAAAAAATACTTGATACTTGTAGTCACAGCCTTGGCTTTCCTGGTTCACTCTCCGCAGGTTCGGACCAGTGCAGAATATTCCTCCTTGGAGGTGGATCCTATCCTCCTTCCTTTTTAGGCCTTTCTTTTTAGATGCAGGAGGTCTGCTAGTTCCCTGTAGAGCCAAGGGGGTTGCTGTGCCCTTTTTTGCTGCCTTTCCTCTGAGACAGGATAGACTTTGCTTGTGCATCCAGGATCGCTCCTTTAAGGAGAAACCACTCATCCTGAACTCCCCTCCTCTTTAGGTTGTGGCCCTTTAGGTCCTCACTAACAAGACTCCTGAGCTTGTCTAAGTCAGCTTTCCTGAATTCAAGGACTTCTGTATTGCTGATTGATTTGCCAGCTTTATGGAGGATGGTGAAGGTGATCAGCTCGTGGTCACTGTCACCCAGCTTCGCTTCGATTATTAGGTTGTTGATTAGGTTGTCCCCAGTTGCCAGAACCAGGTTGACCAGCGCTTTACCTCTCATTGGCCTGTAGACTTCCTGCATCAGATAGAGCTCATCCATGTATGAGAGAAAGCTCTGTGATCACTCAGATTTGACTGAGCGCTCTTCCCACAAGATTTCTGGGTAGTTGAAGTCTCCCATGACAACCATGCACCAGGATCGTGCAGCCTCAGCCAATTCCCTGGTGAACTCCTGGTCAAACTCTTGATCCTGGGTAGGAGGTCTGTAGTAGACTCCCATCATTGTGTCACCTGTGCCATGTTCCCCATGGAACATGTCTATACCTGTGGCCCAGTCATGGGTGGAGTCCCACCAGGTCTCCGTTATCCCTATGACATCATAGTTATTGTGTTAAGCAGGAGGACAAGTTCCTCCTGTTTATTCCCCAAGCTCCTGGTATTTATGTACAGGCACGCAAGTGTCCCTATGGGGGCCCTTGTCTTGCCTACAGCTTGCTCCAGGGCTGGGGCAGGGGTGGGCTCCCTTAAGTGCTTTGGCCTGCTCACTTTGCCCAGGTTGCTCAGTGGACCAGTAGTGATGGTAGTCCCCCCATCCCCCAGTGGGTTTACTTAAAGCCCAGTGGAGCAGGCCAGCCAATCTGGCTGGGAAGAGCCTCCTCCCCAGCAGAGAGAGGTGGAGGCTGTCCCTTCCCAGAAGCTCACTGCCTGTCTCACTAAAGAACAGACTGTGGTCATGGAAGCCAAAGCCTTCTCGATGATACCAGTGCCACAGTCTTTTGTTCACTACCTTGATCCTCCTCTCTCTCTGGATAATGGGATTAGAAGTGTATTGGGCTCCTAATTTTATAATTATAAGAATTTTATTTCTTAATGCACATTAAGCAGCCAGTCATTTGAAACCCAATAAATGCAGTGTATTTTCATATTTGTGCCTTTTTCATATTTGGTTACTTAGTTCATACTGGCAATCTTCTATTGAGGGTGGTAGTCAGGGCAATCATCTTTGGGCACCAGGCCTCCAGAATTCTTAATCTGCCTCTGAAAATACACAAATTCTTGGAAGATGTAAAGAATCTAGGCTCTAGACCCACTCCCCTGAAGGGATTTGAAGCTGTTACTCTGGCTTCATAGTACCATGACATAGGCTGGGTACTATGCAGTTTCAATTCCAGCCCTTCTTTTGGAAACTGAGCCACTGTACCTTGCATTTACTGATCATTGGATGGAGAGAGCATGGATTTTTTTTTCCATCATTGGGAACAAGGGTCCAGGCAAGATCTCTAGACTTGTACCAGTTCTCTTACTTCCTGGCCAAATATTATAACCACCTGTCTATTAGAAGAACTTTCCTCTGCTTCCTCTCAAGTCCAATTCCCATTAGTCATGGGATTTTGTCCAGTTACAATTTCATGACTTGCACATATATTGTACACAGGTCATGTTCATGTAGCTGTATAGCACTCCAACCAGGGTGTGGACTACTGAGCATGTACAATGCACGTGTGTACATTTATGCATCCATACTGCACAAGTAACTAAGGGTAATAATCATATCATAAACTGTGTAAGTGCCAAAAAGGCCACATAGGCACCCTGAACACTGTCATCAAGGGTAATAGAATCCCACCATATGTTTTCTAATCTTGATATATTGACTAATTTCCCATAATGAACTAAACCTTTGTGTGGAGGGTTTACATATACCAGATAGGCCATATTTTAAGGGCTGAAGTGGGACTTAGGTTTTTCTTAAGCCCTGTGCTTATTCAGTACACAAGGGTAAATTTTGCTTCATAACAAAACTTCTGGTACATAAACAATTTCCATATGCCTGCTAGTAATGCAAATTGATTGTAACCAGGCCCTTCAGAACATCCCCGCAGCTGCACCCATTTTCTATAAAAGGCCTTCATAAGTAAGAGGAATTAGAGATCAGTCAGCCCAATTTCAACACTTGAGAAGCTTCTAGAGTGAGTTAAAAAAAAAAGAAAAAAAGAGATTCCATCTGGAGGAGGAGGGAGTGATTACTAGCAGCCAATACGGGTTTATTAGAAACAAGTCATGCCTAACCAACATATTTCCTTCTTTGACAAAGATAATCAGTTTGGTAGATGAGAAGAACATGGCAGACATAATATACCTTAAAAAAGGCTGTGGACAGCCCCAGGTGCATTACCTGGATTAATATGAAAATGACTCCAATTTCCTGTTGAGAACATCCTGTAAAATTAAGGTCGTAAACAAAACTATGGAAGGCTGTAGCAAATGGCAATCAATGAACATGCAAATAATTAGAAGCAGATCCACCATCTAAATTTATTTTGTCTTCTGAAGAATTTCTGTTTCAAATAGTTTCAGCAGAGGGCAGTTAAACAAAAAAGTAGCTTTAATTCATGCAAACTCCCTGCTTATTAACATTTATTAAAGATTATGGGTAGACATACTCATAACATGGTGGGTACACCATGGTGACAAAGTTAAAAGTATCACTGCTGAGTCAATAAGCCTCAGCCACGTATTCCCACTCTATATGTATCAACTTCACAAACCGTAGTCAGCTGTGTTAGTGTGAGGTCAGACAGAAGGTAGGGCATGGATGTACCTCAAGGTATTTATACACATGGGAGAAGGGGGAGTGCTTTAATTAGAGCAGCTCCAAGAGACACTCTAATTAAAGTACCTAGAGTGCCACATATATCCCTGTGCTGAAAAAGCTCATTGAATAACTTTTAGTTAAAGTGCCCCCACCACCATTTTTCACTGATACACGTGACACTGGTGTCTGCTGGAGTGCAGTAATTACCATGCTTCAGCAGACTCAATTAATTGAATCTGGTCCTACAGCATGTCAGAACACACTTGCTACAGGTATACAGGCACCCATAGAGACTAACTGGCTCAGCAAGGCATGGGCTTTTATAGGTAATAACCTACTTCATTAGATCCTAGCATCCTACCTTCTGCCTAACTTCACAAATGAAGCATCCTGGGTGCAAGCATCTAAGCACTTCTTGAACACGCAAAAAATCCAAATCTTAAGTGTGGTGTCACAAAGAACAAACCCTGCTGGAAAGCCAGGGGGTAAGTGGGGGTGAGGGGAGTCTGGGGAGGAAGGGAAGTGATGCTGAGCACAATAGGAGTTGCGGGGAAGAACTTATCTGTTCTGGGGACTCAAAAAAGTTGCTGATTGTTGCTGCTATGCTGTCTGCCTATGCACCCAGCTGCTGCTGCAAGGGCAGTGGTATAGAGCTGCTGCTGCTGCCAGTGTGCAAACTTCCCAGGGGGCCACCATTTTGGTGCTCCCACTAAGTTGGTGCCTGGGTATGGTGCCTCACTTGCCTACCTAAAGTAAGGCTACTGGGCAAGGCTTACTGCCTTGGACCTAAGTGAGACCTTTGCCACCATAGTTTAGACATACTCCATGTTGCCTTGTGAAACACTATGGTATTATATGTACTATTTCTGGATATAATGTGGTTATGTTACAATAATGTATGCTTCAGTTTTCCTGACTAGGTTATACAGTGGGAAAGACTATGTTAATGGTGTTTTGAAGCAGACCTGGGAGGCTCTGCCTCAGTGTGCAGCTAAGGGGGAATGGGCCATCAATCAAACAAAGAGCCAATTTTTGAGTGTTACCCCACATACAGATTCAAATCCTAGCACCTGGAGAATACTTGCTGTTTCTGGTGTCAAAGAGGTACTTTGAAGAAGCTTAGTGCAGAGACCTGTTTGAAAAGAAGATACCCAGAGACAAGGTGGAGAGAGAAGAGCAGGAGAAGAAGAGACGGGGACTCTTGAGACAGAACAGCTCTAGTTATTTGTTAGGGAATTGCTAGGCATTGTAGCTCAAAGACTCTGCTTCCAACATTGCTTGTTATGAGCAAAGAGAGGTTGGAGTGGATCCAGGAATTTGTAAATAGGGGTGTGGGAGCAGCAACAGTGCAATGGGGCCAGCTGTACTCTCTCTCCTAGCTTCCCCCAAGAAAGATAAGCAAAACAGGTGATGGGAGCAGCACCAGGGGACTATTTAAAAGTCTCTGAAACACAGGGAAGAACCCCACTGCCACACCACTTTTGGCACCCCACCTCTTCTCCTCCATGCTCAGTGGCTGGTCCCCTGTCTCCCTTCCTCTCCCCTCAATAGCTGTTGCCATGGTCTCTGGCTTCTCAGGGGTGGAAGTAAAGGGAGTACAAGAAGAATGGTCATTCCTTAAGGATAAAATCCTTAAGGCTCTGAGAAAATCCATTCCCTTATGGAGAAAAAGTAGCAGAAGGGTCAAAAAACCCTCTTGCCTAAGCAGAGAAGTTGCAGTCCTCCTACAGAAAAAGAAAGAGGTGTACAAACAATGGAAGCTTGGCACAGCCTCTAAGGAAGACTTCTAGACAATGGCCCACACTTGTAGAAAACAGATTAGGCAAGCTAAGGCAGAAGCTGAACTAAAACTAGCTACAAGAATCAAGGACAAGAAGAAGTCCTTGTTTAGCTGCATACGGAACAAAAGGAAACTAATGGGAGTGTGGGGCTGCTGTTCAATGCCTCAGGATACCTGGTCACTACCACTCAGGAAAAAAAAGAACTTCTAAATGACTACTTTGCCTCGGTCTCTCACAAGACCAAGGGGAACAACGTGCCAGGTAGGGCACAAAACTAGCAGGGTGGGATTGACACCATTCCCACCATTGCCATACAACTGGTGTACAATCAGTTAAAGAAATTAGACATATATAAATCAGCAGGACCAGATGAACTCCACCCAAATTTGGGCCCCACAATTCAAAAAGGATGTAGAAAAGCTTGAGAGAGTCCAGAGAAGAGCCACGTGCATGATCAGAGGTCAGGAAAACAGACCTTATGACAACAGGCTGAGAGCTATGGGGTTCTTTAGCCTGGAAGAGTGCAGGCTCAGGGGTGATCTGGTGGCCACCTATAACTTTATCAGGGGTGACCACCAGTATCTGGGGGAACGTTTGTTCACCAGAGCGCCCCAAGGGATGATGAGGTCGAACGGTTATAAATTACTGTAAGACCATTTCAGGCTGGACATAAGGAAGAATTCTTTACTGTCCGAGCTCCCAAGGTCTGGAATAGCCTGCCATTGGAGGTGGTTCAAGCACCTACATTGAACACCTTCAAGAGGAAATTGGATGCTTATCTTGCTGGGATCCTATGACCCCAGCTGACTTCCTGCTCCTCGGGCAGGGGGCTGAACTCGATGATCTTCCGAGGTCCCTTCCAGCCCTAATGTCTATTAAATATATTAAATCTATGAAGAGCACTGCAAGAGTTGGCCGAAGTAATCGCAGAGCCCCTGGCAAAGGTCTTTCAAAAATCATGGGCCTCTGGAGAAATCCCAGAGGACTGGAAGAGGTCCAATGTTGTGCCTATCTTCAAGAAGGGGAAGCATGAAGACCCAGTAAACTACAGGCCAAGTAGCTTAACTTTTATGCCAGGGAAAATCCTAGAAACATTCATCAAAGAGGCTATATGTGACAAACTTGCAGAAGGCACGATACTGAATGACAGCCAGCATGGCTTTGTCGTGGGCAGGTCTTGTCTAACCAACCTCATTTCTTTTTATGATCAGGTGACTCATCACCTGGATGAGAGAAAAGCGGTTGACATCATATACCTCAACTTCCAGAAAGTCTTTGACCCAGTATGCCATGAAATACTGATCAGAAAACTGGAGAATATTGGGCTCAAGTGCAGGACAATCAGGTGGGTGAGAAACTGGTTGTGGTGTAGGACACAGAGTCCAAATGAATGGACTGGTGTCGTCCTGGTGAGATGTGGGCAGCGGCATATACGAGGGGTCAGTACGTGGCCCAGTGCTGTTCAATATCTTCATCAATGACCTGGATGAGGGGATGAAAAGCCCATTGGCCAAGTTCACGGATGACACCAAGATATGGGGTTCATAGATTTCATAGATTTCATAGACATTAGGGCTGGAAGGGACCTCGGAAGATCATCGAGTCCAGCCCCCCGCCCAAAGGGCAGGACGTCAGCTGGGGTCATAGGATCCCAGCAAGATAAGCATCCAGTTTCATCTTGAAGGTGTTCAATGAAGGCGCTTGAACAACCTCCGGTGGCAGGCTGTTCCAGACCTTGGGGGCTCGGACAGTAAAGAAATTCTTCCTTATGTCCAGCCTGAAACGATCTTGTAGTAGTTTGTGACCATTCGACCTCGTCATCCCTTGGGGCGCTCTGGTGAACAAACGTTCCCCTAGATACTGGTGATCACCCCTGATAAACTTGTAGGTGGCCATCAGATCACCCCTGAGCCTGCGCTTTTCCAGGCTAAAGAGCCCCAGGGCTCTCAGCCTGTCATCGTAGGGTCTGCTTCCCTGACCCCTGATCATGCACGTGGCTCTTCTCTGGACTCTCTCAAGCTTCTCCACATCCTTTTTGAATTGTGGAGCCCAAAACTGGACGCAGTACTCCAGCTGCGGCCTCACTAAGGCCGAGTACAGGGGGAGAATGACGTCCCGGGATTTGCTTGAGAAGCATCTATGGATGCAAGCCAGCGTTTTGGTCGCTTTACTAGCCGCAGCATCGCATTGCAGGCTCATGTTCATCTTGTGGTCAATGATGACCCCCAAGTCTCTTTCTTCCATAGTGCTAACCAACATAGCACTGCCGAGCCTATAAGGATGCTGCGGGTTTTTCTTCCCAAGGTGGAGAACCTTGCATTTATCGGCGTTGAACACCATCAGATTCTCATCCGCCCACTTGCTGAGCCTGTCCAGGTCAGCCTGGATCACCCGCCTGTCTTCTGGCGTGGATGCTTTGCCCCAAAGTTTGGTGTCATCGGCGAACTTGGCCAGTCCGCTTCTGACTCCAGTGTCCACATCGTTAATGAAGATGTTGAACAGTATGGGTCCAAGGACAGAGCCCTGGGGGACCCCACTGGTCACAGGACACCACGATGAGTGACTTCCATCAATTACTACCCTCTGGGTCCAACCCCGGAGCCAATTTTCCAGCCAGTGGATCGTGGGGGACCCAAGGCGACAATTGGCCAGTTTCTCCAAGAGACGATCATGGGACACCAGATCGAAGGCTTTTTTGAAGTCAAGATATATGACATCAATCTCATCTCCCTTGTCCAGGTGATAGGTCACCTGGTCGTAGAAGGAAATGAGATTGGTCAAGCAAGACCTACCCGCAACAAACCCGTGCTGGCTATCCCTTAAGATGTTGGCGTCGGCCAGTCCATTAAGGATGGCCTCCTTAATAAACTTTTCTAAGATCTTCCCCGGGATAGAAGTCAGGCTGATGGGCCTATAGTTAGCCGGATCCACTTTCCTCCCTTTCTTGAAGATAAGCACCACGTTGGCCTTCTTCCAGTCTTCGGGCACTACACCAGAGCACCAAGAGTTTTCAAAGATCCGTGCTAGAGGCTGGGCTATGATGCTTGCCAGCTCCTTGAGTACCCTGGGGTGAAGATTGTCAGGGCCGGCTGACTTGAAGGTATCCAGCTTCTCAAGATGTTCCTTCACAAAGTCAGCATTAATGGAGGGCAGGGGATCACCCTCACCCAGACTTCCCGGCCCTGTAGCAGGCACGGGCGTCCCATGGGGCTGATGAAAGACCGACGCAAAGTACCTATTTAATAGGTTGGCTTTTTCCTGGGCGTCAGTTGTCAGTTGCCCCATCTGGTTCAGCAGGGGTCCAACATTGCCCCTGCTTTTCCTCCGGCTCCCCACATATCTGAAAAAGGACTTTTTATTGTCCTTGATGCTCAAAGCTAGCTGGAGTTCAGTTGCAGCCTTGGCTTTCCTGGTCTGCTCCCTACAGGACCGGACCAGTGCAGAATAATCCTCCTTGGACGTGACTCCCATCCTCCATCCTTTGTAGGCCTTTCTTTTTAGCCTCAGGAGGTCTGCTAGGTCCCTGGAGAGCCAGGGGGGCTGCTGTGCCCTCTTGCTGCCTTTCCTCCGAGATGGAATAGACTTAGTTTGTGCATTGAGGATCGCTCCCTTGAGGAGCAACCACTCTTCTTGAACTCCCCTCTCCCTGTGGTCATGGTCCCTTAGGGCCTCACTGACAAGCCTCCTGAGCTTGTCAAAGTCGGCTTTCCTGAAGTCAAGGACTTGCGTGTTGCTGACCGACTTGCCAGCTTTTCGGCGGATGGTGAAGGTGATCAGCTCGTGGTCGCTGTCACCCAGCTTCCCATCGATCACTAGGTCGCCGACTAGGTCCTCCCCAGTAGCTAGCACCAGGTCGAGCAGCGCTTTGCCTCTCGTTGGCCCATAGACTTCTTGAGTCAGGTAGAGGTCATCCACGCACGAGAGGAAGCTCTGCGACCGCTCAGATTTTGCTGAGCGATCCTCCCATGAGATGTCTGGGTAATTGAAGTCACCCATGACAACCATGGTCCTGGAGCAAGCTGCCTCAGCCAGTTCCTGGCCAAACTCCTGGTCTAGCTCAGGACTTTGGGTGGGAGGTCTGTAATAGACTCCCACCATTGTGTCCCCTGTGCCGTGTTCCCCATGGATTTTAACCCAGAGGGTCTCCAGCCGTCCACCCTGGTCGCCAATATCGGCTTGCAGGGACGCGTAGCTTTCCTTAACATAGAGAGCTACACCCCCGCCCCTTTTCTCTACACGATCCCTCCTGTACAGGGTATAGCCATCTATCCCCGTGGTCCAGTCATGGGTGGAGTCCCACCAGGTCTCCGTGATACCTATGACATCGTAATTGTTTGCACTGAGCAGGAGGATGAGCTCCTCCTGCTTATTCCCCAAGCTCCTGGCATTTGTGTACAGGCAGGCAAGCGCCCCCTGGGGGGCTCCTTCCTTGCCCACAGATTTTACCAGGGCTGGGGCTGGGGCGGGCTCCCTTGAGTGCCATGATCCACTGGCTTTGCAAGATTTGCTCAGCGGGCCAGCAGTGGCAGTCGTGCCCCCGTCCCCCAGCGGGCTTAGTTTAAAGCCCGGTGGAGCAGGTCAGCCAGTCTGGCTGAGAAGAGCCTCCTCCCTAGGGGAGAGAGGTGGAGACCATCTCTTCCCAGCAGCTCGCTGCCTCTCTCGCCAAAGAGCGGGCTGTGGTCATGAAAGCCAAAGCCTTCCTGACGACACCAGCGCCGCAGTCTTTGGTTGACCACATAGATCCTCCTGTCCCTTCTCAGCCCATAGCCTGAGACTGGGAGGATCGACGAGAACACCACCTGTGCCCCCAGACCCTTAAGCCCCGCTCCCAAATCCCTGTAGCGCCTCATGACCTGGCTGGGAGTGCTCTGAGCCGTGTCATTGGTGCCCACATGAATAAGGAGCATGGGATAGCGGTCTGTGGGTTTGAGGAGCTTGGGGATCCTCTCCGCAATGTCCCCGATGCGGGCCCCTGGGAAGCAGCAGACTTGCCGGGCTAAGGGGTCAGGGTGGCAGATTGGCCCCTCCGTCCCCCTCAGGAGGGAGTCTCCCACAACAAACACCTTAATAGGGTTATGTGGACACACCCGTGAATAGGCTACAGATACAAGCAGACCTAGACAGACTGGCATGTTGTATGGAACATAACCAGATAAAGTTTAATATAGAGAAATGCAAAGTGCTGCATCTGGGAAGGAAGAACCTTGAGCACACCTACAGGCTGGGCATCGCTAACCTGCCCCGCACTACAAATAAAAGGGATCTGTGGGTAACAATAAACCCCAGCATCAATATGAGCCGGCAATGCGATGCAGTAGCCGCTGGGGCCAATAAAACTCTGGCATAGATCAATCGATGCATCTCCAGAAAATCCAAAGAAGTGATTCTCCTGCTTTAGTCAACATTGGTGTGGCCACAGCTTGAGTATTGCATCCAGTTCTGGGTGCCACACTTCAACAAGGATGTGCTAAAGCTTGAGAGGGTTGAGAGAAGGGCCATCTGCATGATCAGGGACTTGCATGGCAAGCCATATGAGGAGAGGCTGAGGGATCTCTGACTCTTTAACCTAAAGAAAAGAAGGCTGAGAGGGGATCTGACTGCAGCTTACTGCTAAATCAGAGGCGTACATCAGGGGCTTGATGAACAACTGTTCACCAGGGCACCTGGGGAAAACTAGAAACAGCAGCCACAAACTCCTGGAAGATATTTTCAGGCTGAACATTAGGAAAAACTTCTTTACAACTAGGGTGTCCAGACTATGGAACAATCTCCCCCCCAGAGGTGGTGCAATCATCTACCCTAGAGGTCTTCAAGAGAAGACTGGATGGTCATCTGCTGGTTGTCTTTCCTGTTCATGCAGGGGGCTGGACCCGATGATCTTTCAAGGTCCCTTCCAGCCCTGTGATTCTATGACAAACAACCCCCTCCCCCAGTGGACCAAGATGCCTCCATCCCTCCAACCCCTCCCCCCACCCCAAGCTACTTCCTTGGCTCCCAGCACTGGTGAATGTCACACCGGGAGTTGTTTACAGGATGGAGGGTTTGGTGGGCTTGGGGGGTTGGGGGCTGGTCTGTGGTGGTGGGAGCTGTCTAGGCTGGCTGCACCCTCTTTCCTGGCTTCCCCCGAAAAGATAGGCAGACCAGGCCATGGGAGCCTGGGGTGGAGAGTGAGGCTGGGGGCTACAAATAACCCAGTGCTAGGTGGGCAGGTAGGGAAAGTACAGCCCCAGGGCTGTGTTGAGAAGTTCAGTTAGATCAGTCTCACTAGGCCTGACCTAAGCTAGGCTACCTCAGAGGTACACTTAACTCAGATTGGGTCAGCCATTTTTAGGTTGATCTAACTATCCTGAACTTCTGTACAGTTTGCACTTAGATCCACCTAACTAGGGATCTAAGTATAGAGTCTGTACCTGGTTGATCAGGTGGCCATTTTTAACATGATCTAACCTCCCTCTAACCTCATGCAGGTATCAAATTTATGCCCAATTAGTTACTGAGCAGTAATGCACGTGTAGATGCCTTACTGCACAGTAACACTGTGCGTGTGGACTGACTTGGGACTAACTATAGTCAGTCCCACACACTGCATCAATGCTCCTTAATGCCTGCACATGTAGATACTGGCCTATTCCTGCTTACTGTGCAGTAATTTACTATGCAGTAAATTTAAGCTAGCATAAATGCACATGTAGAAATGCCCTGTATGTACCCTAGGAGTTAGGTTCCTAAATTTCTTTAAAATTCTGGTCCTGAGCACATTCCATGGACTGCTGAATATCTTTTTTTCCACTCAATGCAGTCCTTCAGATTATCAAGCCTGCATGTTTTTCAGGTATGAGTCTTTCTATAAACTCCTTTTTCTTATATATCTTTAAATACCACTTGGGCTGCATCAAATTTCTATGATGTCCATTGCTATGAAAATTACAGGGAGCTTGACCCAAAGCCCACAGTAGTAAGCAGAAAGACTACATTTGAATTTATTGGGCTCTGGGTCAGACCCAGAATGAAGGAAAGAACTGAATCCAGTCTTCCATTTTGGTATGATTTGGTGCCTCAGCAATTTCTGCTCAGAAATGGCTGTACCATCTGGGTGCTTATGGATTGGTTTTTGGAAGTGCTGCTTAATAACAAAGATTTTTTTAAATGAAATTTTCGTATTTTCCCAGGAAGGAAGCAACCATGACCACCTGAAACCTGAGATCCTGCTCCTGCCTTTGTTTCAAGGTAATTTGCATCATCACAGATCCTCACAGGAGGTGAGAGGCTCCATAACAGCTATGAACTGACTGCCCAGAGGAGTTTTCCATCTATTGACTCCTCTGTGAAATCCTATGAAATATGAATTTTCATTTCTACCCAGGAGAACTTTTACCATCTTTTTTCCAATGCCTGATGAAGGGTGTTTGTGCCCAAAAGCTTGCAATTAAAGACATTTTTTTATAAAAATCTTGTTGGTCTAATAAAAGATATCATCATTACTACAAGCCCTAATCACTTAATAACAAATGCTCTCATTTTGTCTCTGAAACTAGCTTAACAGCTCCTAAGGTGAAACCATTTTTCTGATTTCAGGTCTGGAAATTATTACTACTACTACTACTAGCACTAGCCCTGCTACTTACATAAATTGACTAAGCAATGTACAGTCAGGAGGATTTTGATTGGTCATATCATATTACCTTTAATTACTCGGAGAGGAATTCTACTCCAATTTATTCAGCAGAAATCTGGGGTAATTGTATTGATATTAAATGTATTATTTCAGCCTTATATTAATGATATGAGCAAAATTAATCTAATCCCCATCTACTTTGGCACATATCAATGCAGTATTTTAAGAAATATTAGCATAAACATACTTCTAGTTACCTTACATCTTTCTTTGAAGGTACTAAAGTGGATTCCAGTAAATATCAGAAACTACTGGACATTCTGAAAATTGCTCCTTTTCAACTTTGCCATTTTGCAATTATCTACTGGAGAAAATCATTAGAAAACAAATGCCTTGTCTCAGTTCTGCTTGGAATGGTTCAACAAAAATATTAACTTTAGTGGGTATTTCTGAATTTTCAATACTGCTCACCTCTTTGGGCCTAATTTTTTAGGTATCCAGTTCTACAAATCTTGAGCCAACTCAAGAATATTGTCGCACTTGAGGAAATTGCAACAGAAAGACAATATTTACTAAAAAAAAAGCAACTGATTCTTTGATCAGATAGATTATCTCCTTTTGTCATAGCCCATTTATTCTTAAAGTGTTGGCACCTGGAAAAAATATTATTATGACTCATAAAACTGTGTAATATTAGGTAACTTTTTCCTTGGAATATGCAGCAGTAAAGCTAAGCCCCTGGAAGAAAGTTAGAGTCAGCCTTAACTGGGTAGTGTTTATGGAACTAATGAAAATTTTCTGATACAATAATGTGAGTCTGAGTAATAAAAATGAATCAATGAGTTCTATCAGAATCATAGCTTACATTGATAGAATGCCTATAAAAGGGATTTGAACCCAACTTGAACTCAAATATCAAATTTCCAAAGAGGACTAATACCCATGGCCCATATGGTGGGGATCAATGCATTTTGTAATATACAACAATGGGGGGTGGGAGGGAAGAGGGTTCTGCATCGTTGGTTTCAGTCCCTTATGATAACAGGCCACAACTTCTTTTAATCCTGTTAAATACACTTAACCAGCTCCACCTTAAAACTGGTTTGTTTTCCCCCAGTGCATCTTAATGCTTCATGCTGGTGTCCTGCAAGGCAGACTGGAAGGAAGAACTCATTTCTCAGCCAACTTGCAGAGCAACAGCTGCACAGTTGTTCCATAGCCACTACAGAAACCCAAGTTTTGAGGTTCCAGAAGGCACCACCCTGCCCACATATTACTTTGTGGTTGCTTTTTTCCTTCTATTGTAGTCTTTTCAGGTTCTTTTATCACAGCCTCATTGTGCTAAATGCTTAAGGACATGATCCTAAGCCAAGTAAAGTCTATGCAGATCTTTCTTTCCATTGACTTCAGTGGGGTTTGGATCAGGCACTTCACGAATACTGGGTTTATTTAGAGCAAATCACTGGTATGGCCTCTTCCAATCTGTCCATCTCATCTACATGCTATATGCCCAGGGCCCTGTAAGACCTCCTGGTGGAACACTACTCTAGGTTGCACGCCGGACATGGTCCCCTTCCCCAACCATTTCTGACTCTTTCTCTACCCCCTCTATCCCTTATAAGTAGTTATAGGTTGTCATAGGTAAGCTAAGTTCTTGTATACCATTATTGTAACTGTTCAACCTGACAATGGGTGGTTGGACCCAGATTATGCCGGCAGGCCAGGGACAAAAGGGTTTCGGGGCCTTATTCCTCCCTCTTCTGTCTCTCCTTCCGTCGACAGAAAAACACCAAGGAGGCGGTGAGATAAGTAAATGCTTTATTCACAGTTTAGGCAGAAAAAAACTTCTTAACAGCTGTTTCAAGATTAAACTCGCTGATAACTCGAGAGCTCTTAAACACGTTCGGATGGTATACCCAGTTGTGACGGGGGCGTCTGGGGGGAAGGGATTTCGTGGACGCAGGACCTCCGGTGAGGGTGATCAGGCCTCTCCGATATGGCGTGGGTCCCCCTTTCTTTTGGCGCGCTCGCCTTTTTAAACGGGCTGCATCTGCCCGCCCCCTGCCAATCAGCCCGGGCCCGCCGATCTCGTGGCTATTAGGCCGCGCCCACTACTTCCCCCACACCACGAGCACAACTTGCTCTCATGCTTGGCGTTTGGTCATTTATATTTTCTTTTTCTTTATCACAGTAACAAGCCCCTTTTTATATTGTAAATAGTGTTTTGTTATTTTTATACTGATTTTTACTGTTTTATATTGTATTCCTATTATGTTTGTATTGAATTTTACTGTTTTATATTGATATTGTATGATTTAGGCCCGTTTCTGTAAAATTAGCCAAAGTAATGTCAAGTCTCCATCTTGTAATGTCAAGTCTCCATTTTGTGTCTCCTGCCCAGGTATACCCTATTGTAACTCTGTTGCAACTATGACTCATACCTACCCTTCCTATATAAATTGGTTCCTGGGTGAATGAGGATGAATGAGGGTGCTTGAGACATAATGGTAGCAAGCCTAAAAATAGCTCCTGCTGATTGACCAGGCCATCAACTTAACGACCAGACCATCAGCTTAACGACTGGACCATCACATTGCATTGACTCTCCCTGAAACCACAGACCTACTCCCAGGACCAGAGACAAAACCCAATATTTGACAGATAAAGACCCTCCAAGAAACCAGAAACTCTACCATTGTATCCCACCAGACAATGAGGACACCTGGAACTGCATGACCTCATCTGAACAGGACTGGCCCTTGCCTAGGCATGTCCTGCCCAATGGTGTCACAGGTAGCCCATCCCTAGAAAAGGGGTGGTAGAGTGTGACTTCCTTGGGACACCCTCTCCATTCGGACCAGCACTATGCCACACCACCTATCCACCCAGAGGCCCTGCCAGCTACTCCCTCTGGATAACACCTCACTGGAGAAGACTTCAACTGGCCATCGAGGATCAACTCGCAGCCTAGATAGGTAGCTATCACCTACCTTCTTCCCCCAAGCAAGGGACCAGAGCACTGTCTTTGCACACTTTGACCTCAATCCCTCCATTAAGCCTTTCCTCTCCTCCTACCACTGTGTGAGGATGTGGGAGAGTTTGTGTGTGTGTGTGGGAACCAATAACTTCATGGGTTGTATAGTGTCTTGCCTGTTTAATAAAACTGTTATCTTGGAACCCTGAGCTGGGTTTTGTCTTACTGACCACCTGGCCCTGCTCCAAATTCTGCTCTCTGCCCCTCTGACCTTCCTCCCATCTCTCTCTTTCTCTCTCTCCCTGGCTCTCTGATCTTTTAACCACCACTGTCTTCCAGCTCTCCCTGGTTCTGCCCTGTGCTTTCCAGCCCCCTCCTCCTCCAGCTTTTACCTCCCAGCTCTCAGCTTTTTCCTCCACTGCCCCTCACCCCACCTGGCTTCTTTGACCGGCTCAGCTCTCTCTCTGCTTCCCAAGCTTGATCCCCTGGCTCTGCTCCTTCACCTCCTCTGTCCCCCAGATTTTCCTTCACCCCCAAGTAACCCCAGGGCACCAAGTGACCCCAAGTAACCCCGTGCCACCAAGTGACTCCAGGTACCCCCTAGTGTTAACACACAGCCACCACCGAAGTGTGTGCTTGTGTGTATGTGCATGTGTGGGGATAGTGTCATATGTGTAGCTTGTGTGTATGTGTGTATAATTTTGGGTCACGCCCTCCTGCCTAACAGCATAATATTGAGATCCTGAGAGTTGATCTGATGTATGACAAGTCAACAACAGGTGCTCCTTACTCTTTCCTTCCCTTTAGCCCTCTCCTCTCCCCTTGGAAGGTGCTGCTTAAGTCCTCTCCCTCCGCAATGGCAGGCAGTATTTGCCACAGGTAAGCTCTCTTCCTTTCTCTCCCTCCCATCCCTCTGACATTGGCAGCCACTTCCATCTCTTGTCTTTCTCTGTCCCCTCACCCCTACTAGACTGGTGGCACATGGTGAAGACAGGTCTCAAATGCCTGGCCCACTAGTCTTAAAGGTTGAGCTCCACTGCTCTAGTAACTCAGCATGGAAATCTACATTTTTAATCCTGTTTTTCAGTCAGATGGAGGTTTTTGTACATAGAAGACGAAGTAATTTATTTTTATCTCAGTCAAAATAGGGGGAAAAATCATTTTTGAGCAAAGAGTATATCTCATCTAGTCACACAGCAGTTAGCAACTTTTTAAAGGGAGGCATCTGAGTGCTTTTGTTATGTTTTACACAGCTTACATTTTAAGTCAAACACTCAGAGACATATGTGGGTCAGTTTGGATGTGTTTATGCTTTAAAAATATTCAAAACATTATAGGCCACATGTCATAATATTTTTGGTTTGTTTCCTGCTGTTTTCTTCCAATATTAAACACTTTAATGATCTGTAAATAAACCCCTCCTGTCCTCAAAGAGAATGTGCTGTGAGGCTGCAGACTGACTCCATATTTTCTTTAGATGCTTTGCCTTTTTACAGCATGAGAACATAAATACACAGGATGATACAGTGAAACCAGCCTGCAAATTATTAGCTTCAGCCCTTTGTTTGTTATGGCTTCTACTAACCAAAGAAGGTTAGGTGCATGACTTTTATAAAGCATGTTTTGTTACAGGCATAGGTTGGATTTAATTGTAAATCATGAATAACAAAAGAGAAGAGTTGATGATGTCCAGGCAACACTTTCTCATGTACACAATCATGAAGGCCCCGACATATGTTCATGTCTGTCTTTACAGAATAGAAAAATTTAATTCTAAAAGACATACTTTCCCACTATCCCAATTCAGAGTGTTCTTGAAATCAATGGCAGGCTATGAGAACTTGTTGTTGTATCTCCAATCAGAGTCAGCTTATTGGTAACTGGTGACAGAAATGTACATATACTTCATAAAGCACTTCAGTATTCAGCTCCTTATTGAGTCCTCATGAAATGTGCTGGGCTGACATACTTGTTCCTGGTTTATCTATAGAACACATAGGCCATGGTTAGCACCACTGGAAGCTTATAAAAAAAGAAATGTAGAAAGAGGGAAGAGAATGAACTCTTAAGCCTTCAGACTAGTCTATCTCCCTATGATGGTAGGATTCTTTCTAAAGCACCTTTTCAAGTGTTTGTCCAGTCTAGTATTAATTGTGCCAAATTATGACCGTTTACTTTACTTACAAGTTTGTTCTCAGTCCTAAGATGTCTCTGGTACAGCATTCAACTTAATTTTAACTTTCTCAGTGTCATGTCACTTCTAATTTTGCCCAGTTCTCACGCTTAAATTTATTACCTTTCAGTTTCACTGAAGGTCCAAAAGGTGATCACAACTCATTGTTTACTGCCTTTTAGCCAGTCTTAGATCCTTGACAGTTTTGTAGTATTGACAGTATCAGCCCCCATATCAGTGGACTTCTGTTAATATCCTTTTATTAGGCACTTTATGTGAGACATATGACTTCCTGCCCTTTGGGCAGGGGGCTGGACTCGATGATCTTCCGAGGTCCCTTCCAGCCCTAATGTCTATGTAATCTATGAAATATTTGAAAGTATATGATTAATTCACTATCTTCTATCACCCCAAGCCTCTATTCAACATTCATGTTTTAAAAGAAAAACTTAGATTGGATTGATGAGGATATTTCTGTAGCTATATTAGGATCACAGGCTCATAGGAAAGTAGGGCTGGGACCTTTCCAGACTATCTAGTCCAGTGGTTTTCAACCTTTTTCACACCAGGACCCATTAGCATACAGGCAGTTCTCAGACTTAGGACACAATTGGTTCCTGAAAACCGCTTCTTAAGTCAAAATGTAACTTGAAACTGATTTTCCCATAGGAAAAAATGCTATAAATGGGGGATTGGTTCCTGAACCAAGGCCCGATACCCTATTTTCACCAAAAATAATTTTGTACAGTATTTTGTACAGTACTCAATCAATTAAATAAAATAAATAATTGTAGCTGTATTACTTGTCTATATGTATTTATTTATGTATTTATGTTGTAAATAGCAAACATTTATTTAGAAGGACTTCTTGGAGGTGACATTGCTGGACTTTTTGCAGGGCTCTTGGTTGGACTTTTTGAAGGGCTCCTGACTGGAGTCTTCTCAGGAGACTTGGCTGCAGGTTTTTCTGGAGTCTTGTCTGATTTGTTAGAGAAAGTATCCAAGGAGCTTCTTAAAGGAGCTGCCCCACAAATGGCTCCCAGAGCAGCAGCACTCTGTTGCTCCATCCATGTGTATGGAGGGGCATGGGGGGGGGGTGCCGTGTGCCCCAAATCTGTCCTGACCACAGCCCGCCCCCACCCTGATCAGATCCAGGATTACAAGTTCCGCCCCACCCCATGATAAGTGGTAGGAGTTGCCGGATTAGCTGCGGCTTCTCCTGCAGCTGCCCAGCTCGGCCTGCTTCTCCCCAGTCAGGGCAGCACCTGGTTGAACTTTGGGAGAAGCCGTGGATGCCCAGCTCTGCCTGCCTCACCCTGGCAGGGGCAGCCGTGAGATCAAGCAGACAGCCGTGGCTTCTCCTATAGCCACCCAGCTCCATTTGCCTCTCCCTGGTGGGGGCAACTGAAAAACCAGGTGGACAAGCTATGGCAGAAGCCGTGGCCACCTGGCTGCTCTCCCAGCTTCCCCCGGCGGGGCAAGAAAGGTGGAGCTGGGCAGCTGCAGCTTCTCCCATGGCTCATCCGGCTCAGCCTACCTCTTCCTGGTGGGGGCAGCCAAAGGAGCAGCCTGATGAGTTGTGGTTTCTCCTGCTGCCCATAGCCTCCAGTTGCAGAATTTGGCATAGTCCCAGCTGGGCAGTGTTTGATCCAGCCCCTGTCCCTCCCTCACTGTAGAGGCCCTGATCTGTATCCCCACATCCCTTCCCTTGCCCCATCCCTTCCACTGACAGACCTGTTTCCAGTGTAGTAAAGTTGAAACCTGGGTTGGAACTTCGAACCCCGGGTGTCAATTTACAAACGTTGGAACTGTGGTTTGTCGTAACGCGAATTGTCATAAGTCGAGAACTGCCTGTAATTATCAGCTTGCCATGGCCTCTGACCCACAACCCCCAGCCCTGAACCATACAGTAACTTCACAAGGACTTCCAATTCTTCCTGCTTGTTTCCCAGGCTGTGTGCTTTCCTGTACAGACATCTGAGATGACTAGTTGTTTCCCTGATTTCTCGGAAAGTACGAGAACACCTCCCCCATTGCCCCTTCCTGCTTTCTCCTCCTTCAGGTCTCCTGCTTCCCCACCCACCTCAAGGCTTTGGTCTCCATCCCCCAACGAACCTAGTTTAAAGCCCTCTTCACTAAGTAAGTGAGTCTGCCTGTCTGAATAAACCTAGTTCTTTCAACCTTTCCTCAGAAATCACAGTTCCCAGGCTCCTAATAATTTTTGTTGCTCTGTGCTGAACTCTTTCAAATCTGTCCATGTCTTTCTTGAAGTGTGGTGCCCAAAACTGGAAACAATCCTCTATATCAGAGGGGTCGGACTCGATGATCTATTGAGGTCCCTTCCGACCCTAGCATCTATGAATCTATGAATCAGGCCTTAGTGCTGAATAGAATGGAAGAATCACTTCCTTTGATTTGCAAGTGACACTTGTTAATACAGGAGTTAGTTTTAAGCAGGCAAATCATTTTACTGACATCCACTAGTCCCACACTCAAATACTTTGCTGGATCAAAGTTTGCACAGACTATTTTAATACAAATACTCCAAACCATCTGGTTCTTTTAATAAAGCACTCTAATGACCCAGGTCTTTAACTTAAAAGCTCTGGAGAAATGCTCTAAAACAGGTGGAAAAGGGTGCCAAAAATAAAAATAAAAGCTTTTTAAAACAAATAAATAAAGGAAAATGCTGGCCCATGAAGAAAGCTAGGGCAGCTGTTTGGTACACTTTCTTTTTAGAAGTGTAAGAACTTAATGAAATGATTGGTCAATACATCTGTGTTCAGTAATACATTAGTTAAATAAAATATGTTCCAGTTAAAATTCCAGTCAAAATAATTCTTTATCAAGCTAAATGGCACATTATACCATGATTTATAATATATTAAGCACACACATGAAAAGAGTCCACATCTGTAGGTTATCTTTTACAAATGCTCATTGTAACACCATTTCAGACTGCCAAAAATTACATTCAAAATAATTTCTAGAGAGTGCCATGGAAATCCTATTCTCAACTCTTCAAGTAACTGGGGATCTTTGTGGGAGCAAACAAGGAAGTATTCTTCCCTGCACTGAAGATTAGTGGAACTGTTATTGAAGACTTTGGGCTAGAGTAACCTCTACAGTCAATCCTTTCCCTTGTCATGAGCCATGGCAATGTATCTGAGCAAGAGTATGCCACCAAGCTCCTGTCATGTCTCTGCCTGCTCTGCAATCCTTTTGGGATGTCTCTGCCTACTTAAGCATGGTAACATATATAATTAGTGCAGATTTTAAACAAACTTTCAAAACCTTTCTCCCCATAAGGTACTGTGACATGCCACAGTTTCTTTTTCACCTTCCTGAGTCACCCTCCGTCTAGTTTGGTCATCATCTCTTGGCCTCACACGCTTCCAGCTTGGATGGTTGTAGGCCAGCTTCCAGAGGATGGCTCAAGAGTGCGCTGAGTAATGTTTAGTCTGGGGCCTGGTAGTTAGTACACTTTGCTGGGAAGTAGGGACTGCAAGTTCAGATCTCCTCTGGGGAAGTGGTGGCTTAGAACCCAGCTTTCCTGATTTCTGGGTAAATACTTCAACTTGGGCTACAAGGGGGAAGAACCTACTGGTGGCACCTCTTTCTCTGGTATCAAACACTCACTAGTCCTGGTGTTTCTGCTATTAAAGTTTTGGCATTTACCCCATATGACATGTGCACTTGAGTGACTTACTCCATTCTGCAGCTTACATGACCAAAACACAGCCTTGTGAACATGCTCAGAGGGAAGCAAAGAATGAATGCAGATAGAAGCCAAACTGCCAAACTGTGTGTAAGGTCAACAACTTCACTTACATGACTCTAGGTACTACTTTGTCATGTAAAGGTGAAATAAGATTTTGTCTAGAGCAGTATTGCCCAACTCATCTAGTCCTGCAGGCTGGATAAATGGTACAGGGCTGATCTGTGGGCTGGATCTGAAACACTGGAGGCATGTCATCTGTCTTGTAGGGCTAGACTTTGATGGCAGCATTAATTGCTGTGGATCCTGGAGCTGCAGCAGCGTGGTTCTCTCACCACCAAATTTCTGGCCCAGTAGGCAGCTCAATGGACAAGATGACACAGCTCTGTGCTGCAGATCCAACCCACAGGGATCCCCACAGGTCCAGAAGTTTGGCAGCAGGATGAATGACAGAAGCATTAATTAACACTGCTACTGTTCATCATGCTTCCAAAATTTCTAGACCTGTAGGAAGACCAGATGACATGGCACTGTGGGCTGGATCCAAGCCATGGGCTGGATCTTGGTCGCCCCTGGTCTAGTGTTGGCACATGAAGCTAATGGAGTTAATGCAGTTTAACTTCACATGCTACCTTACTATGTACTGTATAACTTTTTTATGTAGAAGGGTTACATGAGGTAAACAGGATTATTTGTGGAATGAGGTGTAATCCAATATGGATATGCCTGTCATGATTTACTTTGTAAATAAGTGGCACATAAAATAGATTATAATTACTAAAGTACTGTGATTATGGCCAGGTTCTTTGATTGAATACACTGTTCCCTGCATCTGAGAAATATAAGCTGCTGTGTCCACCATATTTCAGTCATAATGTGATGAAAATAAGATCTTACTAACCAGACAACAACAGGGATGAGTGAGTAAGCAGCCTTTTCTGCATCTCCTATATCTAAAGATGGCTTTGTAAACAGCCTAAGGTTTGTGTTAGTGTAAGAATTTTTGTGGCATGAGGTAGTATTGTTCTGCAGTGAACATCCTCCTGACTAAAGCTGATTTTAATAAAGTTCATATTTGGTTTTTGAGAAACAGACATTTGTCAAGCAGTACCAACAATAAATAACATGCTTTTTGACTGAAGACCTAAATACTAGCTGGATGACAGTCGTTTCCAAATTTTTGTCGCATGCAACACAATCCAAAGTACTATTCCCTGCCTCTGATTGCATTCTCATGAATTGGATGATGTGACTGAGAACAGAGTTGATTCGTTTATTGATATAGTCGTTAGCTGGATCTTGGATTCAGACTTCAGGAAAGCAGCACATTAGTGCCAAAGACATATATATGTCTATATACAGACATATATATGTCTATATATATACATATACATTGAGGGAAGAGGACGTCTAACGAAACCTCTCACAACCTAAAGGATGGCCATATTTTCCTTACTCCCCTGCACCCTTCAGCCCCTTGTGGTCCTTCTGGAGAATGAGAACAGGACACTCCTGGAGGAGCTAGTCGTAGCTACTTCTAAACTTTCTATAGAGGTCACTAAGAAGTAATATCAATTGCTCCCTGCCTTTGAGGACCAAGTATGGGAAATGTGGAAATGATTACTCACTGATTTAAGTAGCATAGGGAACTTTCCCCAACATAAAATATAGCTAAATCACAATATCACAAATGAAAATTTCATTTTTATTTCAGTTTTACTTATTTAATTTTTAGACTTATAAAATTTGCCCTTTTAGAGGCTTCCCGTGCTGTCATTTTAATGCTCATGTGGTCTATTACTTTTGCATATTTTCTGCATGGATCCCTTTATAATTCTGGGAAAATGACTGAGCTTACCTTGCAGATACTTTTACGTTTTTTTTCTGCAAATGATGGAAAAAGCCCAGAGTCTACAGTTGTCTGTCAATCCCCAGAACATGTACAGCAGAGGTAGTGAAGGCTTTCCCCCCATAATCCTACTAATTTGATATAACACTATATCTATATATTCCTAACTAATGTCAGCTGTGGTTATGACTGTTGTTGTGGACATTTGTACACTAGGACATAGACTGAGATTAAAAACATTTCACCCAGGTTATTGAACACTTATCAGATAGAAAAACAGCTGTCATATGGGCAGTATTAATAACTTTGATGACAGCAGATTTGTTCCAACAAATGATGCAACAACAAAATAGTTCCAGTCCCCTAGATCCTTCAAACCTCCCTATAAAAAATTGTGATTGAAGAAATGAGTGATAACTAATGTTAATAATGTACTTATCAATACAGAAAGAATGTAATCAGTTAAGGCATGATACAAATACCAGTACCAAAAAGGCAGATAAGTTTCTTTGAGTAAACATGCTATCTCTTATTAGACCAACTAAATAGTTGGGGAATTGTTCTTTGCAAGCTTTTGGGCACAAAAACCCTTCTTCAGGCAATAGGGAGAGTCTATTGGTGTTTGTGTGCCTCCTAGGTACAATAGAAGCCAATCTGTAAAAGGCAGGTCTGTGAAAATGCAAATGCGTGGCAGTGAGGATCTAAGGGAATGGGAGACAATAGGAGACAGTAGCAAAAGGGGATATTCTGGGGAGAGTTTGAGAAATTCTGAGCTCAGCAAGTTTGAGGTTCAGTTTAGTCAGATGGCTATCGTTTAAGGACTCACTTGTGACTGTTACTTTGTGGTGGAATTACTTCAGCACTGAGAGTTTGACCAAGTCCTGGAAACATTGTGGCTGGCAACTTTTAGCCATTGTAAATATTAGGGCTGTGTGAAACAGTACTCTTTCGTTTCAACTTCTGTTTCATTGTTTCAAAGGGAGGGTGGTCCATTTAGTCATTTCATTTCGTTTTGAAGCACTGCTCCGTTTCATTTAGTCAAAACTGTTTCTCTGTTTCGGTGTTTCGCCCATAGACTATAATGGGGAATCATGAAAATGCCTATAACTTTGTAATTTCTTGCCTGGATTGAATGAAAATTGTAGGGATGCTAGCTCCATCTGAGGGCATGACGCCTGCCATGTTTCAAGTAGATATGTGCAGGGGTTTCTGGGAAACTGCACCTCAAACTGTTCAAAGAAAAACCTGTGGGGCTGTGCCAGACTCCTCCCAGTGGGGTTCAGGCCCCCGGATCTGCACGCAGGATGACAGCAGGCTGCTGCTGCTATGTGGGACTGGTGCTGGGCGTGGCCCGTGCCAAGCATGAGGAAGCCTGGTGCTGCCACTGGCCCCAGCTGGCCGGCAGCATGCTGTCATCCTGCGTGCAGATCCAGGGAACAGCTGTTTTGAGCTTGAAATGCATTGAAATAACTTTGAAATGAAACACCCATCAAAGTTTCACACAGCCCTAGTAAATATGGGCTACATTAAAAATAAACTAGCATAGAATTGAAAGAATCTATATCCCATTACCTATTCCCTGATTACTAGAAATGTAGCCCTCTCTAAAAAGCACATGAAATACTGTGTGGAATCTTTCAATTTTGTTGAGTTTTGCTCAGTGCAGTACAGCTGGGCAGATAGCTATTCAAATGAGGCTGGTTTTGTTCTAGGGTTAGAGCAATTGCAGACATCTTCTACTGTATTCATTTGGTTTTAGTTATCCTCATTTATTCAGAACCAGAAGCTTGTATTATTCTACAGAAACAACTGAAAATGAGAGGTGATCACCCTTCTCAGGATCCACAAACATGCAGGATCCATCTTCTCTTGATACAAAAGCTGTCTTTTAGCATAATTATCCTTTAATTGAAGTTCAGCTATGTTAGTTAATTATGATTATCATGCAGATGTCTCATGTGTGAAAAGAACTACATGCAGCTGGAAATTAGGAAACCTTGGGGATTTTTTTAGAGGTTTGTTTGGAAATGCAAATTATCATACTGATGTCACACAAGTCAGATTTAACTACAGAATATTAAAAATCTTACAAATTGACTGTCTGGAATTTTCTATCAAGCATTGCTCTAATAATTCCTTGAACTAAGTTCCTTCAAATTTTTATCTAATAAGAGCTCAGTAAATGTTTGTATCTGTTGGTTGTTTTTTTTTGTTGCAGTTTGTACAGCCTATGAGGGGCTGTATTGTAATTGTGATAGACACTTTCTACTTGAGGGTCTTATTCTAGCTCCTGATGATGGATGAGAGAAGCAAAGTGAAAAGAATGCTAACTTTGAAGTGACCAATACTAAGATAGGCAATACCATCAGTAATAGGACTATACTTAATCCAGCAAAGATATGGGTCATGGTGGGGGAGGGCAGGGAACAAAAAAATGCTCCAGTTGCTATAGTAAAGACAGGAACCAGGGCAACAAAACACCGAACTACTAGTGCAGGGTGCAAAATCAGATGTTTTAGTGATAAGAATAACTGTCATGACTGGAATAGCAATCACAACTAGATTGGAATAGCAATCACAATCAATACAAGCACTAAAGGCAATGTGCTGCTTTGGAAAGTTAAAAAAGAAAGACAAAAATGATAGGGTAATGATGTATGTTAGGAATATGATAGGCTGCAAAAGACATTGGAAGAAATAGTGTAGTTAAAAAAAGTAATTTGGGGGCATGATGGAAAAGGTGGTGTTAAAAGACTAATATATACCCAACATTTAGATTTGGATTGGAGAAAGAAAGACTACTAGCAATTAATATCTTATGGGAGACAAATTTCATAGACAGAGGACAACAAATGCCTCTAATAACAATAGAGCCCAGAAAATCCTAAAAGTAATAGCTGCCAAATTTCTTAATTAAATATTCACTGAGTCAACAAGACAGATTATTATTTTAGACTGGTTTCAGTTAAAGTGATGAGGACATTATAGAAGAAAATAATCTTGGCTCATGTAATTATATATTTACTTACTTTATATTAAATGGAAGAATAAACAAAGCTAGGTAGATAAATAAGGGTTTTTTTTTTAAATTTCAAAAGAGCAAATTGATAAACTAGGGCAACTAGTTAGTGGAATCAACTGGGCTGAGAAGCTCAAGGACTTGAATACAGAAAAAGCCTGAAATGTCTTTAAGTCAAAGGTGATTATAGGCAATCCCACACAGTCTAAGATAATTGTCTTCCACGATTGAAATTTTCATAGAAAATGCCTGTACATGATTTCTTTTATCATGGAGAAATTGCTGCACATCAGCTTCCATGCTGTTCATGATGGAACAGGACCTTGTTCCAGTGGCAAGGAGGCCAAGACAATATCTCAATCCACTGCAGCCTTCATCTGCTTTTGCAGACATTGTGATTGTAACATTTTTTTCTGCCTGCTCTGCCATTGAGGACTTGTAGTTAAAAAGGTGATAAAACTTAGTCAAAGGTAGTAAAACTATTAGGAATCTGTACTCAAGCAAGAAGAAAAATCTTGTAGTAAATGAATGATGGTTCTTCTCAAGAAGGATATTAGAAATAAACAGAGGAACTACCAAGAATGAAAAATTACCAAGAGTGAAATAAAAGTACTATTCAACACAGAAAACTATGCCTTCTTAGAGGACTATTGGTATAATATGAGAATTGCTAAAAGCCAAGCTGAATTAGATCTTGCAAAGGATGTTGAAACAAAAGATTCTGAAGGTATATACGTAAATAGAAGTGGGGTTATGATACAGTGAGGATGGGATAGAAATTAGATATAATGTACCCATGTTCCAAAAATTAAATGGCTACTTCACCTCAGGTTTCATTGAGGATGACAATGTTGGCAGTGGGAGCAAAAGCAATAGGGGTAATGGGAATGAAAGAACAGAAATGGAAATGACCACTCTTGAAGTAGAAACAAAAGTCAGGTAGCTTGACACACTCTAGTCAGACAGGATTGGTTAATCTCTATCTAAGAATTTTGAGAGATTTGACAAATGGATATGTTGGACCCGCACACAGTATTTTAAATAAATATCTCAAGCGCCGGGGGGGGGGGGGGGGGGGGGGGGGGGGTTAAGTTTACCAGTCATTGGAGAGAAGTAAGTGTAGTGATTACATGTAAGAAGGGGAAAACTAAGGCAACTAAGAGTCTGTTACCCTGACCTCAATTTTATGCAAGGCTTTGGAATGCTTCTTGAGGGGAAAAAATAACAGAGATAAAAGGAAATGGCATAAAATGCAAGATGAATTTATCAAATGTAGATCATGGCAGATCTCTCTCTCTTCTTAAAGAAAATAAAGTTATCAAACTAAAAGAAGATTTTTTTCAGGCAATTTTACCTCCATCTATTTGAACTTCAGTTTACATATCATGTGCTGCCACCTACAAAATTATTAGTGAAGTTGGAAAACAGGGGTTAGAAAAGGAAAATAAGGTGGATAAGAAGCTGTTTATTAGGAAATGGTAATGGGTAGTTTTAAAAAGGGAAAAACCAGACTTGAGAGAAGCTTGGAGTTCCTCCAACATCTGTTTTGAGACAGATCTTGTTCAATATTTTCATTAATTATCCTGTTAAAATAGGAGTGTGCTGATGCAAGTTGCTATAATAAAAAGTTAGGAGGCATTTTCAGTACAAAAGAGATTTGAATGGCATGCAGAAAGTGCTGGATAACCTTGAGGACTAGAATAATAAAAGAGGGATGAAATAGAATGGTTGAAAATATAACACCATGTGCTTCATTTTACCCTTCTGCTGGGCACCGGTCGACAGCAACAAGGGCTGGGATTAATTTTAGGGTCTAAATATATTTTACCTTGACTTGAGCCTCCACCCAGACCACATAGGAAACACCAAATAAATTACTAGGGTGTCCCGCATAAATAAAATCCCCTTCTCACAAGCAGTGTAAACACAGAACAAATTTATCACTGAAAACAAAGGCAGAGAAAACAAAGGAAACACTAAAAATACAATTTAAAACTCTACCAACTATAAGGCATAGTTCATACATTGCACCCTTCTGGGGAGGCTTCACTCATGCCCAGGCAGTCTGGGACTTGAAGCTCACGCACAAGGCAGTTCCAGGGGCTTGCACCCTTATACCTGCCCTTCAGCAATGCGCTGGGGGATTCACTGGAGAGTCCTTTGAGCTATTCCTCGGGTTTGCTGGTCCACAGGAAGCTGCTAGAAAGCATGGGTCCTTCTTTGCTCCCTGCCACGCTGTAGGGAGATCCCCACTTGCATATAGTGACCTTGTGGGGTTAACTGTGGCTCTGGACAGCATATCACACCCCTAAATTCCTAGTTCAAATCTCAGCTCTGCTGGGCAGAAACTGCAAGAAGAAAATTTTGAAGGAGAGGTCAGGCCTACCTCACTGGGTTTAAGCTGGGTAGCAAAAGCTGGCCAGGCTCATACTGCACTGAGGCCTGAACATATAACTGGGGTTCAGCCACAAAGCTAGGCTGAAACACCATAGCCACAGAAACAGCAGAAAAAAAAGCCCAGGCCTATGGCTGTGGCCTGGACATCTGGTCTCAGCTATACCCCATACTGAGATGATACAATTATCAAACAGAGGGTGCCAGGCCCCTGAAGGCCAGTAACGGCCAGGACCCATCCCTAGGCAATTTGCTTCAGGGCTTAATAGCCACATGGCATTGACCCACTTAAGAAAAAAAGGGGAAATAGGAAGAAAATAGTTGTCTCAAATGCCTATTCAGACTTTCTCTCCCTGTACTTAAGACTTTCCCTTCAAAAAGCATTTGCTGGCTTCCCAGTGAAGAAGGGGGCAGAACCCCATGGGGAGCAGGTTTGCTGGCTCCCAATGTAGCTGTGCAGTTCTCAGCAGCCCCAGGGGAAAGACAGGGAGAACCTTAGTGAGTGGTTCTTGTATACCTGGTGTGACATCACCCAAGCCTTGTCCAATCAGGGAAGGCCACATTTGAGTCTTTCTCTCAACCAATCTGCCAGAAGAATCCCTTGCTTCCTCTGCCCAATGAGGACAGAGGGTTTTATATATTTTTTCCCAGACACAGGCCCCAGCTTGCCATGTGCTTAGCACATGGCAAGAAAAATAGGGGCCATCTTGACCATATCAATATACACACATAAAAAACACAGTATACAACCCAGTGTGTGGGGGGGGTGTTACATTCACTAAAGAACAACAAAAGCTTCAACTATAAACTATGAGCTCACCCATTGGAAATGACCAAGCTGGAAAAAAACATGGATACACTGACTGTGAGCCACTAAAGTGATGTGTCCATGAAAAAGACAAATATAATCCTAGGTTATTCTAGGAGAGTTCTTTCCAGTATAGAGGGGGAAGTATTCCTGCCATAATATAAGGCACCAGTGAGACTTCATCTGGAATCTTAGGTACAGTTTTTGTTACATTTGTGAAAGATTAATCAAAACTAGAAAGGTGATGAGAAGGGCTAGTAGGATGATAGGCTTATTGTATAGGAGAAGGCTAGCAAAGTCTGGCTTGCTTGACCTAGTAAAATGAAGGTGGGAAGGGATACGGTTGTTGTCTATAAATAAATCAAGGGGGTAAGCATCTGTCATGGAATAAGAACTATTAAAACTAAAGAAAAATGATGGATGAAGAACAAATTGGAGTAAATTGATCATGAATACATTTAGGTTGGAAAGCAGAAATGGACAAAAAGGAAACAAACCAAAAGCCTAGTCCTATTTAACATAGATCTCAACACAATTTGGAAAGGTTTTATATGAGGTGGTGACTGCAATAATAAGGGGCTTGGACTTTACCCAGAAAGTTGGTTACAGGGCCATGATCCTAAATATTAAATGTAAAGAATAAAGTGTATTTAGAAAGTGAATAATTACATTGTGGCATAAAAATTTATCTGTAGATAGTATAATTTAAACATCTCTTTAAACAACCTGAGGGTGAAAACCTGCAAACCATTTTCAAATTACTCTATTCATGCTGTAGATGTTGACTATATTGCTTTTACTCATGGGAGTAAGATGAGTAATGGGACCCAATTAAAGACTTAAATTTAAACAGACATGTATGCTTAATCTGATTATATTTTAAATGTTGTCAAATATGATGTCATATATTATTGTATTGTATATAATCATTGTGTAAAGTATTGAATTACAACATGGTTGAAAAATTAAGTGGGACCATGTCTGTTTTTTAAAAGACATTACTCAGTTATATACAAATGAAACAAATCAACTTTTTTAAATAGGACCTAGGATTATTTACATTTTGCCAAACTAGATGCAGTTGTCCTTTCAGCAGAGGGAGCTCAAACTTTATCTTAAGACTTGGGCTGATATCTGTGAGGGTTTTGACAAAAATAAAGCAGAATCACGTGGATTTATGCTCTACACAAAAACAGTATTTAAATATATATTGGCATGCATCCAAATGAAAAGAATGATGGGAAGGAAAGTACTGTGGGAATGGAAAACAATGAGAAAACAGTATTTGATATGAATCAGTATCAACAGTATATCTTTAACAGCCTAATTACCATAGTGAGAATCTGAACTTTTTTGATGTAATAAGACATCATACTTTGTGGTTAATGATAATAAGCAATGATTAAGGGCTTGACCCCAAGCCAAATGCAGTCAATGGAGAGACTTAAATTGGCTATCAGTGGGTTTTGGAACAGAATTTAAAACCATAAATGCTGAGGAGTAGTAATTATTTAACAGATATGCTCCTATTGCACAGCAAGACTAGGGAATGGATTGAATATAGTTTTCAAATCTCCCAATTCTGGGCTTCCACAGAGTGAAATCTATATACTCATGAGTGAAGTGCCAATTACTGAGCTGCTTTTGGCTCTTGTGCCATTGGGACTTCTCCCTTCTCACAACCCCACAGCAGTAAGGACAAAAAGACAACTGTCCTGATCCTCTGAGGGGCAACTGGAAAGAAGGAAGTGTTGCTGCCATCTTAACATTTCAGAAGTCAGAGACAAGCAATACATCATCTCATTTCCAGTCCCTCCCTGCCCCTATGCCCTGCCTATGTGGAAGAAGGAGAAGTGGTGTAGACCCTGATTGAGAGTCATTCCTATGGTGTATGGTGCTCTCCACTTCCTCTGAGGAGGTTTATACTCCACCACAACTCCTTGGTACTTCCAAACCTTTATGCGTGGAAGTATGGGCAGCCATAGTCTGAACCTTGGTATTTAGCATCTGACATATGATAAAAGACTTACACTTAAATGCTGAATCCTATCTGTGGATGTGAATTTAAAGCATTAGTGACTTTTCTAATGCAGTTTGAGTCAGCCAAATAGGTAAGATTATAGCAATCAACTCAAGTATTTGGTTTATTTCCAGAAGTTAAAATGAAAGGGAAAAACACCCAAACTATTTATGTTGTGTCTGATGCCATGAAATTGCAATTACAGCTTATGCATTAGGCCTATGCGAAGTGGCTAGTATTCGCTTCAGATTCAGATTCATCTGATTCAGGGGACAGTGATTCAATTCAGTGATTCAAATCACTGTCCTGAATCAATTCAACTGAACCTGATTTGGAGATTTGGCCACCGCTGAACCAGCTAAATCTCCGAATCAAGCAGGCCCCATTCCCTGCCCGCTCTCCCAGCCCCGTCAATGGCTGCCTCACCCAGCCCCAGCATTCCAGATCTTAAAAAAAAAAAAAAATAGCCTCGCACTCACTGGCTTCTGCCAGGTGAGGAGGGGTGAACCCTGCTGCCCCTCACTGCCCCACGCTGTTTGAGGAGGTCTGTCACGAGCCCCCATCCCCCACCCGCTCTCCCAGCCCCATCAATGGCTGTTCCACCCAGCCCCAATGTCCCAGCTCTTAAAAGCCCCACACTCACTGGCTGCTGCGAGGTCGGGGGGCAATCCCTCCTGTCCCCCACTGCCCCATGCTGCATGGGCGGGGGGGGGGCTCTGCCACAAGCCTCCAGAAGCCCTGATGGCCATTGCAACATCCAGTGAGTGTGGGGCTGTTTTTTTTTTTTAAGAACTGGGATGATGGGGCTGACATTGACAGGACTGGGAGAGCAGGCAGGGGTTGGAGGGCTCTCAGGGGGGCTGGAAGATCAGGCAGGGGATGGGGCCTGGTAGGGGTCCCTCCATGGTCCCCTCCCTCCTCCTTCAGACCCCCTCCTGCCCCCTACTTACTAGCATGGAGTCTGGGTCCAGCTCCCTGCGTTGGCGAGTGGGGACTGCCTGAATATCCAAATCACTCTGAAGCTTTCTGAAGCTTTTCCAAATCAATCAAATCATCACACAAAGCTTTGCACAGCCCTATTATGCATAGCTGGAATCGCATGGCACAATGCACAGTACAGTATAAAACTGTTCTGGTCTTTTCAAGTAGCTAAATGGCTGATTCCATTTTCTTCAAAATAGCTTTTGTTGAGGAATTAGTTTTATAGAATAGTGCTGTTCACCCAGATTTGGTAATTCATCTTGTAAATCTCTTTACATACATAACAGCTTGAATGGATAACAGCACTGTAGTTTCAGAAACTACGGGGCAAATAAAATGGCTTGGAGATTGTCCACCATATTCTCCATCAGCAGGAGGAGGGGGTGGAATTTGCCCCATATCCAGCCAAGCCTGGCTGTTAGGGCATTCTTCTTGATGGTGGGAGATGTGGGTCTCAACCTTCTTGGGCAGGAGACTGCAATATAACTCAAGGGTCACCCTTTGTAGATTTGAGCCTTAGGAATCTGTATTAATTGACATTCAGTGGATCTTATATTACTAAATATCTAGTTTACTTTTGAAAATGGGACTTTTGTATCTAAGTCTTAGGCATTTTTATAAAATTTCCACCTACACTTTTCACCTTGCCTATTGCCATGCTAGATTGAGTGCACCTGATCTCATCTGATATTTGAAGCTAAACATCCTCTACCCCTCATCTTTTTAGTGGCTCTGTAGTGCAATGGTTAGTTCATTCACCTTGTTAGGAGGATGCTTAAACATAATGGTCACGTTTAGATGAAATGAGAGGCATGTGTGCATGACACTTTAAAGCAGGCTAAATGCTTTTGCACCACTTTAATGGTGTCGGTGTTTGCATGCCTTGGTGGCGTATTGCACATTAATTCTAGCTGCTGTAGGAAATTTGGCGGCATAATTCACCCAAAATGACTTGGGGTGCAGTAAAGTAACACTCTTTCAGGGAGTTTTAGTTTGCTGCCCCTGCAGCCATGGAGCAAAGCACTGGGCACCGTGCAGCTCCATGGCTCTGCAGGAAGCCCTGCAGGCAGCCTGGCAGCACTCCAGGAAAGCAGGCTCCACCCAAGAAAAGCAGCCCACCTAATCTTTTTCTTTTTTTTCCCCTGGAGCCTGCCTGCCTGGGCTGCGTGGGGGCCTAGTGCTTCCCTCCATGGCCACAGTACCCCCCAGGACCACTTGAGCCAGGTGTCTTTGGGCAGGTGCTGCCTAGGTGCGGGGGAGGCTGCTGCTGCTGCAGAGGGAAGCACCGGCACCCCACACAGCCCAGGGACTTCTCTGCCCGCTCACCCTCCCCTCCCCATTGAAGGGGCAAGTAAGTCAGCAGGGTGTGTGCATGACACAGGAGTTTAATCAGCCCTAAATTGAAGCAGTGTTTTTTAAAACCTACTGTTTCAATTTAGGGCACCCATTTTATCTACACTTGCCCCATAGGTTCAACTCCCACAACATTTATGAGTTTCATATACTTCCAGTTAAAGAAAGCAATATTTTTTCACGCATAGATTCTCCATCACAGAAAACTTATAAGTACGGGTTCAATAAACGTATGCCTGGGATGGTTTGATAAAGGTGATTCTTTCTTGAGCATGAGCTGGATTAGAAAGCACCTGGAAGTCCATTCCAGCCCTATTTGTCTATTATTACTTTTGACGCTGATTATCTCATGTTTTGTACTCTGGCCAAAGTTGTATGTGACATTTAAAAAAAGGGATAATTAAAGAAGGCCCTTTTCTTAAAGTCATGACAATAAAAAATGTCACGACTAGTGATCATGAGCAAAGGAGAAAGAGGTCAAGGAGGCTTGGACTTTCTTTAAGGACCAAATTTGGTTTTTGTTGCACTGGTATAATTCTAGAAAAAGTCCTTTGAATTCACTGAAATACATTTGATTTATGCCAGAGGAGATGAGAGTAGGATATAGACCCATACATTTTAAAGTTATGTATGTGTAGGATTTTTTTCAGTGTTATTGGAAGTAGTTACTAAATAGAACTGCTCGCCAAGCCAAGACTATTGTTTTCTGTTGCTTCTACAGTGTTTGCTATAGCTCTTTCTTGTTTAGAACTTCCCAGAACTCGAGTATGATCCCAGTACACAGTCAAGGGCATTCCGAGCTATCTAATCCAATTGCTGATCATTTGTCCACTCAGCAGGAGTCAGTGGCCATGGTTTAATGCAGTGATTTTCAACCTGGGTGGCACAGTGTTCTAGGATGCCACCCTTAAGATCTTTTTAAAGATGTCATGACACCCAACTCCTGTATGAGTAGGTAAATATTCGCTTTTCCACCCACCTCTATGGCTGCCATTCTTGTCCCCCACCCTCTGGCAGCTCCTGAGCTGACCACCTCTGTGCTCTGAGCAGTGCATTCCACCATGGGCAAATAGGTACACATGGGGCTGTAGAGCTGCACTTTTCAGCCTGGTTTGTTCCCCTACTCCTTTTTTGCTCAAGAGCTGGTGCAGAAGGGTTGGGGGATTACATACCTCCTATCACTAGTATATAATACCTGGAGGAGTACACTGTGCTCACTTCCTCAGGTACAGACCGGGGTGGGGAGAAGGCAGACAGTGAAAAAAGTGGGGCACAGGAGGATTCTGCCCCTGATAGCCTCACCTGGTACCAGGTGGCCACTGTCATGCTTTTTTTTCCTCCTGCAGAGACAGCTACCTCCTTCAGAGGTCTAATGACCCACCCCCCAGCTCTTCAATAATGAGTAGCCTCTGCCAGTGCCAAACACCATAAACTACCCTCTGCCATGCTCAGAAAGTAAGAATTACAAGAAATAAATTTGTTTTTGAAATGGAGTACTACTTAATTTAGAAAAGCTATACAGGGGTGCCTTGACTTTAAAAAAGGCTAAGAACCACTGGTTTATTGAGTCAGTGGTAGACATATGTGCCTGGCAGAGACACCATATAATTGTGCCCTTACATGTCTTTGGGGAATCCATGTGCTGGCATATTTTTCCTGTGGAGATACGGGATCTCTACCCTAGAGAATAGGCTAGATTCTCAGGCAGCACAGCTTGCTTATAACTCCATTAACAACACAGTTACAATGATTTATGCTGTCTGAGGACTGAATCCAAAATTCTTGACAATGGATTGTTTAAAAATAGGCAAAGACTTTTAAAACATCTTAAGCACTCTCTCAATTTTTAAAATATCTATATAGACAATATATTATATGGAATGGTTTTGCTCCTATCTTTCTTTCACCTAAATTAGTTTTTTTTTTCTTTTGAAGTGAATTTTGTCACAGAGTTGACATTTATAAAAGAATTGTTTTTGACTTTCATACATATTTTTATCTGATTATGCTTCCTAAGCCAAGAGATATACTTGGTTAAACAGTGTGCATTTTCAAATCAATAAGTTTTTGATTTACCCATTTGGTAAATACATGGTTGAGTTATGGAAAACATAACATGTTCTGCTATAGAAACTGTGATGGTTTTAATTTATTTCCATCATTCAAACAAAATGCCATAGCTGTTTAGAAAAATAAATTGCATTTCATTTAATTTGCCAGGAATCTCAAAGTGTTCTTTTGCCTATTAGTGCTTGAACATGTTCTTTTTTCCTCTGTTCTTGGTGTGTAGTTCTCACTGAATTAAAGTATCTTTCCCCTGAGTTCAGAGGAAGTTGGATGAGAATCCTAGTATCCTGAGTAATGACATCTACTACTGCTTTGAGGTGACAGGAACCCCATATATTGAGATTTTTTTTTTTTTAAGTGTTTTGATAACTGCTCTGAGTGGTGAGATTACTGGAAATATAGCACATCTATTGAAAGGCTCTTGTGCCACAAGTCAACCCACATCCAGGTTTGTACATTTTTGCTGCCATTTTTATTAGTAATTAAACATAAATATTTTACAGAGCAGCTACTCATCCTTATTTTTCCATGGAGAAATGGCAAAAACATAGATTTCTCTTCACTTTGGGAAAACAGTAAGGAAGGACAAAAGTAAAAAAGAGTCTGTATGTTGCTTCTGTAAATGGCTTAACTCTAAGAACAAAGGCTGCCTATATGCATTCTAATTACAGTGTGTCAGAGCAGACTCGATTAATCAAGTCTGCCCTGTGTTCTAATCAGAGTGCTCCAGTGTTGCCTCACTGTCGTGTATTAAGCCCCTGTAGTTTTTAAAATGGCCCTGGAGGAACTGCTCTAATTGAAATACCCCTCTCTCACCCCCAAGCATGTGTATAGGCAGCCAAAATGACTACCTTCTCTGAAGAAAGTTAGAGCTATAAGGATTTTAAGGGTATAGCATGCAAAACAAAAGGCATCACAGCTTCATGGCTATATATGCTACACTACTCCTACCTTGTGAAAACCAAAAAGAGGGAAACTAGACTGCCCTTCCTGGCTTAAAATTTACTGGCTGCATTGTTGTGAGTGGATTTGTTGTTATATGCATCACGTCACTTTCCACCTAATTATAGCCATCTTTGGGATTGATTGAGGCCCATATTTTAGAACATTTGACCATGTGTGGTACCTTAGAGCAGGAAATGAAGAACTTTGCATCCAATTCATAGATCTTAACCAGCTTAGGTTATAGAAATTGGGATACATGTATGGAGGAGATACGAGGACAGAAAGGGCTCTCCAGTTATGGGGTGTGGTGAAGAAGTTTGCTCTATAATCTGGAAACAATAGAAAGTCATTGTTGTTCCCATGCTTCCGGGTTTTCCTGGTTGCCACATTGGGCTAGGAAGGAATTTTTACTTGTTGTTGCTTTCCTCAGAAGCATTGGATGTTGGCTGCAACCAAAGCTGAGGATTTTGAATGGGCTGTGCCAATACCCAAACCTGGTGGTTCCTAGTTAGAGGATCTTGCCTTTCTGCTCAGGGTCAAAATTATCTCTGTGGGATCAGGAAGGATTTTTACCCTTTGGTCTAAGGGGATTTTTGCTTTGCTCTGTAACAGGGGGCATAGTTTTCTTTCTTGGGTCTCTTGAGTGTATTTTAACAACCCTTGCAATAGCAGGACATGGGCAGTGCCTTTATCCTCCTGCTTTACTTGCAACAGATTGGGATTTTTTTAATGATTTGGGACATGTGTTTTATAGTTGTGTGACAGGGCTTTTATACAGTTTGAGGGATAGGTTAGACAAGCAATTTCATGGGGTGGTTTGGATAGGAATGATCCTGCCTTCAGCAAGGGTTTGGGCTAAATAATTTAAGGTCCCTTTCATCCCTACTTTCCCATGAGTCTATGACGAAAGGTTATATAGATTGAACAATAATTGAGAACTGGGCTTTGTGATAATCATGATTTTAAATATCTGACACTAAAAAACCCTTCATTTTGGAATCTTTATGCACTTTATAAGAAACCACCCTTTAGAATATTATGTTTCCATTTCTGTCAACAATGTTTAATTACACAAGCCATTGCTTCTGAAAGGTATCATTTCTTTCTTCATCTTTGGCTAATTTACAGCCTTCCTCAGAAATGTTTAATTACAATAAATTAAAACACCATTTTCTCAACAGGATGCATTAGGGTTTTGTACATAATTATATTTTTACTTAGTTGAAGACAGTAGCCAGAGGCCAATTTATTATCTTCTTCTGTGACTGAATAATAGATTTTTCCCTTATTAACCAAAAAACCTCAAAACCCACAGAAAATAACAAAAAGCATAGCATGATGTAATCATTTGGTTTAGCTGTTTCAAGCTAGTGTTGTGAAACTTTGTGGTATTTATTAGCTTCTTCTCCTGTTGTACACACCTCATTATTTCCATCAGTCACTAATTAGCAACCACTGGGTTCCAGCACTGATGTGTTTCTAGGTTTCTTAACATTTGTTCTATACACTTAAGCCACATCCCCACAAGTGGGAGGGGGGGGATTGCCATGGGGAAAAAGCAATGGCATAAATTTATGCCACAGCTTTTTGCCTTGGCAGATGCCCCTGCACGTGGGGTTAATGCGGGGAAAAATGCTCTGGATTGGGTAGGGGAGGCTGGGGCCAGCACTTGAGCTGACCTCAGAAGCCTAACCTGGTATCCTGGGGGCCTCCTTGGGATCCGGCGGCGGTGATCTGGGTGCATGGAACCTGGCTGGCAGCAGGAGCATGGCTCTGGTCGGCTAGGCTCTGGTTTTGGGTGGCACACGCTGCTGCCATGTGTGCTGTCCTGCTTTTTTTCTGCACTTTTTTAGTACTGGGATTTTCCGGTATCTAAATTTGGCTCCACACTGCAAATATGCAGCATGGAGAACCAAATCATGTGTGTGGGGTGCATTTTGCAGTGCTGTAAAATGCACCCCACACTCGTGTGGACATGCCCTTAAAGGTAACTATGTAAGTCTTTCATGACATTCCCAATAGTTTTCATTTTAAGCATATTTTAGCTATCCCTATAAATCTGGATAGCAAAACTGGATTCACCTCTGTAACCCTGGGCGCGACACTACATGTGCCTTCACCTGAATAATGGGATCCTGGGGTACCCGGTAGCCAGTAGCCCTGCCCAGCCCTCCTGGGAAACTGCTGCAGTGCCCCCAAGCAGAGAGCCTCCCCTTACAATCAAGCACCCTCGCAGATAATTCTCAAACTATTTACAAGGTTTAATTATTTACAACATAACAAATAATCATTAAATAAGCACATGGATATACCGACTAATAAACCCTCAATAACTTATTTACACAGTCTCTCACTTGCATATGGTGTACTGGGGATCCCTTGTGCACTGCCCCTGATGGGTTATCTCAGGGAGCGGGACTGTCTGTGTCCCTGCACGTGGTCTGTAGACGCTCCCTGGCGCTGGTGTCTGCCTCCATACTTTAGGGTCTCCGGGCAGCAAGCGGCGACTCGTCTTCTGCAGTCCCTGCAAGACGGCCTCCCCCTGCCTTTGACCCCCTTCCCTGGCTCTGCTATGAACAGTGTCTGGGCTGCAGGCTATAGCAACCCTCTTGTCCCACACAGCCTCACAGCCCCAGCAAATGCAGCCCCATCCAGGGCTTTGCCTGCCCCTGGGGCCCCTCACCCATCAGGGAAACTATGGCGGGCTCTGGCAGTCCCCAAGCTCTGCTGTGCTCACCCAGCCACACCGGCTGCAGTCAGGTCTCTCCAGGCTTAGAGTCTCCACACAAGCAGTCTCTGCCTGATCCTGCCCTGGCAGCCTTCTTGGGCTGGATACTGTATCACACTGGATACTGTGTCACTCCCGTTGCAGCTTCTCTGCTGCTGCTTCTGCAGGGCTCTCTCAGGGGCTCTCCGAGGGACCACTGCGCTGAGACTCTGAATCCGGTCTCCAGCCTGTCCCTCAGCCCCCTCTCTCTCTTGTTCCCTGCCACAGGAAAAAACTACTCCCCCTTTTATTCAAGCCTCTCAGCCAATCCCCGCTTAGGGCCCTTCCCGGGCTTTTGCTAATGACTCTATTTCAAAACTTTGTTTGGGTTACATCACCCCTCCCACTTCCAACAGGGCTGCTTCCAAAACAGCTTCACTTGCCCTCAGAGCCTACAGTGTCCCCTCGGGGACAAACTCTGTCTCTCTGCCAGGCAGCCCTTCCCATTCTGTTCAGGTGGGTCCATTTTTTAAAGGCTGCTACACCTCAAAACCTCTATGTTTACAATAGAAATAGACTTTGTGGAATTTGAAGGAATTTGGTCAGAATGTTGTAAAATTCCAATTCCGTTTTAAAATTACCTCAGTTTAAAGGTTTGATTTGTGTAGCAGGCTTACCTTTTCAGAGCTTGGGTTGAGTGCCAAGGGTCTGCTGTTTGATTAGTGGAGGCCACCCACCAATCTGGAGGCAGCACAAGGGAAGCAATGCCCCACCCTTTTCCAAAGGGAGGGGGAAGGAGCAGCTGGACTTGAATCGGAACTGTGCCAGCCAGGTCTGGAGAACTTCGGGGGTGGAGCCCCGAAGAGTATAAAAGGGAAACGTGCTCAGCAGGCTAGAGAGAGATGACAAGGGATGGCAAAGAGAGAGGAGCTCCAGAGATGGCCATCCTCGGGACCCTGGTTGAGCTCAGCAGTGTGTAAATCAGTGCACAGGGATCAGGCTCTAGGAGCCGCTCAATTCGGCTTGAGCCTGCAAGTGGCTGGGCAGTTGGTGTGTAGATCAGCACACAGAGAGCTGGCCCTGGGACCAGCTTGAGGCTGCTTGGGCCCCACACGGTGTGCAGATTGGCACACGGAGAACCGCCTTGTAAGCAGCTCGCAGATGCTCACGTTAGCCCCAGCCCTAGACTGAATGACTGCAGGCTCGCAGTGCAGCTCCATATTTAACTAAAAGAGCCCCAGTGCCCAGAGCAGGGCCCAGGAAAGGAGAGAATCCCCAGTATAAGACCGGGGAGTTGGAGCCTGCAAGGGCTTGGCTCCCATGAGAGAGAGAGAGAGAGCCCTGGGTGCCCAGTGCAGGGCGCCAGGCCATTGAGGAGAGCTGAAGGTGCCACTGGGGAGATGCTCTTGCAGGATTGGCAACCAGGGGATGAGCCTTGGCTGCTTCAGAGAGGAAGCGTGAGTTGCTTGGGAAGCGGGCCCTACAGGTGAGGATGATACAGGTGAGGAGGGTCTGCCTCCTCTACCCTCCATTGTGGCAGGGGCATGTCCACATCCCAGGGCCCTAAAGGGAAGGGGCTTCAGGGATCCTCTCAGGGAGGTGCTGAGTGCTCTCCGTATTTTGAGGTTGTTGTGTTATGGGCATATAGCTAGGGGTATTCTTTAAGGGGGGTTATATGGTTTACGTGTTTTAATGTCTCAATGTGTATATTGGCATTGTTATTTGTGAAGGTTTAAAGAAATATTATTGTTAATTTACTTGGGTTATATAGGTTAATATCCCTATGTGTTAATTGTGTTGTATAGATTGTAAGTTATTTGGTTCATATTTGGTATTTTATGTGAATTGTGGAATACTATATATAGTATTCTATGTTAAGCCTTGTAAATCTTCTATGTTTTATATTGTGTCTGTATTTATTCTTGTAATAAATTGTACATAGTTAAGTATTTGGTTTCAGCCTAGCTCTATGGAGAGGGGAGGAAGCTGCTCTAGTACCTGCCTCCTTCCTCAGCACCCTGCCTGACCACCACCACTGTCATTGGAGGATAGGGCAAGTGTACCTGGGCTACATCTGTAAAAACTTTTTTCATATTCAAAACTATATTTGTTATTTACTAGCTTTTCAAACGTCCAGGTTGTCTTTTAGAAGCTAAATATACTAATTATGTTTAAAGAAAATTAGATTTACTAAAGAGAGATGTTCATGATGATCTAATTTAAGTGTCATGGTTATAGTCTGTTTAGGAAGAGTTTGCTATCTATTAACTTGTTATAGCTGAGAGAGGATATAGAGTATCTTTCTATATTTCACCACTCTAACAAACACATTTTTTGTGAGTTTACACAATCTACAGGTACAGTACAGAACTTACAAGATCCACAGATATTCATCTTCGATCTTACAAGGTCGAGGCTTATTTATTATAAAATGCACAGATTTTATAGGCAGAATTTTCAAGTCTGTAGACAGGGCTCTCCCTTACATAATGCATGTAATATGCTTGCATTATTTATAAGCTCTTTACTGGCATTTATGGATGTCTCAAAATCTCTACACTAACATTCCTTAAGATATTTTGTCTACAATTCCTTAAGATATTTTGTCCAAAGGTTGCAAACACCCTGTGTGAACTAGTCTTTTTTCTAGAAACCATACTCTCCACTGGTAAATCTGGCAGATTTTCTAAATTCTATAAGAGAATAGTGAGGCGGTTATTAAGTTATAAATCTCTTAAGAGGATGTCTTCCAGGTCTTCCAGGGTGTGAAGGGCACTTGTAACAAAACCTTCATGAAGAAAATCCACAGAAAATAACAAATGCTCTAGATGATTTGCTTCTGTGTAAATTTATCTGGAGAATTTTAGGAGCAGTGGAGATAGTTGTGAATACATTTACTTTTTTGAAAGAGGCAGGGTAGGAACTGCTTGTGACTTTATTTCAAAGTTTGAGAGACTATCAGTTGTGAAGCAACAGGGATACATCAAAATATTTGACAAGATAACAGCATGTGCTACTATATAAAAAGCAAAATTTGCAGCATAATAATATTGAAGTAAGAGTTGTCTTGGGTCTAAGAATTCAAAAGGCATGGCATTAGTACCAAAATGCCCTTGGATGCTGTTGGCTATAGAAATTGCCTTCACTGCACTAGCCCAATGGAATGCTGGGCTCAGGTGAGCCTCTGGTTTTGACCTGATGTAGCTGTAGATCATGTAATTTATGTCTGCTGATCCGTAACTGATCCAGCTGAAAGGCAGTAACTCCTAATGTGTACATGCTTCATCTCATGGATCACAAAGTCACAAAAGTATCTTTAAAGCAACAGGGAAAAATCAAAGATCAAACCATGTCCTATGCAGTCCTTTGTGGTTCAATAAATGTTTCCTTTCTTTCAAGATGTCTCTTGAGAAACCTTACAAAATGCTACATCTCTGTCTTCTTCATTAGCAAGCTTATTTCCCTTGCAGCTGATGTTCTATTTTTCATTTCTTATCTCTACACTGGATTGATAAATTATCTAGGTCTCTTTGAAGCCATACTTCTTCCCACTCTGGACTGATTCTCTGACCAGGGGAATTCAAATCAGCAGATGGTAGAGGACACTTAGTTCCCTACAGACCCTCTAGACATTCAGTCAGTTTTCACTGAAGCACATTCAGTCAGTTTTGACTCTAGCCTGAACCTAGAAGTGATAAAATAGTTTCATGAAAAGCATTTATATGATTCTTTTCACTCTGGGAGAGGTGGCAGGGAATCAAGATTATAATTCTGGAGGCAATTTTCCAATTCACTTTTCCTAGTTGAGCTTCCATTCACTTAATTCTTTACTTCAGACATATACTTGTCTGGTATTTTCATCATAAGTGATAATCTGTCTACTTTGCTCCATCTAAGAAACTTCATACAGTTTCTGAAGGAATGATGGGATGATAATGATATTTACACCTCAGACACATTGTTCAAACTAGACCTCAGAATCTGATATGTATGGCAGAGCCATATTCATGCAGATCACTAGTCAAGCCGGATTTAGAAAAGAGGGTGCGGAATTGCCACAGATGCCACCCTTCAATCCACGGGGGTGGGGGTGGGGGTGAAGCACAGCTGGAGTCCCTGGGCCAGTGAAGGACATTGGCCAGTATGGGTAGAGAGCAGGGGCAGGAAAGAGGGACCTGCCCATCATTGCTCTCCTCTTTGGTTGAGTTAGGGACCTGCACAGATGCTCCCTGCAACCCACAGCTGAAGCAGGACTGAGCCAGATTCTGAAACTCCTTCCTGTACCTGGTCCCTGCCTGGCCCCCCGTCTTCCTGGTTAGCTCAAGGGCTCCAACTAGAAAAAGAGTTTGCATGGGGTGCTGGGCTCAGCAGGGAACAACAGCAGTGGAGTCATGTCCCCTCTTCCTGGCCCTGCTCCCTGGCAGCTCCCCCATCCCCATTCGCCACACTAGCTGGGGGTGGAGGCATGGGTGGCTCAGGAACAGGATCTTCTTGGCCAATTTCCTGCTGGGCCAGCCCAAGATGGTGATCCTGAAAAGCCACAGAAACCAGCTCACAGAGGCCAGATCCAATGACACCCTCCAACTCTTCAGTGTCAGAGTCTGGGCACACATATCATTTGGCCCCTTTACTTTGCTACAAAATGTAGACCAGTTTGTGTCATGATGGGCTAATGAGCAGGCCCTCTGCAATGTGGAGCATGGACAACTAATGCTAAATGTGTAACCCCATAAAAAGCATTAGGATTTCAGTCTTTGGCGATATGAGTGTTTTTGCTCCTAGCAAGTGTTTTATGCTGGGATTCCACAGACTTTTGCACTCTTACCTTTTGTTTTTAATATTTTCATAATAAAAATTTTAAAAGCCCCCCAAAAGTCATTATGTTGCCAGAGAAGGTTAATTGTTTTATGGGCTTTCCCACATCACAAGCCACCTTTCTTCCCTCCCTCCGTTCTTCCCTCAGATATGTGATTTATAAATGAAGCCAGTTGTTCACTCCTACCAGAATTTTGAGAGAGAATCCTGAAGAACAAAATTATTGCAAACCATAAGCATCAATACCCCAAAACCAAACTTCTGTAAATGCAGCCCAAAAGTCAAATGGCTTCATTGGGTCGAGAGGCTGACATGAAAAGTGGCCTTCAAAAGGGTGTTATTTGTTGGATGAATAAGAGCTATAGGATAATATTTTAAGCTGGCAAGATGGGATGTGGAGGGAGAAGTTGTTAGTAGCCTTTGTCTCACTCCTCCTCACAACTAATTGGTTAATATATTTCCTTAGTTCTCAGGAGAATGCTAGTAAAGACAAACATTTCCTGTGCTGGCTGAAACACCACAATCTCATGAGAAGACTGTCTGCCAGTTGTGGGATGCGGCTAGCTGATGCGACCCAGAAATACACACTACTTCTTTTTACATTAACAGCAAATACTCTTAACTGCATCCCAGCAGCCCATTTGTGCCATCATTTTGTGCAACCCACAAGGGCTGTAGTCCTTGATAACTGGTTGGCGCCGTCTCCCCTTCCATATTTTTCTTAATTAAAAGCAGGCTGCTGTTTTTTGGCCCTAACTTGTTTTATTTAAATCCAAGTATGAAAAAAAACCAAAGTATTTTGGAATGAAAAGGTGTTTTGTATGCTTATTTACAAACTGTAGGATTTAACGGGCTTTGTGACTTGTCTTATAGAATCAGTGTAATCCAACCACTGGTCTGATTTATGTTTTGAGCCACAGTAAAATAGAAATGTTGAGAAAATCAAAATCCAGCCCAAGTGAAGCTGAGAAAGGATGGAAAAAGAATTTAGGAGGGATAAAAGTGGAAGAAAAGTTAGCCCCAGAGTTTGTACATGCTTTGTGTGTGGGTGGAACAATAGCAAAGAGAACCATGTCATGAGGAGACAGACAGTATTATTGGTATTATGTACTGTCTTTTCTACCTGGCATAGTTCTCATTGATCATTTACAGAGAGTCCAGAACTCTTGTTTAAACCACTGCCTTCTACTTCCTATTCCTCTCTCAGCTACAAGCAATAGAAAAATCACATTACATGGTATCACTTCATTAAAGCACATAAAAACTGGAAACAGGGTGAGATCACTAAAGATGAATATACCTCCTCTGCTCGTGCTTGTAGGGAGGCAGTTAGGCGGGCCAAAGCTACCATGGAGCTGAGGATGGCAACCCAAGTAAAAGACAACAAGAAATTGTTTTTTAGATATATTGGGAGTAAAAGGAAGGCCCAGGAAGGAATAGGACCTCTGCTAAATGGGCAGAAACAATTGGTGACAGACGGGGGGACAAGGCTGAACTCCTCAACGAGTTCTTTGCCTCAGTGTTCCTAAGTGAGGGGCACAACAAGTCTCTCACTGGGGTTGTAGAGAGGCAGCAGCAAGGCACCAGACTTCCATACGTAGATCCTGAGGTGGTGCAGAGTCACTTGGAAGAACTGGATGCCTTTAAGTCGGCAGGCCCGGATGAGCTCCATCCGAGGGTGCTGAAGGCACTGGCCGACATCATTGCAGAGCCACTGGCGGGAATATTCGAACACTCGTGGCGCACGGGCCAAGTCCCAGAGGATTGGAAAAGGACTAACGTGGTCCCCATTTTCAAGAAGGGGAGGAAGGAGGACCCGGGCAACTATAGGCCAGTCAGTCTCACCTCCATCCTTGATAAAGTCTTTGAAAAAATTATCAAGGCTCACATTTGTGAGAGCCCGGCAGGGCAAATTATGCTGAGGGGAAACCAACACGGGTTTGTGGCAGGCAGATCATGCCTGACCAATCTAGTCTCCTTCTATGACCAGGTTACGAAACGCCTGGACACAGGAGGAGGGGTGGATGTCGTATACTTAGACTTCAGGAAGGCCTTCGATACGGTATCCCACCCCATACTGGTGAACAAGCTAAGAGGCTGTGATGTGGATGACTACACAGTCCGGTGCGTGGCGAATTGGCTAGAGGGTTGCACCCAAAGAGTCGTGGTGGATGGGTCGGTCTCAACCTGGAAGGGTGTGGGCAGTGGGGTCCCGCAGATCTCGGTCCTTGGACTGATACTCTTTTAATGTCTTCATCAGTGACTTGGACGAGGGAGTCAAATGTACTCTGTCCAAGTTTGCAGATGACACAAAGCTATGGGGAGAAGTGGACACGCTGGAGGGCAGGGAACAGCTGCAGGCAGACCTGGACAGTTTTGACAAGTGGGCAGAAAACAACAGGATGCAGTTCAACAAGGAGAAATGCAAAGTGCTGCACCTAGGGAGGAAAAATGTCCAGCACACCTACAGCCTAGGGAATGACCTGCTGGGTGGCACAGAGGTGGAAAGGGATCTTGGAGTCCTAGTGGACTCCAAGATGAACATGAGCCGGCAGTGTGACGAAGCCATCAGAAAAGCCAATGGCACTTTATCGTGCATCAGCAGATGCATGACGAATAGGTCCAGGGAGGTGATACTTCCCCTCTATAGGGCTCTGGTCAGACCGCAGTTGGAGTACTGCGTGCAATTCTGGGCACCACACTTCAAGAAGGATGTGGATAACCTGGAGACGGTCCAGAGAAGGGAAACTCGTATGGTCAAGGGCCTGCAACCAAGCCCTATGAGGGGAGACTAGAGAAACTGGACCTTTTCAGCCTCCGCAAGAGAAGGTTGAGAGGCGACCTTGTGGCTGCCTATAAGTTCATCACGGGGGCACAGAAGGGAATTGGTGAGGATTTATTCACCAAGGCGCCCCCGCGGGTTACGAGAAACAATGACCACAAGCTAGCAGGGAGCAGATTAGACTGGACATTAGGAAGAACTTCTTCACAGTTCGAGTGGCCAAGGTCTGGAACGGGCTCCCAAGGGAGGTGGTGCTCTCCCCTACCCTGGGGGTCTTCAAGAGGAGGTTAGATGAGTATCTAGCTGGGATCATCTAGACCCAGCACTCTTTCCTGCTTATGCAGGGGGTTGGACTCGATGATCTATTCAGGTCCCTTCCGACCCTAACATCTATGAAGCTATGAAAGGAACGTTGGAAGTGTCAAATTCAATCAGGGTAGTAACACATCAAGTCCACTCATTTCTCGCAGACAGCAGTCAGTACCTCATGCTTCAGGTGAAAAGGTAAGAAATAATTTAGTGAAGAATTATGTAATCATTTCTTCTACCTCCTCCTTCCCTTCTACCTCATGTGTTTCCTGCTAGGTAGTGTCTGCTTTTTAAGTCCTTATGTTCTTCAAGCTTCTGTCCATCCTCATCTGTTCTGAAATGCTTCATGATCTTGTTTTATACATTTGCACCTTGTTTCTTGGGTCGTCACTTCTTTCTTTTGCCCCTGACTCTCATGGCCTGAACCTTCTTCCCCATATGCTCCTCAGGCTTTCTGGCCATATGACCAGATCATTTCAGTCTAATCTCACTCTGCTTTTCCTTTACTGGTGTTATCTTTGCCTGTTGTTACACGTCATCATTTTTTTACATAATCTTTTCCTTGCTGACTCCACAAATACACCTCACCATCCTCACCTCCATGACTGTCTGCATGGAAAACTGTTGTTTTTTTCATTACCCAAAGCTTCAATCCATATAAGAACAATGATCTTTTCACAATCCTGTAGACTTTATCTGCAGATGAATCGGTCATGTTCCTATCACAGTCTTCCCTTAGTACTAACCACATACTTCCATTTCATCCATACCTTACTTATTTTGTCCTTAACTTGCTACAGAAGGAAGGCATCCAGTTTGGTAGGTGTGTTCTCTTCACTGTTGCCTTAAAATGTGTATGACATGCACTTATTTTTTACCTGCTGATGTGTAGACTGGGCTTTTTCAGGATATGTCTCTTTCTGCCCAAGGCGTGCCCTACCTGTGCTCTGCTTTCTACAGTCAAAGTAACATAATCCTCAAACATCATAACCAGGGAAATTCCTCCAAATACATTTGGAAGTATAGCCTGGAATAGCACAAATAGAAATGGGTTTAACATGACATCTGATAGTGTAAGAGTGATGTAGCCAGGATGGTCCAGAAATGATGCAAGAAGCAAGGATTTCTTAGGGTGGTATCTTTTACTGGACCAGCTACATAGTTGGGATAAAGTTAGACAAACTTTCAAATGCAAGGCATTCTTCCTCAGGTCTCTGATTACAGGAAGCCAGGCACAGCATAGTGAAACACAGTAGGCCTCGCAGCAGGGACTGTGGAGCTTGCAGTGGGGAGAACACGCTGCCCCCACTGCAAGCACTGCATCCCATGTCACTGCAGGGCTGGCATTAGTGGCAACAAGGAGAATGCTGCCACCACTGTGAGCCCAGCAGCTGATGATGCTCACAGTAGGGGCAAAGTTCCCAATGCTGCCTCCACTGCTTGCCCTGAAGGTTACACTGGGTGCAGGGCTCGCAGCGGAGGCAGTACAGGGAATGGTGTCCCTGCATCAAGCCCCACCAAGTCCCATCAGTTGCAGAAATCACAGTGGGAGCAGGTGCCGGGAAAACCCAGGATCATGATCCCAGGCTCCCCCTGCACTGGCAGTAAGGCATGATGGGATCTAATGCATGATCCCATAATCGTGTCTCCTGCCACATAATTAGATCTCATTGCAACTTTACCTTTTCATGTAAAGGGGCCCAAAGACATAAAATCATTAACTGACTCATTGGTGTTCACTGATTTAATGGTTACATCCATGAATAGATTTCTGGCTTGCAAATGACAGCATTTTCTTTTATATATTTCTTTTGTGGATTGCCTGGGAAACCTAGAAGATTGAAAGTCAGACTTGGTTCAATTCTCAAGTGCGAATAAATGCAATGTATTTCTTTGTGTGGGGGAGTTGAAATTTTTAGAAAAGAGATCCACATTTTGACCTGCTAATGGCTGGACATTTCACTTTTCAGCCAAATATAATTTGTTTTCCACTACAGTACTGTGTAACTCAACTTTCCAAGGGATAGTTCTACATGTTAAAACATCACAGCCATGCAGTTCATAGCCTGAACTGTATCTGGAATAAATCATTTTATGCAGAACATCAGAGAAAGTTGAAATGCTTATGCATATCTCAGGGAAGACTTTTTGTGCTAAGAACGCAAATGTATAGTAAATAATCACTTGCAGGCTTTCAAATGTATAGTTTAAAATACGATTGCTCATGACCATTATAGAATAAAGTGAAATGGAAAGTATTCTCCTATCTTTGGCTTACGCATTCATGTTTTTTCTTGAATTTCTTTGCAGCTCTCAGCCAGGCAGCTATGTTCACTCTATAATATTCTACCCAAAGAACATTTAAAATATGCAAGCTTTCATCAGTTTCTCAGCAGTGGTGGTACAGATGATTGCAGATTCCAGGAATAGTCATTAGGGCATTCTTTGTGGAACATAAAAGGGAGCAAACATTTTGGGTGTCTTTTAGCTTAAGAGGTTTAGCTCTCATCAGTGATGATAATAGTATTTTACTTTTTAAATGGGCTTTCTCAAATCTCTTTAGAGGGGTCTGACTGCTCACTGGGAGATATGGTTCAAAATTTAAAAATTCTAAAAGATATATGAGAAACTATTTTGTCTGATTTAGAATAATGATCCCAATTGTACCAACAGGCGCAAAGGAAATCTATTAAATACATTTATCTATGAGCTAAAATATTCCCATTTTCTACAACCTTTTTTATATATTTGAGACAGAAATAGAAACATCCTGGCCTCATTAAAATAAAAAGGAATATTTCCATTGACATCACTGGTGCCAGGAACTTACCCCAGAAACTCAGTAGCATCCAGTGTTAGAAGAGGTAGAAAGTGGTTCAGTGCTTAAGCCTTAAACTTCCACTTGTCTAGCAGAGTATTTCCTGGTTTGCTGGGTAAATTATTTTAAAACTGAGTCCTTGTAAAAAATATACGTCCTGTTCCCACAGAACCCAGAATAATTAATGGGATACAGCATGTAGAACCCATTTTCTAAAGGCAGCATCAAGAGGCTCTGAATCAAGGCCGTTAACCTGGTCCCACTAAAGTCAAGTATGAAAATGCTATTGACTTCTATGGTAGTAGAACTGGGTTAGTAGAAGTCTGGAGCTCATAAAAATACATAAAGAGATACACATGTGTATAGCTAGAATTAATGAGAGATGTTATAGAGATAGCTTTTCAGTATTAGTTGCATGATTATGTTTTGAATTTCCTCCATTCCAATTTTATGTCCAGGTGTCCAGTGTCTCTCACCCAGAGGCAGTACCAGCCTCTTCCAGGTGGGGGGCCGGGCCGGGAAGCTCCACCTCTCCCAGCACTGCTGCCACCTGCCCACCACGTGCCGCTGAGCCCGCCCCACTCCCGCCTGTTCCAAGCCCAGCCCCAGCCCAGCCCCCCCCACTGGGAAGAGGCTGGCACCGCCCCTGCCAGGAGTGCTGCACCTTTGCAGGCTTACCTGCGCAGGGCGGGTGGGTGGGTGGGCAGGTAGTGGCACTGGGAAGGGTGGCTATGGAGGGGGCTGAGGTGAATTTTGGGGTTGCTATAGCTCCCCCCAAACCCTCCACAGCACCACCACTGCTTTCACCATTGCAGATCCAGTGTTCCTTTCTCCTTTCTTACCCCTAAGCTATGTCTACGTACATCTGATGAAGTAGGTTCTTACCTATGAAAGCTAGTGCTTTTCTGAACTAGTTAGTCTCTATGAGTGTTTATACATGTGCTCTGAGAGTGGGGTGGGGAAGGGGCACTTCAATTAGAGAGGCTCTGAAAGCTACTCTATTTAAAGCACCTGAAGCATCAGGTGTACCAGCGTCTCATGCTGAAAAATGGCAGTGGGGCACTGTAACTAAAACTAATTCAATGAGCTTTAGTTAAAGCGCCCCTTCTGCCATTTTTCAGTGCAGAGATGCTGATACATGTGATGCTGGAGTCTGATGGAGTGTGCTAATTACCACGCTCCAGCAGACTCAATTAATTAAGTCTGCTCCAGCACTCTGCAATTACAGCATATTGGAGCCGCCTCACTGCACGTGTATAGGCAGCCTGCTGTATCTTTTGTCTACTTCAAAAACAGGTTCAAGCTACATGTTTCATCACCACGGGCAATTACTCTTTGGAAAAGACTGCTTTCTGATGACACTTTATGCTCCTTGGTGTACATCACTGTCAGTTCCAGTCAGGCCCCAGATACTCTCCATCATTCTGCAAAACAAACTCCCAGGCTGTCTCCCTTGCAGTCTACTTCTTCAAATCTCTCCTTAAGAATACATCTTTTGACAGGCATCTAAGGACTGCACGTGCCCCCCTTTGAATTCCATGGGAGTCTTGTCATTTGCTTCAGTGGGATCAAGATTACACTCAGTCCTCATCTCCCCCCCCACGCCTCCCGCCCCCCTCCCCTTGAAAGCAAGTATCCAGGAAAATAAAAAATAAAAAAGAACAAGGAAAAAATATTCCACACTATGAAAACTCCCTAACTAATGGGGTTACTCACCTAAATATTAAATCAGAAACAGATTCTCCAGTAAGTTTTTGGCATTCTTGAAAAAGGATGCTGAGAGGGCTGATAAGGAGGAAAGAAAGTTGATGAATACTGTACCTGGAAAGGTGACTGTCCCTTCCCACCATCTCAGCATACCATGAAAGGTGTGGTTACCTGTGATGGGCATTTAAAAAAGCCCAGTTTAAAGACAGAAAGCTCTCGGGTACAGATGCCTTAAAGGGTCTAAAATTGGGTCTTTTTTGGTTGTAGCCGTGTTGGTCTAAGGACATAGGCAGGCAAGGTCCTTTGAGTAGATGTGATATCTTTTATTAGATCAACTGAGTAGTTGGAAAAAAAGGTTCTTAGCAAGTTTTCTGGTGCAATCACCCTTCTTCAGGCATAGGAAGTCTCTGCTGTTCAGAACATCCCTTGATGGTTCACTGCAGGCACTGCCCTTGCTATGGTACAACATGCAAGCAGGAGGAGCAATTCTTCTACTTCATTCAACAATGGAAAGATCTTGTGTTGAGTACTGTGTCTAGTTTTGGGCACTGCACTTCCAAAAGAAATGGACAGATTGGAAAGAGGCCTAAAGAGAAGAACAAACATTATTAGAAATCTAAAGAATAGATGCATGAGGAACGGTCATAAGAACTGAAATTATTTAGCCGAGAGAAGAGAAGACTGAGAAGGGATTTGATACTAGCCTTCACATACATATGAGTTCTCATAAAGATGATGGTTCTTGACTATTCTCTGTATCCACAATGCATGGGTCAAGAAACAAACCTTCCAAAAGGGAATCCTGGTTAGAAATTGGGAAGAATTTTGCAGCTTGAGGGTAGCCAAGCAGTGGAATGGATTAACCAGAGCAGTTATGAAATCTCTACCCTTGGAAGATTTTACAAATAAGTTAGAACAACATTTGACTGGGATGGTTTAGACTAGGATGATCCTGCCTTGAACAGGGGTTTGGCCTAGATGACTTCCTGATTTCCCTTCCAAACCTAATTTTCTATCATTCTGCAAAAAAAACCTACAACAAAATATATTTAATTTTCAGGGAAGGAATTCCAGGTAAAAGGATTCAAGAGGAGAAATTACATCTAGTATGATGTAACCTCTCTCTGTATGGAGCTCAAAAGTACACTGGTTTAAAGTGTCTCTTCCAGGAAAATATCCAGTATTGATCTGAAGACATCAAATAGTGGACATTGCGCCATTGCCTCACTTCCAATTTGTCTGGCTTTAGCTTCTAGCCATAGATTCTTGTCATTTCTCTTTGTGTTAGGTTGAAACAACCTTTAGTATTCAGTATTTCCCATTACTAGCTTCACTTTTTCTGTGTCTGTATTCTTGCTATGATTTCTTTTGTTCCCAACATACTTTTAAAAAGCCCTTATTTTTGTCCTGAATTACTTTGCTACCAGTCACAAATTATTCCTCTCTCCCTAGCCCCGCTGATGCTATTTATTTACCCTCTTTCTCCACTTAAGTACTGCTTCATTTATTTCTAATCACTGCCTTTACTTCACCAGCGAACCAGGCTTTGAAATGAACCTATTTCTTGGTGTTGATTATACTCCATTGTTTTGGTAGTCCCATTGCCTGCTCCAGCTAGTCTGCAACTGAGAAAATCTCCCTACATCAGAAATGAAGGCCATCCTATTTATGTATTGGTATGTGGCCCAGTATTCTTGAAAACCAAAACCTTCTGCAATTACATAGCTAATGATTTGTTTCCAATATTTTTTTCCATTGCCTTCTCAGCCCTGGAACCAAATGATCTTTGAGATCATTCAGTAGGTTATAAGTAGATCTTGGAATCATCAGCTATTAAGTTAAACTGAAAGAACAAAATCGGAAAGGGGAAAGTTAAGTAACCCCCAAATGAAAACCATCTCTTATTAATCTGTCCATTTTCACTGCAGTCTGCAAACTGTGGTTTTATGAGTCATAAAAGTTACTGTGAATTTTAAGAAATTTGCCTGATAAAACCACGGTTTTCTAAAAATGTGTGGAGGCGAAACTACTATGAATGAAAAATGGAAATAGATTGCTGATTTGAAAAATATGCCAGTTGAGGGAGTTTGTTTTCACCACTTCGGCTCTTTTGAAAATGACCAATTTTAAAATAACTTTTTCTTAGTGCATTCATGACCAGAGGGATGGCAAAGATTTTGGAGTTAGCGTCCCTCCCTGCTTTTGGCTTGAACCAGCTTTTGGCTTGAACCAGACAACCATGTCTTCTATCTTCGAAAATGATTGATATATTTACAGGTCTTTCAGAAGATTATAAAACCACAAGAGTACTATGGTAAGAGATGGAAAGTGTAACTTCCATCTGAGGCTTAAAGTCAGCACAGTTTCTAATGACTTGGCCAGAAAGAGACCCCCATTTAGCTCACCTTGGGGGAGACTTCTTGACTCAGATCAGGGGCATCCCTAACCAAATGTTTGCACGGGTGTATGTTGTAGCTGTGTTGGTCTAAGGACATAGGCAGACAACATATTCTTTTTTAGACCAACTCAAATAGTTGGAAAAATTGTTCTTTGCAAGCTTTTGGGTACAAATACCCTTTGTCAGGCAGTTGGTGTCTGCAGTTGGTCTGTGCTCTTTCTGGATGGAGGAGTGGATAATCCAGAGACCAGTAGGTATGCAAGAAAGCCTGTCAGTTAAAATGTCAATTAAGGTAGTCAATGGGGGGCGGGGGGGGGGGGGAGGGGAGGAATGAATGTATCTGGTAAAAAGTGGATGTTTGCAGGCACTCTTGACCAAAGATGGTTAGTCCCTCCCAAATGTGGTGGTGACAATTGGATGGGCTGTGTCTGACCTTTATACAGGTACACAGTGCTAGTGAGGAGAAAATATCCCACTGCTTTTCTAGACTGTATAAAAGCTTGTGTAACTGAAATCAGACTCTACCTCCATGAGCCTGTGGAATAGAAATGAAACTATAATAAGGACAATAAATTAATTATCTTCTCCATTGACCAATTTTAGCTGTAATCTTGGAAAAGACTAGGATTAGACTTGCTTGTGAGATGTTGGAATTTTTGCTTCCAGGTGAGCTGGAATTATGGCATCCTAGAGTTCTAATACTTGACTTACAGTTCCAACAAAGAGGTGAGTTCACAAGGGGTACCTGAACTTTGGTTGTGCTCGAATGTGTTGCTGACCTTAAAAGCTGTTCTGTAGTAATTTGTACACCAGGAATCCTATCTTTGTCCTATCTGTTTAAAATCAAGTTGTGATTTAAGGGTTTATTTTGATTTTTTTGTTTCATTCTGAGGGAATGCTGTCCATGCTGTCACCAGTATTATCCTACCCATAGAGGCAGAGACAAAAAGAGATTTATTTTCATAATATGAGTGCATTATTGAACAAACATAATTGATTGAGATTCCCTGGGATATTGGAGGGAGCAATTTAAAGCTCTCTGCCAGCTTTACAGGACTGGGGATAAAATGCAGTCTTATTGGAGCAATACACAAAGAAAACGTGATTCAAAAACTATGATTTAAAGAGAAGTTAAACATGGTATCTAATTACTTAGGTTGTCTGAGATCTAGAAGTGAAAGACCTTGCACTTCATGTTTAATCATACTATGTAAACCTGGGGAACTCTGAAAAAGGCCTGCTTATCCATTAACCTGTAATGTACACAAGTTTTATCTATTGATCTACTAACTACAGGAAACCAGTCTTAGCAGTAGACAGGTCTGAACTTCTGTGCTGTGAATTTGGCTTGTGGAATCTAAAGACCTACAGTGATACTATGCAATATGGAAAATATGTATTATTTCAGTAAAAATTGACATGTGTGGCTGATTAGGGTTATTGGCATTTGAAAGAGAAACAAGGCTTGGCTCCAGTACTGGATGTGGTTCCTTTTCTAGCTGTACACTAATACTACAGGGGATTTTTTCTTTAAGAGTTCAAAAAAATTTCTAGCAATTATATCAGTTTAAAAGTATGAAGCCAGTAAGTATAGCACAAATCTTTTCTTGCAAACAAATTAGTTTTTTAATAGAAAAAATAAATGGGAATAGGATTACACCTTGATCCTTCTAATACATAAGCACATGCTAAAATTTATTCACATCATAACTTCCATGGAAGAAAATGATTATTCAGATAGGGCTTGATCAAAAGCTAACTGAAGCGAATGAGGGACTTTTCTTAGATTTTTCCTATAGACTTCCAGCTTACAGTCAGGTTATCCACAGGTTTAAGAGTATGCAAGGTTGGGGCCTTGGTTATTTATTTATTTTAGCCTTTTGTTAAGGTTATGACGTATGATTATCTCCATCTTTGAAAGATATTGAAAGCAGGCTGAGAAGAATGAATGCTACAAGGGGAAACCTAGATGACTACATCACCAGCAACTGCTACCAAGTCCCAGTGACCAGAACAACAATTCTAATATTATAAAAGCCTACGTCTGTCTGTCCCTCCATAATGCATTATTCACGCTCTGATTGGCTGACAAACAGCCAATCAGAGCACAAAGAAGTGTTCTGACAGAAGGCAGTCTGCTGCCATGATGGTGGGGACACAGGGAATGGAATGGATGGAAGCGGGGGGTGAGGCCAGCAGGACTGGCCTGGTCCCTACCACCCTGTTCCCTGCAGGTAACATGGGAGGGGGGAGTGGGCCTGGGTCCAACGTGGGGGGAGAGGAGTGCACCCAGGCCCAATGCAAGGGTGGGGGGAGTGGGCCTAGATCCCAAGGAGAAGGAGGGAAGGGGGAATGGGCCCAGATGGGGGGGGGGGGGGCAGCCCAGGGCTCCATCCCCACACGTTCCCCCCCACCTCACACTGTCATTCTTGACAGGCAGTTGGCTAGTACTTAATATAAGGACTTGAAAGAAGGGAAAGAATGAATTAAAAATGAATAATCCTAAGGCCATGATTATGCACAGTTATCCAAAAACAAGGAATATTGGGGTAAGTGTGTACCAATTAGAAGTTGCCTTGGAAGAAAGTCCTTTGTTTTGTAGGTGAATTATTTTAGATTGGACATGGTGTAAAGTGTCCTGAGTGAGAGCAGACTTAATCAGAATGACCACATAATACAATCCCAGCTTTTATTTTTCTTTATCTTAGGGCAAGTAGGGGTGGGGTGCACTGTCCTTCTCAGGCCATTTATTACACACGAACAATGTACAGCTATGAATGTAGTTAAAGCACTGAGATAACTTACAGTAGCAAGTTGTTGATAGCACAGACACTTACCCACTTTTCATATGTCTAGACCTATACATCTAGCCAGTCAGCTTCTATTTATCATTATTATTGCAGAAATAATGATTGCTCTCATAGATTTATGCCAGTAGTCGTTCCAGGAACAAAAGGTTATTTACTTGTCTTAGCTAACCAATTAAAGATTCAGAGCTAGCAGAAATGTTGCTTGTTCCAAAGAAGAAAACAAATTATGATATAGCTGATTTGGTCCAAAATGGGACAAAATTTGGTCCAAGGGATACATCTACATGTTTACCTTGAAAGTAGGAAGGTATTTTTCCAATGTTCATCCATGCATAGCCAAAATGAGGCAAAACTTTTTAAAGCTTATGGGAAAAGTTTATTTTATCCCACTGCTATCCTCCCCTCCTCATTTTTTAATACCAAAGGTCCCTTCCGATATGGACTCAAGATTACTAGGTGTTTCATGTTTGTTTGCTACTATTTTTTGTGAAACACAATTGAGCAAATGGTAATTATCATTTGAAAGTATATTTTATAAAAACAAATCTGATAAAAATGCATCTCAATATTAGGAAAGTTTGTTTGGCGGGGTTTTTTTTTTTGATCCTTCAATCATTAATATACAGTAAATAACTCACATTAACTTTGATCTTGCTTGTTTGTTTGTTACATTTAATTAATTGCGGGGAAGGGATTCTTAATTGATGGTCAAGTTCAGGCCAGATAGATGCTCTGTAAGCAAACCTTTTTATTTGGTGTAAAGACAAGACCTCAATTATAAGAGGTCCAAAAGTACATCTCTATGTAAAATATGCTAAGACAAATTGTGACCTTGCATATGCAGTTTATTGAGAATCATATGTCATATGCCAATCCTGCAGCTCCAGAAACTGGAACAAGAAGCAAGGGGGAGTTTCCACTTATATATAGAAAATCATAGGGGTTAGAGTCATAAGCCAAGAGGCCAAAGGGAGGTAAAAGGTAAAGAAACATCAGCAGTGTGGTAACATACACTCAGCACCTTAGTTTTCCCCCCACATTCTGGAAGTGCCCCCAAACAAGCCTGTAGTCCTTAAAGTACTCATGCAGCAGCCTGCAGCTGCCCCCAAGTCCAAGCACATCTCCTTCAGTCCAGAGTCCCAGCTAGCAGAGCCAGTGTGATCTCCAGCTCCACTGTGCACTTCTATGTGTAGTGTCGATCAGATTCCAAGTCAGCATTGCCAGGTTTTAAATATGAAATGATCATATTGGAAGCTCAACATTATCATATTTGCTGAAAAACTATTGCACCCTGAAACAATATGAAAATATGTATGCAGATAAGTCTTCTTATATCTTTTATATTGCTCACTGTAACTCAGCAGTGAGTGAGTGAGAACTGGGTCATCAAAGTTGAAGGATGTCCTTATTTCGAGACAAGTAGTCATTAAGAAAGTGTTGAGAGCCAACTTAGCCATGTGGGAGTGCATCCACTGCAAGGAACTGCACAAAGAGCACAGGGACCTAATTGGCTTATAGCTCACTGAGGTCTCCTGGTGCGGGCCTGGAGACACAGAGAGGGGCAGTTGGGGAGACCTAGATGCCCGTGGCCCAACTGGTATGGGGCCACTGAGACAATAGAGCACCTCCTGTGGCTCTGCACCTGCATCAAGGAGGTATGGAAGAGGGTACAGCAGCTTTGTGAAGCAATGACCGGCATCAGCCGGCTAACCAGCTAGGTCGTGCTGTATGGGCACCTCACCAAAAACCAGAGGAGCCCCTTGCTCCAATTTGACCAGTTTGCATCCTGTGTCAGGAGTGCTGTGTGGAAGGCCAGGAACCTGCTCCTCTACAGACAAACAGACATAGATGTAGTGGGCTGCGTGAAGATAGCGTTAAGCGAACTCTAGACCTACCATCAGAAATTGGTAGCAGAGGATGGAGAAGATGCAGCGAATGCCATCAGGCACAGGGACACATGGCACAGGACCATACAACCCCTGCCAAGGAAAGAAGAGAGCGACGGAAGCGGAGAAGAGGACCAGATGAGTGGGACAGAGGACAGTGACAGTAACAACAGTAGCAGCAGTGGGTCCTCCAGTGGAAGCTGGAGTGACAATGACAAAGAGACCAGTTGAGCTGAGTACCTGACCCTGGAAATGGGGCATGAGTGGACACGAAGGGAGGGCCGGTCGGAGAGACCAGAAAGGACTGTGTGTATTTTGTGTGTTTTGCGCGTCGTTTGCAGACATTTTAATGGGCATGGGTGGCCAGCAGGCCTCTGTATGGTGCATGGGTGTGTTTTTTTTTTTCTGTAACTGGATCAGTTTAGATATACATAACCATATATATAGAGAGAAATATATTTTTATAAAAAAAAAAAAAAGAGCAAATTTAGCAGAGGAGGCCAAATGGACACCCGTGTGCTTCTCAGACCACTCCCTCCTCACCCTCCAGGCCAACCTGGAGGGACAGCTGGAAAGAGTCAGAGGAGTGTGGAAGCTGAACACCAGCCTCTTTGAAGATGAGCAGATCAGACGCAGATACAGGGAATACTACACGAGCTGGCGGACCCTTCAGGAGCTGTACCAGAACCAGACTGAGTGGTGGGCCAGCATCAAAGAGAGGACCAGGGGCTTTTTCCAGAGAATGGGCAAGTGGCGGGCCCTTTTCCACCAGAAGCGGCATGAGTACCTGGCCTGTAAGTTATAGGACCTGCACAGGCAGGCGGTGTTGGGGCAGGATGCGAGGGAGGCCATGCGGGAGGTGAAGGCCTAACTCAGTTCCTAGTACCAGGAGGAGACCAGGAAAAAGATCTTCCAGGCCAGGGCTCCTTGGGTGAAGGAGGGGGAGGAGTGGGCTGCTTACTTCTCCAGGCTGAAGAAGAGCAAGGGGGAGGTCATGACGTGCCTGAAAGATGGAGGGGGAGTGGAGCACTGGTTGAGGGATGGCATGCTAGCCACAGCAGCTGCTTTCTACCAGGAGTTCTATGCCAAGAAGTTGGTGGACCCAGGGGCCACACAGCTGTGCCTGCAAAGCCTCAACCAGGCCCTCAGAGAGGAAGAGCAGTGACAGCTAGAGGAGGACTGGGTGCTGGAGGAGCTCAAGAGAACACTTCAGAATTTCAAGAATGGTAGGACTCCTGGGTCGGATGGCCTGCCCAAGGATTTCTACCTGACCTTCTAGGACCTGGTGGGGCCGGACCTGCTGGAGCTCTTTCAAGAACACCTGCAAGAGGGCCGGCTAGGAGTGGGGATGGAACGGGGCCTCGTGACCCTCCTATATAAGCCCAAGAAGGGTGGTTGTGCCTAAAGGAAATGATCCTTTGGGCACAAAGCAAGACGATCCCCGAGCGAGGCAAAAAAGGGAAAGGGGCCAGGAGGCTTCCATGGCTGACCAGAGAAATCCAGGGCAGCCTAAGGGCCAAAAGGGGAGCACATAAAAAATGGAAACAGGGTGAGATCACTAAAGATGAATATACCTCCTCTGCTCGTGCTTGTAGGGAGGCAGTTAGGCGGGCCAAAGCTACCATGGAGCTGAGGATGGCAACCCAAGTAAAAGACAACAAGAAATTGTTTTTTAGATATATTGGGAGTAAAAGGAAGGCCCAGGAAGGAATAGGACCACTGCTAAATGGGCAGAAACAATTGGTGACAGATAAGGGGGACAAGGCTGAACTCCTCAACGAGTTCTTTGCCTCAGTGTTCCTAAGTGAGGGGCACGACAAGTCTCTCACTGGGGTTGTAGAGAGGCAGCAGCAAGGTGCCAGACTTCCATACGCAGATCCTGAGGTGGTGCAGAGTCATTTGGAAGAACTGGATGCCTTTAAATCGGCAGGCCCGGATGGGCTCCATCCGAGGGTGCTGAAGGTACTGGCCGGCATCATTGCAGAGTCACTGGCAGGAATATTCGAACGCTCGTGGCGCACGGGCCAAGTCCTGGAGGACTGGAAAAGGGCTAATGTGGTCCCCATTTTCAAGAAGGGGAGGAAGGAGGACCCGGGCAACTATAGGCCAGTCAGTCTCACCTCCATCCTTGATAAAGTCTTTGAAAAAATTATCAAGGCTCACATTTGTGAGAGCCCGGCAGGACAAATTATGCTGAGGGGAAACCAGCACGGGTTTGTGGCGGGCAGATCGTGCCTGACCAATCTAGTCTCTTTCTATGACCAGGTTACGAAACGCCTGGACACAGGAGGAGGGGTGGATGTCGTATACTTAGACTTCAGGAAGGCCTTCGATACGGTATCCCACCCCATACTGGTGAACAAGCTAAGAGGCTGTGATGTGGATGACTGCACAGTCCGGTGGGTGGCAAATTGGCTAGAGGGTCACACCCAAACAGTCGTGGTGGATGGGTCGGTCTCGACCTGGAAGGGTGTGGTCAGTGGGGTCCCGCAGGGCTCGGTCCTTGGACCGATACTCTTTAATGTCTTCATCAGTGACTTGGACGAGGGAGTCAAATGTACTCTGTCCAAGTTTGCAGATGACACAAAGCTATGGGGAGAAGTGGACACGTCAGAGGGCAGGGAACAGCTGCAGGCAGACCTGGATAGGTTGGAGAAGTGGGCAGAAAACAATAGGATGTAGTTCAACAAGGAGAAATGCAAAGTGCTGCACCTAGGGAGGAAAAATGTCCAGCACACCTACAGCCTAGGGAATGACCTGCTGGGCGGCACAGAGGTGGAAAGGGATCTTGGAGTCCTAGTGGACTCCAAGATGAACAGGAGCCAGCAGTGTGACAAAGCCATCAGAAAAGCCAATGGCACTTTATCGTGCATCAGCAGATTCATGACGAATAGGTCCAGGGAGGTGATACTTCCCCTCTATAGAGCGCTGGTCAGACCGCAGTTGGAGTACTGCGTGCAATTCTGGGCGCCACACTTCAAGAAGGATGCGGATAACCTGGAGAGGGTCCAGAGAAGGGCAACTCGTATGGTCAAGGGCCTGCAGACCAAGCCCTACGAGGAGAGACTAGAGAAACTGGACCTTTTCAGCCTCCGCAAGAGAAGGTTAAGAGGCGACCTTGTGGCTGCCTTTAAGTTCATCACGGGGGCACAGAAGGGAATTGGTGAGTATTTATTCACCAAGGCGCCCCCGGGGGTTACAAGAAATAATGGCCACAATCTAGCAGAGAGCAGATTTAGATTGGACATTAGGAAGAACTTCTTCACAGTTCGAGTGGCCAAGGTCTGGAACGGGCTCCCAAGGGAGGTGGTGCTCTCCCCTACCCTGGGGGTCTTCAAGAGGAGGTTAGATGAGTATCTAGCTGGGATCATCTAGACCCAGCACTCTTTCCTGCTTATGCAGGGGGTTGGACTCGATGATCTATTGAGGTCCCTTCCGACCCTAACATCTATGAATCTATGAATCTATGAATCTATAAGAAGCATCCAAGGGAGGAGCTGAATAACTGGAGGCTGATCACCCTCCTGAACTTTGACTATAAGCTACTGGCCAAAGTCTTGGCTGAGTGATTTAAATCTGTTCTAGGCACAGTCATCCATGAGGATCAGTCATGTGGGGTCCCCGGGAGATAGATCCACAGAGCCCTGGTGCAGCTGAGAGATGTGCTGCAGCTGGAGAGGGAGAGGAGGCAGAGCATCGCTGTCCTAAACCTGGACCTGGAGAAGACCTATGGTAGAGTGTCCCATTGACCTTCATCAGATGGATCAGGACCCTCTACACGGAAGTGAGCAGCGAAGTACAAATCAATGGTTTCCTGAGCGCATGGATTGCAGTGAAGTCAGGGATCTGACAGTGCTGCCCACTCTCCCTGATCCTGTTCATCTGTGCCATTTAGCCACTGGCCCAGTGCCTGAGGCAGGACCCAAGGATATGCAGAGTCCACATTCCGGGAAGCAGCAACCCAGAGGCCAAGGTCCTGGACTACATGGACAATCTAAACATCCTGTACTGGAACAGGGGGTCGGTCAAGAGAGCCCTGGCAAACACACAAGTGTACTAGGTGGCAGTGGGGGCCAAGCTGAACATAAACAAGAGCACCTGCCTGGCCATGGGTGAGATCAGGGACCTGGAATCCCTGTGGGGGGGTCTCTGTTCCCTGTGAGGGGGGTCAGGATCCTGGGGATAGATTTTGACCCAGAACTGAGTGGTAGAATAGCATGGGAGAATATGGAGGCCAAGGCAAAACAGAAACTGGGGCTGTGGCACTTGTGTTCCCTCTCCATGGGGAGGCGTGTCGCACTCATGAAGGCGGTGTTGTTGCCGGTGCTTCTGTACACCGCACTGGTCTTCCACCCTTATGAGCGTGTTGCCCACAGGATACAGAGGGCTGTGTGCATCTTCTGGGTCTCCAGATGGGAAAAGTTCACCCAGAAGATTCTGTACAAGGAAAAGAGGGCTGGGGGCAGGGGCATGCCAGATATCCTCCTGTTCCTATGGGCCAAGTATACGAACATGATCTGCAAGCTGGCGACGGAGGCAGATACCAAAACCGCTTGTCTCTTGAGGTACTTTGCAGGGCACATCCTAAGACACTGGGTGGTTTTCACCCCAACAAACCATAGGCTGTAGATCGGAACCCTGCCATGGTTCTACAACACCCCGAATCAATGCTGCAACATGTATGGCCTTCAGAACATGGGCCTGGTGACCATGAAAAGCTACAGGAAGATCCAAGAGATGGTGAGACTAAGGGACACCATGTCACCCGTGGATCTGCTCCTGTGCGACGCATGCCAAGCTGTGTGGGAATGCACCCACTGCAAGAAGCTGTGCAAAGATCACAGGGACCTGAATTGGCGCATAGCTCACCGCGCTCTCCTGGTGAGGGCCTGGAGACATAGAGAAGGGGAGTTGGGGAGACCCAGCTGCCCATGGCCTAACTGCCATTGGGCCACTGAGACAATAGAGCACCTCCTGTGGCTCTGTACCTGCACCAAGGAGGTATGGAAAAGGGTAAAGCAGCTCTGCGAGGTAGTGACTGGCGTCAGCTGGCTAACCAGTGAGGCCATGCTATACAGGCACCTCTCCAAACACCAGGGGAGCCCATCACTCCATTTTGACCAGTTTGCATCCTGTGTCAGGAGTGCCTTGTGGAAGGCCAGGAATCTCGTCTTGTACAGACAAATGGACATAGAAGTAGTGGGCTGCATGAAGATGGCGCTGAGTGAACTCCGGACCTACTACCAGAGATCGGTAGCAGAGGACGGAGAGGATGCAGCAAAGGCCACCTGGCACAGAGACACATTGCACAGGACCATACAACCCCCGTGGGTATGGGTGGCCAGTGGACCTTTGGACTGGTGTGTGGGTGTGTGGATGCACGAATGCGGTTTTCTGTAACAGGATAGGTTTAATCCTTTTGGGATGTAAGAGGTTAGACAGTAGATATATATAACCTTATACAGAGAGAAAAATATATTTTTACAAACCGCCCCCCCGCCCCCCCCCCCAAAAAAACTAGCAAACTTAAAAGTCAGTTAAGACTTTCTAAGAGTGATTTGAGGTTTATATTTGCTATGTCAATTAGCTGCCTCAAAAATTATTTTGCACTTTGAATATTTTTTACTGATATTGATTGTACATTGTACAAGGATTGAAACTATTGTACAAATACAATAATTATTGTATACCTGGCAATGCTGTTCCAAGTGTATGCTGCTCTCTCTTTCCCTTACCCCAGTCTCAAACTTCTTTTTCTCTTGCCCCCTCAGCCTTTGGAGATTTCTGGGACTTGTAGTCCAAATTAACAGTCAGCATGGTTCTACAGACTGCCACCTGGTTCCCCTTGCTGTTACATGCATTATATTCACATTACAGTTGTTTCATCTCATTTTTGGCCTGTTCCATCTGTGTGCTGTGTCTGCTGTAACCTGCTAGTTTGCCAAACAAAAAATTCCTATGTCTTAAAGTAGTGCTGGAATAGGACAGTGTTGGGCTGCAATGCAGCCCTAGGACCAGATGTTCAGTTCTGAAGTCTGTTAGATATTTCTGTCATTCCTAGTTAGACATGTAGTGGAAAGTCTGATGTGCTGATATTTGTAGAATTACCTGTATTTTTGCTTAATTTAGAAGAGAATACCATCTCCTCTTCCACTGGTGCAGCTACCTTGGAAATGGCAGGTTTCCACATCTCCTTTACATTAAATATAATGGAAAACATCTTCCAAACTTCTCTGAGATCAGTGCCTGGCTGAAAATAAAATCACGTGAGATTGTGGTGATCCTGGTGGGGAAAGACATTTCTGAAGAATTCTTCTCTGACACCACCCCATCCATCTCGCATTTGCCATCAAATGAGCGAATTAATTATTTGGCCCAGTGCTAAAACAAAAGACCTACCCTTGTCATGAAACTTTTGACCCCACGCATGTTTAGCTGTTACAGTGGAAACGGTGACAATGTGATACTTTTATAACAGAATATGAAGCCAGAACAAAATAGAAAATTATGCTTTTTCTATACAAGTTTTAGAAATCCATAAGTTTCATGAATTCCATTCTATGAAATAAAATCTATAATTGAATTGATGTATTGATTAGAGTTGCTGGATAATTTTCTGTCAAAACAGTTTTCTACTGTAAAAATCTTATCTGATGGAATTGAAACATTCTGTAATAATGTGCCAAATATTTCAATGGCAGTTACAAAACCCAAGCAAGCAAACACAGAAGCATTAACTCAAGATCTGCTTAAGTCACGGCTTCATGATTTTTGCAGAAACTGTGAAAAACGGTGGTTTCACTGCAAAAAAATGATATTTCCCGTGCTTTTGTGCAGAATTTCCGCCCCCCCCCCCATTAAAGTTTACTGGAATTAAAGATAACAAAGAAAGAACAGTAATCCCTGAAGCCATAGAGCATGTGGTTTGAGAGACAGCTACTGAGTAAAACAGTTAGAAGTAGGGTGGTCCAGGGAGCAAGACAAAAAATCCCACTTCAGTCCTTCCTATATAAGTTAGTGGGGGGAGTTTTCTTTTCTTTCCTCCTGCACAGAAAATCAAATACCTGACTTTTCATTCTGATTTGGGATAACATTTTTTTCAAATTGAACATTTTTCACAGAAAAACAATTGCTTTTGGTCAGCTGTGACTGACTTGGCCATATGCTGAAAGTGGATAATGGCCATATATACCCAAGGATCTCTTGTATGGATAGCTCTTTACAGGAAGAAGATCACACAGGTGTGCTTATCTCCAGTTCAAAGATACTTGCAAGGGAGATATAAAGGCAATGAGCATTGAGCTAAATGACTGGGAGAAAATTGTTAAAGATCAAAGCACTTGGAAATAGTCTGTTAAGCATGGAATGAAGGCTTTTGAGGAAAGAAGAACCTAAAATACAGAGGGAAAAGAAACCTTAGGAAGAATCCTGTACCACACTGAGGATTGTTCAGTACAAACTTCCCATGTTATAAGTGCAGAAGCAACTAGCACTCAAGAATTGGGCTCTACAACCACACCTGCAGATGTTCAGTATGCAGATGCCTCACTCTGGCAATCCTATTGTCTTGCAAGACAGAGAGATGCCTAACTACAATATAAAAATTAACCTTGCTTCTGTAAAATGAATGGAGGAATAAATTACATTGTCCTAATTTTCTCCTATAAATAGCTTTATACTATGTTAGAGTCATATTTAATGGCAAAATACAGATTGACAATGAAATAGAATAAAGGTGGAATTTAACCACATAAATTCCAACAGGATAAGTTCCATCAGTTTGGCACTGCTCATCATGTCAGACAACAAGTCACTAGACAACAGCTACAATCCAGTTCTAACTCCTAGGTCAGCACTTGGCAGCCTTTTTATTGGTGCAAGCTGGAGTTTGTGACCTGGCTATGGCTGTGGGATGGAAGTCTCCACCCTCTGGGGCATCGACCTGCCTATACCTGCTCACTTTCAGTGCAGATTCCTGATCCCTCTGAAGTGAGGGAAATGCAGGTATTGTGGAGCAACATAGAAGCACTGAACATGGGGTGGGTGACACGGTGCAGCTCTGTGGCACTGATCTCCCAAGGTGGATCAGACTTCAGGGATCCAGATAGTATGTTTTTGGATCCAGCCTGTAAATGATACATAGGTTGCCAACCTCTGATCTAGGTACTTATCCCATGCCTAAATCCTGTTGTAATCCAGACTGTTGTTGGAGAGACACCAAAACCCCAGACACTGAAAACCAACAGTATTCACTGAAAACTAACATTAAGCTCAACTGAAAAACACAAAGGGCAGGTGAAAATCACCACTACCAAAATATCTCTGTTCCTGATCTGACCCCTGCTAAAAACTCTTTAAAAGCACCATATTCTTGGAACATTATACACCATCAAAACATACAAAGGAGTTGTCCTGAAGTTCCAGAGGACAATTACCTTCTATTTGGGTCAGAATTAATCGTCAACCTTAGTTTATAGCTTAGTCTTCTTTGGTTGGTTGGTTTGAATTTATTAGAATCATATCCTTTCTTTACACATGAAGAAAGCATAAGCCTCTATCTATCTATATCCTGTGGTTCTCTGGACTTCCCATCATAACAGCTTAATGATTTAGCACAGTGAGTGGTAACATTTTGTTTCCAGGTTTATGGCTCCCTGAAGTGTGCAACAATAATATCTGCCAATCCCCACCTCAAAAACATTTAATTTTAATTTCTCAATTTATTATCCTCTGCCAAAATGGAGAAAATAAAAACAAAAATCTATTATCAGAAGTCAGAAGAATTGTATTAAAAGGAGGTAAAAGCTAAGGCCTTGAAAGAAATGCAGGGGGAAATTCCCTGACTTGATATTTTGACATTTGCTTAAAACCTAAAGGTGTGTGCAGACATTACATTTATAGCAACATAATTAGGGTTAGGGTTATCTAAATGCATGATTGTACAGACATTCAGAGGGTTTAAGTAGCCCTAGAAATGGTGTTCCTGATCTAATTTATTTCACCTTTGGAGGTGAGATAGTTTAGATTGAGATTGGGTTAATCTGATCTAGGACAGAGTTAACCCAATCTCCTGAATGCCTGCAGGTACAGCCCCAGGGTTTAGAAAGCGCAGACTCTCACCTTGCCCAGGGCCTGTGCTGTAAACACCTCCCCAATTCTGAACGGGATATTTTTAGCCTCCCCCACAGATCCACAAACCCCATCTGGACCTGGCAACTGCCCCCTGCAGACCCACTAGCCCCTCCCTCCACCCTGAATTGCTTACATTGGGTTCCCCGTATTGCTCCTGGGAGTGGCAAATGGCTGTATGCACTATTGCCAGTCTACATGTGGAAAGCTTAAAATAAGCTTCACGGAGCTTCATCAGGTATGGCAAACAATTCTATGTACCCTAAAGTATCTAAAGTGTGAAATTTTGAGTAATCAATAAACTCTTGATCAGTCCTTTTAATTCTTGTTTTAAGTGAAGTCACTGAAAGACTCTTATTGACTTTAATAGACATAATATTTGGCCTGGAGATAACAGTAACCTAGAATTTAATTTATAAACTGGATATTTCAATCTGAATTAACAATGGCTAATTATTTTCCTTTAGTTAGACATTCATAACTGAGTGGAATTTCTGGAACTGATTCGATTCATATGCAGTAAAGCTATTGGACACTGATTTTGTGGTAAGGTAGTAGTTCCAGCTCAGGGCTATAAAGGTAGGGATCATGGTATGACAGACCCCCACCTCTGGCAAATGTTCTAAAATAGCTCAATACCACCAATATTATAAAACTGGCTTTAAACTCTTTAAAAATAGAGACTAATTTTTTTTCTTTCTCACTGGGGAGTTTGGGAGGGAGTTGGTGGTGTTCTTAGGCCACATTCAGGTGACTCGCAAGCTTTCTCTGAAACCACAAGGATTCAAAAATCTTACCTTTAAAAATAAGAGTGCTTGTATAGTCATCCAAGTGCTTGTTACCAAGACTGAATGTTTTATGGAAAACATCAGATACTGCAACACTTGAAATGAAAAATTAAAAACAAATCTTAAGAGCTGACAGTATTGAAATGATATAACAAATCTTAAAAATCAGAGCTCTTCAGTGTGTGTGTGTGTGTGTGTGTGTGTGTGTGTGTGTGTGTACGCGTGCATATGTGTGTTAAACTTTAATCTAAAACCTATGTATGTTTTCTCAGAAACTGAAACTTTTCTCCAGTCATACAAAGTTTTGGTTTACCAAAAAGGTGAGGGGAAAAATAATTTATCTTTCTTAGTGAAAACTATTTTTGAACCAAAAATTTTTGCTTATGGGGGATGAAGTCCAACCTCACAGTATTACCCTAGAAGTTGAACAATATTAATGTAATTATTGATTTCAGTAATTATTGATTACTAATGTAATTATTGATTTCAGATGATTATTAAATTGCTCTGAGACCTTGTGTGCTACTTTCATCCTTTCTGCCAATTTCTTAGACTATTATTTTGTAGAACTTGTAGGTTAATGATGCAGATGGAGATGGGATTCTCCAATGTCATATTTATATAAAATAGTTAAAAGCATGCTTAAATTTAATTAAAAAAATAATCCCACTATATAACTGATGTAAAAAGGACCTGTGAAGACATTTTTTACTTTAATGGGACTATGTATGAGCTGAAAATTGGGCATTTTTTGAAGTATTTTGCAAAATGGTGGGCACAACTGCTAATTAAAACCAGTAATATGGCAGAGAGATTTCTTCAATAAGCTGGTTGATTCTGAGTAATTACCATCGTTTAATTAGAACAGAAATAACTAATGAGACATTTGGCTTCTTCAAGTGGTTGGCTATTTCTATTACCATGTAAAGGTATAATTAAAACTCATTAGACAAATAATATTTCACTTGTGGAATACATGTGCTTTGCTTCATATTTCTTGGGGTCTTGCCTATTAAAATAGAAAACATTAGAAGACCATGAAATTCATACTTTCTTTCACCCCATCAACAGAATTAAAAACAATCTTTGTTAAAACTCAAAGCCAATAAAATAATGATGGCATGTAAAACACAGGTTTACAGTGTAGTTAGATTTCCAAAAATAAAAGTGCAGTAAAAATATCCACTGAATTTGACAAATAGCCAAGCAGAAACAATAGCTAGTTCACAAGCTTTTCCCCCCCTAATTACATCCATGCTTCTGAATGTGTAGCAACATAAAATTACCTATTAAGAAATGATCATTCTTTGTTTGCTTCTAAGTGAAACATATTCTGTTAGAAAGAAATAATTGTACTAATTGCTTATTTACAATATATTTTAAATTGGCTTTAGTGTGACCTTGCCTACTTGGTATGATAGCTCCACTACATCTTTGGTTTAAACATCTGCCAGGATTTACATCATAATGTTCTCTTTGTTAAAAAATTTCACAAGGAGGAATTTATTTTAACTCATTTTCCTAATATTTTTTTTTGGCTATTTGTAACCTATGGACCAGATTTTTCATTGCCTGGTTCACAGGTACCTAAGCATGGGTGCAAGTGCAATGGGACTAGTTGTGAGCATTTAGTTAAGGATTTCTTAGGATCTTTTATTGGACCAGCTGTGTAGGTGGGATAGTTTAGACAAGGTTTCAAATGCAAGACCTTCTTTATCCTGCAACCTCATGATAATATCTTGCATTCAAAAGCTTGTCTAACACTATCCTAACTACATTGTTGGTTCAATAAAAGCTATCACCCTAAATCCTTGCTCCTCACATCATTTTTGGACCATCATGGCTGCAACATCACTCTTGCACTACCATTTAGTTAAGCAAACTCATATGTCTTTGTGGGGCCACAATGGTAAGCTCCAATCCTAAAAACATTTTTATGCATTTGCCTGAATTTGGGTATATGAGCTGCCTCAAAATGCACATAAAACAATGGAGCCTTATAAGTGTAGTGAAAGAAAATAATTTAAATAAAGATTGCTTTTGATCCTTTACTCTTTCTGAAAACATCCCTCGAAGTCTGGTTCAGTTTGGAAAACAAAAAGTGGCAAATCATTCTTCCATAACAAGCAAGAAACTTGCTGATTTCTAGTTATGAGAACAGCAGTTAAAAGGCAGAGAGAGATATGTGAGTAAAAGAAAATTCATTTTTTCTATGAATATTTGTATTTTTAAGGGTTCTTAACATAGTACTTTAAATATTAATAGGCTGAGCAGAGCATTTTTTAAAAATATCTATATTTTTCATAAGCTTGTGTAGGTTTTGATAACTTTGAAGGAATTCAGAATAACGGCATTGCATGAAAGACAATATAATTTTCTTCATTATAGTTCTTTTATTTTGTGTTTCTCATAATGGGTACTCATCTTTATTCACATCAACTAAAATTTAAATACATTTATTGAACTTTAATTATTTAAAAAGAAGTATACAGAAAATATGAGAATATATAAAGGAACCCAAAACAAATGCATTTCAAACTTGCAATTCAGTGGGCGTGTCTACATGAGATGCTTTACTGCACAGTAGAGCAAATTATTGCACAGTGAGCACCACTGTCTACACATGTAGACCCTTAGTGTGCAGTAATTTGCTCTACTCAGCAGTTAATTTGCTACCTGCAAATGCAGGTATTGAATTAACTGCTGAGTAGTTACTGCAAAGTGCAGTACTGCAAATAGCAGTGAGTCCCTGACTGGGCAGGGATTTCCCACCCAGCCAAGGTCTCGCTGCTTGCTGCCCCATCAGCAGATTGGGACGGGGGGGAGGACCTGCCACTTCCCTGAAGCTCTTTCCAAACTCTGTGCCTCAATCACCAGACTGGGGAATGGGGCTGGAAAAGAGCTGCAGGGCTGGGGTCTGCCCCAGACTGGGACAGTTCCCGGCCAGCCCCAGGCTGCCTGGGGAAGTATGCACATGCAGCCTGGAACTTGCTGGGAACTGTCCCATTTAGGGCAGTTCTTATTCAGTTCTGGGCTGCATGTGCAGACTTCCCCATGCAGCCCAGGGCTGGCCAGAAAGTATCCCAATCTGGGGCAGGTCCCAGCCAGCTCCAGGCTGGGCAGGGAACTCACCCCATGCAGGTAACTCATAGCCCCTGCTATGGGATTGGAGCAGGGACTGAGAGGTTGCTCCCTGCCTCCAGGAGCTGCCTGCTTCTGGGGCAGGCTCAGCCTGGATGGAGACAATGTCTCCCTGCCCCAGCAGCAGGGAGCTCCCAGCCCAGCTCCATGATTGTGATCAATCACAATTGCAGAGCTAGGGCTGGGAGCTCCCTGCTGCTGGGGCAGAAGGACATTGCCCTCGCCCAGGATCCACCACTGGAACCTGCCCCAGCAGCAGGCAGCTCCTGGGGGCAGGGAAAAATCTCCCACCCCCTGCTGCCTGGCTGATCAGGAGCAAATTGGCTCCCAAATGCTTGCTCAAGTAGAAGCCTGTCCAGGGTGGATTTACTCCAGAGTAAATTACTCCAGAGTAAACCCATCGAGAAGAATTTGCATGGGTAGACACATACAGTGATTATTGGAGTTTCATTTTATTAGAGCCCATTTGCTCCTAAAAATGTATATGATATTTCCTTTGGTAGGATCTTATAGAAGCTAAAGACCTATTGAGAAGTTATCTAGTCTATCCCTGACTCAAGGCACGATCAGCTATACCTAACCATTTGTGAGATTTTTTTTTTTAACCCTGTTTGTAACAATCTCCAATGATAAGTGTTCTATAGTTCCTAGATAATCTATTTTGGTGCTTAAATATTCTTACAGTTAAAATATTTTTTCCCCTGATATCCAACCAAAACCTTTTTTCCCCCCATTTTTGTACAATATACAAAGTAGATCTTGAGTTAATTTATACTAATTATTTTGTTTTCAGTGGGTTTGTCTACACATGAGCTTGCTGCAGAGTAGACTAAATTACTGTACAGTAAAGCATCACTGTCTACACATGCATGGCAATTGGGCTGGTGTAGACTAATTTACAGCACTGTTGGATAGTCCCATCAGACAAAGATACACTGGAGTTTATTTTGTTACATTAATTGCACATATAGATGCATTCAGTTTAGCAACATATACACAGCAACAATTGATAATCATTTTGAATCTTAGGAAGATGAATACTAAAGTATTTACCATTATTGCTTGTAAAATTAAATAAGATTAAATGGGAACAAACAGGAGGAGCTAGCCCTTCTGCTTTCTAGTGGGCAATATGACCTGGTAGAGATCACGGAGACCTGTTGGGGCTCCTTGCATGATTGGAACATGGCCGTAGAAGGCTACACCCTGCACAGAAGGGACCAAACAGGAAGAAAAGGCTGTGGAGTAGCTCTCTATGTGAGGGAGCAGTACACCTCTCTGGAGGCTCCAAAGATAAGCAGCTTGAACCCCTTTGGGTCAAGCTTCATTGGGGGAGTGGAGGGTGAGGTGAGAGAGACCAAACTGTGGGTGTTTACTACAGGCCACTGAACCAAGGGGAGGAGCTTGATCTTGAGTTCTCACAAGAACTGACAGATGCCATGCATGCAAGGGACTTGGTTGTCATAGGTGACTTCAATTACATGGACATAGATTGGGAGGAACACTCAGCTAGGTTGGATCAGTCATGTAGTTTCTTAACTATAATTGAGGAGATCTTTCTGACCCAGGAAGTGCAAGGGCCAACCAAAAGTACCACTCTCCTAGACTTGGTCTTGGCCAAAAAGAGATGATCTGGTATGTGGCTTGAACATTGAGGGTAGACTGGGCGACAGCTACCATGAACTCATCAAGTTCATGGTCTACTATAAGGTTGACAAATCAACTAGCAGGATTGAAGTCTGGGACTTCAAAAATGTTGACTTCAACAGGCTCAGGGCATTAGTAGGTGAAGCGATGTGGGACCAGGAACGGAAGGCGAATGCGGTGCAGGAAGAGTGGTCATTCCTCAAAGACATGATCCTTGAAGCACAAAAGAAAACCATTCCCATGAAGAGGAAAGGTAGCAGAAGGGCTGGCAAGCCCTCCTGGCTCAATAGGGTAATCGCGGTCCTCTTGAAAAAGAAAAAAGAGGCGTACACACAGTGGAAGCTAGGGACAGTCCTCAAGGAGGACTATACAACAGTGGTCTGTAGTAGTAGGGAAATGATTAGGACAGCTAAGGTGGCAACTGAGTTTAAGTTAGCCAAGGGTGTCAAGAACAATAAGAAGTCCTTCTTTAGGTATGTAAGGAGCAGAAGGAAAACAAATGGAAGCATGGTGCCCCTGCTTAACACCTTGGGACAGCTGGTAACAGACACTCAGGAAAAACTGAACTCCTGAATGCCCACTTTGCTTTGGTATTTCACTGAACCAAGGGGAAAGACAAGCGAGATAAGGACCTCAGGGTGCATGGTGGGAATGATAGCCTTCCCACTGTAGATGCTGAGTTGGTGCAAAACTAACTAGAAAAGTAAGACATTTATAAGTCAGCAGGACCAGATAGACTTCACCCAAGAGTGCTGATGGAGCTGGCTGAGGTCATTGTGAAACGTCTGGCAAAACTCTTTCAGAAATTGTGGTATACGGGGGAGATCCCTGAGGATTGGAAGATGGCCAACGTCGTGCCCATCTTCAAGAAGGGGAAGAAGGAGGACCTGGGTAACTGTAGGTCAATCAGCCTAACCTCCATCCCAGGGAAAATCCTGGAAAGACTCATTAAAGAATCTATGTGTGATATGCTCATTGAGGGTAAGATTCTGAATGATAGCCAGCATGGCTTTGTTGTGGGTAGGTCTTCTCTTACCAATCCCATCTCCTTCTATGACCAGGTCTCTCGCCACCTGGACAAGGGAGACATGGTAGATGTTGCATACCTAGACTTCCAAAAGGCTTTTGATCTAGTATTCCACAATATCTTTTTGGAAAAATTGGAAGTATGTGGGATTAACTGCTCAACAGTTCAGTGGGTGGAAAACTAGCTGCATGGTAGGGCCCAGACAGTTCTCATGAATGGATCTGTCTTGTCCTGGCGAGAAGTGGCCAGTGGTATCCCTCAGGGGTCTGTACTTGGACCAGTGCTTTTCAACATTTTTATCAATTATTTGGATGCAGGGGTGAAAAGCTTGCTGGCCAAGTTTGCAGATGACACCAAGTTATGTGGGAACGTAGTCATGCCAAAAAACAGGTTGCAGATACAGGTGGTTGCAGATACAGGCAGAGAGTTGGGTGGACCGGAACCAGATGAAGTTCAACACTCAGAAGTGTCAGGTGCTCCATCTGGGGGCAAACAATCCACAACATATCTACAGGCTCGGTGGTGACAATTTGATTTGCACCATGACCGAAAAGGACCTAGGGGTAGTGATTGACCATTACGTTAACATGAGCCGGCAGTGTGATACTGTGGCTAGCAGGGCAAATAACATGCTGGCATGCATTAATTGTTGCATCTCATGCAAAACTAAGGAAGTGATACTCCCACTGTACTCCACACTGGTAAGACTGCAGCTGCAGTACTGCATCCAGTTCTGGGCACTGCATTTTAACAAGGACATGGAAAACTTGAGAGGGTCTAGAGATGAGCCACCCATATGATCAGGAACTTGCAAGACAAGCCATATGAGGAGAGGCTGAGGGACCTGGGCTTCTTCAGCCTACAGAAGAGAAGGCTGAGAGGGGACTCAGTAGCATCTCACCACTGTATCAGGGGAGTGCATCAAGAACTCGGTGAACAGCTGTTCACCAGGGCACCCCTGGGGAAGACCAGGAACTATAGATACAAACTCCTGGAAGGCTGCTTCAGGCTCAGTTCCAGGAAAAACTCCTTCGCAGTCAGGGTGTTCAGACTATGGAATAAACTCCCTCCACTGGCAGTGCAGTCACCTACCCTGGAAATCTTCAAAAGGAGACTAGACAGTTACCTCGCTGGGGTCACTTAACCCCAGTTGTCTTTTCCTGCCTAGTGCCATGGGACTGGACCTGATGATCTATATGGACCCTTCCAGCTCCTAACAATTTATGAATCAATTAATCTATGAGATTAATCTCTATTTCAGTTATTAATCTCTTGGCCCCACTTAATGGGTGGAATTTGTAGCTCTAAGAGTCAAGGATGTAATATATGATGCTGCTCAGTAAAATAGATCTGAAATAAAACTTTAGTTTATAGATGTCACAGCACAGGTACAGGTTTTATCTATTAACCTTTGATTGCCATTAGTTTAAGAACTGAATTTTATATCCACTTGTGTATTTCATAGATAGTCATTCAGCTTTATAGAACAGATAACATTTGCCATGAAAGCAGGAAGTGAATCAGGAGGTTTTACCTATGGTATAAGTAGGTGAGCAGCATGTCTATGTTTAGAATTTCACTCATCTGTTTTTTCAGTGTGTATCATTGAAGTCATGAGGCTGTAGATGTTGACTCATCAGAATAAAATGACATTTGCTGTTAGGTGTCTGGATATTCCATGCTGGTGACTTTTTTATTTTTCCCACACTGACAGTAAATGAGCTCTCCAGAAATTACCGAGTTAGACAGCTAGGCTAACCACAGTATTTCATTTGTCATTTAATTTAACATTTTGGGCTTATGGAAGCATATACATACACTTTCTGAGCTCTACACAAATTACCACTCTAGTTATATATTCTTATTGATGGCATCTAAACTAATGGCATCTGGATATTTGCAGCCTGATAGAGTTCAAGTTAGAAATGTTGATGAATGGCACATTCTGATAATTGCAGTATAGATGGTGGAAATGAAAATATACCAAATAACAGTATAACCCTATGCCACAGTAACACAAAGAATTGAAAAAATAGAATGATGAATAACAAGAAACAGCTCAGTAAGCTTCAAAAGGGACTAATTAAAGATCTCTTTATTTTAAAGCACCAAAAATAGAACAGGGAAGAGGCTATAGAAGAACAAAAACCTGCAACCCATTTGACACTTGCAGAGAAAAGCAGACAAAGCAATCCTGAACATATTTAGAACTAAATGAAATTTCAAGCTGAAGCTGGTCAATACTGCAACTTTTTTTTTAACCAAAAAGGCCTTAAAATTGATATTGAAGAATATGATAACACAAGTGTATAAGACTGGAAGTGAAGAAGTGAAGGTTTCACAGGACTGCCTGATAAAGATACAGTCATGATAAGGGTATAGCTGGCTGCAACATTTTTTCTGAAATGTATTTTTGCCAAAATAACATTTTGTTAAAGCCGAAATGTTATGCAGAAATGTGTGTTTCAGCAAATTTCATCTGGAAGGCTTCAGAAGTCCAGGAGTATTTGATACTATGGATGAGAGAGAGAGTTAAAAAAGTTGAACTTTTTATGCACAAAGCAGGCATTTTACCAATTTTTGTTTGTTTGTTTTGCAAAATTTTTTTTTAAAAGTCTTCTATTCAATCCAGCACAGCAAGGAAACATATTTTGAAATCTCACAAAATAGAATTGGCTAGACTGACCTGGGGATGACAGAGTAACATAAGGTTCACAATGCATTAATTTAGGGCATGTGTACATGTGCATTTAGGCGTGCCTACATTTTTTGCGCATTAACTTAATGCACATTAAGATGATTTAATGTGCACATGTGAAAGCACGTTAATGTCATGTGCACAGACTGATATGAGACTAAAGTTAGTCCCAAGTCGGTCCATACACAGCATTAATGCACCTTAATGCATTTACACGGGTGCTAATGCACTTTAGCTATCTGTGCCTTAATTTTATACCTGATTTTGTAGGTATCAAATTTAGGCATGAATAGCCTAACATCACCATTTTTATGTAGATGCATGCCCTTAATGTGCCTTAAATTGGGTTAAAACACCTTAAATCAGCACGTGTAGATGCATCCATAAAGTCCTGCTAACTCTTCTACATATGTGTAACTTGACTTCTGTGAGGAGTTTCATTGTGGATCCTTGGATCTCTTGAGTGGATTTTAACAACCCTTGCAGAAGTAGGACATTGACCACCATTGTCCCCCTCCCTTTCTGTGACAGGATAGAATGTTATATCTTGTAGTTGTGTCAGGGTTGATTGTGTGATTTTACTATTATGTTAGAAAATGGATTTGTATAGGATGGTTTGGATAGGGATGACCCTGACTCTGCCAGGAGGTTGGACTAGAAGACTTTCTAGTTTTATTTTCTGGATTATTGAGTCAATGTAATCTCTTTCCTATGGGTGTGTCTACATGTGACACTATGTCACTGTAGCAATGCGCTACCGTGATGTAGCATTTGCAGGCATCTACAAGTGACCAGCAGCTACTTCACCATTGTGATGTGCGCCCCCCGGTATAAAGTGCCACTATAACAAAGTAGCTGCTAAAAATAACTGTGTGCAGCATGTACAGTGGAGTACGGGCTGTTACTGCACTGTAATTTATCACTTCTACAAGGAAATATTAAATTATGGCACAATAACAATGTTGCCATAGCAGCACATATAGACACATGCTACATGTACTGCCCTCTAAGAAGAGTATTTTTGATGCATTTTTAGACCGTTATTTTTCTAGAAAAATGTTGGTTTTTCAAATGAAACTGGTGGGAACATGTCAGTTCCCACAAAAATGGGGGCTGATGGAGGAATATGATAGAGGTCTTTAAAATCATGTGGACAAAGCAAATAGGGAACTGTTATACACCAAGTCCCAGAATATTAGAACTAGGAGTAACCCACTGAAATTAGTAAAGACAGGGTTAAAACTAAAGAGAAAGTACTCTTTTATGCAGCAAGTAGTTAAGTTGTGGAATTTATTACCAAAGGAGGTTGAAGAGGTAGATAGTATAGATAGGTTAATAAAGGGACTATATACATTAATAGCATTGTCAGGGATGTATCATCTAGTATCTCTCAACCAGTGATGGTAGATACCAGTGAGGGTAATGAACAGGGGGTAGATCATTCTGGTAGGTACCACAAGATCTTTCTGGGTTGCTGTAAAGCCAGGGACTTGAAAACAGATCTCCTAAACTGCAGGTGAATGCTCTGGCTAACCTGGAGTCTCTTTGCTTGTTTTTAGTGAAAATATTGTAGGGTCTTGTTCACCCCAATCTGGGGAAGAAAACATTAAAAAAAAAATCTGTTTCATGTGTTGGGAAAATCATTTCCTGCCCAAACAATTAGTGAGATTTTTATGTCACCATTTTCCAGATTGTACCTAAACATTATGATTCATATGATTCTAAAAACTGTTGTATATCACCATAGTGAACTTTTTTAGACACATTTAAAAAGGTTTGGTGACACAATGGCTTGTAAGCCATTCATAAATAGGAGAGAGATATTTTTGTTGAAAAAGTTTTGTCTCAGGAAATTCCATTTTGACATAAACAATTTTCGGGTTTTTTTTTGTGACACCATTTGCAACAAAATGTCCCCTAACTTGCTAAGCAGTTTTGTTTGTAAAAATTATTTAAAGAAATATCAACTTTCTTAAAGCAAATTTTTTTCACGATATGTCAGTTGTAGTACCTAATGTGTCACGTTGTGACTTGATGTAACTTGTAATAAGACATAACAATCTAAATAGTCTATTATTTTAAAAGCAAGTTAAAGGCAAACATTACTTAATACAGATTGCTCTCATTTTTTTCCATCAGAGTTTCTCCCGTTTATGTTTTTAATAAAAATACTTTGTCATGAAACAATTTGTTTTCATTTCAGATTTGAATGAAAGTGTCAGTTTTAAAATATTACCTTTTCCTGTGAAATTGGAAGTGTTGACTACCTCTGTTAATGAACAAAGGGATCCTAGATAAAATTCTCCTTCTATGTGTTCTCCTCAGCTTTTTCATTTAACGTTCAACGTACAAGTTACAAGCCTTGCTCTGCCTCTTTTAAGATCTTGCTGTACAAAACTCTTTTTTTCCCTCTGACCTGGATTTTGTTTTGTGCATTAGACATTTCAGACTCTGAAACATTTAATGAAATCAGACTCGGCTTCGTTTAAAAAAAAATATTTTTGGCACTGCTGAGACCAGAGCATGTAAAGTAAGTAAACTGCCTTTGTTCTATATCCATTAATACTAAATGAAAAAAGCTATATATTAAATGCATGTACCTTTTAGATTATTCAGTTTTTTGATGACTCCAATTCCATTAGATAAAGCAACTGTGATTTGCTATTCTGTGAGCAACGAAGGGTGTAAACTAGGGAACTTGATGTAGTTCAAGGTCTCCTGAAACTCACAAAGTTCTTTTTAGATTCATGGAAGTAATTAAGAATTTTGCAACTTTATTATCCTGTAAATTTAAATTTGTGGAACCAAATTATATCAATTGCATAGCTGGATTGGGGATTTATTTTAATATCAAGAGTTCTAATAGGAAATATTAAATAATTAAGCATTTGGGAATGCACATGACCCTAATACCTTACGGGTGGAGTTGAACTCTCACTACTGGGAATCCAAAAGAAACTCTTCCTTGCACAAGTTATCCACCAGCTGTTATTGCGTGTTTTCTGTAACCTTCCTGCTGGCCACTGTTGATGACAGGATACTGGCCTAATCCAAAAAAGCAATGTGTGACTTACAGGCCTCTTCCCCAGTGGCAAAGCAATTCTTCAATCCCTTCCCCCCCCCCCCCCCCCAAAAAACCACAACCCCCCAAAAAAACCTCCAACCCCCTACCATGCTTGGTACCATACTTGTGTACCTAACAGTCAGATTTGGCAATTGAGGTAGGATTAAAAAGGCACTCCACCATTTAGGCTGAAACCAGTGAGTGCCAAATATTTGATATGTTTATTAAGGTAAATTTTACCATTTTATAGCAACACAATCTGACTTATTTCACTTGTATGCAAGATTTATTCCTCTCTTTATCATTAAAATTTATCTGAACCAGTGATCCTAGTACTATGAGCATTATTAACATCAATTATTGGCAAGACTTGCCTTGTACAAGTTCATATCCATTAATTTAATTAACATATAGAAGAAAAGAGCAACTTCAAGTGCCTTCCAATAAATAAACAGCAACTCTAAAATTAGGCACTAACCCAAGGAAGTTAATTAAAAGAATCTGAGAAAGAGGCCTTGTATGCTTATACTGTCAGTGGGGTAGAATTAAAAGCCTCTGAAAGAGGCAATTCAAGGAGTCCAACAGTGAGTAAAGAGTGATCTAGAGAAAGTCATTACTTAGACAGCAGTAAGCACAGGGTTGTTTCTAAGCTCTGAGTCATCTGGAGCTGATGTTCCTGACCCAGAGATACCTATTTGGTGCTTCCATTCCTTGTGTTACTGAGTGATTTTCTGAAGGCAGGCACTGTGTGATATGGTGGTGGTGCTGTTTACATTTTTCTTAATATAAAGCTTGGGGTTAAGGAGGATTTAGATTCTAGGATGCCTCAGTCCCCCACTACTATATCACATGAAGACCAGGGCACTCTTTTGGGAAGTGGATGATGTGAGGTTAGAGCTCATTAGGTGAAGGAGAGCCTAAAACCCAGGTTTCCTGCTTTTGGGCATGTGCTTTAACAACTAAACTATTATGCAAAAGATTGACAGCAGCCCCTCCTCTGACCATACTTCTAAATGGAAGTGACTGGAGGTGTGGATTTAGGATGTTGATTGTGTTTGGCATACTCAAAGAATGAATAACTCACTGGGCCCCTCATCTGGATCACAAAGGAGCTAAAGCAAGACCAGGGACAGACATTCAAAAAGCCTGAGCCTGAATTGATTCAATCTTTGCAGGCTAGTCTAACCTGGCTAGACTGAATCAGTTGGAAACTGGACAGATATTCCCTGTGGACTGAGGAAATTCAGGCACGTGCATTCAGTGGCTCAGGCTAGAAGTTGGGGGGTGCTAGAGCAGCCCTCGTTTTCCTTCTGTAGGGAGCTCAGCTGAGGCGGGTGTGGCCAGGCCCTGGCAGGACTCTCTCATTAGAGATGTCTGCCTGCAGGGTCCCAGGCTTTTCCCTTCTGGCTGCTCAAGGGGCAGAAGTGTTGTCAGCCTCCAGCCCCAGGCTAGCACTCTGCAGAAAGGGTGTGTGTGCAGTGTGTACATCTGTTGATGATACAGAGCTTTTCAATCTCCCTCCATGCTTTGTCATACTGTCTGCAGCAAACTGATAGGCATGCAAGCCACCTGGGATCTGATAAAAGTCTTTATCACTTTGTCATAGAGCACTTAGGTGCCCTGCTCCTAAGAAGGAAAAAATGCTAGGGAAGGGACCCTAGTAAGTGAATAAGAAGCCCAGCTGGTTGTTGCCAGGGCAACTGAGCTAACAAGCAATCATACCTGCCAGCGGTCAGCTGACTGTAAGGGGCAGGGCCTGGCTCCCATATAAAGCCCAGGGGCTGAGGCCAGGCTGGTAGTTCCCTACCAGCAGCCAAGGAGGAAAGAACTCCTGGGAAGGGAAGGGAAGGGAAGGGAAGGGAAGGGAAGGGAAGGGAAGGGAAGGGAAGGGAAGGGAAGGGAAGGGAAGGGAAGGGAAGGGAAGGGAAGGGAAGGGAAGGGAAGCCAAGCCTGAATGCAGGAGCAGCATCTCTCACTGCAGTGGGATGAAGAAGCCCCAGTAGGCTTGAGCATGATTATAGCCGGGTGGCTTCTGTTTGTGTTGTATCCACGGGGCTTGTGTTTGTGTTACTGTTTTATCACCGGTGGTTTGGGTGAGGTTATTAGGGGTTGGAGGAGGCCTCATAGGGGACCCACACTAGTGTAGGAATCCCAGCACCAGTGAGGGTGCAGCATTCAGGGTACATACACCCCAGAGAAGGGGGTGTTGCTGAGAAGCCCCAGTGAGGGCGTGGTGAGCCCTGGAGAAGAGGACAGCATTGTGGTGAGCCCCAGGAAAGGAGGCAGTGCTTGAGAAGGCCCCTGAGAGAGGGCAGCAGCGCTTGAGGAGCCCCAGAGAAGGGGGCGGCACTACCGAGGAGCCCTGGAGCAAGGGCAGCGTTACTGAGGAGCCCCGGAGAGAGGGTGTGGAGAGTGACAGGGCTGCGGAGAGCCCAAGCACCAGAGAGGGTGTAGACCTAGACCTAACACTGTCTATTCCAGCTGTGAGGCTTAGGGTGTGGTAAAGGGATGGTTGGAGCCATGCATAACCCCTAAGGCTAGGGTGCCCCTGAAGCACCCATTGTAGAGCGGGACCCATGAGGAGCCCGGAAAACCATGGGGTCCAAGTAACCAGCAAGACATGACTGAGAGGATGTAAAAGGCAGCCCCCAAATATATGGTGTTATCAAAGATGTGGCGGGCAAGAATTTGAGGGTGCCCTTGGGCCAACTTGGCACAGGAAGGGGGCCTAGATGAGATCACGGCCCTCCTGTAGGAACCTTCCATGATACACCTGATTAGCAAAACAATGGCCTCTCTCCATTAGCTCAAATGTCTTAAACAGTTTGCTGGCTGATCTGTTGGTTAGCTTCAAAAGCCCTGTTCTGCTGCCTGCCTGTCCCAGTGAAATTGGAGAGAGACACACACACAGACACCTCTTGGCATTAGCTAGCATACCACATGCCTAGGGTCCCTGGGGCTGGAATCTGTGCTGTGAGAATTGGAAGGGAGGGAGCAGGGATTTCCTGCTTGAGCAGCAAGGTGGGTAGGGTACAAGGAAACCAGCAGACCTTGGTGTGCCTGCATATCTCTGCTGGAGCTGCAAATCTCAGCCAGGGAGCCCCATTGTGGAACAGAAAGCCCTACCCAGCCCAGAGAGCATACTGGGATTCTGGGGGATTCTGATTTAACTTAAACCAGCAAGGGGTCTGTGACAGCCATTGCATAAACCAATTTGACCCAAATCAGTTCAGTATGGTACTACATGCAACCAGGTTTACCTCAAACCAGTTTCAGCCATTTTCAAACTGGTTTATTTGTACTGAACATCTGTTCTGTTACAGGTTTAAATCAGTTTCTGATCACTTAAACCACTTAATATGTAATATTTGTCTCTAGCCCAAATATTTAGTGCCTCTCTGCTTAGACTGGAGAGCTTCTGTTCCTATGTAGAAACTTAGACATCTAGCGAACTTTATGGCCCCAAATGGGGGTACCACATTAATTTAGCTGCCTCCAGGTTTAGGGATCTGCTTAGCAGCGGGGTTCTTGGTGCACTTTTGCGGGGCTTAGGAACCTAGAATGCACATAAGTTCCTTTTTTAAATGCCTCTTTAAAACTCTGCCCAACTCCCTGTGGTTTACTGCCCCATCCCACATACTTGTTTTCTATCCACATTTGGGACTTTTCAACTCTCAGCTCTGATTTTCCCATTATGCTTAATTGTGAGAGGGGAGACAGGAGCTGGGGGGGGGTGTAGAGAATATTGAGGCAACTGTCCCACACCACCAGAGCCCCCACCAGAGGAAATGATCAACTGTAGCCTAGGCAGTACAGAGCAAGCCATGCACTGAGAAACCCACTATGATGGCAGTAGTGGCAGGGCGAGTGGTTTGTGCCATCCTTGACACAGGGTGGACTGAGACTAATCCCATTTAGATGCTCTGCCTGCATGGACAAGTTTCCATTTACCCCAGATGAAAGAACTCATGACAGTGAAAGGGGTTACCAGCAAAATGCCAGTGGGGATATTGGCAGATCTACCACACCAAATGGTCCTAGTCCAGGATTGGCCAGAGATTTATGAGCTCCTGGAGAACCACTGGTCCTGGGGAAGGTGGTACTGGGGGCTGGTAGGAGAGGAGGCCCCTGAAGATCAGAGTGAAGATGGAGGAGCCCTTTGGGACCTGGAGCACATCACTAGCAGAGCCCAATTTTGAGGTCTTCAGCGAGAAGAACCTATGTTCCAGGCCATCTGGGAGGTGGAAGTCACCCAGCACGATCAGGAAGTAACACGCCCAGAACTATGTGATCAGCTGCCCTGTTGTGAGGTAAGGAAGGGGCTCCTGTATTGTATCATGAGGTGATGGGGCGAGATGGAACAGGTGGCTCAAATCCTGGTTCCCCAGCTGTATCAGTCTTATTTGTTATGGCTGACCTCAGATTGTTTCTGACCACTTGGTTTGCTTTTTGCAGCCTCTCCCTCAGAGACTGCACATATTGGTCAAGGGGACACCTGGGCAGAGAGAAGACCATAGCCAGGTTGACCACTAGATTCTGTTGGCCACATGTCTACCAAGAGGTGGAGTAATTCTGTGCCACCTATCCGGAATGCCAATGGGTAAGCCTAAAGAAACCCCCCAGAGCGCCACTTCAAACCATGCCAGTTATTGGGGAACCCTTTGCAAGAGTGGCATTGGACATTGTGGGCCTGCTGCCCAAGTCATTTGGGGGACATCAGTTCATACTCGTGCTGGTGGACTATGCTACCTGTTACATGAAGTCCATTCCACTCAGATTGGTTACAGGACCACAGGTAGCGGAGGAACTTCTTAAGTGGGTCTCCTTGGTAGGTCTGTCTTGTGAGATCATGACAGATCAAGGTATGAATTTTATGTCCCATGTAATGAAGGGCCTTTGCCAGGTCTTGCACCTAAAACACCTGCGGACATTGATATACCACCTGCAGACAAATGGCCTTGTAGAGTGCTTAATAGTCATCTCAAGGCCATGCTCAGACGTTGCATACAGGAAGACCCTTGGTGGTGGGATCTGCTGGTTCCTCCACTTCTATTTGCTATCCGGGAGGTGCCGCGGACATTTTTGGGCTTTGCCCCGTTTGAATTGTTCTTCGGACATACCCCACAGGGCTTACTGGACGTAGTTCGGGAAGGATGGGAGAGAACAGAGGGAGGAGGAGACCCCTCCCCCCATCCCAATATGTGCAGTCTCTGAGGGAGAGGCTGCAAAAAGCAAACCAAGTGGTCAGAAACAATCTGAGGGAAGCCCAGAAGCAGCAAAAATGACAATATGATAAAAATACAAGAGAGTGAGAGTTCCACGCAGGTCAGAGGGTGCTGGTGTTACTACCTAGCTCCATGAGCAAATTTGTGACCTGTTGGCAAGGGCCTTTTCAGATCCTTCGTAGGGCTGGCCCCGTCGACTACAAAGGTCCTGTGACCTGGACATAGACAGGAGAAATAAATCTAGCACATCAACCTAGTGGAAGAGTGGCACAAGCCAGAAGGGTTCCTGGCTACACCTATCCCTGACAAAGAAGAATTGGGAAAAATCCTAGATGAGTCTGTGGGAGAAGGAGTATCCATAGTCGAAACCTCACATTGAATCAGAAGGGGCAGATGGCAGGAATAGTATGAGAGTTCACTGACGTGTTCAGTGAGACCCCAGGAAAGGCCTGCGGGGCAGTCCACAAAATCGCAACTCCTGATGGAGCCATAGTGAGGGAGAGGTGGAGGTGGATACCTTACCATGAATATCCACTAGTAAAAGAAGACATAAGAAAAATGCTGGAGCAAGGGATCATCAGAGAGTCCCAGAGCCCCTCGTGCAGCCCAATAGTAATGGTCCTGAAGGCTGATGGGACTTACGGCTATGTATCCAATTCCAAAAACTCAATACCATCACCCAATTCAATGCCTCTCCCATGCCCAAGGTGGAAGAATTGTTGGAAAAAATAGGTCAGGCTTGGTTTATATCCACCTTTGACCTGGCAAAAGGGTATTGGCAAATACCCTTGCATCCAAGAGATAGGGCCAAGACCGCATTTGGGACCCCATGGGGCTTATACGAGTTCTGCAGGATGCCTTTTGGCCTCAGTGGGGCAGCGATGACCTTCCAAAGATCAATGAATTGGATTCTAGCCCCCCATCATTAGTATGCAGCCACATACATTGATGAAATTGTGGTGTATTGCCTTTGGGACCAGCATGTGCAGGTGGTGTTACAAGAACTGAGGTAGACTGGCCTGACAGTCCATCCCAAAAAGTGTGCATTGGGTCAAGCAGAAACAAAATACCTCCGGTTTCTGGTGGGGCAAGGCCAAATTAAACCATTGGCCAATAAGGTGGCTGCTATACAGAGATATAAGGTCCCACAAACAAAGAGGCAAATGTGAGCCTTCCTGGGCCTGGCCAGTTACTATAGGCAGTTCATTCCCCGTTTCGCAGAACTCACAGCTCCTCTCATGACTACCATCAAAGGGAAGGGGAATGGAACCATAAAACTGCAGGAAGAACAAAAAAAGCTTTCAAGGAAGTTAAATGGGCCCTATGTAAGGAGGTGGTACTTCATACACCAGACTTCTCAGTGTCGTTTAACCTACAGGTTGACACGTCACGCCAAGCACTGGGGGCAGTGTTATCGTAGGGAATAGTGGGAGCCAAGAGACCAGTGGCCTATGCCAGTAGAAAGCTCAACGACCATGAAAGAAGGTACGCAACTATCAAGAGGGAATGCCTGGCCTTGAAGTGGTGGGTGGAATACTTCCAGTATTACCTGTTCAGTAGAGAATTTACTGTTATAACAGACCACGCCCCACTGAAATAGCTAAAATCAGCCAAAACCAACAATGCCAAAATAACACACCGGGCCTTGGCATTACAGCCATTCCAGTTCATCATAAAATACAAACCTGGGAAAGATAATGTAGTTGGTGATTTTCTGTCCCATTGCCATTCAAGGGACACCCCAGAAAATATACAAAAACCATCAGGAAGAAAAATCACTGCCTGAATACATCGTTTCATAGTTGGTAGGGGCGGAAGGGACCTTGACAGATCATCAAGTCCGACCCCCTGCCATGGCAGGAAAGAGCACTGGGGTCAAATGACCCCAGTGAGGTGTTCATCTAGCCTCCTCTTAAAGACCCCCAGAGTAGGAGCCAGCATCACTTCTCTTGGAAGTTGGTTCCAGATCTTAGTCGCCATGACTGTGAAGTAGCGCCTCCTGATGTCTAGCCTGAATCTACCCTCTGCCAGCTTGTGACCGTTATTTCTAGTCACTCCTGGTAGTGCTTAGGGGAACAGGGACTCCCTCAATGCCTGCTGGTCTCCTCTGACTAGTTTGTAAACGGCCACTAGATCCCCCCCCTCAGCCTTCTCTTGTGGAGGCTGAACAGGTTCAGGTCCCTCAGCCCCTCCTCGTAGGGCTTGCCGTGCTGACCCCTGATCATGTGGGTGGCCCTCCTCTGGACCCTCTCCATGTTGTCCACATCCCTCCTGAAGTGCGGCGCCCAGAACTGGATGCAGTACTCCAACTGTGGCTTAACCAGTGTTGCATAGAGGGGGAGGATCACCACCTTGGACCTGCTTGAGATGCAGCAATCAGGTGAGACGCTGCCAGGGAATGGCAAGGCTCCAATAAGGAGCCCTGGAATTGGGATTCAGGGCAGACCTTCAGGTCCACAATCATCCTTGGACAGCTCTGGAGGAGGCAGAGCCCAGGAAACCATGAGCCCCGAGAAAGGGGAGAAGAGGGACACTGGCAAGAGTGACCGAGACAGCCGGACTCCAGGTTGGGGGCACCAGAGGAACTGGTAGGGACAGATCATGGGGAAGTCCCAGTACCTCTACCTGCTAAAAGGGGAAGGAGATGGACAAGCCACTAGGAAGGGGAGAGAAAGGAGCCTGAGAGAGAGACAGAGAGGAAGGCAGGCTCAGGAGCTCTACCGGCAGGTGCCGGCATCTTTTCTGTTGAGTTGTGAATGACCCCAGATGGGACAAGTTTATTTTCCTTAAGAGGGGGAGACCAACCTGAGACCCAGGGGTGGACCCCCCTAAGGTTCATGGCCCTGAAAACCCAGCCCTGGCAAGGCAGGCATTGTGGGGAAGATCTGCAGGAAGCAGCTTCATCCCAGGCCTAAGGTGTGGTAAGGGTGGGGTAAAGGGGAGGTTTTGGAACCCCACAAAGACAAACCCCAGGGTCGAGACACCTCCGGGCCCCAACCAGGAACTGCCTCCCCAACTTATAACAGCAAAGACGTGGCAGAAGAGAAAGAGGGGCAGCACCCGGACCATCTTGGGGGCACCGGAACAGGGTTTCACCCCGAAGTCTTTCGGAGGCAGGCCTCCACAAAAAGCTCCCTGAAGCCTTACAATACCTATCAGCGACATTAATCCTGGATTTGAAAAATCATAATGAATGGCCACAAATGGATAATTAAAAACGAAAATGTTGTCTACCTCTCAATCAGCTTTCCTATTTCCTGAAAATTCTTAGCAAAAGATGGAAAATCCCAGCAAGGTGTTCATCTAGCACTTTCTTCCTCACCTTCTTCCCCACCATGGCCCTCCAAAAAACCCAGGCATCTATGGTCAGTTTAAGTTTCTTCTAAATTAAACAACTATGTTAGGAGCCAGACTGCATATGTTGATCTACTGTGAAAAACAAGACCTTTTCCCATTGAGCAGAACTGATTATTAACCATTGGGATTGTGAGGCCACTGAAAGAATATTTAAAGGTTCTTGACTCCTCTGCAAATGTGTTCAAATGTATCTCTAGCTTCATAATAATTTGGGAACAATTTTATACCCAAAACATTTCACATAGGATTACTGGAGAATGAAACTACTGCATCCATAAGTGATAATTGTTCAGTGCTTTATCACATCCAATGTCATTTGTAGTATTGGCAGACTTTTGGAGATGTAACTCAAAAACCCTCCCAGCATCTTATTGGACTGAGCTGCAATTCAGATGTGAATGAAGAACAAAACCGAATGCAGTGCAGACACAGGACCATATTTCTGTTCAAAAGAAGAAATATGAAAGAGCTTAGATATAGGGCTTGCCTGCTAGTTTTCTTAGATTAAATATTGGTATAATAATATGATCCAATCTGAAATGCACTGAAACAAGGAGATGCTCTTTACACTATGCCATGGTATATCTAATACCTACACAAATTACTTTTAAAAATCAAAGTATTGTATTACAATCCTCAAATTTTCCTTCAGTAAAGCACCCTTTATTGGTGTTTATTACACAACACATATTTAGCCATTACCCACCATGCATTCTACATACAAGCTTTATGCAGATAATCAATCTGAAATATATAAGAATGTCTAAGTACATATTTGGGAGAGCACAGCTTTTCTGCAAATGCACAGCACACTGGAAAAAAACAGTATTAGTTTTCAATGGATAAAAAGCAGGCTGTTTCAAAAATTATAGCTTAAGTTAGCAGAATATCTTTAAGTTTGCTGAGTAGCAACTTGCCTGAAGCCATGCGGAGCTCATGCCAAATGCCAGAGCAGTTATAAGCTTTGAAATAAAGTCCCATCAAACAGACTGCTTCTCTTCCTTTTCCATATTTGCTCTGAGCCTGAACTAACAGGAAGGTGGTCTGAAATTAGCTTGGGGACTTGACAATTTGAACACATTTGAGTAATTGTCAGTAGCTTTGATTGTTTACTCAAGTGATGGTTTTAAATACTTGTTCCTACAGCTGTAGAAATACACGGTGGGTTGTCAGCCTCTGCTTGGATGGAAAACTGGAGTGGGATTGTTTTTATTAGATGAAGAATATACTGTAATTGAGGATATAATTTAATATTGCTGTTTAAAAGCATTTGCTGCATGGAGCATTCCAGCCTCCCTTTTGAATCAAACACAGGGGCTGATCCAAAGCTTCCTGAAATCAATGGGAATCTATTCATTGACTTTGGGTCAGCCCCTAAAACTCCGTTGCTACTGGAGCTAATTTCTAAATACATTATTCAACATATGGCCATGTTCCACCTCTGACACAAAGCATTCGCTCTCCTTTCTAAATGTTTGCACATTTCTCCGTTGCTTGTCTAAAGTAAGCAAAGTAAGAGGCAAGGGTTGAAAAAGGGAATGTGGAGGTAGGAATCCTATTTTTTTTCTTATTGAAGAAGTGTGAAAAGATAAGTAAACTAAGACTTTCTTAGGGAAAGAAGTACAATTTGTCCTTTTACTAGCTCGGGGATCAATTCCTTTTCCTTCCATGCAATACTGTGAGATTTCACTGCAAATTCTCTCCACATTTCTGCCTAATTAGAGATATTGCACATAGATCACCAGTCTTCAAGGAGCCACCCATGTGTCTGGGTGAACTCTGTTAGTGTTGTTTGAGGATTAAGTTTTACCACATCAGTTTGGATGGTCTGTGCCTGTGCTGTCAGGACAACATATGTGACATCATGCCCCTAATGAGGTTATTATTTCAAAAAGAGACCATAGGCTTTGGTTCCTAATAACAAGTCAGCCAGGTTTATTGTCTCCAAACAAGCCTAGACACTAATGTCCACGGCCAACTAGTATACCATGCTAGCCAGGTTATTTACAGGCATGGTACAGGCATTAAGATAACTCTTTAGCTCAGTACAACATATTCAGGGTTCTCTTACAGCAGCTGCATCCTAGTTGTCAACAACTGCTAAAACTTACTTAGGTGACATCATCCACCTCCTACTTCTCACCACTTAGTGCAGCCTTCCCCACCAGATATGGACATCTGTTGCCAGGTCACTCTGATCTTTGGTATTTTGTACTGGTCTTGTCAATTCACTCTCTCTGTATTGGTGTTGGAGACTCCTCTAAAACTAATGAGCTACTTTCCCAGGATTTCTGTGCAAACCATATGTGACATGCCTTGTTTTGTTTCAGCAAGGCCTACTTTGGTTCATGCCATTATCAGGGACTCTGTGTAATTTGCATATGCACTGAGCAATGGTTGTATTAATCTATACTCCTGGAAGAACTACACTGAAAACTGCCTTTGACATTGCCAAAATAAACATTTTTACTTTGCACATAGTAAATGATGATTTCTTATAAATTCCATGGTGATCATAATTTAAACAGGTGCAGGGGAATAGGGGTGCATGATGCTCTTGACTAAAATAGAAAATCATGGACCTGATTCTGCAACAATTCTATAACAGAAATCTCAGTGTCCTGTGCATGTATTTGTACATAGCACTTCATGATCAGGGTAGGTAAACCATTAAGAGGTCAAGTTCTATCTAGGAGTTGGATTTTCTTTTCAGATCAAACTTTTAGTTCAAGGATCAGGTACCTTAGTACAAGTGAGACCTCTTGGGGAATCCTTTTCTTGATGGGGACTGTTCTGAAGGAAATAAACTGCTTGGCTGGGGAAAAGTCTCCAAAAATGATTCCCAGAGAGCTGGCAATAGGCTCTGAAGAGGCTCGAAGAAGAACAGGGAGGGGTGGAAAAGTAGCTCCAGGAAGCAGTTAAGCAAAAAAATGTATAGTTAGGGTAGACAGATACTCCATGTTTTAGGATCCTGCTCTCAAGGCTTCTTGTAGAGAAAGGGCCTGGAACATTGTTCTCAGTGAGTACATCTATACAAGATATTTAATGCGCAGTAGACTAATTCTACTGTGCATTAGCATGTCACAGCAATAACCATGCTAATGTACACAGGATAATTAGTCTACTATGCATTAAGGATCACAGAAAGACCATGAGTTGTTGCTACTGCACATTAGTGCTAGCTACTGCGCATTTATGTAGTACCTCATATTAGAGGTACTAAACTTAATGCACAGTAGGAATATGTAGATACATCCAGTGTTGAAGAACACTAAGCTATCAGAAACCCCTTGGAGACCCAGGTTATTGTGAAACAAAATCATAAGTTTACCCTGTATAATAGGGTTCCTTCCCTGTTACTACTGGAGATAAACAGGGTTAGGGCTACTTGGGCTTCCTCACCCCCATGCTGTCTTGTGGTTTGCCAGTTTGTCCTTTCCCTTTGTGGTGTTCCTTTATGTTTCTTTTGTTGTATGCCCCACTCTACCTCTACCCTCCCTGTATTATTTGTTTTCCTGGTTTTTTTTGTGGCACATCCACCAGGATGGAGTAGGTGACGATGCAATGAGTGCACAGGCACTTCCCTCAACTCACCCACGATGCCTTGATCTTGAAAAAGAAAAGGAGGGACCTTAGTGTGTCATAGGTGCCTGCAAGGGTGCACTTACATGGGTGGGTTTTCTTGGGGCCCCTCCTCCCCTCCACCTTGTCCTTGCCACCCAATTTTGCGATGATGGTAGTAGGTCTGCTCTTCAGCTATTTGGGTCAGCTTTTCAATAGTCCACTAAATCACTTTCTGGGATAACTCCAGGCTTGCCCGAGCCTTGGAACATAAGACATCATTTTAACATAAGAATGAATGTGGGAAGAGGAGCTGTGAAACATTGAATCCTAGAGGACACGTACGAAGAATTATTGCTTTGATTTCCTACTTGAGTTAGTCATCTTAAAGTTAATCATCTTAAAGTTTCATAGTATGTATTGATTCACCTGTGAATAGGAAAGATGGGTTCTTTGTAACTACTAAGTCTTTTCCACTGGCAGCAAGGGTAAAAATAATTGTTCTGGGGAATTAATGGAATGAATTAACATTTTGATCTGGAATCTAACGGGCAATTATAGTTTACATAATGAACCTAACTGGGGGAAGAATAGATGTTCTTTCTTTCCCAACCCAGAAACATTAAAAAAAAATCTACCTATAAGTAAAGGAGTTTAGCATCTGTTTTATTAATAATTTCTTTCAGAGAAATGTGATTTCTCTGAAAGTTTGAAATTTGGAAACACCTATATGACCCAAGTTGTAAAACAAAATATGTCCCAATATCAGATAGTTCCAGAGAGAAAGGAGGAGGCTTTTAATTTTTTTTTTTTTAACTTTCCTCAGTGATCAGAGGGGTAAATTTAAAATGTAGCCTCAATCTCTTAAAGAACAAGCAATAACTTGGTACTTCTGATGAGATGGCCTGGAAAGAATGAAACATTCCTAAACACAAAAGAAGTGTCATATCCCAACAATCATATAATTGGCCTATTAAACAGAATTCAGATTAGATTAGTCTGTAAACTGATAATGCCTTTTATTAGTAGAACATAACCTGGACATTCAAGTTTGAATCCTACTTTTCTACTAAGATGTCTCTTAGTATCTATTTTTTCATGCCAATGACACCAGGCACAGGAAGACAGTCTGCTTCACCTGTGTAGACAGTTTTCCTTCACCTTCAGTGTGGAGCTAGTGCATTCCCAGTCATGTTATACTTCACCCCACAAAATTACACAGCTTTCCCATTGATTCTAAGCACCCATAGTCCCCCACAATGTGATCTTTTATTTCCTATGAGGTTTGCTGCTCTCCATTCACTTCAATAGAAAGCTTGAATGTGTGCTAAGGCATGTCTGTTTGCTTGGAATTCTTCTCCACCAAGCTGTCAAACTAACATGAGCAATTAGACATCTACATGGTTGATTGGATCTACCTACCTGACCACTTTGATTCACTATAAAGATCTCCCTCTTTCATAAACAGTTTTAGTGACTAAACCACTTCCTGGGATGTGGGAGACCTGGATTCTAGGCCTCCCCATCTTTCTTGTGTTCCAGCAAAGAGCCCTAACCACTATACTAGGGGCACAGACAGAAGTGACAATTTTTGCCTGATCTGCTCACAGAAAGCAGTTTATAACAGTGACCAAACCCAACTGCACAGCTGCAGAGAGCTTCAAAAATGGCTGATTGGGTAAAAAGCTGAACCCTTATTGCATGGTGTCAGATGAACATATTTCAAAACAGAGCATCTTCTGTAACTTTTGTCTGCACCATTTGCCAAGCTATCACTCTTCAGAATGGAGGGGGGGGGGGGGAGACAGTGGGGAGAGTTTCGTTTAGGGTTTTTTTAGCCCCCACTGGAGGGTGGGCAGGGTGTACTGGAGCCTCCAAAAAGGTGGGGGGAGGGGGAGGTTCCAACTTACTCACCCCACTCTCCCTAGAATGAGCTCTCTCTGCTCTCTTTCCCCCCTCCCATTCTGAAAACTTTGCAGCTTGGCAGGAATGATGGGCCATTGGTAGGGGAAGCAGACCGCACTGGCCACGGACAATTATCCCATGGGTCTGGGGGCCACAGTGAATGCCAAGGGCTCCTGTGGGCAAGAGGCAGTGGAGGTCCTCCTCTGAGACCCAGGCAGGGGCCAGCTGTGTGTGGGACCAGAGATCCTGGCTCCACACAGTGCTGCTCCAGGGCCTCCAGCTGGGTCCAGTGCACCTGCTATAGCCTGGTCCTATGCCCCTCCCAGGCAGTCTCCTAGGCCAGCTCCCACACTTGCTGCCACACCTGCTCCCTCACCACCCAGTTCTCAACTGCCAACCACCAGTTGCTGGAGTAGAAGGGTCCAGTCCCTGGTGCACTGCTGGAGCATCTGGGTGGCTCCAGTGGCAAGTGGTGGAAACCCTATTGCCGCAGGGCCCTGCAGCCTCTCCCCCAGATCCAGATGTTGGCCCTGCAGTGGCGAGATGCAAGACATTAGTACGAGTTTGTGAGATTGCAGAGATAAGATATTCTGCAGCAGGGCCTCTGCCCTGCCGGGCCTCAGATCAGAGGCAGGCTGTGTGTGGGTGCTCAGGGACTGTGGTAATCTGTCCAGGCAAAGCTGGGCCCAGGCAGCTACTGGCTGAGCGCCCCAGCCCCACTTGCTCCCATGGGGACAGAGGCCCACTGGGTGCTGGCTGCAAGCAGCCTGCCTCCTCTACCCCCTTCCCAGGGCAGGCCAGGCCAGGCTTCTGGCAGCACTGGCTGCCACAGCTCTAGACCCTGGCCCTCCCCGCCACAGGCCAACCACTCTGCCAGACTGCTGCACAGCCCAACACCCAGGCTCAGGGCATGTGGGGCTCCTGGATAACTGGGGCAAGGGGCTGGCCACCCCAGCTCTCCCCACAGGAAGCCTCTCTGGGAAAGCACGCTGGGGCCAGTCATTCCCCACATGACCACTGTGCTCAAACTGTGTCCCTGCTGCATGTGCCCCAGGCAGTGAGCAATGAGCCGTTTGTTCAGGTGGAGGGGTGCCTGAGCCACTATGCCCTGTTGCTACTGATCCTGCTGGTGCTCCAGCACGCCTGCACTCCTGGTTCAAGACCCTGAGCCATGATGGTGCAGCGGGCAAGCCCAGGCTGCCCCACAACTTCTGCCACTGCCAGGAGGACTATCTGTGGGAGCACTACATTTCCCTGCCCCCTGCTGCCAAGGACAACATTGCCGCCAGCATCATTGCCTTCCTTGCCATGCAAGAGGCCTGTGCCTACTCAGCTCCAGGGACATGGGTTGCTCAATAAAGTTTTGAACTGTGTCCAACCTCTCTGCGTTCTGTGGCAGGGAAACCTGGGGCCACAAGAGTGTGGGCAGGCTGGGCAGGGAGCAAGGGCAGCGGCAGGGCTGGGGACTGGGAAGGCCCTGCCCCAGTGCAGGACTTATCATATGTCTGGGGCTGGTGACACTGGAGGCTCAGCGCAGGGTTCCTCATCAGCACCAGTGTCTGGTGTCCACTGTCTGCAGTGAACAGCAGGCTGGTGCCCTGTCAAAGGCCCTCCCTGGGGAGCAGCTGGCACTGCTGGCAGCTGACAGCAGTGTGGCTGGTCACTCTTCATTTCAGAGTGTGGGGCTGGGACAAGGGTGAGGTAGCCACTGGGCAGCTCTCTCCCAACTGCCAGTGGATGCAGCAGCTGGGGAGGTGGGCAAGGCAGGGTGCCAAAGGCCCAAAGTCCCCTTCTCCAGAGAAGCATCATGGGGAAGAGTCCCCTCCTCCAGTCAAGCATCATGGGGAGCCATGCAATAGAGGCACTTCACCACAGTGTCTGAAAAAGAAACAGTGCTGGGGTTGAGCAAGAGCAGGTGCTGCCTTGCTGCCATAGACAGCAGGGCCAGCAGATCAGGGGGAAATCTCAGGGCTGGGTAAGGGATGCAGCAGGCTGCAGCCCTTTGCAACACTCACCTGTGGCCAAGGAGCAGCTCCAGGTAGGGAACAGGATGGGCAGAGGCTGCTTGGGTCCTATCCAGGTGGCACACAGGGCCTGGTGGGCTCCTATATAGAGCAACAGGCTTGTCCAGGCTCCTGGTGTGCGTGTTCCAAGGCACAAAATGGCTGGAGGCTTTTATATCTTGCAGGCAGGGGCTGCTACAGAGCAGCCCAGCCCTGAAGCAGGAGAGGTGGTGTAACACATTGGGGTTCCAGGGGTGGCCATGACATCCCCTGGTGGCTCCACGGCCATGCGTTGTGCTGCCCCGGGGGCACTCTGCCTGTGTCACCTGCCACACCTTGATGGATAATAAATTAAGAGGGAGGTTGCCTCCCAGACCTTTGCTTGGTCTCCCTGTTCTTAGGTCCTTGGCTGAGCCCCTGTAATCTCAGGCCCCTGGGTCCCCTTGCTGGACCTCTACAGTCTACTGTGCCTTGCTGGGCACCCAAAGCCTTATGGGCTAATTGTGTGGCTCTGTAATCACCCCTTTACCATGCCCCATTCCTCACAGGTGTTACCAGTACAATATCCCTTTGTTGGGGCCTCAGCCTCCTTAGCCTCTGACCTTTCAATCTAGCTAGGCCTACCAGCCTAGGTCCACTGGATAGGACTCAGCTTTGAGGCACTAGCTTCCCTTGTCCATTTGCAAGTTACTGAACCCCTGGCTCCTGTATACTGGGCCCCTAGACTCTCTGTGGCTCACTTAGCGTTCAAGCCCTGAGCCTGTCCCTGGCATGGCTGAAGACAGACAAGTGACCCCCTGGACACCAATGAGGCCACCACCACCTCCCCTACAGCCTCTTCCAAAAACCATCAGTGAAAACAGATGCAAGTGCTTGGGCTATAACATAAATAACAACATGCAGGAGCCTCTGCCTGTTTAAGAATATAAGCCTCCACTTAGCCCATCATCCCAGCTTCCCTGAGCAGGAGTTCCTTCTTGGGTGGCAGCCAGGAAGAGATTGCACCAGCTAGCCCCAGCCCTGGGCTTAAATGCTCCCCTGGTGCTGCCTGCATCTGGTCATCTGACCAGCAGCAGGTGCTGGCTAATTACCTATTAGCCAGTTGCCCTGACAACCTGAAGCTGTGGTGCCTTGCGTAGCTTACAGAGCTCCCTTGATAGGCTGCTTCCCTCTGTAAGTAACAGAGAGCCCCAGACTCTCTGTTAAGGCAGCCAGCCAGGAGCCCTTGGGATGGACTCTGGCCAACCCCCTAGGGGCTGGGCAGACCTAGCACTGAAGTTCCTGCATTAATACACATTAAATTTGGTATTTGCTTTATGCAGGTATCAAATTTACGCATGATTAACCTAAAATCGCCATTTTTAAGGTGCATTAAGGGTGCACGCATATAGACACACGCCCTTAATGTACCTTAAATCAGGCTAATGTGCATTAAATGCCCATGTGTAGGCATACCCATTGATGCAAGCAGCATCAAACAGTTACTAGTCATAATTTGTGGTTGGCTACAGCTTGGGGAGTTTGCATGGTATTTCTGTGTATCCAATATGGAATTGAATCTCAGTAGAACATAAATGGGGTTGATACACCCAGGCAATATTGAATTTCTTGCAAGAAAGTGGATCAGGAAATCAGCCTGGATATACAGCAATCTCTTCAACGAGTTAAAACATAAACATCAAAATCTACTAAAAATGGAATCTTGGCCATATTACTAGGGAAGGGTATAAGAATATAGCACAGGTGGGCAGGGAGAAAATTAGGAAGACCATGGCATGATTTGAGATGCAAATGGCAAAGGAGATAAAAAGCAATAAAAAGGGATTGTGCAAGTATGTCAAAAATAAGAGGCAGTCCAGAGAAACTGCAGGTCCCTTATAGCATGCAGAAGGCAACATAGTTATAGATGGTGCAGAGACACATGCAAAAATGTATTCATCCTTCATGGGTAATGACAAATGCATCCAGTTGGGGGTGGGGAGGGGAAGAAGAGAGAAAATAAGTGGGAAAGAAATGTGGGTGCCGAGTATAGCCGGAATGGGGCCATGATGGAGTGGAATTAGGCACAAACGCGTACTGGTTGAATTGAAAAGAACTTTACTTACAAACTGACGTACAGGGACTTGCGTCGATGCAAACAGTGTAGGCACGCTCCGTACAGGTTACAAACAAAAGAGAAAAACCGGGTGGCACACCGATGTTTCCGAGCATGCAGGGTACGGGGTACGTCGGGACAGTCGTCGACGGGGAGTGGTTGGTGGTTGATCAGGCCTCCAATTTTGCTCCAAGGTACACGAGGAACTCGTTCCCAACGTACACGCGGAGTTCTCCGACTTGGGCGGAAACTACCCAAGCTTTTATACGGCTAGTGAGCCAATTGCTAGCCGCCGGGTGTGAATAATTTACAATGAGCCAATCAGTAGCATGCATCCAAACAGTGCAACTGCTAGTTTTGGCGGGAGCTGATCATTGCACCAAGGCTTTTCCCGCCATAGCGAGGCATCCCTTGCACCGAGTACTTGTATCGTGCTAAGAATTCTGCTGGGTCAAGGCACTTTTAATTTCTAAGTACAGACAAGAAACAGGGAGGGAGAAAAGAGAAAAGGAGAAAAAAAGGAAAAAGGAGGAAAGAGAAAGGAGAGGGGTAGAGGTTAGGTCACATGGGTAAGCAGGTGACCGATCTTTGCCTTGAACAGTCTGCTGCAGGAGGGGCAGAAAAGCAGTGAGGACTGGGTACAAGAGGTTTTCGTTTCTCTGGCCACACGTTTCTTCATTGTTTCTGCTGTGCATTGCTGTTTGAAGGCTAATGCTCCGTTCTAGATTGATGACCTCCAGAATGGATGGTCATGAGCGATTTGCTCCCACAACTGCAGGTCAATGCCAAAACACTTCAGGGACACCTTTAGGGTGTTCTGATACCGCTTCTTTGGTGCATCATGAAAGCATACTCCATTTGACAGTTCACCATAGAAGATGTTCTTTGGCAGGCAAGTGTTGGGTATTCTTGAAAGGTGGCCTGCCCATCTTAGCTGCACCAGTTTCAGTAGAGTGTGAATACTTGGAAGAGCTGATCTTCTGAGCACCTCGGTGTCCAGAATTTTGTCCTGCCACGCGATCTTTAGTATCTTTTGCAGGAAGCACGGGTGGAAGTGATTTAATTTCTTGACATGACACTGGTAGATGGTCCAGGTTTTACAGGTGTAAAGGAGGGTCGGGAGAATGATGGCTTTGTATACCTTCAGTTTCATCGATATTCCAATGCCTCTGTTGTCCTAGACTGACTTACGGAGTCTGCCGAAAACCACACTAGCTTTCGCTAGTCTCACATTGATTTCATCCTCAATATGAACAGAACGAGAGATTGTGCTGCCAAGATAGACAAACTTGTGGACCATCAACAGTTGTTGGTCTTTAACTGATATGTGTGGTTCCTGGGGTATTGTGCCAGATGCAGGTTAAAACATCATTACGGTCTTTTTCATGTTAATAGTGAGTCTGAAGCCATTGCGGGCTGATGAGAATAGGTCCATGGACCATTGCATGTCATCCTATGAGCCTGTGCATAATCCACAGTTGTCAGTGAAGAGAAAGTCGTGAAGCATTGCTGTCTGGACTTTGGAGATCACTTGGAGCCTGCACAGGTTGAAGATGTCTCCGTCAAAATTATACCTAATCCCAATACTGTACCATACCGTACTGTATGCAAAAATACAGACTGAAGAAAAACTGGCTAGGTTGAAGTGCTGCAGAAAAGGACCAGAAGCTGACTATGAGCCAACAGTGTGGTCTTGTTGCAAAAAAAGCTAATAATATATTGGATTGTATTAATAGGAGTGTCACTTGCAAATGAAGGGAAATGATTTTTCCACTCCATTCAGCATCAGTGAGGCCTTGCCAGTTTTGGGCCCCACACTTCAAGACAAGTATAGGCAGATTGGAGGGAGTCCAGGGGAGAGCAACAAAAAATTCTTAGAGGCCTAGGAAGCATGACTTCTGAGGAAAGACTTAAAAAAGAAACCTATGGTTATTTAGTCTGGAGATGAGAAAACTGAGGGGAGATTTGATAACAGTCTTCTAATACCTGAACGGCAATTATAGAGAGGATGGTGATTAGACTATTCCCTGTGGTACTAGGGGACAGGACTAGGAATAGTGGCCTCAAACTGTAACAAAGGAAATTCAAGGTGGAGATTAGGAGGAACTTTCTGACTATGAGGCTAGTCAAGCATTAGAACAGGATATACCTAGAGTAGTTGTGGAATCTCCATCATGGAAGAGTTTTAAGACTAGGTTGAACAGACACTTGGCTAGGATGGTTTACTGAGGGATGATCCTGCCTTGAGCAGGGGGCTAAAACAGATGACCTCATCGGCTGCGTCCAGATGTGCCTGGCTTTTTGATTCCCCAGGGACAACTAGCGGCAGTGCATCTTGAGCCACCACTAGTTGTCCCCAGGGAACACCTGTGCCATGTGTGCTCTGGTGTGTGGTAAGTTACCCCAGGTGGGTACAGGGAGGCTGGGGCCAACACTGGGATGGGTTCTGGGGGCTCCTGGGGCTGCAGCAGTGGTGATCCTGCCATGAGGATGCTGGCCAGCAGCAGAGTGCAGCTCTGGCTGGCCAGGCTCCAACTTTGTGTGGTACATGCTGCCACCATGTGTGCCACTCTACTTTTTTTTTTTCCCATGGGGCTTTTTGATCCCTGGGTATCCAGATATATAAAAAAAAAACACCCTACGTGCTGCTCCCTTGCAGTGTGGAAAACAACTGAATGTGTGGTATATGTCACTGCAGATGTGTCTGTGATGCCACATACCTCACAGCTGTGCCCATCTGGACCAGGAGGTCCCTTCAATTCCTATTTGCCTATGAACCTATCACCCTAATATAGATCAAGAAATATCCTCATCCTATAATAGGGTAACATTAGGTGCATGGTTGGGAAAGGTAGATCCATAACAAATTTAGTTGTCTTAGCATGCTTTCGGTTGTTACACGGGTGAAATAGAATGTACTTTTCAGACTTAGTTGTCAAAAAACTTGATCAGTATCACTTAAATGTCCTCAGCAATCATAAAGGAATCCTATGTTTCTGTTGGTTATATGAAGAAAACCTGGCTAGGCCAGCTCTTTGGGGTAAAACTGATCCCAATTGGGTACAAACATTCAGGGGGGTTAGGGGGTGGTTAGATTGAGCTAAAAATAGCCACCCAATCCAAGGTAAATTGTGGTGGGGAGATGTGGGGTTGGCAGGACCAGGGCCAAGCAGGCTTGGAGGGGATTAGGAGGTCTGTGAGGAGGTCGGGGGGGCAGGACAGGTGAGGTTCATGAAGGGATTGGGGGGCATGCAGCATCTGTGGTGGGGGGGGAATCCAGGATATGAGCAGGATTTCTGTGGAAGGTATGGGGGGCATAGGCAGCATCTATGGTGGGGATCGGTGGGGCTAGCAGGTGTGCATGGGGGATTGCCAGGATTGGCGGGCAGGCAGGGTATACAGGAGGGGTTGGAGGATCAGGGTAGTAGGTGGCATCTGTTGGGAGGTTGGGGGGCAAGAAGGATCTGCAGAGGGATTGGGGAAGCAGGCAGGGTCCATGAGGGGTTGGTGGGGTCTGGGAGGAGCAAGATGAAGGGGACTTTCGGGGTCCATGGGAACCTATTTTTGCTCCCCCCGGTGAACTTACCACCTCATCCCTCCCACAACTCCGCTCAGGCTGACTTATATCCTCAGCTTCCAGCACTGGTGAACTCTTAATAGATTTCATAGACATTAGGGCTGGAAGGGACCTTATAAGATCATCGGTTCCAGCCACCTGCCCAGGGGGCAGGAAGCCAACTAGGGTCAAAGGATCCCAGCAAGATAAGCATCCAAATGTTTCTTAAAAGTGTCCAGAGTAGGTGCTTGCACCCCCTCTGGGGGGAGTTTGTTCCAGGCCTTGGGGGCTTGGACAGTAAAGAAGTTTTACCTTATGTACAGCTTAAAATGGTCTTGCAGGAGTTTGTGTCCATTGGACCTTGTCATCCCTTGGGGTGGTCTGGTGAACAGGCATTCCCCCAGATCCTGATGCACACCCCTTATGTACTTACAGGCAGTCACCAAGTCACCCCTGAGCCTGTGCTTCTCCAGGCTGAAGAGTTCATAGCTCATAGCCTCTCTTCATGAGACCTGTTATCCTGCCCTCTGATCATACGTGTGGCTCTCCTCTGGATTCTTTCAAGCTTCTCCACCAGGACTGGGAACAGCTTGAAGGATGGTGGGTTTGATGGGCTGGGAGGAGTCAAGGCTCGTTTATAGGGTGGGGTAGACAAAGGGATGGGGGACTAAAAATAGCTCAGTGCCAGGAGGTGGCTAGGAAAAGTGCAGCTTGGGAGCTGGGGGCCAACAGTTGGGCTTTCCTATCCCTAGGGCTGTTCTGGGAACTACATAGAAGTTTAGAACAGTTAGATTGGTCTAAAAATGGCCAACCCTATCTAAGTTAGACTACCTCAGAGCTAGGGTTTATATAGACCAGGTTGGCCATTTTTAGATTGATCTAAACTTCCTGGAAGTTCCGTACAGTTTGCACTTAGATCAACATAACTAGGGATCTAAGGGTAAGGTCCGCACCAGGATGAACAAAGTTAGATTGAGTGGTCACTTTTAGGGCAATCTAACTTCCACATTCTGCCCCTCCAAATGTCTGTATGAACCCCCCGCATGTCTACTGGGTCATGGGAATTTTGAGTTCCTTAAGTTATCTGTGAATATAAATCTGTTTTCAAGGTCCTCCGTTTGGTGGTTGGCCAAGAACTGAAACATCTTTCTTTCTGAACATGCCACACACATTATATCCCTACATGCTTTTCTTCAGACAGCTGATTATCATTGTATTTTTCCATATACCATCTCCATAGGCAGACTTGTCCAGGGATTGTGGTGGAATTTCCCTTCCACCTATTGCATGCAGCCTCATGGTAAAACAATTTAGAATGGGCAGGTGATATTAACATTTTCCTGGGGAAAAAAAACCCCCAATTTCTTTTTACTAGATTTTCTTTGTCCTACATGTACCACAGGTTTTTCATGTTATTCCTTCTGAGTCTTAGGGATCTTATTTTATGGTTCATTGGAACATAACCTTGGATACAGTTATAGTAAGAGTGCTATCAGTTATGGATATAAACTACAGTAATATACAGCAAGCCAGCTAGCTTTGAAGGAAACATAAGTGGTTTTGATTTCAGGCTATTTCAGTACTTCATAGAAAAATTGTGGCTTATATAAACACTAAATCACATAATCTTAGATTGGGCCTTCCTAACCACTTATTGTTCAAATCTCTGTGGTAAACTTTCCTTATTCAAATGAAAAAATAATGAGTAAAAAATGCCTTCAGCCATTTCTCAGGAATGTATTTGGTAGCCGTGTTAGTCCGAGACAAAAAGAAATGCAAAACTCTAGAACCCTTGGCTCAGAGATTATACCTTTTATTGGACCAATTAATTAGGCAGAGATCAACTAATTAGGTAGAGCGGATCCCTGAGGCATGAAAAATGCTGTGTTTTAGCTGATTTCAGAAATCTAATCTTTATTGTTGAACAAAGAGGAAAGATTTGTTGAGCCTTCCTGCATTTCTGACATCTGACACCTCCAGGGATGAGAACAGCTGTATCTGCACATCAAGGAGCAACCCACACAAAGGACTCTCAGGGCCCATGGGGAACAAATATCCAGCCTCAAAAATGCCCCTGTGCAAAATGAAATTTATTTTCTGCCTAAAAGGATTTTTACAAACTTGGATGTCCTTAGCCTGAAGAAGGGTGCATATGTCCAAAAGCTTGTAAAGAAAGATATTTTGTGATTTCTTAGTTGGTCTAATAAAAGGTATCATCTCTGAACCAAGAGCTCTAGAGTTTTGCATTTCATTCAGTTGTTTCTTAAGTTTATTAAAACATATTCTATTTACTTTTAATTTTGCAACCTTCTGCTGTACACTTGCTTCAGGAACTGATATCAGTGAAGTTAAGTAAAAGGTCACATCAGAAGTATGAAGAAATTAAAAAAACCATCATATTTAGCAACATTTTCAGGAGGTTGTTGTTATATAGCTACTTAAACAGTAGAAATTTCCCCTCTCTACATCTAAAAATGATTTATCAAGAGTCCTTTTTGCCTGTATGGCTTGTACTAGTTCCTCATGTGGGACAAGTTTGTAACTGCATCCCAACTAGGGCTTTTGTCAACACAGCGGTCACCACATCTATATGGCTTCCCTTGTAACCATAGGTCCACAGCTGACAAGATAAGTCCTTCCCTTCAGGGTGCAGAGACTAACAGTTAGGCAGAGCATAAGCTCAAAGACAGACCCAAGTCCCTCAAAGAGGAGTTGGACATCCCTTCCTTCCCCTGTACTCTTTTCAGGTTCTCCTTTGATAGACAGCTTGAGTTCAGCTCTTGAGCTCATGCTCAGAGTAACTCAGAGGTGCCTACTTGCCCTTTTCTAGTTCATCCAAATGGGATGGAGTAGTTTTTTGGCAGATTTATGGTTAGGAGAGTGGGCAACATATCTTTTATGTTTGCTAAAGGGTGGGGGCGGCGAGTTGTACTCCTAAACGACGTGGGTTTGGGACTTTACAAGTCTGACGATAGTAAGAGTGATACACAAAGCACAGTGGAATCCAAACGTTTTCCCCAGAGCTGTTTTTACTGATCATGGCTAGTAGAAGTAGAGGGAACACTAATACCTTATTTGCCTTAACAAAAACAGTTGATTTGAAACACACACATGATTAGCTTTACTGTATAAAATGATGATGTTTTTCAGACAGGACTGCCCTTTAGAAACATAATTACAACTAAATGTTGTTCTTCTAATTCTACCCCTAGCATCTCTGAGTGGATATGAAGAACGGTAAAGGTCTAGCACAAAGTTCTTAAAAAAAAAAAAAAAAAGGATACTGCAGATGTTTCAAGCATATATGAACTCAGGCCAAGATTATTAGTCTTCATAGAGTTTCTGGTAGAAAAGGATAACTCTCTTCATAAGAAGCATTATGGACTGAAAATTGGGGTTAAATATAGTGTGAGACTGGGTACTTAGTGTATTCCCTTTTGACTTAAAATTTTAACATTCAGCAGTAGACTACCACAAACCAAATTTTTAAAGCATTAGCCATTATGATTTTCGTAAACATGTCTCTTTAGGGAAGAGCCACACTATGACCATTTATGCTAGTTGAGAATCTGCTCTTATAATTATGCATTGTTCTTATCCTTATGCTGTTTAAGTCCAAGTTACAATAGAATTATTTTATATACTATGAAAGAGACAGATGTTACATAGATAAGTCCTTCCATGTTGTTAATACAAGGGCAATTCTGAAGATGCAGTAATAACCTGGATCTTCCCCTTCCTAGAAGTTTGTTTTCATTTTTACACATAATTTTATAACCAATCAGTCTGTTATAATCCAATCAGTCTGCAATAAGAAAAGAAGTGTCATTTTAGGAGAGACTGAATGAGGAGACAAGATGGCAGCATGGCAAATTGGTCATGATGGAACAACACACAGACAAGTCTTTTGTAGAGATACTATGACATGTGTATCAAACCATTTAAAAAAAATAAAACAAAAACAAACAAACAACCTGATATGCAAAAGCCAGTACTCATACATTTTCATTTTGGCATGGAAATGGGGCAAGGTAATTTTCTTCCATTACAAGAGTTCTACACGTGTACATTTACAGATTTAATATCAAAATTGCATGATACATACATATGGCAATTATTAACTACAACAAAGATGTACTGTCATTTATTTATTTATGTACTTACCTAGAATGTTATTCAAGGAATTTTAAATACATACTAAGGAGCTTAAGACTTTCCATACCCCGTGTCATCTTTTAATGAAGAACATATATATGTAATCCTTAGTAATGACATTATATGTCTTTCATGATTATAAAATCCAGGTCTGCTTATTTTAGATAGAAAACCTAAAAAGTTCTTAGGGTACATAGAAGCATTACATTTCAATTGCCCTAACCAAAGTAAGGGTGATCTAAATGCCCCAGTGCAAGCATCCACAGGGCTTAGATCACCCTAAAATGGTGCACCTGATCTAAAATTAATTTACATCAAAGGTAAACTAACTTTAGATCAATAAAGAGTTAACCTGATATTGCAATGGTTAACCTGACCTAGTGAACGCTTGCACACATTCACAACACAGGGCCTGGGAAAGTCCAGGCACTCACTACAGGCCTGGGGCTGTGCTGTTCCCCACCTTTTTGATTGGATTGCATGGGTGTGATCTAGTGTGTTGGCCCAACTCCATGTGCCAGATCCAGCTGTGGAGTGACCCTGTATACAGACTGTGCATGTCTAGCTACAGCCTGCCTCCATGTTCTAGTGCAATCCGGCATGTGAGGCTGTGTCATCCATCCTGTGGGCTTAGTAACTGGATGTCAGGGCACTGGTGGCAGGATGAATTGCTGCAGCTCTGAAAATTTCAGCAATCAGTGCTGCTACTGTTCCACTATCAAAACATTTGCAGACCCACAAGAAGCTCTATGGGATGGGCTGGATGACACAGTCCAATCGGCCAGACTTGCCTTGCAGGCCAGAGGTTGAACACAACTGCACTGAAGTATATTCCTCCTTTTGGGACTTTTGGTGTCACTAGGGTGGCCATTGATCCAGTTTTATAGAGGACAGCCTGGTTCCCTGCTACTCTGTCCTCTGTCCTATTGATACAAAACCAGATACCTTTATGTAAGACTGGTGGAAGTCTGCAGAGGAAAATAGAGGACATAAAAGCATCCAGTTTCCTATCAAGAGGACAGAGTAGCAGAAAACCGGGTTGTCCTCTATAAAACTGGATGAATGGCCGCCCTAGGTGTCACGCTCCTCCAGACAGTCTAAGATACTGTTGCCCAAATTGGCTTTTGTCTAATGTTTTGATCATGCTAACCTTATCCTTTGGTCTTCTTTCAGCTATTACTATGCTGCATGACAAAGTGAAGCTTCTTGTCCTTCATTTCAAGATCAGGTAGTCATTGGCTACATCTTAAACCTGACCGTTTTTTGTGCTTTCCCTCACTCTTTGGCAATGACACCAGGCTCCAAACTGCATTAATCTTTGCCCATAGATAGGTGCCTTCTGGTTTTGGTTTTCGGGTTTTGTTTTTTTTTAAACTAGAGCTTCACAGTCTATAACAAATTAAGCCTCAAAACAATGAGATAAGTGTTTTGGAAAGACGGAGTGGAAAAGGAGACTTTTTTCTTGAATTTTCTATGAATCTTTCACCAAAACTCGCCTCATTTTAATGGTTAGGAAAATGAAGAATGGAATTTGGATACATATGACATTTATTAATTATTTTAAAATAGCAGATTTCAGTGTTTTCACAAAAAGGGGATACTTTGCTCTATTAGTTGACCCGTTCTAATAATGCATTAACATAATTTTAAAAAGATGGAAAATACTTGGATGTTCCCGTGATCAATATCAGTATTTTTATAGTGCTGTATAAATATATTTGCTGCTGACCATTTCTAAGAAAAAAGCTGTTTTACATAACAACATAGATGAAAATAAATGTTAATGGTGTCATAAAAATGTGTAAAATGGCTTCATTCCCTTTAGGAGCTGTGATTTAGGTCAGCAAGTTTATAAACATTTCTATTAGAATACTTTGCATTTTTAAAGTATCACTTGGTTGCCAAACATTATTGAAATAGTTCCTTGTATAATCTCAGTGAATCATGTTATAGAAGCAATATGGCAAGGTGCTAAAGATCACCCACTGTTTGGAGATGCTGTTGTACTGCTAAAGCCAGGATTCAAATGGTTGTCTTAGAGTCCTAAATGGGACACATGTAGTTTAGCCACTTAAATTCCAACCTGCAATTCAAACTGGCTTTGAGCCAGCAGTCACAAACTCTTTTAGATCCCATTTTGGACTGCAAGTTCCTCAGGCATCACACTAGTGCTTAAGCACATGCACTGAAGTTATTCCAGGTGGTGTGTACATTTTCCTTAGCTCTGTTGTAATTCACATTGCTGCCTGGGGGAAACCTAAGCTCCACCTACATACCTCTGAGAGAGGCCTCTCTTGGTACCTCCAAAAAAACCTATTCCTAACTGTCATCAACAGCAGCAGATTCAGATCATTAGTGTAGGTGCCAGTTTATTTTGTGTGTGTAAGAGTGAAGAGTCTGGGGGAGGAGGGAAGTTAGGCTAGTGGTCAGAGCATGAATATAGGAAGTTGGAGATATGAGTTTTAAGCCTGTTCCCATGTTAAGATGATACAAATCCCTTCTCCTGCTATAGAAGAGCATTTGCCCCTCTTGTTGTAGCTAGACTATCACCAGCAACAAATGAAGGAACCATAGAGCTAGAAGAACAGCAAAAAAGGGAGAGTCTGATTCTGTGGACTAATGGTTATAGCACTCCTGGGGGAATTGTTGATTTCTGTCCCTAATAACCAGGTTAATTCTCTCTTTAGCAACAATCATCTAATGTACAGTACATAAAGTCCTGGGAGCAAGCAAGAAGAGGCTTGTCTTTTAGATTAAAAACTAAAGCATACCCATTGGAGGAGGAGTTTTAGCATCTTACTTTAGACACTCATTGGTTTTAAAAAATAAGATGATCTAGGACTCCCACCTCCTAGGGGAACATGGTCTTTTCTGGGCCAAAAAGTCTTGCTCCCTGTTGCTTGCTTTCTTTCTGTTTTGTATTTCTTGGCTGCTCAGTGGTTTCCCAGTTTCAATGAGAGGGGTAGAGAATATATTCTAAAGCCTGGTATTTTAAGGCTTTTTTTTTTCCTGGGAAGTGGGAGAAATTAGTTCAAACACCTTCAGGTAGGAAAGGGCTTAGAACTCAGACCTCCTGCTTCCTGGCCAAGTGCTCTAGCCATAGGATTACTCAGTGAAAGAGGGGCACCAACCCTTGTACACAATGGTAAGAATCTCAGATGAAGGACAATGCTTAATGTGCAACATGAGCTAGATGCCTCAGCTCCAGAGGTGGGTGGGAGTCCAGTTACTCTCCTGTTCCTACCAGTTTATGTTAGCTAGGATTTCTCAATTTCCCTTTGGGGGTGCTTATGGAGAATGTGAAGCAGTGCAGAGTGCTTAAGAACAATTCAGTTTAGGTCCCTACGTGCCTCTAATGGCTCTACATTAACTGTTAGGATGGTAGATGCCTACAATGGTCATAAGGTTGTTGGTTCTAGCCATGTTGGTCTAAGGACATAGGCAGACAAGGTTCTTTGGGCAGATGTGATATCTTTTTATGACCAACTACATAGCTGGAAAAAAAAAAATCTTTTTCAGGCTTTCAGGCACAAAGACCCTTCAGGCATAGGGAGGGACTGTAGAAGAGTGTTTGTGCCTGAAAGCTTGCAAAGAAATTTTTCCCACTACAGTAAAAGTTTTGTTAACTGGCATCTTAGCAGCCGCCATGCTCAATTAACCAGAATGCCAGCTTGCAAGATAAAGTGAAACCAGAAGTGCCCACCATGGCACTTCCAGTTTCTCTGAGACCCCTGGCAGAGCCAATCGGGTGGTCGCGTGACAGCCAGGAGACTGCCTGATTGGAGCAGGGCTGAGCTGCCTCTGTATAACAGCAGACCCTGAGAAGCAGAGCTAGCAGTTTCTGTAGGGATGCTGCAAAGTTAATATTGTCTAGCTTGAGATCTGCTGCTCCCAGGATTATTCTGGAGGACAGGGTGGGAACTATGGGGAAGGAGGAGGTTCCTAGGGACCCCGCAGAAGTGGCTGTAGGCCTGGGGCTGAGGAGAGGCCATGTACACCTAGGCCTAGAGAAGGCACAGGCCAGTCTAGGAAGGGGTTTAGAGCTTGTGGCCCTACTGAGGGGCTATATAAGCCTGTGATTGGAACTGGTGGTTAGGCCAGGGGTTCAGATAAGCCCAGTGGAGAAAAGGGCTTCTGTGTATAAGACTTCTGGGCCTCTAGGCAAGCCTGGCATGAGATGACTGCTTTATGGTGGGGCCCAGGAGGGATCCCTGCTAGTAGGAAGGTCAGCTGTTGCCAGATGCTTTGAATCTCAGCTGGCCAATGTAAGGGGGCCAGGGCCATCACGCTGAAGGACAAGTAAGCCCACTGTGAGGGGCAGGCCAGGGCTGCAGAGAGCTACTGGCCCAGAGGTGAGGCCAGGGCCTAAAGGAGCCTGAAGCTCCCCTCATAACACTACTGAAGAAGGATAGGAGGTCAGCCATCAAGCAGGCTGGTATGAAGGAGAATGAAGCCCAGCCTTCTGATGGAAGGTATCCTGCAAGGGGGCTGGAGAGCCCAGCACCAGAGGGGCACAGCTACAGGGGATGAAGATCCCAGAACCAAAGGGCATAGCAGTCAAGGGCCAGGGGCCCAGTAATAAAAGGAGGTTGATTAGAGCTAGTGTCTCAAAGCTGGGCCCGACACAGTGGGTCTAGGCTAGAAGGCCTAGCTATATTAAAGGGGTGGAGGTGAGTAGGCTGAGGCCCCAACAGAAGATACAACAACTGTGCAACGCCTGTGAGGCATGGGGTATGATAAAGGGAAGGCTTTGGAACCACGCAACTTGAACATATGGCTTGAAGTGCCTCGTGTGGCACAATATTGAGGAGATGTACAGCAAAGGGTTCAAGGACCAGCAAGTCCTGGTAAGGTCCAGTGGACCAGGGCCATGCGAAGGCCTATGGGTAGCCTCCTGATGTTATTTTACCAGCAAAACATGGCAGGTTAGATGAGAGGGCACCTTCATGGTGGAGCTGGCACAGTTGTGGAGCCGCCAAGCCATCATGGCCACCCCTAGGGACACTGCTCCATGATGGTTACCCAGAGAGGTGGTGAAATTTCCATCCCGTCCTTGGAGGTTTTCAAAACTCAGCTAAACAAAACTTTGGCTGGGATGATCTCACTGGGGATGGTCCTGCTTTGAGCAGGGGGTTAGGCTAAGTGACCTCCTGAGGTCCCTTCCAACCCTCATTTTCTATGATTGTATGATACCCAAAGAATCTTGTCTGCCTACATTGGTCAAATTAAGTCTCTCCCTGAAACAAGGCACCTAGTACTCAGACTTTGCAATACCTAGATGTAGATGCCTAAGAAAACTATTTGAATACTGGCTGATGTTTCCATATGAAGCTGGGAGCTGAAACTCATGACCTCATGGAAACGTATGTTGGACTGAGGGGAAAAATACTCTACTAATAGATGCAGAACTGCATCATGGTACTGCTAGAACCAGAGATGGCTTTTCTTGGAGCTTTTGGTCAGAGGATCTGAGCTTTCTCTTAATGCTGGTGAGCCATATTCATATGAAATATTTTCCATTCATTGATGGTAAAATGTTTTGTAGAAGTGTGTTTAATGCCAATGGATTACCATTTATACAGGGATATGAAACATTTTGAACATCTAAAAACATTGCTTTTTTGATAGTTTTGTAATTGAATTACTTGGGGGGGGGTTGTTTGTTTGGTTTTGAAATGACCTTTCATTTAAAATGTTTACTCCTTTTATAATTAAAGTTAAAAACATGTTTTTTTCCATTAAAACATGTTTAATTCCAATGGAACACTTTTTTTTTCCTGTTCAACATGCTAATTTAAAAGGAAATTGACATCTTTTAGCTATGCTCCATTCCAGAATTGAGTATTTTTTGAACAAGTGGAACTGTAAGAAAAATGGCAGATGTTTACCCCTCTCCTGTCCCTTCCACTTCTACTCATGACATGCCCCTAGTCACAACCTTGCCATTGCCTCTAAGCAATAACACTTTTCTCCTCTACCCTTTGTACAGACCTGTTATGAAATTTTCTCCCTGATAGAAATCATAGTGAAGTGGGGCTGGAAGGGACCTCTGTAGGTCATCTAATCCAACCCCTGCCTGAGGGAGGATCATCTCTATTCAGGCCGTTCTATACAAATCCATAAATTAACCTCTTAATAAGCCCACTATCAACCCTGCCACAACACAGGGCATAACAGGCTGACCTGCCACAGGAAAAGCATGGAGACCATAGCAGTCAACATCCTGTTTCTGTAAAAGGTTATTAATATATGCTCAAGAGATCCGGGGTAGAGGGCCATGCCTCTTCCTAGAGAGGAAGGCCAGAAACCTTCATAATGTGTACCAATATGACTATGAGATTAAAATTCCTTCCTGTCTTCCTCAAATATGGCAATCGGTCTGATCCTGAGTAGAGGAGCAAGACCAGGAACCTCCAGCTTGGGTCCCACCAAAAGAATTGGCACAGATGAGTCAAAGTCCCCACCCTTGGCTATAGCCAACACCCAACACCTGTGATGAAAGCTTAAAAAGAAGAAAACACCCCTTGGTACTGTTTTTTTCCATTTTCTGTTAATTATTTCCACACCGACCCCAGATGAGAAAAAAATTGCCTAGGGGTGGGCAATTTTTTGGGCTGAGGGACCACTTAATGAATTTTGGTAAACTGTCAAGGGCCACACACAATCTTTCAGAAGATATCACTTTAACAAATTATAGATAAAAAACAAATCCTAATAAAATTAAACATTACTACAACATACTCCGAGCACTGGTATATAGGCCCATCAGTCTTACCTCAATCCTGGGGAAACTCTTTGAGAAGATCATCAAGGAGCACATCTGTGATGGGCCGGCATTGGGGATGATGCTCAGGGGCAACCAGCACGGTTTCATTAGGGGCAGGTCATGTCAGACCAACCTGATTGCCTTTTACGATCAGGTCACAAAAGCATTGGATGCAGGTATCGCCGTGGATGTAGTCTTTCTGGACTTCAGCAAGGCCTTTGACACTGTCTCCCACCCCATCCTCATTAAAAAACTAGGCGACTGTGGCATCGATGCCTACACAGTCAGATGGATTGCTAATTGGCTGAAGGGTCGTACTCGGAGGGTGGTGGTGGATAGGTCATATTCGACCTGGGGGGAAGTGGGCAGCGGAGTCCCCCAGGGCTCGGTCCTTGGGCCCGCACTGTTCAATTTCTTTATCAGCAATTTGGACGATGGGGTGAAAAGCAACCTGTTCAAATTTGCTGATGATACCAAAATTTGGGGTGAGGTGAGCATGCTGGTAGGGAGGGAAAGACTGCAGAAAGACCTGGATAGGTTGCAAGGGTGGGCTAACAAAAACAGGATGCGTTTCAATACAGACAGGTGCAGGGTGTTGCACTTGGGCAGTAGTAACTGGCAACACACTTATAAGACGGGAAACTCCCTTCTTGAGAGCACGGAGGCAGAAAGGGATCTTGGAGTCATCATTGACTCCAAGATGAACATGGGCCGACAGTGCAAGATCACGGTCGGCAGGGCTAACCAGACCTTATCGTGTATCCAGAGGTGCATCTCAAGTAGGGCCAAGGAGGTGATCCTTCCCCTCTACGCGACACTGGTCAGGCCACAGCTGGAGTATTGTGTCCAGTTCTGGGCACCCCACTTCAAGAGGGATATGGATAACATTGAGAGGGTCCAGAGGAGGGCCACCCGCATGGTCGGGGACAGCAGGGCACGCCCTACAATGAGAGGCTATGGGACCTAAACCTGTTCAGCCTTCACAAGAGAAGGCTGAGGATGGACCTTGTGATCATCTATAAACTCACTAGGGGGACCAGAAGGGTTTGGGGGAGACCTTGTTTCCCCTAGCGCCTCCCGGAGATAACTAAGGAATAACGATCACAAGTTGTTGGAGAGTAGGTTTAGATTAGACATCCGTAGGAACTACTTCACAGTTAGGGAGGCTAGGATCTGGAACCAACTTCCAAGGGAAGTGGTGCTGGCTCCTACCCTGGGGGTCTTTAAGAAGCAGCTCGATGCCTACCTGGCTGGGGTCACTTGAGCCCAGTTTCCCTCCTGCCCAGGCAGGGAGTCGGACTTGAAGATCTGCAAGGTCCCTTCCAACCCTACTTCTATGATTCTATGATATTTTAATTTTATTTCAAAAAAATACTTTTGTCCTGATTTATGTTTGTTTTTTTTTTCAGTAGCGTATATAGAGGCAATTGCATAATAACTCCAAAGTCTTACTCTTGTACAGTGTGTGTGTGTGTGTGTGTGTGTGTGTGTGTGTGTGTGTGTGGCTACCCTTGTGCTAAGTCTTGGGAGCTGGCCGGGGGTAGGATGAGGGGGCAGGGGCATGCAACAGAGCTCACCTGGGTGGTGTGGTTCAGGTGTGGTCTGCCCTCATATCTGGGTCTGCCCCCATGGTGCTGTGCCTGGGGCTTAGTTTCATAGTTCATAGGGTCAGAAGGGACCTGAGCAGATCATCAAGTCTGACCCCCTGCCATGGGCAGGAAAGAATGCTGGGGTCAAATGACCCCAGCTAGGTGATTTATCTAGCCTCCTTTTGAAGGCCCTCCAGGATAGGAGCGAACACCACTTCCCTTGGAAGTTGGTTCCAGATCCTAGCTGCCTTGACTTTGAAGTAGTGCCTCCTGATGTTTAGCCTGAACCTACTCTCAGTCAACTTGTGACCATTATTCCTAGTTACTCCTGGTAGTGCCCAGGGGAACAGGGACTCTCCCATTCCCTGCAGGTCCCCCCTGGTAAGTTTATAGACAGCCACCAGGTCCCCTCTCAGCCTTCTCTTGTGAAGGCTGAACAGGTTTAGGTCCCATAGCCTCTCCTCATAGGGTCTGCCCTGCTGTCCCCGGATCATGCAAGTGGCCCTCCTCTGGACCCTCTTGATGCTGGCCACATCCCCGTGAAGTGCGGTGCCCAGAACTAGACACAGTACTCCAACTGCTACTTGACCAATGGTACGTAGAGGGGGAGGATCACTTCCTTGAACCTTCTCATGATGCATCTGTGGATGCATGACAGGGTACGGTTAGCCTTACTGACAATGTCTTCACACTGGTGGCCCATGTTCAGTTTGGAATCAATAATGACTCCAAGATCAATTTCTGCCTCTGTGCTGATGAGAAGGGAGTTTCCCAGCCTATAGGTATGCTGCTGGTTGTTTCTCCCTAAGTGCAGTACCCTGCACTTATCAGTACTGAATCCCATCCTATTCTCATCTGCCCACGCCTGCAACCTGTCCAGATCTAGCTGTAGCCTGTCCCTCCCTGTACCATGCCCACCTCTCCCCACATCTTAGTGTCATCTGCAAATTTGATCAAGGTGCTATTCAACCCCTCATCCAAGTCGCTGATAAACATGTTGAACAGTACGGGCCTGAGGACCGACCCCTGGGGGACTCCACTGCCCACATACCTCCAGGTCAAAAATGACCCATCTACCACCACTCTCTGGGTGCTGCCCTCTAGCCAATTTGTAACCCATCTGACTGTGTAGGCATCAATGCCACAGTCATCTAAGTTTTTAATGAGAATGGGGTGAGAGACCGTGTGGAAGGCCTTCCTAAAGTTCAGAAAGACTACGTATACTGCAACACCTGCGTCCAAGGATTTTGTGACCTGGTTGTAAAAGGCAACCAGGTTGGTCTGACAGGACCTGCCACTAATGAACCCATGCTGGTTGCCCCTGAGCATAATCTCCCCTGCTGGTCCCTCGCAGATGTGCTCCTAGATAATTTTCTCAAAGAGTTTCCCCAGGACCGAGGTAAGACTAATGGGCCTATAGTTACCTGGGTCCTTCTTCCTCCCTTTTTTGAAAATGGGGACCACATTGGCCCATTTCCAGTCCTCTGGCACGTGGCCATAGTACCATGAGCGCTCATAAAGCCATGCCAGGGGTCCCCACAATGACCCCTGCCAATTCCCTCAGCACCCTGGGGTGGACATCATCTGAACCTGCTGATTTAATCATGTCCAGCCCCTCCAGAAGTTTCCTTACTAGGTCCTCCCTGACCCTAGGCCTGGTGGTGCCTCTCCTGAGTCTGTTTGGAATCCCAGTGGGGAGGATGTTCCAGTCCCTGCTCAGAAAAATGGAGGCAAAGAATTAAAGAGGTCAGCTTTTTCATCTGGTACAACCACCAGATTGCCAAGCGTGTCCTGCAGGGTCTCCACATTACCCGGTGCCCTCTTTTTACTCCCTATGTATTTAAAAAATGACTTCTTGTTATCTTTGATCCTGGTTGCTAGTCCTAGTTCCATCTCTGCCTTAGCCTTCCTAACCGCCCCCTACAGTCTCGAGCAATGGAGGTATAATCTTCCTTGGTGATAGCCCCTCCCTTCCATTGGATGTATGCCTCCTTTTTAGCTTTCAGAAATTCCAAAATGCCTTTGGTGAGCCATGGGGGCTTTTGACCAGTCTTGGCCCCTTTGATCCACATGGGGATTGTCACCCTTTGGGCTCAGAGGATCGTCTCCTTGAGGAACGACCACTCGTCCTGGACTCCCAAATCCCCTACCCTCTGGGACCTCAGTGCCTCTCTGACTAATTTCCTTAACTCATTGAAATTAGCCCTCCTGAAGTCAAGGGCTACTGCCTTGCTGCAGGCCTTTGACACCCTGCATTGGATAGTGAATTCCAGTAAGTGATGATCACTATCGCCCAGGTGGTCAAGAACCCGCAGTCCCCTCATCAGTTTGTCGCTTGTGGCCAGGACCAGGTCCAACAGGGCACTCCCCCTGTTGGGACTGTGCACCTCCCGGGTTAGGTGGAGGACCTGCATCTTGGCTAGGAACCTACGTGAGCAGTCAGACCTGGCTGACTGCTCCTCCCAGCAGATGTCCAGGTAGTTTAGGTCACCCATGATGACTACATCCCTTGACTTAACTGCCTCTGTGAGCTGACCTGAGAATTCCTGGTCCAGCTCTTCCCCCTGGTTGGTGGCCTGTAGTAGATACCCACTGTTAAGTCCTTTTCTCTATGACCCCCATGTATTCTTACCCAAAGCACTTTAGTCTGCCTCTCCTCTGACCCCGTGCTCTTTGTTGAGGATGTGTATTGCTCTTTGATGTAGAGCACCACACCCCCATCTCTCCTCCCCATTCTATCCCACCTGTACAGTCTGTAGCCCTTAATGTTTACCACTCAATCATGGGTTGAATCTCACCACATTTTCGTGAGCCCCACTATGTCCGGGTTTGTGTTAGCTAGCAGGAGGGCTAATTCTTTCTGCTTGTTTCCCATACTACAAGTATAATGTAGAGGCATTTAAGGCCTCCTATGGGTGTTTGCACCACCCCCTTGATCCTAGGACTATCCAGACCCCTGTCACTTACCTGGGTACTTCTTGTACTCATCACCTGTCTTGGCTGGGAAGTCTCCTCGTGTCCCCCTGTGGCCCCATCCCCCAGCAACGCTAGTTTAAAGCATGCCATACGAGCTCAGCCAACCTGGAAGAAAAGACACACTTGCCTTTAGGGGAAGGTGAAACCCATCTCACCCGAGCATGCCCTCTGTGTGAAAATGTGGGTCTTTGTCAAGGAACCCGAGGCCTGCCTGGTAGCACCAACTCCAAAGCCTCTGGTTGACCATTCTGATGCAGTCCTCATGGCACCGTCTGCATCTACTTACCAGGAGAATAGAAGAGAAGACTACCTGTGCCCCCATGTCCTTGATCTTGGCCCCCAGGGCCTTGTAGTCCTTTGTGATTTGGCCTGGACTGCTCCCAGCCACATCATTCATTCCCAAATGGATTAGGACCATGAGGTGCTGGTCTGAGGGTCGAATGAGGTCCAGAATCATCCCTGTAACATCCTGAATCCAAGCTCCAGGCAGGCAGCAGACATCATGTGCCATGGAGTTGGGTCGGCAGACGGGGCCCTCCGTTCCCCTCAGGATGGAGTCTCTGATGATGAGGACTCAGCGTTTCTTCCTTGTGGTGTTCCATCTTTGCTCAGACTGTGCCGTGCATAGAGCGGCACCATCCCCCGCTGGAGGCATCCACTTTGACCTTCTCCTCTAAGGCTGCCAAATTCTCATATCTGTTCTCCAGTTGTACCTGGGGAGCCACCACCAGGCTAGCCCGAGCAGCCCTGGTTCTGGTGGGCACCTTCTGCCATTTCTCTGCTGTGCATCTCTCCCAGGAGGTTTGACTGCTAGAAGACTGATCCTGCAGAGAATGGAAATACGTGTCAATTTTGTCCGCAGCCCTGATCCCCCATAGCCTGCTCACCTCAGCCTGGAGTTTCCTCACCTGCTCCTCCAGGTCCTGAAGTCTGGCACAAGAGGGACAGGCAAGGGAGCCTCCAGACCCCTCTCCCACCCATGGCCTCCTGGTCCTTGCCAGGCAGCCCCCACAGACAGGAGGGCAGGGGGCTGCTGACCCACCAAGGGCTCTATCTGGGTGGAGGCCTCAGAGGAGCCCAGTGTAAGCGGCACCACTGGGCGGGGTCCCTAGCAGCCGCCCTCTGCTTTCTTACCATGTCTGCAGAGCTGTGAGTCGTCTTCTCTCTCTTTCTGGACAGTCCTTCCTGGCTACTGCTGCATGCCTGCCTTGCATGAATGCTGGTGCGTCCTTTCAGAGTGCGCCTGTTTGCGTGCTCTGTTCGTGCATGCTGCCCGCGCATGGCTTGGGAGCACAGCTTCCTGCCAGGTCACTCAAGAGGGATCCGGGGGGATCCCCCTCCAGATCTTCTACAGCTGTGCCAGCTCCCTTCGTCCTACTCAGTTACCTGTGTAGCATCAGCTGCCGCCGCCACCGCTGCCTCCACTGCCGGTGAGTGTAGGTAGGGGAGCACACATGTGCTGGATGCACACATGCGTCCACTCTGCTCCCAAGCCCCAACTGCTGGGGGCTAGGGTGAACTGTGGCTTTTAAAGGGCTGTGGTTTGAATTACCTGCTGAACCCCCTCTTCCTCCCACCCAGGGAGGGAGAGGGCCACAGTCCTGCTGCACTCCTGCCAGCCCTGGCCAGAATGTCCAGCTTCTCCAGCAGGGCTGCTCCTGGTGTGGCTGCAGCAGCTGAGGTACTGCTTGGCTCCCCCTGCCCCACAGAAGCTCCTCCTCATCCTTCCACCCCTGCTGTGCTGCTCCAGGCAGGGGGGAAGCTACAGCTGTGTGGCTCTTACTGCAGCACATGGGACTCCAGCTCCAGCTCCCAGCCCCCTTCCACTCACTCAGTTGCCCACAGGTGGCTGCTCATCATGCTAGGCAGGCCAAGTAGGTGGAAAGCAGCCAGGAGTTGGAGTTGGAACCTTGTGCACCATTACAGGAGTCATAGATTCATAGATTGTTAGGGACTGGAAAGGAACTTGCAAATCATTGGGTCCAGCCCCCTCTGCTCTGGGTAGGAAAAGACAACTGGAGTGAAGTGACTCCAGAGAGGTGACTGTCCAGTCTCCTCTTAAAAACCTTCAGGGTAGGTGATTGCACCACCTCTGGAGGGGATTTATTCCACAGTCTGGATACCTTGACTGTGAAGGAGTTTTTCCTGGTATTAAGCCTGAAACAGCCTTCCAGGAGTTTATATCCATTGGTCCTGGTCTTCCTCAGGGATGCTCTAGTGAACACTTGTTCACCAAGCTCCTGATGCACTCCTCTGAGATAGCGGTAAGCCACTATCAAGTCCTCTCTCAACCTTTTCTTCTTTAGGTTAAAGAGGCCCAGGCCCCTCAGCCTTTCCTCATATGGCTTGCCTTGCAAGTCCTTGATCATACAGGTTGCTCTTCTATGGACCCTCTCAAGTTTTTCAATGTCCTTACTGAAGTGCAGCACCCAGAACTGGACACAGTACTCCAACTGCAGTATCACCAGTGCTAAGTACAGAGGGAGTATCACTTCCTTAGTTTTACATGAGATGCATCAGTTGATGCATGCCAGCATGTTGTTTGCCCTGCTGACCACCATATCACATGGATGGCTCATGTTCATGTGGTGGCCAATCATTATCCCCAGGTCCCTTTCAGCCATGGTGCAGTTCAGGCTGTCACCTCTGAGCCTGTATGTGCATTGAAAGTTATTTGCCCGCAGGTGGATCACCTTACATTTGGAAGTGTTAAACTTCATCTGGTTCCAGTCTGCCCAACCCTTGAGCTTGTCCAGGTCCTCCTGTATCATCAGCTGTTCTTCTGGCATGGCCTCACTGCCCCATAACTTGGTGTCATCCACAATCTCGGCCAGTGAGCTTTCCCCCATTCAAATCATTGATAAAGATGTTGAAAAGCACCAGTCCAAGCATGGACCCCTGAGGGACATCACTGGTCACTTTGTGGCAAGATGACAGAGATTCATTCCTGAGAACTCTCTGGGTCCTACCCTGCAGCCAGTTTCCCACCCACTGAACCGTCGGGCAGCTGAGCCCACAATTTTCCAGTTTTCCCACAAGGATATCATGGGATACTAGATCAAAAGCCTTTTGGAAGTCTAGGTGTATAACATCTATCTTGTCTCCCATGTCCAGGTGGTGAGAGACCTGGTCACAGAAGGAGATGAGATTGGTAAGAAAAGATCTATCTGCAACAAAGCCATGCTGGCTGTCATTCAGAATCTTACCTTCTGCAAACATATCGCACATAGATACCCAGGGCTGTATTGTTCCTGATCCTGGTTTAGATCCTATTGTCACTTCTGGTGAAATAGGGTCATCCTATGTGTACCTGGCACAGTTAAAGTGGAGGTGGTGAAAGGTTCTCCCCACCTTTTGGCCCAGTATTATAGTGGACTGGGTCCTGGGAGTCCAAGAGCTGGGTCCTCACCCAAAGGAATTTTAAAGCTACATTTGTTGCTTTCCAGCAAAGTGCTATAACTAGGAGGCCATGAGTTAAGCTTAGCCAAAGCACACTCTATTCCTTCTCCTGAAGTGGGCCCACTGGGCAGCTAGTCTGGAGAAGAAATGTGGGGGTAGGAGGAGGAGGACAAGCCAGAGGAGAAAGGGTTTTCTGCTAAATTAGCATTTCAGGACTTACGCGGCATTACATGTGTACCTGGATGATTCTATTCTCCCTAAGCACATATCAGCCCTTGGAGCACACTCATTAGGGAAGCACAGGGTTAGTATGGCTATGTGGAATCAAAACTATGTGCAAGTGCCAAAGCTTGAGTAGTACGGCTTTATAAATGAATGCTGCTTGGGTGTATGAAGATAAAATAAGATTTACCTCTCTGAGTCTCTGCTGAACTTTTCTTGCCCCAGATGTAGGCAAGGAGGGGATTACATCTGGTCAAATGCATTCTGATTTTTTTTTTTCTACTGGGAAAATGGCAATGCATTGAAACATTTCACTCTTTACCACAACTGTGAAGGTCTGAGAGCTCTGGCTTAAATTTAGTCTCTCTAGGTTTTCAGCTGTAAAGCTGGCCCCTGGCCCCTGGAAGTCCTGAATGCAGCTAGAGATCTCTGGGCTTTTATGCTTCCTTCTATGGCAAGGAGTCTGGGAGGCTTGGCTTGAAACAATGAACTTTTTTAGGGCTGTCAGGCTCCTGTTTTCTCCATAGTCCACTGGATGAGCAACTACAGTTCAGGGGCCCTCATCAATGTTAATAATATATATATATATACTTCAGACATTCCCCGCTCAGTAGGAAACTTCAAGATTTCATTCCAATGGGCAACTTTATTTAACTGTCAGAATTTCATAGATTCATAGATGCTAGGGTCAAAAGGGACCTCAACAGATCATTGAGTCTGACTCTGCCTGGGCAGGAAAGAGATGACCCCAGCCATATGTCTATCCAGCCTTCTCTTAAAGACCCCCAAGTTAGGGGACAGCAGCACCTCCCTTGGAAGCCCATTCCAAGTTTTGGCCACCCTCACTGTGAAGAAGTTTTTCCTGATGTCTAGCCTAAATCTGCTCTCTGTCCATTTGTGACCATTGTTCCTCGTTACCACAAAAGGCGCCTGGGTGAATGGAGCATCCCTGAATCCTTGCTGCACCCTGCTAAAGAATTTGTAGGCTGCCAGAAGATCACCTCTCAGCCTTCTCTTGAGGAGGCTAAAGAGGCCCAGGTCCCTTAGTCTTTCCTCATAGGGCTTGGCCTACAAACCCTTAAACATACAAGTGGCTCTCCTCTGGACCCTCTCGAGGTTATTCACATCCTTCTTAAAGTACAGCACCCAAAACTGGGTGCAGTACTCCAACGGTGGTCTGACCAATGCCACATAGAGGGGAGGTATCACCTCCTTGGTTCCATTTGTCATGCATCTGCTGATGCATGACAAGTGCAGTTAGCTTTGCTGATGATTCTGTCACACTGATGACTCATTTCATCTTGGAGTCCACTATGAATCTGAGATCCCTTTCCGCTTCTGTGCTGCTGAGGGTCACTTCCCAACCAGTAGATGCACTGGATATTTTTATGCTCTAGGTGCAGCACTCTGCATTTGCCCTTGTTGTACTTCATCTTATTGTGTTCTATCCACTTTTCCAACCTGTCCAGGTCTTCCTGTAATCATTCTGTACCCGTGAGCGTTCACATCACCCCACAATTGAGTATTATCTGCAAACTTGGACACAGTACACTACATGCCCACATCCAAGTCACTGATGAAGACATGGAAGAGTACAGGTCCAAGGACCGAGTCCTGTGAGACCCCACTACCCACATCCAGGTCAATACTGACCCATCTACTACCACTGTCTGGGTGGGACCCCCAAGTCAATTTGCCACCCATCGGACCATGTAAATATCTAAGTCACAGACTCTTAATTTATTCATGAGAATGGGATGAGATACCGTATCAAAGCCTGTCCTAAAATCCAAGAAAACAACTTCCACTTCTACTCCTGCATCTAAGCATTTTTTGTGACCTGGTCATAAAACAAAACCAGATTAGTCAGGCATGATCTGCCTGCTACAAATCCATGCTGGTTGCCCTGCTGCATTATTTTTCCTGCTGGATTCACACAAATATGATCCTTAATAATCTTTTCAAAGACTTTTCCAAGGATGGAGGTAAGGCTGACTCGCCTATAATTACTCAGATCCTCCTTCCTCCCCTTCTTGAAAATAGGGACTATGTTGTTCGTTTTCCAGTCCTCTGGGACCTGACCAAAGCGCCACAAGTGCTCAAATAGCTGTGCCAGTGGTTCTGCTCTGACACCGGTCAATTCCTTCAGTACCCGCAGATGAAGCTCATCCAGGCCTGCTGACTTGAACACATCCAGTCCATCCAAGTGACTCTGCACCAAGTTAGCTTTGACAGTTGGTAGGCTGGTGTCCCTATGCCCAATATAAGAACCCATTAGGAGACTTATCTGGACCCTTGTTCAAGAACACTGAGGCAAAAAAAACTCAGTGAAGTGCTCAGTCTTGCCCCCCATGTCTGTCACTAATTGCTCTTGCTTGTTCAGTAGGGGTCCTACAGTGCCCTGCACCTTCCTTTTACTCCCTACATACCTAAAAAAAATACTTTTTGTTGTCTTTAATTTATGTTGCCAGCCTCAGCTCTGTAGTTGCTTTCGTCTTTCTAACTGCCTCCCTTCAAGTGCGGGCCAAGTAGGTATACTCCTCCTTGGTAGCTTCCCCCTGCTTCCTCTTTTTTTTTACCCTTAGGCTCCCCTGGATTTCTCTGTTTAGGCAAGGAGGTTTTTTGTCCCCTTTCCCTCCTTTCCCTTGCACTGGGATTATCTCCCTTTGTGCCCGAAGGATCACTTTCTTCAGGAAGGACCACACTTCCTGGACTCCCATCTCGCCAATACTCCTATCCTACAAAGCGTCATTGACTAAACTCCTGAGCACACTGAAGTTAGCCTTCCTAAAGTCAAACACTTTCACCTTACTAGTTATCTTACCCACGCTATGCCATATGGTGAATTTGATTGATTGTCGGTCACTGTCCCCAAGGTGACCACAACTCTGCAGCTCCCTATCAGGTCATCCCTCATAGGCAACACCAAGTCCAGTAGGGAATTTCCCCCTAGTTGGACTGTATACCTCCTGTATTAGGTGAAGGTTCTGTACGTAGGTTAAGAACCTATGTGAACAGCTGAATTTGACTGACTGCTCCTCCCAGCAGATGTCAAGATAATTTAGGCCACCCCATGACAACCACGTCCCTAGACTGAATGGCTTCTAAAAGCTGCCTCAAGAATTCCAAGTCTAGCTCTTCCTCTTGATGTGGTGGTCTGTAGCAGACCCCCACCACCAAGTCCCTTTCCCCTCGATCTCCATGTATCCTAACCCACAATGCCTCAGCTTTCTCTTCCTCTGATCCCATTTTGATTAGGGTAGATGCATAATGCTCCTTCACATAGAGAACAACCTCCCTCCCACACTTTCCTCCCTACTCTGTCCTGTCTATACAACCTATAGCCATCAATGCATACTGCCCAGTCATGGGTAGGGTCCCACCAGGTTCAACTTCTTTACTTTGACAGATTAAACCTCTACTATACTCAGGGAGGCTGTTAGGAAGCTCAAGGCAGAGATGTAGCTAGGGCTAGCGACCAGAATTAAAGATAGTAAAAAGTCCTTTTTCAAATACATAAGAAGTAAGAAGAAGGCACCAGGGAATGTGGGGCTCCTACAGGATAGGCTTGGCAATCTGGTGATTGTGGCAAAAGAAAAAGCTGACCTCTTTAACAAATTCTTTGCCTCCATATTCCTGAACAGGGACCCACTAGAATTGCAGACGGACCCAGGGGAGGCACCACCATCCCTAGGGTCAGAGATGACCTAGTTAGGGAACTTTTGGAGGGGCTGGATGTGTTTAAATCAATAGGTACAGATGCTCTACACCTGAGGGTGCTGAGGGAGTTGGCAGGGGTCATAGCAGAGCCCCTTGCATGGCTCTATGAGCACTCGTGGGGCACTGGCCAGGTGCCAGAAGACTGGAAAAGGGCCAATGTGGTTCCCATTTACAAGAAGGGGAGAAAAGAGGACCCTGGCAGTTATAGGCCAGTCAGTCTTACCTCAGTCCTTGGAAAGACCTTTGAGAAAATTATCAAGAAGTACATCTCCAAAAGCCTAGCAAAAGAGGTAATGCTTAGGGGGAACGAACATGGGTTCATTGAGGGCAGGTCCTGCCTGACTAACCTGGTTTCTTTTTATGATCAGGTCACAAAGTCCCTGGACGAGGGTGTTGGGGTGGATGTCATCATCCTGGACTTTAAGAAGGCCTTTGACTTGGTTTCCCACCACATTCTCTTAAAAAAAACTTGGTGACTGTGGCATCGATGCCTACACAGTCAGATGGGTGGCAAATTGGCTAGATGGTCACATCCAGAGAGTGGTGGTGGACAGGTCGTTTTTGACCTGGAGGGATGTGGGCAGTGGAGTCCCCCAGGGCTCGGTCCTGGGGCCTGTACTGTTCAACATATATATCAGTGATCTGGATGTGGGTGTGGAAAGCACGCTGTCCAAATTTGCTGACAACACCAAGTTGTGGGGTGAGGTGGGCATGTTGTAGGGGAGGGACAGAATCCAGCTAGATCTAGACAAATTATAGAGGTGGGTGGATGAGAATAGGATGGAATTCAACAGAGAAAAGTGCAGGGTACTGCATCTAGGGAGAAGGAACCAGCAATCACCTATAGGCAGTGTTCCCTCTAAGGAGTAGCAGTCCGTGAGCACACCGCTTTGGTCCACGAGCATGCTGCTTTGGTCCATGAACGCGCCACTTCAGTCCCACCTCCCCCTTTCAGTGTGGCATGGGACGCTTACTGAAGGTAAGCTCCTCACCCTTCCCCTGGGCCTGGGGGCTGAGGGGCTGGGGCCTGGAGGCTGACGCGGGCTCTAGGAAACTGCTCTGCTCCCCTGCATTGCCTCAGGGAGCAAGGAGGCACATAGGATCAGGGCCAGTGAGTGGAGCACTTCTCAGAGCCTGCACAGCAGTTCCTCGGGGCCAGCAGAGCCCACACCTGCCCCCACCCAAGCCTCCATCCCTGCCTTGCCTCACCTCAGGGAGGAGCCGCTGCCTGCCCCAAGTGAGGTTCTGCTGGCTCCGGGGAAGTGGTCCACTCCCTGGCCCTGATACCTGAGGCGATGCGGGGCAGCAGAGTAGTTCCCCAGAGCCGGCGGAGCCCACGCCAGCCCCTGCCTCCACCTCACCTTGGGGAGGAGCTTACCTTTAGTAAGCATCCCATGCTGCAGCCCAGTTCCATTCCTGGTGGGTGCATGGCCTGAAAAAGTTGGTGCACAGCCAGACTTTTAGTGCATGGTTGCACACATGTGCACCTTAGAGAAAATCTTGTCTATAGGCTGGGGAACACCCTTCTTGTCAACACAGTGGCAGAAAGGGATCTTGGGGTCATTGTTGACTCTAGGACATGAGCTCCCAATGCGAGGAAGTGGTCACAAGCAGGTCCGGGGAGGTGATCCTTCGCCTTCTTGCAGCATTGGTCAGGCCACAGTTGGAGTACTGCATCCAGTTCTGGGCACCACACTTCAAGAGGAATGTGGCTAGGTTTGAGAGGGTCCAGAGGAGGGCCACTCGCATGATCAAGGGGCAGCAGGGCAGGACTTACGAAGAGAGGCTAAAGGGCCTGAACCTATTCAGGCTCCACAAGAGAAGGCTGAGAGGGGATCTGGTGGCCGTTTACAATGTGGAAGAAATCAAACTTCGCGTTGTGGTGGTATCAGAATTGGCAGAGCCATCTTGGTTTATTTAAAGCTATACGAGTGATCACAAGGAGGGTTCTCAAAGGAACTCTGACCTCTACAAGTTTACAAGCGTATTTATACTTTAGACAGTGAGAAAAGATGCAGGCTTCCGACAAAGCAACCTTGAGAGAAACAGAAAGATGTTGATCATACGTTTGTCACATGTAAGCAGTTTACTTATTCAGAAAACACACTGTGTTTTGAGAACAGCTATCAGTTTTGGGTTTTTTTTGGTTCTTGGAAAGGAGGAGGTTAACATCTGCTCACAGACAAAATAAGGCATGAAGGTTTTTCCTTATCTTAGAACATTTTAAAACACATAGCATCAGCATCAGCATCTTTTTCTCTTCTCTTTCTCTCTCTTCTTAGTCAAGTAAGAGGCCTGGTTAAACTTATTTCCACAACAAACTCACCTGGGGGGATCAGCGGGAATTGGGTGAAGCTCTGTTCCCTTAGCCATTACCCAGGGTTACTAGGAATAAAGGGCACAAATTGTTAGAGAGAAGGTTCAGGCTGTATATCAGGAGGCATTACTTCACAGTTAGGGCTGCCAGGCTCTGGAATAGGCTCCCAAGTGAAGTGGTACTCTCTCCTACCTTGGGGGTCTTCAAGAGGAGGCTGGACAGATATTTGGCTAGAGTGATAGATCCTGACACCTGTTCCTGTCTGGGGCGGGGGGGTCGGACCTGATGATCTGTTTAGGTCCCTTCCAACCCAACATACAATTATAGGATGGTCTAAGAGTTGAACTCTCCTCTTTACTTTCTTTCAACTGTTTTATGGGCTTAATTCAGGTTTTATTAACATGTTTCTTTTCATTAGTTCCTCTTGTATCTGTAGTAACTTTACCAAAAATCTCTTTCACTGGTATGGATGTACATTAATAACATACAAGAGTTCCCTTTATAATACATGTTAAGAGTTTATATCAGATGTGTATTTTTCAACAGACTTTAATATTTTTGTTATCTTGGAAATCTTTATCTTGGTAATGATAGTCCTGCCTACATTCTTGGTCCTGCCCTTTCAAAAACACATCAACATGTTCTACAATGGTGTGTCGAACTACAGTCAGCTATAGCAGATTTAAAATTGGGAAATATTGCAGCCTTTACGAACATATATAATATTTTTTAAATGGTCATATCTTGAAATCTGCTAACACAATTCTCTGAGATTTTTCTGACTGAATCCATGAGTTGAAAGTTAGTAGAATTCAGTGGGAATTTTGCCTGAATAAATGAATGAAGGAGTGAAAAAGTAGCTCCAGGAGTTTAGCTACTGGAAAGCAAAATCTAAATGAATCATCATCTAAGCAAAATTTATATACTTCCAGTTATAGTATATTCATAGATCATGCCATAAAATATGTTTATATAGGAGAAAACAGGAAATAGCTGTGTCTTTTTTCATAGGTTTTATCTGTTTGTATGCAGTATTATAAATGTTGTGACATGAAGTATAGTTAAAATAGCATTCATAAATTCAACATTACCAAGCTCCTAACTTCCCCTGGCACACTGATATCCATCACTGTCTTCCTTTACTGGATATGTGGACCTTAAGCTAACCACAAAATGTTCATTATTGCTGGCTGAACAGAGAAGCAGGTGACAGCCTCATAGTATCGGCTATTTTCAGCTGTCTCCATGACACTGAAAAGTCTCTCTCAGCTTAAACATGCTCAGAAAACCACCCCAGGTTGCATAAAACCTTCTATTTCAAATTCATGCTTTTGGGTTGCATGACCTTAGCATGATGAATGCTTGCAGGAAAAGACAGAGAAGGTTTGTGGTAAATATGGTTTATTTTCTCTAAATCTGGCTGAAAGTGATTTATGGCTGCAGCTGTATTAATGTGCTAAAAGTGGAGAAAAAGGATCCAGGGGCTGGTGAATGACGTGAATCGTGCACAAGGATGCTTTAAGACAGATGCTTGTGCTCATGAATGCATGAAAGGGGGTGGGGTACTATCACTGGTAGCAATGCTGTATATCTCAAAAAAATAATATTTGCTCTATGTCTGGAAAACTGGGTCATGAGGTTCTTTGACGTAAATAATAGAAGTCTATTTTGCATCCTACAACAATCCGGAGTCATTGTACCTTATGCAAATATCACACTTGCTACTGCAGGGTGCGACTTTGGCTCAAAGAAAAAGTGAGAGAAATTCTGAGAAAGTATGGATTTTAGTTGATGTGTTTGTGCATATCCTGAGATGAGGGGAAAGCACCACAGCTAGAAGGGCCCAGAAATAATAGCAGCAGACAGGGGTGTGAAGTTGGGTCATGCATCCCACTCAGGAGTCATTGTAAGCAGGCTACCTAGCACACTACACTAGTCCCTCCATAGTGTGCTGTCAGGGTAGCTGTAAATACAGGAGTTGCAAACAGCCTGTGCATTTAGGTGTGGATTAATACAGGCCTAAGAAATGTGAGTACTGTGAGGAAAGACTTTTAATAACTGCATCACTTTGGATACTGGCTATAGATTTCTGTTTCCCTTCCACAGTGCTGTACCTAGACTCCTGGTGGCCCCAGGTGAACTTTTAGTATTGACACCGCCGCCCCCACCCCCACCTTGCCAGACGTAATGCAATTGTAATTTTATTTTTATTTTTGGGCCCCCTTTCTGTCCAGGCCCTGGGCACCCACACAGTTTGCTCATGCTTGTGTCTGGGCCTGCCCTTGCAGTTGAGAGCCACTCTGCTATTAACCCTTGAGCTGAGATGCTGCTAGCTGTGGAGATCCCAGACTGTTTGTTTGCTCACAGGGTTCTGAGGTCTTTGGGAAAAAGTCCTCAGAGGCTGGTTTTCTTCTCAGGCTGTGAAGAGACCGGGTGATAAACTGCATATTATAGTTAGGCAACAGAGACTGAGAAATCATCTTGGAGAGATCACAGTGGAATCTGTTCATATGTGTGCTGGAGTATAGGAGACGCTTGTAATGATTGGAACTGTCATATTTGATATGATATGATGGGAACAAAAAGCAAAACCTGTATGAGAAATGCCAGCGGATTAATATCTAATAGAATTTATTTCCAATGTATTTGTAGCATTCCACGTACAAATTATAATGATTTTTTTTTGTTGGTATTTACAATCTATACTCAATATTTGTTTTACTGGGAAACTGTACATTTATTCTCTGTATATTTTTTTTATCAGGCTGGAAACAATTAACCCCTGCTTTTCAGACTTTTACATATAAATCTTGAGGTTTAATTGTGTATAATATTTTCTGAAAAGTCCTGGAAAAGATAGAGCTCTGACCTGTCTATCAGGGGAACTAAGCAGAAGTTCAAGGAAAGTGGAGTATAATTTAATTATATATATTTGCCCTGGCATTCCCCTGTTGTGTTTCACAGGCATAATAAAATGCTAAATCTTATATCAATGGTTCACTAGGTGATAAAAAGTTCCCTGCCCTTAAAGACTAAGGGCCTTGTTGCATGTTAATTTTACATAGCTCCTGGAGCTGTTAACCCCTGGATTGTCCGCTTGCAGATAGTTTTAAACACCCTTTAGGCAGCCTAAAGTTATGCCACTCCAGGGCAGGTTTATCTCTAATCCATGATATCCACACTAGGCTACACGCTAGTGTAAACACCCACCCACTCCCCCTTCCCCACTGGCTCAGATCTGCCTGCTACCCCCCTGCTCTCCCAGGTCAGGCATGCTGTCCCCCAGCACCCCAGATCCCCAGTCACCTCCCCCTTGCTTACTTTTGGCTGCTAGGATGTCCTGGGGGAGTGGGCACAGAAGGAGGAACCTGCCTGCCCAGCCCCCACTACTGCTGTGTCCTGGGCAGGTGGGCAGCCACATTTAAGCTGGGAGACATGGGAAGCATGGGGCAGGGGAGGCAGGGGAAGCCGGGGGAAGTCTGGAATGGTGAGGGAGGGGAAAGGTAGGGAGGAGGTTCTTACCATTCAGCCCTCAAGGCCCCTGCTGGGTTGAACATATGACTTCCCTAAACTCAAGCTAGCACTAACACCCATCAACATTTGAGAAGCTCAGAGTGCAATGTGTAACAAAGCCCCAAGTATTTTACTTGTGTTATGTCAGTCTGAGCGAGAAAGACTGAATGCAAATCTCCCAGGTAGCAGGCTTTACTTTATTATTTTGATGACTGACACCTATAGAAAAGCAGCAGAAATATTTATAGTATCACTCCAGATCCTTGTTTTCCTTGGTGGCATTAATTACTGCGGCCAAAAATATTTTGAAGTGCAGTGTCTCGACTTGCGTATCTTCATCCGCCAAGATATTGTGGAACTACTATTCTTTCTGCCATTAGAAGCAGAACATTGTTGGCAAAGATTTAAACACAACCTATCCAACACAGTATGATGGATACCTTGTTAGTCTAGACAGAGTAGCAGACTGCAGAAACTTTTTATTTTCTAAAGACGGGGTGGAGGGGTCCTCCTCCACTTCTAGTATCTTAAAGGACAAAACCAGATGCATGAAACATTCTGGGATCCTAAATTTAGTCTGCATTTATTTTTTGTTTGGATTAGAATCATTCAGTCAACCACTTTGGGCAAATGAAGTAAGAGCTAGCATGAATCACCAATAAAACACACAATTCTTTCTCCTGACCTTAAACACTGGCACAGCTTTAGAAAACAAAAATGAAGGATTTTTTAAAATAAGATGTATGGTAGAAATTGTGATACACTGACACCAACTCTTTTTGCAATCACTCTATTCTGGATTAACATGTGGTGAATGAAAGCAAAATTCAACTCAACCTTATAAAGCACTTTTTGATTCCTTGATGAAAAGTGCTATGTAAGATCTGGGTATTATTTCTATTCCAGGCATGTATATCTCTTATATACAATGCCTAGCAACTAAAGGTGTTAAATGCCAATCTTTTGGAGAGATCTGGGCAATGGAAGGAAAATGTTCTCTGATCTCAATTTTTCTCTTAGCTGCTTTTTCCCTTTCTATTTTGCCAAGGTGCAAGTTGAAGCTTTCTTTGAGTCTCCTGTGGGATATTAGATAGATAATGGACATTTACTGTGGGAACTTGAGTTCTTTTCTGTAATACAATCTTTAAATAGAAATAAAAATATCTTTTTGGACAAAAAAGATGAGTTTAGCAGGAATATCAGCCAGATCATCTGAAAATCAAGAATGATTAATAGAAATAAAAGTGACTCTGGGTCAGATTTAAATGGTCTCAGTAGACATCTCAGTGGGAGTTAGAGATGTAAGTCATTCAAATTGCCCTGGTGCCAACACCTCAAAAACTCATCATCTTCCTAAAGGAAGAAATGTAGTTTCACAGTGGCATAAAGGGAACTGATTTAATGGCACTGGAAGAGTGTCTCCTCAAGAACCTGCAGCAGCAGCAGCAGCTTTTGAGTCCACTGCAGCAGCAGCAGCTCTGCCTTCCTGCTGGGTTGGCTGCTACAGCCAGAATGTGGGATTTCTGAGTCTCTGGAGCTACAGAAGACTTGCTGGTAACTCTTCTACCCCCACTCTGGCAAACCGTTCCTCCCTCTCCCATTTCTAGGGCACCAAAAGAGCTAGTTAAAGCTCCATGCCTCCATTTGGGACTCTAAGAGGCTCCAGAATCACACACAAGTGCATGCTGCTGTACACCTGCAAATAAGTGGCCTGCACTTTGAAAACTGACTATCCCCTAAGCTCCAGAGCAACTCATATTTGTCCCAGGAGGCCTCCAACCTCCTCTTAGACCTCTGCAGAGTTTCACCATTCATTCAGACTGATAGCACCAAATTCTTCTCAAAAGTAGTAGTGATGCCAACTCTTGCCCACCAGCCAGGATTAGAGCTTTCAGCCAGGATATCAGAAAGCTGAGTTCAAAGCTACATCCCCACAATGCTCATCCTGAGGGGATTTGAACTCATTTATCTCACTTCACAAGGGAATGCCCTACCAATTAAACTATATAATTGTCTAGGGGTGGCTGTTCTCCATCCTCCCATTGAAGCTGAGCCAGTCTTGAAATAAAAATGGCCCCAGAGGGTATACAGACAATCCCCTTCTGCAGGGATCTCAGCTTCACCTCAGTGTTTTATCAGAAAGCAGATTTTGTTCAGGAGTTGATGTGATTTGAAAAGATTACGGATATGAGTGGGTGAACTACTGTGGATAAAGGGGAAGTACTATACATCAGTTGCGCCACAGCAAGGCCTATGTTTTTGCCTTTTCTCCATGGTATGTGGAAGCTAAATTACACCTCTTAGCCCTGAGGTGTAAAGGAGGAGTGTGTCATGATTTAGTTTTACATGTCAGTTTCTATGGGGCAGTTGTATAGCAAAGCCATGCTCCCTTTAACTTCATCATAATTTGCCAGCCTGTAGCCTGAGGAAGACACACAAGCAATGATGCTCATCAGGGAAGTTTCCAGGAAGTGTGCAGTAGTGCAGTCGCCCCCTCCTCCACCCAAAGTTTAAAACCAACTACCTGACAGTGGCAGCAGCATTTCTATTCAGGCAGCAATGAGGGGGTCAATTGTCTTGGATCATTATAATGTACCTGATTCCTTCCAAATTCTTCATTGCTTTTCTCTTTCTTGATGACCTTGATGTTCTACTAATCAAACTATCCTTTCTTCTGCAATTCTGCTGTCTGTTCGCTGCTCCTCAGAGGGCACATTTACTGCACAGTAAGTGCTGCACAGTACGGGCACACGTGTATATGTGCACACCTGTACTGCACAGTAAGTATGGCAATTTATGCCAACTTGAGCATAAATTTGATAGCTGAATCATGCAGGTATCAAATTTACACCTGACTAGTTACTGCACAGTAGCACATATGTAGACTCCTTACTGCTCAGTAACACTGTGTATGGGCTGACTTGGGACTACCTTTAGCCCCAAGTTAGTCCACGTACAACATTAACGTGCTTTAATGCTTGCACATGTAGATGCCAGCCTATTTCCCTAATAATATAGCCCTATGCCCCTAGTGTATTAGTAGAGTGTTTAGTTTCTTTTTAACTGTAGAAAAATATTTTGTGTTTTTATATGTGTTGATGCACCAAACCAACTGCACCCTGCTTCTCTAAATTCTGGATCCACTCCTGATGCTCTTAACTCCCCCAAGGAAGATGCATTAGAAAACAACACATGTTTCTTGAGACTAAAATCTTGATTAAACTAGTAAATTTAGAGGTGTTAGGGTTCAGGACAGTATTTTTAAAGAAGTGTATCTTTTTAGTTAGTTATGTATTTTTGAAAGGTACTGAACAAATGTGCCTGGGGACTTGTCTTCAAACTGAAAGTGACATAGCACAAAGAAATGGTAATGCACACTTCTCCATGTATTGTTCCACCTCAATATCGATATCTAAACCCTACCACATAGCAGAGGTATAACTGCAGTTTTGTACCCTGGGTGGTGGTGAGCTACAGGGCAGCAACAGCAAGCTAGGCCAGCCATGGCAGCTATTGATGGCTCCCTGCCCCCAGACCCCCTACTTTGGAACCCAGGGCTGATGCCCCACTCACCTCAGTGCCCTCCGTCTGCCCCTTAATTAGGCTACTGATGTATAGCTATTTATTCCTTTGAAATTGCTAACAGCAAAAAGTGTCAGCTTTATGGTAGGTGTATTTTTTACTATGCATTTCATTTTTCTTTTCCATTTTGACCAAGTAATCTGTATGACTATCTGAGATTTCCAAACTATGATATGTAGGTATAGTTTTCTTAGAACATCAATGATGCTTCAAAGCTTGTAATTCTCAGAGTTGATCATGTACAACAGATTATTCCTATAATTTGCTCTACACTGTTTTCACTTTTATTTTGAGAACTTGGATCTAGAAATAACCCAAACACCTGGGTTTTAAATTTTTTTTAAAAACACATTTCATTGCAATTTTATTTTGATTAACACATTGTGTGGTCTTAATCTCTGTCAAAATATGCACACACAATTCTTTTATTTCCTGACAGATAGCATGTAGTGGTGTTTCTACAAGCGTAGCTTTTGGGCATTGGAAACAGCAAATTAGAACAAGAGGAGTATGCTCATTTGCAGGTACTAGCATGGGGTGGGGGAAGAAATCCAGGCGTAAAGAATAAATACTAACAATACTGAACATGTTTCCCTGCATGATTCACAGGTGTTCACAGAATATCATGCAAACGGCTTCAAAGAACCACCTAGTGGGTGGTGGAACCTAAGTCTGGATACTGTATGCTTTTCAAAAGAGTAATGAATCTGTTCTCTATTTGTCTTTCCTTTTGGCTTGTTTTTCTTCTTCTACGCCTAGCTTGCTCTGATGCTATCAGCTGTGGCCTGAGAACGTGAGTTCTGCAGGGTGTTTTATAAAAATGGGATGTCAACTTGGTTATTAGTGGCATGAGTTTTACATTACAGTTAGTATTGTAAAAACAAAGACAGCAGGTGACATGGGGTGCGGGCTCCATGTTCCCATGTTTGTATTAGATGTGTTTGTAGATAAGGCATACTGCAAAATGCATGCATAAGCAAAGATCCCTTTTTGGTTATTCCAGAGGCAGGAGGTTAGAAATGGATTATTCAGTTTGCATATGGGATTAGTAAGAAAATTTAGATACTGATTCAAAGCTCAGCAGAAAGACTCTTGGGATGTAAATTGATGTCTCATTTAATGTAATTCTGACTATCCTAGATTTTGACTTGGATCAAACAGAAGCAGCACAGCCACTTACATACACACACATGCTCACACACACGCACATGCTTACACACACTTTCCAAACTGCATTGCTGCTCCTCTGCCAGTAGGTGGCCAATAACCTTAAAGACAGACAAGGTTCTTTGGGTGAATCTCCTACACCCCAATAACCTTAAACACACCTCAGTGCCCCAGAGGAAAAAGTATTGGTATCCCTGAATACTTCACAGGTACTGGAGGTGGGACCATGGGTGAATATGTTTGTAGGATCCCAAGACAAGTTTGTTAACAATGTAATTGACTCAGTGGGCTTTTGAAATCAATGGGTGTTAGGCACCTATTTTTATTTTGAGGATCTGGACCCTTAGCAAGACACTAAACATTCTGACCTTGGTCCTCTAGAAAGCAAGACAGCTATACATTTCATAAACCAATGAAATAAGATATATATGAGCACAAGCTTCCATGATCTTGAGTTTACTTCATCATATACTGTCACAGGATCCTGTAATACCATGGCTGTCCAACTTCTCAGTGCCCTGGGGACTACATCCACGTGGGCCATATGCCTCCTTACTGGCATAATGCCACATGTTCCCCTTACCATTGTGCTGTCTCCCTCATGGTGTGTTCCCTGCCACCGTGGGGCTTCTCTGTGCCCTTCCTACCACATGGGCTTCCCATCAACCCCTCCCAATGCCACAGTTTCTCCCATGCCTGTCTTGCCATGCCTCCCTGCAACTTTGTGGGCTTCTCTATGCCATCTCTCCCTTCCCTTCCCTTCCCTTCCCTTCCCTTCCCTTCCCTTCCCTTCCCTTCACCTCACCTCCCCCTCTCCCTCCCCCCACCACATAGTCTTTTCTATGCCTTCTCACCACACAGGCTCCCTTATTGTATGGGGCTAGCTGGATCCTAGAGCCCTGGACTCCCCAAATATATTGTCCCACTCCCATGGACAGGGACAGAAAGCTCAAGCTGGAGGAGAGAGGAGTATCCTGGAGGCTCCAGGGGAAGCAGTAACCAGAGCAATAGGGGGAGCATGGCCTGGGAAGGAATTTAGGGATATCAGCTTAACCCTTTATAGACCACATGTGGCTGACCCATGTGCCACCAGTTGGACAGCTCTTCTGTAGGCCAGTTAGCACATGCTTAACTATAAGCATGTAACTAGTTCCTGTATCTTCAGTAGAACAACATATGCACTTAAAGTTGGGCTTCACTTTGAGTATTTGATGAACATTGAACAGAGACTGACTATTATCATGGGGAGTGCTCATCAGTTCACCTCTTACTCTACTACTTCATGATCTTCAGATGATGATAACTACTGTTGGATATCTAAGTTTGTTTCTTATTCACAAGATGCTATAGAAAAGCAAGATCTTTATTACTGAGAACTTTAATTTCTTGCAATGCAGTAATATCCCAGTGCATTTCATTTACTGAAGCAATGAATAAAAAGAAAGAGGATCCTTCTATATTCTTTTCTGTCTTTACTCCTCCATTTTTGCTTACAGTTTTGTAGCAGCAAATTCACATGGACACTTGTTACATCTTAATGATTTATATGACCTATTGTGGCAACAAGATGCAACTCTGTGGACACATCGACAGAAGACATTTACTCTGCAGTAGGCTAATTAGCTGCACAGTAGACATCACATGTATAGATGCCTTCCTTTATTAGGCTGGAGTACAGTAATTAATTTGGCAGAAGGACAGTACTTGTATTTACAAGTACTATCTTGCTGCAGACTTATTTACTGTGCAGCAGCACACATTTAGACACTGATGCAGGAGTAAATTGCTCCTGGTCAGCACAGCCATCAGGGAGGCACACTCCTGCATGCTGCTGAGCCACATGGCTCAGCAATTAGGTGCAGGGGTCTCGAGGCATAAGCAGCTCCTCTACCACCCAAACGAGCCACCCGGAGCCTGGGCCTGCAAATTCCCAAAGTGGGGGACTGAGATGGTTCAGATTTGCTCTTTGTCAGAGCTAAAAGCTACTGGATTTATCAGGATTTATCTCTGTGCCACATCTAGGAATGCCGTTGTGGAGCACACTTCACTGATTCACTCATCCCATGTGTATCAGGAAACATAGAAATGTGACTGTCTTTGGATACACCAATAAACTTGCTTGTGACAAAAAGCATAGGAGCAGCTCTAGACAATTAGTCATAGCTTCTCTAAAAAGTAGACAGAAGTAACAATGAAGCATTTTAAATGTCTTAACATTTTTTTTAAGGACAAGTGGAACAAATGTATGAGCCCTCTGAAACGGTTCTGAAAGCAGCTGAAGGACCCAAGAATAGGACCTCTTTAAATGAACTCTTAGTTTGAAATGTTTTGTTTTTGTTTTTGTTTTGTTTTTCCTAGTTTCATAGATGTTAGGGGCTGGAAGGGACCTTACAGATCATTGGGTCCAGCCCACCTGCACTTGGGCAGGAAAGAACAAGGTAGGCGTTAAGATACTTTTTGAAGATCGCCAGGGTAGGTGCCTGTACCACCTCTAGGGGGAGCCCATTGCAAGCTCTTGGTACTTGACTTTTAAAGAAGTTTTTCTTTATGTCCAGTCTGAAGTGATCTTATATCAGTTTGTACCCATTGTCCCTTGTCCTCCCCTGGGGGGCCTTATTGAACAGATGCTTCCGCAAGCCCTGATGCATGCCCCTAATATACTTATAGGCTGCCACCAAGTCTTTTCTAAATCTTCTCTTTCCCAGGCTGAACAGTCCCAAGTCTTTCAGCCTTTCCTAGTATGACCTGCTCTCTAGGCCTCTAATCATGCACCCTTTGGACTCTCTCGAGCTTTTCCACATCCTTCCTGAAGTGTGGCACCTAGAACTGGATGCAGTACTCCAGCTGCGGTCTCACCAAGGCCAAACAGAGCAGGAGGATGACATCCTTCGCTGTGTTCAAGATGCCTCAGTAGATGCATTCCAGTGTTTGACTAGCTTTGCCAGCTTCAGCATCGCATTGATGGCTCATGTTCATTTTGTGGTCAATCATGACACCCAGGTCTTGTTCAGCTGTGGTGCTGAACAGGGACAGATCAGTAACAAAACTGGCATAGGGACAAGCACAGGGACAGGTTTGCCAGCTTCCAGGTCTGCTTCTGTTTCCAGGTCATTGCTAGGTCACCCCCGTACCTACCAGACCCTTCCTTACTCCGTGCTGCCAGAGCCAAGCAGGAGCTGGGGTTGGACGTACCCACCCACCCTCACTACTCCACCTGCAAGCCACCCCATCTGACTTCAGGGGTCCTGCTGGCACTGCTGGCAGTAACCCCCTCTATCTGCAACTCCCTCTATCTGTCTGTTCAGCTGAGGAGTGAGGAAAGGCTGGGGAGATGTGGGGCTAAAGAGTTAGGATATTGGTTGCTGGCAGGGATTGCCCTGTCCCCTGCTTTTCTCTCCACTCTAGCAGGCTCTGCTGTCCTCTGCCTCCCCTCCCTGTGGTGAGCAGAGGAATGAAGCTACAGGTCACTACAGCCTCCTCTAGCATGCTCTGACTGGGACTAGAGGAGGCCACAGTGTTTTGAGATCTCCAGCATGGAACACCACAAGGGATATAAGTGTTTCTTCCAGAAGAAACTATTTCCTAAATGTTTCCAAGCACATTTCTTGACTTGGAAAGGTTTCAAAAGTACTTTGGTAAATGTTGGTGTAACCTCTGGCAGCTATAGTGCTTCATTGATGGAAGTTGGCATGCACAGAGAAAAATCAAATAGGCAGGGAGTGCTCCATGACAGTGTAGGCAAATCTTTTCACACCAAAATTTAAGAGAATTAAAATTGAGCTCTGAAGTTCACGTTAAGGATTTTTTTCACAGGCTCTTGATTTTAGATAACTAGATTCTTAGCTTTAAGAATACCGGCCATAATCTTAGACACTGCACATACTCTCTCATAATGGTGTTTTAATTCACAATCAGATGCTTGTTCCAGGGTGATAACATGATACAAATTAAAGAAGAACCAGCACAATATATTTATACTATCTTTTAAGTTAAATCATGGAATCTGTGGTAAATTTGGTAAGCAGAGGGTGCACTTATAAATTTGCATTGGGAAATTTGCAAAACATTATCCTGTACCTTTTCCTTCTTCTGGTTATAAGCTCTATATTGTACTACAAAAATCATCTTATCTTCAGTTAAAAAAAACAGTAAAAAACATACACTATGGATATCATACCCTAGTCTCACCTTTCCAGAGAATTAGCTTAATTAACTGTCAACTTGATACTTTTCCAGCATTACAAGTAGATGTATGGATGATCAGTTAATGACAATTTTCATGAGAAATTTCAAAAACACAAAGAATGTTCATTAAAAAAAATATTTATCTTCATTTTATCCCATCAAAATGAAAATCTGATACAAATTTCAATTTGAATTAAAAAAACCCAACCCCTTTCAATGTATTGAGTGTTTTTGTGCTTTACTTTGTGGGAAAGAGAAGGGGAAGAGGGAGAGAAATGTGGGAAAACTTTTCCTGTTCATTTTGACAAATCAAAACATGTCAAAATGGTTTTTGTTCAATAAGCTATTTTTCACTGAAAGATTTGAGGGAAATCATTTTTTAAAGGTTTCTGCTATTATCAAGTGGTTCTTGATGTCAAATACTAGCTGAAGGACCTTGTAGAAAGTTGTTGTCTTTCATTTTGAAAGTTTAGGTACAATATTCTTATTCATTTTAGATTTCCAGACAATGTTTTCTAAAATGTGTAACTCAAACGACAGTGCAGACAACCATCACGCGGGAGAAAATTGTAGCAGTCAGGTATTTTTCATTTTGTTTGGAATTTTTCTTGGAAGAAATAAAGGCATTGCTCATAGCGGGCGGTTTAATGCACAATGAAACCAAATTATCAGTCACTTTATTTTTAAAAAGATACACCAACTGGATTCTATTTCCTTTTACTTCTTTTTCATAGAAGCTACTCTTACCACATTCCACATACAGCGTTGGTTACTTGTCTTAACTAGAGAAATGTATATCACTTAAAAACACACCTACATTATCTTTCTGCTCACCTTAAAGAGTAAAACAGAGTTTTTCAAAGTCTTTTCCCTTACATCTTTGTGCCAATATATTTCTGAAAAAACAAAACAATGCAGAATCACCAGAAATGCACCAAAGACACTGTTTATTAATATTAGACTTAAAATACAGCTTCAAAGTGAATGAATAAAAAACCTTTTCCTTTCTTTCTTTCTTTCAAGATGGCCGCTGACAGCTGAAGCCCTTCTAAGCTCCTCCAGCTCAGGTGCTTTCAGCTTGTTGCCTCGCACTCCCTGCCCCCCTTTTCCTGTCCCCCCCCCCCCAAAAAAAACCCCTTGCCTCTCCCCACCCTGTCCCTGGGGACCCCCTCCCTGCCCCTTCCCCCCACTTTCTGAGCCTTTTTCCCCTGGGCTCTGGCAGCCTCGTTTGCCTCTGCCCCTCCCCCACCCCCGCCTGAGTTGTCCCTTTGATTTCTGCTGCCTCCCTCCCCCAGGGCCCCTGCCCTTGGTCCCTGCCATCTGCCCCTGCCTTGGGACTTGCCCTGAGCCCCTGCGGGGTTGCTCTGCCCCCCCTCAGGCCGATTTTGGGGCGTTATCAGCCCCCTCCCAGTCCCAGTCCCTGGGTCAGCCTGAGGCTTTTTTTTTTTTTTTTTTTGCTGCGCTTCGCAGTTTAACCCTGTCCTGGCGAGGAATGGCGGCTCCTACGCCTGGCAGCTGGCATGAGGACGTCTCTCGGGACCTCCCACTGTCTCATGGCCTGAGGGTTCATGCCCCTCTCCATGTGGGGCTCGAGGCTTGCGTGGAGGCTCTGGCCGCCCTCCTGGGATGGCGTACCATCCGCTACGCGGGGCGCGTGAACACGGTCCCGATGATCTACTTGAGCAAGCCCGCCTTGGTTGACAGGGTGTGTGCGGAGGGCCTGGACATTGCGGGCATCCACTACCCTGTCACGCCCCTAGAGACTCAGGCAGTGAGGGTGGTGATTTCCAACGTCCCACCGCACGTTTCCAATCGGGAGCTGGCCAGGGGACTCGAGGCCTATGGGGTTCCCGCGAGTCCTTTTCGCCGCCTGCCGATGGGAAACAAGAACCCTCAGGGCAAGCACGTCCTGTCCTTTCGGAGGCAGGTCTTCATGCTCCTCAAGGAGGGCCCCCAGTCGCTGCCTCGCTCCCTGAGCCTCACGCTCGAGGGGCGGCGGTTTATTATCTATCTGTCTGTGGGAGAGACCACGTGCTTCAAGTGCGGGGGCTCCTCCCACCTGGCCGCGCAGTGCCCTCGGGGCAAGGCGGCCGGACCATCGCCGCCTGCGGCAGCGCCGAAAGACGGCGCGTCGACCTCTGGGGCACGCGACAGGCCCAGGGAGGCTGGGAGCTCTTCCTCCCGACCTCCTTCCCCCCCCATTCCATCTCAGGGGACCGGGGTCTCCAGCGGGAAGCCATCGTCCAGCCGAGGGGCTGGTGCTGCTACCGTGGCCCCGCCGCCCCCTCCCCCGTCTGTGGCGCCCCCTGCCCTCGGTGCGGCAGCCCCACCGGGTGGAGAGGCGGACGCCTCCCCTTGCCCCCTGCCTGCCCCGGCCGAAGTGGCTGGGGTGGCCGGGGACTGCGGTGCTGGAGCCTCATCGGATGATGGGGCTCGGGCATCCTCCCTACCACCCGAAAAAGAGAGGGAGATGAGGGGGGCCTCTCAGGACACCCCATCCCTGACAGACCCCTCCTCGGCCAGTGCCGAGGACCCCCCCACTACAGGGCCGGACCCCGTTCCGGCCGCCACACCACCCGCCCCGTCGGATGTAGCCACCGACGAGGCAGACTTAGCGGGTGGGGGGGAGGGGCCTTCAGGGGTCCCCCTCCCCTCGCCTGTCCCCCAGCCCCCGGAGTCAGGCGGCAGCAGGGATAGTGGCGAATGTCTCTCTTCCGGTGGCCTGGCCCCGGGGGTGGCGGGAGAGCCCGCTGCCCCTTTGGTCACGCCCCAGCCTACCGGAGCAGATGGGGACGTTAGCGAGATGGAGATCCAGCTCTCGGAGTCTCGCAAGAGACGTCGTGAGCGGGATGGCCCCTCCCCCCCCAAGAAGACAGGGAATGTCCTCGCGGAGCCGGTCCTCGACTCGGACGACGAGAGGCGGCTGATGTGCCTGGACATCGAGGGGGTCGACGCTGCAGTTGCGGGCGAGCTCCCGCCGGGGGTGCGGCCTCGCCGCTCTTCCGTGGGCAACATCCACCCCAAGCTGGCGGAGCCCCCCTGGGTCTCTCCTGACTATGGGGGACTCCTGTCCTTGCTGAAGCTAACCAAGGGGCAGAAAAATGTAGCGGGGCACATCACCCAGTGGTGTGCGGACCCCAAAGTGTTTGTCAAGGCTGCCAGGGCGGCAGTCAAGCTCATGAAGCAAGATCGGGGCACACGTCAGATGGCCTACCGTCTGGACAAGCTTGCCCAGAGGGTGAGAGTGGAGTGGGGCCTGGGCGGGTCCCTCGACTAGAGTAGGGCACGGTAGGCCTTCCCTGACCTGTCTGTATTGCCTTGCTCTGCTCTTGGGTGCTCGCTCTTCCACCCGCACTCTGCTTTGCTCCTCCTCTCCCACACCCACCCCCATGGCAGCCACAACCATTGGCACCTTCAACGTCAACGGCTGTCGAGACGCGGTGAAGCGCGAGGCCGTCCTGGAGCTCCTGCGGCAGAAGAGGCTGGCCATCGCCTTCCTACAAGAGACCCACTCTGACAGGTTCAACCAGGCGGCCTGGCGGGCTGCCTGGCGAGGACAGGTGTTCCTGAGCCACGGCACCAGCCTCCGCGCGGGGGTCGCGACACTCTTATCGCCGCAGCTGCAGCTTGACGCGGCGGTGCCGCGGGAGGTCGTCCCCGGCCGCCTGCTGACCGTCCGCGTCACCCTCGCGCAACACCGTCTGCTGCTCGTCAACATCTACGCGCCCTCCGATGGCCAGGAGAGGGTCGCTTTCTTTGAGAGCTTGGCTGCCCTCCTGCGCGACGCTAGCGAGGATGATGACCTGCTCCTCCTCGGGGGCGATTTCAATTGCACCACTGCCCCGCGCCTCGACCGCACAGGGCCTGAGCCCCACCTGCCCTCCGCTCGCAAGCTGCAAGCTGCCCTGGAGGGGGCAGACCTCGTGGACGTCTGGCGAGCCCTGCATCCCGATGCGCGCCAGTACACCTGGGCCAAGACGAGTGCCGGCGGTCTCACCATGGCTCGCCTCGACCGCCTTTATATCACCAGGCACCACCTGCCACTCCTGCGCAGCAGCCGCATCGCTCCCTCGGGTCTATCAGATCATGGCCTGGCCTTCAGCGAACTGAGCCTGCCGGGGAGAGCCTGTGCACGGGCACCGTATTGGTGTTTGAACATTAGTCTGCTCCAGGACTCTTATTTCCGGGACTGCTTTGCCCACTTTTGGCGGAGGTGGGAGGCTGCGAGACCGAGCCACTCCTCCTGGAAGCTGTGGTGGGACGTGGGCAAGGTCCAGACCCGAGCCTTCTGCCAGCAGTACACCCAGCTGGCCGCGAACGAGACGCGCCGCCGTGTCCGGGAGTTGGAGGAGGACGTGGCGGAGCTCGAGGCTGCTCTGCTGGCCGCCGGCAGCGACGCGGCACTGAGCGAGAGCCTCCGGCTCCGCAGGAAATGCCTGCGCGACTTGGCGGAGAGCGCGGCCCGCGGCGCGAGGATCCGCGCCCGCTGCCAGGAGCTGGTGGAAACCGACGCCCCGACCCGCTTCTTTTTCGACCTGGAGCGGCGGCGGGCAGCGAGCAAAGCCTTGGACCATCTCAAGACTCCTGAGGGCCGGGTCATTACAGAGCCGGGCGAAGTCCGCGAACGTGCCGTCGCCTTCTATCGCGACCTGTTCGCGGCCGAGCCGTCGTGCCCCGAGGCCACGCGGGAACTCCACGAGGGCCTACCGCGTCTCGATGCCCTGGAGGCCGGCGAGCTGGAGCGGGACTTGTCCCTGGAAGAGCTGGCGGCCGCCACGGCCGGCCTCGCCTCCGGCAAAGCCCCGGGCCTCGACGGGCTGCCTGCCGAGTTCTACAAGACCTTCTGGCCTCTCCTCGGCCCCAGCCTCCTGTGCGTTTTCCAGGAGAGCCTCGCCGACAAGGTCTTGCCGATCAGCTGCCGCCGAGCGGTGCTGACCCTGCTGCCCAAGAAGGGAGACCTGGGCTACATGAAGAACTGGCGGCCGGTCTCCCTGCTGTGCGCGGACTACAAGATTCTGGCCAAAGCGCTGGCCACCCGCCTCCGCGCGGTCATGGCCTCTCTCACCGGGCCCGAGCAGAGCTACTGCGTGCCGGGCAGGACCATACAAGACAACCTGTTCCTGCTGCGGGACCTGCTCACGGCCAGCGAGCTCTTTGGCCTCGACGTCGGCCTCCTCTCTCTCGACCAGGAGAAGGCCTTTGACCGCGTGGGCCACGCCTACCTCTTCCGCACGCTGGAGGCCTTTGGCTTTGGGCCCCTCTTCACCGGGGCCCTCCGGGTCTTGTACCGGGACATTTCCAGCCTGCTCAAGGTGAACGGGGTGCTTTGCGCTCCGTTCCCCGCGCGCAGGGGCATTCGCCAGGGCTGTCCGCTGTCGGGCATGCTCTACGCCCTGGCCATCGAGCCGCTGTTACACGCGCTGCGCCGCCGCCTGAGTGGGGTGGCCCTGCCATCGGGCACGGGCCCGTCCGCTGGCCCTCGTCTCCGGCTGTCGGCCTACGCGGACGACGTCACCGTCTTCCTCGCCACCCGGGAAGACGTGCGGGCTCTGGCAGATTGCCAGCGGGCCTACGAGCGCGCCTCCTCCGCCCGCATCAACTGGGGCAAGAGTGACACTCTGCTGCTTGGCGCATGGACTGGCAGGCCTCCGCCGGACTTGCCGGGGGGCCTCGCCTGGCGCCGCGAGGGCCTCAAGGTCTTGGGCGTGTTCCTGGGGCCGACGACCTTCATGGCGCGCAACTGGGACGGCCTCGAGGAGGGAGTGGAGGCCCGCCTGCAGCGGTGGCGCTGGCGCCTGCCCAGCCTTTCCTACCGGGGGCGCGTCCTCGTCATCAATAACCTGGCGGCGGCCACCCTGTGGCACCGCTGCGCGGTGCTGGACCCTCCGCCGGAGCTACTGGAGCGACTGCAGCGGCTCCTGGTCGATTTCCTGTGGGACGGACGCCACTGGCTCCCACGAGCTGCCCTCTACCTGCCCACCGGCGAGGGGGGCCAGGGCCTGATCGATCTGGCCAGCAGGGTGGCCGCCTATCGGCTGCAGGCCCTCCAGCGGCTCCTGTACACCGAAGGCCACCTCCCGTGGCGACAGCTGGCGTGCCGATTCCTGCGGCGAGTGGGGGGCCTCGGCTTTGACCGGGAGCTGTTTCAACTGGACCTCACCTTCCTGAACGGGGCGGTCCTTCCCCCGTTCTACCGCAGCGTGGTGCGGGCCTGGCGGGCGGCCTTCCATCTCTGTCCCCAGGCCAGGCACCTGCGGTTCCCGCAGCTCCTTCGAGAGCCCTTGGTCCACAACCCGGCCCTGCACCGTGTCGTGCCGAGCCTGGCCTCCGCCAGCCTCACGGCAGCTCTTGTCGAGGCGCGCTCCACCCGCCTGGAGCACCTCCTGGACCCCGCTCGGTCGGACTGGCTGTCACCCGAGGCCCTGGCTGCCCGGCTGGCCATGCGCTCCGTCCGCACCGCGGGGCGGCTTCTGCGGGCCGTTAGGGCCGCCCTCCCGACGGAGGCAGCGACCGCCCTGGAAGCCCATCTCCAGACTCGCCGGCCCCTCCCCGCCGCAGACGCCGCAGAAGACGCCTTCCCACCGCTACCCGTCATCCCAGCGGTACCCGGCGAGCTGGCCGAGCGGCCCAACACGCTGCTCAGGCTCCCGGTGCCCCCCAGCAGCAATACGGGCTGCCCTTTTGGCACCCTGCCACGCAAGGGCCTCTACATGTGGGTGGTGCGCACCCGGCACGCCCAGGTGCTCGCCGGCCGCCCTGACACCGCGTGGCGGCGGCGCCTGGCGCGGCCCGGGACCCCGGCGTGGCGCACGCTGTATAAGGCGCCCATCGCCAAGAAGACCGGCGACCTGCAGTGGCGGCTCGTGCACGGCATCCTGGCCACCGGCACCTTTGTGCGTCACTTGGACCCAGCGGCCTCGGCGGCCTGCCCCTTCTGCCCGGGGGTGCTGGACGAGGACATTTTCCACGCCTTCCTCGACTGCCCCCGGCTGCAGCCTCTCTTTGCCGCCCTGGGCGCACTGCTTCGGGTACTGGGCCGAGACCTCTCCGAAGACGCTTACGTCCACTCCTTTCCGTACCGGGCGGCCGAGCGGGCCACGGTCAGCCTGGCCAACTTCCTGCTGGGCCAGGCCAAGATGGCCACCCTGAAGAGCCGGCGAAACCAGCTCAGCGGCACCGGGATGGTCGACGCCCTGCAGCTCTTCCGCCTGCTGGTGCGGGCCCGCCTCTCGCTCGAGTTTGAGCACGCTGTCCTCCGGCGGACGGTGCCCGCCTTTGAGGAGCGCTGGGCCCTCGAGGGGGTGCTGTGCCGGGTCGAGGCGGGACGCCTGATCCTCGTTCTGTGATGCCACCGGCTGCTCAAGCCGCAGAGACGCGTCAAGCGGGCCGAGGCCCTGGACTTTTGCTCGTGCGGGTCGACCCCGGAGGCCTCCATGGGTGTCCCTGCTGGCAGAACTGTAAATACTGTAAATAGTCCTTATGTTCGTTGTGTTGGTTGTTTTTTTTTTTGTCTAGAGTGTACGGGCAGGCCTTGCAGGCCACGAGCCCAGACTTTGTACATGAGGCCCAGAGCTTCGGGCAACCTTGTATATGCTTTTGACTGGCTCCGAGTCATCACCCTCCGGGGAATAAAGGTCTCTTAAAAGTCAAAGTCTTTCTTTCTTTCTTTCTTTCTTTCTTTCTTTCTTTCTTTCTTATCTATTCAAAGTTGACCCTGGATCTACAACTAGAGAATTAAAATCTCTTCTCAGTTTTGAGTAAGAATCAATTCAAATAGTATTCATGGATGTATAATAACTTTACTGAGATGTATATGTAAAGATTCATGACACTGGCAGTGGCTTGCAGGAAATCACAGAAGTGTATTTCCCAGTGCAAGAAAAAAAGTGGGAGTTCTCCCTTTGCTTTTAGCAAAGGTGGGATTCTGTGCATTTTATATGACCCCCTACATGTGCCCTATTGCCTTCAGAGACACACAAAACGAATGTGTTTTGGATATTCTGTGCCTCCTGTTAGTTTATAAGTTATCTGCTCAAAATCCAGCACTGTTATAAAGTACTTCCTTCCCTTCCATCATTTTAATTGTTTGCCCTAACATCCTGTCCTTGTAGCCCCTATTCCCAGGTTGCTTCTTAACAAATGAAAATATTTTTCTTTAGTTAGGATGAGATGAAACAGATTTCAGAAGTAATGACTTAGTAAAATGTATAAACATTGCCAGAAAATCACAGATACATGAGTGAACATGAGTTACTAGAACATGTTCTTCAGAATAAAATATTTGGATATAATCTTTAAAATAGTTAAGATAAAGTAATGATTTATTTTAACCCTTCAAGCAGAGGGCAGACATACTATATTATCACTGTAATCTGTCCTGGGCTGATTATAAGACCGGCTAGAAAGCAAGAATTCCATTCTGTAACCACCAGTCTCTTTGTAGAACTCAAGTATTGCCTTCTTTTTACTCACGGAAGTCTATCTTGGGCCTGGGAATCCTCAAAACCTATACATTTCACCAAAAGTTTCATTTTTGAGAAACTGATTTTTCTTATAGGAAAAAAAAAATTTGAAAAAAAAAATCCCAACCAGTCAGCTTCTACTTTCAATTACCTGGGACATGACCTCTGTGATTTTAAATGTCCTAGGAACCTAATTGTTGCCCTGGAGGTATGGCCTCAAAACACTGCAAAGAAAGTTAAGTTGTAGATTGGGAAGAACTTGCTGACTATGAGGGTAGTTAAACATTGGAACAGGTTACATACAGAAACTATGAAATCTCCATCATTGAAAATTTGTAAGATCGACTTGGACAGACATTTAGGTGGTTTAGTGAGGGATTATCCTGCCTTGACCAGGGGGCAGGATTAAATGACTTCATGAGGTCCCTTCCAGCCCTACTTTCCTATGATCCTAATCTCTATTTAGGGAAGACACTTTTGCCCCAAATGAGTCTGAATGCTGAGTAAGTAGATGCTTTATATAAAAGACACTGATTTCTGAGTTGGAAGAAAGCATTGTAAATAATTGGCTAGATACTAAATTGGACATCTCTGGCATAGTTCCACTGACTTCAGTGAATCTTTGGCAATTTATCCTAGTTTATGTTCTGTCCCACCAATCTATTAATAAATGTAAAGAGTGGAAAACTTAGGGCATAAAAACTATCATAAATGCATATCACCGTGAATATCACAAGGATATCAAGCATGAAGCATGTCTTTCAAAGCTTGTTGGAGTCTTTCAATCCACTTCAGTGGACTTTGAATCAGCCTTCAATTATGATTCTTCAGTAGGTGTTTTTATAATGCTCTTTATCTAACTCAGCCATAACTTTCAATTATGTGATGTGTCTACATGTACGCATGCATTTCTTTTTCTTCTCACATGTGTTTTGTTGATGTACATGTGTGCCTCTGTGTGACAGGAAACAGGCTGTGGGAGGAAAACTATTTCAATCTTATTGCAAGACTATGAAAGATGAGCTCTGCACTGCTGAATGTCTGTGGTAGAAGGGTCAGATGACATTTAGTATTTCTCTCATGTTCTGATTAAGGCCACAGACAGAAGTTACATTTGTAACATGATCAGCCTCCTGATAGCCATCTACAGCTGTGCTGTGACATGTGTACAGCTGCAGAATGCTTTAAAAGTGACAAATTGCATGAGAAAATAATAGATCTGTGTGAATAGAGAACTATTTGATTTGGATTTGGATTTAGCTGATCTGGAGGCCAGTGATTCAATTTGGAGATCCGGATCACTTTTCTGAACTGATTTGGCTAAATTGGCTTCAGAAGATTTGGCACCGATTTAGAGAGATTCGGAGATTCGGCCATAGAGTATAATGGGGAATCAATAAAATATCTATAACTTTGTTCTTTTTGGTTGATTCAGATGAAACTTGCAGAGATGGTAGCACCAGCTGAGGATATGAAGCCTGCCAAGTTTCAAGGAGATAGGTGCAGGGGTTTCTGGGAAACTGTACCTCTAGCTGCTGACAAGCAAAACACGTGATATGGGTGACACTGTGTGTGAGTTAAGACACATAGGAATGAAAACTGCAGAGATGGTGGCCCCGGCTGAGGCCACAAAGCCTGCCAGCTGTCAAGGAGATAGGTGCAGGGGGAGTCTGGGTTCTGGGACCCTGCACCTTAGGGTGCTAACAGGCAAAACTCATGACATGGGTGCTTGTGGTACTGTGCCTGTCTTAGGGCACAGAGGGGTGAAAGCAGCAGGCCTGCTAGGCCCTGCTGTGGCCACAAAGCCTGACAGCTTTCAAGGAGATAGGTGCAGGGGGGGGGTCCTGGCTTCTGGGGCCCTGCATCTCTGGCTGCAAACAGGCAAAGCTCATGACATGGGTGGGTGACACCGTGTGTGTGTGTGTGTGCGCATGTGTGTGTTAAGGAGTGCCCTCACCAGCGCCTCTACACAGCATGGTAGTGTGTCCCAATGAAGTCTGCTCCTCCCCTACAGCCTCAATCCAGTCCACCACTTTACATAACAACAGATATCACAATCTGGTATCTTTTTAGTAGGGCAACTGTATAGTTAGAGAAATGTATTTTAGCAAGCTTTTGGGTTGAAAAACCCTTTTGTCAGGCTGAGGAAGCACCTGCAGTTGGTGTGTCTCCTGGTCCTGGATGAAAGGAATAGTAATGCAGTAATGCAATGCAGGCAAGAAAACCAGTCAGTGAAAATGGAAATGGAGGCATCAGGGGGGTGAGGGACAGGCTGGGGTAGGGGGAAGGAAGGGAAAGCGGGATATAGCAGCTCAAGTAAAATTGCAGAGGTACCTGGGGAGTCAGGATGTCTGGCAGTTGTAGTGTGTCCGAATTCCACTGTCTATACTGAGTCCAGGGAGTCTCTGGTCCTGGGGCTGCCGTGCCACCAGCAGTCCCACCAGGCCTCCCTACCCTGGCAGGGTGCAGTTTTGGTGGTCATGCCCAGGACTTGGGGCCTTCTTATTCCCCATAGCCCCAGCTCATACCTCCAAGTTCATCCTGGCATGGGAGCGAACTCAACACAGACATGTTCTTCCCCTGCTGGCTGGTGATGCAGTGAGTGCTCCCTCCAGCTGACAGCGGGGCATTACCTAGTTTTTAAAAAATGAAAAAAGGAAATAGGTGTAGACAGAGTGAGGAGGGTGGCACCGAGTCTGTCTGCAGGCAGAGGTTGGGGAACCCCAGCAGCAGGAGGTTCACTTTCAAGAATACCAGCTGCTCCACCAAAACATGATCCAAGAAGGTACAGTGGGGTGTCACAACATCCCCATCAATGCTGAACACTCTCTCGCTTGGAACACTGGTTTGTGGACAGGACAGGTGTTGCTGGGCAACCATGGCCAGATCCTGCCACATCTGGCTGCAGCTTGCCCAGTAGGCCAAGGGGATGCAGTCCAGTCACTCCATATCCTTGGTGACATAGGTAGCCACTGAAGCCTCGGCGCCACCTGCCTGTGGCTGGGGTCTGGTGCATTTGGACCCTTGCATTAATCCATGCCTTTGGCCCACATTGGCAGTGGTTGGCATGGAGGAGACTGGCTGGTGCTGGTCCTGGTGCTTGTGCCAATGTTAGTGCTGATGCTGGGAGTGCTGGCATGGGAAAATGAATCCCCCTCTTTCACATGCTCTGAATTGATTCAGAAAGTTTTAAGCTTTGACTGATTCAATTCAGGTTCGAAGATTTGGCCCTGAATTGAGCTGAATCTTCTCCGAATTGAATTGTGAACCAAAATTTCACACAGGCCTACAAAATAACCCTCATCAAATGAGGGATCAGATGAAAGTGATCCACTTTGGAGCACCTTAGAGAACTTGTGTTCCTGAGGCTTAATATCCTATACAATCAGGGCTAGGCTGATAGAGCCCAGCTGTGCACCCAGAGCTGTCTGCGGGGATGAAGAAGGGAAAGAGGAGGGGGAGTAAGATGAGGGCTGGGGTTTACCCGGCCTGAACTGGAGCAGGGGTGGGTAGATTGGAGCCCCACTGCCTTGTGGTTTCCCCCCACCCACCCAACCTCATTGCTCCATCTCAGGCTGGGCAAAACCGAGCCCACAACTTGCTGCCCCTCCCCTCTCCCCATCTCCTTTCCTGCAGACAGCACTGGAGCTGGGGATGGGGCCGGGGAGAGGAGTGGCTATTCTGTTGCAGGCAGGCTCCTTAGGCTCCAGCAGCCAAGTTCAGTCTCCCCCTGCCCCCCAACCTAACAGGGAAACAAAACTCTGTTGAGTCAGGTGGGGGGTCAAAAACTCTAACTCATGGCACTTTATGCAAAGCACTGTGATTTAGAATGTGGGTCTGTACGTCTGTCAGTGCCCTAAAAGGGATGAAGAACTGAATCATTAACAAAGACCTTTTTTAAGAAAATCTGATTTGTTATCATCTAATTCTTTCAAACAAAAAGCTAGAGCTGCTTGGAAAAGGTGACGTATTTTTGTTAAATGCAAAATTTTATCTTTTTTTCAAGAAGTTTTCACAGTCCCCCCTCCCCCTCCCCCTTCCCCCTTAGTTAATCAGGCTTAACTTCTGTGGTAGTTATGAAATCTTTACTCTGACTATTCTTCAGAGGCTTGGCCCAACAATACTGAAGTCAGCAGGAGTTTGCCCATTGATCTTAATGACCACAGATTCAAGCTTGAGCAGCCTCTTCACAAAAAATTCTGGAACAAAGAATGTCTGAATTTCAAATGTTGAGAACAAATTGAAAATAACATTTAAACAGCAATAATTCTTTTGCACACCATCTTTTTACAATAACTTCCCACATGTATTTCAATTCACTACTAAATTCTTGGGTGATGTATTTATTTTGGTTTCATAACTCTAGAAATGCTGCTAAATGCATCAGGGTTTTGAGAAGCATTTACAGTATCAATGGGTAGAAAAATAAAGTTGTTTGAGAGGGGCAAATGAAGTGCATAGGTTTTAGTCAGTTTAATTTTGTGACCTGATCTTTATTTGTATACAGTCAGTTCCCAGTGGGACAGTGCAGTATGGAAGGCATCATCACATGAATTGTTTTTATGGTTATGGCTCCATTTGGAGCTTGGTCATCTTCACAGATAAGTCTGTTTTTATCAAATCAGCATCTGCATATGCATCTGACAAGCTTCTATTTACACATGTTAAATAGAATATAAACAAACTAACTCCCCTTAAATGTTTATCCTGATGTAGCCTCACCTTAAGCCCAAAATACATGACAGAGATCCTTTTGATTCAGTGATGGAGTCCAAAATGATCCTCCTTAATAGCACAGGTGTCTCTGTGTCCCAGACTTCTTGCATCAGGGAGGGTGAACAACTTAAAGGTACAATCTTTTTTCCCCAGATAAAACTTAGTAACACTTCAGAAGCACCATTTTACAGAACACTCTAATTACTTATAACTAACCTACTAAACTAGACCTTCTAATAATGCTCAGTCACTCTCTGAGATGATTGGCACAATCTCTTGCATGTGCAGGTCTCCCTTGAGATAGTGCTACTGAAGCAAGTCCATCTGTTCTGGAAATGTATCTTGGACTTACTGGTCTTACATCTGTTCCAGCCCTCAGGTTACCATTTGAATTGATTATGAATGTAATAGACATTTCAATATTAAAAACAAAACAAAACCATTTCACCTGGGGTGGGATAAAATACAGCTCGTGGGCTGGATCTAGCCCACCAACTGATTGGATCTAGCTTGGGGGGGACAGGTGGAGGGGACACAGACTCCTATGAATTCATTGGATCCAGCCTATGGGTGCCTCCATGGCACTCTGCATGGGAACAAGCCCCACCCAGGGCAGCTCATGTGATGCTCCAGTCTGTATCCTCCAGTCCTGATCCTGATGTGCTACTCCAGGCTGCGAAGAAGCTTGATCCAGGCAGCTCCTTCCCCAGCACATGCAGCTCTGCCTGAAGCTCCAAGCTGCCTTCTACCCACATGAGCCAGGAGCCAGAGCTGGACCCCCATGTGCCAGGGCAGGAGCCACTTGGCTAAAACTTCCCCCTGGCCCAAAGTGGAGCCCAGCAGCAGGAGCCACTACTGGAGGTGAGGAGGGCTGAGCCACAAGGAGCAGCTCTGCCAGTAAGCTGTGCATACTGGTTGGAGCTGGGCTGGTGGGCTCAGGCTGGAGCACTGGGTGGGCTGTCTTAAGCAGGGCTTGGCCCCATGGACTGCACTGCCCAGACAAGATCTGCTGCATGTGCCCCCCATGCCGTTCTGCCTCCCTTCACTTCTGGCTGGTCCCTGAGACCTAGCACCCAAGCAGACCCTCCACTCACACCCCGACACACAAACACCCTCCCTCACACCAGGCAGGGGCCATCCCATGGTCTCACCCCATGTTTCCAGCCTCACCTGCCCATCTCACTCCCAAGCACTGCTCCCCACCTTCATGTGGCCGCACCCCACATACGGAGTTTTGGTGAGTTGTTGTGCTGGGGCTGGGGTGGAGGGGGGAGAGAGGGTGTTGATCCAGCCTACAACAACTCATTAAAACTCTCTATGTGGTCCCTGGGCCCAAATAATTGGCCACCCCTACTTTAGACATATTTGCAAACCCTGTTGCAGTCCCCAGCAACAGTACTGCCCAGCAACAGTACTGCCACAGAAGCTGCGTACTTTCCAGTCAGGAGGAACAGCAGGGGCCTATGGGCATCCATGGCTATGCTCACAGGATGGGGAAATAGAATGCACTTTCATTGCAGCTCTGCAGCTCCTACTGCTGGGAGGACAGTGGAATGGAGCATATATTAAGAGGGTGTTCTCCTGCTTCTGTCTCTGCTCTTCTGGAGTGCTCCCATCACGACTACTGCCCCCATTTTGGAACTTGAAAGGTATGTGGGGGATTAAGGGTTGGAAAGCTGGAATTCCAGCTCTGAGGCTTGCAGGGACAGGGCCTTGGGGATGTGGCATGAGTCTTGTGATAGCAGCTGCCAATCTCCAGTCCCCAAACCCCCATCATTCTCTGGTTCTGGTGGCAGTGGTGGTGTGAGACACCTGTGCGAATGCCACATCTGTGATTCCGGCACCTCAGCTCCCAATCCACTTGTACCCATGTACTTCTGTTGTCAAGGGAGGGGGTCTCACAGTGCTCAGTGATGGGATGCTCTGGAAGAGAAGAAATAGAGTATTAGCAGAGTGCTTGCTGACAGTCATTCATAGATTTCTAGGGTTGGAAAGGACCTATTAGATCATAGAATCTGACCCCCTGCTTTGAGCAGGAACGAGTACTGGGGTTAAGTAACCCCAGCCAGGTGCTTGTCTAATCTCCTTTTAAATGCCTCAAGTGTAGGGGAAAGTACCACCTCCCTTGGAAGCCCATTCCATATTTTGGCAACCTTCACCATAAAGAATTTTTTTCTTGATGTTCAGTCTAAATCTGCTCTCCTTCAGTTTATGACCATTGTTTCTAGTAACCCCAAGGGGTGTGCTGGTAAACAGAGTATGACCTATTCCCTGATGACCCCCCATGATGAGCTTGTAGATGGCCACAAGATCACTTCTTGGCCTTCTCTTGTGGACGCTGAGAAGATTAGATCCCTCAATCTATCTTCATAGGATCTTACCTGCAGGCCTTCAACCATACAAGTAGACCTCGTCTGAACCCTTTTGAGGTTATCCACATCCCTCTTGAAGTGTGGTGCCCAAAACTGGATCAAGTGCTCCAGCTACAGCCTCACCGACTATGGCCTCAGGTGTCCAAATCATACCATGGCCTACTCCCCACTCCTTGGGCCCATCATCCTCTCTTCAACTGATTACTCACGGGGCCAGCCCTTTCACTGTCCTTCAGGCCTACTCCCAATTCAGCCCTACTCAGTGCACCCCTGGACGGTCCTTCAGACCTCCTCCCTCTTTGGTGCTACTCGGCTCCCTCACACACAGTCCTTGAGGCCGACTCTCCTGTTCAACCCTACTCCGTGCAGGCCCCACAACTCTGCCCCCTCCCAGGGCAACAATACTCCATCCGCTCTACTGGGCACGGGATTGAACACTCCCTTTTAGGCTCATGTGCTACCTTGGCATGCCTGGCTTTACTCTGCCCTCTCCCAGGGCCAGGATCTCACACCCCCTGGGGCTCAAGTGCTGCTTCCTCAGCATGCCTGGCCCCCACTCTTCTTTCTTTAACTGACCTAAAGGTGAGGGCAGGGGTTTAGGTGCCCTGACCTGCCTTCCACTGGGGTGGTAACTGGCCTGGCATTTCCTCGGGGCTTACACACCACCAGGAGCCCCACCAAGCCACCCATCCCCAGCAGGGAGCAGTTTTAGGTCATGCCCAGGACCAAGAGCCTCCTGCTCATGCCATCTGATGTTAATGTTGTAACCCAGCCAGGAAGTGTTTCTGCCTGGGCTGGCAACAGCAAACTGCAGCCTTTATATACCTAGTTCTCAAAATGGCTGCTGCTATCAAGTACCTGCTGGCTGTGTGACTCAGCCCTTAAAGTAACAGACACCCTAAAGGGTGTTTTGTCACACTTGTATTACTAAAATGATTATTACAAGAATAAATTAGAATTGTAAACACTGGAATTGTATTGCTGTATTGGACTGGTCCCCCTGAGTGAATGTGAGTATGTATGAATCAGTAGATAATTGAATGACAAAGCAAGAGCCTCTGGCTGTTAATTGGCAATAGCCTAACCAGAGTAATTTTCCATTACAAAACTCTACTCTACAAGCCATTTTAATCTAATCAAGCCACCTGAAACCTGCAAGGACACAGCCATTGAGTCAATCAAGTCAAGGGCGGAACCCCCAGTGACTGTGAATAACAGCTGTCATGCACTACTCAAGACCCATGTAGGACAGCGACCTCTGGATTGGGCAGCCAAGATGATGCTGGGGGATCACACTAGTCTGCCAGGGAAGGGAAAAAAGGCAGTGAAACATGACCCTCTCATCTGGCACCCAACCTACTGAGACAGAAGGACAAGCAGGCAACCCCCTTCTGGAGAACATATCGCCTTGGAGGAAGCTGACCATCGACAGCAGACTCCAGTGCCCCGGACAGATATAAACCAACATCAGTGCTACAATACTATTGCAGCAATTGTGTGTGTGCGCATATGTGCTAAGGTGACCAGTACCTTTCATAACCCCCCAGAATTTGCATTTATAATTTTATTAAAACTTCACATCTCATCTAATAATCTAGAATTTATGATGATCCTGTGAGTTGGTCCTTTGTAGCCAACATGCTGACCCAATGTCAGCAGAAGCATGGGGCAGTACAGAAATGTGGGGAACTACAGGGCTATGTGGGTACCAGTGTAGGGTGGCATGGGATCCAGGTAATCCTCAGCACCTGGTGCTTCCATGCCAGGGCCCATGAAGCCCTGTGCTTCCACCCCTGTGTTTCCACCCCTATCAGGAGATTCCAGGGGCATACATGTGCAAGGGCAGAACCTGGGCAAGAGCTTCAAGGGCTTAATCCTGTGTGCCCTGGGAATGGGAATTTTTATGGAGCTTAGCATTTGTTCTTGACAATTACACTGCATGCAGCATCAATGGGAATTCTCCAGATGTGCAGGATTTGGCCCTGAAGCTCCTAGAGTGCTATCTCAGGGAGGCTGGAGAGTACAGGCAGTTCTGGGCTGTCTATACTTTCCCACCTGAAAGAAAAAAGCAACAGCCATGAAAAAGTGGTCAGATTCATGTCACCTATGTCATGGCCACAAATCATTGCATGACAAAGGGAATGATAGTTGTCTGTTTGATTTGTCTTTGTGCTGCCAGAAAAATTCTTATGGTGGCACAAAGGTGATGAAAGGTGACATTTGTTTCTACCCGTTCTTTCAAGTGTTTTAATAGTGTTTTCAATAGTTGTTCCATTATTTAAACACCAGTCTGTTGGATTGGGGTTGATGAGAATTCAATGTCACATGTATAAATCCCAACTTCCCTACCGCTTAAACCAGGGATATCAAATTCATCTGGTCCTGTGGGATGTATGAGTGGTGTGAGGTGGGTCTGTGGGCTGAATCAGACCCACAGGCTAGTGCAGATTCAGCACAGAGGGCCAGTCTTGTGTAGATGCCATATGTAGCATGCTCCCTGGACTAACTCTGTGTGCTGTGGTTCATGCACATCAGCCCCAGTTCTATGCACTGCATGCAGCACATACTGGACAATCCCCATGCACCACATGCAGCATGTGAGACCAAGGCCAGTATGCTCTGCATCTGGCCCATGGTCCAATCCAGGGCATTTCATGTGTGATGTGGGAGGCCAGTCTGACACCAGCAGACTGTATAATAAGGTTCCACAAGCCAGATTCAGCTTTCAGGCCATATCTTTGACAGCCCTAGTTATACTCATGCCCACTAAACTGCTGTCCAAGGTCAGACATTACTAAGGCAGACTAGCAAAAAGTTACCCGAAATGCAAAATTACCTGCACAGTTTCTCCTTATAAAGCTACCTCATGAAAATAAGAATAATATCTAGAAAACATCTTGGCAGGTGTGCCACAAATTAGTCCTGCACCTCCCCAGGTGCCACTCTTCCCTCTGTCTGCCCAATCTGCTACTTTGCTTTCTGCTCTCTACTCTTTGCTCCCTACCTGATCTCCTACTCTGCTTTCTGCTTGTGGCTCTGTACCTCCTGGCCAGTCTCCTCTTCTACTTTCTCTTGCCTTATCTGCTGCTGTGCTACCTGTCCCTTCTCTGATATGCAGTGTGCCACACACAGAATCACTGAATCATAGTACATTAGGGTTGGAAGGGACTTCATGAGGTCTAGTCTAACGCCCTGCTCAAAGCAGTGTGATCCGCTACTATATCATTCCAAAGGTTGCCCATGCCACTTGTGGTACTCATGCCATGTGCTGGCCACCCCTAGTCTAGAATAACTGAATAGTTGTGTTTGTTTTGTTTTGCCTCCCAGTCAAATCTATGCTTACTTTGCAAATGTGCTTGTACCATGAAAGGCCTGCAAATCAAGGGAAGTGATTCTTCCTCTGGCGAGGCTTCACCTGGAGTACCATCTCTAGTTTGGAGCCCCACGTCTCAAGAAGGACATGGACAGTTTGGAGAGTGCAGTGCAGGGTAAAAAAAAATGGGCCTCAGAGATGAGACTTGTGAAGAAAGAGCTAAAGAACTAGGATTATTTAGCCTGGAGAAGAGAAGACTGAGGGAGTGGGGGAGAGCGTGTTGATAACAGACTACAAATACCTGAATGGTGATTGTAGACAGGATGGAGATGAGCTTTTCTCTGTGACTGTAGGGGACAGGACAAGGAGCAATGGCAAGCTGCATCAGAGGAGATTTAGGCTGGAGATTAGGAGGAACTTTCTGACTGTGAGGGTGGTCAAGAATTGGAATAGGCCATCTAGAGAAGCTGTGGATTCTCAACGCTTGGAAACTTTCACGAGCAGGTTAATTAGAAGCTTTCCTGGGATGGTATAGGCAAGGAGGATCCTGTCTTGAGCAAGGGAAGGCACTAGATGACCTTGTGAAGTTCCTTCCAGCCCTACTTACCTATGATCTAGTGAACCAGAGGCTCTTTCACTTGACCTGTTTTTTGTGGCATGTTTGACAACCCTTAATAATTTCTTGAACACTGATACTCATCTAAGGCTGGTATAAAAAGTTTCTACCCATTTTCTTAGACTTGTCAACTCCTAACTGAAATTCATTTATCTATTTTTATCATAGCTTTCTGTAAAATCCTTGTGTTTTTTAACTGCTTGTCACAGCCTTAAAATACTGTCAGAAAAATTTCCAATCATGGCACACTTCATCTGACACCAAACAGGGTTATCTTTTACTTTCAGATTGAGAAGTGCAATAGTATAATAGAAGCTGGGAAGAAATTTGAAGAGTTTTATCAGAAAATCCTGGGTCATAAAACCTGAAATGTTTCATTTCACATATCTCTAATGTCATCATCCTTTTCTGAATCCTGCTGGTTTGGGGTGGTGGTCATTGGAAAATCCAATTCCCTGGTTACATGCCTGGTCCCGTATGCCTGCCACCTGGGAATTGAAGGATGAAGTTCCCATACCCTGCAGAGGCCTACTTGGTAGGTCTGACCTGCACTTGGTGATGCTGGAAGTTAGTAAACTCCCACTCTAAGGCAGACAAAAAAAAGCCCTGGCAGTTTCACAGAGTTATTGCAGAAGGCTCCATTTTTGTCAAATTAATTGCTGCTTTTAGCCAGGAAACTGAGAAGAACCTCAATTTAATTGAGCTGCTGTAGGTTTAGGGAGCTTGCAGTACCTTTCACTATTTAGTAATCACTTGGAGCTTAAGGTGCTCAAATTTAGTCCCACAGTGCCAGCTGCCTCTACTTACAACAGATCAGGGCAATGCCCAATATTACAAAGATCATCCTTGAAAACGTCATAGATTATTATGATTTCTGATGAATAGGTGTGCTGTGTGTTAGAGTCAAAGAGAATTAGGGATGGAAGGGACCTCCAGAGGTCATCCAAATTCCTGCCTGAGATAGGATCATCCCTATCCAAATCATTCTATACAAATCCATAATCTATACATAAGACTATCAGCAACCCTGACACAACATAGACCCAACACCCTAACCTGCTACAGGTAAAGCAGGGGAACCAGGGCAGCCAATGCTCTTCTATAACTACCACACCAGGGCAGCCAAAAAAAAAACAGCCCTTGGCATTTTCACTCAAGACTCTGGGGGCTGGGTTCAAGGAGTTGGGGGTGCAGGTGGTTTTCCCTTCCATCCTCCCAGTCAGGAGTCAGAGCCCCTGGAGGGACAGTTGTATTGAGGAGGTCAAATGGAGGCTCAGGAGATAGTGCCACAGTGAGGGTTTTGGACTTTATTGTCATGGAATACTGTTCCAGGATAGAGGCTTGTTGGGAAGAGATGACATCCACCTCACGCCCAGTGGGAAGAAACTGCTTTCATCCAAGATGGCTGACTTGCTGGAGAGGGCATTAAACTAGGTGAGTTGCAGGATGGGTGTGCAAATGGGAATGCAAGCCAGGGGACACCCAAATTGGTTTGAGAGAATGGTGATTTGAGACCCTGTGGGTCAAGATATGGGGGGAATGAGGAGAAGGGAACTTGATACTAGGTGACTACTACAGACCGCCGTACCAGGAGAAGGAGCTGGATCTGGAATTTTCCAGAGAACTGGTAGAGGCTGCATGTTCAATAGACATGTTTGTCATGGGTGACCTCAGTTACCCTGACATCTGCTGGAATGAGCATTCAGCCAGATCTGACTGATCACATAGGTTTTTGACCTGTTGTGGAAGAACTTTATTTAGTACAGGAGGTGACTGGGCCTACCAGGGGGAAGGCTTTGTTGGATTTGGTTCTAGCCAAAAGGGACAAACTGATGGGAGATCTGAGGATTGAGGGTAATCTGGGAGATAGTGAATTCTATCATCTCATGATCACTATCTATTGTAGGGCAGGGAAGTCAGTCAGTAGGGCATGGGTGCTTGACTTTAGGAAGGCTGACTTCAGTGAGCTTAGGGAAATAGTGGGAGAGACCCTATGGGAAGAGGGATTGGAGGGGAAGAAAGTTCAGGAAGGGTGGTCATTCCTCAAAGGAGTGATTCTCTTTCCTCTATGCAGGAAAGGTAGTAAAGGGGCTTGGAAGCCCTCTTAGCTTATTGGAGGAGTGAAGGAGTGCTTTAAAAAGAAAATAGGGGCTTATGGACAATGGAAACAAGGGGTAGTCACCAAGGAGGAATACACAAGTTTAGCCCATATTTGTAGAGAGAGGATGAGGAAGGCACAGGCAGTAACTGAGATCAGGCTGGAAACCATAATCAAGGACAAAGAACTTCTTTAGGTATACAGGGAACAGGAGGAAGACCAAGGGAAATGTGGGGCCCTTACAGAATGGGACATAACAGACAGTCAGGAGAAAGTTGAACTCTTTAATGAATACTTTGCATTGGTGTTCCTGAATGCAAATGGTGGTCTCCCACCTAGTTGGAAACTGGATGGATGCAGGGAGGAGGAGAGCAATTTGCCAAACAAGGGTCAGTGTTGAACTGGTAAGCAAGCACTTAGAGTGCCTGAATGTCTGCAAGTCAGCAGGACTGGATGGACTACACCCAAGAGTGCTGAGGGAATTGGCTGGAGTCCATTGCAGGACCATAGGTGAAGGTATTTGAAGACTCGTGGTGCTTGGGAGAGGTCCCAGAAGACTAGAAAAGGGGCAATGTGGTACCAATCTTTAAGAAGGGGAGGAGGGAGGATCCAGAAATCTATAGGTCAGTGAGTTTGACCTCGACACTGGGTAAAATTTGGGAAAAAAATATATCATGAAGTCCATTTGTGAGAGACTGGCAGAATGTGTGATGCTGAAGGATAGCCAACATAGTTTTGTTGTAGGCAGGTCATGTCTGACTAATCTAGTCTCCTTCTATGATCAAGTAATGAACTGCTTAGATATGGGAGACTCGGATTTAAGAAAGGCCTTCGATATGGTCTCCCATGATGCTGTTATAGTAAAAACTGGGGGATTGTGGGCTGGCAGAGTCCACAGTCAGGTGGGTTGGGAACTGGCTTATGGGTCGAACTCAGAGTAAATGGACGGGTCTATATTGTTTTGGTGGGAGCTGGCCAGTGGTGTCCCACAGGGTTCAGTTCTTGGTTCCATGCTGTTCAACATCTTTATTAATAATTTAGGTTAGGATGTGGAAAGCATGGTGGCCAAGTTTGTGGATGATACTAAGTTATGGGGGAAAATGTTCACACTAGTGGATAAGATGCAGATCCAAGCAGATTTGGACAAGCTGGAAAGGTGGGCAGAGCAGAACCGGATGCAGTTCAATAAAAATAAATGCAGAGTGCTTCACCTGGGGAGAAGTAACCAGCAACATGAATATAGTTTAGGAGGAAATGTCCTGGCTAGCACAATGGCTGAAAAGGACCTTAGGATTATAGTTGATCACAGGAGAAACATGAGCTGCCAGTGTGATGCTGTAGTAAACAGAGCTAAAAGCATACTGGGATGCATTAGCTGATGCATTGTGAGCAGGGCTAAGGAAGTGATACTTTCTCTCTGCTTGGTGCTGGTAAGACCCCAACTGGAGTACTGTGTCCAGTTCTAGGTGCTGCCCTTAAAAAAAGATGTGGAGAAACTTGAAAGGGTCCAGAGAAGGACCACAAGAATGATTAAGGGTTTGGAGGGCGAACCTTATGAGGAAAGACTAAGGAATCTGGGATTGTTCAGCCTGGGGATGAGAAGACTGAGGGGAGACTAGTTGGCCATCTATAAGTATATAAAGGGTGAACATTGGGAACCGGGAGAAAAACTGTTCACTAGGGCACCCCAGGGCAAGACAAGCAGCAATGGCCATAAGCTGTTAGAGAAAGGTTTCAGGTTGGATATAAGGAAGAACTTCTTTATGGTAAGGGTGACCAGAATCTGGAACAGACTTCCCAAGGATGTGGTGCAGTCTCCAACCTTGAAAGTCTTCAAGAGGAGACTGGACAGACACCTTGCTGGGATCATTTGAACTCAGCAGTATTCCCACCCAGAACAGGAGGGTTGGACTCAATGATCTTTTGAGGTCTCTTTTAGCCCTTAATTTTTATGATATAATTTCTATGATAAATTATTGTCAATATAAATGCAAGAGAGTCAAGGTAGAGGGACCCCACCACTACAGAGGAAAGCAAAACCCCTCAATCCATACCAATCTGACCACAGCATAAAATTTGTTCCTGACCCCAAATATGGTGATTGGTCTGACCCTGAGCAGAAGGGTAAGGCCCTCTAGCCAGGAACCTCCAGCTTTGGTCCCAGAAGAAGCACTGGCACACCCCAGTCAAAGTCCCCACCCTTGGC